>NC_143578.1:67213965-68510215 GCF_048544385.1 Mastigoproctus giganteus
GTGAATACATTATGCAAGTGCCAGTGTACAGCCACAGAAAATTGAAGTTGATCACTAACATAAAAAGCAATATTTGTGATGTGCTTATAGTAGTAGTAATCATGGCATTTGATGCGAGAAAGCAAGCGTATGAGCTTAAGTAGCATCAGCCAAAAAAAAAAAAAAAAACTCACACAACTATTCACTCTAAATGTTTGTTCAGTTCCTCCTAAAATTTATTTAACATATCAACTTCCACAACGACAGATGGAAGTTTGTTCCATCAATTAACCGCCCGCTGACTAAAGGCAAATTTCCACACATCTATTCTACAACTGTCTTTCCTCAATTTGAATTTATGCCCCCTTAGGTTCGTAATCTGAACAAGTGGAAGAATCCCAAAAGAATTCAGTGTGCTCAACCCATTCAAGGCATTATACAACTCAATAAAATCACCTCGCAGGTGCCTAGTCTCCAGTCGCTGCAATTTGCAGCATTTAAGCCTCTCTTGGTAAGAGGGGGTCCCTTCATTCCCCTCACCAATCTTGTTGCCCTTCTCTGAACACACTCAAGCAAACCTAAATCCTTCCTAAAATGAGGCCTCCAGACCTGCATTCAGTACTCAAGGGGTGGCCTCACCATTGCCTTATACAGAGGGACAATCACCTCCTTTTCCCCTGTATATTCCTGTATATCATTCACAAAACCCCATGACCTGCTCTTGCTGCCTGTCTGCATTGATCAGAAAACTTCATACCTGACTGCACAATTACTCCCAGGTCTTTTTCATTTTCTACCACCCTAAGTGTAGTACCACACAGTTGATACGTTCCTCTGGGGTTACTTCTACCCATATGCAGTACTTTGCATTTGTCAATGTTAAACTTCAGTTGCCACTTCTCAGCCCATCTTCCCAAATTTTCTAGTTCCTGTTGCAGTAGCACACTGCCATTACCGTCATTAACAACCCTGCCAACCTTTCTATCATCTGCAAACTTTGACACTAAGCCTGATATACCGTCATCAATATCATTGATAAATATACAAAACAACAGGGGGCCCAACACCGAACCCCGTAGGACTCCACTAATAACATTAGTCCACAAAGACCAGCGCTCACTAATTATCACCCTCTGTCTTCTCCTACTCAACCATTCTTTTATCCATTCTAGCAACTTACCCTTAATACCATTCTGCTCCAATTTGTACAGTAGTCCTCCATATGCAACAGTGTCAAAAGCTTTCCTGAAATTCAAGTGTATGATATCAAAATTATTTTTTGCATCCAGTTCCTTTGTAACCACATCGTAGTATCCAATCCAATTTTTCAGACAAGACTTTCCCTTAATAAACGCATGTTGTGTCTGAATTATTGCTGCAGTCTTGTCTAGATGATCCTGCAAGGCATCTTTAACCAGTGACTCCATTATTTTACGTGGAACAGAAGTTAAACTAACTGGTCGGTAATTACTCGTGTCACCCTTCGATCCCCCTTTGTGAATTGGGGATACGGTTGCACATCTCCAGTCCGTGGGGACCTCCCACGAGTCCAGAGATGCTCTCATAATTATGGCTAATGGTTTGCTTACTTCCTTTGCCGCCTCCTTTAATATAACTGGATAGATCCCATTATATAACTGGATAGGTGCCTTCCTTTAACTTCAACGATTTATCCTCCACTTTGCTCTCAGTTATTACAAAATCATTACCTTCTGGCATTTTATAGTGTGCGTGTGTGTGTGTGTGAACGTAGATGCAAAATACTCATTCAGTTTGTTTGCTATCTGAGCAGGATCATCAACAGTTGAACCATCGATATCAAGTGGACCAATCTGATTCATCCCCTTCCTTTTAGAGTTTATAAAAGTAAAGAAATTCTTGCTGTTTTTCTTAGCATCCTTTTCCAAAGATTTCTCGTAATCTGCCTTCGCCTGCCTAACCTCCTTTGTGACTTGATTACAGATTAGGTTATATCTGGCATAGGATTCTGTGTCGCCTGATAATTTATATGCATCCCATGCATTTTTCTTCTCAGCTACGAGTCTCATTAGTTCATTTGACAACCATTTAGGCCCAAACCTTGAACAATATTTCTTAATAGGTATGAAACGTTTAGTGGCTTCCACAATTAATTCCTTGTAAGATTCCCACTTTGAATTTGCTGTTGATAACATCATCAGTGGTCCCACTGTATTCACCTTTATGGAAGAAAAAACCCTTTCCTTTAACCCTGATGGCAATTATATCTAAGTAAATTCCACATCAGTACACTTGTGATCACTGCCATCTAGAGGTTTCTTTATCTCCAAATTCTTAATACATGAATGATCACTGCTGATAACCAGATCAAGAGTATTACCCTCTCTGGTTGCCTCTCGAACATGCTGCTGCAGAAAACAATCTAATAAATCCACAAAAGTCTTATTAATGTGCGTGTGACCAGCCCACAAGTTCCAGTCAATATCTGGGAAGATAAAAACCTTCATTATAAGACATTGTGGTTTACTAACCCACTCTATTTCATTGTACAATTGTTCGTTGTAATCATTCGAGTCATTAGGCCTATAACACACTCCTACTCTTATTTTTGCTTTCACGGTGCTCATGTCACACCAATCTGACTCAACAGTGCACTGTCCATCTATATCAACTGGATGCACTTCTTTCGATTTTATGTTTTTCTTAATTAACAGCATAACCCCTGCTCCGTTCCTATCCTGTTCATCCATTCTGTACACATTGTACTCCCCAAATTCCAATTCTGCATTTCTAATATCTGTGTGACACAGCGTCTCTGATAACCCAACAATATCCACCTTCGTGTCTTGACCAACACTTCAAATTCATTAAATTTATTTACTATACTTCTAGCACTGATATACATGCACCTATTCTTATTTACTCTAACACATCCCATATACCCACCTGTTTCACGATGACTGCCATCAGTCCCTGAAACACCAGCACCCCTCGCTCCAGGCTGCTGCTTACTCTAATAGAAGTAGTGCAAGAATCACCTTCACCTCTGCCTGCGGCTACTTTTAACGTTTTAGTCTGTGAATCCCCCCCCAAGACAGCAGTTTTCCGACCCACCTAACACTACCTCGATAGTATCAGCAAATGTTCTTGCACCCTTTCTATTTAAGTGTATCCATCCCTGTAGAAGCTGTCTCTCCTGTTAACAAGCACAGATCACGCTGAAAAAAATTCTACCCCATGAGCCTTGCACATTCCCTCCAGTGCCAAATTGATTGACAAGGGTCACATCATATACTCCCTTCTGTTGTGTCTGGGCAGAATTGTAGACAGTTTCAAATTCAACCCTAACTCAACTTTTTTTGCAACATTGACTTTTATTTGTTAAGTAAATCTGGAGAAGATCTCCTACTCTTAATGTTATTGGTGCCAACATGTTCAACAATATCACCCTTTGTGCCCTTAAAAGATATATGTTTCACAACATCATCGACTTTTGCCCCTGGCAGATATACCCCATGTAAGACCCTGGTCCTATTCCATCTATCCTTTTTACACAATATATTACCCGTCTCCTTGACAATAGAGTCACCAACAATAATTAGTTCCTTTGGGACCAGCGCATTCTGCCTTTGAGATTGCTGCTGTGTTGCCTGATGCCCAACACTGAGCTCTGGCATTGAGTTGGACAGCTGAGAGCTTGATGGGGCCCACGTATTAATTTCTTCTAGGGCATCTATCCTACACCGCAAGCTCTCATAGATGCCCATTAGAACGCTGAGTTGACGCCTAATTTCTAGACACTCTCTGCACCTGGCACACACAAAGACATCCTCCTTGGTTAGATCACGTTCTGTTTCAGAGAGTTCGGCAAACATTTCACAAGTTGCATATTTTTTTTAGGCTGTGATGCGTTGGAGAATTGCCCTCCCCTCAGTTTCCTCCCGAGTCACAGCAGTCCTGCCACTTTGTGCCTGTTGATTTGCTACTCTAGTCTGGGGCATGATATTTCAAAATTAATAAGATCAATAAATTTAATTAATTAATTGTCAATACTACACTATCTAATAGAACCCTAAATGCAGTGATGCGTATTACGCTATATAATTTTACGTAAAAGCTACCTAGTTACCACAATTAAAAATTTGAATTCCCTACCACTCTATACAAAAACAATGGCTGCAAGATTCGAACAAAACAACGGTTTTACGTATATTAAATAGTAATCTACAAAAACTCATCTAAATTAAAAATAACCAGAATAACTAGAACTATAGGGCTACTTATAAAGTACAATATAAAATAACAATTAGGTAAATAAAACAGCAAACACTTATTGCTTTTTCGGAGCCTGTAATTCATAGCTGTAATTTTTAAAGAGAATCAGCACCCTCTCTTGGCTCTGTTATGCCAAGAGAGATTAAAATTCAGGATAATCTCCAATTGAGAAATGTAAGCTTGTCTAGAAATCAGTGTCGTTGAAAATAATCATAGAAGCAAGAGACTTCTTTTTGCAAGATATAAGAGAGGACAGAGTATTAGAAGGATTGAAACCAATTAAGTTATTGTCTCATTGGAGAATTACCTGGAGAGCAGCACTGCCACGCTCTTGCTTGGGGCTAATGCAGCAGGAGATTACAGATTAAAACCACTGCTTGTGCATTTAAGGGCATCAATAAAGCCACCCTACCCATGCATTTTGGATCAAACCAGAGAGCATGGATAACAATATCTCTCTTTGAGGATTGGTTTCAATGCTGCTTCATTTCTGAGGTTTAAAATTATTGTAAAGACAACGACGTTCCTTGCAAGATTTTGCTTCTATTAGATAAAACTGCTGGACATCCTGTGCATCTAGATGATTTCAATTCGCACACGAGAGTCATATTTCTATCGATAAAGCACGACTTCACTCATCCGACGTATATGGATCAGGGTGTTATTTAGAATTTAAAAGCATACTATTTATGCACAACGTTTGCTCACGTATTGTCTGCAGTAGACGAGAAAAATTGTGTGTTAAGAAACCTTTAGAAATCTTACAATATTTATCATGCCATCTTAAACATTAATAAGGTCTCAGTGGAAATTGCTAAATGTTGTTTAAATGGTGCATGGAAGAAAATATGCCCACGGTACATAAAAGGCTTTGAAGGATTTGAAAAAGTGGAATCATACGAAGAGGTTACAGATAAGATTGTAAAGGTTGCAGAGCTACTTCAGTTGGAGGTTGATGCCAAAGACTGGGAGGAGTTAATAGAGTAAGAAGAGAAGGAATTGTCTAATGAAGAACTTATTGACTTGTAGGCAACGATAGTGAAAGAAAATGCTGATGAAGCTCAACATGAACCAAATGAGGAGCTGAGATGCTTCATCACCGGAGAGATGGCAATGGTGAAAGTTTGAGAAGATGGAAACGATTCTTAAAAGTTAACAGAGGAGTGAATGATATGCTTGCTTGCTACAAAGAAATCTATGATGAAAAGAAAAAAGCCACCTTCAGTCATCCATTAATATGTTTTTTCATAAGGTTGAGTGGCCAACCCCTTCTAAATCTCCACAGCCCTCTACCTCTGTAGCAGCGTACTTATCTGAGACGTTGATTATGGCAACGATGCTCGAGAGGTAGATTTACTGCCAATTATGCCTGCCCTCTTTTTTTGTAATTTTATAATTTTGAAATTTTTTAAAATTGCGTGCTTTTGTAATTTTTCCTGCACATGATAAAAAATTGAATGCACAGTTGCGAGTGCTGCACAAGCAAGGGAGAAATTCCAACTTACGTCAAATCCGACTTACGTAGCGTTCCGTGGAACACAACCCTTATGTAAGTCGGGGAGTTCCTGTATATCACCAATGGATCGAAATTGATGGAATCCATACTTGTGATCACTGATCAAATGGAAGTGTTCTAGATAGCTCTAGAGTTGGAAGCTAATAAGATTTCTCCAGTGTTTTTTTTGGGATGGTATGCAATGGTGCTGCGTGACATTTGGATGCAATGTACTTCGAAATTTATAATATTCCATAAATTTTTTCACGTTTACCTACTATTCAAATAAGCTTAAAATGATTTTACTAAATTTGCATTTTTTACAGTCTATTGTTAAGATATTTTCTATATAAAACTGTATAACCATTTTTATAATTCTAAATTACTCAGTGGGACCACTGTTTAATTATTTTGAATTCCCCTTGGAAGTTACATTTAAAATAATTTCCATTGAGGGATGAAAATTTTCATATAGCGAACGGATTACGGGAGAATTAACTCGGTACGCCCTGTTCGCATTTCTGGCCTTCAAGCAATTTAGGCATTTAGTGCTACTGCTGCGTGAATTGAGAGAGCTAAAGGGATTAGTATTGTATAACTTAGATAACTTAGTGGTACCTGGTAAAACCTATCCGACCGCCTGTCCCACATACGGAGGAGTCGCGCTAGTCAAGAGTAAGCAGATCAAGGTTATTCCCAATGGGCTCTGGCCCACCTTCAACTGCAGTGGTGTCCATTCTTTTCCCGTGGGGGGGGGCATATTCAAAAATTTTATTAAGTACAATAAACAATTACATTTACTGAACAAAACATTTAATTAGAAAATGTTTTTGATAATTTGATAATTCACAAAATTTTAAATGCTGTTTTGGTTCACTTTCCTCGCGGGTCGTAGGTTGGACACCGCTATGAATCAACTGTAAGCGCCCCGTTCGAGAATTAGAAAAGTGATTTTCTCTTACCCCGACAAATAATCATCTGTGGAAGCGCATTATCCACATTTTTCCGAAAATTTTCCCTATCTCTGTTTACATGGTCACAGTACCCGAATATCCAAATGACACCAATATTTTGGACAGTTTCAAAAAAAGAAAAAATTTAAATTTAAGAACTAATGACAATACCAATGACGAGAGTAGGACAATGTAGGTATTAATCCTTCTAAACATGAATTGTTGGCATTTGGTGAAAATGAAGTTAGAAAATTTTCAAACAGAGTTAAATACAATTCGTGGATACCTAATTGATAAGAAGGTTTCCAAAGAATTGAAGCATTTGATGAACGCTCTGAGCACAATACCAATTTCACTGAGTGAATGTGAATGAGAATTTTCACATATGAATCTGATCGCCAGCCCAACCAGTGCTTTGTCAATGACAAAAACAGTTTCTTCACTATTGGTTCTTAAAACTGTAGGCCCTCCACTGACCTGCTGCGATCCAGTGAAATATGTCGATTCGTGGCTGCTTCGTAAACGTCATTCAGCAACCGACACACAAAGAGGAGGAAAAGAAGTCAGCATTATGAAACTTTATAATGAAATTATTTTTACTTATTTTACTCACATTTTACTTATTTTTTTTATATACTTGAATAATAAATTAATGCTTAATAAACTGTGTTAATATACTTAATTTCTTGTTCTTATTCTAAAAACATTACTACTAAAGTAACAATATCAGGGGAAAAAATGAGTACTTTTCATATCTTTTTTTCAATTTTTCCTGATAGCAAAGAATGAGTACTGGCACCTATTTTTTTTTTACAAAAAAAAAAGCACTGGATTTCTCCATTAAGAAAAAGTAGAAGTAAGTGCAATGGGACAGTAATTGGATGGGAGGGATTTGTCACCCTTTTTATAAACTGGCTGGATATGAACAAATTTCCAAACAGAAAGGATAATACCAGTGGAATAAGAAAGTGAAAAACAGGGTGGCACAGAACTGGAGTAAGCTCAGGAGCACAGGTTTTGAGAACAAGTGCAGAAATACCATCAGGACCTGGAGCTTTCTTAGCATCGAGATTGTTCAAAATCCTCTGACATCCTTTTGATGGAAAACCACAGAAGGCATTGAATGGAGTACAAGTAAAGTATAAAGTGTGTTAATTGTCTGATGACACCAGGGGTTCCCCCCCCCATCTTCGCATTGTATACTCAGTTTTTGTGATGCAGAACTCTGTGGAGGCCAGAGATTTAAAAAGTGTGTGGGGAGTGGAATGTTGTGTAGTGTTATGTTCTGTTGTTTCTCTGACCATTTAGCTGTTGGGACCTATTGGGCCCACCGTAGCCCACACTTTGCCACAAGGAGGCAGGTCAGGCACCCAGTAGATTATTTAAGTATTCTGGCAGGCCCTGCCACCTAATTTCCAAGGATTTCAGTAACAAGGCCTATTTATAAAATAAAAATAAAAATAAGGGGGGGGTCGAACACTAGAATTTGGAAAGGCCAAAAGAAATTTGAGACAGCTATTGAATTTAGACGCTGATTAGAATTTGGCGGCATTGTTAAGGGGGTCATAATCAGTCAGTTTAGTTAGAGTGGGGGGGGGGAAACAGGTAGAAGAATGGGGATGATAGAGTAGGCACCCCCAAAGAGGTCAGCGGGGACGAGCCCCACCAGGCGAAGAATGGCGGAGGTGGGAAGGGAGGAGACAGAGACTCATCTCCCTCTCAGTTTAAAAAGGTTTTTAAAGGATTTAAAAACCTTTTAAAACCTGGGTTTTAAAGGGAACTGGGTTTGAGTACCCAGTTCAGATCGCCAAATGGCGTGTTGTACCAATTCCAGTAGGATGGTACAACTGTCCATCCTGCTCTGGGGGTAGGATATGTTCACTGACAGTGGGAAGTGGGAGAGAGACATTTACTTCATTGATAATCTGCATTGTCACTCTACTTGCATTCTATTTTTATACTTTTTTCTTATATATTATAATATATATATATATATATATTTTTTTTTTTTTTCTGTTAGACTATATATACCGTATATATGTATTTATTATTTATTTTTTTTCTTCTTCACTCACTCATTTTTTTTTTTTTCACCCACCGGGTGGAGAAGATGCAATGGTGTGTAATATAAATTTAATACTAATGCATAATAATTAAATAAGTAAGAATAAAAATGATTGAAACTAGGGTTGAAACTTAACTGTAACTTAATTTATGGTTTGTGTTCTTTTTCTCATAAGTTTTTATTTATTTAATTGCCATATTATATCGCACTTTATAATAAGCTTGTTATTTTTATTTTTAATTTAGATAGAGATGTTGTAGGTTACTACTTAATATATGTAAAACCATTCTTTTGTTTGAATCTTGTTGCCATTGTTATAATATAGAGTGAGTGATAGGGAATTCAAATTTAATTATGGTAAACAGGTAGCTCTAACATAAAACTAGACAGCGCAATACATATTGCTGCCAGCAGGAATCTATTAGATAGTGTAGTATTGATAATTAATTAATTAAATTGATTAAGCTTGTTGATTTTCATTGTTAATCAATAGTATTCAATTGGATATCATGCCGCAGACTAGAGCACCAAAGCAACGGGCACAAAGCAGCAGGAGTGCTGTGGCTCAGGGTAGAACCGAGGAGGTCGATTGTCCAACACATCACAGCCAAAAACAATGTGGGACTTGTGAAATATTTGCGGACCTTTCTGGAACGGGATATGATCTAGCTCAGTGTTCTGATGGGCACCTATTAGAGCTTTAAGAGTCTGGTAGATGCCCTCGAAGGTATTAAAGTGGGGGTACTCATGAAGCCCATAGCTGCCCAATTCAATATCAGAGTTCACTCTTGTGCATTAGGCAACACAACGGCAATCTCCATAGCAGAATGCACTGGTCGTACAGGAGCTAGTTATTGTTAGTGTCTCCATTGTGAGGAAGACGGCTAATATATTGTGTAAAAATGATAGATGGAATAGGACCAGGGTATGTCTACCAGGGGCAAAAGTCGATGATGTTGTAGAGCAGATATTTTTTTAAGGGCACAAAGAGTGATATTGTAGTACATGTTGGCACTAAGGACATTAAGAGTAGGAGATCTGCAGATTTATTTAACAAGTACATGTCAATGTTGAAAAAAAGTTGTGAGTTGGGATTAAATTTGAAAGTGTCTGCAATTCAGCCCAAAGACACAATAGAAGGGAGTACATGATGAGAGCCTTGTCAATCAAGTGAGCCTTGGAGAGATTTTGCAAGGCTCATGGGGTGGAATTTTTCTCAGCATGGTCTGGGCTTGTTAACAGGAGAGACTGTTTCTAAAGGGATAGGAACACTTAAATATAAAGGGTCCTAGAGTGTTTGCTGATGCTATCGAGGCGGTGTTAGGTGGGTCAGAAAACTGTTAGCTTGGGGCAGATTCACAGACTAAAAGACTAACAGAATCTGCAGGCAGAGGTGAAAGTGAGTCTTGCCCTGCTTCTATTAGAATGTGTAGCAGACTGTAGGGTGGGGTACAGGGACTGGTGGGAGTCATCATGGAAAAACTAAATATATGGGCTGTGTTATGGTAACTAAGAGTAAGAACAGGTGCGTGTATACTTGCATGTACACCGTTGCTAGGAGTATAGTAAATAAATTTGATGATTTGAAGTGCTGGTCAAGACATTAAAAAAACTGATGGGATATCAAAGATGTGGTGTCACACAGATATAGGCAGTATAGAATTGGAATTTGGGGAGCATAATGTGTTCAGAAAGGATAGATAGGACAGGAAGGGAGGAGGGATTATGCTGTAAGTTAAGAAACACAAAATCTAAGGAAGTGCATCCAGTTGACATAGAAACAGTGCAATGTTGAGCCAGTTTAGTGTGACATAAGCACTGCAAAAGCAAAAATGAGAGAGTAGGAGTGTGTTATAGGCCTAATGACTAATGAGTACAATGAACAATTGTACAGAGAAATAGAATGTGCAATTAAATCAGATTGAGTTATAATGGGGTATTTTAACATCCTAGATATTGACTGGAACTTGTGGATTGGTCACTCGCACAGTGGCAAGACCTTTGTGCATTTATTGGATGATTGTTTTCTGCAGCAGTGTGTTCGAGAGGCAACCAAAGAGAGTTTATCTGGTTATCAGCAGTTATTTGTGCATTAAGAATTTGCAGGTAAAGGAACCACTGGGTGGCAGTGATCACATTGTACTGATGTGAGATTTACTTAAAGATATTACTACCATCATGGGTAAAGGGAAGGGTTTTTGCTTTCATAAAGATGACTACATTTTTTGAATTGTATACAGTGGGACTAACTGATGATATTACCAGTGGCAAATTCTAAATGGGAAGCATTCAAGGAATTAATCGTGGAAGCTACTAGGCTTTTCTTACTGATTAAGATATAATGTTCACGGTTATAAATTCAAATTGAGGAAAAGACAGTTATAGAATAGATGTGCAGAAATTTGCCTTTAGCCAGAGGGTAGTTGATTGCTGAAACAAACTTCCATTTGTTATTGTGGAAGCTGATAGCTTAAATAAAATCAAGAAGAAACTGGACAAACTTTAGGAGGGAATGGATGTGTGAAATTTTTTTTTTTTTTTTTTTTTTTGGCTGATGCTACATAAGCTTGCTTTCTTCCATCACATGCCTCTACTACTACTAAAAAAGACATCAATCGTAATGCAAGATGGAAGAGATGGGGGGGGGGGTATTGCGCCGGTTGAGAGTCACCTAGTGCAGCCTGGTAATACAGAGGGGTGGCATTCCTCCATGTTTGTGTGGGTGCCACACCTCAACCTCTGCTTACGCTGGTTTGCACTTGGGTGGCCTCCTCCAGTATATTAGATGCCATATTTCAGTACTTGCACATTGGGATTATACCCAGGGTTACTAACAGTCCCACCATCATGAAAGTGCAAGCAGAGGATTTGGCTGTCACAGACCAGATGGACTTTGCTAAAATTAGATCCACTTGACTTGAGTGTTGCCTGGCTATCAGTTCCATTAGTGTTTTAAACTTCCAGGTAGCAAGCCCAGCTTGACATACCCAAGAGAATATCTGTGACAGCATGAAGGATTAGAAAGTTTTGGTGAAACTCCAGCAGTTTCTCTTGACATTTCAAAGGTCTTTGATGATGTCTGGCATAAGGGTCTTCTAAATAAGGTTCTGTCTTATGATCTGCCACTGGTTTTTGTAATTGAGTTTTATCTCTGACCGCTCACTGTGATGATGGTAGATGGCTCTTCTATCTTTTTCACTATTGCACGTGTTCCCAACGTTCAGTTCTTTCTCCTGCCCTTTTCGCCTTGTATATTCATGACCATCTTTCATTGAATGGAAATTGTATCCATAGCTGTGCTGATGATAGCACATTGCATTGCAGCATTCCACTTTCAAGTTTGAGAAAACTTACCCTGCACAAACAGCTTCAACTTCTCCAATATCCACTACAAACTCCTTAAATGCTGATATCCAGGTAATTTTCCAGTGGAGCAAAGTTAACTTAGCTGATATCTATCCTCCTAAAACTCAGTCTTGTCTTATATCTTGAAACAAAAAGGATTTTTCTACTACTATTCTTACCTTCAAACATACTGATTTCTAGACAAGATCATATGCCTCTCTGTGACCTTGCATAGGCATAAGCACATCAAAAATATTGCTTCCTCTGCATCTAAAAAACTGAGGGTTCTCTTTCACTCTTGGCATTACTTTTATTCCTAAGAGCTGTTCATTCTGTATAAACTGCAAATCCATTTTATCAATGAATATTGTTCCCACATGTGGGTTGGTTTCCCCAAAACCTCTCTCAGGCTTCTAGATTCCATTCAAAAGAGAGCAGTTAGCTTAATTAATTACCCATCTCTAAGGGTCTCACAGATGTTCTATTTCTGCTGCATGCCTTTTCTATGGATACTTCCATGGGCACTGTTTTTCTGAATTGGCTTCTATAATTTCTGCTTTCTTCCAAAGCAGTCCAAACATGTGCTGCAATCAGTCAGCATCCTTTTACTGTCCTACTTAAAGCTCACAGATCCAACTTTTCTTCTTCCTGATTTATTCATTCATATTGCATTTTCTGGAACAACCCTCCTTCATATGATTTCCTGAAAATTACAATCTACAGAAATTCAAGTCTAATGTCAATAAGTATCTTCTTTCATCTTCTGAACCTTCAATCACGCATGCTACTAAGTACTATAGATTATAATACCTGTTGTGCTTGGGGTTTTCATAACACACACACACACAAGTTAAAAATGAAACAACTAACAGCACATAAGAGAGGTGATAAATTTAATCTCTTACATACCACATGAATTCAGATCTGTCAATACCACTGACTGCAGGAAGCCAACAAGATCAAAGTGCAAGTTATTGCTATGAATTTGCTCAACAATTAAATCTTCAACACTTCCGAGAGCTAACATACAGGATTCGTGTATTTTCCACCTACCAAAAAAGGATAAAATGGATATTTAGTTATTAATAAAAACCAAGGGAAAAAATTCAATGGTTGTTCATTGTTAAATCACATACCAGCTTTCCTCATAGTTTTATGTACATATAGTGATTAATCATTTAAGCACAGCACTTAAATGTGCAATATAATTAGCCTTCAAAAATGATAGGAAATGCAAGTTATAAGAAATACAATTTTATCATGATATAATAATTCCAATTGTGTATACCCCAACTGACACTGAATTTCCCAATTATATACAATGATCCAACAATCCTTATAAGTTTTTATGAAGTTTACAATGCAACTTATTCTTGAAAAGAATGTTTTGTGAAAATAAAGAACTTGTTCTTTATTTCCACGAAAAAAAAAAAAAAAAGGAATAAACAATAAACCTTACTTCTAGAATCTTTTTCTGACAAGGATTACAGTGAATTACTACATATACAAAATGCAACAGCAACTAGCCCAACTTTGTCCTTCACACTGAAATTTATATGTATCACAATAAGGAGTGCAACCAGTCCAAATTATCAGTATTGGTAATAATTTGATTGACCATGTCCATTACCTTCAGGAATCAGTAATCCCTTCTATAAATCAATGAGTCACTAGTGGAGAGGGAAAAAGATCTTTAGTAGCCCATGTTTGTGTTTCACACTGTACAATAGTTTCAATTTATTATAAATTTGTGGTACTGAAATGGGTATAAGGTAAAAGAGGTTTCAAACACTGTTGGCATCAAATTGAAAGTGTTAAATTATGCCAAAGATCATGGAAACAGGGCACTTGGCAGGGCAGCTATATGTCATGTCATGGCTTGTAAAATTTTTTTTTTTTTTTTGGTAGTTGTTGGCGCATCGGCTTCTGTGGCCATAATGCACCTCCCAAGGTTTTTGCAGTACTTTGATCCAAGGCCGAGGTGGGATTCGAACCCACAACCTTTGGGTTGCCAGGCAGGCACTTTACCCACCTGGCTAGCCCGGTCGGCCTTGTAAATGTGACTATATTAATGAATTATATGATGATGATAGATGACTTCCACAGCAGTATGCTGGAGGTACCACTGACAGAAAGCTACACAGAGTGAATTGTCATCTGCATTCAAATCTTGCACCTTCTGCAGAGGAAATGGAAATGGGTGAAGCTGCTGCTCATGTAGCACTTGGCATACAAGCAAACGACTGGCCCGATATTTTCTGTGAATGTGCAAATGCTCAAGGAAGGGGGGGGGGTCAGCATCAACCAAGTTCAAAATGTCTTTCTCCAAAACTGGTGTATTTCTTGGCTTTCTTGCACAATATATGTTTACCTCTGATAAACTGTGCTCGAGGAGACAAATGTCAATGCTTGCAAAAGTGGAGTGATGTGGAAGACATTCCTGATACAACTATGCAGCTACTTAGCTCAGTGCTGCTGAAGAGCCTGGTTAGTTAAGTTTCTTGGCCTATGCCACATCATTTCTTTTTGTTTTAACTTTTTCAGTTTATCTGTAGTAAATCAATGTTTTTATACTTGTAATTCTATTCATCAGCCATTATTGCCAAGTTATTCTTGATAAGATGTGATTTTTTAGAGAATGACAAAGATAGGGTTTCCAACATAACTTTAGAAAATTATTTTTCTGAGTTTTCTAGAGTCCTTAATTCTTTTTTAGAAAACTGCCAAATAAATAAAAACTTGCAATGTCCTCCTCTATTTCCCTTTGTATATCAACCTCACCTTTACTTTCTAAAATTTAGTTTGAAATATGTTAACAGTTTATTGTAGTTTTTTATTGTTTTAATAATACAGTACAAATATTTTCCATTGGACAATCTACTTGATAGTCCAATGAAAAATAGTTACTCAAGTTGTTTTTCTGTATAGCACCCTTTACTTATGTAATAAAAATAATAAAAAAAAAAAAAAAAAATGATAACTACACTCTGTTCACTCTAACTTTAATCCTGACATAAATACATGTCATTGAGTAAATTGTATTGCTTAGCCATTGACCAATTTACACAATAATGTGTATTAGTTTATGTTAGGATTAATGTTAGAGTGAACAGGGTCTACTACATTAGTATATTTAGAATATGAAATAACAAATATTTCATATTCTATTGCAATATTCATCAACTGCAAATTTCAAGTTTATTTTTTTATTATTATTATTTTATTTTTTTTTTTTTTTAGCAAAAATTAACTTCCATACAGCACTTCAACTATCTTTTTACTCAGACTTCCAACACTAGTCTTAACAATGCAGTTATAAGATATATTATTTGATAGTATGAACCAGAGCTATAATGCTCAATACGTTCTATGTTGATATCAATATTTGTAAAAGAATATGAGAAGTTTACCTCAATATGATACATAGAACACTTACATATGATACTCTCCAGAAATTAAAACGAAAACAATTTAAAAATCAAAAATGTTCATTACAGTAAGAAATAATTAACAATAATTAAAAATCAAATGAACACAATAGAAACCAATTTAACATAATTAAAAACTAAGTCAAAAAATTAATTTAACCAAAAAATTTGCAAAACGATTTTCTTTCCTGAAGCTGACAATGCTTTTCAACCGTATGTCATGATCACATGGGAATGAAAATTACCGAATAGGGGTGAGCACGAAACTTAAATAGGGATTATTTGTCTTCACGCATGTGCGTAAAGAACCACGAGTCGAAGATAGATATGGTTGGCAAACATTAACAAAATTCTCATGTAATTTAATTGACAGTTTCTGTAATTAATAGTCTCATACATTGGACACTAAGTATTTTGGCCTCATTAAATAAAAAAGTATGTTTTTCATTAACGGCACAAAAGACTAATTCTAATGCTGCTGAACGAGAAGTACGAACTGAGGCCACGTGTTGATTAACACGAAAATTCAGTTGGAAAACCGCATAGAACCCTGATAAGACGAGTCACAATCACTGCAAGAAATGTTGTATACTAGGTCTTTTATTTGTGTTGTGAACGAGGAAAGGACTGAGCAATTGTTCAGTAGTGTGTAATTTCTGTATTAGCCTAGTTATAATTTTAAATTGAGTATCTTTAAAGAATCTGTTACCAGTTGTTTGTGCCACTGTTCAACATATGGGACAGAAATAAAGTATTTTTTTGATACTATTGTTGGTTGGTGTATTTTTTTTTTTATTCTATCCTTAGCTTGTACCCTAATTCTGTCTATTGTAGCAAGTGGGAAACTCCTGTTTACCCACTTGCTACAATAAATAAAAAAATTAAGTTAACCCCTTCATGGATTATCTTGAGATATCTCATTTTTAGTTTTAAAAGTTATTTGGAACAACACGAAATATCTCAGGATACAATTATATCCAAAGCAAACAATAATATCTCCAAATTTACGATTGAAACAAATTTTCTCGGCCATTTATCTGGCTAATATTGCATTAGCCATACAAACACTGAGATTCCTTGGGATTTTCTTATGCCTGGCAGCAGACAACTGGCTTTCATTTTACTTATATTTACATATTGTACAGCAATGTCAGAACAGTAGCATGCGTTCCTATGTGCCGCCAGTAAAAATTTGCCATCCCAAATGCTGAATACTGATAAGCGTTAACCAATTAGAAAACATCGAAAAATAGTTTGCCGCCCTCTTAAACTGCAGCCCGTAAGTGACGTTTACCTCGCCTATCCACTTGCAGCAACCACGTGTTACAATATAGTTAGTTCACGATTATCGCTTGTGGTGGGAGGTTACTGCTTGTTTGTTCCACTTGGATTTTTTAAATTTATTTATATAATGAATAGTGAAGAGTGTTTTCTGTTCCTTTCTTTTAGCTCAAGAGCTAATTTATTAAAAAAATCTGTATAATTTGCACACTTTTTGGCATACACAAGATAACTCAGGATAGCCCAAATAGGTTAATTACTCCCATGTATTTTCTACTAAAAAATTTATATAAAAAAAAACTACAATGAGTATTCGCATGATGCATACTTTTAATCTGTAAAATAAAAAAAGTTGATCCGTTATGGCACATTTTCAGGAAAAAATGTTCCGGGAAGGGGTTAAGTAAAAAAATACTTTATTTCTGTCCCATATGTTGAACAGTAGCACAAACAACTTAACAGATTCTTTAAACATACCGAATTTAAAATTACAGCCAGGCCAATATGGAAATTACACACTATACTGAACAATCGCTCAGTCCTTTCCTCGCTCGCAGCACAAATAAGTGACCTAGTATACAACATTTCTTGCAGTGATTGTGACTCGTCTTATCAGGGTTCTACGTGGTTTCCTCTGAATTTTCGTGTTAATCAACACACGGCCTCAGTTCGTACTTCTCGTTCAGCAGTATCAGAATTAGCCTTTCATGCATTAATGAAAAACACACCTTTTATTTAACGAGGCCAAAATACTTAGTGTCCAACGTAATTATAGGAGACTATTAATCGCAGAAACTGTCGAAATTAAATTACGAGAATTCTGTTAATGTTCGTCGGCCATATCTAATCTCCGACTCTTGGTCCTTTATGCGTATGCGTGAAGACAAATAATCCCTATTTAAGTTCCATGCTCACCCCTATTCGGTAATTTTCATTCCAGTGATCACGACATATGGTCGAAAAGCATTGTCAGCTTCAGGAAGGAAAGTCGTTTTGCAATTTTTTTTCGTTAAATTAATTTTTTTGACTTAATTTTTAATTGTGTTAAATTGATTTTTAATTATTGTTAATTATTCTTATTGTAATGTAAGATTTTTGATTTTTTAATTGTTTCATTTTAATTTCTGGAAAGTATCATACGTAAGTGTTCTACGTATCATATTGAGGTAAACTTGTTTTATTCTTTTACAAAGATCTATTATTGAATAAGTTAGCTATGTGGATGAAATATGCGTCTTCTAGTGTGTTTACATACTTCTCAAAGCTTCTGTACTGATCTGATATGTGATTATTTCCTCTCTAAATGAACATTAATTTATTAACCTTTCCAGGTTTACAGTAATTTATACAAGTACTGTGTCTTTATTTTTGTACTGACTGCTTTGGCTTCTTCCATCTTTTTTCTTTCTGTGTTTGGGACAAATTTCAGTTTGTTTTGCACTTCCTTTCTGCTTTTTCTTCAACATTCTTGATAATCTTGTTTTCTTCATCAGACTTTTCTCATATTGGCCATGTAACCCTTTAACACTTTGGATTGTGTTTGTTGTTACTTCAATGGTTGATATATCTCCTTTACTCCACAACAGTAACATCATAAACCTGACAAAGTTAATGAAGATTCTTCTTTTAGGCTTTATACCAGAATTTATTTATGGATAAGATGCTTTCAGCATATGAATTACCATGGGACAAAGTAAAATAAGTTTCACAATGTACCAAAGCTCATGGAAATCAGCCTTGTTTTAAAGAACTTGTACAAAAAAGGAATCCAGTCTGGCTTTTTAACTGAAAAATTAGTTTCTCAGTTTCTTGAGTCTTTAGATTTTTCAAGAAGTCTTGAATTGAAAAATAGTTTTTTCTGCAGAAAAATTGTCTAATTCTTTTTATTTCTCCTCTCAATCCTTGGCTTAATGCTTTCACTGATAAACAAGCTGGATACTGAATCATCTAGTGTGGTATCGAGCAGGGGGAAGCTCTAACAAAATTATATTTCAGAGGAGAGTACCCAATAAATTAAACTGTTGATCGAAAAAATTCTAGCCATTATTAAACTTTTCCTTTGTTGTTTTTTTTTTATTATCCAATTTTCAACAGTTTAGAAAATACCAAAATGCTTTTCTTGAAATAGACACTACAGCCTTTTTGTTTGAGGACATTATTTCAAAATGAAATCAAGAGGCCCAAAAAGACAATGACCAATGACTGAAAACAGACACATAATTAAAATTTTCCCTCCAATTTCCATTAGACTTTAATAATTTTCAAAGTTTTCCAA
The DNA here is from genome assembly GCF_048544385.1 of Mastigoproctus giganteus. Lineage (NCBI taxonomy): Eukaryota > Metazoa > Arthropoda > Arachnida > Uropygi > Thelyphonidae > Mastigoproctus > Mastigoproctus giganteus. The sequence continues at coordinate 67,233,041 of NC_143578.1, forward strand.
GTTGGTGGGACACTGAAAAGATTTGTTTTTATAACGTTAAAAAAGTAAAATAATAATAATAATCTTAAGTTGAGATTGGGATTGTCTTACATTGTACAAGGGGGATAGGTATTTTTACCTGTCCCCCCCCTTTCTTGACTCTAAAGCCCACCCGCTCTAACTCTTCTTTTTTTACATTGGTCTCTGTCAGGAAGCTTAGGCGACCCTGCAGAGACTAGCCAGAGAATAATGGGTAGCCTGGCTACCTCCTAGCATGGGGTTCCATCAGGGGGCCCTGCAGCCAAATGCCAGGACACCCAACAGAACCCAACACAAAACTATGTATTCAACAACAGAACACTTTTCTGGCATTTACAGTAGTTCTGTATTTCTTCACATTGTATATATGGCGCAGATGTGGGAAACCACAAGATGCACCTGACTCTAATACTATGCACACTATGTACAGGGAGATTATCTACCCTGTTTTTCATAATTTTAGCATTCCTTGAAGGTCTTACTGAGTTGCAGTTAATACACGGACCTTCTACTCTGAGTGGGAGGCATGCACAATGAGTATGTCTGTTCCTCAATCTCGTAAAGACAACTTTCAATTTTTGGTTCAGTGTTGATGACTTCTTGGTTACATTAAAATTCTGTCACTTATTGGCCAAACTGTGAAAATATTAAACTGTAGAATGACAATTTTTAATATTCTAATAAAATATACCATTAAAAATTAAACATCATTAAAGTCCCAATTCAAAACACTGTTTACAATTAAAAAATACTATGTGTAGTTAAAATATAACATATATAGCATTAGCATTAGCAGAGGCATATGATGCAAGAAAGCAAGCTTATTCAGCATCAGACAAAAAAAAAAAAAAAAAAAAAAAACACACCACTCCCATTTCACCCCTCCGTTCGTTCGAAATACCTGTCCAGTTGAGCTTTAAATTTGTTTAGGCTATCAACTTCAACAACAAGTGATGGAAGTCGGTTCCACCAACCAACCACCCGCTGGCCAAAGGCAAATTTCCGCACATCTATCCGACATCCGTCCTTCCTCAATTTGAATTTATGCCCTCTGAGGTGATTATTCTGAGCAAGATGAAGAATCCCATTGGCATTGAGCATGCTCAAACCATTCAAAGCCTTATACACCTCTATCAGATCACCTCGCCGGTGCCTAGTCTCCAGACTCTGTAATTTGCAAAACTTAAGCCTTTCTTCGTAAGAGCAACCCTTTGTTCCATTCACTAATCTTGTTGCCCTTCTCTGTACCCGTTCCAGCAGCTCTACATCCTTCTTGAAATGAGGCCTCCAGACCTGTATACAGTACTCAAGATGTGGCCTAACCATTGCCTTATACAAGGGAATAATCACCTCCTTATCCCTGCTAGAAAAGTTCCTGTATATCATTGACAAGACACCATGAGCTACTCTTGCAGCTCGTCTGCACTGCTCAGAGAACTTCATATCTGCCTGCACAATTACCCCCAGGTCCTTTTCATTCTCCACCACTGTCAGTGTAGTACCGCAGAGTTGATACGTTGCTCTGGGGTTACTGTTTCCCATATGTACTACTTTACATTTGTCAATGTTAAACTTCATTTGCCACCTCTCAGCCCATCTGTTCAACCTTTCCAGATCCTGTTGCAGCAGCATAGCGTCAGTAGTGTCCTTAACAACCCTGCCAACCTTTGTATCATCTGCAAACTTGGACATTAAACTTGATATCCCATCATCAATATCATTCATAAACACCGAAAACAACAACGGACCCAACACTGAACCCTGAGGAACTCCAATAATAACATTAGTCCACGTTGAGCAGTGTCCATTGATTACCACTCTCTGTCTTCTGCCACTTAATCATCCCCTTATCCATAGCAGCAATTTGCCTCCAACGCCACACTGCTCCAATTTGTGCAGCAGTCTTCCATGTGCAACAGTATCAAAAGCCTTTCTAAGATCCAAATATATAATATCAAAGTTATTCTCTGCATCCAGTTCTTTTGTGACTACATCATAGTATCCAATCAAATTGGTCAGGCAAGACCTGCCCTTAACAAAACCATGCTGCGTCTGAGCTATAACTGAATTCTTGTCTAGATGATCCTGCAGTGCTTCTTTAACCAGTGCCTCCATTAATTTACCTGGAACAGAAGTTAAACTAACAGGTCTATAATTACTTGTGTCAGCCTTTGATCCTCCTTTGTGAATTGGGGTTACATTTGCACATCTCCAGTCTATAGGTACCTCCCCTGAGTCCAAAGAAGCTCTCATAATTATGGCTAGGGGTTTGCTTACTTCCTTTACTGCCTCCTTTAATATAACTGGATAGATCCCATCCACCCCAGGTGCCTTTTTTATGTTTATCCTCAACAATCTCTCCTCCACTTTCTTCTCAGTTATTACAAAATCATCCAGCACACTGCCAATGTTTACTTTACCTACATCATTCTCCTTCCTGAATAACTCCTCATGCATGAATGTAGATGCAAAATACTCGTTTAGATTGTTAGCCACCTGAGCAGGATCCTCAACTGTTGACCATCAATATCCAGTGGACCAATCTGATTCATCCCTTTCCTTCTTGAGTTTAAATATGTAAAGAACTCTTTTCTGTTTTTCTTTGCATCCTTTGCCAAGGATTTTTCGTAGTCTGCCTTTGCCTGCCTAATCTCCTTTGTGACTTGGTTACAGACCAACTTATATCTATCATAGGCTTCCATGTCAAACATTAATTTGTATGTATCCCATGCATTTTTCTTCTCTGCCACCTGTCTCATTAGTTCATCTGACAACCATTTAGGCCTAAACCTTGAACAATATTTCTTAGTTGGTATGTAAAGCCTGGTAGCCTCCAAGATTAGTTCCTTGAATGCTTCCCATTTTGAGTTTGCTGTTGGTAACATCATCAGTTGGTCCCACTGTATAGAATTTAAATACTGTCTCAGACCATCATAGTCGCCTTTACGAAAACAAAAACCCTTCCCTTTACCTCTGATGGTAGTTACCTCCTTGAGTAAATCCCACTTCAACACACTGTGATCACTGCCACCTAGTGGTTCATTTATCTGCAGATTCTTAATGCATGAAGAATCACTACTGATAATCAGATCAAGAGTATTGCTCCCTCTTGTTGCCTCATGAACATGCTGATGTAGAAAACAATCATCCAATAAATCCACAAAAGCCTTGCTAGTGTGCGAGTGACCAACCCACAAATTCCAGTCAATATCTGGGAAATTAAAATCCCCCATTATAAGACTCTCTGATTTACTGGCCCACTCTATTTCCCTGTACAATATCTTATTATACTCATCAGAGTCATTAGGCCTATAGCACACTCCTACTCTCAATTTTGAGTTCCCTATGCTTATGTCACACCAAACTGACTCGACACTGCCCTGTCCATCGATGTCGACTGGCTTCACTTCCTTGGACTTGTGTTTCTTAACTAATAGCATAACCCCTCCTCCCCTCCTGTCCTGTCTATCCTTTCTATACACATTGTATTCCCCAAATTCCAGTTCCGCATTACTTATATCTGTGTGACACCACGTCTCTGATATCCCAACAATATCTGCCTTTGATGTTTTGAGCAATACCTCAAATTCATCAAATTTATTTACCAAACTCCTAGCATTGCTGTACACGCAGGTATAGATGCACCTGTTTCTATTCCTAGCTACCCTAACACAACCCATGTGTTTACTTGTACCGCAATGACTCCCAGCAGTCTCTGAAATATCCTGAATCTTGTTTTTCAGGCTTCTGCTCATTTCAATAGAAGCAGTGCAAGAATCACTTCCACCTCTGCCAGTGGCTACTGTTAATCTATTAGTCCTTGTATCCCCCCAACTAGCAGTTTTCCGACCCACCTAACACTGCCTCGACAGCATCAGCAAAAATTCTTGCACCCTTTCTATTTAAGTGTATCCCATCCCTGTAGAAGCAATCTCTCCTGTTAACAAGTACAGTCCAGGCTGAAAAAAATTCTACCCCTTGAGCCTTGCACAATCCCTCCAGGGCCGAATTGATCGACAAGGCTCTCATCATATACTCCCTCCTATCGTGTCTGGGCAGAATTGCAAACACTTTCAAATTCAACCCTAATTCACGGCTTTTTTTCAACATATAGAGAGGGTACTTAATGTATTTACAAGTTCCAGCTGTGAATTACAAGTTCCAAAATAAAAAATCAGTGTTTTGCTATTTTATTTACTTAATTGTCATATTATATTGTACTTTATAAGTAGCTTTATAGTTCTAGTTATGCTAGTTATTTTTAATTTATAGAGTTTTTGTAGGTTACTACTTAATATATGGAAAGCCATTGTTTTGTTCAAATCCTGCAGCCATTGTTTATATATAGAGTGAGTGGTGGAAAATTCAAATTTTTTATTGTGGTAAATAGATAGCTCTAACGTAAAAAGTATCACTGCATTTAGGAATCTATTAGATAGTATTGTTAATTAATTAATTAAATTTATTAATCTTATATTAATTTTTATTGTTAATTTCAATATCATGCCCCAAACTAGAGCAGCAAAGCAACGGGCACAAAGCAGCAGAAGTGCTGTGACTCGGGGGAAAGAACAGAGGGAGGCCAATTTTCCAATGCATCACAGCCTAAAAAAGAATGTGCAACTTGTCAAATGTTTGCAGAACTCTGTGGAACAGACATGATCTAGCCAAGTAGGATATCTTTGTGTGTGTGCAGAAAGTGTCAAGATATTAGGTGCCAACTCAGTGTTCTGATGGGCAATTATGAACATTAGAAGAGTCGGGTAGATGCTCCTGAAAATATTAAAAGTATTGGGGGCACTTCAAGATCCCAGCTACCCAACTCTATGTCAGAGTTCACTCTTGTGCATCAGGCAACAGAGCGACAATCTCCAAGGCAGAATGCGCTGGTCCCACAGGAGGTAGTTATTGTCGGTGACTATTGTCAGGGAGACAGGCAATATATTGTTTAAAAAGAATAGATGGAATAGGACTAGGGGTATGTCTGCCAGGGACAAAAGTTGACGTTGTAGAGCAGATATCAACTTCTAAGGGCACAAACGGTGATATTGTACAAGTTGGCGCTAATGACATTAAGAGTAGGAGATCTGCAGATTTACTTAACAAGTACAGGTCAATGCTGAAAAAAAAGTTGTGAGTTAGGGTTAAATTTGAAAGTGTCTGCAATTCTGCCCAGACACAATAGGAGGGAGTATATGATGATAGCATTGACAATTAATTCAGCCCTGGAGAGACTGTGGACGGCTCATGGAGTAGAATTTTTCCCAGCAAGGTCTGTGCTTGCTAACAGGAGAGACTGCTTCTAGAGGGATGGGATACACTTAAATAGAAGGGGTGCAAGAGTGTGTGCTGATGCTATCGAGACAGCATTAGGTGGGTCGAAAAACTGCTAGCTTCGGGGGGGGGATTCACAGACTAAAAGGTTAATAGTAGCCGCAGGCAGAGGTGATAGCGATTCTTGCATTGCTTCTATTAGAATGAGCAGCAGCATAGAGGGCAGGGTGCTGAGGATTTCAGGGACTGGTGGGAGTCATCATGAAACAAATAAATACATGGGCTGTGTTAGGGTACTAAGAATAGGTGCATGTATACTTGCATGTACACCAATGCTAGAAGTACAGTAAATAAATTTGAAGAATTTGAAGTACTGGTCAAGACATTAAAGGCAGTATTGTTGGGATATCAGAGACATGGCATCACAAAGATATAAGCAGTGCAGAATTGCAATTTGGGGAGTACAATGTATACAGAAAGGATAAACAGCATAGGAAGGGAGGAGGGGTTATGTGCTGTTAATTAAGAAAAACATAAAATCAAAAGAAGTGTATCCAGTTGATATAGATGGACAGTGCACTGTTGAGTCAGTTTGGTGTGACATAAGCACTGCAAAATCAAAAATAAGAGTATGAGTTTGTTATAGTCCTAATCACTCAAATGAATACAATGAACAATTGTACAGAGAAATAGAGTGGGCTAGTAAATCAGAATGTCTTATAATGGGGGATTTTAACTCCCCAGATATTAACTGGAACTTGTGGGTTGGTCACTCACACACACTAGCAAGACATTTGTGGATTTATTGGTCGATTGTTTTCTGCAGCAGCATGTTCAAGAGGCAACCAGAGTGTAATAACTTTGATCTGGTTATCAGCAGTGATTATTTGTGCAATAAGAACTTGGAGATATTTATTTAAAGATATAAGGCAGATTACAAGAAACCTTTGGCAAAGGATGCTAAGAAAAACGGCAAGGACTTTAGTTACATAAACTCTAGAAGGAAAGGGATGAATCAAATTGGTCCACTTGGTATTGATGCTTCAACTGTTGATGATTCTGCTCAGATAACTAATAATCTGAATGAGTGTTTTGCATGTACATTCACACATGGAGTTATTAAGGAAGGTAAATGCCAGAAGTTTATCAAACTATAACAGGATGCTTAATGATTTTGTAATAACTGAGAGCAAAGTGTAGGAGAAATTTCTGAAGTTAAACATAAGAAAGGTGCCTGGGGTGGATGGGATCTATCCACTTATATTAAAGGATGCAGCAGAAGAAGTAAGCAAACCCTTAGCCATAATTATGAGAGTATCCTTGGACTAAGGAGAAGTCCCCTCAGACTGGAAAAATAATGGCATCACTGGTTCAAGATACACTGCAGGATCATCTAGACAAGACTGCAGTAATAATTCAGATGCCACATGGGTTTGTTAAGGGAAAGACTTGTATGACAAATCTGGTTGGATACTATGATATATGTTTGCTAAGGAATGGGATGCAAAAAATAATTTTGATATCATTATACTTGGTTTTCAGGAAAGATTTTGACACTGTTGCGCATGGAAGACTACTGTACAAATTGGAGCGGTATGATATTAAAGTAAGTTGTTACAATGGTTAAAAGGGTGGTTGAGTGGGAGAAAACAGGGTGGTAATCAATGGATGCTGCTCTTTGTGGACTAATGTTATTAGTGGAGTCCCACAGGGCTCGGTGTTGGGGCCTCTGTTGTTTTGTATATTTATCAGTGATATTGATGAAGGTATATCAAGCTTAGTGTCAAAGTTTGCAGATGATACAAAGGTTGGCAGGGTTGTTAATGACAGTAATGGCAGTGTGCTACTGCAACAGGATCTAGAAAATTTTTTTTATCAAACGGGCTGAGAAGTGGTAACCAAAGCTTAACATTGACAAATGCAAAGTACTGCATATGGGTAGAAATAACCACAGAGAAAAGTACCAATTGTGTGGTATTACACTTAGGGTGGTATACAATGAAAAAGATCTGGGAGTAATTGTGCAGTGCATCAAGTTTTCTGATCAATGAAGATAGGCTGCAAGAGCAGTTCATGGGATATTGTCAATGATATACAGAAATTTTGCTAGTAGGGAAAAGGAGGTGATTATCCCTTTCTATAAGGCAATGGTCAGGCCACGCCCTGAGTACCGTGTACAGGTCTGGCGGCCCCTTTTAGGTAGGATGTAGAGTTGTTTGAGCATGTAGAGAGAAGGGTAACAACATTGGTGAGAGGAACGAAGATGTCCTCTTACCAAGAAAGACTTAAGTTCTGCAAATTGCAGCAGCTGGAGACTAGGCACCTGTGAGGTGATCTAATTGAAGTGTATAAGGCCTTGAATGGGTTGAGCATGCTGAATTCTGATGGGATTCTTCCACTTGATCAGATTACAAGCCCAAGGGGGGGGCGTAAATTCAAGTTGAGGAAAGACAGTTGTAGAATAGGTGTGCGGAAATTACCTTCAGCCAGCAGGTGGTTAATTGCTGGAACAAACTTCCATTTGTCATGGAAGTTGATGGCTTGAAATAAATTCAAGGAGGAACTGGACAAGCTTTTAGAGGGAATATATGTGTGAATTTTTTTTTTAGGCTGATGCTACATAAGCTTATATGCTTGCTTTCTTGCATCACATGCCTCCAATTACTGCTACTACTACTACATTAAAATTCACAATGTATAAATGAGAGTATCATGTATATTAAATTTTTGGCATACAAATAAAACTCATCAATATGAATGACTAAGTGTTGACAGTGGTATTTTGAACTTATCAACCAGAACTATATTGATTGTGGTCTCTTAAATAAACAAAGCATAAAACTGGCCTCTGTGTGCAGAAACCATAAATCTTCATATTATATGATTTGAAAAAACCAGTTCACGAGTATGTGAGTAAATTACACTGCTTGCATTGTCAGAAATCTCCTTTCCCAACACTGTCAATCACTCTGAAACATGGCTTTCGATTTCTGGTTTAAAATGTGCTGATGGGATAGAATGTAATCTTTCCTCTCATCTGTTTGATGTTGAGCTTTGTATTTTGAATATGAAAAGCAGTAAGTCTGTATGCAGTGTCAGTCACTCATGGTACCACAGGTCAAACTGATGACTCTCCTACTAAAAACTTATACAAGGCTACTGTAAAATTTGCCAAGTCACAGAATTTTAACATATATCCAGTATCCAAAATTGCGATCCATACAGTTCAAGTTTTGTACAATACTGTGTTAGGGAGCTATTCACGATTATTTTAACAATTTAGTTTTCATATTTTCTACCATGAGGGCATCACAAAGGAACTAAACTGAAATCAAAGAATAATTTTAATATCACATTTAGATTACAGTGGTTATTCAGGGCCACACTTGAGTACTGCACACAGGTTTGGAAACCTCACTTTAGGAAGAACACAGAGCTGTTGGAAAGGATGCAGAGAAGAGCAATTAATTAGATGGGCACACAGAAAGGTATTTTTAACAAGGACTGAGGTTCTGAAAACTGCAGAACTAGAAACTAGGCATCTGCATGGTGATTCAGATCTCTCTCTCGATCTCTCTCGACACACACAAAATGAAAAAGAATAACTGCAGGACTGTTGAAATAAACCACTTCATTTGTTATCAGAAAGAATAGGCAAATGAAGTGGGTAAATTTTTAAAGATTACTACTATGCATTACCAATATTCAATTCCGGCATTCTTACTAGCCTCAGCTCCCTGCAAATGTTTTGTAACAGCAATACAAAGTCCACAAGCTGTTTCATCTCCAAATTCTTGACTAAGAGACTAAAAGGACAGAAAAATATAAAACAGCAATTATATCCCACATAAAGCATTATTAGATACTGTTTTTATTTGGGTAAAAGCATTAAATATACTAGGGTAATTCAAAAAATGAGTTACACTTCACCATTTTAGCCCAAGAGACTTTTGTTGGGGTATGTAACATTATGCAATAGAAAGCACATACCTTGCACTACTTTTCCACATATTCACCGAGTTGGTGTAAACACTTCTCGGAACGCGTGACTAAACGTTCAATTCACTGATGATAGAAATCCTTTCCTTGGTCATTTGGCCACTGTCGAACTGCTGTTTGCACCTGCTCATCGTTTGCAAATCATTGTCCCCCTAGATGTTCTTTCAGCTTGTTGAAGATGTGATAGCCACAAGGTGAAAGATCAGGACTGTACAGTGGATGTTGCCATACCTCTCATCATCCAAAACTTTAGAGCAAGTGTTGTGTTGTGCATGCATTGTGTGGCAGACATTGTCCTGAATGAGAACAACACCTTTGCTTAACTTTCCAGGCCTCTTGTTTTTCATGGCTGTTCGCAAAGAACGCGACACTGCATTTTCCCCATACACCGCCATTATTTCACGATGAATCTCGGAACAATTCAGATGTTTCACCCACAAAAATCTTACTGTTCTGCACACTTCGAACTTGGAGTAACATTCTAGTTGACATGCCATTATGAACGCTTGCTCCTACATAACTGTTACAGCTAAGCCAACAAAACTCACCTACCAGGGACGCATGATATGAACTCCATTCTGCACAGGAGCCAGATTTGTTGCGCAATTATACCAAGATATGGCGGCAGGTGTAACTTATTTTTTGAATGCCTCTCATAAATACTGCATTATGCAACAAAATCAAGTACTCAATAATACATAATTTGCAGAAAAACATTTTTACAACAAAATATAACAAATGGCAATAATCAACTCACAATAACAAAATATTTAAACAACACCAAAGTTTTATTTTCTTCTCATTTATGTTAAGAGTAGTAAACTTAAATTTACTGTCAGTCTATTAACCTTGGTACTATAAGGGGATTTTCAATGATCATTGCCTACAAGGTCAAGGAAACCATAACTGATGAAACCATGTGATTCCCTTATAATTCCATTCCTCAGCAGGTAACTTCACACTGCATCATAACTATGGGGATACCACTTTACCCCAGTTATAGAATAAAGCTTATAGTTCTAAAGTTATTGATTTCACTATTATAAGTTCCTTGTGTCTAATAGTTATTACATGGGTGTTAAATTGTTTTAGATTACCACACAAGCAATTCGGCCCATGAAGAAGTACAGGTAGCCCTCATTTTGCACCGGTCCAATTTGTGCCGATCCACAATAGCACCAATCACTAACCACAATGGCATTTTTATTTTTGCAATTTTTTTTTTTGCATGAAAAATTGAAAGTTTAAAATCGTCATACAAAATTTATCGACATCATACTGTGCTATCCACTGTTCACGTGATTTAGGACAATCTGAGGCAATCAGCAATTAGCACATCCGTATCAGAGACAAGAAAGATTCCCACCCTCAAAGTAACCATTCGTGGATGCGGGTAGTAAAGGTCCATGCAGTGAACCATTCAGTTGGTTGTTTACGCTATTTAAACGTGTTGGAAATCTTTACGATAGGATTTTTTATTAATTGTGCTGTTAATAAATTAAATAAAAATAATAGTGATATCCATGTGCAGTTTTTGCCAATCATGTTATAAAGTTTTTAATTTAACAGAATAAAGAAACGCCATGTCTGGTAAAAGAAGTTCAATGAATCCTAGTGCAATATTCGGAGGATGGAATCTGGTAAAAGCCACCCTAATGTGTGTAGGACTATGAATATGTCTCCATCGACTATTACTACAACTATGAAGAATGTTAATAAAATAAAACAATTGATGCAACGCGGTAGGTAAAATTTTTGGTGCCTGGAACGAACCTAACCCTACGATTTCTGATTGACTCCATTATATAAAGGCCCTTACGTAAACATCCTTGCACATATTTCAATCTGGGAATGCAATAGAGTAGTGATGCAAAAAATTATTCAACTAATTAGCTACCTGTTTAGGGTTTCAATAATGTTAATCAGTGTCCTACAGTCAACCTATTCATTCCATTCCTTTCATTCATTTTTGTTCATATACAACATATTATTTCTTACTGTTTTCAGCATTTTTGCTAAATCTGTCATAATACGTGCATACATTCATAGTCTCTTTGCATGTGTAACCCACTGAATAAATTTATTGAAGGCTTATTTATACAAGCTGATATTATATTCATCCCATACACTATCTTTTCTATTACTGAGTTCATTACATTAGGATCCCGGTAATCCAATTTGGTCTTTCGTGCTATATGCAAGAATCAGCACAAATAATGCTTAAATCCTCTACCTTTGAAGGCAGTTTCCTCTTCATATATGAGGTATGATCAAAACATTCAGGGACTGAACATTTTGATCATACCTCACTAAACTAATATTTTAGAAATGAAGCCCACCAGATATTCAAATGGATCTTCAAAGTATTCTCCTTGATAATACTATACACACTGATTGCAATGCTTCAACTTCCAAAAGCTTTCTTGATAGGTTTCTTTTGGAATTGCTAATAGTTCCTGCATTGCATTCTGAATAATTTCAAGTCACTGACACACAGTAGACTTAAAAAGAAGATATCGGAGATTACAAGGCCTGCTAGGGTTCATCATGGGGAAAACAATTCCACAGGTTGCATTATAGTTACTGAAAACAAAAACAGGTGTGTGTACATGTTTGTCCACTAATGCTAGGAGTATAGTGAACAATTATGATTAATTTGAAATATCGTTGACTTAATTCAAAAAAATAATTGAAGTCAACAAATGCAGACATAGTGCGGATATCAGAAATGTCATGCTACTCAGACATAAGCGATGTAGAATTTGAATATGGTGAGTACAATGTCTACAAAAAGGATGGGGGAGGGGATAATGCTCTTAGTTAAGAAGCATACAGAATCTAAAGCACTGCAACCAGATGATGTGGGTGACCAGTGTAATGCTGAGTCAGTTTGGTGTGACACTGAGAAAAAAATAATAATAATAATAACAGCAGTCTGTAACAGGTTAAATGAACAAATACACAGGCAGGTAGATAGGTCAGCAGATTGGATCATCCTATAATGAGGGACTTTAGTTTTCCAGATATTGTGTGAAACTTGGGGTTTGGTCACTTATGCAGTAGCAGAAATTTTCTGGATTTATTAGATAACTATTTTCTATAACAGCATGTTAGAGAAGCAACTCTTAATCTGATTATCAGCAGTGACACATCACACATTAAGAATATCCAAATAAAGAAATCACTAGGAGGTAAAGATCATAATATATTCATCTATAATATAACTACAGTCAAGGGGAAGGGAAATGGTTTCATAAATGTGACCACTACTGTAGTTGCATTTATGAAACCTTAATAAATATCTTAGACAGGTTTTAAATTCATTTCAGTGGAATGAAATGATGATGTTACCAACTGGAAATTCTAAACAGTAAGCATTCATGAAAGTAATTTAAAAAAAAAAAAGTAAATTAAAGAAATATTTTTGCATCTACATTCACATGGGAAGAAGTTTTTAGGATGGGAACACATTAAGTTATAATTGGGATCTACATGATTTTGTTATAAGAGAAAAGAAAATGGAAGAGAAAATGCTGAGCTAAAAGTAAACAAGGTACCTGAGCTGATGATGGAGCCTCAATTATATTAAAATATAGCAGCAAAAGAGGTAAGCAAATCTTTAGCCATAATTACGAGAGCATCCTTGAATTCAGGTGAGGTTCCTAAAGATTGGAGATATGCAATGTGTCTCCTATTAATAAAGGAGGATATGAACTCAAGTAGTGAAGGATCACTTAACAGGAATGGAATTATATCCTTAACAAGAATGGATCCTGTCTGACCAATCTGATTAGCTACTACAACACAGCAGCAAAGGAACTGGATGCAAATGATGATTTTGACATTGCACATTTAGATTTCAGTAAAGCTTTTCACACTGTTCCACATGAAAGATTGCTGTGCAAATTGGAGCAGTGTGGTATCGAGGGCAAGTCACTCCTATTGATAAACAGATGGCAGAAGGAAAGGTAGTTTTAAATGGCACTGCTCTTCTTGGACTAACTTAGCCAGCGGGGACAAGGGAGTGATTATCTCATTGCCCAAGGCAGTGGTTAGGTCACATCTTGAGTACTGTATACAGGTCTAGAAGCCTCATTTTAGGAAAGATGTGGGTCTCTTGGATGGGTGCAAAGAAAAGCAAATAGATTAGTCAAGAATTCATATAACAAAAGACTTTGGTTCTGCAAATTGAAGTGCTTAAGTACCCACTGTCCACTGCAAGTACTTCACAAGAAATACTTGACTGGAAAGTGCCAAATATACTTGGATATTGTTACGATGCAAGTGAAATCCACTTTTCTAGCCATATTTTCCAAACAGTACTGTGCAATTGCTGTGTAAGGATTTTGTAGTAGTCTTGTTCACTTTTGGATCATGTAAAACATTTTCATAATTAACAATGTACTGCAAGTCAAAAAATACAATAAGCACGATTTTCCCATTTGGTCAAGATTGACTTGCTTTGTGGGCCTTGGAGCAGGCAGAGTCTTCCTTTGAGAGGGCTGAGCTCATTTCAGGGTCATAGACATACACCCATGATTCAGCACCAGTAATGATGGAAGAAACAAAGTGTGGGTCAGCAGCAGCAACACACTGATGAAGATCTTCACATGCAAGAATTCTCTGCTATCATCACCGAGAATGTGAGGCACAAATTTGGTTGAAATGCGTTCCATTCCCAAATCTTGTGTTAAAATTGTTTCACACAGCCCAGAAGAAATACAAAGTCCACCAGCAACTTCATGGTAAGTTAAATATCAATTATTCCTGATCTAGCCACACAAACACGAGCAAATAAATCATTAGTTTTTGAGGCTGAAGGGTGGCAGAGCAAGTATCAGATATGATACATAAGCAGCCTTTAAATTTTGCAAAGCCATTGAAAAAGTATTCAAACAACACATGGCATCTTCTGCAAAAGCAGTTTTTAACATTTTGCGGATTTCTATTGTACTATTTCTATTTTGCCTTAATATGGCAAAAAATTTTTATTTCTCCCCATTTTTATCTAAGGGCAAAGAACAGTAAATAGAAATTTAATATGTGAAATTTTAATTACAATAATCAAACAGGCTTCAGAATAAACCACAGTCAGTGAAATTATACACGAGAGAAATTAGTATTTGTATCTGATGGCAATACAAATACTTTGTGAAAGTTGGCTATCTGTTCCATCTAGTTTGTCAGTGGCAGTGGTGGCTATCACTGTGGTAGCTATTATGTATCACTCTAGATTATTCAGTAGAAAATTCCATTTCCACAGTAACAAAATATTTGTTTTTGTTCATTAAGAATACTGTAATGGTAATTTAATGTAAAAATGATTGGCGCAAAATACAAGCATAAATGCCTTTTCAAAAGGTTTAGAATCTATTTTGAATTCTTATTTCACCTTTTTATAGTTTTTTAATTGCCTAAACATCTTGGCTTTAATGTTAGCTGTTCTCCCATATAAGATAATATAATTTCTGATCGCCCCACAGTATAAAAGTTATTTCATTTAAACATGCAAACTGCTAAATTTCTAAATTCTGATTTCAGGAGATTTTTCATGCAGACCTTTTATGTTATATTTTTCTAAAAACTCTCAAAATATTTTTGAAAATCTATAAAATTAACAGGTATCATTTCCAACTTTATTATTTGCCAAATTACCTCCACTCTCCTCATTAAAACCTAGCAGCGTCTTAAAAGTAATGTACGGTCTACCCAAGAAACTGTAAGTAGTATCCCTATGGCCAAATGTACTTTACTGATGTAATCCTCTACAATGCTGCTACTCCTCCAAAGAAGAATAAAATCCATCTTTATAAGGCAGACATCTCATATGCACAACTACTCAGTCATTGTTTAAGTTATTCAATGTTATGCATTAGAAGTTGAAAGAGATACAGGTTATACAGGTTGAGCAGATGGGCTGAGAGGTGGCAAATGAAGTTTAACATTGACAAATGTAAAGTACTACACATGGGAAACAGCAACCCCAGGGCAACGTATCAACTCTGTGGTACTACACTGACAGTGGTAGAGAATGAAAGGGACTTGGGGGTGATTGTGCAGGCAGATATGAAGTTCTCTGAGCAGTGCAGACGGGCTGCAAGAGTAGCTCATGGAGTATTGTCAATGATATACAGGAATTTTTCCAGCAGGGATAAGGAGGTGATTATTCCATTGTATAAGGCAATGGTCAGGCCACACCTAGAGTACTGTATACAGGTCTGGAGGCCTCATTTAAAAAGGATGTAGAGCTGCTGGAACGAGTACAGAGAAGGGCAACAAGATTAGTGAATGGAACAAAGGGGTGCTCTTACGAGGAAAGGCTTAAGTTTTGCAAATTACAGTGTCTGGAGACTAGGCACCAGCGAGGTGATCTGATAGAGGTGTATAAAGCCTTGAATGGTTTAAGCATGCTCAATGCTGATGGGATTCTTCCTCTAGCTCAGAAAAATCACCTGAGAGGGCATAAATTCAAATTGAGGAAAGACAGATGTAGGATAGACGTGCGGAAATTTGCCTTTAGCCAGCGGGTGGTTGGTTGGTGGAACAGACTGCCATCCCTTGTGGTGGAGGTTGATAGTCTAAATAAGTTTAAGGCTCAGCTGGACAGGTATTTTGAACGAACAGAGGGGTGAAGTGGAAGTGGGTTTTTTTTTTTTTTTTTTTTTTGGCTGATGCTGCATAAGCTTGCTTTCTTGCATCAAATGCCTCTACTAATGCTAATATATAACAAATAACAATGAAAACTTTTTAATAGAAATATGGTGAACTTGGGGTATTTTCGTAATAATGCTTTTGAATTTGCAACACTTTTTTTTTTTTTTTTTTAGTACCTTCACTTTGCAAGGTATTTCCTATTTTAGTTTTTACATTTCCGTAATTAGATTTTTGTCATTCTATTCACCCCACCTGCTTCCCTGCACGTCAGATGGAAATATGAAACAAATCTCCATATAGGTTGAAATTATGTGTGTAAATTAACATTTACATATTACTAAACCTATACTTTCTATAGTTTTTGGTGTCAAGTGCAAGTAGAATATGCTTTTAAAATTAATTCTCCAAATGGTTTTTGTTATGTGTACAGTGATTGCACAATTAAATCTCTGTCTGTAACACTCCTATTAACACAGTCACTGCCGCTTATACACTGCTCAACAAAATTAACAGAACAAAATGCTTTTCGTGAATGTTTTATTTTGAACAGTGTCGCCAAAGGTGAATATTCAATATAACAGGCATTGTGGCAAGAAACTTCCGAGTATCCAAGGATTCAAGGAATTTATAGTAAATAAATTTGATGAATTTGAAGCGTTGGTCAAGACATCAAAGGCGGATATTGTTGGGATATCAAAGACGTGGAGTCACGCAGATATTAGGAATGCAAAATTGGAATTCGGGGAGTACAATGTGTACAGAAAGGATCGACAGGATAGGAAGGGAGGAGGGGTTATGCTGTTAATTAAGAAAAACATATCGGCGCCTCCATAGCCAGGTGGGAAGGAGCAGCAGTGCGTAGTACATGCTTCTTGATTAGACCAGGGTTCGAGCCTGTGACCACCAAATACAGAGAATGGGGAAAGGTCAGGGAATGACCACCGCATATCCCGGGAGCAATATGGCCTTATTTGCTAATGCTCCTAAAAACCAAATAAAGACAATAAGAAAAACAAAATCAAAAGGATTGCATCCAGTTGATATAGATGGACAATGCACTGTTGAGTCAGTTTGGTGTGACATAAGCACTGTGAAATCAAAAAGAAGAGTATGAGTGTGTTATAGACCTAATGTTCCAAATGAGTACAATGAACAATTGTACAGAGAAATAGAGTGCACTACTAAATCAGAATGTCTTATAATGGGGGATTTTAGCTCCCCAGATACTGACTGGAATTTGTGGGTTGGTCACTCATGCACTAGTAAGACCTGTGTGGATTTATTGAATGATTGTTTTCTGCAGCAGCATGTTTGAAAGGCAACCAGAGAGGGTAATACTCTTTATCTGGTTATCAGCTGATTGAAGTATATAAGGCCTTGAATGGGTTGAGCATGCTGAATTCTGATGGGATTCTTCCACTTGTTCAGATTACGAACCTAAGGGGGCATAAATTCAAATTGAGGTAAGACAGTTGTAGAATAGATGTGTGGAAATTTGCCTTTAGCCAGCAGGTGGTTAAATGCTGGAACAAACTTCCATCTGTCGTTGTGGAAGTTGAGGTTAAATAAATTAAAGGAGGAACTGGACAAACATTTAGAGGGAATGGTTGTGTTTTTTTTTTTTTTTTTTGGCTGATGCTACATAAGCTCATACGCTTGCTTTCTTGATTCACATGCCAAGATTATTATTACCTTACAGAGTCACATTATGCAAATTATTCATGACTATTAAACCATAGGTTGTGACAACTCTTCATTCCAGTTTTTTGTCTGCTCGGTGGGATAGTCTAATCTCCAGTACTCAGGATGGTAAATTATCGTCCTTTAGATGATTCTTTGAGATGGTGGGCTGTTGGATGACTTAAAAATTGGCAGTCAAAATGGGTGGCATGTTGGCTCAAATGTAATTACAGGCCTGTTAATTTAACTTCTCTTCAGGGGAAATTAATGGTCAAAGAAGCACTCCAGGATCATCTAAACAAGACTTCAGTTCTAGTTCAGACACAGCATGGGTTTGTTAAGGGGAAGCCTTGTCTGACCAATCTGATTGGATGCTATGATATAATCACAAAGGAACTGGATTCAAAGAATAATTTTGATATCATAAACTAGGATCTTAGGAAGGCTTTGGATACCATTTCACATTGAAGACTGCTGTACAAATTGAAAAAGTGTGGCACTGAGGGTAAATTGCTGCTATGGATAAATGGATGGCTGAATGGGTGAAGACAGAGAGTGGTAATCAATGGACACTGCTCTTCGTGGACTAATGTTATTAATGGAGTCCCTCAGGGTTCAGTATTGGGTCCATTGTTGTTTTCTGTATTTATAAATGATATTGATGATGGTATATAAGGCTTAATGTCCAAGTTTGCAGACGATTCGAAGGTTGGCAGGGTTGTTAACGACACTAATGACAGTAAGTTGCTGCAACAGGATCGAGAAAAGTTGAGCAGATGGGGTGAGAGGTGGCAAATGAAGTTTAACATTGACAAATGTAAAGTACTACATATGGGAAGCAGTAACCCCAGAGTAATGTATCAACTCTGTGGTACTACACTGACAAACTACTATATTTAGGCCACCCGAATAATTAAATTCATCTCCATTGCTGTGTCTTATGTCTGTTAATTGCGTGTGTTCTATGGACGATTTGTCTGTCTGCTAGATGAAAAACCGCAGTTTCTGGGGAGAAAAACCTTGTTATCTACGCCTGAGACTGACTAACAGCCACAGAGTGAAAAAAGTCCATTAAAGTTCCTCGCGTCATTGACGGGATTACACTGAGAGTTTTAGAGAATGAAAAGAACCTGGGGGTAATTGTGCAGGCAGATATGAAGTTTTGCAGATGATACGAAAGTTGGCTGGGTTGTTAATGACATTAATAACAGTACGCTACTGCAACAGGATCTAGAAAAGTTGAGCAAATGGTCTGAGAGGTGGCAAGTGAAGTTTAACATGACAAATGTAAAGTGCTACATTTGGGTAGCAGCAACCCCAGAGTAACGTATCAACTGTGGGGTACTACACACAGGGTGGTAGAGAATGAAAAGGACCTGGAGGTAATTGTGTAGTCAGATATGAAGTTTTCTAAGCAGTGCAGATGGTCTGCAAAAGCATCTGCACTAGCTCATGGTGTCTTGTCAATGATATACAGGAATTTTTCTAGCAGGAATAAGGTGATTATCCTCTTGTATAAGGCAATGGTCAGGACACACTTTGAGCAGGGTATACAGAGCTCTGGAGGCCTCATTTTATTAAAGATGTAGAGCTGCTGGAACGAGTATGGGAAGGGCAACAAGATTAGTGAATGGAACAATGGGCTGCTCTTATGAAGAAAGGCTTAAGTTTTGCAAATTACAGTGTCTGAAGACTAGTCACCTGCAAGATGATCTGATTGAGTTGTATAAGGCCTTGAACGATTTGAGCAAGCTCAATGCTGATGGGATTCTTCCTCTTGCCCAGATTAATTGCCTAAAGGGACATAAATTCAAATTAAGGAAAGACAGTTGTAGAATAGTGGGGAAAATTGCCTTTAGCCAGCGGGTGGTTGATTTTCGGAACAAACTTCCATCTGTTGTTGTGGAGGAGGACAGCTTAAAATAAATTCAAGGCAGAACTAGACAAACATTTAGAGCGAATGGATGGGTGAAATGGGAAAGTTTTTTTTTTTTTTTTTTTTTTTTGGCTGATGCTTGCTGTATAAGCTTGCTTTCTTGCATCATATGCCTCTACTAATGCATCACACAGTGTCATTTCGTCGGTATGAAAGCAGTTTCAGGAGACAAGAACCATTGCAAGAAGAGCTGGCCAAGGTCGCCTGAGGGCTATATCAACCAGAACAGACTGTTATTTGGCTCTAGCAGCAAGACAAAACCCTACGACATGCTGTCATCAACTGTCTCTTAAGGTTGCTGCACCGCCCTCAGATGAAAACATTTCCAACCAGACTGTGCTAAGAAGGCTCAATTCAAATAGACTCTATGCAAGTATGCAAAGTTTGTATCCCAAACCACCGTAGAAAGTAGCAACTGGTGCCATGAACACATGACTTGGAGCCCTGACAAATGGGGTACAGATCTGTTCTTTGATGACACCCGTTTTAGCCTACAGATTACAGATCCTCACCATTTGTGTGACTTCTTAGGGATGCAGCTGGCCCTGATTTATAGAGTTCAAGTGGAGGAATATTTTGAAACTGAAGATATCCAATGACTGCTATGGCCAGCACAAACATCAGACATAAATCTGATCAAACATGTGAGGGATGTCCTTGGGTTTCAAATTATATGCCAACAGCCAAATCCTCAGTCACTTGGTGAGCTAAGGTCTGTGCTGGTGGAAGAATGGGATGTTGCCACAAAATCTTATAGACACCCTTATATCAAACATGGTTCACCACTGTCAAGCCTGTTTAGCTGTTGGAGGGGATCACACGCTGTACTGATGTCATATGAACAAATTTTTGAGCATCTTGTATTGACTTCCGTAATGTGACCTTTTTAGAAATTCTTATAAAACTATAAATGTCCCTTATCCCTATCTGAAGTTTCTTACTGTCTCCTCATTTCATTGTTATTCTATGGTACACCACCATACCAAATTTCACCTGCTTCACCGCAAGCTGCATGAGTTACATCATGCTTTCTTCATGTTCTGTTAATTTTGTCAAGCTGTGTATTTACAAGAGTTCTTTATGTGTATTTCTTTAGTTTAAGGCTGCCATAGCTGAGTGGCCAGGTGTCAGGCTAAATAAGTACACAGCTTTGAGTGATTGTGGTTACAGCTCACATGATTAATAAAAACCTGGTGCTGTTTCTTGTATTCTGTCTGTCTTGTGAACTCCTCTGACCATGTGACCATCCTGGAGTAGAAACAGGAAATTTATTTTATATCTTTTCTAAATTAAGATTCAATATTATTCTTCAGCAAGTATTTTTAGGAATCAAGTGTCTTTTGACACAAGTAGGCACTGCTTTTTAGTAAACGGAAGGATCTGATCTTTGAAGAATCATCTCCAAGTAACCCAGGATGTGTTGTTTTTTTCACAACTTCGGCAGGCTTCCATTTTCTAGTCACATGGATCCAACTGGTCAAGATGATGAGACTTTTGCAATTACTAATGACCTCACACAGATTGTTCATTTACCTACCAGAATACCAAACAATCCTAACCATGCAGCCAATATGCTTGATCTTTTTCTCCCACACAACTGCTCTAAGTACATGGCCAAAGTAAGTTGTCACTGGTGGATCAAAATTGATGAAATCCATACTGGTGTCCTCTAGGCATCTCAGATCACAACTTGGCAAAAATCTGTTCTCCAATGGAGCCTTTCTCTCACGGTCATTCTCAACCTTGTGTTGTTTGGCTTTACAAGAATGCAAAATGGAATAATCTGCAAAATTTCTTTTCTTATTTTCCTTGGTCAGATCACTGTTTCAAACTGTCTGATGTCAACATTTGCTTAGATAATGTCAGTGAAATTATTTATCTAGGGATGAAATCCTTTTTCCACATGCCACCTTAAAATCTCATCCTTTATCTAAACCTCGGTTTTCCAAAAAATGTGCTATGGCTGTTCAAAATAAGAATGTTGCACATAGCAATTGCGCATGTATCCAAATCTCCAGGTCAATTTTTTGAGTACACCAAAGAGTGCAGCAATTGTAAAGCAGTTATTATTCAGCCCAAATTAGATTTTGAACAGGCTAAGAATAGAAAACTTGCTTCTTGTCCACATGGTAGTTGAACATTCTGGTCTCTTCTTAAAGCTATTGGGCATAATTTTTTTTTTCCATCTCTTTCAAAACCAGATGGTTCTATTGCCAATCAGCTAAAGATAATGCTGAACTGCTAGCATCCTGCTTTTCTTCTAACTTGTGTATTGACTGACATTAATAAACCACCTCCTACCATTCCCAATACACTCCATTCAATGCTTCCTGTGGTCTTCCATCAAAAGGATGTCAGAGGATTTTGAACAATCTCTTTTGTTGCTAAGAAAGCTTCAGGTCCTGATGGTATTTCTCCGCTTGTTCTCAAAACCTGTGCTTCTGAACTTACAACTGTTCTGTGTCGCCCTTTTTTCACTTTCTTATTCCAAAGGTGTTCTTCCTTTCTGTTCAGAAATTCTCATATCCAATCAGTTCTTAAAAAGGGTGACAAATCCCTCCCATCCAATTATCATCCCATTGCACTTACTTTACTTTTTCTAAAGTAATGGAAAAAATATATTAACTGCCAACTCTTGAACTATCTAGAATCCTTCCATATGATCAGTGATCACCAGTATGGATTCCATCAATTTTGATCCATCGGTGATATACTGGCCTATATCACCCATTTATGGACAAATTCAATAGAAAAGTTTGGTGAAACTCAATACATTGCTGTTGACATTTCAAAGGCTTTTGATCATGTTTGGCATAAAATTCTTTTAAATAAGTTTCCATCTTACGGTCCGCCACTGTTTTTTGTAATTGGGTATCCAGTTTTCTCTCTGACCGCTCACTCTGGGTGATGGTAAATGGCTCTCTGTCTTCTAACTTTTTCACTAATGCTTGTTCCTCAAGGTTCAGTTCTTTCTCCCATATTTTCCTCTTGTATATTAATGACCTTCCATTGACCAGAAATCCTATCCATAGTTTTGCTGATGATAGCACTTTGCAATCTGGTTCCCATTTGAAAAATCTTGCCCTGCACAAACTGCTTCAACTTCTCAAATATCCATGTTGAATACTTTAAATGCTGATCTCCAGGTAATTCTCCAGTGGAGGAAAGGTAACTTAGTTGATTTCAATCCTTCTAAAACTCAGTCCTGCCCTATATCTTGCAAAAAGGATTCTTCTGCTCCAATGCAATATTTCCATGGGCACTGTTCTGAATTTGCTTCTATAATTCCTGCTCTCTATTCCAAAGCAGTCTGAACATGTGCCACAAACAGTCAACATTCTTTTACTGTCCAGCTTCAATCTCACAGAACTAACTTTACTTCTTCCTCATTTATTCCTTCAACTTCTGTTTTCTGGAACAACCATCCTTCCAAAGTATTTCTTGAAAATTACTATCTAATTTGTTGACATTAGAAATTCAATTCTAATGTGAACAAATATCTTCTTTCATCTTCTCAACTTTCAGCCCTGGCACAGTATTAAGTACTACAGGTTCTAATACCTCTTGTGTTTAGGATTTTCATTTTAAAAAAACCACTCTCTACATCGACGAACAATATTGAACGGCTGCATTCTTGTTTAATTGGCTATGGTTATCAATTAAGCTGCATCATAAAGTGATCAAAATGTACAGCATCCACTGTATAACTTTTAATTAAAAAAAAAAAAAATTTCAACTTAAGAAGTTTAAAGATGAATTTAAGATATTTTGGAACTTCTAATTATAAAATTTTAATCCTAATATTTAGCAGGGTGTTCTAGATTTTTCTTGAAATTGTTATAACAGCATACTAGTTTCAACTTGGGCTCATGTTGATATGAACTTTTTTTTTTTTGTTATATGCTTAAAATTAATCAAGAAATCAACACCCAAAGTTCAGCAGAGGTCCACATAACATGCCAAAGGTGGACATAACATCCCAAATTGTGCTTGAACTCTGATATAGTGCATGTCCAGTTAATGCAGCTTTGTACAGTTTGTATGGTTGTTGGAGTCATTACTCTGCAAAAGAAAGTATCTGTACTCCTACCAATCTGACCGTTTTTAAAATAATGCACCAACTAACCCTTTTCTAATTCTTCATTTTAATATTATTTTTGAGAAACATTATGAAAGACACTTCTATTGACTACTTTCTCAAAGAAATCAGGAGGCAACTAGAGGGGGTAATACTCTTGATTTGATTATCAGTAGTGATTCTTAATGCATTAAGAATCTGCAGATAAAGGAACCACTAGGTGGCAGTGATCAGTGTGCTGAAGTGGGATTTACTCAAAGAGGTAACTATCATCAGGGATAAAGGGAAGGGTTATTGCTTTCGTAAAAGCAACTACGATGGTCAGAGACAGTATTTAAATTCTATACAGTGGGACCAACTGAAGATGTTACCAACAGCAAATTCAAAATGGGAAGCATTCAAAGAACTTATCTTGGAAGCTACTAGGCTTTACATACCAACTAAGAAATACTGTTCAAGGTTTAGGCCTAAATGGATGTCAGATGAACTAATGAGACATATGACAGAGAAGAAAAATGCATGGGATACATATAAATTAACAAGTGACACAGAAAGCTATGATAGATACAAGTTGATCTGTAACCAAGTTACAAAGGAGGTTAGAGAGGCAAAGGCAGATTACGAGAAATCTTTGGCAAGGGATGCAAAAAAAACTGCAAAGAGTTCTTTACTTATGTAAACTCTAGAAGGAAGGGGATGAATCAGATTGGTCCACTTGATATCAATGGGTCAACTGTTGATGATCCTGCTCAGGTAGCTAACAAACTAAATGAATATTTTACATCAACATTCACACATGAGGAGTTATTCAGCGAGGGGAATGCCAGAGGTGTATTCAACTCTGGCAGTAAGCTAGAGAATCTTGTAATAACTGAGAGTAAAGTGGAGGAGAAATTGTTGAAGATAAACACAAGAAAGGCACCTGGTGTGGATGGGATCTATCCAGTTATATTAAAGGAGGCAGCAAAGGAAGTAAGCAATCCGCTAGCCATAATTATGAGAGCTTCCTTTGACTCAGGGGAGGTACCCACAGACTGGAGATGTGTAAATGTGACCCCAATTCACAAAGGAGGATCAAAGGCCGACACAAGTAATTATAGACCTGCGAGGTTTAACTTCTGTTCCAGGAAAATTAATGGAGGCACTAGTTAAAGAAGCACTACAGGATCATCTAGACAAGACTTCGGTTACAGCTCGGACACAGCATGGTTTTGTTAAGGGGAAGTCTTGCCTGCCCAATTTGATTGGATACTATGATGCAGTCACAAAAGAACTGAATGCAGGGAATAACTTTGATATTATATACTTGGATCTTAGGAAGGCTTTTGATACTGTTGCACATTGAAGACTGCTGCACAAATTGGAGCAGTGTGGCACTGGGGGCAAATTGCTGCTATGGATAAAGGGGTGGTTGAGGGGGACAAGACAGAGTGGTAACCAATGGACACTGCTCTTCGTGGACTAATGTTATTAGTGGAGTCTCTCAGGGTTCAGTGTTGGGTCCATTATTGTTTTCTGTATTTATAAATGATATTGATGATGGTATATCAAGCTTAATGTCCAAGTTTGCAGACGATACGAAGGTTGGCAGGGTTGTTAACGACACTAATGACAGTACGTTGCTGCAACAGGATCTAGAAAAGTTGAGCAGATGAGCTGAGAGGTGGCATATGAAGTTTAACATTGACAAATGTAAAGTACTACATATGGGAAACAGCAACCCCAGAGCAACGTATCAACTCTGTGGTACTACACTGACAGTGGCAGAGAATGAAAAGGACCTGGGGGTAATTGTGCAGGCTGATATGAAGCTCTCTGAGCAGTGCAGATGGGTTGCAAGAGTAGCTCATGGTGTCTTGTCAATGATATACAGGAATTTTTCTAGCAGTGATAAGGAGGTGATTATTCCCTTGTATAAGGCAATGGTCAGGCCACACCTTGAGTACTGTATACAGATCTGGAGGCCTCATTTCAAGAAGGATGTAGAGCTGTTGGAACGAGTACAGAGAAGGGTAACAAGATTAGTGAATGGAACAAAGGGGTGCTCTTACGAAGAAAGGCTTAAGTTTTGCAAATTACAGTGTCTGGAGACTAGGCACCGGCGAGGTGATCGGATACAGGTATATAAAGCCTTGAATGGTTTGAGCATGCTTAATGCTGATGGGATTCTTCCTCTTGCTCAGAATAATCACCTGAGAGGGCATAAATTCAAATTGAGGAAGGACAGATGTGCGGAAATTTGCCCTTAGCCAGCGGGTAGTTGGTTGGTGGAACAGACTTCCATCCCTTGTTGTGGAAGTTGATAGCTTAAATAAATTTAAGGCTCAGCTGGACTGGTATTTTGAACGAAAGGAGGGGTGAAGTGGAAGTGAGGTTTTTTTTTTTTTTTTTTTGGCTGATGCTGCATAAGCTTGCTTTCTTGCATCATATGCCTCTACTAATGCTAATGTTAAATAGTGCACAGTCAAATTAAAGAATTTTATATTGCTTGATTTTAATGTTTTGTTTCTGTCCACATTTACGTATACATTTCTGCTCTACATCAATGAACAATGCTGAACGGTTGCATTTTTATTTTATTGGCTTTGTTATAAATTAAGCTGTGTCCTAAAGTGATGAAAATGTACAGCATCCACTGTATAACTTTTAATTTATTTTATATTATATATTCTATATATTATTTTATCTGAATAGGAAATACTCAATGAATTGTTTGACTTTCTGAGAAGAAAAGCCACTAAAATCTATTCCGTAAAAAAAGAGGCAATCAAAGAATACAGATCTGGTACAATCAGTAATATAATAAAACGAAAAATGCCATACACATCTAAATACAAAAATGATATTTAGAACTAGCAAGTTTCTCTTTATGAATTAACATTAATTAAAAAAATACAGTAAAAGGATTGCATACACAATAAATCTAATATAAATATGTGCATTTACCATTAGAAGATCTTGAGCAGAAATTCTAACTGAATAGGAAAAAGTATCATCGTCTTCATCTTCTACAAATTGATTAGGATCATTGCTCCACTGCCTTACCTTTTAAGAAGAAATGTTGTTTTAAAGATGACTGTTCATTTTTTATTTCTAGACTAATCATTTTTAACTATTGTTTTAATGCTATCATTCAATACAATAAAAAACATCAAAATAAAACTTAGGATCAAACTTGTATGTATAAGCCAGCATGTCACCTTCCTTCACCAATAACGTTTATTCAAAAATTAAACTACGCTTTACAGTTATAGTTAATAACTTAAGCCACCCCTTCCTCTATGAATAATACTAATAATTACATTGAAGTACAGTCACACTGAGTACAGTGTAACTCTACTTGTATCTTGTAACTTGTCTAAAACAGTGAAAAAAGGTTTTCAACTGTTTTAGACAAGTAATTTGTAGATGGATGAAATGTGCTTGGAAACTTAGCTTGCTATCTAACATCAGACATAAGAAATCGATGGTATTAACTAGTGGTATCAGACTGTTGTTTAACTGTAATTCAGGATTGGGGTGGGGAGCACATTGCTTGCAAAAGTGAGTGGTGGTAAATTTCTGTTTTTCTTGTCAATATCCATTGTGTGAAGTCCAGGATTCAATAAATAATAAAATATCAAATTTGGAATCCTGAAGTAAGAAATATAAATACGGTTAACTAACAAATAGACATCAAATAAAACTTCATTAACTTTAAGAGTATTTTTACAATGACTACACCTATCAACAGTATGATAAAAATAGAAACAAAACATAACAGCATAAATAGTATGTAAGCAGGAAATGGAGCTTGTAATTTGGTTAATGAAGTGAGTGTTAATAAGATATCTGAAATTTTTACTTAATTCACATTTTTACTGTGAATGAAGATGGTTTTTTATACATTATATATTCAATCATATCCAGCTCTGACCTGGGGTGGGCACAATTTGAGAAATGCGAACGTAAGCTAATTTTTTTTTTATATTTATTTTAATTTTTTACATTCCACTATAAAACAATACAAGGCGCTATTGTTATTATTATTTGTTTTTTTTTTTTTTTTTTTTTTTAGGAACATTAGCAACTAAGACCATATTGCTCTGGGATATGCGGTGGTCATTCCCTGACCTTTCTGCATCCTCTGTATTTGGTGGTGACGGGCTCGAACCCCGGTCTAATACAAGGCGCAAAATACAGAGAATGAACTAATTTTTGGGAAATGATGAAACTTACCAGCTATTTGGTTGGATCTTCAAAATACATTACACTACATGTGCCTTCAAAATCCTTTATACTACATGCACCTTCAACCTCCAGAGAATTCCCAATAGACTTCTTTTGGAATTGCTCACAGTTATTCTATTGCATTCTAAATGATTTCCTCAGTCATTGTAATCTGTGACTTTTGGGGGGTTAAGCTTGGGAGAAAAATTACAGGGAGCTAAATCTGCTAGGCATGGGGAATGAGAGACCCGAGAGATCACAGTGACGAAGTGCTTCTCAAGAAAGTTTCAAATGGAAAGCTTCGAGTGAACAGGGGTGTTATCATGGTACAAATTCCAATTCTCTGAAGTCCACTCTTCTGGCAGTTTATACTGAAGAGAATCATCACGCAATTGCCAACAGAACTGATTTTTAGGACTGCTAGTTCACTGATTAACTGTGTGGGACAATTTCGTAATGAATAATGCACCATGAGTAAAAAATACAATGTGTGATTTTTACATTTGGTCAAGACTGTCTTGCTTTTTTAGGCCTTGGAAAAGACAGTCTTCCATCAAGAGGGCTGAGCCTTTGTTTCAAGGTCACAGACATACACCCATGATTCTGCAACAGAATATTAATGAAGTTGTTGTTGATATGAGGTTTAACAACACAAGAGCTACTGAGGTCGAATTGTGTCTATTCATAGTTTGTTTAAAAAGAGATAGTACAGCAATTGAATTATATAACCTGTATAGGCCAATGCACATCAAGTATAGTAACAGTTCTTCAATATTGCACCATTCCTAAGGAAATGGGATAAAATCTGAGCTTCGTTCAATCTGTAGAATGGCTGGAATGCGCTTGAATGAATAGATAAGTAATGAGGCCAGTTTATCTGTAAATGATGGACTAAGTTGGGTGTGACAGGATGTGAACTGGGAAGGATTTTGTCAAAATAATAATAATAATAATAATAAAAAAAGAGACGTGTAAGATGAGAATGCTCAATTCCCAGTTTTGCCAATACTACTTCCTTTTGTCTGTTTTGTCTGAATCCAGAGAGCCACAGGTTTGGATTTTTTTTTTATCTGGTAAAGTTTGTTGTTGGCATTACTTTTCCAGATCTGTGACCAGTTATCAAAACAGGCCTTGAATATTATAGGCTTGTAAGCTGTATAAGGAACCCAAAGGTGTTCGAAAATGTGGGAAGAGGATGTTTAGTGGCAAGGTCAGCACTCCCATTTCCCAGAGTGTCCAGGGATCCAGCAAAATATTACTGACTGATTGGAATCACTGCAGGAGAGTAATTGGTAGTCAATGTTTTTCAGTATAAGATAACAGGAAGAGAAGTTCTCCCTTATGGCAGAGACTGCAGTAAGAGAGTCAGTATAGATATGGACAAGTGAAATGGAGAGTATAACTGCTTGAAAAAAACTTGTGCTCTGCTTTAAATACAAGTTTTTTCATACTATATTTGATAGTATATTTTCATACTATTATCATACTTTTCATACTATTTTCACACTATCATAATACTTTATACTATATTTGATAATATATTTGCATTTCATACTATATCTGACAGTGGATCCTTCATTTAACATTCATTAAGCATGCAAAAAGAAATTAGCATTAGCACGTGATGCAACAAAGTAAGTTTATACAGCATCAGAAAAAAAAAAAAAGAAAAAACCTAGAAATTGCCAGAAAATGGATAACTAGGTCTGGAAGATTTAATTGCAGATGTTCTAAGCTGGCATATCTCATGATACACACACAGGAGAAAAAAAATATCTTAAAACAAACAAAAAAAGAAAGAAGAATAAGTGCAGGGTTTTCAGTAGAAACCCACACTTCAATCTTATACTGATCAACTCAGTCCCAAGTTAAAAAGGCCTTTATAGAGAATGCATATTTTTTCCATACAGTTAAGATATGACTATGCCATCACAGGGAGAATGGTAACTGAGATTCAGGAGGGTGAAAATGAATGTCAATATCACAAGATTGGAGCCGAGTCATTATGCTGTGAAACTATTAAGTTTTATTTGAATTATAATAATTTATAGCAGTAATTATAAACAGAAATATAGAAATCATTTTTTTACATTTGCATTATTTTTCAAAATTAACATAAATAAAAGGGCTGTTCAATAAAGAATGTTCATAACTCTTCATGAACAATCGTACTGCTTGATATTTCTAGCTGAGCTACAGAATTTAAAACCAAACAAAGCTGCATCACAGCAACTGCACAGTTGACTACTGCTCATGGTGTGACCATGGCAGTTGGTCAAGTTTATGCCCATTCAGTTTCATCTACATAACAATGAATGTGATAAGCAAAGAATAGTATACTGCACCCAAATATTGTTTCTAACTCAAGAAAACATCAGCTGAAGTGCATGGAATGCTAAACGAGCCTTATGGTGAATCTATGCAGAACAGCTGAAAACAACGTTTAAACATGAACGTGATTCGATCACAAAAATCAGTGATCCTGGAGCTCTAACTGCTTCTGTAACCACAGAAACCATAAATGCTGCTTCTGTCATCATGAGAGAAGACTGCCAGAGATGCTGAGAATATCAGTAGGAAGCATGCACAGTATTCTCCATGACCATTTGCATATGACACGTGTTTGTGCATGCTGGGTTCCAAGACTACTCACACTTGAGTAACAGCAAGTTTGCAAGGTTTGTCAAGAGCTGTAACAGATGATTACCAAAGATGGTGAGGTTCTTTACAAAGCGATAATGGCAGATGAGACATGGCTTCATTTTTACTCAGAGTATGCAACAAGGCTCTGTTTAAACTTCCAATTTTAAATTGGAAGTTTAGATCATTACCAACACTGAAAAAAGCAAAACTTGTGGCTTCTGCAGGAAAGGTTATGATCATCTCGTTTTTTGACATTCAAGGAATGATTTACCAGCATGTTGTGCCACATCATACAACTGTTAAAGGATCTTACTACAGAACTGTACTGCATGCAGGTGGGTGGATGCTGCATCATGACAATGCAAGACCTCCCACTGCTCATACTGCCATCAATTACTCAGCTGGCATTAATATCACAAATGTGTTCCTCATCCATCCTACAGCCCTGACCTTGCACCCTGCAATATCCTCCCCCAAAGTTAAAGAAGGAGCTGCGAGAAAAATGTTTCCAATTGCCAGAAGAAATTGTAAAGACATAGGAGGCGATCTGCCAATGCATGTAAAAATATGGCTTCCACCATGTTTTTGAGGAATGACAGAAACACTGGAATTACTGCATTTCATCAAATGCAGACTACTTTGAAAAGGACCATCAAAATATGGATGATTAATAAAGGAATATTGTGAAAAAAAAATAATAAATAATAATAAATAAATAAATAAAAAATATGCTAATTCTTTAGTGAACAGTCCTATTAAACTGAATCTAGTGACATCAATTATAAAATAATAAGCAACATATACAGAAGTTAGTTATAGTATAAGTACAGTGGACCCCCGCTTTACAATATTAATCTGTTCCAGAGACACCATCATATCATGAAAATATCGTAATTTGAACCCAATAACATAATTGTTTTTTGGTAATTCGTTCCAAGACCTTGTTAGTTGAAATTTTTGCTATATAACTAAGCTATTTAACTCTCTAAAAGGTGATTTTTATAATGGAAATTGTACATATTGATTAAAAAATTGATTAAAACTAACATATTGATTAAAGCACAATGCTTTAATCAATATTAAAAATCACTTCAGTTGAAAAAAATTGCTTCAACTGAAGGATGCAAAAACAAAACATGCAGCTAACATGCTTACAAGTGCCTATTGGCCGTGAGGAAGGACCACGTAGTGCGGTCGGAGACAATTGTAAAGTGAAATAAGTAGGTGCTGGTAACATGATCACTGGTTAGTAGAATCAGCTGCTTCACAGAATCAAATTTCAGAAATCCAATTGAAATCATTAAAATGCACTACACTTTCACTGTTATCATATGTTCTGTTACAAGAAACAATTTTGAATGCCTTTGTGATATTTCCTAAAGCACATTTCCGGAGGTCACTACCATAAAACAAAAACAATTTGCAGTTTCCGGTTTATTGGTTTTTTCTGTTACTGCAATCTATTATAAGCTGGTAGTAAACTCAATCTTATTGCATTTGCAATAAATACCAATAGCTGAAATTCTGGGGGTTTTTATATTATTATGGTGAAATATGTTTTCCCCTCCATGAAATCTTCAATCATATAAAAAACAAAATTTCATAATCTTCTCTTCATTCCTATTTTTTAAGCTTCAAAAACTCATTACTCCATATCTCACCGGCACTTACTGTATTAGTTGCAATTTGTGTGTGTGTGTGTGTGCCGTGTTCTTTGTTATTGATTGCTTATCTTTTTTATAACCCCCACCCAAAAAAAAAAAAAAGTCAATGAACAGAAATATCAATTAGTTAGTATGTACACATTATAGTATTAATTAATCTGTGTATGCAAGCATAAATTTATTTTTACTATTAATTGGCAAGATAATAAAGTGTAAATTTGTGCTTTATCTTTACTTTTATAGCTTGTGGATAATATTCCTCCTATTTTTGCTTATTAGAACCACCATTTAATAGAATTAAAATTCAATTTGCAAATGTGATCTCAGCAGTTATTACATATTGTACAGTGAACAGTATTTTATTATAGAGAGTCCATCGCAAAGTGATTTGTTTGTACAGTGAACCAATTGTAAAGTGGGGTCCATTGTATTTCTGTATCAGTAAGGCCAAATGACACAAGGAAACTAATTCTGCATCAGTAATTGATTAAAAATCAAAATTTCTGTTTCTCTAATAGTTCTGAATCTACAGGTGCTCTAAGCTATTAAAAAAAAATAATATAAAAACACACCAAATTTGAACTTTTAAAATTGAAACTTACTGATAAAAAAGAACACAACTACCTCAAAGGAAAATTATTACTACCTACCTGCTCTTCTGTTATCTGCATGTAAAGTACAATATAATACAATAAATCTGCCATGCCTTTCTTCACCAGTCCTCTGAATTTGGGAGTTTCCATAAGTGCACTTACAAATTCAAATATACTGAATACAAGATTTTCAAATCCCAAAACTTCACCTGTAGTAGAGAAATTGAAATATAAGACAAAACATTATTTAAGTAAAAATGAGAGGATAAAATTTCTTAAGTGTAAATAATTTCCACTGTTTGTGAATTTCTATTTTGTTTTAGATTATGACCTTAATTTAGCATTTAAACAACCATCGATACTACATAATATTTTAACTTCAAGCAACATGCCAACATAGTGAAAATATCATACTATCTTCCTGCAAGGTAACAGGAAAATGCCAGAGATTGATTTCTGAAAAATTTGAATTTATGAACTGTGATGGCATTTTCTTTAAAAATTATAGTAAAGATAAACTAAAATTTGTATAATAAATAAAAACAAAATTTTGCTTAATATATGATCATCAAAGGGTATATTAATAGATATGGATGGCAATTTATATAAGACAATGATCCACATTAGGATTATTAGATCACCAAGAATAAATTAAGTGATTAATTAATCATACTGGAAATGTAATAAAAGAGGCCTACGTGCTCTGGATTCATAATGCGAAAATTTTTATTTTTGTTACACAGAGCATTAATAAAACTACAATAAATAAATTAGCTTTCGGCTGGGTGGCAGCCTTCATCGGATTAAAATACTTGAATGGCAGTTGGAATAGAGATGCACTGCCAGGATGGTGCGTGAGGCACGTGGTTAATTGTTTGTTGATGTTTGTGGCTGTGACGTATGGTGGTGACGTGGCCAGCGTTTGTCTATGGATAGAATTACTGACTCTGTGATGGGGGTTAACTTGACAACCACTGTTCCTGTTCAAAGAGGTATCCGAGCATTTTATATTTAGCGATTCCAACCAGATACGCCTTAGGTAATGGTGGGACCTGTCCACAACCACGACATCGCGGTGTGGGTCGATGTCGTGGTGGGTTGTCCAGACATGCTCGGCGATAGCTGAGTGTTCCACATCTGCCAAACGGATCGCCCTTTTATGTTCTGAGAGACGTTTCTCGAGTCGACGTCCAGTCTCTCCAAAGTAGCAGCTCGTGGAGTCACGGCAAGAGATGCGATAGACCAAACCGCTCTGTAGAAGGGTGGGGACAGGTGATTTTATGTTGGAAATGAGAGAACGCAGTTTCTTGTCTGGGAGTTGGATGCACTTTATCCCATGTGATTTTAGGATTCTACCGATCTGCTGTGACAGGTTGGGGTAGTATGGGATGAATGCCCTCGTGGATGACTCGTCACTGTTGGCATTGCTGTTGGTCGTCACGTCGCGTGCTTGTAGATCACACCTGTCAAGGACGTCGATGGGGTAGCCACACCTCGTAAGGTCTACTTTGACTCTGGTGATCTCTTTGCGTCTTTCATCTGCAGAGCTGGAGTGTGTCCAGGCGCGAGTTAGCAAGGTTCGGGCAGTGGAGAGGAGGTGGCCCCGTGCGTGTGCTGACCGGAAGTTGGTAAATTGGCCAGCACACATAGGCTTACGATAAACTGTCGTCTTCAAGCATGTGTCTTCGCGCCGGACAAGTGTATCTAGGTATGGTATAGAGTTGTTCGACTCCAGCTCAATAGTGAATTTTATGAAGGGCGATAGTGAGTTGAGGTGGGTTAGGAGTCGCTGACCTGAGTCTCTAGGGATGACTATGAACACATAGTCTACATAGCGACACCAAAAGGCGATGTGATCTGGTGCGTGTGTAAACGCACGTCCCTCTAACTCCTCCATCACGATGTTTGCTGTGACCGAGCTGACAGGGGAACCCATGGCTGGGCCATGTATCTGCTGGTAGATTGAGTCATTAAACATGATTGCACCCCCTGTTAAGCACAGTCTGAGGGCGGCGGAAATGTCATCAGGCGTCAGTCTAGTTCTGTCGCTAAGGGTTCCATCATTGTCCAAGAGTTGTTTTGCACAAGGGATGGCAAGTTCCACTGGGATGGAGGTAAAGAGTGATACGACATCGAACGATGCCATGACTTGATCTTGCGAGATGGATATAGTGTGGATCCTTTCTATGAACTCAACACTGTTGGAGACGGTGTAGGTGGTCTTGCCAACTAGAGGAGAAAGAAGTCTCGAGACAAATTTAGACAGCTCGTAAGTCGGTGATCCACAGCAGGATACAATAGGTCTTAGTGGTGTGTCTTCTTTGTGCACCTTCGGCAGGCCGTAAAACCGTGGGATCTGACACCCGGAGGCAGGGAGGTGATTACGGGTTGACTGTGTGATTTTCTCTTGCTTCAGCCAAGTGTTGATGAGGATATTCACCTCTGACTCCCATCGTTCCAAAGCCCTGTTGGGTTGACGGTTAAGGGTTTGTAGACGGTAGTGTCTCGTAAGAGCAGTAAGGCTTTCGCCATGTAATCAGTGTGGTTCATTACAACCGTACGACGGCCTTTGTCCGCCGGTAGAATGACGATGGACGAATCCTGTTTCAGTGCCTTGAGGATAGAAATCTGTATACGGCTGAGGTTTGAAGAGACGGGGCGAGCATGGTGTAGAACTGCTGCAGTCTTTAAGCGGATTGCGTTGGCTACATCGTCTGGGAGGCGTGATAAGCTTGCTTCCACACCCAAGGCAATGTCGGTGATCGGTGGGTGCTTTGGAAGAACGGCAAATGTCATGCCAAGGGTTAATAAGTATTTGTTCTGCAGATAACTGCTTGCTGCTTAGGTTCAATACGAAATCCGTGCAATTTGTGAGAGGGGCATTACGCTGGCGACGAAATTGATGGGATTCATTAATTAAAGTATTGAACTTACGTTTCTGTCGGGCACAATAACGATCTGATTCTCTGACGGCCTGGTAACAAAGTATTGATTACCTTGGTGTAAATAGGATCGGGAATCAGAGCCTTAAGGTCGGCTAGTAGGGCTGCTTTGCTCGCTGAAGCACGTATGTCATGATGGAGGCAGCCGATCCATATGCGCAGAGTTCTAAAGCCAAAGTTCCGACAGGCACGTCCCATACGCTCATTAGGAAACGGTTGTTTGTAGCGAAACCCTTTCGGTATAATCCAGTTAGCTTTGCATCTATGTGCAAACCTCAGGTGTTGTCTGCTACGGGCTATGAAGATAAAATCTTTCTGGAGTCTTACGACCATATCGTATTGTTGGTTGGCCAAGAATAGTCCATACATAATAAAAGAGGCCTACGTGCTCTGGATTCATAATGCGAAAATTTTTATTTTTGTTACACAGAGCATTAATAAAACTACAATAAATAAATTAGCTTTCAGCTGGGTGGCAGCCTTCATCGGATTAAAATACTTGAATGGCAGTTGGAATAGAGATGCACTGCCAGGATGGTGCGTGAGGCACGTGGTTAATTGTTTGTTGATGTTTGTGGCTGTGACGTATGGTGGTGACGTGGCCAGCGTTTGTCTATGGATGATGAACTACCCCAACCCAACAGTGACGAGTCATCCATGAGGGCATTCATCCCATACTACCCCAACCTGTCACAGCAGATCGGTAGAATCCTAAAATCACATGGGATAAAGTGCATCCAACTCCCAGACAAGAAACTGCGTTCTCTCATTTCCATCATAAAAACACCTGTCCCCACCCTTCTACAGAGCGGTTTGGTCTATCGCATCTCTTGCCGTGACTGCACGAGCTGCTACTTTGGAGAGACTGGACGTCGACTCGAGAAACGTCTCTCAGAACATAAAAGGGCGATCCGTTTGGCAGATGTGGAACACTCAGCTATCGCCAAGCATGTCTGGACAACCCACCACGACATCGACCCACACCGCGATGTCGTGGTTGTGGACAGGTCCCACCATTACCTAAGGCGTACCTGGTTGGAATCGCTAAATATAAAATGCTCGGATACCTCTTTGAACAGGAACAGTGGTTGTCAAGTTAACCCCATCACAGAGTCAGTAATTCTATCCATAGACAAACGCTGGCCACGTCACCACCACAAACATCAACAAACAATTAACCACATGCCTCACGCACCATCCTGGCAGTGCATCTCTATTCCAACTGCCATTCAAGTATTTTAATCCGATGAAGGCTGCCACCCAGCCGAAAGCTAATTTATTTATTTTAGTTTTATTAATGCTCTGTGTAACAAAAATAAAAATTTTCGCATACTGGAAATGTTCTTAACAGTCAGTAAAAATATAATGCAAATGGTTTTATACATTAAAATTTCTACCTAAATTTTCATGTTTTGTAATAACGAGATCCTGCAAAAGTGTCAAAATTTTAGTTTAGTTTTTTTTTTTATATATACAGTGAAACTTCTCCTAACGGACACCTCTCGTTAACGGACATCTCTCTACAACGGACATTTTCAAATTCCCCAACTCACCTCCATTGATTTTAACGTGTTTGCAGCTTCTGTCTAGCGGACATTCTCTGTAACAGACGCGGACAGGCAATCTGCACTGTTTCGTTTAGATTAGCACTTAATTTGATCTCCCCATAACGGACAGCGGGCGAGCTTACGGCCCTTTTTCTAGGAACGTTTCTTCCACGTATTGCCTCAATCGTGTGTTTATTTTCTATTTCCGATTCTCTGAATTTTATCAAGGTTTACGTCGCGGCTCTAAACCCTTTTTCAAGAATTTTAAGGCACGTGCAAAACTTCTGATGAATTCGGTGTGTGCAGGGGGGGAATTTTGTCGGCCTTTCGTCTTTTGAGTTTCAGTTTTCAGTTTTGTTCAATGTCGTGTGAAGTGCACAATGTCTTCTCGTAAACATTTAACTTTAAAAGATAAAGTCAAACTCATTAATGCATATGATCGGCAAAAAAATAGTGTTCGCAATCTCGCTGCAAAATTCAAAATCGGGAAGACGCAGGAAGCGACATCCTAAAGAAAAAAAAATGAACTGCTCAAACAATTTTGGTAACACGGAAATGATCAGGTTCAAAAATCATTCCCGAAAACTGTTGGACTTCAAATTGACAATGTTACGTATGAGTGGTTTTGTCGCGAACGTGCTAAAAAAATTCCCATTAATGGGCCTATTATTAGGGAAAAGGCTTTGGAGGTTGCGAAATCTATGGGAGTAAATGAGTTCAAAGCTTCTGTGGGATGGCTAGACAAGTTCAAAACTCGGCATAAAATTTCTTGGAAAACCGTAAGTGGTGAAGGCGGATCTGTTGATACTGGGGTTGTAACAGAGTGGGCCGTCAAATTGGAAGAGTTATGTCGTGATTTTGAAGCTAAGGATATTTACAACTGTGACGAAACAGGGTTGTTTTTTAAAGCCCTTCCTGAAAAAACAAATGAGTCTAAAAAACGAAAAGTGCCAGGGCGGAAAAATTTATAAGGAACGCTTGACTGTACTATTGTGTACAAATATGCTGGGAGACTTTGAACAACCTCTTGTTATAGGAAAACCACAAAATCCTTGTTGTTTCAAGGGCATAAAGTTGAATCTTTTGAATGTTGACTGGAAGTCTAATAAAAAAGCGTGGATGACACGAGATATCATGAGCGAATGGATAAGTCACTTTAAACAAAACATGATTCGTCAAAACAGAAAAATTATTCTTTTCATGGATAATACTGCATCTCCCCCGCACATTGAATTGTCCAACATTCAAATCGTTTTTCTGCCACCAAACACATCTGCACAGTGTCAGCCCTTGGATAAAGGGATAATAAAAATTTTAAACTTCACTACAGAAAACGTGTTTTAAGACATCTCATTGCAAACATGAACGATGTAACATGTGCGAGTGACCTTGCAAAGAAAATCAGTATCCTAGATGCGATTCAATGGATTTCCTCTTCAGTAAACGCAATTAGAAAACAAACTGTCGTGAACTGTTTTGTAAAGTCTGGCTTCTCAAAAGCAAAATTTGAAGTTGTGAACAGCAATGTGGAGCACCAAGAAGAACAAGAACTTCAACATCTATTGATAATATACGATACTTCCGCTACAAGTGACCCTGGCTAAAAAGATATAGACTCGAACCTCACTACAGAAGATGGTGCTCTAGATATCAACGACATTATCATCGATATTTTTCAAGAAGTTCCTCATGAGGATGAAGAAATGGAAGGAGGTCATTCTGTCGAAGAACACATTAACGACGAACCGCCGATGAAAATAGAAGAAGCGCTCATACAAATCAATCGTTTAAAAAATGTTTTTCGCCGCTGAAGAAGATACCGAAGGACTTTCGATGGTTTCTTCACTCCAAACAAATGTTGAAAACAAAATTATCAGCCGGAAGAAGGTGCAGAAGAAAATAAGTGATTACTGTATGTATTTTTCTTAAGATAAAGTCATAATATGCATAGCACAATTGTATGTATATTATTTACAAAAATATTGCGCAAAATCTGTATATAATTTAATTTAATTTTACATTAAACGTTTAACGATTTTTCTTTATATCTTGTGTATGTAATTGTATATTATTTACAAAAATATTGTTCAAAATCTGTATATATCTTAATTTAATTTTACATTAAACGTTTAACGATTTTTCTTTCTTTCTTTTTTTTTTCTCCCTTGGACTTCTTGTTAGCGGACACTTCTCTCTAACGGACAGATTTTAATTCCCCATGGCTGTCCGTTAAAGGGAAGTTTCACTGTATATACATATGTATTTTTTGATTATACAGGCACTCCCCGACTTACGTAAGGGTTGCATTCCATACAATAGTCGAATTGTACATGTCAGAATTTCCCTAAAGGCCTATGCAGCATTCACAACTATGCTTGCTGAATTTGACTGAAGCAAAAAAGAAATGTTCAACAAACATGTACACAGAATTGTTTATTCAATTTTTTTTTACCTCATGTGTAGGAAAAATTACAAAAGTGTGCAATTACAAAAATTATTAAATTACAAAAAAACAGAGGAGACAGGCATAATTGTCAGCAAGTTTTACCTTTCAAGCATCATTGCTAGAATCAATGTCTCCGGCTGATAAATACGCTGCTGCAGAGGTTGAGGGCTGTGGAAATTTAGAAGGGATTTTTTCGAACACATCACAAAATTTCTCTGCTGCTGCTGCAGAATCAGCATTGGCAACTTCACTGCATACTTTAACGTTGTGGAAACCAGCCCAATGCTTGAACCTATAAAACCACTGCTTGAACCTATAAAACCACCCGCTGCTTGCCACGGCACCTCCGTAACCAGGTGGGAAGGAGCAGCAGTGCACAGCACATGCTTCTTGATTAACCAGGGTTCGAGCCCGTCACCACCAAATACGGAGGATGCAGAAAGGTCAAAAGAATGACCACCGCATATTCCCGGAGCAATATGGCCTTAGTTGCTAATGCTCCTAAAAACCAAATAACAACAGCTGCTTGCCTCAAACTTGACTTGGGGTTTGGCGTACTTATCCTTAATATCTTCATAAATACTTTTTGCTTTTGCACGAATGGGCATTAGACTCAGGGGCACTCGATTCTGAATCTGATTTTCCATTTATATTAATTAATAGCTTTTCCATCTTCTATATATATATAGCACCTGAACGCTGTTTTGTGATCACTGTTGATCTTAAATGCATTGATCCTTTAACATGTTATTTTATAAGTGTGCTGTCCTTTGAAATAGCATTCACTGTTGAAGCAGCAAGACTTAATTCCCATACAACAGATGATGAACTTTGCCCTGATTCTTACTTCTTAATCATTTTCATCTTCATTTCTAAATAAATTTTGTTTGGTTTCCTAGCACTGCCACCACTTGCACTTTCTGTTGGTTGCCTTCCATTCATCATTGTAATAAGTAAATAGGAGTGAAGAGAAGATTCTGAAAATTTATTTGTTTCTTATATGATTGGAGATTTCAGTGAAGGGGAAGACATTTCACCATAATAACGTAAAAACCAACATGATTCCAGTTTTTGTGATTATCGCAAATACAACAAGATAGAGTTTACTACTCATTTATAATTAGATATGCTAACAAAAATGCCCAATAAACCAGAAAGCGCAAATTGTTTTTTATTGTTTTATGATCGTGACCTCCAGAAATGTTCTTTAGAAAAATATCAACAAAGCCATTCAAATTTGATTCTTTTAACTGAACATATGATAACGATGAAAGGGTAGTGCTCCATTATAAAAGCGACCTTTTAGGTCATTAGATAAATAGCTTATTTATATAGCAAAAATTAACTTCCAAGGTCTTGGGAATGAAATGCAAAAAAAAAAAAAAAAAAAAACAATCACATTGCAATGGTTTCACAATACCACCATTTATTCCTATGGGATACAAAATTAGTTTCCATAATTTTTTTTAAGTTTACACCGGCTGGCAAAAACTTACTTAAGGTCGAATTTATGGAAATCGAGGAGTGCCTGTATGTATTTAAGAATAATAATAAAATCAAAAATAAATGAAAAAAATAAATTAATTTAAATTAATAATATAATAAAAACAAAAACCTTGTCTAATAATAATGCAGTAAAAGGAAGGAATAACATATTTTTTAAAGATTTTATTTTATTTGTAAAATAAACAAAGAGAAAAGCAATTAATGGAAATGAAAATATTGTATGGTATATATTTAGATATATACAAAATTTTAGTATCACATTAAAAAGAATTGCAATCTTAATATAAAAGGAGACATACAAACCATTAACTTTTTAATAAATTAATCTAATTTAAAGAAAGAATCCAATGTTGTTTGCAGTTG
Organism: Mastigoproctus giganteus; assembly: GCF_048544385.1. Taxonomy (NCBI): domain Eukaryota; kingdom Metazoa; phylum Arthropoda; class Arachnida; order Uropygi; family Thelyphonidae; genus Mastigoproctus; species Mastigoproctus giganteus. The sequence continues at coordinate 67,274,593 of NC_143578.1, forward strand.
TGTTTTCTAGTGCAAGGGCAACTTAGGCCATATTGCATCTCCCAAATCAATTGAATTTACATATAAGAACTGCTTGTGCAGCAGTTAGAAATGGTTATATATTTCAATTTGTTTTAAATATAAAAAGAATTCAGAGAGATTTGCTTCTTTACCTATGATGCTATTCAGAGACAGAGGTTGTTGACCTGAAATGAAACTAAAAGCCGTTTGTCTGGAATTGGTGAACAAGTTACATTCAAGGAGTATGTTTTATTGTAAGTGGTTGCGAGCAGTATGCACATCGAGGAGGATCATTTCCTAATCAAGAGTGTGCTACGCACTGCTGCTCCTTCCCACCTGGCTACGGAGGCGCTCGGATCATTTCCTATAAGCAGATATAGATGTGTGAGGTGAGTGTGCCCCAGTGGTAAGCTATGGTGGGTTCGCAAGAGCCCATTGTTATTTTTTTTTGAAAATTTGCGAGCTCATTGTTGAAGCGATTATTTATTTTACAAAAATGAAATCCTGAATTTAATTATTAAGTATCTAGAGCAGGAACTACGGTGGAGCGAGTGAGGTCCCATCCCTAGCATTTTAATCGATCAGTTATGTATTTCAAAATTGCTTCATTTTTGAATTAATTACACTTCTTCATAGCGAATTTTTTTCAATTCCCCTTGGTTTCTACGGAAACATTTAAAATAATTTCTGTAGAACAAACTGATTATGATAAACAACTTTTTGCATTGTCCTCACCTCTGGCCTTTAGGTAATTAGAAAGTGCAAATTAAGGGTGAAAGGGATTATCGTCCCACAACGTTAATGGGGCTGTATAGGTCCGTAAAACCTATACAGCCACATTCCGAGAAGTCACGCTAGTTAATATGCTTTCAACAGCCAGTCAGAGGATTAAGAAGATTATCGACACAGATAATAGCCTCTGGTCAAGCTGTGTTGTGGTTCCCCTTTACTCTGACAAGAAGTCATGTTTTTCGGAGAAGTGAGTGATCCACGCATTTCAGTAAATTTCTCCTGTCTATGTTTACATGGTCACAGTAGTTGAATATCTGAGTAATTCTAACATTTTGCACAATGTTCAAAGAACTAATGACAGTAGCAAAGTCAGGCAGGAGGGATGAGGTAACTAAGATAATTAAGTAAACTTTCCGAAGATGAAATGTTGGCAGATTTGGAAACCACGTTGAGGCTTTCACTGTGAACAAAATGTTCTAAAATATAATGGCATACAGGCAATAATTAAAAAAAACAAAACAAAAACATCTGTATCTCCAATAACCAGTGCAAGTTAAGGATGATTGCTGAAGAACTTGATGTGGAAACTATAAAGATTGGTGGTGTGTCCGGGCCACAATGGGCAGCTTGTAGCTTACGGACGGCAATTGAGGGTTGGAGGAATTTATCCAACTTTGCATAAACATTTTGAATCAGAAAGTTAATTAAATATTCGGGATTATTAAACCGACTTTTCAATCTGGAATTTCTTAACGATTTAGCACTAATTATTATTATTAATGATCGACATCCTGCAGGACGCTCTTACCTTTCAGAAGCTTTACAGAATCACTTTGGTAAAAGCAGATAAATTAATTATTCTAACTATCAATGCTATTGCTAATTTGAAAAATTCTGAAGGAAATTATGAAGCTAAAATTGAAGTTGAAAGAATCGAAAGTAAGAACATGTTTAAAAAATTATCTCGTGACACATTATTAAGGATAAGTTATTAATGCAACAGAATAAGAAATTTAAGTTTTCTAATAAAATATGAAATAAAAATTAATGATTTTAGAGATTTTGTCGAAGACTGTTTATCTTTAAAATCAAGTGAAATTCCCTCTTCAATTACGAAAGCCAGAAATATCTTTGAAACCACTGCGATTAGCAGTGCTTTCAGCATAATGAATAATATTGATAAATGAATAAATAATGTTGACAATTAAACACATTGCAGATTATGTTGATCATACATCTAAATTGAAAACCATTGCTTCAGTTTGATCCGGATCGTTACCTCAATTCATTCCTCTGTAATCATCATTCAGCTATTGAGCAAAGCAGAAGATTGACAACAAATATTAATAAAGAAGTAAATTGTATATGGCAATTTTTAGAATAAATTTTTCTTGAATATTTGTATAATAATTTTTTTTATGTAATCTGTGATTATTGTCTACCTTTTCTAGAGGAGTTTGTTTTTTATGTAATATTTGTTTTTATATTGTAGAATGTTTTGTGATATGGGAAATATTTCGTGTTATTTTTTATTCACAATATTAAAATTTTATCGAAAAAAATGTATCCATTATATTCCCCTAGTTAAAAAAAAAAAAAAAAAAAGACAAAAAAAAGTGGCATCTGTGCTGAGTACGCGTGGTAAATGGCATTATGTGAAACATTCTTTGCATTTCTTTTAGGTATTTTGATTTAGACATTGATTATGAAATAATAGAGCTTTTGTATTGTGAATATTTTATTGAACATTGGCAAATTTTTATAATTTCTGGAAGATAAGATCATAATTTCTGGAAGACAACTACCGACCTTGTAGTTGAAACGACATGCGCAGCTGTTCGGGGCACCTAACAATAGAATGTTACGAAAATGCGAGATGAAAAAATAAATTGACCAATATTTGTATTGTTGCAGTCATACTTATTTCATCAAGTATGATTGTGATGTTATACTATCAAAATAATCGAAAAAGTTAGAACTCGAGATAGTATAATATCCAGATATCATCGTAAAGAGGAGGGGGGCCTGATGACCAGGTTGACTCGGGATATCATACCGGTCACAAAAAATGCATCACTCGTTCTAGTCACACCAGTGAGTGCTCGCCGCAGACTAGTAGTGTGAATGTGGGAAGCGCCTCTGGAAGAATCCTGCTCTGGATGATGCCATGGAAGTGACATCATCTGCGGCAGGAATCCCAAGGATGTTTCACAACAAAAAGTCGGCAAAACTGCGAGCCAATGTTAAAATATTCACAGCTCACCACTGGTGTGACCTATTCGGATTCTGGATAAGATTACTACTTCTTTTCTATTTTTATGAAGACTAGATGTTCATAATTGTGGTTCAGGTTTTATTTGAAATACCTTGTTATTTGTTTCCATTTTCCACAGAAGTGTCCATTGTTTCATGCATGTTCTCTATATATTGTCTATAATCAGGATATGGGAGTAGATCATTTGTTGAGGCTATGTTGGAAGGATGCTTTGCATATCCAGGAAATGAATGTGCAGATGATGCTTTGCAGCATCATCTGCACATTCATTTCCTGGAATACCACTGTGGCCAGGGATCCAAGAGAAGATCACAGTTTGCTGATGCTCATGAAGTTGTATCAGCTTATATCTTATGAGTTTTAATAAAGGATTGTCAGGCAAGGAAATGCCTTTCAAAGTTAAAATAGCACTTTGTGAATCAGTATGTGTTATGCTTTTATTTATTGACAGGAGTGAGATATTTTTCAGACCAAGCTTAATGCATGAAGCTCAGCAGTATAACTGCTGCAGGCACCTCCGTAGCCAGATGGGCAGGAGCAGCAGTGCGTAAGCACACGCTTCTTGATTAGACCAGATTTCGAGCCCATGACCACCAAATACGGAGGATGCAGAAAGGTCAGGGAATGATCACCGCATATCCCCGGAGCAATATGGCCTTAGTTGCTAATGCTCCTAAATAACCAAATAACAACAACATAACTGCTGCACCCACTTGATTGTTAGACTTTGAACCATCACTATAGATCTTGGTAAATTGGGAGTACTTTTGTGTATCAGCAAAATGTAATTGTTGGATGTTAATCTTTGCTACAGAACCTTTACCCCCATTGCTCAAAGTATTCATCAGAAGAAAGTGTGAAGGTAGCCCATGGGGGATCTGGATCTTTTGATTCTCTGAGGATATTATCAAACTGAATGTTTCAGCTTTCTGTTAGATTTTGCAGTCTGATATCAGAAGGCCGAATTGTTCTGGGTTTATTTGCATAATGGGTTTTCCACTGAGGATCATGAAGTAGTGGCCAAACAAGATGAGTAAGTAGGCTTTTAATTTTAGTTGGGTAGTTCACCAGCAACATCTTTCTTCTGATGCTAAGTGGAGGTTTGTGAGCCTTAACATAAAGCCTTTGAACTGGTGATGTATGCACCTAGCGCTATCCTAAGAGAAGAGTGTTGGATTGGCACAAGATGGGCAGAGGTGCTCTCCCTAGCTGAGTCATAAACAGATGCTTAGTAGTCTAGCCAAGATCTAATTAGGGACTTATATGTGGAGCAGGATATAACAATCTGCACCCCAAGATGTACTGAAGATAACCCGGAATACATTCATTTTCTTTACACAAGTGGTTCTTAGATATTTATGTGCTCTTGGAAGTTTAACTTCTTATCAAAAATTATCCCTATGAGACGAATACTGTTCACAATTGGTAGAGGGTGATTAGCCAAGTGCAACTCAGGTTCAGGATGCATTTTGTGCTTTGCGCAGAAATGTACGGCTGTAGATTTGTGGCTTGACAGTCTGTATCCATTTTTTGCCATCCATAATTCAATGTTATTTATGGATATTTGTAGATGTCTCTTGATACAGTTTATATTCTGGGAATAGCAGGATATAGTAAGGTCATTCGCATAGTGATAAGAGTCAACGGTGTTTGGAATGGGGTTTGTGATATTGTTTATTCGTATTGAAAACAGAGTGGCAGTAAGAACATAGCCCTGTGGAATTCCTTCTTCTTGTATATATGTTTGAGATAAAACCTGCCAGTACTAACTTGGAAAGATCTATGTCGAAGAAAGCTTTGAATAATATATGGTAAATGCCCTCTCATATGAATAGAATGGAGATCTCTCAGGATGCTGTATTGCCATGTGGTATCAAAAGCCTTCTCTATATCAAGGAATATCATGATGAGATGTTGATTTCTGATGAATGAGTTTCTTATGTTTGATTCGGCTTTTGTCATGAGGTCTAGGGAAGACCTATTCTTTCAAAAACCAAATTGATCTGATTATGTTTCAGGATTCAAGATATCCGGTGAGTCGATGGTGAAACAGTTTCCTAAAGTCTTACTCAAGCAGCTGCTTAGAGAAATTGGTCTATAATTGTGAGGAATCGAATGATCTTTTCCAGGTTTCGGTATAGCTATTATATAAGAATGTTCGGTACTTGGGTTGTCACAGACATTCTCTCAGATATGCCAGACAAGCTGTACTTGCTACCTGGGAGTCTAAAACGCTGATGGAACTGATATTTGGGTGACATTCAAGTCAAGTGGACCCAATTTCGGCAAGTGCATGGTGGGTGACCACCCAGGTGTGAACCAACATAAGGAGGGGTAGAGGTGTGGTCCCACACCACATGGAGGAATGCCGCCCCTCTGTGTAACCAGGCAGTACTAGGTGGTAGATAATTCTCATCAACCGGTGCAATACCACCACTTTGCTTATTGGAGGCTTGAAGTGGTGGAACCCATGTTTAGTCTCCAGAGCTCAGTTCTGGCCAACCCTTCTCCATCTCTTCCATCATGCAGTATGACTGATGACTTTTGAGGTTATGATGAACATCATGGCGAGATCCAATCTTCCTTACATTTCAAGGGTACAGCTCTAAAACGGTGTTCGCAGGCTGGCAGCTACTTAGTACACCAGACCGAACCTATTGTAGTTAGTACACCAGACCGAACGGCAAGGCCGCAGTAGCCTAGTGGTCAGGCGCGCGGGTGCATAAGTACACATGCCTTGAGTGGCTGGGGTTCAAGCCCGTGACTGCTGAATACGGTGCTCTTTCTTGTATTCTGTGTATCTTGTAAACTCCTCTGACCATTTGGTCATCCCAGGGTATAAACAGAAAATTTATTTTTATTTTTATTTAGTGGTAACTCTCTAGGAGGCTTCTGGATCAGCTAGTGTATAATCTTGCTACATCTACTCTGCCAGATAGTGACTGGAGTGAGTCAGAGTAATGCATATCGGGGGAGGGGCATTGTCGAGGCCACATTATGTCAAGGATCTGGGTATATTCTTACCATAAAAAAAAAAAAAAAAAAAAGTAAAGTGCAGCCATTATCAACCCACTGCAGGATGGAAGCCTCCTCAACAATTCATGTTGAGGGAAATGGACCATAATCTGCCACGCTGGTCCAGTGCGGGTTGGCAGATCGACCGTATTCAGCAGTCAGGGGCTTGAACCCCGGTCTACTCAAAAAGCGTATGCTACTGCACTCCCGCTCCTGCCCACTCGGCTACGGAGGCCGTCTGTGTGTTGGCCATATCGAAAAATTTCATTACTTCATACAGCATGTTCAACACCCACTTTTTCTCACAAATGAATACACCATGAATTGTCAAACTAATAGAGCAAGCTTATCTGCGAAAAGATCTAAACATTCCAAACACTTCCTAGTTCATTTCACAAATATACATGGTTTCAATTCTTATCTCAATGTCCATTTCCACTGGTACGAAACCCCATGTACTTTTTCTGACAGAATCTCGGTTATCGGTTGATTCAACTACTGCTCATCACAGTTGCCCAAATTATTCACTGTATGATTCCTTTTGCCTCAAAGGTGATACTTGTGCATATGTCAATTCCTACATTCCCTATCAGACTTGGTAATTTGGAATCTCCTCTTTTCGATCTTCTCTGGCTTAAAATCTCTCTACCTCATTGTGTCAAATTCATCTGTTGTCTCTACAGTTCTTCCAACTCCACTAATCACTTGGAGCTCTTTGACTTCCTCTCTTTGCAACTTGACTAACTCCAGTCCAACTTTCCTAACAGTGAGGTAATTTTCCTTGGTGATTTTAATGTTCACAACTCCAGCTGGCTTCCGTTTTCTAGTCACACCGACCCACCTGGTCGAGATGCTGAGGCTTTTGCAATTACTAATGACCTTGCACAGATTGTTCATTTACCTACAAGAATACCGGACAATCCTAACCATGCAGCCAACACGCTTGATCTTTTTCTCACAAACAACCCTTCTAAGTACACGGTCGAAGTGAGATGTCCTTCAGGCACCTCAGATCATAACTTGGTGATTGTCTCTTCTCCAATGGAGCCTTTATCCCATGACTATTCCCAACCTCATATTATTTGGCATTACAAGAATGCAAAATGGGATGACCTGCGAAATTTCTTTTCTTCTTTTCCTTGGTTGGATTACTGTTTCAAAATTACCGATGTCAACGTTTGCTCAGATCGTGTCAGCGAAATTATTCTTGCAGGAATGGAATCCTTTATCCAACAGTCCACTTTGAAATCTCATCCTTTATCTAAACCTTAATTTTCTAATATCGTAATTGGCTTATTTCTAATTCTTCAGTTTCATTTTCTGCGACACCAAAGCTCGCAACAATTGTAAAGCAGTTATTAATCAGTCCAAACTGGAGTTTGAACAGGCTAAGAGTAGAAAACTTGCTTCTTGCCCTAATGGTAGCCGAGAATCAAGAATTCTGGTCTCTTGCCAAAGCTATTGGCTGCAACTTCTGTCCATCTCTGCTCCCACCTCTGTCCAAACCAGATGTTCTGTTGTGAATTCAGCCAAGGATAAGGCTGACCTGCTAACATCCCATTTTTCTTCCAACTCGTGTATTAATAATGATCTTGGTAAAATGCCTTCCACCATTCCCAACATGCTCCGTTCAATGCCTCCTGTGGTCTTTCATCAAAAGGATGCCAAAAGGATTTTGACAAAACTTGATGCTAAGAAACATCCAGGTCCCGATGGCATTTCTCCACTTGTTCTCCAAACCTGTGCTCCTGAACTTACTCCTATTCTTTGCCGCCTTTTTTCACTTTCTTATTCCAAAGGTGTTTTTCCTTCTTGTTGGAAATTTGTTCATATCCAGCCAGTTCCTAAAAAGGGTGACAAATCCCCCCCATCCAATTATCGTCCCATTGCAATTAATTATACTCTTTCTAAAGTAATGGAGAAATCAGTTAACCGGCAACTCTTAAACTACCCAGAAACCTTCCATCTGATCAACGATCGTCAGTGTTGATCCACTGGTGATATTCTGGATTATGTTACCCATTTATGGACTAATTAAATGGAAAAGTTCAGTGAAACACATGCAGTTGCTCTTGACATCTCAAAGGCTTTCGATTGTGTTTGGCATAAAGGTCTTCTCAACAAGCCTCCATCTTATGGTTTGCCAACTGTTTTTTGTAATCGGTTATCCAGTTTTCTCTCTGATTGCTCATTGATGGTAATGGTAGATGGTTCTCTGTCTTCTAACTTCTCCACTAATGCTGGTGTCCCCCAAGGTTCAGTTATTTCCCCCCACTCTTTTTCTCTTGTATATTAATGACCTTCCATTGACTGGAAATCCTATTGTAGTTTTGCCGATGATAGCACATTGCATTTCACTTTTCATTTTGGGAAACCTTGTCCTGCTCAATCAGCTTCAACTTCTTGAAAATCTGCTACTAATTCCTTAAATGCTGATCTTCAATGGGGCAAAGACAACTTAGTTGATTTCAATCCTTCTAAAACTCAGTCTTGTCTTATATCTCGCAAAAGAGGATTCTTCTTCTGTTCCTACGCTTATATTTAATGACATTCCGATTTCTGGGCAAAATGATATATCTCTTTTGGGGATTACCCTGACTTCTAATCTCTCTCTTGGCACAAGCACATTACAAACATTGCTTCCTCTGCATCTAAAAAAACTGTTTTCTCTTTCGCTCTCGGCATTACTTTTCTTCCAAACAGCTGTTCACTCTTTACAAATCGCAAATCAGCCCTACCATGGAATATTGTTCCAAAAACTGGGGTTGTGCCTCCAAAACCTCTCTCAAGCTTCTTGATTCTGTTCAGAAGAGGGCAGTTAGGTTAATTAATGATTCATCTCTAACAGTGTCTCTCCACTCACTGTCTCATAGACGTACTGTTTCTGCTGCATGCCTCTTCTACAGATATTTCCATGGGCACTGTTCTTCTAAATTGGCTTCTATAATTCCTGCTCTCTTTCAAAACAGTCCAAACACATGCCGCACCAGCCAACATCCATTTACTGTCCAACTTCAAACTCACAGAACCAACTTTTCATCTTCCTCATTTATTCATTTAGCTACTGTTTTCTGGAACAACCTTCCTTCATACATATTTCTGGAAAATTACAGTCTCTAGAAGTTCAAGTCCAATGTCAACAAATATCTTCTTTTGACTTCTCAACCTCCAACCCAAGCATGGTACTATAGGTTCTAATACCTCTCGTGCTTGGGGTTTACATAAAAAAAAAAAAAAAAAAAAAAAAAAAATTGCCAGGAAGTGGAGAATATATGTTCTGAGAATATCTGATTGTACAATTTTAGCAATGACAACAGTGATTTCTGATTGAGATGTTGAAGCATTATATAGTAAACTTCATCAGGGCCAGGAGCACTGTTTCTTGAGGTATATATAGATTCTTTCAGTTCAGATATTGTGAGTGGTTGGTTATAGGATAAATGACATGTAGCTCTGAAGTTCAGTTTCTGCTTTAATTTTTTGGAAAGACGGTTGATATGTGCTTGAGGCAGACATTTCACAGAACACAGTTCCTAAGGTATTGACAATCTCTCCAGGAGAGGAGATCTCCTCCTCGTTCCAGTTAATAATAGGAGAAGATGATACATGATATTTCCTGCTTAGCTTCTTCATTTTTTCCCAGATTATTTGGGTATCAGTACCTTTGTTGATTGAGAAGGCAAATTTTTCCCATGAATCTTATTTGGCCTTACGCTAGATGAAACGAGTTTCGGCTCTCAGTTTCTTGAAGTTAATAGGAGGTGCAGTGGTGGGATATTTGCAGAAGGTGTTCCATGCTGCGTTTTCTTTTTCCCTTTTCACTTTGTTACAATCACCATTTCACCAGTGACTGATTGATACGCCAGTGGCTTCTTATTTGAGACTGTGGGATGGCTGCTGTTGCTGTTGTTATGTTTGTTATTTGGTTTTTTTTAGGAGCATTAGCAACTAAGGCCATATTGCTCCGGGATATGCGGTGTTCATTCCCTGACCTTTCCGTATCCTCCGTATTTGGTGGTGACGGGCTCGAACCCCGGTCTAATCAAGAAGCGTGTGCTACGCACTGCTGCTCCTTCTCACCTGGCTACAGAGGCGCCCGCTGCTGTTGCAGTTGTTAGTATCTGCATTGTGATATGATCAGTGGCAGTGTCAATATCAGAAGACTAAATGATATCCTCATTAAAAGATACATGACTGGTAAATTTGTCCAGTTTGCTTTGGAAAATTTCCATTTCATTTCTGTTTGGACTGGGTGGTTTGAATGCTACAAATCAGTGGTAAATGATAGCTGTTTAGAGGATTGTCGTGTACTGCCGACTCTATAGTTGGGAAGAGGACCAGAGAGCAGATTGAGAGATCAATAGCAGTGCTTGCCCCAGTAGGAAAATGGATGTAAGTGGGTAAGCCAGTGTTCGATAATGTCATATTCTCTCTGCCAAGTAGCATTTCAATAAGCTCATGTCCATCTGAAACCAGAGAACCCCACAATGGATGATGTCCATTAAAATTGCCTAATAGACAGATAGGAGACGGTAACTGAGAAATAAAGTTTTCCAGATCCTCAAGACCGCTGTAAATGCGATACTGATAACTGTATGTGTAGCAACAGCTTCTAATAGTGTTTTCAAAGGAATGCACCTGGAGGGGACTCGTGATTCCATGAGTACAGCTACTCCTCCGTGAGGGCTGTTAGCTTCAGATCGATCTTTTCTGAAGATGGTATAATTTTTGACTGAAATGGAGATTTTTGCTGTTAAATTCGTTTCTTGTAGGCACATGGCAGCAGGAATGAAATGGTGAATTAATGTCCATTAAAATATACGTGTAGCTGAGTCTTCTGCTATTGACACTGCCACTGATCATATCACAATGCTTGTTTGGTTTCGGTTTTTTTTTTAAGGAGCATTAGCAACTAAGGCCATGTTGCTCCGGGGATATGTGGTGGTCATTCCCTGACCTTTCCGCATCCTCCGTATTTGGTAGTCACGGGCTCGAACCCCGGTCTAATCAAGAAACGTGTGCTACACACTGCTGCTCCTGCCCACCTGGCTACGGAGGCACCTCATATCACAATGCAGATACTAACAACTACAATAGCAGCCATCCCACGGTCTCAAATAAGAAACCATCAGCATATCAATCACTGGTGAAATGGTGATTGTAACAAAGTAAAAAGGGGGAGAAAAAAAACGCAGCATGGAACACCTTCCGCAATTAATTCATAGATATCATCAATATTGCTGTGAAAACCTCTGCAATTCCATTGTATGATTTGTTCCATTATTTAGTTCTGTGAGTGGAAGACGAGTGTTTTTTGTGGGTGGCTTGTTTACATCTATGAAGTTTTGATTTTTCTTCTCTTGAAAAATTGGGGCGTCCTGAGTCATTGCTCTCTTCCATATTGTCATCTGCATGTATTTCAAACAGATCTTCTTGGTTGGTTGTATCATCTGTGTCCATGCTTGATAGATGAGATTGCTTCATCTCAACAGGATCTGATTTCTGCAAATTATCCACTGCTTGACAACGGGAAAGCCTCTGGGATGGAACTGTCAGTGGTGTATTATTGCATTGGTCTACTACATTTGGTGGAAATGGATGCTGGACTGAGAGGACTGATCGAGCCCAGTTTGAAATCAGTGTGTCTGGAGGGATGGTCACTTCCATCTGACATGCTACTGATTGGTTATTGTAGGTAGCAGAAGCATTTTGGCATACTTAATTTTACTTGTTTTCTTGCCTCTTGGTAGGAAACCTTATTTTCAGTTTTATATTTTTATATTTTTGTATTTATATTTATATTTTTGTATTTTTTTCCCCAACTTCCAGAGGTCGCAGTCTTTGGATATGCCGGATGGTTTCCCATGCAATTTGGATACGGTGGAGTTGATGCCTTACATTCTGTTTGTGTACAAGTTTCACACCCAGAGTTTTCACATGTTGCATCTCACGGCATGCCGTGTGGGAATGGCCAAATTTCTGGCATTTAAAATATCTTAGAGGTGTCGGGATATTTGGCTGAACATGACAGTAAAATATGCTGCCTTGACTAAAGCTGTTAGGTTTGGAGAACTGAAAGTTAAAATTATACTCCGGGTAGGGACTAAACTGCCATCTTTTCGGATCACGATTCTTTTTTTTGCCTGAGTGACTTTTTGATCTTTAAGTTACTGGACTATTTCATCTTCAGGAATGTTCAATAAATTCCATTCAGTGATCACTCCCCCTTTGAAGAATTGAGGGTGGTATGTGGTGTGATTTGAACTGGGATTCCACTCAAGGGTGTCAGACGTAATAATAGTTCAGAGGTGTCAAGAATTGGTGGTCTTTATTAATAAATCTCCAGATTGGAGACGTTTCACCATTTTTGGTGAACCTGCAGCATGTTCGAGGCATCTCTGAATGAAGGGAGAGAGCCTGCCCACAGGTTGTGTTGATAGAGAATGTATAATCAGGAATGCTGGTAATTCCTGTCTGCCAGTGTCTTTCTTCATTCTCTTCAAGATAGAGAAGTCATGGTCAGTATCGTGATTGTTACTTTGTTGAGAGCTCTTTGGCTCTAAACATGGAAATTCATTTGTTTCCATCTCTGCTCCTTTTAGCCCTGAAGGTTGTCTTATCCCCCAGGTTACTGACCCCGCCACGTGGAGGCAGGAGTGGTGCCACCAGTGACCAAGCGGTTGTTGAAGTAAGTAGAGGGTTAGTAATGAATATATAGAATAAAAAAAAGAAAGGTAGATTTCCTTTCTAGGTTCTTACTTTTTGACTTTTAAAGTACAGAACCGCTTAAAGTAAACAAAAGAACAGGTCACACTAAAAAAGAAACAAAACAATATCACTTTGGAAGAGCACTATATATTAGCAGTAAGAAAATTGCTTGTCACTATCACTTGGCACTTAGGGCCATGTTGTTTGCATTTTTAACTACAACACAGACATTATCAAATGCAATAGTTGCTTCTTTATGGACATTACTGCAGGCCAACACATTCTCTATTATGATCAATGCATTTTGGGCATCTTTTTATAAATGGCAGAGTGTGCTTCTTCGATTTTGTTGTTGCTGGTAACAAAAACATCATTGTTTTGGTTGGTGCTAAGCAGCTCTTCTGGTGTTGCCATTGCTGTGGGTAGCAACTTCATCATCTACCTTCACAAACTCTTCGAATTCACCAAAACAAAAATCCATATGCTCATTCAAATTCCCCATTACTCAATGCTGCTATTATATTCATCTGCTGGACCATGCTTTTCGATGACATTCTCTCCTCTTTCTGAAGCAGTTGATTATTACACTTGATGCAATACTGTCCAAGGCAATAACCAAATTACGGATAGCATCCAAGACATTCCAAATTGGCTGCAAATTGTTTCCTCCTTCTATATTGCAGATAAAGTACCTTATCAGGCAGGCTCTATGCTCACCGGAAGTTATAAATAATGCCTTTATTCAGTGGCTGCATAAAACTAGTGGCATTGGGAGGTAAAACAACAGCCATACATTTGTCAACTTAAGTGTCTCGGCAGAATGTGCTGTACAACGATCTAGAATGATCAACACGTTCCCTTTTTCTGAAGCCATTCTTCTGTCCACTTTTGATAACCAAGAGTGAAAAATTTTGACTGTAGGCCAAGGACTTCTATAGGACTCATAATCATAGCGAAGTTGGTTAACTTCTTTAAAACATCTTGGCTTGGAAAACTTACCAATCACAAGTGGGTACAGTTTTGTATTGCTATCTGAATTGCAGCATAACAGAACAGTGAGTCTGTTTACCACCATGACAAGACACTCCTCAAACAGCAAATGTTTTGTTTGGAAGCAAATTATAAAATAAACTTGTCTATCTGTTCAAAATAAAAATATCTTTTGCCTCATATTGTTCAATAATGGACCATACAGAACACAACCAGTCTAGCCTTTTGTTTGTTGACTAATCCAGACTCGCTGCAAATATTTTGCGAAACCAAGTTATTCCTATCTTTAAATCTTTGGAGTCAGCCATTGCTGCATTTGATGTCACTAATTCCATGTTGCTGAGCTAGATAATTTGCCTTTTTTTTTTGCTGTTGTTGTTGTTGGTGGTTTAGGGATTTATTAGGCACATCAGCAGCTATGGCCATAGTGTGCCACTTTTTTTCTTGCAAAATTGTACTTCGTATTGACAAATCAAATGCATGCATTTGTTGGTACCACTCAAAGTTTTGTTTCAAGCTCCTCGTGTTTTGCACCACAAATTCATTTCCTGTTTTTTTTTTTTTTTTTTTTTTTAATCGCTGCTTCAGTGTCATGCATTTCAAGTTTTTTCAGTATTGTAGATAAAGTAGGTAAAAAGATGTTGCAATGTCTGTTTTGCTTCATTCCATCCTATCAGCCTCTTGTAAAATTTTCAGTTTAATTTCCAGACTTAATTCTGTCCTTTTATGTTTTGTCACCATAACACTGCTAGATGAAATTTAATATAAACAAACTTTAAATTTGAAGACAAGTTTCAAGTTCCAAAAAAAGACACCAGCTCAGATAAAATGGCACAAAAAATAGATTATACTGTAGCAAAAGACTCTTTGAACTGGTGCTGACTTAATCCCATGGAGAGCAAGAGAATAAGTAAACAACTTAGAAAAACTGTTTTTATTATTTTAATTTACAGTTCATCCTTCACGTTTTTCAGAGTGCACTTCACTGTAGCTACCATAAACTGGTTTTGTTTACACAAAAGTAAATTCTAACAAATCAGTGCCATCCTTCAGGAAGCAGGGAACTGGGTGGCCAGAGGCAATAATCAGACAATTGCACCAAGATTTTTAATAAATATACAAAATAACAATATTTATTTCTCACAGGCTGAAAATGAACTTTGTAATTTATATTAACTGAATTTTGTAATAAATGAATATATTTACATAGAAAAGCCTATCCTTTCACAGGGGAATGGAATATTTTCTCTTTCTATCTGATTTGTATCAATCCTGGGGAAAAAAAAAAAACACTGTGCTACATTTTAGAAAAACAGATTTTATAGCTGGTTATTTGCCCATTGGTATTTACAGTCAGAAACAAGGTTGAAAATTTAATTTTGATAAATAAATAACAGAAATAACAGACATCAGTTAAATAACAATGAAAGGCAAAATTCAGGGTTAAATTTTGATAGGCAATATGCTTTGAGCTATCTTCTAGATGTTTAACTGTAGCAGTGGAAAAACTTTTTCATAACTAGTCATAAAAAGGCTAATTTCACAACATTCACCTTGTTCCAAACCACATGCTGATGCGATGCAAAGAAAAGATAAATTAAAAATTAAGGTTTAATAAATTTTGTTTTAAAATTATTCTTGAAATGGAAGTGCACTACAGCTTCTAATTCATTTACTAAAGATGCAGAGTAAACTCACTGCTCTTCAGTAT
This sequence comes from Mastigoproctus giganteus, assembly GCF_048544385.1. Classification (NCBI taxonomy): domain Eukaryota; kingdom Metazoa; phylum Arthropoda; class Arachnida; order Uropygi; family Thelyphonidae; genus Mastigoproctus; species Mastigoproctus giganteus. Next base: position 67,290,024 of record NC_143578.1, read on the forward strand.
CACCAACATGTTAGAATTACTGAATCTGAGTTGAAAGAACATCCAAAACTCCAAAGCAGGCACAACTGCTTTGTTGTTTTGGTAAAAGTTTAATGAAAACTAATTGTGTTCCTAGTCTGTTCATGGGAAGAGATGGAATTGTAGTGCAAATGCATCGTGGAATAGCTAGTGAAAACCTTGACCCATCTTTAGAAATTCTCTTTACCATAGGAAATCAGTGCTCATTCTTTTCTTTCTTAGCTGAGCTTATTTAGTTTCCCTTTCATCTCTATCTGAAGGCAATTCAATTATATATTTAGTGTTTGACAAGTTCCATGTTTTATTTGCCTTATATGAAGTGCATATTCTTATAATTATTTTTAAAAAATCAATTTTAAAAAATAATTTAAGAAAAATATTTTTTTAAATAATTTTTAAATTTTCAAACAAATGAAAAGTATATTTTTTAAAAATTCAGTTTTGTTTTATGCCTCATTTACAGACAATTACTAAGTATCCCCCTTCAAAGTATGGCAATATCCCGATTTATAAATACTACACATTTTTTGGAGCAGTTTACCTACACACAATCCTCAAACATATATTGGAACACTAAACGAAAAAACATCTGGTTACAAAAGAGAAAAAAAAAAATATATATTAATTCTAAATATTATTTCCATGGGCTATAAAGACATCAGTAAACCTCGTTTCTACAAGTTTTTGGTATCTCAGTCCAATTCATCCATATTGAGACTGGACTCTTGTTCCATTCATCCCATTAGGCTGCAGATAGTTTATCACTTAAGCTAGGACAACCTGTTCTGGCCCTTAAATTGTTCCAAAGCATCCCAAAAGGTGTTAGGTTTTGATTGGATTAAGATCTGGGCTCAAGGCCAGAAATAGCAGGTTCACATTATTCTTCTAAAAACCACTATTGTGGTAACTGTGCTGCCCCTTTCCAAAGCATTGCCACAATGCAAATAAGATAGAACTGTTCAGAATGTATGTTGCAATAGACAGTTGCATTCATAGTTTCATCATTTACAATCAATGGACTAAGTTTGAACCATATAATAAAGGTGTAGTCCACTACACTACTACCAAAGGTGTTCTAAAAAGTAAGTGTAGTGCAGTAATAATGCAACTGTCAATAAGCTTTCATTCCAAAATCACTGGTCACATTTAGAAGTTTTCACTGTATTCACTTATTGTATATTTATTTTTCATTTCTTTTGGTTGGTTTTTTTTTTTTTTTTTAGGAGCATTAGCAACTAAGGCCATATTGCTCCGGGGATATGCGGTGGTCATTCTCTGACCTTTCCGCATCCTCCGTATTTGGTGGTCACGGGCTTGAACCCGGGTCTAATCAAGAACCATGTGCTACGCACTGCTGCTCATGCCCACCTGGCTATGGAGGCGCCCCTTCATTTCTTTTCTGAAATTTCTTGGTTATAAGAATGTATAAGAGAAGAATTTTTTAAACTAGATAAACAATATTATAAAGAAAATACACAGTATTGTATTTTATTAGAATAGCAATACTAATTCTGCATAAAAAATAATAAGAATAAAATAAAAATATTTACTATACTGTATATTAAACAATAAACATCATCAGAAGGTTATAAACAACAAAAATACATTAAACCATAAATAAATATATTCTGTAATCCCATTACCTAATTCTCGTATAATAGGTGACCACAATTAAAGTACATTTTTCCATTTTAACCTCCATTCGCCGAATCTGCTACCGAGGCCGTAGCCTATCCGTGGTGATGTCAGAGAATGGGATTTTCCTAACTTTTAGAATTCAATTTTGTTAGTAAGTAAATAAATAATAACCCAACATAAACAATTCCTATCCTGGCCACTTAGCCTCATACAAGGAGAATCAACTTTGATTTTCTATCCATTGATCCTAATTGGATAAGTTGACATCCCTGCCACTTGGAGGCGTGCCACTACTACCCAGCAATCTAAATCTTCGTTTAAAGACTTCCGCAACGTACTTATTAAAATAGGTAAATAACCTTTTATCAGTGAACATGACATGGAATCTCTCTTTTACCAGATAGCCAATTGATAATTCCAATTCCAATCTCAAGTCAACATAATAGTTGCAGTCAAGCATAACATGCTCAGATGTTTCTAACTCTCCACATTTACACAACCCATTATCTTTGAGACCAAGTTGAAAAAGTCTCAATGCCAGTCCACATCCAGTTATCAAAAACGTAGAACACAGACCAAACTGTTGCCACACCTTTCTTTTAACATCAATTATATTAATTCTAGGCAAGAACATAAAGGTCTGACTTCCTTTTTCAGATGTTTCCCATTCTATTTGCCATCTTACTTTAACTTCTTCTAAAACTCTATTCTTTTCGCTTTTAACATCTGCTCTTGTATAAATTTTATCTGGTTCTGGACAAGTTCTTATTCTTACTATTGTCTTCCTAATATTTCGCTTAGTAAGATATCCTACTCCAGTTATCAATACTACATACTGGACTGGCAACCTACCTGATATTACCTGTAAGGCTTCTGTGGACACCGTCCGACATGACCGAGTAATCCCTAGTAATGCAAATCTTTGTGCCTGTACTAGGTGTTTTTGAATAACCTTATTTCCAATTCTATGAACCCAAGCCCCGGCAGCATAACATATTATAGGTGAAAATAAACAATCATATAATAGATTGAGGCCTCTACCTTTTATACCCCAATCTCTTCTAATCACCCTCCGGAGCTTGGCATACAAGGTTTTAATTTTAACTTTTAGATATTTGGCGTGTTATGTAAAGAACAAACGTTCTTCAATCATTAAACCAAGATATTTTGTTACTCGTGCATATCGAACGGCACTCCCCATCAGCCATACAGTAGAAGCTCTATTCATGCTTAGTCTTCCCTTAAGCAGCATCTGAACCGTCTTTTCCTTTGAAACCTGCAATTTATGTTTCCTTGTCCATACTTCTAACGTTCTCAAAACTTCTTCTGCTTTACTTTCTACAGAAGATCTGGAATTTCCTTGAACCATCAATACCAAATCGTCAGCGTAAGCTATTTTTGTGACTCCAACCATTTCTTTATTTAAATATTCATCAAAGACCATGTTCCACGCAAAGGGGCCTATCACCGAGACCTCTGGACATCCTTTAATAACTTTCCTAATTATTTCTGTGTATCTTGTTTTAACTACTACTTCCCTATTGGAAAAGTAGCTTCTAAATACCTTATATAATCTAGTTGTACATACTTCTTTAATTCTAGACATGATGCCTCCCCAGCATAAGTGGTCAAAAGCACCCTTGAAATCTATAAATATACCAAGACAATACCGTTCCTCACTGTCCTCCACCGCCTGAAGCAATCTATATACCGCATCTTCAGTTGATGAGTCTTTCTTAAAACCGTATTGGTTTTGTGATGACATATTTCTTGAATCATAGCTCATCATAAGACGGTTCATACATAATCTTTCATATATCTTGCCTAAAACAGAGAGGAGAGCAATTGGACGATATGTACCAGTTTCATTAAGCATACGATCTGTCCCTTTTATAAGTAATTTTATCTGTGCTCTCTTCCACTCATCCGGAAAGGCACCCTCTTCTAAGCATCTATTATACAGATTCAAATATAATTCTGGAGCCATTTGAAAAGATCTTTTCATAACCAAAACTTCTATTTTATCCAGGCCCGGCGATCTGCCATCCTTCGCCTGGCCCATGGCCATTGTTAATTCTTCTAACGTAAACTGCTCTTCTGGTGAACAAAAAGATTCTGACCATCTATTTCTTGTTCATTGTCTTCTTCACTTTCATCTGGAAAGAGATCGTCCAATATCCTGTTCACTGATTCTTCCCAAGTTAAGGTTTGACTATTTTCATTACCAATAGTACTCATTATTTCTGATAGGCTTCTTTTATTAGTTAATAATTTAAAAATAGAATTCCATGGATCCTTGTTTGCTCACATATTCCCTCCACTTATTCTGTTTAGCTTTACAGATAGCTGTAACATATTCTTTACACAAGCTTTATACATATCTTATATATAAACAACTTTATACATACACCTCACACAATTAAAGTACAGTAAACCCCCGCTATTCGCAGTATCTGTATTCACGGTCGCTGATTTAATATAAAATGAAACCTAAAAAAAATGTGAATTTTAAAGTGCCATGAACATTTTCCGCCATAAAAAAACATTGGCATGGCTAAAATTATCTTTCCCAGTTAAAACAGCACTCAGTGGGTGGGGAAAAAGGGTGACAAAATCGCGAGCGTGGATGTTTCTCGCTAATACTTGTTCAGCATGTGTTATGCGCTTGTCATGGAAGGTTTCATCGTTTTCTTTTAATTTATATGCTTATAAATTGAATAAATTTATCAATTTATAAATTGATATGCTTACAAAAGTGATAAATCTACCATTTTGCAGTGTAAAACAGACTTTTTCAAGTGTGTTAATGGAAGAAAGTGACTTTATTGTGGACAAGTTCTTTCTAACCCGTACAAAAATATGGCTACGAATAACAAGGGAAATGTGAAAAAATCAAAGAAGGTGATGACATTAGCGAATAAAATTGAGTTATTAGATAAAATTTCTAATGGTAGAAGTGTCTTCTCAGTGGCAAAACATTATAAAGTCAATGGTACAATCAATCAAGAAATCGGAAGAAAAAATCCGCCGTAGTGTCCGTGAAAACGCACTAATTGCTTCAAAAACTTGCTCTGTAACTCGTGATGTTAAATTAGAAAAATTGGGAAAAGCTTTAAATCTATGGATAGAAGACCGAAATCAAAATAAAATTCCGTTAAGTTCACTCATCATTCATGAAAAGGCAAAACTACCTTATCAACACTTTAGCGAAACTGGTGATAGCACTGGTGATAGGATGAGTTTTTTTAGCTAGCAAAGGCACTGGTTTGAAATTTCTAATAAATATTACATTTAATATTAAATTGTTTCTTATTTTCATTTCGATGCCATATGCTTCCATTTCACTATGTACTGTCTTCATAATATGTACATAGTCATATTATGACGGTACATATAATACATACATAGACAAAATTTTAGACTAGTTTTTCTTCTATATTTCATTCTTTGGAACGGAACCCCTTTATCACTATGGGAGCCATAACTCATTATTCACAGCATTTCTCAGGAACGTAATCCCCACAAATAACGGGGGTTTACTGTATTCCTATTTTAAGCTGCCTGAAGTGTGTTTCAAAGGAAGAAATCACCAAATTTGACAAATATTTTCTCTGGAGGATGCAGAAGAAAATTTCAGAAAAACAAGATCAGTACTGAAAATCACTGCCAAAGTTCTACTGTAAACAATTAACCTGTTAACATGATCGATGTGGCTGTGTATACTGCAGATAAAGACCACTCCATTAACACTGTTACAGTAATATTTGTTGCATTATTGGTGTTTTCACATAACAGCATTACTGCTAACATATAATGTGGCCTGACTATTGTTAAGCACAACAGCATATTAACAGTACAGTACCATGTTACAAGTGGTAATACTGAATCTGTCAATCAGTACTCAATACATACCTCAATGTGGTCTAGTACTATGGTCTAGTAGAACATCAAACAAAGTAATGGTATATTCAACTGCAGAACATAAAATGTTGGAGCTGACATTCCTCACATGCTGTATGATGCTGTTCTTCAAGGCTGCTGGGCCAGGAATGTTGCCTCAATATACATTGTCCTTCTGGTAATACCAGAGCCAAAAGTTACAAGATATTCACACAATGAGTAGAATCTTCCTCTCTAATTGATCTTAATATTTTTTTTTAGAAATGAAATATCAGCATAACAAAAATTAATTTGATAGACTTTTGAATGGCATTTGTGATCTTGAAGGATAAAAAAAAAAAATAATAATAATGTTACCTGACTATTATGGATAACTTGTATGTTTTTTTATCAAGGCTATTGTATAATCCAAATTAATCCTGATTATTTAGTAGTAATGAATACAACTGTTACTGCATTTTGCCTTGTTTCTATATATTTATTACACTTTAGTTTAATCACCCATATGCTTTCCTGATATTGTAAATGGCTTAATACATTGTTTTGTTTGAATACACTGTAACCTATGATTAAGCAAGTTTGCAATTTTTGCCATTGCATTGTTGTTAGTATTGTCATTGTAATGGAGTGTGCTTGATGATGTAAACATTACAGTAGAGAAAGAAGAATGTCCACTATATATATATATATATAAAAAAAAAAGGTGCTATTAGGCAATGGTATCATTCTTGAAGTGATCAAGTTGCGTGTGTGCATGTTTTTTTAATGGTATGTATACAGTAATCAAAAGTAATGCAACCTGTGCTAAGAAATATTTAAAGAGTTTAATTATTTAGGTTTTTTTGTTTGTTTGTAAGGCTGAGCTATTTTTTGATACACCAGTTGACAAGAACCAGCACTTTGAAACTACACAATTTGAACACTACTGCCAGTTGATCTTTTATAAAAATAAAGTTTAATTTTCCAGTGGAGGCAATGAATTAACAAATAAGTATGAAAGACCAAATAAAGCTGCCATTTCTAAGAAGATAAACACAGGCAACAGATTTCCTAACAGTTAGTGCAATTCAGAACACATAACAATTCAAGAGCAGCCATTATCTGGAACTAATTTAAACAACATGGAACAAGATTTTTAAAATAAAGGATAAGCTTCCACCAGCATAACTAAACACTAAAAACTCTTTATGACTTTTACTTTTTAAGTATTATCGAGTATTATTTTAAGTACATTGAGTAAAAATTGTTTTACTCAATGATACAATATTTCGAAAAACTAAATGACCAAAAAATATCTAAAATGGTTATGAATTTAAATGTATTGTTTGGGCATTTCCAGATATTTAACATGATTAATTGTTTTAATCTTGGTGCCCACCTTTTAATTAGTGGTTCAATGTAAGGGTTGATAATTCTGTGTATGTGCTGTGTGAAGATATTTGGCAAATATTTGATCAGATATTTAAAACTGTAAAATTATTATTCTGAACTTAACTAAAAAATTTTTAAAAATATTAAAATCCATCCATTTCATTGGCACCTTCATAGCCAGGTGGGAAGGAGCAGCAGCGCGTAGCACACGCTTCTTGATTAGACCGGGGTTCGAGCCCGTCACCACCAAATACAGAGGGATGCAGAAAGATCAAGGAATGACCACCGCATATCACGGAGCAATATGGCCTTAGTTGCTAATGCTCCTAAAAACCAAATAACAACAACAACATCCATTTCATTAATTCACCGTTAGAAATGTCTCACTTAGATTTTTGTAACAAACTGTTCCATCAAAACAAAGCATTTCAGACCAGTGTTAGCTAGAAGCCCATACAGTCACATGCTTCTTATTCAGAAATACTTAAATCTTTAAATTAGGATTTAAGTGGACAGCCATAAAACAGACCCTGTTTTTCTTTCAAAACTATTCTCTGCAAAGATTTCTGCTCTCTACCAATATAATATTTTCATTTCAGGAATAAAGAACAGCATTTATCTTATCAGTAAAGCGGTGAGTTGCAACTAGGTAGGAAAGGTTAAGATATTTTTTGAAATACACAGATATTCTACCTAACAGATTTTTCTAAAAGACTAAGTTCTTCAAGCACCCATTCTCAACTGAGGCAGCCACACAATGGGAAATGAGTAACTGCTTACCATTTAGCAGTAAAATGCTATTACAGTAATACTTTCAGATATCTCGTTATATGGAGATGCTACATCGCACAAAAAAATGTTTATTCCAGGCATCCTTGCTGTTGCAACTGTGGAATGACAACAGCTGCTCACATGTCTCGGTATCACTGGGCATGTAACTGAATGTCTACAGTAATATAGTATGGGTTTTTTTTTCCAAAAAAGAATGGGCTGATAATGTAGAGCCATGAAATCACAGTGGAGTAATTTTCTGTAGTTTTTGGTGTAATGGTCCCATTAAACATGAAATGGGCTTCATCTACCTAATGGGCATTCCATGATACTTAGTGTATATTTCCATTTGTACCAAGAAGTTGAGAGTATATATCAGTCAAATTTGGCATCGCCCTGTTGCTTGCGGAAGTGTTTGTATGGATAGAACTACAAACTATGTTGCATTTCCTACTCCACTCACTGCCAGTGTTTGCAAACACCTATAATCTCAAATTGCTGCTGCTGCTGCTGCTACATTGCTTCCATTTAGTAAGAGCTTCCAAATCAAAGTGTGCTCTGATGACAGACACTGTGCTACTAACACTATGGCATCTTAATCTGCAGCATCTTACACATTCCATTATACATTCATGCATGAGTGGAGTGGGATATGCAAATTGTTTGCAGTATAATCCCTGCTGTGTTTTTTGGAATTAATTTTGTTTTTTTCATTCTCTAAAGAAAATAACTGTTTAATCTGGTTGCATTCCTTCTATTAAACTGTCCTTTAGACCATTGCTTCTGAAACTAACTGTGGTGAAGGACCACTTTCTTTTATTTCCAATCCGTCACGGACTGGTACTTTTGTAAAATACAAATCTTGCAGACCGGTAACATCCACAACTAATTTCCAAATCATTGCGGACTGGTGCCAGTCCGAGGACCATACTTTGAGTAGCACTGATTCACACAACTCTAAATAGAAATAATTTAATTATGTCCACCAAATATTTCAATATTCGATGGACATATTCCATCGAATATGTCCATCCACCAATAACGGAAGAGAAAGGAAGTGTTCCAGAAATGTTTGGATAAGCTTAATTACACAACTAAATTGTTCGGATGATATTTTAAGTACTTTTCAGCACAAACTGCCTCTTTTGTTAAGTTAAGTCTGACTTTGGTTGCTCACCTTCATTAGTTGCATTTGATTGTCATTAACTACCGTCATTATATTAACTACTGTTGATCACAAAAATTTCCAAGATTACTCTGAGATGTCCTCAGAGAGAAAAATGCCAATGATGATTAAGCAATTCTTAGAATGGTCACACAAATTTGTATCCCCTGCTTCATTTAAGCTAATTCATAAATCTATGTTATGACTTTAATAACTCGTATAAAATGTCTTTTCTATTCCAGTTTACATTACTGCACAATATTATTGTGCAGTAATGTAAACTGCAATAGAAAAGACATCACTAAAAAAATCCAATAAAGCAATTCATTCTTACCATCAGAATCAACTGGATCATCAGCTTCTTCTGTGTCATTCACCACAGTCCGTACATATCTACTTGTTAAAGAAATCTTCTTTAATAATTTTTTGTAAGGAAGAGGCACCGCTGCAACCCAAATTTTCATGAAAAGAGAGAGAAAAGAAAGGGGTAAAAAAATATATATATATATAACATAATGCTGTTATCTGACAGACCTATAATGGTACAAGTCAGCAATGCATTAATACCCACCAATTTACATCATGGGAATAATATTTGTAATTATTTTTGGTGACAATTCCTCCCAAAAAAGTAGGTTTCGTGCAAGACTGTCGTACATATTGTACCCCTGAAAATAACTATTAGTTCAAGGTGGACTACAAATATAACGAAAACAATGCATCTCACTGGTGCCCATGCATTTTTAATATGCAATAAAAACAACTTAACTGCAAGTACGCACACACTAGGGGGAAGAAAAAAAAAATGTGTTAACAGAACTTACATCCACTGGTAATGGAGCAGGTGAAGGTAATTTGTGTCCAAGCAAAGCATGGCAAAAAGTTATTAGCATTTGTGATACAGGCAACATGTATTTAAATTTTGTTGAGAAAAAGTCATGAGTTAGGTTTAACTTTGAAACTGTCTAAAATTCTGCTCAGACACAATAGGAGGGAGTACATGACAAGAGCCCTGTCATTCAACTCAGCCATTGGGAGACTGCAAGGCTTGTGGTATAGAATTTTTTTTTTTTGCCGTGGTCTTTGTGTGGTCTTTGAGACTGCTTCTACTGGGATGGATGCACTTAAATAGAATAGGTGCAAGAATATTTGCAGATGGTATCAAGACAGTGTTAGGTGAGTCAGAAAACTGGTAGCCAAGGGAGATACACAAACTAATAGATTAACAATAACTGCAGGCAGAAGCAAAAGCAATCCTTGCACTGCTTCTTTTGGAATATGCAGCAGCCTCGAAGGCAAGGTACTGGCAATTTCAAGGCCTTCGGTGGATCATCATGGAACAAGGAAATACATGGGATATGTTAGGATAACTAAGAATGAGAACAGGTGCAGGTATACTTGCATGTACACTAATGTTAGCAGCAAAGTAAATAAATTTTACGAATTTAAAGTGCTGGTCAAGTCATCAAATACAGACATTGTGCAGATATCAGAGACGTAGTATCACTCATATAAGGATGCCGAATTTAAATATGGGGAATAAAATATACAGGAACTCCGTGACTTATGCAAATTCGACTGTACATAAGTTTTTGCTGGCTGGTGCAAACTGAAAAAAAAAATGTGGAAACATTTTACATATGTAGGGATAAATGGAGGTATTGTGAAAATATTGTAATGTGAACCCAAAAACAGTGTTTTTTTTTTTTTTTTTTTTTTGCAATTCGTTCCAAGTCCTTGGAAGTTGAAAATTTCGCTACATTACTAAGCTGTTTATCTCTCTAAAAGATCATATTTATAATTGAAATTGAAGTGCACTTTCATCATTATCATATGTTCCCAATATAAGAATCAATTTTGAACACCTTTGTGATAGTTTTCTAAAGCAAGTTTCTGGAGGTCATGACCAAAAAACAATAAAAACAATTTGCACTTTCCGGTTCATTACGCTTTTCTGTTAGCGCAATCTATTATAAATAGGTAGTATACTCAATCTTATTGCATTTGCGATAATCCCGATAACTGGAAATCTGTGAGTTTCTACGTTACAGTATTATGGTGAAATGTGTTCCCCTTTGCTGAAATCTTCAATCATATAAAAAACAAATTTTTAGAAACTTCTCTTCATTCATATTTACGTATTACAATGATGAAGGGAAAGGGACCAATGGAAAGTGCAAGTGTTGGCAGTGCCAGGAAATGAAACGAAATTGATTTAAGAATGAAGATGAAAATGAGTAACAAGTATGAAGCAGGACAAAGTTCGTCCTCTATTGCAAGGGAATTAGGCCTCTCTGCTTCAACAGTGAATACTATTTTAAAGGCCAGTTCATGTAAAAAAGAACATCAAAGGATCAGCACACTTAAGATCAACCATGATCACACAACATTGTTCAGTGTTCAAAGATGGAACAGATATTAATAATATGGATGGAAAGTCAGATTCAGAACTAAGTTCCCTTGAGCCCAATGGCCATTCAAACAAAAGCAAGAAGTATTTATGAAGATATTAAGGATAAATACGGTGAACCTCAACGCAAGTTCATGGCAAACAACAGGTGGTTCAATAGGTTCAAGCATTGTGCTGGCTTCCAAAACATTAAAGCATGCAGTGAAGTCGCCAGCGCTGATTCTGCAGCTGCAGAGAAATTTTGTAATATGTTGGAAAACATTGATGAAGGCGGCTAATCAATGCAGCAAATTTTTAACGTTGATGAGACTGCTCTGTATTGGAAAAAATGCCAGATGGAACATACATTTCCAAAGAGGAAAAGACAATGCCAGGTTTCAAGGCTTCAAAGGATAGGGCCATGCTCCACGTTCTTGCTTGGGGCTAATGCAGCAGGAGATTACGGATTAATACCACTGCTTGTGTACCATTCTGGAAATCCTCATGCATTTAAGGGCATCAATAAAGCCACCCTACCTACCCGTGCATTTCCAATTAAACCAGAGAGCATGGATAACAATATTTCTTTTTGAGGATTAGTTTAAATGCTGCTTCATTCCTGAGGTTGAATATTACTGTAAAGACAATGACGTTCCTTTCAAGATTTTGCTCCTATTACATAATACTCTCGGACATCCTACGCATCTAGATGATTTCAATTCGAACATGAGTCATATTTCTACCGTCAAACAAGACTTCACTCACCCAACATATGGATCTGGGTGTTATTTTGAATTTAAAAGCATAATATTTACACATAACATTTGCTTTGCATTGTCTGCAGTAGATGGTGAAAAAAATTAAGTTAAAAGGCTTTTGGAAATCTTACAATATTTACCACGCCATTTTAAACATTAATAAGGCGTGAACAGAAATTACTAAAAGTTGTTTAAATGGCGCATGGAAGAAAATATGCCCACAGCACGTAAAAGGCTTTGAAGGGTTTGAAAAAGACGAAACATATGAAGAGGTTACAGATAAGATTGTAAAGGTTGCAGAGCTACTTTTTTTTTTTTTCTTTTTTTTTTAGTTGTTGATGCATTGGCTTCTGTGGCCATAATGCACCTCCCAAAACGTTTGCACTATTCTGATCCAAGACTGAGGTGGGATTCGAACCCATGACCTTTGGGTTGCCAGGCACTTTACCCACCCGGCTAACCTGGTCGGTGCAGAGCTACTTCAGTTGGGAGGTTGTTGCCAAAGATATGGACTAGTTAATAGAGGAAGAAGAGAAGGAATTATCTAACAAAGAACTTATTGATTTGCAGGCAGTGATAGCGAAAGAAGAAAATGCTGATGAAGCTCAAGATGAACCAAATGAGGAGCCGAGGCACTTCATCACTAGAGAAATAGCAATGGCATTTCTTGAAATTGAATCGGCAATGGAGAGGTTTTAGAAGATGGATCCTGACAGCGAACGATTCTTAAAAGTTAACAGAGGGGTGAATGATAGCTTGCCTGCTACAAAGAAATCTACGATGAAAAGAAAAAAGTCACCGTCCAGTCATCCATTAATATGTTCTTTCGTAAGGTTGAGCTGCCAACCCCTTCTAAATCTCCACAGCCCTCAACCTCTGCAGCAGTGTACTTATCAGCTGAAGACGTCAATCCTGGGAATAATGCTTGAGAAGAAAACTTACTAAAGTTATGACTGTCTCCTCTCTTTTTTGTAATTTTATAATTTTGAAATTTTTTAAATAATTTTTCCTGTGCATGAGATAAAAAATTGAATAAATACAATAAATAATTCTATTCACATGTTCGTCAAAACATTTCTTTTTTGATTCAATCAATTCAGCAAGCATAGTTGCAAGTGCTGCACAAGCATGTGGGAAATTCCGACTTGCGTATAATTCGACTCACATAGAGTTCCGTGGAACGCAACCCTTACGTTAATTGAGGAGTGGCTTTATATAGAAAGGACAGGAGGGATTGGTGGGTATGCTCTTAGTTAAGAAGCACATAAAATCTATAGTAGTACATCCAGCTGTCATGGGCTACCAGTGCAATGTTAAGTCAGTTTGGTGTGACATAAGTACTGGGAAAACAAAATATGGGTAGGAGTGCGTTTTAGGCAAAATTACTGTGATGAGTACAAAGAACAACTGCTCACGGAAATATAATGGGCCAGTAAATCAGAAGGTCTTAATAACAGGGGTTTTAACTTTCCAGATATCGACTGGAACTTGTGGGTTGGTCACTGACAACACCAGCAACACTTCTGTGGATTTACTGGATGACTGTTTTCTACAGAAGCACATTAGAGGGGCAACAACAAACAGCAATACTGTCGATCAGATTATCAGCTGTAATTCTTCATGCATTAAGAATCTGAAGATAAAAGAACCACTAGGTGGCAGTGATCATAGTCTACTAATGTGGAATTTACTTAAAGATGTAAATGTCATCAAGGAGAAAAAAGGGTCTTTACTTTCATAAAATGTAAAGTGATCTCAGACAGTTTTTAAATTCTGTATAGCAGGACCAATTAATGATGCTACCAACAAAAAATTCTAAATGGGAAGCAATCAGAAAAATAATCGAAAATACTACTAAGCTGTTCACATCAATTAAGAAACACTGTTCACAGTTTAGACCTAAGTGGATATCAGATGAACTAGTGAGAAACATAAGAGGAGAAGAAAAATGTATGGGTTGCATATAAATTATTTGTGGGTTGGTCACTCACACACCAGCAAAACTTTTGTAGATATCTTGGATGACTACTTTCTACACCAGAATGTTAGAGAGGCAACAAGAGGAAGCAATAGTCTTAATCTAGTTATTAGCAACGATTCTTCATGCATTCAGAATCTGCAGGTATGGACACACCGAGTAGCAGTGATCACAGTGTAATAAAGTGGAATTTAATTAAAGACAACTGCTGCCGAGGATAAAGGGAAAGAATTTTACTTTTGTAAGAGTGACTACAGTGGTCTCAGATGGTTTTTAAATTCCACAGAATGGGATCAACTGATGGTGTTGATCCCATACCAACAGTAAATACTAAATGGGAAGCATTCAGCGAAGTAATCATAGAAGCACTACGCTTTACATTCCAACGAAGAAATACTGCTCAAGGATTAAACATAAATGGATGTCATGTCAGATGAACTAATGACACGTGTGGCAGAGAAGAAAAGTGCAGGGGATGCATATAAATTATCATGTGGTACAGAAGTCTATAGTATATATAAATTAAAATGTAATCAAGTCACAAAGGAAGTTAGGCTAGCTAAGGCAAATGTGAAGTTGCTAGCAAAGAATATATATATAAAAAAAAATTTCTATGCTTATATTAAGAGCAGAAGGAAGGGATTGAATCACATTGGGCTACTTGATATCAATGGGTTAACTGTTGAAGACCTTGCTCAGGTTGATGACAAACAGAATAGGTATTTTGCATCTACATTCACACCTGTGGAATTCTTTAGGGAAAGGTGTACCAGAAGTTTTTCAAATTCAAAAGGGGAGCTAAATTACTTTGTGATAACCGAAAGAAAACTGGAAGAGAAATTGTTGAAGCAGAACATAAAAAAGGTACCTGGGAGTGGATGAAATCTGTTAAATTATATTAAGGGAGGCAGCAAAGGAGGTAAGCAAACCTTTAGCCATAATTATGAGTGTATTCTTGGATTCAGGAACCATCCCTATGGACTGGAGATACATGAATGTATCTCCAGTTCATAAAGAGAGATCAAAAGGTGACATGGGTAATTATAGACCTATTATGACAGATCTCCATTATTTTCATTGTACTATCTGTTTCAGGAAAATAAATAATGGAATCAATGGTTAAGGTTGTAACGTAGGACCATTTGGACAGGAATGCAATTATACTGCAGTCACAACATGGATATATTACAGGGCAGCCTTGTGTAACCAATCTGATAGGATAATTCAGTGACCAGAGAACTAGATGCAAAAAATAATTTTGATATCATATACTTGGGTTTCAGGAAGACTTTTGATACTGTTGGACATAAAAGACAGCTGTAGAAACTGGAGCAATGTGGCATTACGGGCAAGTTACTGTTATGGATAAAGGGATGGTTAAGTGGAAGAAGACAGACTGGTTATCAATAGGCACTGCTCTTCATGGACTGTTATTAGTGGAATCCTCCAGGGTTCAGTGTTGGACACTGTTTTAATATTTATTAATGATATTGATAAAGATATATCAGGTTTAATGTCTGAAGTTTGCAGATGATACAAAGGTTAGCAGAGTGGTTAACAACTGTAATGACTGCATGCTACTGCAACAAGATCTGGAAAAATTGGGTTGATAAGATAGAAAAGGCAGTGGAAGTTTAACACTGACAAATGCAAGAATAATTATTATGTACTGTAATATGTACATATTAACTAGTTGACATTTCTGTTCACTGATATTTGTGGGTGAGGGTTAAAATTTAAAACAGTAAAATGATAAGGAATCAATGACAAAGAACATGGCACACAAATTGCAAGTAATATAATACGTGCAAGTGAGAACAGAGTAACAATTTTATGAAGCCTTAAAAATAGGAATGAAGAGAAGATTCTGAAAATTAATTTATTTATATGATTGAAGATTCCATGGAAGTGTAAGCACATTTCACCATAATAACCCACAGAATTCCAGCTGTCGGTATTATCACAAATTCAATAAGATAGAGTTTACTATTCGTTTATGATAGATTGCAATAACAGAAAAGCCCAATAAACAGATGAATCCGAGCGAACCATGCAGTTCGCTCGGAGAAAATCGTAGGGTAATCTCCAGTGCTGCGGTCTCCTGCCCTGATTAAACGGCACGTTGTCCCAATTAAGCAAAGTAACTCCTGGCTTTCTCGATTCAGTTCTGTTTTTCAAGATTTGCCCCAAATAAACGGCTGCCCCGATTAACCGTTAGCCCAAATAACCGGAATCCACTGTATATGATATCAAAATTATTTTTTTTCATCCAGTTCCTTTCTGAACATGTCATACTATCCAATCCAATTGGTCAGACACGACTTCCCCTTAACAAACCCATGTTGTGTCCAAATTATTACTACAGTCTTGTCTAGATGATCCTGCAATGCTACTTTAACCAGTGACTCCATTATTTTCCCTGGAACAGAAGTTAAACTAACAGGTCTATAATTATTTGCATCACCCTTTGTGAATTGGAGATACATTTGCACATCTTCAGCCCGTGGGGCCTTCCCCTGAGTCCAAGGATACTCTCATAATTATGGCTAAGGGTTTGCTTACTTCCTTTGCCGCGTCCTTTTCTCATGTGCCTTTCTTATGTTTAACTTCAACAATTTCTCCTCCACTTTGCTCTCAGTTATTACAAAATCATTTAATACAATGTTAGAGTTTGATAAACATCTGGCCTTCTCCTCCTTGAATAACTCCTCATAAGTGAATGTAGATGCAAAATACTCATTTAGTTTAGCAGCTATTGAAGACCAATCATCTACAGTCAACCCACTGATTGTCAAGTGGACCAATCTGATTCATCCCCTTCCTTTTAGAGTTTATAAGAGAAAAGAAGTCTTTGCTGTTTTTCTTTGCATCCTATGCCAAAGATTTCTCATAATCTGCCTTCGCTTGCCTAACCTCCTTTGTGACTTCATTACAGACTAGCTTATGTCGATCACAGCCATCTGTGTTGCCTGCTAATTTATATGCAACTCATGCATTTTTTTCTTCTCTGCCACGAGTCTCATTAGTTCATCTGATATCCATTTGGACCTAAATATAGAACAGTATTTCTTAGTTGGAACAAAAAGTAGCTTCCAAGATTACTTCCTCAAATGCTTCCCATTTAGAATTTGCTGTAGGTGACATCATCAGTTGGTCCTTTTGTATAGAACTCCTCCTCATCTATCTCAGACTACTGTACCCACCTTCACAAAAGCAAAACCCTTCTCTTTACCCCTTATTGAAGTTGTTGTTGTTGTGGGGGTTTTCTGGCGCATAAGCTGCTTTGGCTATAATACGCCTATTCCTTTATTGTAATAAAATATGAGAATTTCTTGTCACGTCAGAAAAGGCAGAAATCAGAAATGAGTAAAAACTCCAATTTTCTTCAGAAAGTTAAAAAATTCAGAAATATTTGCATTGTCACCAATGACATTCTCTGGGGTTATTGGTTTCCGAAGGTTAACCAAAGATAGTAGGGTTGTATTTCTGTCTTGATTATAGTGTGGGCATTCAATGAGAATGTGTCTCACAGTCAAATTTAGAGAACAATGTGGACATTGTGGTGGATCATCTCCTGTGAGTAAATGAAGGTGAGTCAAATGTGTATGGCCTATTCTTGATCTTGAAAGAAGTACTTCTTCTCGTCTTGATGAACGGACACTGGAACGCCAAATTCTAGGATCCTGTTTAAATTGAAAAAGTTTGTTATTTGTTTGAGAGTGCCAGAGTGCTGTCCATTCTGTTAGGCATTTACCACAAATGATTTGTGGATAGTCTGATGCTGGAACAGGTATATTGGTTAAATCTAAGGTAGATGGATTTTTTGCAGCTTTATCGGCCAGTTCATTACCAGAAATTCCAGAATGTGCCAGAATCCAGCAGAAGGTGATCCAGTTGGTGGCGCTCTTCAATCTGCAGTAATAATCTTCTAATTTCATTTAGAAAAGGGTGAACTTTATCTGTGGAGTTAGATAATGCCATAATTGAGCTGAGGGAGTCAGTGTAAATAACAAATTTTAATGAGCAGTCAGAACAGAGAATTTCTAAGGCTAGTTTAATTGCATATAATTCTGCTGAGAAGATACTGAATTCAGGTGGAAGGGATGCTGAAATAGTAGTATTTAGGAACACTGCTGCTGCTCCAACATTTGAGTTAGATTTAGAGCCATCTGTATAAATTGGGGAAAAGTCAAAATATCTGTGAGTGTGAATTGCATGAAGTTGTTTCACATTTGATGCTTGAAGAATATTTTTTCCCCACTGGCAAAGGTAAGTGTCACAGGTGGGTAGAGGAGTACGAGTCCATGGTGGTTGATCGCATGTTACTACTTCTTGTACAGAATGAATGGGAACATTCCAAACCTGCATCAGTTCAAGAAGGCGAAGACCAGCTGGTTTTACTATGCTAGGCTTAATTCTGTAAAGGTTTTCTAATGGTGGATTGAATAAGTATGACTGAATTGGATGCGAGGCACAACTTTGTATTTTAACAGCATACTTCAGTAGCAGTGTTTTCCTACGTAGAGTTAAATGGGGCTCATGTGCATCAATGTAGAGGCTATGTGCTGGTGATGTTCTGAAAGCCCCAAGTGCAGTCCTCAAGGCGCTGTGCTGAACTGGATCAAGCCAGCGCAAAGCACTTGCTCTGGCAGAATCATAGACAGGCGCACCATAATTGAGACGGGATTGGATTAATAAGTAAGGAGGTGCGATCTGCACCCAATGTTAGGGCAGATAAAGTTCTGAGTATATTTCACTTTTTTAAACAGGAAGTACGTATATTTTTAATATGGTCTAAGAAATTTAATTTGTTGTCAAGGATTAATCCTAGAAATCTGATGTTAGTAGTGACTGGGATGGAGACGTTGGAAATTTGAAGTTCAGGATCCAAATAGAGTTTGCATTGTCTACAAAAATGGATAGCAACTGTTTTCTGTTGTGAGAGCCAATAGCCATTAAGGTTGGCCCATTGTTGTATTTTATTCAGTGATATCTGAAGCTGCCTTTTAATAGATCTCATGCTTTGGGAATGACAGGAAATGGAAAGGTCATCCGCGTAAAGATATGATTCAACTGTGTTTGGAAGCTGTTTAGTGATGGAATCGATTCTAAGAGCAAAGAGAGTGGCACTCAGTACAGATCCCTGAGGAACACCTTCCTGAATGAAAGTTGTAGAGAGGCCGTTTTGGTATTTTACTTGAAACGATCTAGTGTATAAAAAGTTCTGAACAAATATGGGAAGATTGCCCCGTAGACCGAGAGAATAAAGATCACTAAGTATGCCATGTCGCCAGGTGGTGTCAAAAGCCTTCTGTATATCTATAGAAACCATTACCACATGCTCGTGTTTAACAAAAGCATTGCGAATGGCAAATTCAGCCTTGATCATGAGATCTAAGCATGATCTGTTTTGTCGAAAGCCATGCTGACTATTGCTCATTAGATGTTGTGACTCTATGATCCAGACGAGTCTACTGTGGACAATTTTTTCAAGGATTTTGCTGAGGCAGCTGGACAGAGATATTGGTCTATAGTTATGGGGATTGGTTGGATCTTTTCCAGGCTTCAGGAACGGCCAAAACAATAGAGTGGTGCCAAGAAGCTTGATAAATTTTTTCTAAAAAAATACGGTTGTAAAAGACTAGGAGGAGGCGCAAAGCTTTGTCATCAAGATGTTGCAGCATGACATAATAGATGCCATCTGGTCCGGCGGCACCATTACAAGCTGTTTTAAATGGTATGCAATAGTTCAGAATATTGTAGAGGTTTGTTATATGGTAGAATGAGGGCAGTTTGGAAGTTAATAGAATACTGTTCTCGACCTGTTTTTAATTCGTTGGAAAGATGTAGTATAAGCTGATGTTGCTGAGATCTCAGCAAAAGTATTGCCCAAAGCATTAGCTATATCCGAGGGACTAGATAAATCTCGCCCATTCCAGGAGAGGACTGGAGAAGGTATGGTTGGAAACTTACCAGAAAGCTGTGTAATTTTTTTCCAAATTAATTTGCTGTCAGTGTTTCTGTTAATTGCTGATGCAAAACGGGTCCAGGATTCTTTTTTGGCTTGCCTCTGTATGAAACGTGCTTTTGCCCTTTCTTTCTTATAATTTATCAGATTGGCTGTGATTGGATATTGCCGAAACAAATTCCACGCTTTATTTTTTGCCTTTTTTGCTTTGGTGCATTCCTCATTCCACCAATAATTATAGTGCTTACGGCCCGGTGGATTTGATAATGGTATTGTATTTTTAGCCACGTTTAAGAGATGCAACATGATGTAATCTGTCACATCATCAATACGCTGGAGACGGATTTTTTTCTCATCGAAAGAGATTGATGACTGAAATTTTGCCCAGTTTGCTCTTGTAAATTTCCATTTCCTGCAGGGTTTAGTTAAAGGAGTCTGTGCTATCAATACCTTGCATACGATTGGGAAGTAATCACTGCCCATAGGATCGTTTATAACATACCACTCTATGGACAGGACCAGTACTGGAGAACAAATGGAAAGATCTATTGCTGAAGTATGTCCAGTTGGGAGCTGAATGTGAGTGTGCGTGCCAGTATTCAGTATGGCTAGGTTTAGTGCCTCTAAAAGGCTTTCAATGAGTCGACCTTGTCTATCTAATTTAGTAGCGCCCCCCCATAGTGGGTGGTGACCATTAAAGTCCCCTAAAATACAGAAAAGTGGAGGTATCTGTATGATGAGGTCTTCAAGTTCTTTTAAAGAGTATGTATGGTTTGGCTGCAAGTAGATTGACACAAGTGTTAATGAAATAAGGAGCGCGAACAGCAACAGCTTCTATTTCAGTTTGAAGTGGGATATGCTTTGTTGGGCTCTTTGAATTTATCAGAATTGCAACACCACCATGGGCAGCATTTGCTGTATTACGATCTCTTCGATAAAGGCAATAGTTCTTTATCGAAGGAGAAATTTGTGAAGTTAAGTAAGTTTCTTGGAGACAAAGAGCAACTGGCGAATACCGATTAATCAGATCATGGATATCATCTGTGTTGCAACGAAAACCTCTGCAGTTGCATTGCAAAATACAAGGCATTATTTGTGTTTAACTGATGGAGCTGTATCTGACTGCTTTTTGAAGGTGACTGGCTTATGATATTCTAATTTTGATTTATCTTTTTTTGGAGAAAACTGGCCGACCAGTGTCCATTTCTTCTTCTTCAGCGTGAATTTCTAAAATTGGATCTCCCTGTATAGATGTGCTATCTGTATCCATGTTTGTGTCCTGAGTATTTTTCATTGCATTTGAGTTTGTAATATTGGATGTAGTAATACTCATTGGAGGAGGAGATGCTGCTAGTATTGTCAGAGGAGTATTATTTGCCTGGTCTGAGACTTTGGGTTGTTGTTTACTCTTACATTTGGTTGTTTCTCAGAGAGGACAGTTCTAGCCCAATCAGAAATTGATTTATTAGTGGAAACGGTGACATCTGTTTGAGTGGAGACTGTTTCATATTTTTTTACTGCATTGGCATAGGTTAAATTTTTGTTTATAGTGGGTGTAACTTGTTTTCTTGCTTCTTGGTAGCTGACTTTATTCTCAACCTTGTATTTTACTATTTTTTTCTCTGTTTTCCATTTTTCACAAGTTTTGGAATATGCAGGGTGGTCACCTTTGCAGTTAGCGCATGTCATTTTTGTAGCCGAACAGTCACTTTGATTGTGTTCTGAGGACCCACAATTGGGGCAGACTGGAACTCCTCTGCATACAGTTTGCGAATGGCCATACTTTTGGCATTTGTATCGTAAAGGATTGGGAATATATGGGCGAATGCGGCATAGTAAATAACCTGCTTTTACAGAGGTGGGTAAGTCAGGGGTATTGAACGTGAGAATAATGCTTCTGGTAGGTGTAAGTTGATTGTCTTTTTTAGTCATTATGCCCTTTGCTTCAATGACATTTTGTCCCTGCAGCTCTTGGGTTATTTCTTCCTCGCTGACATTTAGAAGATCCCAACTGGATATCACACCTTTAGATGAATTTAGGGTTGCATGAGGAGATATTTTTACTGGGATACCAGCAAAATTACTAAGTTGTGAAAGTTTCTCCGAATGTCTGTGGTTATTAGTTTCCACTAATAGGTCTCCGGATTGCAGTCTCTTAACAGTCTTAGGAGATCCTGCAAGAAAGATGCATTGCAGGATCATCTAGACAAGACTGCAGCAATAATTCAGACACAGCATGGGTTTGTTAAGGGAAAGTCTTGTCTGACAAATTTGATTGGTTATTATGATGTGGTCACAAAGGAACTGGATGCAAAAAATAATTTTGATATCATATACTTGGATTTCAGGAAAGCTTTTGACACTGTTGCACATGGAAGACTACTGTACAAATTGGAGCAGAATGGTATTAAGGGTAAGTTGCTACAATGGATAAAAGGATGGTTAAGTGGGAGAAGACAGAGGGTGGTAATCAATGGGTGCTGCTCTTCGTGGACTAATGTTATTAGTGGAGTCCCACAGGGTTCGGTGTTGGGTCCACTGTTGTTTTGTATATTTATCAATGATATTGATGAAGGTATATCAGGCTTAATGTCGAAGTTTGCAGATGACACGAAGGTTGGCAGGGTTGTTAATGACAGTAATGGCAGTGTGCTACTGCAACAGGATCTAGATAATTTGGGCAGATGGGCTAAGAAGTGGCAACTGAAGTTTAACCTTGACAAATGCAAAGTACTGCATATGGGTAGAAGTAACCCCAGAGAAACGTACCAACTGTGTGGTACTACACTTAAGGTGGTAGAAAATGAAAAAGACCTGGGAGTAATTGTGCAGTCAGATATGAAGTTTTCTGAGCAATGTAGACAGGCTGCTAGGGCAGGTCATGGGGTTTTGTCAATGATATATAGGAATTTTGCTAGCAGGGAAAAGGAGGTGATTGTCCCTCTGTATAAGGCAATGGTCAGGCCACGCCTTGAGTACTGCGTACAGGTCTGGAGGCCTCATTTTAGGAAGGATGTAGATTTGCTTGAGCGTGTACAGAGAAGAGCAACACGATTGGTGAGGGGAATGAAGGGATCCTCTTATCAAGAGAGGCTTAAGTTCTGCAAATTGCAGTGGCTGGAGACTAGGCACCTGCGCGGTGATCTGATTGAGGTCTATAAGGCCTTGAATGGGTTGAGCACGCTGAATTCTGATGGGATCCTCCCACTTGTTCAGAATACGAACCTACGGGGACATAAGTTCAAATTAAGAAAGGATAGATGTAGAATAGATGTGCGGAAATTTGCCTTTAGCCAGCGGGTGGTTAATTGCTGGAACAAACTTCCATCTGTCGTTGTGGAAGTTGATAGGTTAAATAAATTTAAGGAGGAACTGGACAGGCATTTGAAGGGTATGGTGTGATTTTTTTTTTTTTTTTTTTTTTGGCTGATGCTGCATAAGCTCCTACACTTGCTTTCTTGCATCAAGTGCCACTACTACTACTACTACTACCTTCCAGATGTTTCTGAATCACAAGGGAGACAGTTTACTCATAGGTTGACTAGAGAGGGAGTGGAAAATTAGAACCGATGGGCAGGGTTGCTCCATCCCGTCAGTTTTCAGTCTTTTGGTGTTATTACCTAAATCGTGATTTGTGTCATGGTCACTGTAATTTTCTGTCCTGGAGCTCGAATGCTCTAATGGTGGATAAGTATTTTTATCCATGTTGGCTCCTTTTGGCCCTGGGGGTTTTTCTTTACCTCCCAGGTTACCAGCCCTACCACGGGAAGGCGGCAGGAGCAGTGCCACGAGGTGACCAAGCGGTTGTTAGTTGAGTCAGTACTAAAGGAAAAAGAAACAGAAAGGTATCTTTCCTTTCTGGGCCTTTGCCTACTACTTGTAGAACGAAAGAGCTACTGAAATATAAAATGAAATGAAGAAAACGCTATTCAGAAATAAACAGAATATGTATTTGCAAAAGCTCTTTAGACAGTTCACTTGAATAAACGCACTGAAATCGCTTGGCCATGGAATGCTTGGCACCCGGGGGCCTCTTTACCCCTTATGGTAGTTACCTCTTTGAGTAACTCCCACTTCAGCACACTGTGATCAATGCCACCTAGTGGTTCCTTTATCTGCAGAGTCTTAATGCATGAATAATCACTGCTGATAATCAGATCAAGAGTGTTATTCCCTCTAGTTACCTCCCAAACAGGTTCTGTAGAATACAATCATCCAATAAATCCATAAAAGCCTTGCTAGTGTGCAAGTGACCAACCCACAAGTTCAAGTCAATATCTGGGAAGTTAAAATCCACCATTATAAGACTGATTTACTGGCCCACTCTTTATCTGTATAATTGTTCATTGTACTCATCAGAATCATTAGGCCTACAACAAACTTCTATCCTCATTTTTGCTTTCCCAGTGCTTATGCCACACTAAACTGACTCAATACTGCACTGTCCATTTATGTCAACTGGATATACTTCCTTAGATTTTTTGTGTTTCTTAACTAACAGCATAACCCCTCTTCCTTCCTATCCTTTCTGTACACATTGTACTCCACAGATTCCAATTCTGTATTCCTTATTAATGTGTGACACCACATCTCTGATATCCCAACAATATCTGTTCATTGTACTCATCAGAATCATTAGGCCTACAACAAACTTCTATCCTCATTTTTGCTTTCCCAGTGCTTATGCCACACTAAACTGACTCAATACTGCACTGTCCATTTATGTCAACTGGATATACTTCCTTAGATTTTTTGTGTTTCTTAACTAACAGCATAACCCCTCTTCCTTCCTATCCTTTCTGTACACATTGTACTCCACAGATTCCAATTCTGTATTCCTTATTAATGTGTGACCCCACATCTCTGATATCCCAACAATATCTGCTTTTGATGTCTTGACAAGCACTTCAAATTCATCAAATTTATTTACTATACTCCTAGCATTGGTGTAGTGCAAGTATACATGCGCCTGTTCTTACTCTTAGTTACTCTAAAACAGCCCATGCATTTACTTGTTTCGCGACTCCCCTCCCACCAGTTCCTGAAATCCCCAGCAACTTGCTTTCTGGGCTGCTGCTCATTCCAATAGAAGCTGTGCAAGAATCCCTTACACCTCTGCCTGCGGCTACTGTTAATCTATTATTCTTTGAATCCCCCCCCCCAAGCTAGCAGTTTGAAATACAGTTGGCCAAAATTAACAAAGCAGTCAATATTTGGATGCATAAAAAATTAAAAATTGCAGTCATTGCACAAGCAGATCATCAGTTATCCGGCAAAAATAATAGCCATGCTTAACAGCCGTGTCCGAAACCTACCTAGCATTAGTAGAGGCATATGATGCAAGAAAGCAAGCTTACGCAGCATCAGCCAAAAAGGGGGGGGGGGACCACACTTCCATTTCACCCCTCCGTTCGTTCGAAATACGTGTCCGGCTGAGCCTTAAATTTATTTAGGCTATCAACTTCCACAACAAGGGATGGAAGTCTGTTCCACCAACCAACTACCCACTGGCTAAAGGCAAATTTCCGCACATCTATCCTACATCTGTCTTTCCTCAATTTGAATTTATGCCCTCTCAGGTGATTATTCTGAGCAAGAGGAAGAATCCCATCGGCATTGAGCATGCTCAAACCATTCAAGACTTAATACACCTCTATCAGATCGCCTTGCCAGTGCCTAGTCTCCAGGCACTGTAATCTGCAAAACTTAAGCCTTTTTCATAAGAGCAACTCTTTGTTCCATTCGCTAATCTTGTTGCCCCTCTCTGTATTCGTTCTAGCAGCTCTACATCCTTCTTGAAATGAGGCCTCCAGACCTGTATACAGTACTCAAGGTGTGACCTGACCATTGCCTTATACAAGGGAATAATCACCTCCTTATCCCTGCTAGAAAAATTCCTATATATTATTGACAAGGCACCATGAGCTACTCTTGCAGCCCATCTGCACTTCTCATAGAACTTCATATCTGCCTGCACAATTACCCACAGGTCATTTTCATTCTCTACCACTGTCAGTGTAGTACCACAGAGTTGATACATTGCTCTGGGGTTACTGTTTCCCATATGTAGTACTTTACATTAATGAGGTATATAAGGCCTTGAATGGGTTGAGCACATTGAATTCTGATCCTTTCACTTGTTCAGATTATGAACCTAAGGGGGCATAAATTCAAATTAAGAAAAGACAGATGTAGAATAGTTGTGCGGAAATTTGCCTTTAGCCAGCAAGTGGTTAATTGCTGGAACAAACTCCATCTGTCGTTGTGGAAGCTGATAGGTTGAATAAATTTAAGGAGGAACGGGACAGGCATTTGGAAGCAATGGTGTGATTTTTTTTTTTTTTTTTGGCTGATGTTGCATAAGCTCGTACACTTGCTTTCTTGCATCACATGCCACTACTACTACATTTGTCAATGTTAAACTTCATTTGCCACCTCTCAGCCCATCTGCTCAACCTTTCCAGATTCTGTTGCAGCAGCATAGCGTCAGTAGGGTCCTTAACAACCCCACTAACCTCTGTATCGTCTGCAAACTTGGACATTAAGCTTAATATGCTATCATCAATATCATTTATAAATACAGAAAACAATAATGGACCCAACACTGAACCCTGAGGAACTCCACTAATAACATTAGTCCACAATGAGCAGTGTCCATTGATTACCACTCTGTCTTCTCCCCCTCAACCGTCCCTTTATCCATAGCAGCAATTTGCCTCCAATGCTAAACTGCTCCAATTTGTGCAGCAGTCTTCCATGTACAACAGTATCAAAAGCCTTTCTAAGATCTAAATATATAATATCAAAGTTATGCCCTTCATCCAGTTCTTTTGTGACTGCATCATAGTATCCAATCAAACTGGTCAGGCAAGACTTTCCCTTAACAAAACCATGCCGTGTGTGAGCTATAACTGAATTCTTATCTAGATGATCCTGCAGTGCTTCTTTAACCAGTGCCTCCATTAATTTTCCTGGAACAGAAGTTAAACTAACAGGTCTATAATTACTTGTGTCAGCCTTTAATCCTCCTTTGTGAATTGGGGTCACATTTGCACATCTCCAGTCTGTGAGTACCTTCCTTGAGTCCAAGGAAGCTCTCATAATTATGGCTAAGGGTTGGCTTACTTCCTTTGCCTCCTTTAATACTGTATAGATCCCATCCACTCCAGGTGCCTTTCTTGTGTTTATCTTCAACAATTTCTCCTCCACTTTACTCTCAGTTATTACAAGATTATCTAGTTTACTGCCAGAGTTGAATACACCTCTGGCATTCCCCTCGCTGAATAACTCCTCACGTGTGAATGTCGATGCAAAATATTCATTTAGTTTGTTAGCTACCTGAGCAGGATCATAAACAGTTGAACCATCGATATCAAGTGGACCAATCTAATTCATCCCCTTCCTTGTAGAGTTTACATAAGTAAACTCTTTGCTGTTTTTCTTTGCATCCTTTGCCAAAGATTTCTCGTAATCTGCCTTCGCCTGCCTAACCTCCTTTGTAACTTGGTTACAGATCAACTTGTATCTATCATAGTCTTCTGTGTCACTTGTTAATTTATATGTATCCCATGCATTTTTCTTCTCTGCCATATGTCTCATTAGTTCATCTGACATCCATTTAGGCCTAAACCTTGAACAATATTTCTTAGTTGGTATGTAAAGCCTAGTAGCTTCCAAGATAAGTTCTTTGAATGCTTCCCATTTTGAGTTTGCTGTTGGTAACATCATCAGTTGGTCCCACTGTATAGAATTTAAATACTGTCTCAGACCATCGTAGTCGCCTTTACGAAAGCAAAAATCCTTCCCTTTACCCCTGATGGTAGTTACCTCTTTGAGTAAATCCCACTTCAGCACACTGTGACCGCTGCCACCTAGTGGTTCCTTTATCTGCAGATTCTTAATGCATGAAGAATCACTACTGATAATCAGATCAAGAGTATTACTCCCTCTAGTTGCCTCCCAAACATGCTGATGTAGAAAACAATCAACCAATAAATCCACAAAAGCCTTGCTAGTGTGTGAGTGACCAACCCACAAATTCCAGTCAATATCTGGGAAATTAAATTCCCCTATTATAAGACACTCTGATTTACTGGCCCACTCTATTTCCCTGTACAGTTTCTTATTATACTCATCAGAGTCATTAGGCCTATAGCACACTCCTACTCTCAATTTTGATCTCCCAATGCTTATGTCACACCAAACTGACTCGACACTTCACTGTCCAGCAATGTCGACTGACTTCACTTCCTTGGATTTTATGTGTTTCTTAAATAATTGCATAACCCCTCCTCCCTTCCTATCCTGTCTATCTTTTCTGTACACATTGTACTCCCCAAATTCCAGTTCTGCATTCCTTATATCTGTGTGATACCACATCTCTGATATCCCAACAATATCTGCCTTTGATATTTTGATGGATAAAGCAATACCTCAAATTCATCAAATTTGATGAATCAAACTCCTAGCATTGATGTACACGCAAGTATACATACACCTGTTCCTATTCTTAGCTACCCTAACACAACCCATGTGTTTACTTGTACTGCAATAACTCCCAGCAGTCTCTGAAATATCTTGCATCTTGTTTTCCAGGCTGCTGCTCATTTCAATAGAAGCAGTGCAAGAATCACTTTCTCCTCTGCCAGTGGCTACTGTTAATCTATTAGTCCTTGTATCCCCTCAAGCTAGCAGTTTTCCGACCCACCTTAACACTGTCTCGATAGCCTCAGCAAATATTCTTGCACCCTTTCTATTTAAGTGTATCGCATCCCCCGTAGAAGTAGCATTGCAACAGCACATTACTGTAGAAAGCTGATATGTTTCTGCTGTGCTTATAACACCAACTTGTCATTTTCTCTTATCTGAAAGAACTCTGATTGGGTCCTAAGCTGATTCTATTTTTTTTTATATCACCTGCATAATTATAAATTATCACAAAAGTGATTAAGCTACTGATACTGATAGTTAAACTCAAAAGTGCCTATTGGCTCTGAGGTGCAAAAAGATCTTAAATTTTTTCATAAATCATTAAACAGACACCACCACCTTTATTATTTTTGAAAGGTCAACGCAATTTTTTGTATCAGCAGTGACAAATGATGCAAGCAATCTTATATTACAGGATCAGCCAAAAAAAAAAAACCTTCCCACATCATTTGTCCATCCCCTCTAATAATTTGTAAAATTCTTCCTGAAACTACCCACTTCTGAAACACCAGGTGGAAGTAACAATCAACTACTCTGTGGCTGAAATTAAATTTCCCCATATGTATATGTATCTTACAACCATCCTTCATCAATTAAAATTTATATCCCCATATGTGTGTTGTCTGAGTCAGAATAAGGCTACTATCAACACTTAGCTTAACTGACTAATTCAAAGCCTTAAACTAAACACCTGAATCAGACTCCTCACTTTTATTTCCTGAACTAACAACCCTCTTCTCTGCAACAATTATAACAGATCCACATCCTTGTTAAAAAGAGGCTTTCAGACCTGTATACAGTACTCATGACATAGCCTAACTATTGCTTTATAAAGCAGAATAATTACTTACTTATCCCAGCTGGCAAATGTCATGTATATAGCAGGGGGTACCCAGGGGAACATGAGCTGTCCTAGTAGCCTGACTGAACTGCTAGAGAATTTCATATCTCAGTACAAAATCATCCACAGGTGCTTTTCATTTTCTACTACCTTCAATGTGGCACAGCATAGTTGGTATGTTATTCTGGGATTTCTGCTAGCCATATGAAGTACCTTGAATTTGTCACATTAAACTTCAATTGTTACTTCCCAGTGCAGCTTCAGAATTTTTCAAGATCTTGTTGCAATAGCATACTCTGATTATCATTAACCAACGTGCCAATCTTTGTAACATTTATTTATTTATTTTTATGAAAACTCCAAACATGAAAGGCAGTAGAACCTATAGTACTTAGTACCATGCATGTGCTGAGGGTTGAGAAGATGAAAGACAATACTTGTTGATATTATACTTGAATTCTATAGATTTAAATTTTCAGGAAATACACATGAAGGAAGGTTGTTCCAGAAAACAGAAATTGAATGAATAAATGAGGAAGAAAAAAATTTAGTAATGTGAATTTGAAGTTGGACAGTAAAAGGATGTTGACTGGTTGTGGCACATATTTGGACTGCTTTGGCAGTTAATAGATTTCTTCAGAAAATATACAAGTTACACTGGGACGATAATTGGATGGGAGGGATGTCACCCTTTTTAGGAACTGGCTGGATATAAGCAGATTTCCAAGCAGAAGGAAAAACACTTTGGAATAAGTAAGAGAAAAAAAGTAAGTTCAGGAGCACAGGTTTTCAAAACCTGTGCTCCAAATAAGTGGAGAAATACCATCAGGACCTGGAGCTTTCTTGAAGGATGTTAAGCAGGTCAGCTTTATCTTTGGCTGCAGTGGCAATAGGACCATCTGGTTTTGACAGAGGTGGGAATAGAGATGGGCAAAAGTAGTAGCCAATAGCTTTGTGAACTGGGAAAACATTTTCACATCCCTAATCAATAGGAATCCCCCCCCCAAATCCAAGGATGCATCTTAATTATGACTAAAGGTTTGTTTGTTTGTTTTTTTTTTTTTTGCCTGTGAACACATTATATATATATTTATTATAATAATAACAACATAAAAGACTAACAGAGAGTAACTGACACTCAAATAATAATACAATGTTTTATGCAATTTAGTATTTATATCTCATTACAAAATCAAGATATTAATATTAAAAAATAAAATAAAAAAATCAGAAAACACTTAAAATCGGGATAAATTTACATATGCAAAACATGTTCAATAATTCCATCTTTCATTTAAAACTAAATTTTAAACTACCTTATTATGAGGCGTAACAATAATAAATGCATCAAAATGTAATAAAAGGATACATGCTAGCACACTCTGTTAAAGAATTCCACACGGGAGTCAAAATATGTGGGAGCCAGGAAGACATTTGTTTAGGTACATGTTTTACAAGAACTGTCAGAGCCTTAAAAAAAAAAAAAAAAAAAAAAAAAAAATCATTAAAGGCAAACAACTTTCCTTTTATAGAATCATATACATATATACACAGTAGGCCCTTGATTTAACAGACTACATGGGGGAAGGGGTGTCCGCTATTATTGCCGAAAGTCTGTTAAATCTAATGTATTTTAAAAACATATAATAATAACGAACTTACAATGTATAGGATGTATTAAAATGTTATTATAATGTACAGTAATACCCCGAAGTTACGCGATAGGTGGGTCCGACGAAAATCGCGTAAGTCGAATTCGCGTAAGTCGGGGTACAACTTTGCATATAAATACATATAAATTTTGTTTAATTGGGACCAAGGACTAACAAAAACACTAGTTTAGAAGAAAAATATTAATAAAATTGCAGTTCTTTATACATATTAATACAAAATATGTATTAAAAAAACAAATGACTTACGTTAAAAAGTTATTTCGATGTCGATGGCTTCATAAAATCTAACAAATTCGTCTGACGACACAGCGCGTTCTTTTTTTCACGCAGAATTTCTTCGTAGCAAGCTAATAATTTTTTTTATTCCTTGCTTTGTAGCTATAACGCGTTCTTCGTTCCATGTGCTTTTCGCCGTTGCTTCATTTAGGCCTGTAGCACGTGCAATATCACATGGTCTTTCATTTCGCTCAAAGCGTTTCACAATTTCATATTTTTTCTCTATCGACAGAGGCGGACTGGCCATAAGCCTTACTGGGGAAACCCCAGTGGGCCAGTGTGATTTTGGCCATAAACCATAGTATGAGGCCACTATAAATTTTCCTGGGTAAGAATTTTTGACCCAGTCCGCCTCTGTTTATCGATAATTGCTTTTCTTTTTCTCTCTGAATCTGCAGTGTCTTCACCAGGACGCTTCCTTTTCACACCTTTTAATTAAGTATTTTACTCATTTTTAGGGAATAAAGCACAATTACAAAACAAGGAGGCACGCTTGATACGCATAAACAAAGCTGCGCGCATGTAGCAACTGAATAAACAACACCATAAAGGCAGAGATACGCTATTAACACCTCACATTTCTAGGGGTTACTACCATAAAACAATAAAAATCCAGTTGCGTTTCTGCTAGTGAAATCTGTTATAAACTGGTAGTAAACTCGATCTAATTGCATTTGCGATTATACCGATAGCTGGAATTGTGTTGGTTTTTACGTTATTATGGTGAAATGTGTTTCCCCTTCACTGATATAAAAAACATAAAAGCAGCAAAGTTGAATTTTGTTCATCTTTCGCTCTCATTCTCCGCCGTCGCACCGTATATCGATAACATATGAAAAACGACCTTGAAGATAGTGGGCGGCAGCGTTGCCAAACGAAAAAATCAAGAACCGCGTAACTCCGAGTTCGCGTAAGTCGGGGTATTACTGTATAAGTATGAATAAAATATTATTATAATGTACATTGAGTAATTTACACTAAAACATCTGTTAAAAAGATAAAAATAAATTTACGACAGGAACCAAACTTTATTTTAATTAAACACATCAAAAACTATACAATGTAACTAATGGAGTGTTTCCACAACTTTTTTAATTTTTTTTCCCTTAAAGCTCACACAAAGTTGTTATCAATGTGAACATTAGTGTTTTCATTTAAATCCATTTTAGAGGGGAAAAATACTTTAAAATTCTTTAACTCCATTGAATAAAAAACATACAAAAAAGGTTAAAAAAAGATACATAATATTCAATATTAATATTAACTTAATTGAAAGAATCAATTTTCAGAGTCAGAAACAACTGTCATATGGAGGGAGAGGTGTAGAGAGAGAGGTGTCCTTGCTGGTAGAGGGTTCTGGTAAAACAAGTCCAGTTGATGAAGTGGTCTTGAAGAAATCATCAAGCTTCAGTTGCCTTACACCTTGTTGCTGCTTCCTTATTACTGTAGATAGAAATTCTCTAAAACATTCATAATAAGGAAGCACATCAGGGTCTGATGATGATTCAATATAATGTATGATATCATCCACATGTTGTCTTATAACAGACAATTTAGGATGAGGTGCAACTGATTCTTTGTTATCATCTTCGTCCTCTTGTTCTCCATGAAGAACATTTTCCGCAATTTCTCTATCAGAAAAAAATTGATAGCCCAGATCATTTTCAAGTCACCGTTCCACATCATTCTCAGTTGCATTTTTGTTGCCAGCCCTCAGAAGAGTGTACTGAAAATTAGATGCTTCAACTCCCTCAAAGTCCATTTCAGGTTCTACATCATACAACTTGGTTGGTTTGGTTGGTTTAAATGGAAGTTTATTGGCACAAGGGCAACTGAGGCCAAATTGTGCCTGTCACAGTAATCGTGCAAATGATTTTTTTTTTTTTTTTTTTTTTTTTCCAGTCATATGTCAGATAAATTCATATAAATGAATTTGTTTTAAAAAATTAAAAAATCGGATAGATTTGCATCATCATCACCGAGGATATGGTTCATCTCTAATGAATTGTTTTGGGTTAAAACCGATTTAAAATTTGTTAATCGGGCAGCATGATTGTAAGGACACTCGAGGAGAATGTGCTTCACTGTAAGTAGGGCGGAACAATAACGACAGTGAGGAGGTTCATCCCCTGTCAACAAATGGAGGTGGGTGAGATAGGAATGACCAATGCGTGTCCTTGCAAGGACAACCTCTTCTCGTCTGTTTAATCGTGAACTAGATTTCCAATACTGTGGCTTTTTCTTTATTTGGAAAAGTTTATTTTGGGTCTGTTGTTGCCATACTGATGTCCATTAGTCAATACATAACTGTTTTATGATAAGTTTACAGTCCATATAAGGAATCGAGGCAAGTGAAGATACGGGGTTGACTGGATTTTTTGCTGCTTGATCTGCTTTCTCATTTCCCTGGATTCCAGCATGTCCAGGAATCCAGCAGAACCTTACCTCTGTGTTATGTTTTGCGAGATTAATTAGCTGAGCTCTGATTTCTTTCAGAATAGGATGAGAGTTCGGACATTTACGTTGTATAGAAGTTACTGCACTCAAGGAATCGGTATAGATTATAATTTCTTCGTTAGACCTGTTGTTGACGTGTTTGATAGCCATTTCTATTGCATAGAGTTCAGCGGTGTAAATACTGCAACTTGGGAAAAGTTTTTCGGAGATTACACAAATGGGAAGGACTATTGCAGCACCTACATCTGTATCAGATTTGGATCCATCAGTATATATTTGAAGACAGTGAGTGTTTGCTGATGCATGAGTTGAATGTAGCTGCTGTATATTTTGATGGTCCAACGCCTGTTTTCCCCACTTTTGAAAGTATTCATCGGATAAAGGTTTGAAAATGGACCATGGAGGCTCAATTTCTCCGGTGTCAGGGTGGATATTGTCTAGTGGGACACTCCAATTCTGTGTAACATCCTTCAATCTGATTCCGGCAGGTTTATTTTCATTTGGTTTATTTCTGTATAAATTTTGGAAAGACGGAGTAAACATGGAAGGCCAGATGGGATGTGAGGGCATACTCCGAAGTTTGGCAGCATACGTAAGCAGCAGCATCTGCCTACGAAATGATAATGGAGGTTCATGTGCATCAATGTAAAGACTCTGGACTGGCGGCGTTCGGAAGGCACCTAGAGCTATTCTAAGTGCATTATGTTGAATGGTATTTAGGGACTGTAATGCTGATTTTCTAGCTGAGTCATATACAGGTGCACCATAGTCTAGTCTGGATCAGATTATAGTTTTATACAGGTGAAGAAGAGAGAGTCGATCAGCTCCCCATGACATCGCAGAAAGCACTCTAAGAATATTCATTTTCTTCAAACAAATAGTTCGTACATGCTGTATGTGTTTCAGGAAGTTTAATTTCTTGTCCGATATTAAACCTAGGAATTTAATATTTCACTGACTGGAATAGCATGATTTCCCAGGCGCAATTCAGGATCAGGGTGCAGTTTTCGCTTCTTGCAGAAGTGTATAGCGACAGTTTTCTCTGCTGACAGTCTGTAACCATTTTGTGACATCCACGTTTGTATTTTATTTATTGATAGTTGGAGTTTCCTTTCAATAGAGTACATATTTTGTGAGTGACTGGATATAGTGAGGTCATCGGCATAAAGATAAGTTTCTACTGAATTCAGTATGATTGCTGTTAGAGTGTGTATCCTAACTGCGAAGAGTGTGGCACTAAGGACTGACCCTTGTGGGACTCCTTCCTCCTGTTTGTAAATTTTGGAGAGAGTACCTCGATAACAGACCTGTAGAGTTCGATATTCGAGAAAGCTCTGAATTAATGCTGGTAAATGTCCTTTTAATCCTAGGGCATGCAGGTCACGAAGGATGCCATGACGCCACGTAGTTTCAAAGGCTTTCTCTATATCTAAGCTCACCATAACCAAATGTTTGTTTTTTATGAATGTATTTCGCACATTTGCCTCAGCCTTTATCATAAGGTCTAAGGTAGATCTGTTTTTACGAAAACCAAACTGATCGTTGTTCACAGTAGTTTGAGTTTCCAGATACCAGGTAAGGCGACAATGTACCATTTTTTCCAGAGTCTTACCTAAGCAACTAGTAAGTGAAATTGGTCTATAATTGTGCGGGTCTGATTGGTCTTTTCCTGGTTTTGGAATGGGTAGAACTACAGAATGGCGCCAGGATAGGGGAAAGTAATTTGTGACAAATATTCGGTTGAAAAGTTTTAGGAGAGAGTAACAAGTTCTCTCGTTTAGATTTTTTAACATTAAGTAGTATATGCCGTCTGGACCAGGTGCACTATTGGCTGATTTTTTTAAAGATTCTTCTAATTCATATATGGTAAATGGTTCATTATAAGAGAGGGCTGACTTCGTTCTGAATTTTATTTTATATTTTTCAGCTACTGATTTGGCTTTTAGGAAAATTGGATCATATGAGGTTGATGCAGAATGGTGAGCAAAAGATTCCGCGAGGATGTTTGCAATATTCTCGGGAAGGGTTACCTCTTGTCCTTTATACACGATGATTGAGGAAGGAATTGATGGAGACTTTCCGGTAAGGCATCTTATTTTCCACCAGATCAGTCCTGCACTTGAGTCTTTAGTGACAGATGAAGCAAAACGAATCCAAGACTCTTTTTTAGCTTTTCGCCGGATGTATCGGGCCTGGGCTTTAAGTTTCTTGTAGATAATCAGATTGGCAGTGGTTGGATTTTTTCGGAACCGATTCCATGCCTTGTTCTTTTCCCTCTTAGCAGTGTTACATGCCGAATTCCACCAGTGATTTTTGTGTTTGGATCCTTTAATTGTAGTTTTAGGAATGGTAGTGGCAGCTGCCGCCAACATTTGTTCTGTGATGTGTTTAACGGCGTCATCTATAGAGTGATGATGGATAATATCATCATCTAGTGTAACGCTTGATGCATATTTATTCCAGTCAGCTTTTGAGAATTTCCACTTAGTTTAACCATTTACTGGTAAGTTTCTTCTTGTACAGAGCTTACAGATTATAGGAAAATGGTCACTGTTTAATGGATTTTCTGAAACTCTCCAATCGAAGTCTGGAAATAACATTGGTGAGCATAATGACAGATCTATGGCAGAAGTTGAGCCTGTTGGAAAATGGACATAGGTGTCAGAGCCTGTGTTCAGCAGTGTGATGTTATGCTTTATAAGAAAAGCCTCTATCATGCGTCCCCGGTTGTCTGTATGTAAAGATCCCCATAATTGGTGATGCGCAATAAAATCGCCCAATATACAGGAGAAGGTAGTTGTAAGATAAGATCATCTAGATCAGCTATCGAGCAGTTCTGATTTGGTGAAATATATATATGGATACAAGAGTAAGTGTTTTGCCAAGAGCGAGGCGTACTGCAACTACTTCTAAAGTGGTTTGTACAGGAATGCGTCTGGACGGGATTTTACTGTCAATCATTATCGCTACACCACCATGTGACCCATGGGCAGAGATCCTGTCTTGCCTGAACAAAGTATAGTTTTTAAATGAGAGTGTCACTTGTGGAGAGAGATTCGTTTCTTGTAGACAGATGCCTACTGGATGATGCTGATTTATCAAGTC
Organism: Mastigoproctus giganteus; assembly: GCF_048544385.1. NCBI lineage: Eukaryota > Metazoa > Arthropoda > Arachnida > Uropygi > Thelyphonidae > Mastigoproctus > Mastigoproctus giganteus. Next base: position 67,327,041 of record NC_143578.1, read on the forward strand.
GTGAATATCGTCTATGTTGCTACGGAGGCCTCTACAATTCCACTGAATCAATTGATCCATTATTTAGCTTTTGAAGTAGGAAGTATTTCTGACTGTTTTTCAGAGCCAATCTGTTTATGGCGATCCAGTTTTATTTTATCTTTTCTCGGGAAAGTAGGTCGTGCAGTATCCATGTCTTCATCAGCATGTATTTCTAAGACGGTTTCATCATTGTTGGTGGTGTTATCGGTTTCCATATCTGCGGTTAAAGTATTTTGCAGTTTAAGATTTCTCAGACTTTCAGTATCTGAACGTGATGGAGTAATAGTTGGTGGTACGGTGACTGGGGTATTATTTGCTTGGTCTTTTACTTGTTCTTTAGGAGACTCCTGCGGATTCGCTAAAACAGCCCAAGCCCAGCCGGAGATGGATGTAGCTGGTGGTATGGACACTTCAGTTTGGGTTCCTTCTGATTTGTATTTTTGTATTGCAGCTGCATATGAGAGTTTCGGTATTGTGAGTAAAACTTGTTTCCTTGCTTCTTGATAAGTCACTTTGTTTTCTATTTTGTATTTCTGTATCTTCTTTCCTGTTTTCCAGGTTTCACAAACTTTTCAGTAAGCTGGATGGCTACCGTTACAGTTTGGACATACTGGTGTTTGTGCTGGGCAGTCTGTCTGAGTGTGTTCCTTGGATCCACAGTTGGGGCACACTGAAACCCCTCTACACACTGTTTGGGCATGGCCAAATTTTTGGCACTTGAAGCACCTGAGCGGATTAGGGATATAAGGTCGGATATGACAGTTCAGATATCCAGCCTTAACTGTAGCTGGAAGTATTGGTGTTGAAAAGGTCAGTATAACACTGCGTGTCGGAACCAGTTCACCATCTTTCTTGATTTTAATTTGCTTTGCCTGTATAACTTTTTGGTCTTGTAGCTCTTGGACTAATTCCTCTTCAGTAACATTTAATAAGTCCCACTCAGAGAGCACTCCTTTGGATGAATTTAGGGTGGCATGTGGAGTTACTGTTACAGGAATATTTGCAAATTTTGGGATTCTTAGTAGGGCTTCAGAGCGTCTACTATTCATAGTCTCTATAAGTAGATCTCCGGAACGGAGTCTTTTCACCATTTTAGGTGGTCCGGCAGCATTCTCGAGGCATTTCTGGATAAGAAATGGAGAAAGTGCACCTATTGGTTGACTTGTTTGGGAATGTATTATAAGAAACAGAGGAGATTCCTTTTTGGAAACCTCTGTTCTTTGTCTCTTAGGATGGGAGGTGTCAAAATCAGTTTGGTCTGTCCTTCAACAGGTTGAGGCACGAGGCTCAACAGATGGATAAATATCTTTGAGATCCATGTCAGCTCCTTTTAGCCCCTAGCAGAGAGCCTTTTCTGCCAAGGTTACCGGCCCCGCCACGGGGAGGCAGGAGCAGTGCCGCTAGAGTGACCAAGCGGTGTAAGTTAGTTTGTTAGTTTAAGGAAAGAAAAAAGAAAGGTGGTTTTCCTTTCTGTAACTTACTTACAATTCGTAAGAGTAAGTTAACAATAAATAGCTTTAAACGTAAGAAAAACTTTCCAAATTAACAAGAACTGTCGCAGTAAGAAAACGCTTTGTAAATAGCTCAGAGAATCGCTCGATCACAATAACGCTTGGCACCCGAGGCCTCATACAACTTCTTCCAAGCATTCGCTAAGGAAGTAATCTTCATATCTTTCCAAGCAGCCGCTAAGTTGAAGATAACAGATCTGATGCATGCAAATTTTGCAGTGTCCTGGCGCCTCTTGTATATTCTTCTGCATCTTCTGTTTCTTCCAAAACAACCATCACCTCTTCCAAAAACATCTTCTTATACAACCTCTTACAAGAAACGATTACACCCTGATCCATCGGCCGTATCAGTGAAGTAGTGTTAGGAGGCAGAAAAGCACATTTAATATTCCCACCCCTGCTAACTAACCCCTCAGTATTAGGGTGAGCAGGTGCATTATCTAGCAGTAAAACAGCCTTTATTTCATTAGAAGGAATTTTCAGAACATCAGTCTGATAGCATCACATATCAGACAGATGTGCGAGGCTATCAGATATAAATAGATTCTAAACTTTTCCATTAGGGCAGAAATTTTTTGTCCGTTTGAATGGAATTGCAGGAAAAGTATGAAATGTACGAAAAGAGTCCCACAATCAGATTAATCCATCAACTTATTGATTAAACATTACATCAGTCTGTAAAATAATTACAAAAATAGAATTACAAGAATAATGAATATTCTAAAACCTTATATTATTTTTTGACGTAAAGGCTAACTCTGTGTGCATAACACACTTATTCTATTAATTTGGCCTTAGGGCCCTGTGGTATAGCTTTTATTGTACAATATTGTACTTTAAACACTGTTCAAATCCTTTATCTTAAATCCTTATCTTACACACTATTGTAATTACATATACATATACAGAAAAAAAATAATGGCACCTCAATGAATATCTATATCAACTTATCAATGCAGTATTCACAATCAATCATTGCACATTCCTATGTAATGCGAAAAAAAACAACTTTTTTTTTTGTGTGGATTCCATAGTTCATCCTAGAAGCTAGCAAAGAGATATTTATTCCTATTACACCTTAACATGGTGTATATGGTGATCAGATACTAAACCAGCAGTTCCAAATTCTACTGCTCCAGTAACACTTGCAATAAAAAGACACTATTCACAGAAAACCTAAAATGGTGATTGCCAATGAATATATTAGTTTTTTCCTAATCTTACAGCACACAAAAGTTCCAGGCACACAGTTTAAGAACCACTGTACTAAATATTTCGTAGTACAGGAAGATTATAATTTTAATCTCTTGAACATAATCTGGATTCCTCTAAAAATATTCCCAATAGGTTCGGTCCAGGTGATTATATAAAGCAGAAGTTTCCAAAGTGATTTTTTTTTTTTTTTTTTTTTTTTTTTGATTTGGTAGTTGTTGGCGCATCGGCTTCTGTGGCCATATTGCACCTCCCAAGGTTTTTGCAGTACTTTGATCCAAGCCCGAGGCGGGAATCGAACCCGCGACCTTTGGGTTGCCGGGCAGGTACTTTACCCACTCGGCTAGCCTGGTCGGCTTTCCAAAGTGAGTGTTGTAGCACCTTTGAATATTGCACTATACCCCCAATTACTCTGATTTCTTTTTGCTGCATATATTGATGTAACTGAATGATTAAAATGCAATTACTAATCAATAAATTAAAAAGTTACATTTATTCCTTCACCTGTTACATAGCCATGAGCTCTAGTATATATATATATATTTTTTTTTTTTTAATATATGGTACCCAGTACCAGCTCGCTCGCTCGCTCGCTCTCTCTCTCTCTCTCTCTCTCTCTCTCTCTCTCTCTCTCTCTCTCTCTCTCTCTCTCTCTCATTTATACATATTTGGTCTGAAACAAAAGAATTTTCACACTTACATTTACCACCAGCTTAAAGATAAGAACAATCTTAACAACAAAGTGAGCAGGCTGTTGAATTATTTTTGACATGTGTATAGTGGGTCTCCATTAAAAAAAGCATGTTTGGAGAGCACTGATCTAGATACTTACTTGTGAAAACTGTTTTAAAACTGTACCTCCAAAATACAGCCACTCCCCGACTTACCTAAAGGTTGCACGGAACTCTACGTAAGTCGAAATTTCCCTAAATGTTTATGCAACACTTGCAAATTTGATTGAAGCAAAAAAGAAATGTTCAACGAACATGTAAATAGAATTATTTATTCAATTTTTTTTATCTCATGCACAGGAAAAATTACAAAAGTGTACAAAATTACAAAAATTTCAAAATTATAAAATTACAAAAAGAGAGAGGAGACAGGCATAACATCAGCAAGTTTTACCTTTCGAGCATCACTGCCAGAATTAACTCTCCAGCTGATAAGCACGGCACTGTGGAAGTTGAGGGCTGTGGAGGTTTAGAAGGGGTTTTTTCAACACATCACAAAATTTCTCTGCAGCTGCAGAATCGGCACTTAGCGACTTCACTGCATACTTTAATGTTTTGAAAACCAGTGCGATGCCTGAACCTATTAAACTACCTGTTGCTTGCCACAAGATTGGCTTGGGATTCGCCATACTTATACTTATCCTCAATATCTTCATAAATACTTGTTGCTTTTGCTTGAATGGCCATTGGACTCAGGGGCACTTGCTTCTGAATCTGATTTTCCATCCATATTATTAATAGCTTTTCCATCTTCGATATAGCACCTGAATGCTGTTTTGTGATCAATGTTGATCTTAAATGCATTGATCCTTTAACATGTTCTTTTATACGCACACTGTCCCTTAAAACAGTATTCATGTTTAAGCAGCGAGACCTAATTCCATGCAGTATACGGTGATCTGATTGAGGTATATAAGGCCTTGAATGGGTTGAGCACGCTGAATTCTGATGGAATCCTTCCACTAGTTCAGATTACGAACCTTAGGGGGCATAAATTCAAATTAAGAAAAGACATGTAGAATAGATGTAGGGAAATTTGCCTTTAGCCAGCGGGTGGTTAATTGCTGGAACAAACTTCCATCTGTCGTTGTGGAAGTTGATAGGTTGAATAAATTTAAGGAGGAATGGACAGGCATTTGGAGGGAATGGCGTGATTTTTTTTTTTTTTTTGGCTGATGCTGCATAAGCTCATACACATGCTTTCTTGCATCACATGCCACGACTACTACTACTTTGTCCTGCTTCGTACTTCTTAATTAATCACCTTCATTTATAAATCAATTTTATTTTGTTTCCTAACATTTTCTGTTGGTCCCTTTCCCTTGACCATTGTAATAAGTAAATAGGAATGAAGAGAAGATTCTGAAAATTATGTTTTTTTTATATGATTGAAGATTTCAGTGAAGGGGAACTCATTTCACCATAATACCATAACGTAAAAACCCACACAATACCAGTTATCGGTATTATCGCAAATGCAATAAGATCAAGTTTATTACCCGTTTATAATAGATTGCACTAACAGAAAAGACCAATAAACCTGAAAGTGCAAATTGCTTTTATTGTTTTATGGTAGTGACCTCCAGAAATGTGTTTTAGAAAAATATCACAAAGGCATTCAAAATTGACTCTTATAACGGAACATATGATAACGATGAAAATGTAGTGCAATATCCATTATAAAAATGACCTTTTATAGAGTTAAACAGCTCAGATATATAGTGAAAATTCCAACTTGCAAGGTCTTGGAACGAATTACCAAAAAAAAAAAAAAAAAAGTTATTGGGTTCACATTATGATATTTTCAAGATACCTCCATTTATTCCTACGGGACGCAAAATGTTTCCACGATTTTTTTTAAAGTTTGCACCATCCAACAAAAACTTACGTAAAGTCGAATTTGCGTAACTCAAGCGTTATGTAAGCCGGAGAGTGGCTGTATAAGAAATACTAGATCTCACACAATTATCCATGTCATAACCTCAAAGGGCCAACTGGGTGGGTAAACTGCCTGTCTGGCACCCCAAAGGTCGCAGGTTCCCGCCTTGGGTTTGGATCACAATACTGCAAAAGCCTTGGGAGGTGCATTATGGCCACAGAAGCCAATGCGCCAACAACTAAATAAAAAACAAACAAACAACCTCAAAGGACATGATCCATATTGAATAAGAGAGAGATGGAAAGATGCCAGAACTTTGTTCTGTAAACCAAACACTGTTTTCACCACTCCAATAAGCCAAGTGGTGGTATTGTACTGGGCTTTGAGGGTCTGCTACCACCTAGGAACACAGAGGGATCGGCCATTCCTCTGTATGGCATGTTACAATAATTAGAGTGGTGCAGTGCAGCTAAGTCTTGATGATAATTTCCCCAATGTTTTTCGGGATATTTTTTAATTGAAACAAGTCAGCTTTCTTCTAGAAACACTGCTCTGAATAGCTTGATGAAGACTTAGTTATTAAACTTTATGAAGTTAAATGGGGAACCACAACGAACCTAATAAGTGGTCCATATACTCTCTATCCCTATATTTCTCAGGGCTGCTCCAAGCAGGAATAGTTACTTGTAGCTCTGTACAGTTCAGCTGGTACACTTTGCAGTATGTTGTTTTTAACCAAGCTACATGAAAGAAGTATACTCAGCTCCCACCATTCCCAAAAACCAAAATGCAACACCAAGTCATCTTGCATCTCTTTCAATCAAAGATTGTCATTTTACATGTAATGATAAAAATAAGTAAATATTAGCTTACTATAAGCATGCATACAGAAAGTATTCAAAATATTTCATTAGGAAAATTAAAAGTAAATTAACAAAAAAATTAAATGCTTACAGGATAGAAATTAAACAAACTATCCAAGGGTCAAGCAAATCAAAAATTATGCAAACACAGCAATGCATACAGAGCTAGAGTTTTATAAACAAACATAAGTTATATGTTCCATCTCCCTTTTTAAAGGATTGTTTACCCCATAAGAATTATCTAATATCAGCCACATATCTGAATCATAAAGGAACAAGGCAAGGTCAATATTAAGTAGGGCTCACAATACCGGACAAAATCTTAATACCCGTATTTTGGTATTACAATTAGTAGAGGCATATGATGCAAGCTTATGCAGCATCAGCCAAAAAAAAACCCTCTCATTTCATCTCTCCATTTGTTCCAAATGCCTGTCCAACTCAGCCTTAAATTTATTTAGGCTATTAGCTTCCACAACAAAAGATGGAAGTCTGTTCTGCCAATCAACTACCTACTGGCTAAAGGCAAACTTCCACACATCTTTCTACAACTGCTTTCCTCAATTTGAATTTATGCCCTCTCAGGTGATTATTCTGACCAAGAGGAAGAAACCCATCAGAACTGAGCATGCTCAAACCATTCAAGGCTTTATACACCTCAATCAGATCACCTTGCAGGTGCCTAGTCTCCAGACACTGTAATTTGCAAAACTTAAGCCTTTCTTCGTAAGAGCACCCCTTTGTTCCATTCACTAACCTTGTTGCCTTTCTCTGTACTCATTCCAACAGCTCGACATCCTTCTTAAAATGAGGCCTCCAGACCTGTATACAGTACTCAAGGTGTGGCCTGACCATTGCCTTATATACAAGGGGATAATCACCTCCTTATTCCTGCTAGAAAAATTCCTGTATATCATTGACAAGACACCATGAGCTACTCTTGCAGACCATCTGCACTGCTCAGAAAACTTCATATCTGCCTGCACAATTACCCCACAGGCCCTTTTCATTCTATACCACTGTCAGTGTAGTACCACAGAGTTGATACATTACTCTGGGGTTACTACATATGGGAAGCAGTAATGCTTCCCATATGTAGTACTTTACATTTGTCAATGTTAAACTTCATTTGCCACCTCTCACCCCATCTGCTCAACTTTTCTAGGTCCTGTTGCAGCAGCGTACTGTCATTAGTGTCCTTTACAACCCTGCCAACCATTGTATTGTCTGTAAAGTTGGACATTAAGCCTGATATACCATCATCAATATCATTTATAAATACAGAAAACAACAATGAACCCAATACTGAATCCTGAGGGACTCCACCAATAACATTAGTCCACGAAGTGCAGTGTCCATTGATTACCACTCTTTGTCTTCTCCCCCCCCTCGACGTGGGCCCCTGTACGTGGTGAGGGGACCTCCCAGTGATGCTGCTGGTTTTCCAGATTAGCATCACTGGGATCTAATGCCCATACCTTGGTTCCAGGGTTACATCACTGGAATCTGGCGTGTGCAGCTGTGCGCCGTGACCCATGGATTTCAGAAAGGGGGATCCTGGTGGTTGAGGGGCCCAGCCTTAATACACCACTTTGGCCCTTGTTTCGACAAGATGGGAGGTCCCGGACCGGCCCAACTGGTATCAATCAGCGGGTGGTTTTTTACTGCTAGGGTCAACTGCGTTCCAATAAGTCTCCCTCCCTATAGTCCTGGGACGGGATAAAGACTTATTGGTAACGTGGGTATGGTGCTCCTAAGCGAACTCGGCGTCCCATTCGTGTACGCAGTACCTGCTAGTTCACGAGTGGGCGTCCCCTCGTAGGGCTCCGAAGTGGGTGAGGTACTTAGGCATCAGACACTTTCTCTTTACTCATATGAGTAATTTAAATCCAATTTCTTCTGGGGCCCCAACAAGGCCCCTACCTAATCGAGATCATGACGCAGATAACACCTCTGCAAAAAGAGCCAGGACTGAGGAAACACAACCACCATAAGTGACACCGCTTTTCCTCATTCTCCATTCCACCGGAGAGCAGTCAATTGGAAAGATGTCACCCTTCTTCATCCAGACAGAAAGGATTAGAGGGGTTGGCAGGTTCACCTAAATCATAAAAAGACTGCGTTCTGGCGACCTTTTGGTCGAAGCTACAAATGTTAAACAGGCGGAAAAAATCCTGAACGCCACATCAATAGGGGGAATACCTATCATCGTAACCCCCCACAAAACTTTGAAACTTCAAGAGGCGTAATTTCAGAGTGGGACCTCCATGTTTCTGAAGAAGAGATCTGCTCTGAATTAAAAGACCAAGGAGTGACAGCTGTTAAGAGAATATCGATACGCAAGGATGGGAATCTCGTCCCTACCCGAGTTCTTATCCTCACGTTTAACAGCCCACGGCCTCCAAGTTCCATAAAGGCAGGCTATCTAAACTGCCCAGTGAGGATTTATATCCCAAACCCACTACGGTGTTTTAGATGCCAAAAATACGGCCACTCACAAACATCTTATCGTGGTAACCCTACCTGTGCTCGATGTGGTGTTAAAGACCACGAGAGCAAGGAATGTTCAGCTCCAAAACCGATCTGTATCAACTGCCAAGGAGAGCACCCCGCCTACTCTAGAGCATGCCAGGGGTGGCAGGATGAAAAAGAAATACAAAAACTGAAAACAGAGCTGAATATCTCCTACCCAGAGGCCAGAAAACGTATCCAACCAATAAATAGCGGGAAACCTTCATATGCCCAGAAGGTTTCTGCAAAGTGCACTATCGGGACACAAACTGAGAAGACTATACCACCAAGAGAGTCATTTACCCCGATTGCACGCTATTTACTGAGTTCACAAAAGCCCACCAAAAAAACACAATCAGTTGTCACTCCTATATCCGTACCTCCTAGTGCTCCACCACTACCAAAACCAAGTGGTAAAGAAAAGCCAAAAACTTCAGAAGAGTCATCAGTCATACCAGAAACAATGGATGTAGAGAACAAGGAGGTACCGGATGAATCAGTCTTGGAACTCTTTGCGGAGGAAGAAATGGACACCGTCCTTTCTTCCCCAAAAAAGATAAATCCAAGACTAACAAAATAAAGCCCTCAGCACCTCGGAAGCCGCCTGATGGACCCACCAAGTCAAAATAATGGCTAAATTCCTACAATGGAATTGTCGTGGATTCCGGCAAAAGCACGAGCCAGTTTGCTTTTGCTTGCAGGAGACTTATCTAAAAGCAAATGATGATCCCACCATGCATAACATAACATTTTTTCAAAAGGATAGAATTGCGGTTGGTCCTGCTCATGGAGGAGTGGTTATCCTTATGGGCAACCAGATCCCAGTTCAACCCTTGCTAGTTACAACCAGCATAGAGGCTGTTGCAATTCGCCTTTCAGTGGGATTTTTATTAACTGCGTGCTCTATTTATTTGCCACCTGGGAATGACATCTCAAAGGAAGACCTGGACGATCTGGTAACGCAGTTGCCTTCCCCTTTCTTACTTCTCGGGGATTTTAATGGACATAACACCCCGTGGGGTAGTGCTAACATCAATGGAAGGGGACGAGTCATAGAGCGTATGCTAAATGACAATGACCTTTCCATTCTAAATATTGGAACAAATACCTTCTTCCACATGCCTACCCGTACTTTTTCTGCCATTGATCTCTCTATCTGCTCCCCTTCTCTACTCCCTTCACTCACTTGGGAAGTGGAGGAGAATCCATACGGAAGTGATCACTTCCCTGTGATAACCTTGTTACACAGTGGGAGACCATGTCTTCCTTCCAGGTTACCACGGTGGAAGATTGATCAGACTGACTGGTCTGCCTTCCAACATCAGGCAAATTCTGATCTCAGCACCGTCAGTCAAGAGCCTATCAATGATGCAGTAACGTACATCACAGAAATTATCGTCCAAGCAGCTGCGAATGCTGTTCCAAAAACATCTGCCCGGTTTCCACCATTTCCCATACCTTGGTGGAATTCACAATGCACAGCAGGAAAAAAAGACTCAAAACAAAGCGTGGGGGATATTCTGCCGATATCCTACCACGAACAACCTTATAGCCTTTAAACGCGCACGAGCCAAAGCACGCTATATCCGCCGTCAGAGTCAAAAGGAATCGTGGATCCGTTTTACATCATCTATTAACCAGTCTACCAACTCTAAGGTAGTCTGGGATAAAGTCCGGAAAATGAAGGGAAAATATACATCCCACCCTTCTTCAATCCTAGATTATAATGGATGCACTATTGCAGACCCAACTGCAATAGCCAATTCTCTTGAGGAAACATTCTCTAACTTCTCTGCAACATCATAGTATTCCCCAGAGTTCCTGGTCCTGAAAAATCAAATCGAAAAACAGGCACTTCATTTTAAGTCTAAGAGCCTTTATCCCTACAACGAGGCATTTACTATTCAGGAAATGAAAAGAGCCCTCACTCTTTCCAAAGCAAGTGTTGGACCAGATGGCATCCATTATGAAATGATTAAGCATCTTTCAACAAAATCTATGGATTATCTGCTCCTTCTATATAACAGAATCTTTATAGAAGGGCAGTTTCCGGATTCCTGGCGCAAGTCAATCGTTCTTGCCTTTGCTAAGCCAGGAAAGGATCCAAAAGTCACTAGAGACTATCGTCCTATTCCTCTGACTAGCTGTTTGTGCAAAATCCTGGAGAGAATGGTTAATTCTCGTTTAATCTGGTATTTAGAACCAAATGACCTTCTCTCCAACATCCAGTGCAGCTTCAGAAGGAACCGGTCCACTTTGGACCATCTTATTAGACTGGAAACGTCCATCCGGGATGCTTTCCTAAAACGCGAACACTTGGTGTCAGTGTTCTTTGACATAGAGAAAGCGTATGACACAACTTGGAGATTTGGCATCTTAAAAGATCTGCATAGCCTTGGTCTTAGGGGGCAACTCCCCATTTTTATTAAAAACTTTTTAGCCAATCGATCTTTCCAAGTTCGTGTGGGATCCTCACTCTCTCGTTCCTTTAGCCAAGAGGAGGGAGTACCACAGGGATCAGTTTTAAGTGTCACGCTTTTCGCCATCAAAGTAAATTCCATCACAGAACAACTTCCTCCAACCATAAACAGTGCCCTCTATGTTGATGACTTTAGCATATTTTGTCAGTCATGCAACATGAGGGTTATTGAAAGACAACTGCAAAAAGCCATTGATCGCCTTAATTCCCGGGCACTTGCTAATGGCTTCAGGTTCTCGCCGGGGAAGACCGTTTGCATACACTTTTGTCGTAAGCATAATCTTCATCCTGAACCTGAACTAAGGCTCAGACAAAATGCTATTCCAGTAGCGGCGAACACAAAATTTTTGGGACTTGTATTTGATAAAAAGTTGACCTTTCTGGATCACATCCGTCAACTCCGCACAAAGTGCACAAGAGGGCTGAATATTCTGTGCTCTCTTTCCTCTACATCTTGGGGTGCGGATCGATGCACCCTACTACGCATCTTTTGGCCGACCGGGCTAGCCGAGTGGGTAAAATACCTGCCCATCGAGTGGGTAAAAGGTCACGGGTTCGATTCCCGCCTCGGGCTTGGATCAAAGTACTGCAAAAACCTTGGGAGGTGCAATATGGCCACGGAAGCCGATGCGCCAACAACTACCAAATCAAAAAAAAAAAAAAAAAAAAAAAAACACTACGCATCTACCGTGCACTTGTACGATCCAGACTAGATTATGGATCCCTGGTATACAATTCGGCCAGAGACAGTGTACTTCGTTGGCTGGATCCTGTCCATCATCTGGCTCTCCATACCGCTATTGGAGCATATCGAACATCTCCAGTCCAGAGCTTATACGTCGAAGGAAACGAACCGCCGTTATCGCTTCGATGTAAGCAGTTGTCTCTAAACTACGCTTTAAAACTGAAATCCCTGCCAGACCATCCTACGTGGCCATCCGTTTTTGAGCGACAATGGGAAAATTTGTACAACACCTGTAAGACTGCCAACCGACCTTTTGGTATTCGTCTCCAAGAGCTACTCAAAGAACTTAATATCAAGGTAGAGAAGGTTGCCCAAACACCAAAGCAACCCCTTCCACCCTGGCATGCTCATGTCCCGGCATGTGACTTGTCCCTTAGAAATTGGGGCAAGTCGGACACTCCATCGTCTGTCTACCTGCAGCTTTATTCAGCACACCGAGCTGAACATTCTGACTTCATGCCAGTTTACACAGGTGGCTCGAAGTCGGAATCATATGTGGGATCTGCTGCTGTCTTTACAGACAGCACTACATCGGAGCAGATTCCCTCTGAATGCAGCATTTTTACTGCAGAGCTGCACGCTATAGAGTTAGCCTTGGATCACATTAGTGAATGCCAATACCAACGGTTCATTTTATATTCTGACTCTCTCAGCGTGTTACAGGCTTTAATAACCATGAGATGTAATTCTCATCCAGTTCTGTCTAGCATTCAGCAGAAGATTCACTTCCTCCGTGAACGTGAATATGATATCCGCTTCTGCTGGATTCCCAGCCACATTGGGATTAGGGGAAATGATTTGGCTGATACCGCAGCCAAATCAGCAATTCCCAATAATAATCGGTACCTGTCAGTCCCCTATACAGACTACAGGCAAATATTACACCAAAAGATACACTCCCAACGGCAGGATTTGTGGAATAGACAGACTGGGAATAAACTATATTGTATAAAGCCTGTAATTGAACCATGGCAGTCTAGTCTGCGCAGGAATCGTAAGGAGGAAGTTGTTCTTGCCCGGACCCGCATAGGACATAGTCATCTGACTCATTCGTTTTTGCTGAGGGCTGTTCGCCCTCCTATGTGTGAGTCCTGTGGCACAATTTTAACAATCAGACACATTTTAGTTGACTGTCCAGATTTTAGCAATATCCGTTTTACCGCTTTTAATCATCTGACTGAGCTGTATACACTCAGTCAGATTTTATACAACAATGTGTCTGCTGTTTTTAGCTTTTTTAAATCAATAAAGGTTTTTACTCGTATTTAAAATTTATATGTTATCGTGTTATATATTTTATAACACGATAACATATATAATACAAAATATATGTTATATATTTTGTATATTATATATCTGGACATGGTGGCCTAACTAATTAGGTCACTGAGAGGTTAAATTTTTATATATCACGTGGTTTTGGCGCATTATAGCCTTAGTTGCTAATGCGCCAATAAAATCCAAACCAAACCAAACTTGTCTTCTCCCACTCAACAATTCCTTAATCCAAAGCAGCAATTTGCCTCCAATGTCACACTGCTCCAATTTGTGCAGCAGTCTTCCATGTGCAACAGTATCAAAAGCCTTTCTAAGATCCAAATATATGATATCGAAGTTATTCCCTGCATCCAGTTCCTTTGTGACCACATCATAGTATCCAATCAAATTGGTCAGAGAAGACTTCCCCTTAACAAAACCATGCCGTGTCCAAGCTATAACTGAAGTCTTATCTAGATGATCCTGCAGTGCTTCTTTAACTAGGGCCTCCATTAATTTCCCTGAAACAGAAGTTAAACTAACAGGTCTATAATTGCTTGTGTCGCCCTTTGATCCTCCTTTGTGAATTGGGGTCATATTTGTACATCTCCAGTCCATGGGTAACAGATTTCCACGAGTCCAAGGAAGCTCTCACAAATATGGCTAAGTTTGCTTACTTCCGTTGCTGCCTCCTTTAATATAACTGGATAGATCCCATCCACCCCTGGTGCTTTTTTTATGTTTATCTTCAACAATTTCTCCCCCACTTTCCTCTCAGTTATTACAAAATCATCTAGCTCACTGCCAGAGTTTAATTCACCTCTGGCATCCCCCTCCCTGAATAACTCATGTGTGAATGTAGATGCAAAATACTCATTTAGTTTGTTAGCCACCTGAGCAGGATCATCAACAGTTGAACCATCAATATCCAGTGAACCAATCTGATTCATCCCTTTCCTTCTAGAGTTTATATAGGTAAAGAATTCTTTGCTGTTTTTCTTTGCATCCTTTGCCAAAGATTTCTCATAATCTGCCTTTGCCTGCGTAATCTCCCTTGTGACCTGGTTAAAGGCCAGCTTATACCTATCATAGGCTTCCGTGTCACCCATTAATTTATATGTATCCCGTGCATTTTTCTTCTCTGCTGTCTCATTAGTTCATCTGACATCCATTTAGGCCTAAACCCTGAACAATATTTCTTTGTTGGTATGTAAAGCCTAGTAGCTTCCAAGATTAATTCTTTGAATACTTGCCATTTTGAATTTTTTGTTGGTAACATCATCAATTGGTCCCACTGTATAGAATTTAAATACTGTCTCAGACCACTGTAGTCGCCTTTACGAAAGCAAACCCCCCCCTTTACCCCTGATGGTAGTTACCTCTTTGAGTAAATCCCACTTCAGCACACTGTAATCACTGCCACCTAGTGGTTCCTTTATCTGTAGATTCTTAATACATAATTTTTAATTTATGAAAACAGTATTCCAAAAAAGCCCACATTTTTCTCAATAAATTTTGATGACAATTAGGTGCAATAAATTAAGAAAAAAAACAAGCAATTACTTGAATTCATGTTTTAAATCAAACTTTTATTATAATAATAAATACTCTAACAAAAATTATTAAACATACAGTTATTCTAAACACAAAAAAATATACATATCAAAACTGCAAATTGGGTTGTCTAAGCATCCACACTACTGACCAAATAAAGTGAGCTCTTAAGAAACATAAGCAATCAGTAGTGTTATCATTTAAACTGGATCTGATTTTGGTTCATATTTAAGTAGCGGCAGAAAACATCCTTTTGGATTCTGTGCTGGCTGGTGCTACTGTACTGAGATATTCATAGACTAGCTGCAGTTTACCCGCCCTTATTCCCCTAGAAGTTAATCCGGAAGCTGAGTAACAAGCCAGTCAGATAGTGCCCTGGCTTCTACTACTGCTGTGGTAATTTCCTTCAGTATTAACAGAGAACTGTTTCCGAAATAAGACAGTACTGATTTTATACAATCAACTAAGAAGAAAGACTTCACCGCACTCCGTGGAAGGAATCCCACCATGAAAGAAAAGGAAGGTAAGTTCTCTGAACTGTGTTGTATTGAAAAGGGTGCTTAGATGAAACTGTAATTATTTTAAAGTAAGGATGAAGTTTAAGAAATTATGATAAATATAAGGAAATGTTTAGTATTGGGTTGTTTTATTGGTTGAAGTTTTAGCGAAAATTGATATTGCTAAATTAAAACAGAGATATATATGGAATTGTTAGTATTAAGTGAGATTATGGAGTGACAATTAAGAGAAATATGAGGAAGTTATTAAGATTGAATTAGTTTAGTGTTCACAGCTGTAGAGAGAGAGAGAGAGAGAGAGAGAGAGAGAGAGAGAGTTGATATTTTGTTAATCGAGAGAAATTTTATGGAAATGATAGCATGTATTAACAGATTAAATTAGAAATATGAATAGAGTAGATGTAAATGAATACCAATTATGTATATGTACTTGTAAGTAGTTTTGTATGATAAATGACTTTTGTTTTATAATATTTGTGTCATGCACTGCCCATGGGAAAATCCCTCAGCTCCTACAAATTCTAATTTTTTAACGCAGTCAGGTAGCTTGTGGGCCTTAGTGCTTGAGGGGAGCTGTGGTACGAAAATCATGACAATGGCCACTGACGGCAATACTAAGGTACAGGGAAATAAATATTAATAAATAACCCCCACATCTTAGATTTGGTTTCCTCACCAACTTAAACACCAATCCCTTTCTTTCATTAATATGGATATAGTGCCAATGTTCTAACCGCACAGGCCTGAAGATGGGAAATAGTGAGTTCCCAAAATGTAGCCAGAATTTAAGTGTTTGGCATTGAGGTGCTTCAATTGTTCAAAATTATAGCATTTCAATAATAAATTACTTAAATCTACCACATGATATAAGAATGTAGTCTCAATCAATTAATTGCACAAAGCAAGGGACCTCAACTGAAGTAAACTAGAAATGAATAGGAACTGAACATGTGTGAGAATCTGTGTATGAGAGACTGAGTATAAGAGTGAACATTAATGAAACAATGTCTTTCATCTTCTACATGAGGAATACTGACACCAACTTGAAACTAATTTCTTTAGTACAAATATCAACCAACAAGTGCCACATTGGTATGAATGGTTGAACAAGTCTGGTGGCTGTGTGGGTAAAATACTAATTGAAAAAAAGAACTGGTTACAATACAGCACATCAACAATGGAAACAGCAGACAATAATCAAGATATCCCAGCTCTTGTGATCAGTGTTCATAGATATTGGTTCCCATGTTATCCTCACTCCTTCAAGTCTTGTTAAGGGTTTGATGTAAGTAATGTCAATTAAAAGAGCTGTTAATTAACGAGGCATTAATTCATTTTTAACAGCTTGTTTTATTGATATCTTCCCTTCATCACTCACTGTTGGCCCTGAAAAGGGCTGATGAATAATCTGAAGATCACAAGGATTCCGATGAAATTTTTAAAAATCACCACAAAAGATCCCTAAATCGAAATGAGTAACAGTACTATTAATGAATCCTTTGATCATTAATTATGGTTCTGAAAACTGCTGTTAAATTACAAGATGTGAATTCACTGTTTGTAGGTAGTACAAGTGATAAAAATTTTCACCATTCATGGACAATGGAAAAGGGAGGTGGCAAAAAAAAAAAAAAAAAAAAAAATTCAGATTGCAAGGAATACTTTTAGTTGAAATTTTGTGAATTGCCATGATCTCTACACTGTAAATGAAAAATAATGTGACTGATAAATCCTTCATCACTAAATGATGGTATAAAGGGCTAGGAATAGTTTAGGAAGTACAAGGAACATTTCCTAACCTCCTTTAACCACATGCCTTTACCACCAGACGGCTGTACTTTCAATTCATTTCACATGAACAGACAGATCAAGATTTGACTAGCTGTGGAATATTTGTTTCTGTCATTTTATTAATTATAAATAAATTTTTTTAAAAAATGCCTTTTAACCTTTCTTATGAGAAGAAGCATCACTCACTTTATTATAGTGAGTTTTGTATTTAAAAAGTGGCAAATTACAGTTAAGAAATGAACTTCCCTTAGTGAATAAGGTTTGGGTTAACAGATATTTCCAATTTAGCAGATAATACAAATTCAGAAGATGATGAATATGATTTTAGTGCAACTGGACAATTTTATATTGCATATCAAGTATTGTAAATTTAATTTCAATTGGACTGTAAACAGAGGAGTTTCAAAGAAACTAGACTTGTATTTTAAAGTGGCAGCCATCTTGTTTCAAGACATCAGATCCAAATAGAAGAGCCTCCATCAGGGTGCACCCCACAATTGTAAATTTGGTCTGGATCAGATCAGATGTAAACAAGTAAGTTCAAACAAATGGTGGCTATCTTGTTTCAAAATTACACATATTTGTTGCACACACAGCTACACATTCATTCTGTATTTTATACAATATAAAATACTGAGTGAGTGGGCATATGCCAGATGACTGTAGTTTTAGTTCACGAATATCAATGCATGTTACTTTAAATGGATAGACCAAGATTTTTACAATATAATTTACAGAGTGGGTGGTTTTGATCAGTTGTAAAAAGAAATGTTATTAGGGCGGTATGCGCGCGCACACACACACACACACACACACACACACACACACACACACACACACACACACACACACACACACACGCCAACAGAAAAGTAAACTAAAAATTTGGCAGTTTTTGGAACCATTTTGAAAAATCTGACTGTTAAGTGGTTAAAAAAAAAATTCTAAAACAGAAAACCTCTGTAAACTGATAGCCGTCATTCCTCAGTCAAATAACCCAATCATAAGTAAGGTTTGAGAATAATGCTGTGTTTTCAGATTTTTTAAATCTACATCATCATTATCATCACTGTCCTAACATCAACTTGTACCTGCGCTTCCTGAGCAATCAGCTCATCCGTGCTTGATTCCTATATCCTATCAATTTTAATCTTTTGATCCTTAATCATATCCTCCATATGATAAATCAAACATTGAGGATGTGTTACCACCCCTGCCCCAAAGAGGCAGATATCGACCATCTAGAGCTCAATTAAACTTTAAACTTCAAAGGAAAACTTCTATAAATTGTGATTCTTGTTCCAGCCAAATTAAAACTCCAAACAATAAAATTCATCAATATATTTTTATATTTTATACTTTTTTTTCTTCCAACATTTCCTTTTTATACAACTATAAACTATAAGATCAATAAATTCCAACTAAATCTCAACTCCATAAAAACACTATTTACATATATACAAACTTTTACAATTGTCTAATCCTGTTTACTTCTCTAGCGAACTCAGCAAAAGCTTCATTCCATTCTCTATTCTTAAACAAGTCACTCCAGGTGTATGAGTCGGAGCCAATCTGCCTAATTAACATATTCCTTGGTATATCATATCTTACACACTGCTGTAAAATATGCTCTGTATCCTCTACCATCCCACAAATACACATTGGATTTTCTTCAACACCAAAGCTCTACAGTCTTTTCTTTAACCCATGTCCAGTTATTAACATTGTTTGGAACATTCCTAGACCAGATCAAGATGAAATCTCTTTCATAGTTTTCACCAAGGCAGAAAGGCAAAGGTAACACGTCCCTTAGCAGAACCGTTCCATCTTTCCTGCCATATACAATCTATATCTTGTTGCAACCTTTTCTTTTCTACTTTCAAGTCATGTCTTCCATACTCCTTCCCTCTTCTCTACAAGATTTTATTCCCATAAGCTCTCTTCTCTTATTATTCTTAATCCCATATTCCATTGTCCTTTTAAGTATAATTAGATCCACTGGTTCCTTTCCTGCAATAATTTGCAGAGCATCATTTTAAACAGTTCTGCAGGACCACATCACCACCAGAAGGGCAAATCTCTGTGCTGAAATAAGACTTCTTTTAATGTGGCTATTAGTCACTCTATGACCTTAAGCCCCACATGCATGTCACAATCAGTAGAAATATACATTTATAGAGGAGGTCTAAGGACTTGCCTTTCACTCCCCCATTCTATCCTTGTGACTTTCCTAATTTTTAAATAAATCATCCTCACTTTATCTCTTAATTTCTGCACGTGAGGCAAAAAAGGACATCCTTTCATCCACATAAACTCCTAGGTACTTGACCAAGGGGGCATATATGCTATTGTCGTACCAAATATTTTTGCAGTTTGCCTTCTTTCACTGAGCTTCCCTTTGAGCAGAACCATGTGAGTTTTTTTAAATGATATCTTCATTTTACGGACCTCAGCCCATTTCTCCACTTGTCCCATAGCCCTCTTAATTCTCTCCTCAAATTCTTTTCTAGACTTTCCCACCACCATTATTAACAAATCATCAGCATATGCTACCAGTTCACATCCTGTCCACTCCTGAACCAGTAGCTCATCCAATACAATATTCCAACTAAAGGGACCTATGATTGAACCTTGTGGAGCACCTCTTGTTACTTCTTGAGTAACTTTCCCATACTTCGTTACAATTGTAACTTTCCCATACTTCGTTACAATTGTAACTTTCCCATCTTTAAAATAATCTTTTAAAACTCCATAGAACTGCCCAGTACACTTCATTTTTCTCATTCTTGCTAGAAAGCTCGGCCACCACATATAATCAAATACCCCCCCCCAAAGTCAATAAATATACCCAGGACACAATTTTCTGAAGTCGCTTGTACATATAACACCATTTTAACCACAGCATCTTCAGTAGATGCTGTGGTTAAAATGATGATAGACAAGACAAGAAATAGACAAGAAATAGATACCAGCCAGGCTGCTATCTATTTCTTGTCTATTATCTCTAAGTCTTTTTGTAATCTCTTCTTCAAAACACTGCCAGTTCTCAGAATTCACTGCAAACCTCTTTTCAAACCCTGTATTACATTCTACCCTCTCATCTCTTATCTCAAAACATCTATGATCGCTGGTAGTCCAGTCCTCCCTAACCCTCCAACACCATATCTTATTCCATAAGGCTTCTGTAGTTAATGTTAAACCTATATTAGATTCTCCTTGTATAGTACTGAAGGGCTGGCCCAGCTCATTTGCAATATTAAGTCTCTGACTTATCAACATTTAAATCTACAGTTACCCTTGACTCCTGTAAGGAAATAAATGCAGTTTAAACCATGTTTGTTTGTTTTTTTGTTATTTGGTTTTTAGGAGCATTAGCAACTAAGGCCATATTGCTCCAAGATATGCGGTGGTCATTCCCGGACCTTTCCGCAAACTACGTATTTGGTGGTGATGGGCTCGAACCTTGGTCTAATCAAGAAGCATGTGCTACGCACTGCTGCTCCTTCCTACCTGGCTATGGATGCACCTCGTTTAAACCATGATTCATAATCGTATGGTTGTACTATCCGCAGTATCCGGATAGGCCTCCGTAGCTAAGTGGTCAGGAGCGGGAGTGCAGTAGCACGCGCTCTTTGAGTAGACCGGGGTTCAGGCCCCTGACTTCTGAATACGGTCGATCTGCCAACGCGCACTGGACCAGCGTGGCAGATTATGGTCCATTTCCCTCAGCATGAATTGTTGAGGAGGCTTCCATTCTGCAGTGGGTTAATAATGGCTGCACTTTACTTTCCGCAATAAGTTACTGTTATTTGGTTTTTAGGAGCATTAGCAAATAAGGCCATATTGCTCCGGGATATGCGGTGGTCATTCCCTGACCTTTCTGCATCCTCCGTATTTGGCGGTGATGGGCTCGAACCCCGGTCTAATCAAGAAGCGTGTGCTACCCACTGCTGCTCCTTCCCATCTGGCTACGGAGGCGCCTATTCGCAATAAGGAACAGCCACATAAGTCTTCCACTTGTTATACCAGATTTCTGTTCTGTGGCAGGTAATAATAACAGCCATATAATGCAAGGAAGCCACAAGCTTTTTCTGCACTGGGGATGGGGAACCAAAACAAGTAGATAATAAAATACAAATTAAGTGCTTAACTCCTCACACATCCAGTTGACTTTTGAATTTATTCAAATTATCAGCCTAAACTACTTGCAAGGGCAACTTGTTCCAGCAATCAACAACTCACTGGCTAAAAGAAAACTTTCTACAATCTAATCTAAACCTCAATCCCTCTAGTTTCAATTTACGAACCCTCGTTTTGGAATTCTTTACAACAGCAAGAATTCCATCTTCATTCATTTTACTAATCTCTCTCAGAGCCTTATAAACCTGAATCGGGTCAACTCTGAAATGACCGGTTGCCAAGCTCTGTAGCCCACATAATCGGAGACATTCCTCATATGGTCATCCTTCTGCCGATCTCACCACTCGAGTTGCTTGTCACTGGACCCTTTCAAGAAGCTAAGTGTCTTTTTTCAGATGTCTCTATATTTGAACACAGTATTCCAAATGTGGTCTTACAATTGCCTTATACATTGAGTGGACAGAAATCATGATATACCTACCTAGTAATAGGTAGGCTCACCTTTCGCCCGGATAAGGGCAGTCACACAACAAGGCATCGAGTCCACTAGTTCACGAAAGCGTTCCACAGGTATTTCCATTGCTGTATCGCTGTCCATAACTCTGTTGCATTCCTGGGTGGAAGATCCAAGGCTCAAACTGACCTTTCCACAGCATCCCAAAGATGCTCCACAGGGTTCGTGCCCAGTGAACGGGGAGGCCATTCCATGGTGGTAAAAATCTGTGAAATGCTCTTTGAACCATGTTCTAGTCACCGCAGCTCTGTGGGGAGGCAGTGCACTGTGCTGCTGAAAGAATCCATTGCCCTGTGCGTGCCTGACAACCATGAAGGGATGCAGATAGTCTGCAAGGATGGACATGTAACCTGGTCTGTTCAGAGATGTGTCTAGACATACCAGAGGTCCCAACATATTCCAGTTTAACACGCCCCAGATCATTACCGACCATTCACTTGCCCAAACAGTTCTTTATTGATATGACGGGTGCATAGCTTTGTGCGGCTTCCACCAGATATGCATCCTCCTGTATGTTCAAAATACAGTCAGTCCTCGTATAGTGCGACAGTTGTGTTCCTAGAAACCCTCGTGCAATAAAAATAACAGGTCCCATGAGAAAAATAGGGTTAGATGCCGACCACCCAAGACTGAACACACATTTGTAACCAAAACATTACCAAACACAGTAACTAATCATAATAAAATACTTACATATATTTTATATATTTTAAATATACTTATGTATATTTTATTACATAACAGTCGTAATAAAATATTGCTAATGCTTTTGCTTCTATCATAAGCAAACTTGTTCTTTGTTTGATTTTCTATCCAAACAGATGACAGCCATTCCATCTCTTCCAATTCTTTGTGTCTTGATCTAATGGATTTTATTATACTTTGAGTTGTTCCTGCTATGAAAGTGTTTGTTTTTATTTTCTCTGCATTCGTTCTAATTCTCGGCATTGCCTCATTTAGGCCTGCCTGTAGCACGTGTTCTTTCATCTTGCTCCATAAGCCTTACCGGGGAAACCCCGGTGGGCCAGAGGTCAGTGTAATTTTGGCCATAAATGCTAGTATGAGGCTACTACAAATTTTCCCTGGTAAGAATTTTTGACCCAGTCCACCTCTGTCTATACTCTAAACCTGTAGTGTCTTCACCAGGATGCCTCCTTTTCACACCTTTTAAGTATTTTACTCATTTTTAGGGAATATTTTTAGGGAATAAAGCACAATTACAAAATGAGGAGGCATGCTTGATACACATAAAAAAAAAGCTAGCGCATGTAGCAACTGAATGAACAACACCATAAAGGCATAACACCTGACTAGCTCACATTTTACTAAAGCACATTTCTGGAGATCACATAAAACAATAAAAAACAAAAATACATTTTCAGAATCTTCCTTCATTCCTATCGTGTTGCGTTCAGTTGGGGTAATTCCACATTGGACTGCCATTTCTTGTAAGCACAAAGGCGAATTGTGCATAAGCGAATTCGGTCGTGTTATATATGATATCGTTCCCATATTTATAAATCGTGTATGATCGAATTCGTGTAGTGTAAACACGTGTTATACAAGGACTGACCGTAACTGGAAATGGGACTCATCAGACCAGGAGAACCGTCTCCAATCATCCAAGGTCCAGTGTCAATGTTCTTTTGCCCAGTTGAGGCGCAGAGTCCTGTGTCCTGGTGTTAGCAATGGGACTCTGGTAGGTCGGTGGCTCCCATAACCTACTGCAGCTAATGATTGCCTGATGGCCTTGGTGGAGACGTTTGGCAGCGATTTGTGCCACTGTCACTCTCCAGGTTGGCTGAAACAATGTGAGACAAATGTCGACGGCCACATTCAACCACCACATTTCTCTGCCCACGATGAGACGTTATTCCGGAAATGGCGTATTCCCGATATACTCTTGATACTGCCATATGGGGATAGTGCAATTTCTGTACCACCTCTGTGATACAGTGACTCATGCATCAGGCACTCGTTATCATCCTTCTTTCAAAGTCGGTTAACTCATGATGTTTATCCATACTGACATTGAATTACCGAATTGATGCAGTGTACCTATATACCAGCCAAGTGGTGGGTTCCTCCACTAGCACGAGAGGGGTGATGGCGTTGCATTGCCCAGGAACCCCATGAATTCTGTCCTTTCAGTGTACAGTGAGATTATGACCTATCTCTACAGGATAACGTTCAATAAATCATTGACAGAACACCGTGGGCTTTCCTGGCTGCTTATTAACACTATTCAGAAAACTTCACATCTGAGTGAAGTTTTCTGAACAGTCACCACCAGTTTATTAGGTGCCGTATTTCAGGACTTGCACATGAGGGTTATACCCAGAGTTACTAACAGTTTGCCCATTGTAAAGGTGCAAGTAGAAGATTTAGCTGTCACAAAACGATTGGAATTTGCTGAAATTCTGTCCATCTGACTTGAGTACCACCCAAATATCAATTACATCAGCATTTTAGACTCCCAGGTGACAAAGCCCAGCTTGACATACCTGAAAGAATGTCCATGACAGCTTCAAGGACCAGATTAAAATTAAAATTGAAATAATTTATTAATTTTTTTATTGTTTTTACTTACATACAAGTTTTTTTTTTTTTTTTTTTTTTTTTTTTTTGTAGTTGTTGGCGCATCGGCTTCTGTGGCCATAATGCACCTCCCAAGGTTTTTGCAGTACTTTGATCCAAGCCCAAGGCGGGATTCGAACCCGCGACCTTTGGGTTGCTAGGCAGGTACTTTACCCACCTGGCTAGCCCAGTCGGCTCTTACAAGTAACAGTAGCAGTTCACTACAAACAAAACTGTAATTGCAGCAATATGTTCATGCGGTTGAAAGCACTTAAAGTTACAAAATTAAAAATAAATAAATAAAAAGTAAAAAAATTTACCCACTTTTTTGCCCATTCCTTCCAATAATTTGTTAAAATCTTTAAATTTATCTAAACTATCCACTCAACACTAGAAGGAAGTGTACTCCAACATTCACTGTTTGGATAATGAAAATTTTCATACATCTATTCTGCAACTATACTTTTTTCAATTTAATTTTACATTCCCATCTGAGAAATTAAAATCGTGTGTGTCATCCGAGAAAGAGTAAACATGACATCACCATAATTACTGAATCCTTTTAAAGTTTTATACACTTCAATAAGGTTACCACCATACAGATGACTAGTTTCCAAAGATTACAATTTGCAGAACCCCAGTCTTTATTCGTAAGAAAGATTGTCTCTATCTTGCTGCTCTTCTCTGCACCCTTTTCCAACAATCACAGTCCTTCCTAAAATAAATTTGCCAAACCTGTGTGCTGTACATGATAATCATATTGTGTACACTGTTGCAACCAGAATCTAAATTCCTTCATTAATGCTGTGAGGTAGAATAAACAATGTAATCTGTCAAATAAAAAAAAAATTTTTAAAAAACCTAGCAGTGCAACATTCTCCTCTCCTAAAATATAAATACTTGTTAAGATAAGAGCAGCAATCCTTGCAGAGAACAGTTATCAAAATGAACAGGTTCTGTGAAATTATGCACCCTTAAATCAAATATAATGATTTAAGTTCTTAAGATAACAAATACATAAACTGTTCTACTGACTGTATGGGCTCCCAGCAGACAGGGCTCTGAAATGCTTGGTTCCAAGAGAAGAACATGTTATAAAAAATAATAATGACACTTTTAATGATAAAGTATTGAGTCAAATGTATCATTTTTAAAAAAATTCTTTAGTGGACTTCAGCATGCTAATTTTTACAATTAAACTTTGGTCACAAAATTTACAAAAATGCTAATCTCAGTTTGTTGACAATGTCAAGAAACTGAAATTCTTTTAACTGCTAATTGAACAGTGACCACCATATTTAAAACTAAAACCATAACATTACATATGTGGAGTGAATAATAAGTGAGTTTAAACATTTAATAATTTTTTGTTCTGATCCTTTCATTTTCAAAATATAGCACTAATAAAAAAAAAACTAACATATAAAATGATGTTTTCAAACTTTTCATTTCTACTGCATTGTTTTTAGAAGAGTTCTAGATGCGGGCCATACTTCTAAACATTCTTTAATCTTTTATTACTTAAACTATTATTCTCGCTGAAAAATTGGAATTCACTTTTATTGGATCAAAAACTCTTACCTGGTTTTTCTTTTTCAAATGGTTGGCAAATTTATTTAAACTTTCATTCTTGTTAAAGAATTTCTTATGCTGGAAAGTAAAAATCTACTTTTTTTTTCCGGAAACAAACACATGCTCACAGTTGTGAAACTTTTGGGCTCCATTTCATGTCAGTAACTTTTCATTTAAAATAAAACACACTGTTCATTTAGATCCTGGACTAATAAACTTAATGAAAGCACCTCATTCTCTCTTCTTATCTATATTAGCATTAGTAGAGGCACATAATGTGTGAAAGAAGAAAGCAAGCATATGCAGCATTAGCCAAAAAAAAAACAAAAAAAAAAACACGTTCCCATTTCACACATTCATTTGCTCCAAAAGTTTGTCCAGTTCTTCGTTGAATTTATTTAAGCTATCAAACTTCACAACAACAGATGGAAGTTTGTTCCAGCAATCAGCTACCCACTGGCTAAAAGCGAATTTCCACACATCTACAGTACAGATCTGAAGTTATGAACAGTAACTGATGTCTATTTCTGCCAACATTTAGTGGTAGGGTTCTTTTTCGAGAATGGAAGAAAAAAAAAAAAACTCAGTCCAGTCACAAAAAGTGAGAGGTATACTAAAAGACACTCTTCATATTAGCAGACATATGATGCAAGAAAGCAAGTTTATACAGTATCAGCCAAAAAAAAACTTCCCATTTCACCCATCCATCCACTCCAAACATTTGTCCACTTCTTCCTCGAATTTAAGCTGACAACTTCCCCAACGACAGATGGAAATTTGACCCAGTGATCAACTATTTGTTGGCTAAAGGCAAATTTCCACACATCTATTCTACAACTGTCTTTCCTCAATTTAAGTTTACGCCCCTTCGGATTTGTAATCTGGATAAGAGGAAAAATCCGCATTGAGACTGCTCAAACCATTCAAGACTTTACACACCTCAATCAGATCACCTCGCAGGTGCCTAGTCTCCAGACACTGCAATATGCACAACTTAAGCCATTCTTCATAAGAGCACCCACTTTGTTCCCCTTCTCTGGACTCTTTCTGGCAACCATTGCCTTATACAAGGGGATAACCACCTCCTTATCTCTACTTAAAAATTACTGTATATCACTGACAAGACCCCATGACCTGCACTGGCAGCCTGTCTGCACAATTACCTCCAGGTTTTTTCATTCTCCACTATCCTGATTGTAGTACCACACAGTTGACACGTTAATCTGGGGTTACTGCTAGTAATCACAGTGGGATGAACTGACGATGTTACCAACAGTAAATTCTAAGGGGAAGAATTCAAGGAATTAATCGTGGATGCTACTAAAAGTTTCATACCTATTAAGAAATATTGTTCAAGGTTTAGGCCTAAATGGTTGTCAAATGAACTAATGAAACTCGTAACAGAGAAGAAAAATGCATGGGTTGCACATAAATTATCAAGCGACTCAGGAGCCTATGGCAGATATAAGTTAATCTGTAATCAGGTCACAAAGGAGGTTCGGCAGGCGAAGGCGAATTACAAGAAATCCTTGGCAAAAGATGCTATGAAAAACAGCAAGGATTTCTTTACTTATATAAACTCTAAAAGGAAGAGGATGAATCTGATTGGTCCACTTGACATCAATGGTTCTACTGTTGATGATCCTGCTCAGATAGCAAAAAAACTGAATGAGTATTTTGCATCTACATTCACACATGAGGAATTATTAAGGTTTGAAAATGGCAGAAGGTTATCAAATTGTAGCAGGATACTTAATGATTTTGTAATAACTGAGAGCAAAGTGGAAGAGAAACTGTTGAAGTTAAACATAAGAAAAGCACCTGGGGTGGATGGGATCTATCCAGTTATATTAAAGGAGGCGGCAAAGCAACTAAGCAAACCCTTAGCCATAATTATGAGAGCATCCTTGGACTCAGGGGAGGTTCCCACGGACTGGATATGTGCAAATGTATCCCCAATTCACAAAGGGGGATCGAAGGGTGACATGAGTAATTACAGACCAGTTAGTTTAACTTCTGTTCCGGGTAAAATAATGGAGTCGCTGGTTAAAGATGCATTGCAGGATCATCTAAACAAGACTGCAGCAATAATTCAGACACAGCATGGGTTTGTTAAGGGAAGGTCTTGTCTGACAAATTTGATAGGATATTTGATGTGGTTACAAAGGAACTAGATGCAAAAAATAATTTTGATATCATATATTTGGATTTCAGGAAAGCTTTTGACACTGTTGCGCATGGAAGACTATTGTACAAATTGGAGCAGAATGGTATTAAGGGTAAGTTGCTACAATGGATAAAAGGATGGTTAAGCACGAGAAGACAGAGAGTGGTAATCAATGGGTGCTGCTCTTCTTGGACTAATGTTATTAGTGGAGTCCCACAGGGTTCAGTGTTGGGTCCACTGTTGTTTTGTATATTTATCAATTATATTGATGAAGGTATATCAGGCTTAGTGTCGAAGTTTGCAGATGATACAAAGGTTGGCAGGGTTGTTAATGACAGTAATGGCAGTGTGCTACTGCAACAGGACCTAGATATTTTGGGCAGATGGGCTAAGAAGTGGCAACTGAAGTTTAACCTTGACAAATGCAAAGTACTGAATATGGGTAGAAGTAACCCCAGAGAAACGTACCAACTGTGTGGTACTACACTTAAGGTGGTAGAAAATGAAAAAGACCTGGGAGTAATTGTGCAGGCAGATATGAAGTTTTCTGAGCAATGCAGACAGGCAGCCAGGGCAGGTCATGGGGTTTTGTCAATGATATATAGGAATTTTGCTAGCAGGGAAAAGGAGGTAATTATCCCTCTGTATAAGGCAATGGTCAGGCCACGCGTTGAGTACTGCGTACAGGTCTGGAGGCCTCATTTTAGGAAGGATGTAGATTTTCTTGAGCGTGTACAGAGAAGGGCAACAAGATTGGTGAGGGGAATGAAGGGATCCTCTTATCAAGAGAGGCTTAAGTTCTGCAAATTGCAGTGGCTGGAGACTAGGCACCTGTGCAGTGATCGGATTGAGGTGTATAAGGCCTTGAATGGGTTCAGCACGCTGAATTCTGATGGGATCCTTCCACTTGTTCAGATTGCGAATCTAAGGGGACATAAATTCAAATTAAGAAAGATAGATGTAGAATAGATGTGCGGAAATTTGCCTTTAGCCAGCCGGTGGTTAATTGCTGGAACAAACTTCCATCTATCGTTGTGGAAGTTGATAGGTTGAATAAATTTAAGGAGGAACTGGACAGGCATTTGGTGGGAATGGTGTTTTTTTTTTTTTTTTTTTTTTTGGCTGATGCTGCATAAGCTCATACATTTGCTTTCTTGCATCACATGCCACTACTACTACTACTTTACATTTGTCAATGTTAAACTTTAGTTGCTACTTCTTAGCCCATCTGCTCAACTTTTTTTATATCCTGTTGTAGTAGCATATTGCCATTAGCAACCCTGCCAACCATCTGTAAACTTCGACATTAACCTTATATATCTCTATTACTATATCATTGATAAATATACACAAAATAACAATGGGCCCAACAGCAATCTCTGGGGAACTCCACTAATAACACTGGTCTACGAAGAGCAGTGTCCACTGATAACCACTCTGTCTTCTCCCATTCAACCATCCCTTTATCCATTGTAGAAACATGCCTTAATGCTATATTGCTCCAATTTGTACAGTAGTCTTCCATTTGCAACAGTATCAAGAGTTTTCCTGAAATCCAAGAATATTATATCAAAATTATTTTTTGCATCAGTTCCTCTATGACAACATCATAGTATCCAATCAAATTGGTCAACCAAGACTTCCCCTTAACAAATGCATACTGTCTGAGTTATTACTATAGTCTTGTCTAGATGATCCTGCAATACTTCTTTAACTAGTGACTCCATTATTTTCCCTGGAACAGAAGTTAAACTAACAGGTCTCTAATTACTAGTGTCACCCTTTTATCCCCTTTGTGAACTGGAGATACATTTACACATCTCCAGTCATGGGGACCTCTCCTGAGTACAAGGATGTTCTCATAATTATGGGTAAGGTTTGCTTATTTCCTTTGCACCTCCTTTAAAATACAACTGGATAGATTCCACCCACCCCAGGTGACTTTCTTACGTTTAATTTCAACAATTTCTATTCCACTTTTCTCTCAGTTATTACAAATCATTTAGCTCCCTTTTAGTTTAATAAGCTTCTGTTCTCCACTTTCCTACAGATTTCATCATGTATGAATGCAGATGCAAAATGCTCATTCAGTTTTTCAGCTATCTGAGCAGGATCATCAACCTATTGATGTTAAACCAATGATTGCAAGTGGACCAATCTAATTCGTCCCCTTTCTTCCAGAGTTGATGTTAGTAAAGAATTATTTGCTTTTTTTTTTTTATTTGAATTTGTTTCTAAAGATTTCTTGTAGTCTGCCTTCGCTTGTCTATCCTCCTTTGTAATTTGATTACAGACTAGCTTATATCCACCATAGGCTTCTGTGTCACCTGATAATTCATATGCATCACACGCATTTTTATTCTCTGCCATGAGTCTCATTAGTTCATCTGACATCCATTTAGACCTAAACCCAGAATAGTATTTCTTATTTGACATGAAAAGCTTATAGCTTCCAAGATTAATTCCTTGAATACTTCCCATTTAGAATTTGCTGTTGATAACATCATCAGTTGGTCCCACTGTATAGAATTTAAAAGCTGTCTGGGACAACTGTAGTCACCTTTACAAAAGCAAAAACCCTTCCCTTTACCCCTGATGGTAGTTACATCTTTAAGTAAATCCCACATTAATACACTGTCAACACTGCCATCTAATGGTTCCTTTATCTGCAAATTCTTAATGTATGAATAATCACTACTGATAATCAGATCGAGTATTACTTCCTTTGGTTTCCTCTTGAACATGCTGCTGTAGAAAACAATTATCCAATAAATCCACAAAAACCTTGCTAACACGTGAGTGACCAACTCAAAAGTTCCAGTCAATATCTGGGAAGTTAAAATCCCTTATTATAAGACATTCTGATTTACTGGCCCACTCTATTTCTCTGTATATTTGTTTGTTGAACTCATCAGTCATTAGGCCTATAACAAATGCCTAGACTCATTTTTGCTTTCCCAGTCACACTAAACTGACTCAACATTGCACTGTTTACCAATTTCAACTGGATGCATTGCCTTAGATTTTATGTGTTTCTTAACTAACAGCATAACCCTACCCCCCTTTCTATCCTTTTTGTACATAGTGTACTCTCCAAATTCCATTTTCACATTCCTTATATCTCTGATATCCCAACAACATCTGCCTTTGATGACTTGATCAGCACTTCAAATTCATCAAATTTATTTACTATACACCTAGCATTTGTGTATATGCAAGTATAAAATTTGTTTATTATTATCATCAAGCACTTCACACTCCAATCTCAATGCTAACAATATTTATGGGGTAAAATTACTAGACTATAATTGGAAGCTCCCAGGCTGTAATTACTTAATTTTTTTTTATCATTTATTTATCAGTATTTATCATTGTACACAAACCACTTGTATAATATCCATAAAATCACCAGCTATCCTTTAAAAATACCGATATGAATTACTGGATATTTATGTATTTTGCAATCAAAGAAACTTACATTCAGAACTTCTTTTTTTAAGCCACTATCTGAGGTCATTCCATCAGGCACTTGTAAAGCTCTAACTAGAGCTTCAGTAAAATTTGGCAATACAGGATACAAAAGAACTTTTACTACACTCTAGAAATAAAAGAATAAAATTAACAGAAATATGTAAATAATATAACTTAAGAACTAGAAGTGAAATCTAACACTATTATAATATTACAGTGGAATCTCATTAATACAAAGTTCAAGGGACCTAAATTTTCATGTTTTGTAATAACGAGGTCCACCAAAAGTGTCAAAATTTTAGTTTCTTTTTTTTGGTACATACTGTATATCTAAGAATAATAATATCAAAAAAATAATAATAAAATAAAAACAAAAGCCTTGTCTAACAATGCAGTAATAGGAATAACATTTTTAAAGATTTTATTTTATTTGTAAGATAAACAAAGAGAGAAGCAATATTAATGGAAATGAAAATATATACAATATTTCACAGTAAAACGTAATCTTAATATAAAAGGAGACATACAAACCATTAACTTTTTAATAAATTAATCTAATTTAAAGAAAGAATCCAATTTTGTTTGCACAGTTTTTGTCCTAAATGCATTTTTAACTATAGCACAGACAATATCAAATGCAATAGTTGTTTCTTTATCAACGTTACTGCAGGCCAACACATTCTCTATTATGTTCAATGCATTTTTGGGCATCCTTTTTAAATGGCAGGTGTGCACTTCTTCACTTTCGCTGGTAACAAAAACATCATCGTCTTGTTTGGTATCCAGCAGATCTTCTGGTGTTGGCATTGCAGTGGTAGCAACTTCATCATCCACCTTCACAAAAACTCTTCAAATTTGCCAACAAAATCCATATGCTCCTTCAAATTCCTCCATTCCTCACTGTTGCTATCACATTCGTCTGCTGGACCATGTTTTTCGATGGTGTTTTCTCCAAAGCCACTCTTTCTGAAGCAGTTGATTATTACACTTGATGTAATACTTTCCCAAGCAATAACAAGGTAGTAGTAGTAGTGGCATGTGATACAAGAAAGCAAGTGTATGAGCTTATGCAGCATCAGACAAAAAAAAAAAAAAAAAAAAATCACACCATTCCCTCCAAATGACTGTCCAGTTCCTCCTTAAATTTATTTAACCTATCAACTTCCACAACGACAGATGGAAGTTTGTTCCAGCAATTAACCACCGGCTGGCTAAAGGCAAATTTCCACACATCTATTCTACATCTGTCTTTTCTTAATTTGAATTTATGCCCCCTTAGGTTCATAATCTGAGCAAGTGGAAGGATCCCATCAGAATTCAGCATGCTCAACCCATTCAAGGACTTATACACCTCAATCAGATCACCGCACAGGTGCCTAGTCTCCAGCCACTGCAATTTGCAGAACTTAAGCCTCTCTTGATAAGAGGATCCCTTCACTCCCCTCACCAATCTTGTTGCCCTTCTCTATGCACACTCAAGCAAATCTACATCCTTCCTAAAATGAGGCCTCCAGACCTGTACACAGTACTCAAGGCATGGCCTGACCATTGCCTTATACAGAGGGACAATCACCTCCTTTTCCCTGCTAGTAAAATTCCTATATATCATTGACAAAACCCCATGACCTGCCCTGGCAGCCTGTCTGCATTGCTCAGAAAACTTCATATCTGACTGCACAATTACTCCCAGGTCTTTTTCATTTTCTACCACCTTAAGTGTAGTACCACACAGTTGGTACGTTTCTCTGGGGTTACTTCTACCCATATGCAGTACTTTGCATTTGTCAAGGTTAAACTTCAGTTGCCACTTCTTAGCCCATCTGCCCAAATTTTCTAGATCCTGTTGCAGGTTACGGATAGCATCCAAGACATTCCAATTTGGCTGCAAATTTTTCCCTCCTATGTTTTGGATCAAGTAGCTTATCAGGCAGGCTCTATATGCTCTCTTGAGGTTATAAATAATGCCTAGATCCAGTGGTTGTATTAAAATGGTGGTATTGGGAGGTAAAAACAACAGCCGTATATTTGTCAACTTAAGTGTCTTGGCAGAATGTGATGTACAACAGTCTAGAATCATCAAAATGTTCCTTTTTTCTGAAGCCATTCTTCTGTCCAATTTTGATAACCAAGACTGAAAAATTTGGACTGTAAGCCAAGCACTTCTATTGGCCTCATAATCACAGGTAAGTTGGTTAACTGCTTTAAAACATCTTGGCTTGGAAAACTTACCAATTGCAAGTGGGCATAGTTCTGTACTACCACCTGAATTGCAGCATAACAGAGTGAGTCTTTATTTAATTTTCCACCACGACAAGACTCTGTTCAAACAGCAAATTATAAAATAAACCTGTCTCGTCAAGATTAAAAATATCCTTTGCCTCATATTTTTAAAGGATGGACCATACAGAACACAATCAGGCTGTAGCCTTTTCTTTGTCGACTAATCCAGACTCACTGCGAACATTTTGCAAAACCAAGTTATTCCTATCTTTAAACCTTTGGAGCCAGCCACTACTGCATTTGAAGTCACTAATCCCATTTTGCTGAGCTCAATAATTTGCCTTTTCTTGCAAAATCAGACCTGATATTGGCACACATTTGTTGATACCACTCAAAGTTTTGTTTCTTCAAGCTCATGTTTTGCACCATGAATTCGTTTCCTGTTTTTCATCGCTGCTCCAGTGTCACGCACTTAGTCTTTTTTGGTTTTTCAGTATTGTAGATGAAGTAGGTAAAGGGATGTTGTATTCCTTTGCAATGTCCGTTTTGCTTCTTTCCATCCTATCAGATTCTTGTATAATTTTTAGTTTAATTTCCAGGCTTAATTCTGTCCGTCTACATTTTGTCGTCATAACACTGCTAGATAAGATTTAATATAAACAAATCTGAAATTAATTTAAAGACACAAGTTCCAAAAAAAGACATCAGCTCAGATAAAATGGCACAAAATATAGATTGCTGTATACGATAGCAAAAGACCTTTTGAACTGGGGTAACAATTGCAACTGACCTTATTCCCATGGAGAGCGAGGGAGTGCACGTAAACAACTTAGAAAAACTTTTTATTCTTTTGTTAATTTAACTTTGTTTGTTAATTAACTTGGTTAATTAACAAACAAAGTTAAATTGTGTTAAATGGTGTTAATTAACAAAGTTAATTAACACCCTTCAGAAAGATGTTTTTCAGAGTGCACTTGACGTTGTAGCTACCATAAACTGCTTTTGTTTACACAAAACTAATTTCTAACAAGTCAGTGCCATCCTTCGGGAAGTAGGGAGCAGGGTGGTGGGGGCAATAATCAGATCGCTCTGTGAAGTTCTGTATTAAACATACAAAATGACAATATTTATTTCTCATGGGGTGAAAAAGAACTTTGTAATACATATTAACCAAATTTTGTAATAAATGAATATATTTACATAGAAAAGTCTATCCTTTCGCAGGAGAATGGTATATGCTTCTATAAACGAGTACTTTGTATAAACCGAGTTTGTATTAACGAGATTTTACTGTATAAGCAACAAGACAAAACAAAAAAAGTTATGTGAAGCACTTACAAGTCAGTTCATACTGTCATTGTAACCATGTTAATAACCAACTGGATTGAAGAAAACTGTTATATTTCATGTTTTAAATATCACAAATTTTGTTATCACTGTGCCTCCCAACATCACCTTTATTCTTAATTTTTTTTTTTTTTTTTTTTTTTGTTCTGTGGTTTAATATTCATGTAGGAAACTTGAACTGCTTTTTAAAAGAAAATCCAAACATCTGAAGAAACTTGTTTTTGTCTATTAGTTCAAAGCAAATTTTGACCTAGAGATTTTAGTTGGGAATCTTGACAGTTGGAAATCAATCTGTCTAAAGAAGTCTGGGGTGATTATCACCTCAACACCATAAAAAATATTCCACACTAAATGAATAGACTCATGATTACCTAGGGTGGCTGGAAGCTAAATTTTCCTAGATAATTCAAAAAAAGAAAGAAAAACTTGCAAATAAGAAAAATATTAATTAATTTATATACCTACTATATTCATAAAAGTAAACTGAGCGAAAGAATATTTGAATAAAATTAACCCCAGGGGCTCTTATATGGTGAATATAAGTTTCGCACACCCAGGGTCCTGAGCTGGATATCATCATTCTTCTCTTTCTTGGTGTTTCCCTTCTACTTCTCTCTCTCTCTCTCTCTCTCTCTCAAGGTAACTCAGAAAAATTTTTTGGCTCGTGTAGCAAAAGCCTCAGACTTTCTTGCACCATATAGCTAATAATAATAATAATTTGATTCATACATATTTTTTGTAAAATGTAAACAATGAAGTCTGCCTTTTCCCCTGATTTGCCTTCCTGCAAAGCATGATACTGTTAGTAAGAGCACTATCTCTTGCTGTACTACATAGCTGAGAAAACTCATTAAAGTGTGGACACTTTAGTGCCTTTATGTTTACGAAGAGCAAAGTTTTTGCTGCAAGACAAAGTTATTGTCTTGCAATGCATCTGTTGTCATGGTAAAATACTGTCATAATTTGCAAACTAGGCAGCACATACCAAGCAATTGTGAGACTTTTGTTCTTGTCAAGATGTCAATATGATGGATGCACAGGGTGACAAATTAAAATATATCCTATGGTTAAAATTAACCAGTGAAACTGAAAGGTTACTGAAATATGACTAGAGTAAGCCAATAAGCAGAGAGAAAAGGCAGGGAATGAGGTTTTTAAAAAATTCAGAGACTTGGTCTACAGGAACATTAAAAAATGTAAACAACTATACCTGTAATGGATCCCATGTATTTCTCTGTTATCTAACTTAGACTGCCACACCTGTAGGGACCCAATTAATCTGCTCCTGGATAATTATGAGTATACTACTGATTATCCAGGAGCCAGGGTCATTCAATGTTGGATATATGGATGTATCGAATATTGAATGACCTTGGCTATGATTGTGCAAGGAGTCTTGAAACTGCTTCTGAAAAAAGTTTGTTATATGTAAAGTACAGGCGATCCATAAATTTTGGCAAAAGAAATTTAATCATTCCATAATGGATGTCATCTGGTTCAACAGTACTTGCCTTAGTAAGAGTGAAAGCTATTTTTAACTCTTGTATAGTAAATGACCACTGTACGAGTAAAGACGCTTCAATGTGAAATTTAAGTATTTCAGGACTAGTAACTCTGGGGAATAAGAGGATGTCATAAGATGTTAAAAAAATGTTTCTCTAAGAGCAATAGCTATTCCAGTTGAATCTACAATAGTGCACCCATTATATTCTTGGATTGATAGGATAAGATGTGCATTTTCCTTTCATTTTCCAAATTTTGTCCTAGAGTGCCTCAGTGCTGGCTGACTAGGTAATAGAGGATGCAAAGTGGATTCGTTTTGGCTCTTGGCAGTGAATATAGCATGCTTCATTACATGCAGCTGCACATACAATTTAATGTGATGTACGTCACAGCACAGAAAAACTTCAAAATCTACAAGAGGAGGGGGCAGTTTTTTCCAATGAGTCAACCACTCTTTGACAAAAGGAAAATTGAGACACCCACTTTACAGTTATCCCCTCTCAATTTAAATGTATGCCCCCTTGTGCATGTATGTCATGTGACTAAGCATAAAGCTTCCCTCACCATTTAGTTTACTCAAATCTTTCAGGACCTTGATGAGGCTAATCTGTAGGTACTTGGTTTCCTAACACTGTAGCTTACAAAACTTAAGTCTCTCTTAACAAAAATTCCCTTTATGCCTTTTACCAATCTCATCATCCTCCTCTGTACCCTTTCTCATAGGTCCACATATTTCTAAAATGGAGTCTCAAAGCCTGTTTTCAATATTCAGGATGCAGCCAAACCATTTTTTTTATAACTCAAATGGCAAAATTCTTATATACACATATCAGTGAACATATGAGCTGTCCCAGCATTTGTCTCTATACTATTCAGAAAACTATACATCATATTGTACAGTTATACTCAAGTCCATCTCAGCAGTCTTATCTCAGTAAGGCAATGTATATTTCTTTATTTAAAGCATTACCTATGACTTTTAATAGAAATGACATATACCAATAGTGTGATTAGGAACGCTACATTCAGAAGATGGCATCACTTTCTACGAATGATCTGGTGAAGTTTGTTTGCTCCATGATAACAAATGAATGAATAAACTTTCTGGAGGTATTTACTCAGGTATTACTGGCTCTCTCAGTAATAGTACATACTGAGTAATAGCTCAGTAACAGTTCATAATAACAGTCAGGGTTCCAGGAATCCACTTAATCGCTCACCACAATCTACTAATTACCTGTTACTGGCAATCAGATTTTTCACTGCAACCACAATGACTTTTAAAGCATTCTCTGGAGCTCAACTTTAACTTTTGAATGTAGTGAACTACAAGAAATTACCTGTAATCATACCATACATAGTTATGATGATAATATTTGGGGAGTAGAGCAATGGTAATGCTATGTTCAAAAGAATTAACTTTTCATGATGGATTAGAATTTATTTGTTATTTGCTTAATATATAATAGTTTTATCTTGTAAGAAAAAAAAAAAAAAAAAAATATATATATATATATACATCAATAAATGCATTTTCATTTAGTGAGTAAAGTGGCCCCTAGCCAAAAATATCTTGCAAATCCGCTATACATATGGTAAAATATACAAATATTAATTCAATTAGCACATTGTACATATCAATTAATTAGTACACGACGAACCAACTATACTGTACAATGGTCATCTCAAACTCAGCTACAGCACAACGAGCTGGACAAGCAAGCAAGCTACAACAGAAACCAATGAAGAGACACTGTCCACATATGAGCATCACATCCTAGAGACTGATAATCACCGATAATCTCCAAAAGATAAACAGTTCAAGGAACAGCAATCCACCAGCAGCCCTTGACCAATCTTTTCAGGGCCGAATTAATCAACAAGGCTCTCATCAAGGATTATAGTGCTATAATAGCCAAGTTGTCTTGTGAAATGACTTTCTCTGAAGTACCAGACACCAGTTTCAAGGAACCTCTAGCTATGATGGAAAAAACACTGGAAGACAAATTTCCCCCTATTCAAAGACCTTTAAATTCTACTCATACATTTAATGATTCTCAAGATTGTGAACAAACTGGTAGTACAGCTATTCTTGACTATCTTTTTGGATTAAAAGCAAATATGCTTAATGTTTTTATAGTGGGCTCTACTGCGACACCTCTTATGTTTGTTGAGATATCCAAAAATTGAAACAATATGGAAAGGTTAGTGATAGATCTAACTATAGAGAATGAAAAGTTGAGAACAAAATTAAATAATCTTAATGTTGAGAGGTTGATTGATTTTTGATTTGGTAGTTGTTGGCGCATCGGCGTCTGTGGCCATATTGCACCTCCCAAGGTTTTTGTAGTACTTTGATCCAAGCCCGAGGCGGGAATCGAACCCGCGACCTTTGGGTTGCCGGGCAGGTACTTTACCCACTCGGCTAGCCCGGTCGGCATGTTGAGAGGAAACAACAAAATGTCTTGCCAACTGTTTCGGCTCCCACCTATGTGGGTGTGGTTGCCTTAGGTGCTGGCAAAAAATTTCTGAGTGATGTTAATTTATGGATGTTCAAACAAAGTACGTACTCATAGTTAAAGCAAATGCAGATAGTAATTGTAAAACTTGTGAGGAAGTTAAAGCTGAAATTTCTAAAAGTCTTAAACCTGAATTTAAAACATTAAAGATTAAATCAATAAGAAAAATAAGAGAAAAAGGAGTTCTAATCGAAACTGATAACAGCAAGGATCTAAATAAACTTAAATCCTGCCCTAAGTTTAAGGAGTTAAAATTTTCTGTAGATTCCCCTAAAAAATTAAATCCAACTGTCATAATATATGATATACCTAAAGATGTCAATGACTGATTTTCTGGAGGACTTATTCAATAAAAACTTTGTGGATCATAGGATTTCCCAGGAAGATTTCGAATCTGTTAAGGTTAGTTTTAAAATCAGGTCTCGGAACAAAAACAATCAACATTGAGTTCTTGAGATCCCAAATAAAATTAGGAAGTGTTTTTGGCTTCAAATTGCAATGTTTTTGTCGGATAGTATGTCCATAGTATGAAGGATTTTTTCACAGCATCACGCTGTTTTAAATGTCTTAGCTATGGACATTTGGCTAAAAACTGCCAACAGCAGTTTACCTGTGGACATTGTGGTGACCTGGGTCATCAAATTCAAGACTGTCCTAAAACGGAGGGACCTGCTGTTTGCCCAAATTGTCAGCTTAAGAAGAGGAATGCAGACCATTCCTTCAAGGACGTTAAGTGCCCTGAATTTGTGAAAACCCAAGAAGTAACAAAAATTCGGACTGACTTTACCTAACTCTGGAATGTCTTGTGTACATACTTTACAATTAAATTGTCAATGATCTTTCTAAATTAATGGTCCAACAAAAATTTCAACTTTTAGGGTTACAAGAACTGTATTCTTATAAGGGTGTGGTCAAGGGCCTCCCTCTCAGCTGTCACATTATTTCTTCAAACCCTGTTACGGTCGGTGAGCGGGGTACCAGGGTTTAGGCCACCCTGGTGGTTGCTGACCCCTTCATTACTGTAACAAAAATTTCTAGTCTTTGCTCCAACCATGCCGCATGTGCATGCTTGGAAGGCTGTTTTGGAAAAATTTATGTGGTTTCTCTGTATACTCAATGTAGTCAGGCCGGGCAGGCCATAGAGACATTTCTAAATTACATGGAAGACGTCTTTATCCATTTATCTGGTTTTCCTGTCATTTTTATGATGGATGCTAATGCTCACCCCCAGCTTTGGTATAGCCCTACTACAGACTCTAACGGTGAGCTTTTGGAGGTGCTTATTCAGTCCAATAACCTCACTCTGTGAATACCCCAGGCCATCCGCCTACTTTTGTTTCTTCTCTAGGTCAATCTTATATTGACATTACTCTTTCAAACTCTACTATTGGTTATGGCATTTCCAACTGGCTTAGCCATACTTCGTGGTGCTTGAGAGACTACAATGTCATCACTTTTATGATCAGTCTAAGTAACAGTCCTAGGGTTATCAGGTGCTGTTTTGACTTTCTGCAGTTTAAGACAAAACACATCGATTGGAATATCTTTGATGTAAAGGTTCGTGAGCTTATTTCAGAAGACATAATCATCCAACTTTGCTTGCTTCCTGCTGATATGCAGGTTTCTGGGGTTCAAGAGATTCTAATCACTGTCTGTGAGTCCACTCTAAAAAAGAAAAAATGAAAAATGAATAGTGTTTCATGGTGGACCCCAAATCTCTTTGAAAAAAAAATTTACAAAATGCTCGGCATAATTTTCAGAGAGCAAATAGAGCTAACAGACCCAGAAATGAGATTGACAGACTTGGTGAGTTGTATAAATCCAATAGAAGGAGTTATTTCAATACCATTTCCCAAGAGAAGAAACTTGCCTAGGCAAGGTTTGTTCAGCATAACATAAATGAAAATACGTAGGGATTACCCTACAAACTTGTTACTAACAAGGTTCATCCCGGTGATGTTCTTTCTTCTATTATTGTAAATGGTAATGAAACCCTGGACTGGAGTTTGTCAATAAATGCCACCTTGGATGGCTTGCTCCATGAGGACACTGCCTTCTGTGAAAACACCATCCAAACTACAATGAGATTAGTTCATTTATCATACCAAGGGCCCCTGAACCAAGGCTCCTTTTATGGATACTGAGCTGGAATCTGCTATCTCAACCTTAAGGGATGGTAAATGTCCTAGACAGAATCTCCTTGAGGTTTCTTTACTTAAAAGATTTTAAAAAAATTGCCCATTAATTATATTAAATCTTTTGAATGCTTGTCTGTCTTCGGGATTATTCCCACTGGCTTGGAAACAGGCTAGACAAACTTCTGCTTAAGTCCTTTGACAAACCCACCAATGATCCGGCCTCTTATAGACCCATTGCACTGCTGCCTATCCTTGGCAAAGTTTTGGGAAAATTAACTGTTTCTCGTCTCTAAATTACTA
Organism: Mastigoproctus giganteus; assembly: GCF_048544385.1. Classification (NCBI taxonomy): domain Eukaryota; kingdom Metazoa; phylum Arthropoda; class Arachnida; order Uropygi; family Thelyphonidae; genus Mastigoproctus; species Mastigoproctus giganteus. The sequence continues at coordinate 67,368,581 of NC_143578.1, forward strand.
TTTAGACAGAAACCTAAGTTCCCCACTTCAATTTGGCTTAACACGTGGAAGGTCTTCTGTTGTTGCTATTTGTCAGGTTTTGAGTTCTGTTCAAAATTCCAATTCTAAATATGTCTTCTGTCTCTTTGTTGATTTCCAAGGGGCATTCGACACTGTTTGGTGGCTGAGTGTCCTGGCGAGGTTCAGAGAGGCCGGGGTCTCTGCTCCTATTTACCGTCTCCTTTCGAATTACTTTGATTCTCGCAGCATCACAGTTTCCTCAGGATTCTGCTCTGTCTCCAGATCTGTTTCTAAGGGCTGCCCTCAGGGCTCTGTTCTTGGCCCTGTGTGCAGGAACATGGTCCTTGATGGGTGGCTCTCGGTTGATCGAGACAACATCCTTCACATAGCTTATGCAGACGACCTTGCTATTCTGATTTTTGGTAATTCCCACCGGGAGCTTGAGTGCAGAGCAAATGAAGTTCTAGAGGACTTGAATATCTGGTATCCAACACAAACTTCAAATCTCGACTAATAAAACAAAATAAATGTTGCTAAAGGGCTCTCTTGATGTGAATAGACCATCTGTTATTAAGTTGAATGGAGAAATGATTAGGAGTACTTGGCAGCATAAATACTTAGGAATTTATTTTAATGACCATCTTAATTTTAATTACCACGCAAAATATGTACTTCAGAAAATAAAAGCTATGACCTATAAAATTATTAAGATTACCAGGAATACTTTTGGTATAAAGAAATCGTCCATTAAATTATACTACTCTTGTATATTTATACCAATTGTGTGTTATGCGGCTGAGGCCTGGGGATACAGAATCGGTAACTCCCTTGTTCAAAAATATCTTGAGTAAGATATTTTTGAACAAGGGAGTTACCGATTGAGTACTGTATGCCGGCCTCCAGATTTGTATACAGTACTCAAGGTGTGGCCTGACCATTGCCTTATACAAAAAGATAACCACCTCCTTGTCTCTGCTAGCAAAATTCCTATATATCATTGACAAAACTCCATGACCTGTGCTGGCAGCCCATCTGTACTGCTCAGAAAATTTCATATCTGATTGCACAATTACCCACAAGTCTTTTTCATCCTCCCTGAGTGTAGTACCATACAGTTGGTATGTTTCTCTTGGGTTACTGCTACCCATATGGAGTACTTTGCATTTGTCAATGTTAAACTTCAGTTGCCACTTCTCAGCCCATCTGCCTAACTTTTCTAGATCCTGTTGCAGTAGTACACTGTCTTTAGTGTCATTAACAACCCTGCCAACCTTTGTATGATCTGCAAACCTGGACATTAAGCCTGATATACCTTCATCGATAAATACAAAACAACAATGGGCCCAGCACCAAACCCTGAGGTTCTCCACTAATAACAAAAGTCCACATAGAACAGTGTCCATTTATTACCATTCTCTGCTTTCTCCCACTCAACCATCCCTTTATCCATCGCAGTGACTTTCCCTTAATGCCATTCTGCTCCAATTTGTACAGCAGTCTTCCATGTGCAACAGTATCAAAAGCATTCCTGAAATCCAAGTATATGATATCAAAATTATTATTTTTAGCATCCAGTTCCTTTGTGACCACGTCGTAGTACCCAATCAAATTGGTCAGACAAGACTTCCCCTTAACAGACCCAGGCTGTGTCTGAACTATTGCTGCTGTCTTGTCTAGGTGATCCTGTATCACCTCTTTAACCAGTGACTCCATTATTTTCTCCAGAACAGAAGTTAAACTAATAGGTCTATAATTATTTGAACCTCCTTTGTGAATTGGGGATACATTTGCATGTCTCCAGTCCATGGTGACCTCTCCTCACTCTAAGGATGCTCTCATAATTATGGCTAAGGGTTTGCTTACTTCCCTTGCTGCCTCCATTATAACTGGATAGATTCCCTCTGCCGCAGGTGCCTTTTTTATGTTTAACTTCAACAATTTCTCCTCCACTTTGCTCTCAGTTATCACAAAATCACTTAGCTCCCTGTTTAGAGTTTGATAAACTTCTGGCATTCCCTTCCTTGAATAACTGCTCATGTATGAATGAGGATGCAAAATACTCATTCAGTTTATCAGCTACTTGAGCAGGATCATCAACAGTCAAACTATCTATGTTAAGTGGACCAATCTGATTCATCCCCCTCCTTCTAGAGTTTACATAAGTAAAGAACTCTGTGCTGTTTTTCTTTACATCCTTTCCCAAAGATTTCTCATAATCTGCCTTCGCCTGCCTAACCTCCTTCGTGACTTGATTACAGACTAACTTATATCAGTCATAGGCTTCTGTTTCACCTGATAATTTATATGCATCCCATGCATTTTTCTTCTCTGCCATGAGCCTCATTAATTCATCCGACATCAATTTAGGCTTGAACCTTGAACAGTATTTCTAAGTTGTTATGAAAACCCTAGTAGCCTTCAAGATTAAATATCTGAATGCTTACCATTTAGAATTCACTGTTGATAACATCATCAGTTGATCCCACTCTATAGAATTTATAAACTGTCTGAGACCTCGGTAGTCACACTTCCGAAAACAAAACTCTTCTCTTTACCCTTGATTGCAATTACATCTTTAAGTAAATCCCACATCGGTACACTGTGATCACTGTCACCTAGTGGTTCCTTTATCTGCAAATTCCTAATGCATGCGTCATCACTGCTGATAATCAAATAGAGGGTATTACTCCCTCTGGTTTCCCCTTGTTGCTGAACATGTTGCTGTAGAAAACAATCCTCCAATCAATCCACAAAAGTCTTGCTAGCGTGCGAATGACCAATCCGCAAGTTCCAGTCAATATCTGGAAAGTTAAAATCCCCCATTATAAGACATTCTGATTTACTGGCCCACTATTTCTCTGCACAACTGATCACTATACTCATCACATTCATTAGGCCTATAAACACACACCTACTCATTTTTCCTTTCCCAGTGTTTATGTCACACCACACAGACTGAACATTGCACTGTCCACTCGTGTCAACTGGATGCACTTGCTTAGATTTTGTGTTTCTTAACTAACAGCATAAGCCCTCTGCCCTTCCTACCCTGTCTGTACACATTGTACTCCCCAAATTCCAATTCTGCACTGCTTATATCTGTGTGACACCATGTCTCTGATATTGCAACAATATCTGCCTTTGATGTCTTGATCAGCACTTCAAATTCATCAATTTTATTTTCAATACTTCTAGCATTAGTGTACATGCACTTGTTCTTACTCTTAGTTACCCTAACACAGCCCATGTATTTACTTGTTCCATGATTCCCAGCAGCTCTTGAAGTCCCCAGCAACTTGCTCTCTAGGCTGCTGCTCATTACAATAGAAGCAGTGCAAGAATCACTTTCGGCTCTGCTTGTGGCTACCATTAATCTTTTAGTCCGTGAATCCCCCCCCCCAATCTTGCAATTTTCCGACCCACCTAATACTGCCTTGATAGCATCAGCAAATATTCTTGCACCCTTTCTATTTAAGCGTATACCATTCCTGTAGAAGCAGTCTCTCCTGTTAGCAAGCACAGACCACGCTGAAAAAAAAATTCTACCCCGTGAGCCTTACACAATCTCTCCAGGGCCGAACTGATTAACAAGGCTCCCATCATATACTCCTCCTATCATGCCTAGGCAGAATTGCAGGCACTTTCAAATTTAACCCAACTGGCAACTCTTTTCCAAAATTGACCTGTACTTGTTAAGTAAATCTGCAGATTTTGTTGGTGTTGATTTGTATGCTTTTTTAGTAGTTGCAGGTATATTGGGTGGAAGAGAAATTGGAGTATCACTTTCTTGTTCTTGTGGACTTTGTTTGGCAGGTTGTGGCTTAGCATTAAGCATGGACCTTGCCAAATCGCCAATTGAAGTGTTTGGAGGGACTGAGATGTCAGTCTGAGTAGCAATAGAAACACTCTGTTAAGCTGCTTGTGCATATGTGTGTTTTGGCATAAACTGCATGATGTGCTTTTTGGCCTCCTGGTATGCTACCTTGTTTTCTGTTTTATTTTTGTACATTTTTTCCCACATTTCACAATTTTTTGAATATGCCAGATGATTATTGCAATTGGAGCAGGTGAAAGCAGTTACAGTACAGTTAGTCTGGGTGTGTTCTGTTGAACCACAATTTGGGCATATAGTGCCACGGCATGCTACCTGGGAGTGTCCATATTTCTGGTACTTATAACACCTAATGGGATTCGGTATATATGGACGTTTGCAACAATTTAGATACCCTGCTTTAACTGCTGTTGGTAAATTTGGGGTACTTAAAGTCGATATTATGTTCCATGTAGGCATTAATTCCCCATGTTTCTTGATTAATATTCTCTTTGCTTGTATGACTCTTTTATTAGCCAACTCTTGCACAATTTCTTCCTCTGAGATGTTAATGAGGTCCCATTCTGCTATAACTCCTTTGGAGGTATTTAGAGTGGCATGTGGTGTAATTTTCACTGGTATTCCACCCAAGGTGGTCAGTTTCATTAATCTTTCTGAATGATTTGGTTTTATTGTTTCTACCAGCAGATCTCCAGACTGCAGCATTTTCCAAGCATTTCTGAATTAGAAATGGGGATAATTTGCTTAATTTGCTCACAGGATAGTCCGACAGTGAATATATAAGGAGAAAGGCTGGATGATCTTGTTAACATGGATTTTTTTTTTGCCTTTTCTTTTGATATTGGTCATGACCAGGTTGGTTCGAATCGGTAGATGATCTCAAGGAATCAAGCGGAGGAAAGGTTGATATTGGTCATGACCAGGTTGGTTCGAATCGGTAGATGATCTCAAGGAATCAAGCGGAGGAAAGGTTTCTTTCTACATTTTATAATCCTTTTGGTCCTGGGGGTTGGTTTTACTACTCAGGTTACTGGCCCTGCCACGAGTGGCCAAGCGGTTGTTAGGGTAGTTGGATTAGTAACTAATAAAAATAAAAGGAAAGTTGTCTTTTCTTTCCTTAACTTACTACTTGTAAGATGAAGTCTACGGTGCTTTTTGAAAGAACTTAAGAGAAACTAACTGGAAACTTAAACAGAAGAGCGATTCCTTTAAAGGAGAATACTTTAGATCACTTTACAGAGCTCATAAATCACTTGGCCATGCAAATGCTTGGCACCCGGGGTTGTGTGTGTGTGTGTGTGTGTGTGTGTGTGCGTGCGTGCGCGCGTGCACGCACGCATGCATGCACACACACAGAAAAAGAAAAGAAAGGTGGATTTCCTTTCTGGTTGAAAAACCTAAAAGGTTTTTCAGTTTCTATTTTTTTAAGTTTTTAGTTTCTGGTTTAAAAACCTTTTAGGTACAGAATCAGTGGAATAAACTAAAGAGAATACAGCAATAGAAATGAAAAAGCAATCACACAGGAAAATTATGGCACTCAGGGCCAAAAGATGGTTTAGACAAAGTGATGGCTACAGACAACTCCAAGTGAACAGAAACATAAAAGATGCCAAAATTAGGGATACAAAGGAGAGATGACCTAAAAAAACATAGTAGGATACATTGAAAGAGGAGGATCTGGCCCAAAGTAAGAACAAGTGGAAAGATGGGACCAGCAAAGCTGATTCCCAAGTTAAAGCATGAATTAGCTTCAAAAAAGTTTTCAGCAACTTCTTCGAAAACAAGAGAGTATCATTTGTATCCATGTATTATAAAAGTATTTGAAATTTACTGAGCACATTTTCAAATATGCTCAATAAATTTTAAAACTTAGGATGCAGGAAGAACTTTGCATTCTAATACACTTTTTTTTCATAAAATCTTGGTTCTGCCTGCAGAGAACATGAGTGATTCCACTATGATATAAAGGAGGTGGAAAGAAACTACATTCACATACCTTGTTCCACAGGGAAGGAGAAATGAAAACAAGGCAGATTACTGCTAGTCTTTGGAAAATAGAAATATTTGGCATAATACATAAAAGCAAAACAAACATTCACTGAGTCAAAAAGACCTAAAATTTATTAGAAGAAATCTGGTGAATATACATTCTTCTATTTTCTACGTTAAGAGTTTTAACCATTTTATTATAAAATGGTAATTTATATTAGCATTAGCATAGTAGAGGCATTTGATGCAAGAAAGCAAGCTTATGCAGCATCAGCCAAAAAAAAAAAAAAAAAAAAAACCCACTTCCACTTCACCCCTCTGTTCGTTCAAAATACCTGTCCAGCTGAGCCTTAAACTTATTTAGGCTATCAACCTCCACCACAAGGGATGGCAGTCTGTTCCACCAACCAACCACCCGCTGGCTAAAGGCAAATTTCCGCACGTCTATCCTACATCTGTCTTTCCTCAATTTGAATTTATGCCCTCTCAGGTGATTTTTCTGAGCTAGAGGAAGAATCCCATCAGCATTGAGCATGCTTAAACCATTCAAGGCTTTATACACCTCTATCAGATCACCTCGCTGGTGCCTAGTCTCCAGACACTGTAATTTGCAAAACTTAAGCCTTTCCTCGTAAGAGCACCCCTTTGTTCCATTCACTAATCTTGTTGCCCTTCTCTGTACTCGTTCCAGCAGCTCTACATCCTTCTTGAAATGAGGCCTCCAGACCTGTATACAGTACTCTAGGTGTGGCCTGACCATTGCCTTATACAATGGAATAATCACCTCCTTATCCCTGCTGGAAAAATTCCTGTATATCATTGACAATACTCCATGAGCTACTCTTGCAGCCCGTCTGCACTGCTCAGAGAACTTCATATCTGCCTGCACAATCACCCCCAAGTCCCTTTCATTCTCTACCACTGTCAGTGTAGTACCACAGTGTTGATACGTTGCCCTGGGGTTGCTGTTTCCCATGTGTAGTACTTTACATTTGTCAATGTTAAACTTCTTTTGCCACCTCTCAGCCCATCTGCTCAACCTTTCCAGATCCTGTTGCAGCAGTGTAGTGTCAGTAGTGTCCTTGACAACCCTGCCAACCTTTGTATCATCTGCAAACTTGGACATTAAGCTTGATATACCATCATCAATATCATTTATAAATACAGAAAACAATAATGGACCCAACACTGAGCCCTGAGGGACTCCACTAATAACATTAGTCCACGATGAGCAGTGTCCATTGATTACCACTCTCTGTCTTCTCCCACTCAACCACCCCTTTATCCATAGCAGCAATTTGCCTCCAATGTCACACTGCTCCAATTTGTGTAGCAGTCTTCCATGTGCAACAGTATCAAAAGCCTTTCTAAGATCCAAGTATATAATATCAAAGTTATTCCCTGCATCCAGTTCTTTTGTGACTGCATCATAGTATCCAATCAAGTTGGTCAGGCAAGACTTCCCCTTAACAAAACCATGCTGTGTCTGAGCTATAACTGAAGTCTTGTCTAAATGATCCTGCAGTGCTTCTTTAACCAGTGCCTCCATTAATTTTCCTGGAACAGAAGTTAAGCTCACAGGTCTATAGTTACTTGTGTCAGCCTTTGATCCTCCTTTGTGAATTGGGGTCACATTTGCACATTTCCAGTCTATGGGTACCTCCCCTGAGTCCAAGGAAGCTCTCATAATTATGGCTAAGGGTTTGCTTATTTCCTTTGCTGCCTCCTTTAATATAACTGGATAGATCCCATCCACCCCGGGTGCCTTTCTTGTGTTTATCTTCAACAGTTTCTCCTCCACTTTACTCCCAGTTATTTCAAGATTCTGTAGCTTACTGCTAGAGTTTGCAAAAACCCTTCCCATAAAAGCTCAGCAGATTAAGAGCAAAAGGCCCCAAACATTGTACAGGCCTACCTGTACAATGTTTTAATAATCCCTGTAATATCACAGTCTTTTGCCCTAATTTTGTTAAGTTTTTAAAAGTTCTATACCACAGGCATTTTACATATTGTGGATATTTCTCATCAATGGGTTATGGACCTTACTCATGGTTCTTGCTTTCCCACCGATGAGATCCAAAAAAAGTCAAACCTGAGGAGTGAAGAACAGCAAACATTTTAAATAAATGGCAATATACTTCTTCACTAGGGCAGAAATTTTTATTTAAAGTAGGTAGTGCAAAAGCAAGGAAATCATGGTAACATACCTTCACAATGAGATTGATGCTCTTAGTAACAAAATTAGCTTGCTCCATATTACATACAAACTGAGGCTATATCTTGCACACACTAATAACTCCCTGTAATTCAAGTTTTGCTAATAGTGAGAGTCACTGATATTACTCAAATTTATTTTCTATTCCTCTTAAATATTCACTTTTATAAATATCATAAACTTAGAGTAATAATTACGATAAAGGAAAGTTTTCATCTTACTTTATTATAATCAGACATCATGGTTATCATTTGGGCACATGTGGCAAATATCTCTACTGCTCGTCCTCTTGTTCTAATGCTATAATCCTGAAATAATAAAAATACCTATATCAATTTAAAGTACCTCTATTTAAGCTGGTAATAAAAAAAATTAAAGAAAATGATGCAAGGATGAATAAAATTCACTTAAAAAATCAAGTAAAGCTCACTAAGTCAGCATAAGAATTTAAAAGTACAAAGTAACCTTAAATTTAGGGATAGCTTCAGTTAGCCATTAAAATTTCACAATAAGTTTTTGTTTTTAATTAACTATAATAACGTTTCAAAAGGGGGGGGGGGGGGCTAGGAGGTTAGGAGCCCATAAAAAAAAGAGTACTGAATATTGATACCTTAACAGAATTACTAAAATTTGTATTAGTGGTGGGATAATTCAAATGAACAATATACAAAGATAAAGTTCTTTGAAAAATAAGAAAAGAAACACGGGCTGGCTAATAAGTTTATAATCTTTCATAGAAGAGAGATATGTTTGATGTATATATTTTTTTCAATAACTTAAACCTTTACATGAATGCATGCAAAGTTATAGCTCAAACCTTACTTTTTTCTTTTTTTTTAAGTCATTAAAGTTTAAGCCATAATAAAATATCTTTATAAAAAGGGATTGTTGAGCAAGGTTAATCATGAAGACATTGTAAGTACACTGGAAGAATCATTCCTATATATGCACACACAAAAATGTTGGTGGCTGAATTTAAGCATAGCAAAATAAGCACAGTGGACATCTAAACAGGAATCACTACAGAAAACATTAATCATGTACTGACGTGGTGATGGAGAATTGGCAAGTAACTGCTAGAGAAATAAAGGCTAGAAGCATGTCAATTGGATGGGTGCAAAACACTGTATGAATTAAGTATGACAAACGTTAAAAAAAGAAATTTTCTTCCTGATTTTGGAAAAGTGCACAATGGCAGCACACCTCACCTTTTAACACCTAATCAGAAACATCTTCAGTTCAAAACTTCAAGGCAACTTTTTTCTTGTTATCAGCAGATCCTGATAAATTTTAAATTTTCTGGCTAGCCAATTAACTATGGAAGAAACATTGCTTCATCACTACCACCCAAAGACAAAACTGCAATCAAAACAATGGAGGAGTGTTTATTTTCCATCTCAAAAGAAGGCAAAGTCAGTACCACTGGCATGCAAAGTCATGGCATCTATCTTCTCTGGATTCAAAAGGCTTAAATGATAAATTATCTTCTAAAAGGACAAAATAATAAGCACATAGTACTATGCTAACTTAGTATATAAATAATGCAATGCAGTCTGGTCAAAGAGCCCAGAAAACCTAATAAAGGGTCTTTTGCTTCACCAGGACAATTCACCTGTTCACACATCAAATCAGGCTAGCTAGAATTATCACTCTCTCCACCATACTCACCAGATTTCCACATATTCTCTTGTCTGGAAGGAAATTTAGATCAGATGATGAGGTGACAGCAGTCGCACACGTACGTGTGTGTGTGTGTGTGTGCTTCCAGGAAAGAAAGCAAGTGGGATCGTAAATCAGGTCTATCTGATTCTGGAAAAAGTGCACTAGGTTACAATGAGACTACATTGAATAATAGCATAAAGTCAAAATCAAATAGTTCCTATGCTAGCCTAGAAATTTATCAAACAGCCCTCATAGCTCAAATACACAGAGAAATATGGGATAATATATGATAGTCCATTTTTGCCAACTGTGGCTGACCTTTTTGTGGTGGTCTCCAAAGAAACAATTCATCAGGCTTTGTCAGAGCCACCAAATATGGATTGGGTATGTTGATTATGCTTTTTTTGACAGGACGATACAAGGAACTACCTAGATTTAAACAATTAATGAATATAAGAAAAAAAATTAGACTGACTTTTTTTATTCATAATACCATTTTATTCGTCTGAAAAACATAATATACTGTTTGGAAACAGAAATTAATACTTTAATTATAGTTAGCAGTGTTGGAAAATACATAACATGTTCAATGTATCCTCTACATTTATCAATAATATGTCAGAGTCAAGGTGTGAAGTTGCAATAAAATTATCTTCAATTGTATTCTTCAGTGCAGGAATGATTCCTGGATTCTTCTGGAACACTATCTGTTTGACAACCCCAGAAATAAAAATCACATGGGTTCAAATCATATGACAATGGAGCACATGTCAATCCTTTGCATTACACTCCACTACCCTGAGGTGTAATGGCAATTCTTTGCATTACATCTCAGTGTAGTGGTGCTAAACCATCCTGTTCTCAAAAATTTCATCCAGGAACTACATGGCAACTCCTGCAGTATGGGCCTCACACCATCCTCTGAAACCAGTTGTCATCCACATCAATGCCATAATCATACAAAAAAGGCACAAAATTGTTCCTAATGATTATTTCTTGTTTATACTCTGGCACGACCACCGGATCAGTGGCGTTTATAATAAATCATTACTACAAACATTAATCATATTTAGCAGTCACAGGCTTAAACCCGGTCAACTCAAAGAGTGCATACTACTGCACTCTCACTTCTAACCACTTGGCTACGTCAGGCCTAATGATGTAAATGTCACCCTTAACAAACACTGGCCCAAAAATGCTGAATGCAGAGAAAAACACAATATAGTGTCACTTGGACTGTCAACAATAATCTGTAGATTCTCAAGAGCCCAAAATCCTTCATTTTGCCTATTCAAATAATCATCTAAATGAAAAGTACACTCCATGAGAATGCTAAACTTTGTTTATAATGCCAGGTTCTTTCTCTAAGAGTGTCAGGGGCAGGCCGTCCCAAGGGCGAAAAGGGTGCACTGCACCCGGGCACCAACGTTCAAGGGGCACCTGAAATTCACATACACATATGAAGAAAATTTTAAAGGGGGAGCGCCAATTGCGATCCGCACCCGGGTGCCACATATCCTAGGAACGCCCCTGAAGAGTGTGGTGAATTCTGTGGCAAACCAAACATGCCATTCTTTTGTATTTGGTATTAGTGGCTGGCTGAATTTTACATGGATATGCAGGCAAGTCACTTTGATAAATCTTCCTTACTGTGTTGTAAGACAACCTTACCTGTTGTAAAAGGTTTACACAAATTCTTCCTTGGACTTTGTGGTAAGATTTCCTAAGTTTCATCGATCCCCTCCAGCATTCTTAATGACAGTCAGCCTGCATAACCTTTCCTTTCATCTAAAAAATTGGTTCCCAAACTACTGAGATCTACGGATCCCTTAAAAAATGAAAAAAGTTTGCAGATCCCCTGTGTGTGTGTGTGTGTGTGTGTGTGTGTGTGTGTGTGTGTGTGTGTGTGTAGTTATCCCCTCAGACATACATGGGTTGTTATGCCTTAGAAAAGCTATACTGGCTCTTGTCCAGGGGATAGCCTTTCTTATATTTTCATTAATGCACCTTTTCATTAACATACTTCTTGTATTTAATCATATTAACACTTCTTGTACTTGCATAAACACATCATTTCATTCATATAGGCTCCTTCTGCCATCAGAGGCACCCCCCCACTAACTCAAATAAACATCCAAAACTCTCTCAAGGCTATTAGAACTTGCATTGACATTGGGCATATTGCCTACAGCAATTCACCATCATGCCATAGTGAATGAACAGAGTGGTTGCGCACTATCATTTAGTCAGCACACATAAAACAACCAGAAGGCAGGAATTGATTTCTTTTTCAGTCTGACCACCACAGTACAAGAAGGAAGTAGGAACCTATTCTCATTTAATCTGATACATACCCGTTGGGCTTTGTGTCGCCTATCCCAGTTTGCTGATTCTGACACCATTTTTAGAAAATTTAAATTTAACACATTATCTTTTCTCATTTGTTAGCACTTCTCATTTAATTTCTATACAATCACCTAAAAATTAAAAATTAAATCAGGCAAAACTGGAATGGGGACAACAGAAACAGGTAGGTATGAGACATTCTTTTAGTCTGGCTATCGGTCTGCTCAAAGCCCCCGAAGAAGTAGCAGACCAATGACCAAGTGGAAGAATGTTATTTTCATTGTTTATTATCATTTTTTTTATTTTTTTCCATTATTATTTTATATAGACCTTCCAGACTAAAGCTAGTTTACTTTTACTAACTTACACCTAATTCCCTACCAGATAGACACCATACAATAAACTTCACTAATATATATGTATATATATATATATTAGTGAATATATATTAGTGAATATATATATATATATTTCTCTCTCTCTCTCTCTCTCTCTCTCTCTCTCTCTCTCTCTCTCTCTCTCTCTCTCTCTCTCTCTCTCTCTCTCTCTCTCTCTCTCTCTCTCTCTGTGTGTGTGTGTGTGTGTGTGTGTGTGTGTGTGTGTGTGTGTGTGTGTGTGTGTGTGTGTGTGTGTGTGTGTGTGTGAACACTGGGTTTTCTGAAAAGAAAATTCAAAGTTGTGTTTAAAACAACTCAACTTTATTCTTATTTTTACATAAATATATAATAATTTTATTTATCATCAATTTGCTATACACAGAATGAATAATTTGACCAGTTCCAGAGGGTAGTTTTGTGGACCCCCCAGGGGTCTGCGGACCCCAGTTTGGGAACCGCTGATTTAAAACTCTTAACTGTTCTCTCAAATTGATCCACTAAGCTCAACATGTTAGCTGTTAGTTTTGTTTAATCTATCATGTATGAAGAAGTGTTTTTCCTTAAAAATAAACACATTTTGCTCAATCCTGTATGCTGCCATTTTCATCACATCAGTAGAGATGTATTCCATGTGGCCAACCAAATCTCCAAACCTTTCTCAACAAAGTAATGATGTTAGTTTAAAAAAATTAGAAACTTGCAAGGAAAATAAATCGCATGATAACTAAAAAAATTACCTAGTAGTTTTAAATCAGAAGTGGATGATGGGGTAAATTAACTTTCTACAATATGCTAACATTAAGGTAAGGGAGCATGCTATCAGTGAATGTTTATAAGAAAAACGAATTTGGTAAAAGAAAAAAAAAAAAAAAAAAACCCCACAAACTATAGGTATAACTACCCAAACAATATTAAAGTCATAATAAAAACCTTAACATGCAAGGCTACAAAATTTTTCTTTACAGACAAATTATAAGAATTAAACAATATAACTTAGAATTAAACATAACTTACTACAACCGATTACCATAGCATGATGCCCAAAAAAAAATAATTAAATTAACAAGTACATATGCATCACTGGCAACCTGTCAAAGTAAGTAAAAAAAAAAAAAAAACCCAGAGAACATATAACAGATTGGATTGGAAAAGTGTCAATGTATCGCCAATACATAAAGGCAGTTCTAAGACTATAGTGGGAAATTACTGACAGGTCAGTCTAACTTCAGTAGTAAGGAAAATCATGGAGGAAAAAGATCAAGGGTAGAATTCAAGATCATTTAGAAAGAAATGGAATTCTGAAGGATACACAGCATAGTTTTGTAAAGGGAAAATCATGTTTAACTAATCTGGTTACCTATTTTGACAGGGTCACTGATGAGCTGGATTTAGGGAATAATTAGACATTGCTTATTCATATTTCAGCAAAGCATTTGACTCAGTCTCACGTGAACAGTTACTTTATAAGCCGGAAAAGGTTGGAATCATAGGGAAAATGCTCAGATGGATAGCAGGATGGCTTCAGGACAGGAGGCAGATGGTTATGATAAATGGTTATTCCTCAGATTGGGTTAATGTAAGAAGTGGGGTTCTCCAAGAATCAATATTGGGATTACTGTTGTTTTTGATATTCTTAAATGACATTGATGGAGGGATAGAGGGCATAACGTCTAAATTTGCAGGTGATGTAAAGATTGGTAGAGTAGTTATGATCACTGCCACACAGAGCTTCTTCAGATTGACCTAGATAAACTTCAGGGATGGTCAGAACAGTGGCAGCTAAGATTTAATTCAGCAAAATGCAAGGTCTTACACATGAGGAACAGCAAAGCCAAAATAACTTATACACTTGAACTAAAGTCAGTAGTGGAAGAAAGAGGCTTTGGTGTTACAATACGGTCAGCCATGACGTTCTCTGAACATCGTAGACAAGATTGCAGGGAAGGCCCATGGTGTCCTATTGATGATTTATTGAATATTTGCTAGTAGAGATAAGGACATCATAATCCCATTATACAAGGCTATTGTTAGACCACACTTGGAATACCGTATTCAAGTACGGAGACTGCGCCTAAAAAGACATCGAGCTTCTTGAAAGGGTCCAGAGATGGGTAACTCGCCTCGTGAGATCGGAAAAAGGGCATCCATATAAGAAGACTTCGAAGATGTGGTTGTGCAGCTTGGAAACTAGACACCTTAGAGGAGACCTTTGAGTTGACTATCCAGTTGACCTTTGAATTAATCAAACTGTCAGCCTCAACTACCTGAGAGGGCCCTGTTCCAGTGACACAATGGCTAAAAGAAAACTTCCTACAATCTAATCTAAACCTCAATCCCTGTAATTTGAACTTATGGCCCCTGGTTCTGGAATTCTTTATAACAGTGAAAATTCCACCTTCATTCATTTTACGAATTCCTCTGAGAGCCTTATAAACCCCAATCAAGTTGCCTCTCATGTGCCTGGTTGCCAAGCTCTGTAACCCATATAATCAGAGCCATTCCTCATATGGTCACCTTTTTGCCGACCTCACCATTTGAGTTGCCTCTCTTTGGACCCTTTCAAGAAGCGCAATGTCTTTTTTCAGATGAGGTCTCCATATTTGAACACAGTATTCAAAATGTGGTCTTACAATTGCCTTATACAGTGGGATTATGACCTCCTTATATCTACAGAATAACATTTGATAAACACCAATAGGACATTATGGGCTTTTCTGCCTGCCTGTTTACTCTATTCAGCTGGATATATATATATATATTTTTTTTTTGATAAACTTTATTGTATGACACAATGCGTCATACAATATAGTTTATCAAGCAAAAAAAACATACTTCAGTATTTAAGAAATACATACATTTTCTTATCTACTTTAGCATTAGTAGAGGCATATGATGCAAGAAAGCAAGCTTATTCAGCATCAGACAAAAAAAAAAAAAACACCACTCCCATTTCACACCTCCGTTTCGTTCAAAATACCTGTCAGCTGAGCCTTAAATTTGTTTAGGCTATCAACTTCAACAACAAGTGATGGAAGTCTGTTCCACCAACCAACTACCCGCTGGCTAAAGGCAAATTTCCGCACATCTATCCTACATCTGTCTTTCCTCAATTTGAATTTATGCCCTCTCAGGTGATTATTCTGAGCAAGAGGAAGAATCCCATCAGCATTGAGCATGCTCAAACCATTCAAGGCCTTATATACCTCTATAAAATCACCTCGCCGGTGCTAGTCTCCGAATGTAATTTGCAAAACTTAAGCCTTTCTTCGTAAGAGCAACCCTTTGTTCGATTCACTAATCTTATTGCCCTTCTCTGTACTCGTTCCAGCAGCTCTACATCCTTCTTGAAATGAGGCCTCTAGACCTGTACACAGTACTCAAGGTGTGGCCTGACCATTGCCTTATATAAGGGAATAATCACCTCCCTATCCCTGCTAGGGAAATTCCTGTATATCATTGACAAGACACCATGAGCTACTCTTGCAGCTCGTCTGCACTGCTCAGAGAACTTCATATCCGCCTGCACAATTACACCCCCAGGTCCTTTTCATTCTCTACCACTGTCAGTGTAGTACTGTAGAGTTGATACGTTGCTCTGGGGTTACTGTTTCCCATATGTAGTACTTTACATTTGTCAATGTTAAACTTCATTTGCCACCTCTCAGCCCATCTGCTCAACCTTTCCAGATCCTGTTGCAGCAGCATAGATAGCATCGGTAGTAACCTTAACAACCCAGCCAACCTTTGTATCGTCTGCAAACTTGAACATTAAGCTTGATATACCATCATCAATATCATTTATAAATACAGAAAACAACAACGGATCCAACACTGAACCCTGAGGAACTCCACTAATAACATTAGTCCACGTTGAGCAGTGTCCATTGATTACCACTCTCTGTCTTCTGCCACTTCCCTTTATAGAAAGCCTTCCCTTTATAGATAGCAGCAATTTGCCTCCAATGCCACACTGCTCCAATTTGTGCAGCAGTCTTCAATGTGGAACAGTATCAAAAGCCTTTCAAGATCCAAATATATAATATCAAAGTTATTCCCTGCATCCAGTTCTTTTGTGACTACATCATAGTATCCAATCAAATTGGTCAGCCAAGCCCTTCCCTTAACAAAACCATGCTGTGTCTGAGCTATAACTGAATTCTTGTCTAGATGATCCTGCAGTGCTTCTTTAACCAGTGCCTCCATTAATTTTCCTGGAACAGAAGTTAAACTATCAAGTCTATAATTACTTGTGTCAGCCTTTGATCCTCCTTTGTGAATTGGGGTTACATTTGCACATCTCCAGTCTATGGGTATCTCCCCGGAGTCCAAAGAAGCTCTCATAATTTTGGCTAGGGGTTTGCTTACTTCCTTTGCTGCCTCCTTTAATATAACTGGATAGATCCCATCCACCCCAGGTGTCTTTTTATGTTTATCCTCAAAAATTTCTCCTCCCCTTTCCTCTGTTATTACAAAATCATCTAGCTCACTGCCAATGTTTACTTCACCTACGACATTCCCCTTCCTGAATAACTCCTCATGTGTGAATGTAGATGCAAAATACTTGTTTAGATTGTTAGCCACCTGAACAGGATCCTCAACTGTTGAACCATCAATATTCAGTGGACCAATCTGATTCATCCCTTTCCTTCTTGAGTTTAAATAGGTAAAGAACTCTTTTCTGTTTTTCTTTGCATCCTTTGCCAAGCATTTCTCATAATCTGCCTTTGCCTGCCTAATCTCCTTTGTGACTTGGTTACAGACCAACTTATATCTATCACAGGCTTCCATGTCACCCATTAATTTGTATGTATCCCATGCATTTTTCTTCTCTGCCATATGTCTCATTAGTTCATCTGACATCCATTTAGGCCTGAACCTTGAACAATAGTTCTTAGTTGGTAAGGAAAGCCTGGTAGCATCCAAGATTAGTTCATTGAATGCTTCCCATTTTGAATTTGCTGTTGGTAACATCATTAGTTGGTCCCACTGTATAGAATTTAAATACTGTCTCAGACCATCATAGTCGCCTTTATGAAACCCTTCCCTTTACCTCTGATGGTAGTTACCTCCTTGAGTAAATCCCACTTCAGCACACTGTGATCACTGCCACCTAGTGGTTCCTTTATCTGCAGATTCTTAATGCATGAAGAATCACTACTGATAATCAGATCAAGAGTATTGCTCCCTCTAGTTGCCTCATGAACATGCTGATGTAGAAAACAATCATCCAATAAATCCACAAAAGCCTTGCTAATGTGTGAGTGACCAACCCACAAATTCCAGTCAATATGTGGGAAATTAAAATCCCCCATTATAAGACACTCTGATTTACTGGCCCACTCTATTCCCTGTACAGTATCTTATTATACTCATCAGAGTCATTAGGCCTATAGCACACTCCTACTCTCAATTTTGATTTCCCTATGCTTATGTCACACCAAACTGACTCGACACTGCCCTGTCCATCGACGTCGACTGGCTTAACTTCCTTGGTTTTTATGTGTTTCTTAACTAATAGCATAACCCCTCCACCCCTCCTGTCCTGTCTATCCTTTCTATACACATTGTATTCCCCAAATTCCAGTTCTGCATTCCTTATATGTGTGACACCACGTCTCTGATATCCCAACAATATCTGCCTTTGATGTTTTGAGCAATACCTCAAATTCATCAAATTTATTTACCAAACTCCTAGCATTGGTGTACATGCAAGTATACATGCACCTGTTCTTATTCTTAGCTGCCCTAATACAACCCATGTGTTTACTTGTTCCACGATGACTCCCAGCAATCTCTGAAATATCCTGCATCTTGTTTTCCAGGCTGCTGCTCATTTCAATAGAAGCAGTGCAAGAATCGCTTTCACCTCTGCCAGTGGCTATTGTTAATCTATTAGTCCTTGTATCCCCCAAGACTAGCGGTTTTCCGACCCTTGTACAGAAGTATCTTTGTAGTTAGATACTTGTACAGAAGTATCTAACTACAAAGTTCTCTAGAGAATTAAAAAAATAAATAATTCTTTCTTAAGGACACAAGACATTCTTTACAAGGAAAAAATTAGCTAGTTACCAAAAAGGGGGTCAAATCCTTCCCATCCAGTTATCATCCCATTGCACTTTCTACTTCTTCTAAAGTAATAGGGAAATCCATTAACCGCCAACTCGTGTTTAAACTATCTTGAAATCAAATTTTTTCCTCCCTCTTTAAAGATATTTAAACTTAATTTTCTGTATACAGTAGACCCTTGATTTTCCGGGACAGATGGTAAAAAACAAATCCCAGATAATCGATTTCCCGGTTAATCCAAAAATACAGAAGTCCTCAGTATAAGTAATAGTAACGTAAGGTGTAACTTCTTACTTCGTCAAGTTTTACGTACTTGGGAATGACTAATAACATATTGCTACTATATTATTATTCACAAATCTGAATTAAGCACGATACTTGTTCATCTTTGACCATTTTCATACATTCTTATTAGTTTAATTTTCTGATCCAAATTGATCGCTTTCCTTTTCTTGATAGATTTACTAGTACCGCTGTAATTCTCTTAGTCAGCACCATGATAACTGTCAAAATGAAATTTTCTGTAAAGAACTTCACAGGGTTAAGGCAAAAACTTACTATTATCACCCTGCATGAGCTCACATTTTACTAAAGCACGTTTCTGGAGATCACTACCATAAAACAATAAAAACAAAATGCACTTTCCGTGTTATTGTGCTTTTCTGTTTCTGCATCTAATTATAAACAGGTAGTAAACTCGATCTTATTGCTTTTGCAAAAAT
Organism: Mastigoproctus giganteus; assembly: GCF_048544385.1. NCBI lineage: Eukaryota > Metazoa > Arthropoda > Arachnida > Uropygi > Thelyphonidae > Mastigoproctus > Mastigoproctus giganteus. The sequence goes on from NC_143578.1 coordinate 67,387,790, forward strand.
ACCGATAGCTGGAATTCCCTTCACTGAAATTTTCAGCCATATAAAAAAACCATAAAAAATTGTAAGAATCTTCTTTCCTATTTTTTTTGTTTGTTACTCCGTATCGCACTTGTGCAATCTGTGCGTGCCGTGATCATCGTTATTGATTGCGTATTATTATATATTTTTTTTGTTTGTTTTAAATTTTACAATCCTAAAAAAAAAAAAAAAAAAAAAAAGCGAAAAAAAATTTACGTAAATCCGTAGTTGCTTAAGTCAGGGACTTACTGTATCAAAAAAAAAAAAAAAAACTTACCACATACTACTCGCGGGTACAATACGATGCTTCCCTTTATTTTTTTACGATGTTGCATATGGTTTGATCACCAACATTATAATGGTTCATTAAAGATTTAAAGGATGCACCGTTTTCAAACTTTTGAATAATTTCAAGTCTTTGTTTAACTGAAAGCACAACAACTCTTTTGTGTTTGCCCATCATTTTTGCGATTTCTAAACAAAAAAAAATAAATAAAATATATATATGTGTGTGTGTGTGTGTGTGTGTGTCACAAATGAAAGTAAAATAAAATAAAAATAGATGGAGAAGTTATTAATCACAAAATGCCAAGCCTAGTTGAAGAGAAAAAAGAGAGAAAGAATGTTAAGAACCTATTAAAAAAAAAAAAAAAAAAATCATTAAGCAGAATTAAGTCTGAATTAATGCCGAATTAACAGGCTAATCATATGTACAAAAGCTGAAAGAAAAACAGAGGGGAGGGTAATTTTCTTATTCGGCATTAATTCAGACTTAATTCTACTTAATGATTTTTTTTTTTATAGGTTCTTAACATTCTCTCTCTTTTTTCTCTTCAACTAGGCTTGGCATTTTGTGATTAATAACTTCTCCATCTATATTTATTTTTATTTTATTTTACTTTCATTTGTAACACTTATTTATATACATGTATCCTGTTTTGCTGCTTGGCGCATTCAGATACACGTACTGTTTTTCCTAATTTTTTTTTTTTCCCTTCCACTTCTTCATTTTTTCCTTCCACTTCTTCGTTTTCATATTTCATATATATATATATATATATATATATATATATGTATATATATTTACTATAAAAAAAATTGACATCCCTGACATAAATAATGAAACAAAATTTGCCTTTTTGCAATGCAGTGGAACCAACAATCAACACGACGCACTAAAACAAACTAAACATTTCTCTTTTTTTTTCTTTTTTTTTTTGAGCGGCAGGTGTGAAGACAGGGGGGTTGCAAGACAATAAAATAATAGGTACATTAATCTCCCAATGACAACTTATAACACCGCTTCTTGGTGCTTATTTCCAACTCGCAAAACATCTGTTTATACCTATTCTAGTTATTTGAATTTTATGATTTTTGGTTGATTTTTTTTAAATTTGGAGTCTTGAAGTGTCCCATTAAATCGAGAGTCTGCTGTATCTTGAAATTTCAAAAATATAACCCCGCACTCCAACTTTCCAATCCTTGATTCTATCAGTCACGGAAGGTTCTTAATATAATATATTAAGTTAAAATATAATATACGCAATCAGTGAAGGATAGCTATAATATGTAAAGTAGGAACAGTGCTGCACACAGTGGTACCAAAATAAAATTATAAATGTGTTGATGAATACTATTTCAATGACATTAACATGATATTTAGCATTCCTCAGTATTGTTTTAGTTTCAATCTGCATCACTAATTGTGTTGAAAATGAATATGAAATGTGTGGTTTAGTTGAAACATTACTTGTCATGCAACTGTTCATAAAAGTGAATTTCTGTTAATGAAATTATTTTTTCCCTTATGATCATTGAAAAAAAGCTACTTGTATTTGTTGCTTCCAATGTAATGTCATTCTTTATTTTAACATTATAAAGCATACAATCTTAAATAATTCTTGCCTTATATTCAAAAATACTCTTATAAAATATGAAGCTAAAGCTTATACTTAAAATGTTCTGTGCAACCATTGCATAAAATTTCTAGATGCATCCACTTGAAGTTAAAGTCAGGATTAGTAAAACAGTACAAAATACATACACCTTCCTGCAGATCTTTTTGTCATGTAGTTAAACATTAATGGAAAGAAACCGTACCTCTGCTTCTGTAAAAATTTTGTACATTTCTGGTAGGACAACAGGAGCTACCTGTGGCATCTGACTATCTGCTACATCACGAGAAAATTCTGAAATAAGAGAAAGAGACAGAGAAAGCTGTTAAAACTTGTGACATAAAATGTACAATGCAAACTCTCAAATCTGGCAATGTTAGGGGGGCAGGGGCAATAGAGGCTAGACCACTGCTGGATTTTGGTAGAACAATCTTATCAATAGTAGCATTGCCTAATCTGTTGTTACATAATGTAATACTGTGCTGAACTCTGTTTTTACTGCAACACACACACACACACACACAAATAAATTGTAAAAAAAAAACATTAAATGGCAGGGGGGGGGGAATGCCAAATAGATCGGTGATTCTAGCAATTCAAGTGAACTGCAGAATCACTGCATCCAATTCAATTTTGAACTGTTGATAGATACACATGGCTTCCAGGCCACAAATGACATGACACTTTACCAGTCTCCAACCACACTGCCAATAGTTACTCAAAGCATTAGATATTCTTCAATAGAAGTCTGATCTTTGGTTTCTCTATTAAAGATATAGCAAATAACAGTACTTACTGAGCAAACAAACACAATAAAAGCGCAAAATACTAATATAGAAAACTGTTATTTCCAACCTTCTCCATGGAAAATCAGCCAATTTTTTTATATAAATTTATTGCATCTTTTATATAAGGAAAGAAGCAGTTCCAACAGTTGGTTAGACAGTCTTCAGATATGCAGGAGTAGCACTGTATTGAATTACAATGGATCAAAGAACCAAAAAATTCTACTGTGATTGTCATTTATTTTTATAGTTAAACTTAAAAAGTTTGAATTATTGAAGTCAAACTTCTAGTGTCAATATGCCAAACAATATCTTACAGTGGTAGAATCTTGACCCTTTACACTTTTGGTTCATACACTGACCTGTATGAACCAAATGTGACTAGGGAGAATATTGATTTAAAACATTATGGATATTAAGAATTGATTTAAAACATTATGGATATTAAGAAATTGATTTAAAATGACTATTAGAAATATCCCATATAAAGCAAAATGCACCTTGAAGTGGATCATTTATCAAAAATTAAAGAAAAGTTAGACACATATCAGTAAATGAAACAAAGTTTTCAGCTAAAGCTATGGATGGCCTTAGCTGAAAACTTGTCCTTAGTAAGCATGGAAAGAGTAGAAGTAAGAGCAATGAGACAATAACTGGAATGGAGGGATTCATTACCAGCAGAATAAGAGTGTAAAAAGGTGACACTAAATAGCACAGGTATTGAGAATAAATAAAGAAATGTTGTTAGGACTGGGAAACTTCTTGGCACTACATTTCTGTCAGAAGGCCACAGGCAGCACTGAGTGCAATTGTGTTTGGCATGGTAGGAAATGATTTACTAAGATGCAAGCAAAAGAGAAAAAGTAGAATGCCTAGTAAGTCAGCTTTATCTTTAACTGCAATTGAACCATCAGGTTGTAACAGGGGTACAGAAAGTATAGACGAACAGAAATTATGGCTAACAGCTTTCACCAGAGGTTCCTGTGCTTAGCTTGTTCAAAATTGAGTTTTAGTTGGTTCACTTTTTTTACAAGTGTTGCAAACTTTAGTACAGGTAGAAAATGAAACTGAAGATACAAATACAATCTAATATGAATTATTCTTATGTAAACTTTAAGATAAGAATACAGCATATCGTTACATTCGTATCTTAAACAACCTTAAGAAAAGCTAGGTTTTTAGAAGAAGGATGAGATTTTAGGTGGAATGAGAAACAAAGTATTTCAGTCTGACAAGAATAATTTCCACCACACAATCTGAAAAATCATTAGGATTGGAAAAGTTTAAAAAATCCAACCAAGGAAAAAAGGGAATAGAAATCACACAGATCACCTCATTTTGCATTTTGTAGTACCAAAGGACACAGCTGAGAATGGTCATGGGAGAAAGAGACTATTACCAAGCTGTTATTTAAGTTACTTAGAGAATTGTGAACATTAACCATTTACTTTGACAGGTTGTTGGTGAAGAAAAGATCAACACTGTTAGTTTTGTGGATAGGATTATCTATTATTATCTAGTATTATATGTGAGATCATTAGCAGGGGTAGTGATACACCAGCTTACAGCAAATGGTACCATAGGTGAACCAGGAAATGGCACCCTGGTGAAAGAATGCTTTCTTATGCTTCACGCTAGGTGTTCTTGCATCCATCATCGGCACTCCAGGCAACCTACAAGTTTTCCCTATATGAAAAAAACTGTCCATGATCATTCACAATAAGAAAAAAAACATTAGCATCTCTTAACAGCTGGAAATTTAAAATGAAGCTGTGAATATTAAAGATCCCAAAGGATAATAATCAAACTTTTGCAGTGATATCAGAAAAAGTTTAATTTCAAAGAAAGGAAGTCAAAACATTCTGAGCAATTTGTGGAGTAACAAGAATGATAGAAGTAACAGGTGAATTTAACAGAATGAGGTAAACATTTTAAGCCAGAGAAGGTCAGAGAAGAAATTCCAGATTAGGAAGTCTCTACCAAGGAATATCAGAAGACATACATGTTTGAAGCAAAAGCAATTATAGAGGAAATAATTAAATAATCAGGGCAACTGAGATGAATGGTAATTGAGACAACTGATATCATAATTGCAATTCTTAGAAAAAGTAAGGAAAGGTCTGGCATAATGTAAGTAGAATGGACACTGCTGAGAATAGAAATGAAATCATATATATTTGCAAAATGAATCTGAAAGTTTTTGAGAGGTTTAGATCTTTTTGCAAATAAGTCTGTTCCATTAGTTTGGTTACATATTTTGATACAGATGAGATAAAAGTTAGAACATGTATGAACTGATGAAATTTTAGGATGCAGAATACACACAACAATAATATACTCAGTTACACGACATCATGTGGCCACGGCAGTGCCCCCTAGCATACACATGACTTGGACTCCCTTCAGTTACAAGTTGGCAGAATACAGGCAGTGAATTACATGCTAGCTGATCCAGATGACTCCTGGAGAATTACGATAGTTCCAATGCAGTGAACTATCTAGTTGCCAGCCTGTAAAAATTTTTAAAGATACACTCAAAATGTAAGAAATACTGAAATCTTCAAATTATGCCAGTCACATCAAAAGACAAACCATATGTCATGACAGAAGAAATGGGGCAGTGCTGAGTTTTGACTAGAGACTAAGGTTTTCATCGCTTCAAGTCTCCAATAAGCAAAGTGGTGGTACTGCACCTGGTGGAAAGTTACCTATCACCTAGTGCTGCCTGATAACTCAAAGGGTTAGTCATTTCTCTGTGCAATATGGACATAATACCATAGCCATTTCTTACGTTGGTTCAGACCTGGCAGGTCACCTCACCTCCAATATACTAAATGCAATACAGTAATGCCTCAACTTATGAATTAATTGGTTCCAGAAAAACATCTCTTACCTTGAAACCCTCGTAATTGAGTAATCAGGGGTCCTTAGTATTCAACTACGGGTTCATGGAAGCTCAGAAATTAAAAAAAAAGTGTGATTTTGCAGTGAAAAGTAATGAAATTTTAAATAATAAATTATATCATTTTGTTTGTTATTTGATTTTTAGGAGCATTAGCAACTAAGGCCATATTGCTCCGGGAATATGCGGTGGTCATTCCCTGACCTTTCCGCATCCTCCATATTTAGTGAGCACGGGCTCGAACCCCAGTCGAATCAAGAAATATCAATTTGATGTTGAAGACTGAGGCTGTTGCTCCTCTATGACTGAAGTAACAGTCTTCTTGAAATAAGAATCCAAGTTGGTCTGCTTGAGTTTTACAGCTCGTGCAAAATAACCATGTAAGGTTCCACTGCAGCATTCACAAATATTGGTTGACAAAGCAAACCATATCCTGGAGTAAATCTATTTCTCCAGGTATTGTCTTTAATTGCTCTGCTACTGTAATGACCTTTCTAATATTTTCTGCTGTTAATTTTGACTCATGCTGTGGAACTTGCTCTGATTCAGATATAACTTCATCAATGGCTTTTATTTCTTCCTTAGACAAGTTGGAAGAAAGAGCCCATAAGCTTATACCATCTTCAGCTGTTACCTGCAGACAGATTTTCACCAAGCTGCAGAATTTCTTCTTGTTCCTGTCTCTTCTCTTCCTCTGGCTGTAATTCTTCAAAATCTGTAGAAATGTCAGGTCACAGATTTTTCCATCCTGATGCCAAACATTTACTGCTCATATCCTCCCAAACTTCTGCAACATTATTTACAGCATTTTTTATGTTATAAGATTTTCAGAATTCTTTGAGGGTAGGTTTGTCTTCCCTATCAGTAGCATGAAAGCATTGCCTAAAAATTAGCTTGTGGTATTTTTGCTTGAGGTTAGTAATGACATTTTGATTTAGGCTGGACCAGAGAAGTAATATTTGCTGTAAGGAACTTAATTTTGATAAAACCATGCAGAGTAAGATGTTTCCCATTAGCAGGAGCATTGTCCAGAACTAAGATGGCTTTTTTGTGCTAAGTTTTTGCTCTTAAGATATCTTTCCACAGTCGGTGTAAAATAATTTTCAAACCAGTTATCAAAAATCAAACTAGTGACCCATGCATTTCAATTGCTCTTAAAAATTACAAGGAGATGTGCCTTATTGAAGTTCTTTAATGCTCTAGGGTTTTCAGAATGATAAAATAAGTGGTTTCATTTTAAAATCCCCAGAAACACTTCATCCAACCATCAGAGTAAATCTGTCTTTTGAGGCTTTATATCCTGATAATTTTTTCTCATCTTACTGTAAGTTCTTTTAGGCATTTTTCCCCCCAAAACAATCCAGTTCCATCAAGGTTAAATACCTGGTGAGATGAGTACATGTTTTCCTTCATAAAATCACCAAAACCTGTCACACACTTATCAGCTTTCTGTTTACCAGCTGAAAATGCTTTACCACAATGTATCTTCATTTTAACACATGTCCTACTTGTATATCTGTGAAACCAACCTCTGCTAACTCCACATTAATCGCTAGTTGCTGCTCTTTAAGTCTAGAGAAAACGACTCTGACTTTCTCACTAGTTAACTTGATAAGTAGTCTGCCTCATATATGCTTTCTTTGAATCCACAAAGATAATTCTGACTTCATTTTAATTGCAATATCAGCATGTTTGTGAATTATTTTAGTCTTTCCAGAACTAACTTTGGCCAACTTTTTTCCCCCTTTATTTAACAACACAGTATGATGTTGTTGTTATTATTTGGTTTTTAGGAGCATTAGCAACTAAGGCCATATTGCTCCGGGAATATGCGGTGGTCATTCCCTGACTTTTCCACATCCTCCGTATTTGGTGGTGACGGGCTCGAACCCCGGTATAATCAAACACAGTATGAACTGTGGTCCATCGCTAAACCTAAACATTTAGTGATATCAGCTGTACATTCACCCTTTTCAAGTGCTTTGAATAATTTTTAATTTACTTTTTTAAATTTAACACTTTTCTGATTATCTTTAACTTTCTTTTATCACCGTACTGATCATTTTTCTTCCCGGGGCCCATATTTATAAAAATTATTTTCGAAAACACTATAAATTTATTTAAACTATTAAAAATAAGAGATTTTGCAAACCGCAACTGAACAACATGCCACGTTGTAGACAAACTGAACTGAAGTGGCTTGGAACCTGTGCAATAATCCATGTTTAAACTTTCTGTCAGTTAGTGAAAGTCTGAATATCGTAAATTGAGGCACCACTGTATTTTTGACCTTGCATATGGGATTATACCCATAGTTACTCAAGCCCCACCATTGTGAAAGTGCAAACAGATGATCTGGTTGTAGGTTGACTGGACTTTGCCAAAATTCACCCCCTATTTAACTAACAAGTGGGACCTGAATATCAGCTCCATTAGCAGTTTAGACTACCAAATAGCAACCCTGAGAACTGTACTGTCAGATGTTTATTACTGTTGATGGTCCACTCTAACAAATGAAAAATGAATTTAATATTGATGCTTCCACAGCTGATAGTTCCATTAAAGCTTCTGAATTAACTGATTTTATATGCAAGGAGATACTTATGAAATCGCAAACAAAATTTCTCAAGGGCATAGATTAGTACATGCAAGAGATTTTTGAGGGCCCTAAAAACACTCTCCTAACGTGCTTGACTGTTCTGGTGATTAAATGCCAGTTGTTTGGCTACATTCATATATCCTAAACTTTTCATTTATTTAAATTCTTAATCCATACAAAAATTGATGGTGAATTTGTAGATGCTTTCCATGTGTTGCATAATAATTCTTTGTGCATTGGAAGGTGATTTAGTCTCTGCTATCTATAAAGTATCAACCATTTTGATTTCTAAGCAACAAATATGAACTAACGGCATCTGATAAAATCTGGCAGCTGAATTTTATTGCTGTGCAAATTGAATGTCTTGACCTAACTTATTTTTCTTTTGAAAGATACTTGTCAGTTAACATATATTTTTTTTTCCATTTAAAAAGCTTTCCCAGAAAGGTTTTTGCATCTGTGAAGTTCATCTTGGTCATTATATAAATGACATTTTACTCACCTGTTTTTACTAGTATACAAATAAAATGCATTAACTGCCATATATGCTTAGACTGTCTGACATGAAATTACATATACCTACCTCTAAAGATAGATAGTATAAGAAAGAAAGGAGAGAAAGGAAAAAAAAGAAGTGTTTTGGAGTGCTTTCTGTTAACAATGAAATGGAGCTAAGCTGGTTACTGAATGCCAAACTTGTTTTACATTAAAAGTTATATTCGAATACAGTTTAAGTAAAACTGCTATGTCAGGTTTTATGCCTTCCATGCTCAGTAGTTCATTACCACATCAAGTGTCCTTTATTTAAAAAAATTACAATATACTCTCAGAAGCACTCAGAGTGATTATGACTGGCCACCTACAAAGCCGGTATCTTATTAAAGTGCCAAGAAGCTCCACAGGTATCAATAGTAATCAAATACTAATATGATTAGATGGCATGTCGGTTAATTATTGCTGAATGTTTATACAATATATTTCCACTTTTCAATCAGAATAGAAAACACAAATGAAAAATGCTAATGAAAATAGATAGTAAGCATATAAACTTACAGAATGGAACTAACAATTCCTGAAGGAGATTAAGTCATCAAAAAGTCATCTATAAACAATGAGAATGGAGACAAACAGAAGTGGTTTTAAGTGTACCCACTGTGTAGAAAGTTAAACAGCTTTAGTAAAGTTAAATCTCATGCATTGCCAATTGCTTCTGATCTCTCTCTGGCATGACAGAGAGAGCCTATAACTGAACTGACATCACAGTACATACAGTTTGAGTCAGATTGTCAGGTGTTAGCTTTAAATATACTTAGAATATTCTACTAAAGAGAATCATTCCAACAATGAAGTTTAGATAAAAGGAAATACCAAGACAGTTGTTTCCTGCAGTTAAGACCAGGATTTGATCACAGCATATCAGTCTTTACTGCACAGTGCCATTATGGACATTTCCATACTATTCAACACTATAAAAAGTGAGATCACTTCCAATTTTATGGAAGTGATCCTACCTATATCACAACAATAATAATTATGATTATTCAAGCTGTAAAGACTGGTTGGTAGGCATGTGTGGGGTAATTCAGCACTTCAAATTGATCCAATTTGTTTACTATATTCCTAGCATTACTGTATGAACAAGTATATGACCCAATTTTGCTTCTAATAACCCTAATACATCCGATGTAATTGCTTGTCCCAAGAGGAACCCCAGCAGGCCGTGGAATCTTTGTCATCTTGCACTACAGGCTACTCATTTCCAAAAAGAAGCTGTAGAAGAGTCACTTTCAACTCTTTCTGCAACTACTATTAACATATTAATCTGTATATCCCCCCCCTACCAAGCTAGCAATTTTCCAACTCACCTAATGATGATTTGATTACATCATTAAATATTCCTGCATACTTTCTATTCAAGTATATCCCATCCCTGTTAAAAAAAAAAAAAAAAAAAAAAACCACATGCTAAGAAAAATTACCCCATGAGCCTTGACCAGTCTCTCAAGAGCCAAGTTGATTTACAAGGCTCTCATCATTTAATCCTTCCTATTGTGTCTAGGCAGAACTGAGGATTTTTAAACTTAAACCTAACACTACTTTCTCTCATGGATTCTTCAAATACTAGTAGCAGCAGAGCAGGATTTAAACTTGTTGTGGCCCTAAGCTATAACATGTATGAGGCCCTTCTCTTACAGTTCACCTGTGCCATATTAAAAAAAGGATTTTTAAGATGGAGCAAGACCACTTGTAATGTGAGGTCCTAAACTGTTGCTTGTTTAGATTATATGTAAATCCGGCCCTGGGTAGCACAATTGGTAGAATCGCTGTCTTCCCACACTGGGTGGAAAAGACCCGAGTTTGAGTCCCGCCAATGACGTGTGAAATTTTTATGGGTCTTTTTCACAACTTGGCTGAGTTAGCTGGCCTCAGGCAAGGGTAGCATGTTTTTTTCTTCCGGAAACTTGGGTTTTTCGTCCAGTAAATAGAAAATCAACCACAGAACACACCCAATTTACAGACAATATACACGAAGCAATATGGCCTTAGCTGCCAATGCTCCTAAAACCATGTTACAACAACCCAGCTAGCTTTCCCAGAAACCCAGCAAGCTAATTACAATGTTGTACCACTGAACAGTATTGATGTTCAATTATCTCAGATTCCCTTGTAGAGAGTTAATTCATTTGCAATGTAATGTTCATGTCACAATGCAATATGATATGCAATGCAATGCAATGCAATACTATGAAGGTATCTGACACTATGAAGTCCCAACACAAGGTTGTGATGATCCCCAATGACCCAATTGACACTTGTAGGTCCACCATGAAGATTCAAAATGAGCAGAAGTCCAATCCAGGAAGTAGAAGTCTAAACCAGGAACTGTGGTCACAATGAAGAAGTCAACTTTTACTCAAACCTGAACAGTCCCAACAATACAGACAGACTGTTCGACTGCAGCAGTCTGAAGCCCAAATGGAGAAATGGAAATCAACGGCAAGTAAAAAGTCTATATAACAACAATAATTTTCATTTTTTTGTATAATGATGTTCATTATTTATAAATTATTTATTTTTTATATACTGATGCGAGGCCCCCATTGTAATATGAGGCCCTAAGCTGTAGCTTGTCTAGCTTATGCGTAAATCCAGTCCTGAGTAGCAGCTTACAAATTCAGGGTCCAACAAAAAATACTGCTTTGATTTTTCATATTTAAGTGATGGAAATTTAGTGAAAGCAAACTTGAAATAATTTCCCCTTCGTTAGGTTTTCTTTTATATGCAGTGGGGTAATAGAACTTTGTTTCAATCTATTAATGGTTTGATTTAATATTCTCTGAACCTGGTGTCAGAGACTATCTTTAACTGCTCCCAGAGAAGTTATCACATATAACTTCACTACCTTTGGTTAGGCACAATATGGCCTAAGTAGCCCTTGTGCCAGAAACTTCCATAATAACAACAACAACAGAGACTATCTAGGTGGCCACACTTTCCTTTCCAAATTAAAGTCTATCTGGAGCCAAGTGGTCAGGTGAGAGGATACAGAATTGCATTCACTTCACTACTATACATGGTGCTGCTTCTTGTATTCTATCTTCTAACCTCTTCTGACCATGTGGCTGTCCAAAGTATAAAAATAAAGTTTATTTTATCCCACTACCACAGAAAGCAGGGCATTTTTATGTAACAAATTTATTGGCTGAGTAGCAGACAAACAACTTTAAAATCTCCATGCAACCATGATCCTTATACTGAATCTTTTTTCAAAAGATGCTTAACATTTTTGTAGTTTTCTTTGAAGTGTGTGCTGAGTAGGCTACAGAAATCGATGCACACTTGTTTCTATTATGAATGGAAGCTCCTTTGAGACTTTGCTTTTATGAGTCAATAAATGGTCTCCACTCTTTAGACTGGTAGAAAATTCCAAAAAGTTCATAACTGCAGGAATGATGTTGTAATATATCACTGAGCTTTCTTTGAAAAAATGGAGAACCAGTTCTTTTTCATGATGTCTATACCATAAAAAGACTATTCCCTGGGCTAACAGATTCTTGGATTTCAGTCTTGACTCTAAAAGCTCTACAGCCCTTTGGGTAGATTTAAAATTATCACAAGATCATAGAGTTTACTTCGTGTAAATAGCTATGGTCCAAAGTTGCAAATTTCTTTGTCACAATAGTTTATATCCTCTAGATCCACAGTCGCCAACTTTTCAAACCTCGCGGACCACTAAACACAATTTTGAATCCCACGGACCACTACCATGATTTTTTTCATAAAAGTAACATTCTAAATATGAAATGGTACTTACACTTGTTTTTGTACTCCAAGTTATTTGCAAAAAAATGGATATCATTAATGTTAATATAATTAATAATATAATGGCCTTATAATGATAAAAAAAAGTATAATAAATAAACGCAGATATATTCATTATGAAAAATGCAAAAAACATTTTAAATTTCAGTTTATTAAAAAAAGAATTAACAGAAACAATATTAACAATTATCAAATATCGACGGCACCTCGACATAGAGGTGTTAAAAAAAAAAAAAAAAAAAAAGGTCAAGTGCAGCCATTATCAACCCACTGCAGGATGGAAGCCTCCTCAACAATTCATGCTGATGGAAATGGACCATAATCTGCCACGCTGGTCCAGTGTGGGTTGGCAGGTCGACCGTATTCAGCAGTCAGGGGCTTGAACCCCAGTCTACTCAAAGAGCGTGTGCTACTGCACTCCCGCTTCTGACCACTCGGCTACAGAAGCCTTATAGCAAAATAATCAGTGTGACATTTGTTGCTGCTTATTTGAAATAAGCCGTTGGATTCTTGGCTCCAATGACGTTACTGCAACACAGAGCAGTTTGTATTTCTAGACGACAGCGGTACTTGTTTTTAATTGCCGTAACTGATGAAAATGCCTTTTCACACATATATGTAGTTGTGAATGGAATTAAAATTTTGATGGCCTTTTCACTCAGCACTCACTTTTTATGGAAAGCCAAAAATGAGATCTTGTTAGGGACGAGTGGAATTTACCTTTGAGACTGTCGTCGGATGATAGATCGATTAGGCTTTCTTTTTTCTTTCATGTTCAAATTACTATCCTCGATTTTTGCCGAAAATGGATCTATTATCCATGTATTTCCATGTCTGGGGTTCTCTTCCTTTGGGTAATAATGACCAAAAGAGTCAGTAAGCGACTGTAAGTGCAATCGAACAAGAGTTATTACATGTCGGTTGACATCCTCCTTTTCATATAATCATCAAAATTTGGGAACATTTGCAGATCTTCTTCAGCCAACCGTGTTTGCCACATCAATATCTTCCTTTGAAATGCATCCATTTTGCCTCGCAGTGTGAACACGTCCATAAGCTGTCCTTGCAAGGACGTGTTCAGCTTGTTTAACAGAGAAAAAATATCTGCCAGGTATGCAAGCTTGGCTAGCCAATCATTGTCGGACAAGAGATCGTGGAACCTCGAATTATTTTGCTGCTAGAAGAATAACTTGACTTCGTGGCCCAGGTCGAACAATCAGGTTAGTACTTTGCCCCTGACCGGGCTAGCCAGGCGGGTAAAGTGCCTGCCTGGCAACCCAAAGGTCACGGGTTCGAATCCCGCCTCGGGATTGGATCAAAGTACTGCAAAAACCTTGGGAGGTGCATTATGGCCACAGAAGCCAATGCACCAACAACTACCAAAAAAAAAAAAAAAAAACTTTGCCCCTCAACAGCCATTTCACCTCAGCATGAAGAAGAACATGAGTATGCTGAGAGCCCATTTCTTCACAATGTGCCTCAAATATTCGAGAATTGAGTGCTTTGTGGCGAATTTCGTTTACAATTTTAATTACATCAGAGAGTACTTCGTGCAGTTCTGGAGATAATCTTTTCGCCACAAGTTGCTCACGATGTATGATACAATAAGTAAACAAGATGTCTGGGTGTCCAACGTCTTTCACTTTTGCAACAACTCCTGAACGATGTTGAGTCATGCTTGCGATACTGTCTGTGCATATCCCAACACGTGTCTTCCATTCAGTACTGTGTTTCAGGAAATAACCATTAAGCGCATTGAAAATTTTAGAGCCTGTTGTTCTACCTGACAAGATTAGCGAACAGAGGAGTTCTTTCTTTAATTCTCCTTGGCAATCAAACCTCACAAAACAAAGAACTACCTTGTTAGTTATGTCTGTTGATTCGTCAAGTCGAATTGAATAAAACGTAGAATTTTTCACAAGTGCAATCACTTGATTTTCAATATCTTTGGCCATGTCTTCAATTCTGCGCTTCACAGTGTCAGTAGACATAGGAATTCCTTTCAGTTTCTGGACAGCCTGTTTCCCCAAAACCTCTTCACAGGCTTGTAACAAGCAAGGCTTAATTAATTCTTCTCCAATTGTATACGGCTTTTTACATCTCACGATTTGAAGTGCTATCAAATAAGATTTTACTAAGGACTTATCTTCAACAATCATTGTTGCTAATGAACTTTTTTGCTTTTGCAAATTTTCACGCATCCTTTGGGGCGCCTCCGTAGCCAGGTGGGTAGGAGCAGCAGTGCGCAGCACATGCTTCTTGATTAGACCGGGGTTAAACCTGTGAGCCACCAAAAACGGAGGATCCGGAAAGGTCAGGGAATGACCACCGCATATCCCCAGAGCAATATGGCTTTAGTTGCTAATGCTCCTTAAAACCAAATAACAACAACAACGGCATCCTTTGGAAGTATTCATCTGGCTTTTTAGCTAAATCTGGGTGTTTTGACTGCAAGTGCTTGCCGAGTTTCGAAGGTTTCATGGCATCATTGGATAAATGCTCAGAACATATAATACAAAGCGGCCATGGATCCAGTTCACTTCCAAGTTCTTGAATAAATCCAAACTTCAAGCTGTCCAACATCATATTTTCTTGAAACGTTGAACTTTTTCTTCTCTCCGGCTCCAGTTCTAATGTCCTTCCTGATGATGCCTTGCGGTGGCTGCGAAGATGCATTAATCAACTCATGACAACACGATGTATTACCTAAGAAGTGCAAAATGCTTGCTTGTTTTTTCTCACTCATTGGGGTTATTTTATTTGAATCTCAAACCAAACAAGAAATAAGATAGTTATCAAACTCAAGCTCTTTGATGCCATTAAATATCACACTGTGCACAGTTAAAATAAAAATATCACTGGTCACTTACCTAAGAACTGGTCTCACGGACCACTGGTTGCCGACCACTGCTCTAGATGATCATAAATATTAGATTTAGGATCTGATAGCATATATTCAAGATCAAATTATGGAAGTGGTAACAGTAGTTCAAGTCCATGGGGTACTGGCCTTACAGCTGAAGTAATACTGTTGGGATACACAATGTGCTACGTGTTCTTTGCATTATAACCTGCTGAACATATGGAACAAAAGTAGCAGTCACTAATATGATCTTTTTGCCACATTTCCACAATTGCAAGCTCTCCATACATGTATGATGCACTTTATGGGAGGGGGGATAACTTTTATCTTGGTCACCTAATTTAATTCCAAAATATGCAGATTATACATTTTTTTATATATGATGTTAAACCTTGCCTTTGTTTTGCCACAACACAGTTAATGCAAATGTAAAATGTATTCTGATTGTTTACACAATGCACAAGTTGCCAAAAACATATGAAAATTGTTCTAGAAGCAGATACTAAGTAGCATTACTTCAGTAGTAAACAATGAAGTATTCATATTGCATATACATCGAATAAGTATCTAAGAAAAAAATTATTACTGCTTGCAAAATAGCTGAATGTTATAGGTAAAAACAGTCTGGACTTTTAGAATTAGCACTAAAAGTACAACCAGAAACATCATGAATTTTGGAAACATTAAAATTTATGCAAACCAGCATTATCGATGTGCAGTCTAATACCATAAGCATGGGATGATTTTAGTTTATCCAGTAGTCATCCAAAAATCTTATTTATGACTACTGGATAAATCTTTGCATCTGTGTCACTGCTGCCATCAAGTGATATAGAAAAATGGTTCATTTTGCATATTTTCATTCAAAACAGTTATTGCTTTTGTCCTGGCAGAACCATGTTTCCTCCCCACACAACTTCCCATTTAGGAAACATTTCCCCGAATAAGGTACTGGCATGATCTACTAGTCAGAATTGATTATAAATAAAATGGCAATGCTCATATAACATCAAAATTACTATTTCCACTTCTGACCAAAAAAGATTTGTTTTATGTTTTTTTTTTTTTTTTTTTTTTTTTTTTATGTGAACCCCAAACACGAGAGGTATTAAAACCTATAGTACTTAGTACCGTGCTTGGGTTGGAGGTTGAGAAGACGAAAGAAGATAATTGTTGACAATGGACTTGAACTTCTGTAGATTGTCATTTTCAGGAAATATGTATAAAGGAAGGTTGTTCCAGACGGCAGTTGAATAAATAAATGAGGAAGATGAAAAGTTGGTTCTGTGGGTTTGAAGTTGGACAGTAAATGGATGTTGGCTGGTAGCAGCACATGTTCGGACTGTTTTGAAAGAGAGAGCGGGAATTATAGAAGCCAATTCAGAGGAACAGTGCCCATGTAAGTATCTGTAGAAGAGGCATGCAGCAGAAACAGTACATCTATGAGAAAGCGAGTGGAGAGACTCTGTTAGAGATGAATCATTAATTAACCTAACTGTCCTCTTCTGAATGGAATCAAGAAGCCTGAGAGAGGTTTTGGGGGCACCATCCCAGATGTGGGAACAATATTCCATGGCAGGGTGGATTTGCGATTTATACAGAGTGAGCAGCTGTTTGGAAGAAAAGTAAAGCCGAGAGCGAAAGAGAAAACCAAGTTTTTTAGATGCTGCAGATATTGCAGAGGAAGCAATATTTGTAATGTGCTTGTGCCAAGAGAGATTAGATGTCAGGGTAATTCCCAAAAGAGATATATCATTTTGCCTAGAAATCGGAGTGTCACTAAAGATAAGCATAGGAGCAGAAGAATCCTTTTTGTGAAATATAAGACAAGACTGAGTTTTAGAAGGGTTGAAATCAACTAAGTTGTCTTTGCCCCACTGGAGCATTACCTGAAGATCAGCATTTAAGGAATTGGTAGCAGATTTTCGAGAAGTTGAAGCTGATTGAGCACGACAAGGTTTCTCAAAATGGAAAATGGAATGCAATGTGCTATCGTCGGCAAAACTATGGATGGGATTTCCAGTCAATAGAAGAAGGTCATTAATATACAAGAGGAAAAGAGTGGGGGAAACAACTGAACCTTGGGGGACACAGGCATTACCTGAGAAGTTAGAAGACAGAGAGCCATCTACCATCACCCTCAGTGAGCGATCAGAGAGAAAACTGGATAACCAATTACTAAAAACAGTTGGCAAACCATAAGATGGAAGCTTGTTTAGAAGACCTTTATGCCAAACACGATCAAAAGCCTTTGAGATGTCAAGAACAACTACTTGGATTTCGCTGAACCTTTCCATTGAATTAGTCCATAAATGGGTAACATAAGCCAGAATATTCCGTCAGTGTCGATCCACTGACGGAATCCATACTGGCGATCATTGATCAGACGGAAGGTTTCTAGGTAGTTTAAGAGTTGGCAGTTAATTGATTTCTCTGTTACTTTAGAAGTAGAAGTAATTGCAATGGAAGAAGTAATTCCAAAACACTTTTGGAATAAGAAAGTGAAAAAAGGCGGCAAAGAATAGGAGTAGATTTAGGAGCACAGGTTTTGAGAATAAGTGGAGAAATACCATCATCAGGACCTGGAGCTTTCTTAGCATCGAGATTCATCAAAATCCTTCTGATAGACGGAAGACCACAGGAGGCATTGAATGGAGCGTGTTGGGAATGGTGGGAGGTGTTTTATCAAGATCATTAATACATGAGCTGGAAGAAAAATGGGATGCTAGCAGGTCAGCTTTATCCTTGGCTGAAGTGACAACAGAACCATCTGGTTTGGGCAGAGATGGGCAAAAGTTGCGGCCAATAGCTTGGAAAGAGACCAGAATGCTCGGCTACCATTAGGGCAAGAAGCAAGTTTTCTACTCTTAGCCTGTTCAAACTCTAGTTTGGACTGATTAATAACTGCTTTACAATTGTTGTGATCTTTGGTGTAGGCAGAAAATGAAACCGAAGAATTAGAAACAAGCCAATTATGATATGCAACATTCTTCTCTTGAACAGCCTTAGCACATTTATTGGAAAACCAAGGTTTAGATAAAGGACGAGATTTTAAAGTGGAGTGTGTGATAAAGGATTCCATTCCTGCAAGAATAATTTAACTGACACGATCTGAGGAAAAGAAGAAAAGAATTCTCGCAGGTCATCCCATTTTGCATTCTTGTAATGCCAAACAACACGGGGTTCGGAATAGCCATGAGATAAAGGTTCCATTGGAGAAGAGACAATCGCCAAGTTGTGATCTGAAGTGCCTTAAGGACCTTCACTTCAACCGTGTACTTAGAAGGGTTGCTTGTGAGAAAAAGATCAAGCGCATTGGCTGTATGATTAGGATTGTCCGGTATTCTTGTAGGTAAATGAACAATCTGTGCTAGGTCATAAGTAATTGCAAAAGCCTCAGCTTCTCAACCTGCTGGGTCAGTGTGACTAGAAAACGGAAGCCAGCTGGAGTTGTGAACATTAAAATCACCAAGGAAAATTACCTCACTGTTAGGAAAGTTGGACTGGAGAAAGTCAAGTTGCAAAGAGAGGAAGTCAGAGCTCCAAGTGATTTGTGGAGTTGGGAGAACGGTAGAGACAACAGATGAATTTGATACAATGAGGTAGAGAGATTTTAAGTCAGAGAAGATCAAAGAGAGGAGATTCCAAATTGCCAAGTCTCTGACAGGGAATATCAGAATGGACATATGCACAAGTACCACCTTTGAGGCAAAAGGAATCATACAGCGAATAATTTGGGCATCTGAGATGAGCAGTAGCTGAATCAACCGATAACTGAGATTCTCTAAGAAAAAGTACATGGGGGTTTGGCAGACTGCAAGTGGAAATGGACATCGTTGAGATTAGAATTGAGACCACGTATATTTGCGAAATGAATTAGGAAGTGCTTGGGAGGTTTAGATCTTTTCGCAGATAAGCTTGCTCTATTAGTTTGACAATTCATGGTGTATTCAATAGTAAGAAAAAGTGGATGGGACATGCTGTATGAAGTAATGAAATTTTTGGATATGGTGTACACGTGGTAAGAATATACCCAGATCCTTGACATAACGTGGCCTCGACAATGCTCCCCGCATACACACTACTCTGACTCCCTCCAGTTACTATCTGGCAGAGTAGAGGTAGCAAGATTATACACTAGCTGATCCAGAAGCCTCCTAGAGAGTTACCAATAGGTTCGGTCCGGTGTACTAACTAGCGGCCGGCCTGTGAACACCGTTTTAGAGCTGTACCCTTGAAATGTAAGGAATATTGGATCTCGCCACAACATTCATCATAACCTTAAAAGTCATCAATCATACTGCATGATGGAAGAGATAGGGAAGAGTTGACCAGAACTTAGCTCTAGAGACTAAACATGGGTTCCACCACTTCAAGCCTCCAATAAGCAAAGTGGTGGTATTTCACTAGTTGATGAGAGTCATCTACCACCTAGTACTGCCTGGTAACATAGAGGGGCGGTGTTCCTCCATGTGGTGTGGGCGCCACACCTCGACCCCTGCTTACGTTGGTTCACACCTGGGTGGTCACCCACCATGTACTTGTGCATGGAGGTTATACCCAGGATTACTAACAGTCCCACCATCGTGAAGGTGCAAGCAGAGAATTTGGCTGTCACAGACCGTTCGGACTTCGCCGAAATTGGGTCCACTTGACTTGAGTGTCACCTGAATATCAGTTCCATCAGCGTCTTAGACTCCCAGTTAGCAAGTACAGCTTGTCTGGCATATCTGAGAGAATGTCTGTGACAACCTCAAGGACCTAATGTCATACCACAAACACATTCATCATGGTTCAAATGGTCAATAATATTATTTTGTCTATCATGTTCTGTATTAATGTCACCTGACATATCTAGATAATGGAACTTTTTATTATTCATATCTAAATAATGCAACTTTTCACGTAAGTAAGAACAAAGTAATAACTGATATTGTGAATTTAATGAACATGTAGAGCATTAAGTGGGAAAAAATGCTTTGAATTAAAAATAAAAAAAAACTTTCTCTACCAATAAAATTAAAAGGTATCTTTTTCCCCCCACCTCCAGTAATGTCTTACATCTGAGACTGGAGAAAGCCATATTCACAGAAAAGAAATCAACCCTCAGGTAATCTGCACATTTCCAAAAATATTTCCAAAAGCAAAATATTTCAGAGAATTATCTGCTTATGGATGAACAAATTAACCAAAACCTCCAAACATTTCTAATGTCCAAAATAAGTGTCATATGCAGCACATGACAAGTTCTCTGCACTAATCTTATGAGCAGATGCATCAGCTTTGCAAGTCCACATCAATAAGGAAAACAACGCCTATACATATTTGTATATTTTAAAAATGTAAGGGGGAAACCTTACTTAAATCTAGAAAAAAGGTAAACTTAAACTTGCCTTATGATTTCAGACACCTTTATCATTTCAATTTTAGATAATGAAACAATAAGTAATTATATATAATAAAATCTACAAAGTTCTACCCTTCACAGGACCTACAGTTATCAATATTATACACAGTTCAATCTGAAAGCAATAGATTTATAAAGCGCACTAATGCCTGAGCATAAGTTATATATCTGATATGAATATTAAAATAAAGGATTTGATTACCTGTTAACACCCTCATGGCACCATGCACAGCATTGCTATCGCCACTGGTCAAAGAATGCATAAGTATCTCAAACAGCTGTGGCCATGCTTCTGGCCAATCCCAATGTGCAATAGCAGAAATAGCATAGGCAATACTAGAACGTACTTTACTAATAGATTCTTGGAGTCCAACTGGTAACAAATTTCTTATTGCTACTTTTGCCTAAAGTGAAAGAAATTTTTTTTATTTATTTGCATTTCATTTCAGACATTTCACATTTGGTATTTATGTAGTTAGGGAAGGACGTTAAGTGGTTGTTTTCCATTAAGACTATTAGTATAATTAATACCACTCATATACCACGGCGCTTCTGTAGTCAGGTGGGCAGGAGCAGCAGTGCATAGCACACGCTTCTTGATTAAACCGGGGTTCGAGCCCATGACCACCAAATACGGAGGATGTGGAAAGGTCAGGGAATGACCGGAGCAATATGGTCTTAGTTGCTAATGCTCCTAAAAAAAACAAAAAAAAAAAAAAAAAAAAAACGCAAACCAAACCATATACCACATGAAATTAATAATATAGTTTATTAATTTCACGTGGTATATGAGTGGTATTAATTATAGTAATAACCTTAATTGGTATTTACGGTTAAGATTAATATCCACTATATGCATTGCTAATTACTATTCATAGAAAAAAGTATCATAGAAAAAAAAAAATACCTATAGACTATTTAAAGGGCTTTATAAACTAAAAAGAAATCAGTAAATACCACAAAAAAGACAACCAATTTACATAAATCAAGAAGTTCATAAAACATACAAGGCAGAGGATCAGAGATGCTGCATCATCAAGACTTATGGCTTAAACATTTTCTCATAACCACAGCTTTCATTAAAAACAAAATTAAAATAAGAACCTATTCTCATTTTTAAGAAATGAGATTTAATAAAGATCTACAACATGTGCTATACTACCCTCCAAAAAGTATCCAGATCCCCCCCCCACACACACACGCACAGGACCTTCTTAGATAAACAACTGACTTATACCAGCATATAAGGAAGGCATATGAGTCACACAAACAGAAGTAAGTCATTCTCATTATGGCAGGTAGAGCCAAACTGATTTCAAGAAGGGTGTTATTAATGGATGTCAAATAGCCAGCTTGTCAATTAATGCAATTGCTGACAGCCTACACCAACCAAAATAACTAGATCTTCATGAGGGGTAAAACTTGGTGATGTTACCATAAAACAGAAGTAGGACAGTATCACTACCATCCAGCAATGCACAATAAGACTACTCCATATGGCCAGAGGGTACACAGAAGGGTAATATGACAGTCACCCTGCAAAAATCAAACAGTAGTTTAAGGAACCAACAGAGGCTGGGGTTGGTATGAACACACTGTATACAGAGCCGAGCCCTACAGCCTTGGTTTCCATGGTGGAGCAGCAGTTCATAGACCAAATATCACCAATTTCAATCAGTAGTCTCACCTTGCATGGTACAATGAACACTATAATTGGTCCATACAACAGAGGAAATCAGTTATACAGAGTAATAAATCTCACTACATCTTATTCCAATCAGATTGCAGATGTGGGTGCAAAGGATACCTGGAGAATGTCTGCTGTTAAGAGTGAATTGTGCCAGCAATAAAATTCAGAGGAGGTGGGGTTATGGTGTGACACTGTTTCTTGTGGTATGGTTTAGGATCTTTGTGGTATTCTTGGTTGTGCAGAGAACAAGAACCATGAATGCTACCTCCTACCATAACCTTTTTCATAATTCCATGCTTTCTACAAAGTGGCAGTTCTTTAGTACGTGCCAACATTTGATTCAACACAATAATACTCCCTGCCGTAGAACTGGTGCTATTCAAGAGAGCTTGATTAAAATAAATCTAAAAAGAGTTGGAAGGGTTGGCACAGAGTCCTGATTTGAATCCTATGGAACACACAAAGGATGAAATGGAATGTCAGGGGAAGACCAACCAACATGTCCCACATCAATAGTTCAATTGTCACTCACCGTTCTGTTTTTCTTGAAGGTGGAGGTGTCATAACAGCTAAAGGAGGACCAACATGCTACTGAAGTGAGTGGCAGTGGTGTCAGTGTGAAACTGACATGTGTCCAGATACTTTCTGGAAGGTATGTAGAACTGAATGGTAGGAGAATCTCAAGGGCTTAGTGGTGGAGCGCAAGTACTCCACCACAAATCTCTAGATTCTGAATTGAGAGCTTTTGATTTTTGAATTAGGATACATTTATTAACAACTAATCTTGAAAGAGACAATGGATCCAAACCCCATAAGTTTCCTGAGTATGGGCTAGAACCTTCAGAAAAATACTCATTAAATAATGCATGACTATTGTGAAATTTTATATATGTGAATATGATTCCCAAAAAAAAAAAAAAAACTACACTTTCAAGTTGGTCACTTGCCTTGCATGCTCCTTGTTACTAATAACATTACAGGTGTTAGCAGCAGCAGCAATTACAGAAAATATTATTATATTAGGATAATCAACAAAGGCAAATACAATTAAAGAATTTAATTTTTAAAATAATTAAATAGCCTAAAGAGAATTCTGGAGTTACCATTTAACCAATAAGCGAGTGTAATGAGAGTCCAAAAGTTCACTGAAAGCCAATGTTCTTATTACAGGTAAACAATAAGAGTTTCTTAATAAATGAGACTTAGACATGGAACTTACAATATTATAATTAATTAGGATGGAATATTCTACACTACCTATGAGGAAATATGAATACAAGTTTTCATGATCAAGATTGATGTCCTGTTAGAAATAAATATAGTTTAGTTTGAGATGCAAGGACTCCTACTAAGTTATTACATGAGAGAGTTTGTTTATGCATGGGCACTGCACTTACATCATTTCTTCTACCCAGGTAGTATGAATGCATCGTTTAATTATACCTCATATTGTGAATACCTTCACAATGAGTGGCCGAGGTACTATACTGCTTTGAATAAGTAATGCTTCACCAGTGGAGAAGACTGATGTTACTTATTCTTGGCAGATACCACCACCCAGAAGGCACCGTTTTGAAGCTTAGAAAAGATGTTGTCTAGCCAAGAAGGGATTTAGGCATTTAGCTAAGAAATAATTTTAAATTATTACATATTCAATAAGTGAACATACATATAAGAATGCTAATGTATAGTGTGAAAATTGAGAACATAATGCTGCTGGTTAGGGGAGGGGTTAGCCCTTTTATTATTGTTTGGGTATAACTCCAGAATTGTGTTTGCCTCAACAGCCTTCTATATATGCCAAATAGTGCACAGAGAAAATTCAAATTATTATATTAACAGCAAAAGAGCTTGTTGCTTGTATCTGTTTTATGTATTTGACTGTAGAAGTGTGTTCACAGGTTAATTTGTATGTTGTGAGAACTGATAAACCGAGAATATTCAGAGGGAACTCCACTTACTTTGCCTGAGATCAGCTAACTAAACAGCCTTGACTGAAGAAGACTTTAGAAATTCCTCCAGTCAAAGACAAGAATTAAACCTCCCTCTCTGTTACTAACCAAATGAGTAACAGACTATGATGTATCATGCTAGTTAAGCTGCCATGGAGAACAATAGGCAGAGAAATTATTTCTCGAAGTACCAGAGCTTGACTCATATCAGTGTTGTGTCTTTGTCTGCACAAGCGTGTATTCATGGGACAATCTTTTGATTAAAACACTGATGTTGTGCAGGCTAAAAAAAACCCAGAATAACTCATGGGGGAAAGGGGGGGGGGCCCTATTTCCACCAGCTTAGATAAACTAATTCAGCTTCAATTGAAGAGGATCTTATAAATTCCTCCAATCATTGACAGAAATTGAACCTAGACCTCCCCCACTTATACTGTATTTTTATGTATTTGTCTGCACAAGCGTGTATTCATGGGACAATCTTTTGATTAAAACACTGATGTTGTGCAGGCTAAAAAAAACCCAGAATAACTCATGGGGGAAAGGAAGGGGGACCCTATATCCACCAGCTTAGATAAACTAATTCAGCTTCAATTGAAGAGGATCTTATAAATCCTCCAATCATTGACAGAAATTGAACCTAGACCTCCCCCACTTATACTGTATTTTTATGTATAGAAATGTGTGTGCATGGGAGGGGGGTAGCAATTTGCATGTTACAAAAGCAGAAAAACCTCGAATAACTTACTGGGAGATGTGACCTACTCCCTCCACCTCAGATCAGCTAATTACAGTCTCAATGGAAGAGGACTTTAGAAATCACTCCAGTGGACAGAGAAATTCAAATGTCAAAGCATTTGATCTGATTGACCTTTCTTGATAAAATATAGGATGCATTTATTTATTATTTTTTTTTCCATGATCAGTTCCACCAAAATGTATGCCAGCATTTATCACCATATTGGCAAATTTTCACCAGTAGCCCAAAGAGATATTCAGCATACTTAATTTATAAAATATAAACTGCAACTGTTTCTGAACAGATAGTTGGTTCAAGTGAAATTTACCTAGGATTTTGTATGTTTTCTATGAGTAACACAAAATTGTTACACACACACACACACACACACACACACACACACACACACACACACACACACACACACACACACACACACACACACACACACACACACACGCACACAGCAGAATTGGGCAATTTTTGGTTATGGGATGGGTTACTGGAGAATTTATTTATTTTTTGTTTTGGCAGATAAAGAATAAGTGCAATTCTTACCATCATTAGGCTATTCTAATAGTAACACCTTGCAGTTAACTTTTATACTAAAAAGTAAAATGCAAAGTAAATATGAATAAAAAGTTAAATACTATGATATAATGAAATAAGTAACCAATATTACAGCAATTACTTATTGTAACTTATTTTTCACTCACAGAATAAATATTATTCTGTGTCACTCACGCAAAAAGAATACTATTCTCCCAGAATAATATTTTATTCTGAGAGAATAAAAAAAATATTACAGACTATACCCAAAACAGAAGTATTTTTAACAATTGTTTTCAATCTTCTTGGATAAACAAATAGTTTCTATGAAATATTAAATAAATTGCATTATAATTACATTATAACATGACAAATTTATTCCCAAGCTTCTTAATTACATCATTCCAAATTATCAATTTTAATATATAATAAAAAAAAATCAAATTCCAACAAGAATGAACAATGCAAACAGAGATCACACAGATTAAACAAACCTCCTCAGTAGTCTCAGGTGGGCGGTACTTTTCAGAATGTGAGGACCAGTGGGCTTCAACATATTGCTTAAGTAAAACAGAAGCTAATTGTCTTATAGGTAAAGGACCATTTGGATCAACGGTAAGTTCTGCTAGGTGAACTCCAAACTCTAAAGAAATAAATTATATTCTTCTTCAAATAAACATATAACATAAAATAAATTCAATAAAGGCTTAATACTAATCAAATTTGAGAAAATAATACTTAAATAATAATATTATTTAAAATATAAATAATAGTTATTTAACAAATAATTTAAGAAAAAGAAAATCTTAAAATGATCTTAAAGTGCTTAATAACATAAAAGAAAGATTATACAAAACAGATTTTGCAATTTTATCTCTTCTTTTTCATCGAATGCCATCAGACTCTGCCTGTATTCGTTTGCACTATCCTGAATAAGACATATTTAGGGACTTCCTGTATCACATACTATATATATATATAGATATATATATATAGCAATTTTCTAGCCTATTTTCACCAAATTCCAAAGAACTTGAATATTCAACATGAAACCTCAAAATAGAAGTAAATAACAGTTTCAGATATTTAATGTTTTTTAATAACATTTACATATATATAATAAAATATATATGCATGTATTTCTGCTTATTGTATTTTTTTAAAACTATAAAATGTAAGAGAACAAGAGACTAATATTTCTGTTTTATGTATAAAATATATATATATATTTTTTTGCAATTTTCAGCAGAATTAATATTTTTTTTTAAATTAAGGGTGTAAATTTTTAAACATAGCATGTTTTAAAATTTAATTTCATTAAAGCTTAAAGTACTGCTGTCTAAGATAACTTTTGTATAATTACTGTAATTTTTTTTAAAGAATGATATTAGCATTAGTTGAGGCATATGATGTAAGAAAGCAAGTTTACGCAGCATCAGCCAAGAAAAAAAAAAAAAAAAAAAAAACATTCCCATTTCACCAATCCGGTCACTCCAAATGTTTGTCTAGTTCAGCCTTCAATTTTATGTAAGCTATCAACTTCCACAACAACAGATGGAAGTCTGTTCCAGCAATCAACTACCCACTGGCTAAAGGCAAACTTCTGCACATTTGCCATATAGTCATATATGTAAAAAATTATCAAACTGCATTTTTACCCAAGTCATCCCCACTGACACCTTAGCTAGCAGTGAAGGAAAAGCTAAGGAAAATGTTTTTGTAATTACTTTGATATTAATCTTTACTTCTTCTCTTAAACAGTTTTGGCAAAACATTCACTCTGGTCATGCCATAATGCTTTTAATTTTTCTGACAGAATCTCAATTATCGGTTGATTCAACTACTGCTCATCTCAAATGTGCAGTAGTGCATTTGTGCATATGTCCGTTCTGATATTCCCTGTCAGAGACTTGGCAATTTGGAATCGCCTCTCTTTGTCTTCTCTGGCTTAAAATCTCTCTACCTCATTGTGTCAAATTCATCTGTTGTCTCAACCGTTCTCCCAACTCCACTAATCACTTGGAGCTCTCTGACTTCCTCTCTTTGCAACTTGACTTTCTCCAGTCCAACTTTCCTAACAGTGAGGTAATTTTCCTTGGAGATTTTAACGTTCACAACTCCAGCTGGCTTCCGTTTTCTAGTCACACTGACCCAGCTGGTTGAGATGCTGAGGCTTTTGCAATTATTAATGACCTAGCACAGATTGTTCATTTACCTACAAGAATACCGGACAATCCTAATCATACAGCCAACACGCTTGATCTTTTTCTCACAAAAAACCCTTCTAAGTACACAGTCGAAGTGAGAAGTCCTTTAGGCACTTCAGATCACAACTTGGTGATTGTCTCTTCTCCAATGGAGCCTTTATCTCATGGCTATTCCCAACTTCGTGTTGTTTGGCATTACAAGAATGCAAAATGGGATGACCTGCGAGAATTCTTTTCTTCTTTTCCTCAGATCGTGTCAGTGAAATTATTCTTGCAGGAATGGAATCCTTTATCCCACACTCCACTTTAAAATCTCATCCTTTATCTAAACCTTGGTTTTCCAATAAATGTGCTAAGGCTGTTCAAGAGAAGAATGTTGCATATCGTAACTGGCTTGTTTCTAATTCTTCAGTTTCATTTTCTGCCTACACCAAAGCTCGCAACAATTGTAAAGCAGTTATTAATCAGTCCAAACTAGAGTTTGAACAGGCTAAAAGTAGAAAACTTGCTTCTTGCCCTAATGGTAGCCGAGCATTCTGGTCTCTTTCCAAAGCTATTGGCCGCAACTTTTGCCCATCTCTGCTCCCACCTCTGTCGAAACGAGATGGTTCTGTTGTCCCTTCAGCCAAGGATAAAGCTGACCTGCTAACATCCCATTTTTCTTCCAACTAGTGTATTAATAATCTTGGTAAAATGCCTTCCACCATTCCCAACATGCTCCGTTCAATGCCTCCTGTAGTCTTTCGTCAAAAGGATGCCAGAAGGATTTTGACGAAACTTGATGCTAAGAAACATCCAGGTCCCGATGGTATTTCTCCACTTGTTCTCAAAACCTGTACTCCTGAACTTACTACTGTTTTTTGCCCCCTTTTTTCGCTTTCTTGTTCCAAAGGTGTTTTTTCCTTCTGCTTGGAAATTTGCTTATATCCACCCTGTTCCTAAAAAGGGTGACAAATCCCCCCCATCCAATTATCGTCCCATTGCAATTAATTCTACTCTTTCTAAAGTAATGAAGAAATCAATTAACCGCCAACTTAAACTACCTAGAAACCTCCCATCTGATCAAATATCATCAGTGTCGATCCACTGGTGATATTCTGGCTTATGTTACCCATTTATGAACTAATTAAATGGAAAAGTTCGGTGAAACACATGCAGTTGCTCTTGGCATCTCAAAGGCTTTCAATTGTGTTTTGCATAAAGATCTTCTCAACAAGCCTCCATCTTATGGTTTGCCAACTGTTTTGTGCAATTAGTTATCCAGTTTTCTCTCTGATCGCAAACTGAGGGTGAGGGTAGATGGCTCTCTGTCTTCTAACTTCTCCACTAATGCTGGTGTCTCCCAAGGTTCAGTTCTTTCCCCACTCTTTTCCTCTTATATATTAATGAAGTTCTTCCATTGACTGGAAATCCTATCCACAGTTTTGTCGATGTTAGCACATTGCATTCCACTTTCCATTTTGAGAAACCTTGCTCTGCTCAATCAGCTTCAAATTCTCGAATATCCGCTACCAATTCCTTAAATGCCAATCTCCAGTTAATTCTCCAGTGTGGCAAAGACAACTTAGTTGATTTCAATCCTTCTAAAACTCAGACTTGTCTTATATCTTGCAAAAAGGATTCTTCTGCTCCTATGCTTATCTTTGGTGGCACTCAGATTTCTAGGCAAAATGATATATCTCTTTTTGGGATTACCCTGACTTCTATTCTCACTTGGCACAAGCACATTACAAATATTGCTTCCCCTGCATCTAAAAAACTTGGTTTTCTCTTTCGCTCTCGTTACTTTTCTTCACTCTGTAAAAATCACAAATCCGCCCTACCATGGAATATTGTTTCCACCTCTGGGGCAGTGCCGCCAAAACCTCTCTCAGGTTTCTAGATTCCATTTAGAAGAGGGCAGTTAGTTAATTAATGACTCCTCTCTACTCTCTGTCTCATAGACATACTGCTTCTGATGCATGCCTTTTCTTCCATGGGCACTGTTCTACTGAATTGGCTTTTTCAAAACAGTCCAAACACATGTCGCCACCAGCCAATATCCATTTATTGTCCAACTTCTAACTCACAGAACCAACTTTTCATCTTCCTTGTTTATTCGTTCGACTGCCGTTTTCTGGAACGACCTTCTTTCATACATATTTCCTGAAAATTACAGTGTACAGAAGTTCAAGTCTAATGTCAAAAAATATCTTCTTCCGTCTTCTCAACCTCCAACCCAAGCATGGTATTAAGTACTATAGGTTCTAATACCTCTCGTGTTTGGGGTTTTCATGAAAAAAAAAAAAAAAAAGGAGAATGAAAAGAACCTGGGAGTAATTGTGCAGTCAGATATGAAGTTTTCTGAGAAGTGCAGACAGTTTGAAAGAGTAATTCACGGTGTCTTGTCAATGATATACAGGAATTTTGCTAGCAGGGATAAGGTGTGGCTTCACCATTACCTTGTATAAGGCAATGGTGAAGCCACACCATTTTAGGAAGGATGTAGAGCTGCTGGAATGAGTACAGAGAAGGGTGCCAAGATTGGCGAGTGGGTTCTATAAATTGCAGCTTCTGGAGACTAGGTACCTGTGGGTGATATAATTGTATAAGGCTTTGAATGGATTGAGCAAGCTCAATGCTAATGGGATTCTTCCTCTTGTTTAGATTACTTAACTGAGAAGGCATAAATTCAAATTGAGAAAAGACAATTGTAGAATAGGTGTGCGGAAATTTGCCTTTAGCCAGCGGGTGGTTGATAGTTGGAATAAACTTCCATCTGTCATAGTGGAGGTCAGCAACTGAAATAAGTTCAAGGCAGAACTAGACAAGCATTTGGAGTGAATGAATGGGTGAAATGGGAAGGGTATTTTTTTTTTTTTTTTTTTGGCTGATGCTATATAAGAATGCTCTCTTTGCTAAATTAATGCTAAATTATAAAAAAGTGATGGAAACTTATTATTTTTGGTTTCTCTCATTTATGTTTATTTGATATGTTTTAAATGTGTTTAACAAATCATAATTAATAGATCATCAGTTTCAGGTCAGTAAAAAAGCAAAACATTATTTTTATAATAAAAACAAAAAGGATCACACTATCGCCCTGCAAATGTTACTTGTTAAAATCAAGGATGTGAGTGACAGAAAGTTAAAAAATACTTGTGAGTAATCACATATAATACTCAACACTCCTTTTCTGTGTTGAGTAATCACATATAATACTGAACACAGAAAAGGAGTTAATACTTATAATGCAGCCAGTTTTGAATATTTCTTACTGAATTGTTTCCTCTGGTCAATGCAACACTCGCTCTGTACAATTAATATATTACAGTCATGATAAGAAGATACTATAATAATCATAATAAGAATCTGCAGATAAAAGACCCACTAGTGGCAGTGATCAGTGTAGTGATGTGGGATTTACTTAAAGATGTAAACTACTGTTGAGAACAAAGGGAGGGATTTTGCTTTCGTAAAGGTGACTGCAGTGGGGCCAAATGATGAAGTTATCCCAGCTAATTCTAAATGGGAAGCATTCGGGGATGTAATCATAAAAACTGCTGAGCTTTTCACACCAATTAAGAGATACTGTTCATGGATTAGACCTAAATGGTTGTCAGATGTACCGATGAGACCTGCAGAATTGAAGAAGAATGCATAGGTCCATTGTGAAAAATTCAATGATGGCTCATTACTGCATATAAATTATCAGGTGATACAGAAGGCTACAGTAGATATAAATTAGTCTACAATCAAATCTGAAGGAGGTTAGGCAAGCTAAGACAGATTATGAGAGGTCCCTGCAAAGAATGCAAAGAGAAACAGCAAAGACTTGTTTACTTATGTAAACACTAGAAGGAAGATAATGAATCACATTGCTCCACTAGATATGAAGGAAGCTGTGAACTTTGATGAACTTGCTTAAGTTGCCAACAAACTGAATATCTATTTTGCATCTACATTCACACATGACGAATTTTTTTAGGGAAGCTGATACCAGAAGTATATCAAATTCTAAATGGGAGCTGAATGGTTTTGGTATAACTGAGAAGAAAGTGGAAGAGAAAGTGTTGAAGCTAAATGTAAAAAAAAAAAAAAAAAAGGCATGTGGGAGGGATGGGATCTGATCTGAACTGAACTTCATATTTAAGTCAATGTGCTTCTATTTGCAGTGTAGAGAGCCATATAAGTGGATATCTGAGATTTGTTGTGGTAGTGGTTATAATGAATAGAAGAAACAGTTGGGGACTCTTCTTGTTGACAAATGATAAGATGGAGGGAACACCAAGGGTTTAATAATCAAAATTCTGGCTATGCTCCTCACAAATCTCATTTCTACCCCCTGAATTCTGCTTTCATCCTTTTTCCGCTTAGTCCAAGTTTCAGATGCATACATCAGAATTGGTATGTAATAGACCTGATATATAGCCATCTTCTATATGTCTTGTCTTCAGATCAGATCAGATCTCTTGTCTTCCTATAGAGTAACCCCAGGGGCTCACATCTGGTGAGTATGGGCTTGGCACACCCAAGGTCCAGAGCTGGATATCATCATTCTTCTCTTTCTTGGTGATTTCCTTCTATTTTTGACATTCTC
Organism: Mastigoproctus giganteus; assembly: GCF_048544385.1. NCBI lineage: Eukaryota > Metazoa > Arthropoda > Arachnida > Uropygi > Thelyphonidae > Mastigoproctus > Mastigoproctus giganteus. Next base: position 67,420,298 of record NC_143578.1, read on the forward strand.
TCTCTCTCTCTCTCTCTCTCTCTCTCTCTCTCTCGAGTAACTTGGAATTTTTTGGCTGGTGCAGCATAAGCCTCAGGCTTCCTTGCACCATGTAGCTAGTAATAATAATAATAAAAAAAAAAAAGGTTTCTTCCAAACATTAAACAGTTTTGGAAGGTATGCTAAGTTAGTTTTATTCAAACCTCCATTCAGCATTCCTAATTACAGGACACATTCTTCTTTGGAAAATTAAATGAATTAGAGATTTCAGCATGTTCGTGGTGTACTTGTGGAGAAAAAGAAGACAGGATATATCTTCTGTATAGGTGCCATGAGTACTGAGATCTAAAAGAGGAACTGATTGATAGAGCACATAACGTGCAAGCATTGATTCCTGGATGTGAAGCCCTTTTACTGAAGACAAGGACAGACTTTTGGGCTTTTCAAAATTTGCAGTACACGTTTTAGAGAGAAGTCAAGTTCTGCTACAAATGGAGCAAGAACAATGCTGATGGAACAATCTGCACAAAATACGTGTTCAGGTGAACGGATTAAACAGTCCACATTGGAATGGAATTTTTCTGCAGCCAACAGTAACATAGGATCCATGGTACTGTTCCAATTAATAGTGAGTAGTTTATCCAGTGAAAACACACAAATGCAGACATTACTTACAGCGAAACAGCAATGGCATAAGATGATCCCTGCATTTCCATGTACTGCACTGCATATTTTCATAACACATACCAGCTTTTCGTAACTCAAAGGGATACAAGTAGAATGTTTCCTTCAACTGCAGCAAGCAATAAAGAAGATGCAATTTACCCACGGGTGACACTCATGTAAAACCAACATCTTCATTTGGAGGTAAGTATTTCACCTCCGTAGCCGAGTGGGCAGGAGCGGGAGTGCAGTAGCACACGCTCTTTGAGTAGACCGGGGTTCAAGCCCCTGCCTGCTGAATACGGTCGATCTGCCAACCCGCACTGGACCAGCGTGGCAGATTATGGTCCATTTCCCTCAGCATGAATTGTTGAGGAGGCTTCCACCCTGCAGTGGGTTGATAATGGCTGCACTTTACTTTTTTTTACTTTATTTCACTGTATCCTTGTGGAGGCAATCCTTTACTGTATCCTAGAAAGCAAGATTCTTGCAACATATATTGTGAACTAATTCCACCATGCAGTGAATAGCTCCTTTCCAAGAACATTTTCTTGAACGATCCTTGTTGCATGAGCTGGTCCTCTGGCTACATCATATCGAAATTAAAATTTTGATGTTTTCAAAGCGTGAACAGTTCCTACAACACAGTATCCTCAGAAGAACTACTTCCTACAACATAGTATCCTCAGAAGAGCTGCTTCAGTAGCTGATCTTTAGATTACTGTAAAGTGGTTTCTTGTGCCGCAGACAAAAGCTGTGTAATGCAGTTCCTTATGCTAAACGCACAAGTTTTGGCAACTGGTAGACAATCATTAATGTTTCAAGAGGGCTAGTACAAATAGGCCAGTTCACCCCTAGTATGCCTACATTTAGCATTAGCATAGGCATTTGATGCAAGAAAGCAAGCTTATGCAGCATCAGCCAAAAAAAAAAAAAAAAAACCACTTCCACTTCACGTGCTCTTTCAAGTCAATGTACTTGATGAGGATAGGTGCTTCAGTGTATATATTATCACTGAGTGGTCATTCAAGTCAGCATGCTCCATGAGGATTACACAACTACATGTGGAGAGGTTAATTGTCATTGGAAAAAACGTCAACATCTAACTAAGTATACTGTATTTGAAGGATCACAAAAACAATGTACTTGGAGTAGATCTATATTCATCTTTGAACTACAATTTACTGATGTGAATACCTCCATGGCATGAAGTTCAGCTATATAGATTACATTTCATTTATTAAAAAGTTTCTCCCTATATGGACATCACATTAAACTTAAAATTAATTAATGGCAGTAAGTCAGTAGTCAATTATCTGTAAGTAAATAATCTGTACAGTATTGTAAATGGGGGGGGGTTGCCAGGAAAACTGGCTGGAACTGCCTAGTACAATAAATAAATAAATAAATATAAAATCATATTAAAGTTAGCAGCAAAGGAGGTAAGCAAACCCTTAGCCATAATTATGAGAACATCCTTGATTCGGAAGAGGTTACTGTCAACTGAAGATAAGTGAATGTATTCACAATTCACAAAGAAGGATCAAAGGTTGATATGATGCAATTACAGACTAGTTAGCTTGACTTTGGTTCCACGGAAAATAATGGAGTCACTTTTTAAAGAAGTAATGCATGATCATCTAAACTGGAATGCAATTGTATTGTGCTCAGCATGAATTTAAGGGGCAACCTTATCTGACCAATCTGATTGGATACTGCTACACAGTGACAAAGAAACCGGATGCAAAAAATAATTTTGATATCATATACATGTACTTAGATTTCAGAAAAGCTTTTAGGAGGGGGTTATGTTCTTAGTTAAGCATATTGAATCTACAGCAGTGCATCCAGTTAACAAGGGTGACCAATGAAATGTTGAGTCAGTTCAGTGTGACATAAGCACTGGGAAAACAAAAATGAGAGTAGGAGTGTGCTATAGACTTAATGACTGTGATGACTTTACTAAACAACTAAGAGAGAAAGAGAGTATGCTAGTAGATCAGAATGTCTTATAATGGGAGAATTTTTAAATTTCCAGGCGTTGACTGGAATTTGTGGATTAGTCACTCGCACACTAGCAAGACCTTTTTGATATTTAATGGATGACTTTTCTACAGCAGCATGTTAGAGAGGTGACTAGAGGAAGTAATACTGTTGATCTGGTTATCCTTCATGCATTAAGAATCTGCAGGTAAAAGACACACTGGGTGGCAGTGCAGTGATCACAGTGTACAAATATAATTAAAGCCATAACTACTGTCAGGGGTAAAGGGAAAGGATTTTGCTTTTAAGGATGACCACAGTAATTTTCAGGCAGTTTTTAAATTCTATGCAGTGAGACTGACTGATGATGTTACCAAGAGCAAATTCTAAATGGGAAGCATTCAAGGAAGTAACTGTAGAAGGTACTAGGCTTTTCATACCAACTAAGAAATACAGTTCTAGGCTTAGACCTAAATGGATGGCAGATGAACAGATAAGACTTATGGCAGAGAAGAAAAACGCATGGAATGCATAGAAATTATCAGGTGATGCAGAAGTCTATGGAAGATATAAACGAGACTGTTCTATAATCAAGTCAAAGGATGTTAGGCTAACTAAGACAGCTCATGAGACATCTCTGGCAAAGAATGCAAGGAAAAGCAACAAAGACTTTCTTACAAATATTAAAAGTAGAAGGAAAGTGTTAAATCAAAATTACACCACTTGATGGTTGTGGTTTAACTGTCGATGACCTTGCTCAGGTTGCTGACAAACTGAATAGGTATTTTCAAACTACATTCACACATGAGGAATTCTTTAGGGGAGGGAATGCCAGAAGTTCAAAGTCTAACAGGCAACTAAATGACTATGATAACTGAAAGGAAAGTGGAAGAGAAATTGTTGAAGCTGAACATAAAAAAGAACCTGGGATGGATGGGACTATCCAATTATATTAACATGTTCACTGCTGGAACACAAACTAGAATCAAAATGAACTGCAATTTTTGTACCTTAACACAACTATGCGCATCTATTCAATTGCAGTTAATAAATCAGCATTGTAAAAGGAAAGACACATAAAATGAGTAATTGAACAATACTGATCAACTGACTGAATCATGTGTTATCGCATTACGGCTAGAATTTTGCTTAGCATCAATTGCACTCTCCAGAGAGCACTATAAAAGCTGTATACTTGGTTCACAGTTTCACATATTCTTTGCTTATGCTGAAGTTATTTTATGTAGTTCTCTATTTTGCACGAGAAATAAAGGCAAAAATCTTTAGAGGATTATGCTTGCTGAATTTTAATTCTTTATTTTATGAAAAACAAAAGATCATCTTTAGTGTGCGTATTGATAAAATTTTGTGTAAAGAGTATTTTCCACTAAAATTTTACTCTAAAGGGTCGTTATAATACAGTGGTTTTAGACCTTTTTTTAATAATAACACCCTAAGTAATTTATTTTATTTTGTGGCATCCCTACTCAATTTTCTGCCTGTTAGATCTGATTCTCTCTCTGTATGTATGTGTATATATATATATATATATATATAGAGTATATATCTAATACTGTATTTTATTCTTTATTCTTTATATAGAGGTACTAAATGAACAATTATAGATCACTAAAAAATTAAAGATACTGTACACCTTTTTTATAATGAAATAAATATATAAATTTTTAAAAAATAAGTTTAAGTAACTTAAATCTAAATTATGTGGCACTCCTGAAATGTTGTTGCAGCACCCTAAGGTGCCACGGCACCCCAGTTGAAAAACACTGTTATAACAGATCCATAGCCTGGAACATCAGGACTAAAGAGGTACAGGGATGACAGCATGTTGAAGCTGATGACAATGAATCAGCTCTTTATAATATGTCGTCTGATACTTAAACCTATTCAAATCTATTCAAGTGGTGCAGATTCTGCATCTCATTCAAGTGCATTTGTTGATGTTAGAACACAAACAACAAATGCCAACATTAGTAGAATGATGATTCTTCAGAGATGAAATCCTTCCCATTTACTAAAAATGCAGTGCCTCAGAGAAGTACCCCAAAGCACCCAAAAAAGACCCTCGAAAATATAAGTAGCAGCAAATGTGTTAAGGAAGGCAGCAAAGGAGGTAAGCAAATGCTAAGCCATAACTGTGAGAACATCTTTGGATTCTGGAATGGACTAGAGATGTGCAAATATACCCCATTTCACAAAGGGGAAATCAAAAGGTGACATGAGAAATTACAAACCTGTTAGTTTAACTTCTGTTCCAAGGAATTACATGAATGCACTGGTTAAAGAAGTAATGCAGAACCATCTTGACAGGAATGGAATTATGCTGCAGTCACACAGGATGGATTTTTTTTTAAGGGGCGATCTTGCCTGACCAATCTTATTGGATAATATAATTGTGGTAACAAAGGAACTGGATGCAAAAAATAAATTTGATATCATATACTTAGATTTCAGGAAAGCTTTTGATACTGTTGCACACAAAAGACTGCTGTACAAATTGGAGGTGTGTGGCATTAAGGGCAAGTTAGTACTCCTCTAGATAAAGTGGGAGAAGACAGAGCGGTTATTAATGGAAACTGCACCTCATGGATAAATGATATTAGTGTAGGCCCCCTCAGTTCAGTGCTGAGCCCATTGTTATTTTCTATATTATTTATTAATGATATTAATAAAGATATATCAAACTTAATGTCCATTTTGCAGATGACACAAAGGTTTGCAGGGTGGTTAATGACAGTAATCGAAGTAAGCTACCACAAGATCTAAAAAAATTAGAGAAATGGACTGAGAAATTGCAATGGAAGTTTAACATTGACAAATGCAAAGTACCATATGAGCAGCAATCTCAGAGTAACTTGTTGACTGTGTGGTACTACATGCAGGGTAGTGGAAAGTCTGGTGATAACTGTGCTGTTGTTATTTGGTTTTTTTAGGAGCATTAGCAACTAAGGCCATATTGCTCCGGGGATATGCGGTGGTCACGGGCTCGAATCCCAGTCTAATCAAGAAGCGTGTGCTACGCACTGCCGCTCCTGCCCACTTGGCTACAGAGGTGCCTGGATAATTGTGCAGTCAGATATGAAGTTCTCTAAGCAATGCAGGCAGGCTGTCAGAGCAGCTAATGGAGTTTTTCCAATGATATTCAGGAATTTTGCCAACAGGGATATAGAGGTGATTATTCCATTGTATAAGGCAATGGTCAGGCTACAGCTTGAGTACTGCATACAAGTCTGGAAATCTCATTTTAAGAAGGATGTAGAGTTTCTGGAATGGGTACAGAGAAGGGAAATGAGATTGGTCCCATTTCCCTTCTCTGTACAAAAGGATGGTCTTACCAAGAAGTGCTTCAATTCTGCAAATTGCAGCATCTGGAGACTATGCACCTGTGAGGTGATCTGATTCAGGTGTTTAAGGTATATATTGAATGAATTAAGCAAGTTCAATGCGGATGGCATTCTTTCTTTTGCTCAGCCTACACATGAGAGACATAAATTGAAACTGAGAAAGGACAGTTGCAGGATAGAGGTGTGGAAGTTTGCCTTCAGCCAGACAGGTGATTGATTGTTGGAACAAACTTAAATCTGTTGTTGTGGAAATGGGTGTTTGAATAAATTCAAGAAAAAACTAGAAAATTTGTTGGAAGGTGTTTTTTTTTTTTTTTTTTTCCTTTTAGCTGATGCTGTATAAGGTTGCTTTTTTTGCATCATTACCACCACTAATACCAATAATAGCAGCAGTTCTCTTTTAAAAAAAATAAAAAGAATAAAAATTAAACTTCAGTGGCACAATGTGATAAGAAATCAAAATCTGTGGTGGTTTTATGTATTCCAGGCCAGAAAATGACCTCAGTTGCGGGAAAAGGTACTGAGCACAAGTTTCCCAAATTATCCAATGTATACAAGGAAGCATAGCAAAACATTTAAAAAAAAAAAAAAAAATCAGTGAATGAGTGGGTGTAAACCTACCACAGAATGTTTTGACTGTGGCTCTGTTCCCACTAACAAATTTCAATTAAAAATTTAGCAGTACTGAGCAATCCTTTAGAATTTTATTGAAATGTACTGAAGAGTACAATGAGGCTTTATATTTTTTTAAGTTTAAATATAAAATATTTCTTGTCCTATATCAAAATTTATACCCACCCTAAAAAATGGAAAATTAAAGGTAAAAACACCACAAAAAAATAGCAAAAACCAAAATGATTATCAAGTAGCATCTGGAGCCGACAGGATAAGGCAATACAACTAACAGCCAACATGCATAGGTATATTGATTTGCATGTATATAAGTGACTGTAATTAAAAATTTATGAGCATCACTTATCATCAATACCAGCTAGTCAATTTTTTCTGGCAACTATGTATGGAAAATTGCTCTGTACAATTTGCAATACACGGCATTATGGTGGTGCTAGGTATTATCTGTTGTTCCTTCTTTATCAGAAGTTAAACATCGAAACATATGCAATGCATTGCAGGATCATCTAAACAAGACTGCACCAATAATTCAGACAGCATGGGTCTGTTAAAGAAAAGTCTTGTCTGACAAATTTGATTGTACACTGTGGTTACAAAGGAACTGGATGCAAAAAATAATTTTGATATCATATACTTGGATTTCAGGAAAGCTTTTGACACTGTTGCGCATGGAAGACTACTGTACAAATTGGAGCAGTATGGTATTAACGGTAAGTTGCTACAATGGATAAAAGAGTGGTTCAGTGGGAGAAGACAGAGGGTGATAGTCAATGGATGCTGCTCTTCGTGTACTAATGTTATCAGTGGAGTTTCACAGGGTTTAGTGTTGGGCCCACTGTTGTTTTGCATATTTATCAATGATATTGATGAAGGTATATTGGGCTTAGTGTCAAAGTTTGCAGATGATACAAAGGTTGGCAGGGTTGTTAATAACAGTAATGACAGTGTGTTACTGCAACAGGATCTAGAAAATTTTGGCAAATGCACTGAGAAGTGGCAACATTAACAAATGCAAAGTACTGCACACAGGTAGAAGTAACCCCAGAGAAACGTACCAACTGTGTGATACACTTAAGGTGGTAGAAAATGAAAAAGACCTGGGAGTAATTGTGCAGGCAGATATGAAGTTTTCTGAGCAATGCAGACAGGCTGCCAGGGCAGGTCATGGGGTTTTTTCAATGATGTACAGGAATTTTGCTAGCATGATAAAGGAGGTGATTATCCCTTTGTATAAGGCAATGGTCAGGCCACGCTTTGAGTACTGCATACAGGTCTGGAGGCCTCATTTTAGGAAGAATGAGGATTTCCTTGAGAGTGTACAGAGAAGGGCAACAAGATTGGTGAGAGGAATGAAGGAATACTCTTACCAAGAGAGGCTTAAGTTCTGTAAATTTCAGCGACTGGAGACTAAGCACCTGAGAGGTGATCTGATTGAGGTGTATAAGGCTCAGATTACAAACCTAATGGGGCATAGCAATAAATTCAAATTGAGGAAAGACAGTTGTAGAATAGATGTGCGGAAATTTGCCTTTAGCCAGCGGGTGGTTAATTGCTGGAACAAACTTCCATCTGTTGCTGTGGAAGTTGATAGCTTAAATAAATTCAAGGAGGAACTGGACAAACTTTTAGAGGGAATGGTTGTGTGAATTTTTTTTTTTTTTTTTTTTTTTTTTGCCTGATGCTACATAAGCTCATATGCTTGCTTTCTTGCATCACATACCTCTATTACTATATCTGGACTTTCTTTCAACCTCACTCACAAATATCCCAAAATTCAAAAATTAGCAGTGACTTACACTTAATATAAGTTCCCTCTGCCATAACATACCACTATTGCTAATGGTACATTAACTGTAATTTCAAATAGCAATAATTAACTATTTTTATATCTAACATCCTTCCTAGCAATAGAGTGGTTGTGAAAATGAAGCAAGAAAGCATGGCTTCATATTTCAAACGCATAACAAGTAAAATTAGGCATCAACATAATGACACAGTCCTCCCCAAACTATGGACGGGACTGTGTCTTTATGCTAATGCTATTTTTTTAGGAATACTTACATCCAACAGCAGCCATATAAACATCATTCTTCAGAATAATGTCTGTATGGTTGACAAATGAGGTATTTTGAGCATTTCCTAGCTGATTTTACCCCAGGGACTCACATCTGGTGAGTATGAGCTTGGCACACACCCAAGGTCCTGAGCTAGATATCATCATCCTTCTCTTTCTTTGCAATTCCCTTCTATTTATGATTCTTGCTTGCTTGCTTGCTCTCTCAGGGTAATTCAGATTTTTTTAAATACACTTAATTTCTTCACATTATATTATGGGATTTGAGGACTGGTTGTATGTTATCAAACATCATCAGTCACTTATTTCATTATTACTATTATTTATTTATTTTTATTTTTTTTGACAACTCATAAATTTAACCCCAGAGGTTAAATTTATGTGGTGTGTATGGGCTAGGCACACCTAGGGTCCTGAGCTGGATATCATCATTCTTCTCTTTCTTGGTGATTCCCTTCTCCCTCTCTGGCTAACTCAGGATTTTTTTTTTTTTTTTTTTTTTTTTTGGCTGGTGCAGCCTCAGGCCTCCGTGCACCATAAAGCTAACAATAATAAATAAATAATAACATGAGATGACACCACCACCACCACCACTGCATGTCTAATGCTTTATGTTCTGCGTGAAAAGCATTAAATAAATAAACATCATTCTAATGGACTTAAATCACCCCAACATAACAAAAAAAAAAAAAAACTATCTCATTACACATAAATGAATGGGCACCACTGATCGTTTTTTATATGTTTATTTATTTATTTGTTTTATTTCTGAGAAAGTCAGTAATTGACTACACACGCTGTCGAACATATCCGGTAACACTTACTATCGCCAACCGAAACTAATCAAAAACAAATGCATAAAAATCGCAATCAAGGTTAAATTTTAAATACTGACCATCCGTAACTTCTAGTACTTTCAACTGTTCTTCAGCACTTGCACGCGCATCATGAATTGGTGACAAAATGGAAACTAAAGTTTCAAATAATGCTTCTTTCAAAGTCCTGCTCACCTCACCAACGGGGGCCGCCATTTTATAAATGAAGACTCAAATTTGGCGGGAATAAGACGGTTTTTAAAAAGGAAAATAGGGATTGTTAACCACAAAAAATAAAAGAAATAAAATAAAATAAAAGTTGTGGATTAGGTCATAGTTAATAGAGAATCGATAGGTGGATAGTGCGACAAAGAGATGATGCCGCTGCTCAAGTACTCTAATGAATATTTCTTTGGCGTGTGTGTGTGTACACAACTGCTTGCTGAATGAACATTCGGATCTGCAACTAACTATAAAGTTCAATTTCAGATGGGTTATCCCTCCTCCTCCAAATCAAATTTGCCAAGAACAGGGGTCAGTAATAAAAAATGTGTTTCCAAAAATTTAGGTAGGAGATTTAATTCAGTAATTTCCTAATTAGCGAATAAATCAATTGGCGTGAAAACTTAAGAAAATGGAAAAAAACAAAACGCCACTTCCAATATTTTTTGTAGATTTATCTCATACGCTTTTCTAGGAAAGATGGGAAACGATTACACTGTACATTCCTTCTCTGCACTTTCGAACCATGAGGAACAGACTGTGCTTCCACAGCCAAAAACGAAACATAACTAAGAGATTTCAAGGATGAAAATCGGAACAAAATGCACTCCGAATAAGAAATATCGGGACATTTCCGGTAGTCATCTATCGAAGCTATTATGATGCGACTTTATAGTCCCTGCTTTTCAAAGACACCCTATATTGTAATATTTCCTTTCATAACACAGTGTACAAAAAGGTCCACAAATTTATCTTTGATTCAATTAAAATAATCAAACAGATAAATATTGGAACATAAAAATCCTAACCCAGATATAAATTAGCAAGATTAGCAAGTATAGATAATCAAATTCCACAAAGTGTTTGCCGCGTCTCGCTTAACAATTTGGTGGAATGCTCATTTCTTTATTTCTTTTGTGCGTGTACTTAAAGGACGGTCGTATATTTTGCGATTCGGAATAAATTACATCGAGTGTTTTCAAAGGAAAGGGAAATATTTTTGGAACAGCTGGTTGATTGATGTGGTAGGAGTGAAAGATTAGCTACATACAGTGGCGGATTCAGGGCAGGGGACCACGGACCGTTCCTCCTGTCGTTTTTCGGAGAATATACACCAATCGTTTAAATTCTCTTTAGCTACAAAAAAAAATATTTTTTTTTTTTCATTGTTAACTTTTAGGCTTTTACTTTTTTTTTTTTTTTTTTTTTTTGCATTGTGGCTCAGCTATTTTCAACTGACTACAGTTGGCAACACTGATGCTGATGTGGTCGCCATTCTAATTTGACGCTTCACGCAGTTTGGTCATGCACAGAGCCAGCGCAAGGGTTTCTTGCGCTCTATGCTACACTTAAAATCTGAGCGCCATTGGGGAAATTTTTCAGTCTAGCTTTGTCGGAGTGACGCTTTGTCGGCGCAGCGCCGACAAAGCAACCCCAAATGTCATAAAAGTTGGGACTTAAAAGATTAGAACGTAAAAGAATGTCACTATATGGCTAAAGATAATAATAATAATAATAATAATAGATGATAATGATGCCGCTGTGCTACCGGCGCAGACAGTAAAGTGTTTTTGGTATCAAACGACACCAGCGGTTTCCCCCATCTCCGTGTAGTATACATTGTGGGTGTGAAACAGAACACTGTCAATTTCAGTGGTTTCAAGGTATATGGATTTTTTATATGTGTAGTGTTGTGTAGTGTTCCGTTGTTTCTCTGGTCATTTAGCCACTGGGCCCCTAATGGATCCTAGAGTTGCCCACATCCCCCCCCCCATGGAGGCAGACGAGGTACACCAGTATTATAATTATTTACACTGGTAGGTCCTGCCACCTAATTTCCTGAGATTTCAGTAGCTAGAACCTAAAAAAAAAAAAACGCTATAGATAGGGATCAGCCAAAAGGAGTAGTAGTAGTAGTAGTAGTGGCATGTGATGCAAGAAAGCATGTGTATGAGCTTATGCAGTATCAGCCAAAAAAAAAAAAAAAATCACACCATTCCCTCCAAATGCCTGTCCAGTTCCTCCTTAAATTTATTCAACCTATCAACTTCCACAACGACAGATGGAAGTTTTTTCCAGCATTTAACCACCCGCTGGCTAAAGGCAAATTTCCGCACATCTATTCTACATTTGTCTCTTCTTAATTTGAATTTATGCCCCCTTAGTTTCGTAATCTGAACAATGGAAGGATCTCATCAGAATTCAGCATGTTCAACCCATTCAAGGCCTTATACACCTCAATCAGATCACCACGCAGGTGCCTAGTCTCCAGCCACTGCAATTTGCAGAACTTAAACCTCTCTTGGTAAGAGGATCCCTTCATTCCCCTCTACAATCTTGTTGCCTTTCTCTGTACACGCTCAAGTAAATCGACATCCTTCCTAAAATGAGGCCTCCAGATCTGTATGCAGGACTCAAGGCGTAGCCTGACCATTGCCTTACACAGAGAGATAATCACCTCTTTTTCCCTGCTAGCAAAATTCCTATATATCATTGACAAAACCCCATGACCTGCCCTGGCAGACTGTCTGCATTGCTCAGAAAATTTCATATCTGACTGCACAATTACTCCCAGGTCTTTTTCATTTCCTACCACCTTAAGTGTAGTACCATACAGTTGGTACGTTTCTCTGCGGTTACTTCTATCCATATGCAGTACTTTGCATTTGTCAAGGTTAAACTTCAGTTCCCACTTCTTAGCCCATCTGCCCAAATTATCTATATCCTGTTGCAGTAGCACACTGCCATTATTGTCATTAACAACCCCGCCAACCTTTGTATCATCTGCAAACTTCGACATTAAACCTGATATACCTTCTTCAATATCACTGATAAATATACAAAACAACAGTGGACCCAACACCGAACCCTGTGGGACTCCACTAATAACATTAGTCCACGAAGAGTAGCACCCATTGCTTACCACCCTCTGTCTTCTCCCACTTAACGATCCTGGTTAAGTGGGAGAAGACAGAGAAGACTCTTTTCCCACTTAACCATCCTGGTTAAGTGGGAAAAGAGTACTGGTTATGCGATTTGATGTGGAGGAATACTGAAGGCTGGGGGGAAAAGACAGAGAAAAGGGGTCATAGAGACATTGAAAGATTAGCTAAGGCCAAGAAGAAGAAAAACAATTGGACTTGGCACACCCAGGGTCCTGAGCTGGATATCATCATTCTTCTTTTTCTTGGTGATTCCCTTCTCTCTCTCTCTCTCTCTCTCTCTCTCTCTCTCTCTCTCTCTCTCTCTCTCTCTCTCTTTCTGTCTCTCTCTCGGGGTAATTCAGAAATTTTTTTTTTTGGCTGGTGCAGCATAAGCCTCAGGCTTCCTTGCACTCTATGTCTAATAATAATAATAATAATAACTACGCTGCGGCAGTCTGTTGCCGTTTTAGGTCTGTAGCCGTATAGTGTCTATACGTAAAATCGATGTATTTTACGTATAGACACTGCAAATTGCTTTACGGATTCCAGTAGCGCGATTTGCAGTGGCACAACACACTACACACATTTGTCCATTGTGTGTTGCGGCAATGTCTGTAGAGTGCGGCACTGGCTAAGATCTCCTATAACAGCCTATTTACTTAGGTAACAGGTGACAGTGCCGATATAGGGCTGCAATTCAGTTAAGGGACCACCAGGCTGCCAGCAACGGCAGTGATCGACTCCAGGAGACTCCACCAAGTCAATTCTTCCCTTCTCTTTCCCCAGATACGTGACACAGCCATGATGGGTTATGAACATCACTGTTCGGAATGTCACAAGGTGCTCATTTTTCTTTGTCTTTGTCTTTGTGTCTCTTTGTTTAGAGGTTTGCATCTGATTGGGTGATTAGGAATGCTAATTATAAAAAAAGGTGTTTGGTTTTGGTTGTGTGTGGCTAAATAATAGCGAGTGTGTGGAGGGAGAAACCCCAAAAAATGGGGCTCTGGGAACGGTAGCCCCCATAAAAAAATTAATTCAAAAATGTCACCTGATAAACTAAATGATTGGCTGATTAAGAATGCATAATTTCCTCCATTCAGTTTTTGTTTGCCTTTCTTCTGAGTGGATGTGCTTGTTTTACGTTCTTTCCTTCCTTAATGGTTTTATCAGAGATATACGAGCTGCAGTTCAAGACAGTGATTGATTGAGGACATCCAGAACCGGCGCCAGGTCTGTCAGCGCCCTAAACGATATTTTTTGGTGCGCCCTCTACAAATGCATGGGATGCATATAAATTATTAGGTGACACAGAAGCCTATGGCAGACATAAGCTAATCTGTAATCAAGTAATGCGCTGTAGCACAGTGGTATCGTCACCGTCCTCCCCACACCGCGTGAAAAAGGCCCGGGTTCGAATCCCGTCGATGACGCGAGGAACTTTAATGGGCTTTTTTCTCTCTGTGGCTGAGTTAGCCGGTCTCAAGAGTAAATAGCAAGGTTTTTTCCCCCAGAAATTGGGTTTTTTTCATCCAGCAAAACAGACAAATCGACAAGAGAACACGCGAAAAATACAAACATAAATGCGGGTTTATGTAATCAATACGGGTAACCTTAATATAATAATAAAGTCTGGAATCAAGTCGCAAAGGAGGTTAGTCAAGCGAAGGCAGATAACGAGAAATGTTTGGCAAAGGATGCTAAGAAAAACAGTACGAATTTTTTTTATTTATATAAACTCTAGAAGACAGGGATGAATAAGATTGGTCCACTTGATAACGATGGTTCAACTGTTGATAATCCTGCTCAAATATCTGATAATTTGAATAAGTATTTTGCATCTAAATTCGCACATGAGGAGCAGTGGTGAATTCGGGCCGGAACGCGCCGGAATGCCGTTCCGGTCCTTTTTTCTAAATGTCATAATAGAAAATCATTAAATTTACACACCTAATATTATGAAACAATGGCGTAATCAAAGGGGAAGGATAAATATCTATTTTACCCATTGCTACTAAATATATATATATTAAAAGTAATCTTTAAAATTAATAGATTTTTTTAATTTTTTTTTTAAATTTTATTTAAAAACAAAAATATAAATTTCGCAATGAAACTTGAACGTTTGTTACTAAAGTACTAAAGTTACTAATGTGTATGATAAAGAGATCCAACGAATGAGATATACTGTGTTGGGTGCAAACGCTACATTTTGATTCTCCATGGACTGAACACTAGAACTGATTGTTCTATGAACTGTGAGTCTGAAGTCTGATTCACTTACTGTACAGTCGATGTGGCGTTATCATATAGACTTCTGGAGAACGAGCGTTCCGGTACTGTTTTTTTTTTTTTTACGACAAGCGTTCCAGTACTATTTTTTTTTAGCACTACACCTCTGATGAGGAGTTATTAGGGGAGGGAAATGAGAGGGGTTTTTTAAAATGTAACAGAGTGCTTAATGAATTTGTAATAACTGAGAGCAAAGTGGAGGAGAAAGGCACCTGGGGTGGATAGGATCTATCTAGTTATATTAAAGGAGGCGGCAAAGGAAGTAAGCAAACCCTTAGCCATAATTATGAGAGCATCGTGGACTCAGGGGAAGTCCCCACGGATTAGAGATGTGAAAATGTATAACCAATTCACCAAAAGGGATCTAAAGGTGACTTGAGTAATTACAGGCTAGTTAATTAAACTTCTGTTCCGGGAAAAATAATGGAGTCACTGGTTAAACTTCAGACATAAAAATGGTTTGTTAAGGGAAAGTCTTGTCTGACAAATTTGATTGGATACTGTTATGTGGTTACAAAGGAACTCGATGCAAAAAATAATTTTGATATCATATACTTGGATTTCAGGAAAGATTTTCACTACTGTACAAATTGGAGCAGTACGGTATTAAAGTAAAGTTGCTACAATGGATAAAAGGGTGACTGAGTGGGAGAAGACAGAGAGTGGTAATTAATGGATGCTGCTCTTCGCAAACTAATGTTATTAATGGAGTACCCCAGGGTTCGGTGTTTGGCCCACTGTTGTTTTGAACATTTATCAATGATGGTTGCTTGGTTTTTAGGAACATTAGCAACTAAGGCCATATTGCTCCGGGAATATGCGGCGGTCATTCCCTGACCTTTCCGCATCCTCCGTATTTGGTGGTCACGGGCTCGAACCCCGGTCTAATCAAGAAGCGTGTGCTACGCACTGCTGCTCCTGCCAACCTGGCTACGGAGGCGCCTTTATCAATGATATTGATGTAGGTATATCAGGCTTAAGGTCCAAGTTTGTAGATGACAGAAAGGTTGGCAGGGTTGTTAATGGCAGTAATGGCAGTGTGCTACTGCAACAGGATCTAGAAAAGTTAGTCAGATGGGCTGAGAAGTGATAACTGAAATTTAACATTGACAAATGCAAAGTACTGCATATCGATAGAAATAACTACGGAGAAATAGGGTGGTAGAAAATAAAAAAGATGTAGGAGTAATTGTACAGTTAGATATGAAATTTTTTTACAGTGCAAACTGGCTACTGGAACCAGTGATGGGGTATTGTCAATGATGTACAGGAATTTTGCTAGTAGGGAAAAGGAGGTAATTGTTCCATTGTATAAGGCAATAGTCAGGTCACGCCTTGAGTACTGGTTCAGGTCTGGAGACCTCATTTTACGAAGGATATAGAGTTGCTTGAGCGTGTACAGAGAATGGCAACAAGATTGATCGAGGGGAACGAAGGGTTCCGCTTACCAAGAAACGCTTAATTTCTGCAAATTGCAGTGGCTCGAGACTAGGCACCTGCGAGGTGACCTGATTAAGGTGTATATAAGGGCTTGGATGGTTTGAGAAGGCTCAATGCTGACAGGATACTTCCACTTTCTCAGATTCGGAAGCTGAGGGGACATAAATTCAAATTGAGGAAAGACAATTGTAGAATAGATGTGCGGAAATTTGCCTTTAGCCATCGCGTGGTAAATTGCTGGAACAAACTTCCATCTGTCGTTGTGGAAGTTGATAGCTTAAATAAATTCATGGAGGACTGCACAAACTTTTACAGGGAATAAATGTGCGAAATTGTTTTTTTTTTTTGGCTGATTCTACATAAGCTCATACACTGGCTTTCTTGGATCACATGCCTCCATTGCTGCTACTACTACTACTATTAATTCCTATTAAGTTTATGCATTATATTTTTACTATTAACTGAAAAATACTTACTTTTTTATTTTAAAAAGAAACAAAATGTTTGAGAGCCCCTTAATTATAGAATCAAATATATTATTTAGGAAAGAAATAAATCAACCACATTTTACAATATAATAATGTTATTTATTATAATATAAATCGTATCAACGAATATAATTGATACGTGCCGTTCAACTGGCTACTTTAACGTCCCGTTTATTCTTTCGAATACACGATAACTGAAATCCAAACTCTTCCTAATTGCTTGAATCGGAATGTAAGATTGACTTCATGTCGTGACTTTCGGAATATCGGAACTTTACAGATTTACAGCAAATAAATGAATTTGCGGGCCATTTTGCGTCCCCTAAATTTCGGCAGGGGTGTCTGCGCGGGTAGCACTGTGATATCGTCACCCGGGTTAAAAAAGGTTCGGGTTCGAATCCCATTAAAGTTCATCGATGACGCGATGAACTTTAATGAGCTTTTTCCACTCCGTAGCTGAGTTAGTCGGTCTGAGGCGTAGATATCAGGATTTTTTCCCCAGAAACTGGAGTTTTTCGTCCAGCAAAACAGACAAATCGACCATAGAACACACGCAATTAACAGACATAAGACACACAACACGACAGATGAATTTAGTTATTCGGGTGGCCTAAATATAATAGTATGCTTCAGCGATGATCGAGCTGCATGCTCGATCATGCCTGAAACCAGACCTGAGGCCATCACACTGGTTAGGTTAGTATGTTTGTCTTTATCACATGAAATCGTCTAGTAATGTACGGGCACAAAAGCGAGGGTTAGGGGTCGGCATCACCAAACAAAAAAAAAAAAAAAAAAAGCATTTTTGTTGTTGACGTGTACTCTCAATTCTCGTCTAGTAATGTTCGCGAACAAAAGCGGTGGTTAAGAGGCTGCAACCATCACCCAAAAATGGAAGTAAAACAGCATTTCTGTTGTTGACGTGCATCAACAATTCTCGAAGCATTTCGTTGGTGATGTGCATCAACATTCTCGTTATTAATGCACGTAAAATCGTATAGTAATTCCGGTACAAAAGCAGGATTTGGGGGCAGCAGTTCCCACGAAAAAAAAATGTAAACAAAAACATTTCTGTTGTTGACGTACATCAGTAATTCTGGAAGCATTTCTGCTGTTGACGGGCGTCAGCAATCCTCGTTATTTACGGATAACGTCCGGGTGAGAAGAATGTTTTTTCTTGTCTTTATCTGATTATTATTGTTATTATTATTAGCCATATGGTGTAAGGAAGCCTGAGGTTTATGCTGCACCATTAAAAAAAAAAAAAATTGAGAGAGAAAGAGAGAAGTAGAAAGGAATCACAAAGAAAGAGAAGAATGATGATATCCAGCTCAGGACCTTGGGTGTATGCCAAGTCCATACTCACCAGATCTTTTTTTTTTCCCTGTCTTTTTTGTCTTTTACGACCACAAAAGCTGGGTTTTGGGGAGATTCCCCCCACCAAATGAAAAAAAGCATTTCGGCTGATGTGCATCAGCAATTCTCCTTGTTGATGCTGGTGAAATCGTCCAGTAAAGTACGGGCGAGAAGAATCAGTGGTTTCACGTAGTGTGAGTTTTTGTTACTTGTTTTTTCAAAAAAAATTCCCGTTTGCTCTTTCTTTTTATTTATTTCATCTCCGATCAGGATCGAGCAGAGGTATATTGGCTCCCCAGGTGCGGAGTCATTCCTGGCATCCTTTCAGATAGAAAAAATTTAAGGTGTTTTTATTGAGTTAAAATTTTTATTTTTGCAATAGAAAAGTTAAAAAGACAAATATAAATACAAAAAAAGACAGCTAGAATATTTATAATGTTTTAATTTTCATATTAAATGATTATCCCCTTTTACAAAGCATATGCGCCCTCTCAAACCTTCGACACTCCCCCCCCTCCCCCCAATGTCATGCGCTTCCAAAGCTTCAGCGCCCCTGTCGACCGTCTGGCTCGCCGGTAGCTCGGGTCAGCCCTGGCTCCGACAGAGGGTCGCGTGTAGAGCTTTTCTTGCTTGAATGGATTGAGCAGACTCAGTGCTGATGGGATTCTTCCTCTCGCTCAGATTACGAACTTGAGGGTGCATAGATTCAAACTGAGGAAAGATAGTTGAAGAACAGATGTGCGGAAATTTGCATTTAGCCAGCAATTGTTGAATACTGGAACAAACTTTCATACGTCGTAGTGAAAGTTGATAGCTTATATAAATTCAAGGAAAGAATTGGACAAACTTTTGGAGCGGATCAAGAGATGAATGAGAAATTGGTTTTTTTCCCATTTTATTTTATTTTTTTGGTTGATACTATATAAGCTTGCTTTCTTGCCTCATATGTCACTACTCATGCTAATGAATTTTTTTGACTTTACCAGTTTCAGTTGCCTCAGGTGAACGGAGTTTTTAAAAATTAAAATTAATCAAAAGTTATTTACGATCGACAATGTCTCAACAACGACTCTCTAATCTGGCAATAATTTCAATAGAAAATGATCTTTTGGAACAAATAAACATAAATGAAATAATTAATAAATTTGTATCTCAGCAAGGAAGCATACATTTTTATAATTTTTTTAAAATCGTACTGTAATTTTTCTTGTTTTATTATTATGATAGAGTACGATTACTGTGATTTAGAATTTAAAGTTTATTTCCAGAATTCCAGGATGATTTTGTTAGTTGTTTCATTATATTTTATATGTAAGATTTGTTGTAATTCTTTTCTTTTTCAATAAATTAATAATAACTGTTTACGCCTTATTTTTTAATCGAAATATTTTGGGGCGGCAAATTTGATTTCGCTTACTGGCGGCAGATAGGGTCGCAGCAGCCCTGCGTAGATAGCAAGGTTCCCCGCTTCGAAAAACTATGGTTTTTGTTCAGAAAAACAGGTAAACAGTGTGTCATTCATAAATTATATTACTTTACAACCATGGTCTAGGGGAATTGACTATTTGCATTAATCTATGAATACAATTACCATTTTTTAGATAAGAAAATATTAACTATCGAAACCCAACAATCAAAATATTAAATTTAAAAAATAAAATATCATATAATCCCAGTCATAACTATTAGTCTTGTTCTTCACTAGCTCCTATTTTCTTCAGAATTTTCAATTTTATAAAGAAGTTAAAGCCATTTTGTACTCGGAAGCGATTGTGCCCTTCTGTCTGCTGTTTCTTTCAAGGCCCTCATGGGTAAACTATTATTTTTTTTAGGCCACCTGAATAATTAAATTCATCTGCCATGCTGTGTCTTACGTCTGTTAATTGCGTATGTGCTATGGTATATTTGTCTGTTTTGCTGAACGAAAAACCCCAGTTACTGGGGGGGGGGAGATCCTTATTATCTATGCCTGAGACCGACTAACCCAATAACGGAGTGAAAAAAAGCCCATTAAAGTTCCTCGCATCATGGACAGGATTGCAACCGGGGGCTTTTTCACCCGGCGTGGGGAGGATGGTGACGCTACCACTGTCCTAGACGCCCTCATGGGTAGCGAGCACAGCATAATTAGTCCTCGCTACCCATGAGGGCACACCGGTTTGAACCTATATTCATATCTGGTCAATGACGCCAGGAATTTTTTTTTTTTTTTTTTTTTTGGGGGTCTTAGTCGGTCTCAGGCAAGGATAGCTTGGTTTTTTCTCATGAAAAACTGGGTTCTTCGCTCAGCAAACTGCAAATAAATCACAGAATATATGCAATTTACAGATATATTATATACGGCACAAATAGGGGCTCACATCTGGTATGGGCTTGGCACATCCAGGGTCCTGAGCTGGATATCATCATTTTTCTCTTTCTTGGTGATTCCCTTCTACTTTTCACTCTCTCTCAGGGTTACTCAGAATTTTTTTTTGGCTGGTGCAGCATAAGCCTTACGCTTCCTTGTACTGTATGGCTAATAATAATAATAACAATACAATACAATTTTATTTTATCCAGAGAATTTGTTTACAATAAAAGAACTTTTTAAGAAAAGTGAATTTCTTGACAAGTTGTAATTCATCATTTACAACAGTTTTTGCATACAGATTTATTAACTAACAGAAAAGACAATGAAGTCATTACACATAGTACATTCCACACTGGAAACAGAGAAAGTAATTGATCTGCATATCAGGTCTAATCTACTGTATCATTGAGTATCAAAAATCTTCTTATTAGGAATTTTAATTTGGAGATAGAATAACTTCTCCTGAGCCTGAAATCAACACTAGCCAACAAGTTTATTATGTTCATTGTGTACCTATCTCCAAATCTATTTAGTACCCTAGGGTGAGGTAAAATAATTTCTTTTGGATTCCTAAAGTTATGTGATACATTCCTTGGAAGATTTGACTCTTCATAAATAGTGTTAAGGTTCTTCAAGAATAAATTTAATTTCAGTTTTTGAATTGGATAAAGTATTTTATATTTCAACAAAAATTGCCTTCTCTTATTCAGATCATTCCAAGAGTTTGTCCCCATTAAAAGTTTCAGAATCCTGTTAAGTAAGATGTTTATTACCCTTACTTCAGTTATATTTGCTCGTGCCCATATATTTAATAAATAATTGAGTTGGGAGTCCACTAATGCATAATATAAGGTAACCTTTGTTCTTAGATTTAACTTATTTTTAATGTAATAAATAAAGTAAATGTAAAATATAATATTTTTGTACAAGTTTGTTATATGCATTGCCCAACTTAGACTATAGTCGATCCATAACCCAAGGTAACAGTGATTTGAAACTTCTTCCACTGTTAGACATTTGCAATTCTGGAAATCCTGAACATGTAGGCATTTATGTTCATATAATTTATAGAGGGATGAATGTCCAGGGTTTGATGAGGAGGTCTAATTACCAAAAATTTTGTTTTTTCAAAGCTGAGTGCTAATTTATTGTCATGCAACCAATTTTGTAAATTTATTACATCCTGCTGTAAATCTTTAGCCATTTTTGTCAGGTTCTTTCCAATTGTATATAAGATTATATCATCTGCATAAATTTTTAAAAAGGAGTTCTTTATTTCTTCAAAAATATCATTTATATAGATGTTGAACATGATTGGCCCTGCATAAGTGCCCTAAGGTACTCCTTTCTTTACATTATATGATTTTCCCTTTGTATTCTCTACTTCTACTGTTATTTTTCTTTCGGTTAAATAAGATGCTAAGAGTTGATCGATTGTTTCCCTTATACATTATTTCAGTAATTTCTGTTTCAAGATTGGGATATTAATTAGGTCATATGCTTTGATCAAATCAATAAATAAAATCATTATGAAGTTATTGTTGTTTAAATGTAAGTTAAAAGAGTCTACTAAACTTTCTAATAATGTCTGTATGCTCTTGCCCTTCTGATATGAGAATAGAGAGTTGTTTAACAGTCCATACTGATGTAAATATTTGCTTATATGGGAAAATATATAACTTTCTATTATTTTATTTATAATCGATTGAATTGTAATTGGTCTATAATTACAAAAGTCATCAGGTTGTCCCTTTATATATATAAGGAGTATTTTAAAGGAAAGTAGATTTGTAGGATAATTTCACGATTCTAACGTTCATGCTATAAGCTCCACCAAGAGAACAGTGAACTGTTCTTTATTTCTCTTTACTTCAGCTACTGTAATACAGTCTAGTCCGTAAGTTTTCTAACTGTTCTATGATCTTAAGAATTTCCGTGTGCTGTAGAGCTAAGACTACACAAGAGTTCACTATCTGAGGAGGACTATCTTTTTGAGAAAAAGGAGTCTTGGCAATAGTGTATGTTGTATTTACTGAGATCTAATACAGCTTTGGCAAATCTATTTGCAACCTCATATTGTTTGTTTGTACCAGAGATCTGTTCTAATAATGTTTTAATTTGATTTCCCCTTGTTTTTTTTTTAACTAGTAGGTTATTTATAATGTTTTTTTTTAGTAGGTTATTTATAATGTTCCACTTTTCCTTTTGAGTTATCTGCTTTTCCATAAAAAGTTGATTGTAATAAGTGTTTTTTGTTTTCTAATCATACCTGTCAATTTATTTCTTAGTGTTTTATAATTATATTAATGTTCTATCTTTGATGGACAATTTCTATACTGCCTTAAATATTTATCTCTTTGTACCATTAATTCTTCTATTTCTTTTGTCATCCAAGGTTTCTTTTGCTTAATCCTGTTACTCCTAGGATTTATGTTACAATCTGAGTGATTTACATTTCTCTCCGTATTTAACCTTGAATTGTTTATCATTTGTACTACCTTATTTGAAAAGTCATTTACATTTGTTGTGTAGGATATGTGCTCTTGTATTAACAAGTTTTCCATGTTCTGTTTCAGTTTACCTGTTGATAAATAATTTTTCTTTGCAACATTTGTTAATTTTATATCTTCACATGGATGTTGTTTTGAGTGCATATCTATTATTAGTATGCACGTTCTGTGATCTGAAAGTTGATTTAATAGTACGTAGGAATTTGCATACTTCAACTTTATATATGTTATAATATGATCTAAGCGTGAGCTTACTGTTGTATATCACCCACCATCCTTTGTTGCCTAGTTATTCCAAATAAGGTATGTTCAAATCCATAATTGTTTAAGATTGCAGAGTATCTGAGTGTTACATTTTTCTGTTTCATCGGTTAGTAAATTGATATTGAAGTCTCCTACTAGTATGGTTTTATCTGCTTGTATGTCATCCCATTGCAGAATTATGTTATCTAATTCTATTAGAAAGCTGTCTATAGAATCTGCTGGTAGCCTATAGATAGCACAAATCATGAATGTGTTTTGCAGATCTTCTCCTAATAATTTGACACAGCACTGTTCACAAGACTGAGTCAAGTGGTAAGCTTGTATTGCCTTATAGCATGTTCTGTAGTATATTATTATTCCTCCATCCCTTCTCAACTTATAGACCTTGTCATAATCTTGTATGTTATAATTAGCAATTTCATCACTTTTTATATTAACTTCTGTTAATACTATACATGAGATATATTCTTTCATTGCATTTATACATTGTAAGAAGTTAAACCAATTTTTTCTTAATGACCTGATATTTAGAGCTACCAGAAAAAACTGTTTTTTATCATTTAAAAGAGCTTGAACATTTGGATTATTTAAAAAAATGTAAAGGTGAAGTGAAAATTTGCGATTCCTCAAAAAGCATACCTGACGTCTTAATTTTACCTTAGTACCAGATTTCAAGTAACTACAATATTCGCAATAAAGGAGTCTATTTTATATACTGCAGTTCCTTTGATCTCAAGATTCTTATGGCTCGTGAAGATTCATTCTTCTTCATGTAAATTCTTCCATGTTTTAACCATAAAAATTTGTAATTGTGAGTTTTCACTAATTGTTTTGTTTCCCAAAACAATTTCTTGAGGTGAGTTAAGTGGTCATTTATGTAGATTGGAATATTGCTGTTGTTCTGAAAAATATGATTTGCTGTGAGTCGAATTTCCTTTGCCTTTCTCATCCATTTTTCTTTTTCCACATGATTTGCAAATTTCACAATTGTTGTTGTTAGGTATGTAGTAGTCATTAACTTCGGATATCGCAGAGGGAGATTCGCCTTGATCCCAAACCCTGCTGGCTGGGTTTGGAGAGGCCTTCATCCTGCAGTGGATTGAAAATGGCTGATGATGATGTAGTAGTGCTCTACTTCCTTATTGTGCTGTAAGTTCAATGCAAGCACCAGCTGCTGAATTACAAGATCTAGATTTTGGCATGCTAATCCAGTTAATCCTACTATTTCTAGATTATTTTCTAATAACTGTTGTTCTATTGAGTCAATCCTTAAATCAAGTAGAATGGAATTTTCCTCATTTTGCTTGAATGACGCTTCCAGATCGACAATTCTTTTGTTGATAGCTGCGTTGGAGTCCTGCAGCTTGCTTATGCTTTTTTTGTATTTTGTCAAAGGATCCTGAGACAAATGAAATCGATTTTTTGATATCTTCTACTTGTCTTCAGGTCTTCCATTTTGTTCTTTATCGGTACAATTTGTTAGTAAATCCAGTAAATGGATTTTACTGGATAGTCTCCTTAGTATGTCCTCTATATTTAGGGTGTTCGCCTGCCTTTGTGTGACTTTTAAATCTTCGTTTGTTACAGCTGTTGAATTCTGCAGATCGTGAAATTCTTCTGCCGAATAGGAAATTTCACTTCTCTCTTCTTTCCTGCACAATATACACCTCCACTGTTGTTTCTTCTGCTTCGCCATCCCTTTATAGGTTGCTTCTTTCAATGAGCATCGAAAATGATACCCATTGTTGCAGCCATAACATACCACCTCTACCACGTGCAGCGGTAGGTTGCACTTTTTGCATATACTGTACTGTATTTTGATTCATGTTTGTAAATCTTTGGCGTAGTTAACACAAGATGTTTCTGCTAATGCACTTGCACGAAATGAATACCAAAAGAAAGAATTTATTAACAAGTTACAAATGGCAACGATTTCCGATTTACTCCAAGAGCGCTGATACAGTACACATGCTTACTCTCCGCCCGGAATGATAGGGGGAGGAGGGTAATAATAATAATAAAGTTTCTAATATGTCTACAACAACCAACCAACTTTTATTCAAATAAAATATTATTTCCATATTGGGATAATGTTAACGAAAAAAAAATATATATATATACTGTATATATATATATATATATATATCTAACCCCGGGGGCTCACATCTGGTGAGTATGGGCTTGGCAAACCCAGGGTCCTGAGCTGGATATCATCATTCTTCTCTTTCTTGGTGGTTCCTTTCTACTTCTCTCTCTCTCTCTCTCTCTCTCTCTCTCAGGGTAACTCGGGAATTTTTTTTTTTTTTTTTGGCTGGTGCAGCATAAGCCTCAGGCTTCCTTGTACCATATGGCTAATAATAATAATAATAATAATAATAATATATATATATATATATATATATATATATATATATATATATATTTGGAGATCTTCAAGTCTTTCAAGTCTTTTTAACCCCTGGCGCTCGTCGCCGTGATGGGATATTGTGCTGTAAATCTACTTCACAATAAAGATTTATTTATTTATTTATTTATTTTAATTAGGGAAAAGACCTGAGTTCGAATTCTATGTCGAAAGGAGGAACTTTATCAACTTTTTCACTACGTGGCCGAAGTAGTCGGACGCGGAGTGCAAGAGATGAATACTTTCTTTCATAAATTTCTGTTTTTCTATTAGCAGACCACTCAAGAACATTTAATATATTGATGCAGAACAGCTTAATTGTTTGATGCTTAGCACGCGTCATTTTTTGACTATTTTTATTCTATGATATATTTTTAAAGAATATTACGCGGAGCCGCGAAGAAAAAGAATGACAAAAAGTTCAGCACCACTTTATTTTAATTCTTTACTGCAATAGTATTCCGCAAAAAAATAAAATAAATAAATAAATAATAAGAAGAATAATTCCCGGATATTCAGGTCACCAAATAGCGGAGCAGAGAAGGACCATCGTCACGAAGAACCTGATAGCTCCTGTAATCTTGGAAAAAATCAAGCAGTACATGTGCGATCAACTACAAAGAACAAAGAATACGGACAACATGGAACCAGAAGAGAAAGAGCAAGAAGAAATACATCCCAGAGCAGTGGAAAGAAGCGTAGTCATGATAGCCAGAATAGAAGACGAGTGGAAGAAGACCCCAACAGAATTCGAAGGAATGGACCTTACAAAGACCCACATGATACCGAAGCAGAGACCCAACAGAATTTTGTGGAGAGCCACAGCCACCTCAATCGGCAAATAATACCACGTTACCTCGACAACAATGGTGCATCGCTGAAGTTTATCCACAGAGCCGTATACTCAAACTCAAACAATTACATTAGGGCCACCCATAATTTCTTATATATGCCCACAAATGTATAATTTCTGTAAATTGCGTGTGTTCTCTGGCCGATCTGTCTGTTTTGCTGGAAAACAAAACCCCAGCTTCTTGGGAAAAAACCTTGCTATCTACGCCTGACACCGACTAACTCAGCCACGGAGTGAAAATAACCCATTAAAGTTCCTCGCGTCGTCGATGTGATTCGAACCAGGGCCTTTTCCACCCGGGTTGCGGGAGGGACGGTGACGATACCACTGTACTACCGGCGCAGACACAACCGTATACTGTGCTGCTATAGCAGCTACTACGAATAACGGAAGAGAAATGGGAGACAAGCAGCAAAAGAACCGAAGAAAAAAAAAGAAGGAACTGCCTGGTCAGGAGAGAAGATTTGAGCAGAAGATAGATAGAAGAATTAACAGTCAAAATAGGCCAATTGACCCAGTACCAACAGGGTAATAGGTGTATGAAATTGATTAGAAATGTGAAGAGCATCCTCAAGAGAGACAGCGTGCACATAGTGACATAGTGTTATTTGGCACAGTGGTTTCTCACAACTCCACGTTTGGATCTCTTGTGAAGCAAAACAGTACTCTTTCAAGGCCAGATAGTGTATGTTCGTGTTTACTTAGTGTGGGTTATGTTGTTCATCTGGC
This sequence comes from Mastigoproctus giganteus, assembly GCF_048544385.1. Classification (NCBI taxonomy): domain Eukaryota; kingdom Metazoa; phylum Arthropoda; class Arachnida; order Uropygi; family Thelyphonidae; genus Mastigoproctus; species Mastigoproctus giganteus. The sequence continues at coordinate 67,447,639 of NC_143578.1, forward strand.
TGCTTAGCCTGACATCCGTGGAGCACCACAGACTTCTAGTTACCGTCACTGGCACAAGGAGCCGGACCAGGGCAGTAGGGAGAGAACTCTGGCTGGCTGACCCCGTGGGTTGCCTGAGTTTCCCAGGGAGGGCCCATAATAAATAAATAAATAAAATAAAGAGAAAAGTAAGACGTGACAGCCTGAAGAGCCAAAAGTAGTGAAGGCTTCGTAATTAGTTTCGTTAGTTACGTGGAGATGTTCCTGTCCACAGGGTACATTTCGAGTTCTGGTAATAAGGATACTTCTAGGTAAATCATAAAGAGGGCAATCATACATGAGGTGTATCCAGTCTTCATTGTCACTGCAAAGGCAGAGAGGAAAACCGGTGAGTCCTGGAGCGTTTAGCTTGGCTCAGAACGATCCATGACCGGTAAGGAGAAATCAGACGTGAAAGCCTGGTGAGTACCAGAGCGGAGTTTTAGTAGGTTAGTAGGTTCAGCGATCATAAATTGTGAGTGAATTTTTTTAGTTGTCGCGCCTTTGGGTGTCTGTTCTCAAGATCGTTTTCCAATATTGGAAGAGACAAGATCTTGGAGGAAATCAGTTTCATTTCGTTTGTTGGATTATTGGTTAGATCAAGCGTTATATGCAAAATGGTGGTGGAAATTCTTCTCTTTATTTGGTATGCAAGGCCGCGACGAATTACCTCCAAGTTCAAAGAGAGAGTACCTGACAAGACCTGTAGAGCAGAATTACTGACCGTGCTGCATGCTCTGGTCACAGTGAATAACGTATCGCGTTGTATTGATTAGCATTAGCATTAGCATTAGTAGAGGCATTTGATGCAAGAAAGCAAGCTTATGCAGCATCAGCCAAAAAAAAAAAAAACCCACTTCCACTTCACCCCTCTGTTCGTTCAAAATACCTGTCCAGCTGAGCCTTAAACTTATTTAAGCTATCAACCTCCACCACAAGGGATGGAAGTCTGTTCCACCAACCAACCACCCGCTGGCTAAAGGCAAATTTCCGCACGTCTATCCTACATCTGTCTTTCCTCAATTTGAATTTATGCCCTCTCAGGTGATTTTTCTGAGCTAGAGGAAGAATCCCATCAGCATTGAGCATGCTTAAACCATTCAAGGCTTTATACACCTCTATCAGATCACCTCGCTAGTGCCTAGTCTCCAGACACTGTAATTTGCAAAACTTAAGCCTTTCTTAGTAAGAGCACCCCTTTGTTCCATTCACTAATCTTGTTGCCCTTCTCTGTACTCGTTCCAGCAGCTCTACATCCTTCTTGAAATGAGGTCTCCAGACCTGTATACAGTACTCTAGGTGTGGCCTGACCATCGCCTTATACAATGGAATAATCACCTCCTTATCCCTGCTGGAAAAATTCCTGTATATCATTGACAATACTCCATCAGCTACTCTTGCAGCCCGTCTGCACTGCTCAGAGAACTTCATATCTGCCTGCACAACCACCCCCAAGTCCCTTTCATTCTCTACCACTGTCAGTGTAGTACCACAGAGTTGATACGTTGCTCTGGGGTTGCTGTTTCCCATGTGTAGTACTTTACATTTATCAATGTTAAACTTCATTTGCCACCTCTCAGCCCATCTGCTCAACCTTTCCAGATCCTGTTGCAGCAGCATAGTGTCAGTAGTGTCCTTGACAACCCTGCCAACCTTTGTATCGTCTGCAAACTTGGACATTAAGCCCGATATACCATCATCAATATCATTTATAAATACAGAAAACAGTAATGGACCCAACACTGAGCCCTGAGGGACTCCACTAATAACATCAGTCCACGATGAGCAGTGTCCATTGATTACCACTCTCTGTCTTCTCCCCCTCAACCACCCCTTTATCCATAGCAGCAATTTGCCTCCAATGTCACACTGCTCCAATTTGTGTAGCAGTCTTCCATGTGCAACAGTATAAAAAGCCTTTCTAAGATCCAAGTATATAATATCAAAGTTATTCCCTGCATCCAGTTCTTTTGTGACTGCATCATAGTATCCAATCAAGTTGGTCAGGCAAGACTTCCCCTTAACAAAACCATGCTGTGTCTGAGCTATAACTGAAGTCTTGTCTAAATGATCCTGCAGTGCTTCTTTAACCAGTGCCTCCATTAATTTTCCTGGAACAGAAGTTAAGCTCACATGTCTATAATTACTTGTGTCAGCCTTTGATCCTCCTTTGTGAATTGGGGTCATATTTGCACATTTTCCAGTCTATGCGAACCTCCCCTGAGTCCAAGGAAGCTCTCATAATTATGGCTAAGGGTTTGCTTACTTCCTTTGCTGCCTCCTTTAATATAACTGGATAGATCCCATCCACCCCGGGTGCCTTTCTTGTGTTTATCTTCAACAGTTTCTCCTCCACTTTACTCCCAGTTATTTCAAGATTCTGTAGCTTACTGCTAGAGTTGAATACACATCTGGCATTCCCCTCGCTGAATAACTCCTCATGTGTGAATGTCGATGCAAAATATTCATTTAGTTTGTTAGCTACCTGAGCAGGATCATCAACACTTGACCCATCAATATCAAGTGGACCAATCTGATTCATCCCCTTCCTTCTAGAGTTTACATAAGTAAAGAACTCTTTGCTGTTTTTCTTTGCATCCCTTGCCAAGGAGTTCTCGTAATCTGCCTTCGCCTGCCTAACCTCCTTTGTAACTTGGTTGCATATCAACTTGTATCTATCATAGGCTTCTGTGTCATGTGTTAATTTGTATGTATCCCATGCATTTTTCTTCTCTGCCATATGCCTCATTAGTTCATCTGACATCCATTTTGGCCTAAACCTTGAACAATATTTCTTAGTTGGTATGTAAAGCCTAGTAACTTCCAAGATAAGTTCTTTGAATGCTTCCCATTTTGAATTTGCTGTTGGTAACATCATCAGTTGGTCCCACTGTATAGAATTTAAATACTGTCTCAGTCCATCGTAGTCGCCTTTACGGAAGCAATAACCCTTCCCTTTACCCCTAATGGTAGTTACCTCTTTGAGTAAATCCCACTTCAGCACACTGTGATCACTGCCACCTAGTGGTTCATTTATCTGCAGATTCTTAATGCATGAAGAATCACTGCTGATAATCAAATCAAGAGTATTACTCCCTCTAGTTGCCTCCCAAACATGCTGATGTAGAAAACAATCATCCAATAAATCCACAAAAGTTCTGCTAGTGTGTGAGTAACCAGCCCCCAAATTCCAGTCAATATCTGGGAAATTAAAATCTCCCATTATAAGACACTCTGATTTACTGGCCCACTCTATTTCCCTGTACAGTTCCTTATTATACTCATCAGAGTCATTAGGCCTATAGCACACTCCTATTCTCAATTTTGATCTCCCAATGTTTATGTCACACCAAACTGACTCCACACTGCACTGTCCAGCGATGTCGACTGGCTTCACTTCCTTGGTTTTTATGTGTGTTTCTTAACTAATAACATAACCCCTCCTCCCTTCCTATCCTGTCTATCCTTTCTGTAGACGTTGTACTCCCCAAATTGCAGTTCTGCATCCCTTATATCTGTGTGACACAACGTCTCTGATATCCCAACAATATCTGCCTTCGATGTTTTGAGCAATACCTCAAATTCATCAAATTTATTTACTAAATTCCTAGCATTGGTGTACACGCAAGTATACCTGCACCTGTTTCTATTCTTAGCTACCCTAACACAACCCATGTGTTTACTTGTACCGCAATGGCTCCCAGCAGTCTCTGAAATACCATGCATCCCGTTTTTCAGGCCTCTGCTCATTCTAATAGAAGCAGTGCAAGAATCTCTTTCACCTCTGCCAGTGGCTACTGTCAATCTATTGGTCTTTGTCTCCCCCCAAGCTAGCAGTTTTCCGACCCACCTAACACATTGCCTCGATAGCATCAGCAAATATTCTTGCACCCTTTCTATTTAAGTGTATCCCATCCCTGTAGAAGCAATCTCTCCTGTTAACAAGTACAGTCCAGGCTGAAAAAAATTCTACCCCTTGAGCCTTGCACAATCTTTCCAGGGCCGAATTGATCGACAAGGCTCTCATCATATACTCCCTCCTATCGTGTCTGGGCAGAATTGCAGTCACTTTCAAATTCAACCCTAATTCTCGGCTTTTGTTCAACAGTGACCTGTACTTGTTAAGTAATTCTGCCGGTCTCCTACTCTTAATATTATTAGTGCCAACGTGTACAACTATATCACCTTTTGTGCCCTTAAAAGATGATATTCGCTCCACAATGTCATCAACCTTTGCCCCTGGCAGACATTATATGCAACTTTGCTTTATTAAGGGCATTGACAGCGCGGGGGTAACCATATGCTGGCTCCATAGCACACAGCTTGAAAGAAGATGGTTTTATATAGCATAGGGTTACCATCTTCTGCACTCATAAAAAGAGGACATTTACATGTTTTGGGGCGATTAAAACAGGACAAAAAGTTCATCTTGGATTAAAAAAGAGGACAAATATATTATGCAAATAATAAAATAAAGACAATGCAAACCACTTTACTGATGTTTAGAATTAGTACATTCATATTTGTCTTGAGAAATTATTTCTGGATTGCCTCTCAAATATGTGTAAAAATCAACGCATGACATATGTTTGAAATTGTACTGCAAAAACAAAATACCTTTTACAGAATTGACATTTAACCTATTCCTTTCTTTCGTCCACTGACTTTGCATTAGAGAGAATACTCTCTCTACATTTGCATTGTGAGGAGGAACTGCAAATAAAAACTGGGCAATTTTCAACAATTCTGAATGGAATTCAATATTTTTTGAATTATTAAAATATTTGGCCCACTTTTCATGTATAAGCATGTTTTTACAGTCTTTATTGTTCATTTGACCCTCGAAAAATTTCTTCAAATTGTTAAATTGGTCAAAACACTTAACATCATCAATTGTTACCCCTTTGTCAATCAAGTAGGAAATGGAACATTCTACATCGTTCCAGCTTGGTACTGCATCCATTTTCATCCATATAAAACAGGAAATGGATTCCATATAGTGAAGCCACTTATCTAAATATTCCATGCAATTTCTATACAGATTTTTTTGTATATCACTAGAAAATATTTCACATTTAAGTACAAGTCCTTCATCATGTTTTTTGTATAGCATTTCCTTTACTCTTAGGGCATGAAGTTGTGATCCATCCGTTTAGAGATAATTTCTTTCACTGAGACTAAGACATCTAGCACTTCTGCAGCTGAGTTACTTTCCCTTTCAATTCGTTGTACAAATGTGTGTGTATGGAATACACTCATAAGTGATTGCATGATCCAAAGATGAATCTCACTAAATCCATTTTCAAAGAACCTTTTAATCACAATGGGAGGTTTTTCTTGGGACAGAAAATAAGCCTGTAAAGCTGGAAACATATCTATGAGTCTTGTGATGCTTGGAAATAATGAAAGCCATCTCGTCTTGCTGTGAGAAAGGAGCTGCTGTCTATATTCAATCTCAACAAACTCACAGTATTCCTTAAGCTCTTCAGTCCGGACTGTACAAATGTATAATTATGAAAATACTGGTAAATTTTAAAAACAATGTTCTCTACATCAACGTCCCCAAGTTCTGCGGCATTCTGAAGACAATTGTTCAAAATATGTGCAGGGCAGCCCACTCCAATCAAAGTCTTGTTATGCAACAATTTCTTTAATTTTGCAAAGACATTATTCCTTTCTTCATTTCGTCTCAGTCCTCCAAACATTGCATTGCAATTGTCCCCAATGAATGCAATACATTTTTCACACAAACCATTTTTTTCAAGAGTTTCTTTAACATACGCAGAAATGGTATCTGCAGTCTCGTTAGGCCTCTTCTGTAATTCAATTAATTTTGTTTGTAACCCTCCTTCATTTACATCAAAATACTGAATAATTAATGGGAAGATTTTTTCAGAACCATGATTACTTTCATCAGCTGAGACCCCACAGTATACAATTTTATTTTCTTTTAAAGTTTTTACAATAACATTAAGCGAATGAATGATTTGCAAGTACAAAGTTTACAATGGCTTCTGTCTTAGTTCTAGCGCAGGAAAACCTTTTTGCTATCTCAGAATCAAAAAAATACATTTTTTACTCTCTAAACCAAAATATTGTATTGTTAGACTATATAAAATTTATATGTGCGGAAATTCTGAAGGAGGCGTGGGTTGGTAACAATCTCAATGCATTAAATTGAGTGTCGTCGGTGTCTTCCGCCTAATTGTCAACACGGAAATTCGAATTGAAGAATCGTCTCCTATTCAGAAAAAGATTCTGTATAACGTAATTCGGTAGTTTTCGTCGAGCTTGCATAAAAAATGGCGTATAATATAAAAATCCGGACATTTAGACAAATTTATAAAAATCCACCAGGACAAAAATTTTAGTCAAAAAATCCGTTTAAAAGAGGACGGATGGTAACCCTAATATAGCAGCATGAAGGTCGTCATCTTCAATTTCCAGTTTGCCCTGCTTATCAAGGTCATGGCAGTATAATTACGTATGTTCTTGGAGAGGTAGATAAAATGATGTAAGAATGTCGACCGGGAGTCTAAAGTTACTCAGAGATATTTGAGTTCCATTTTGACTTTTCCCCAGAAACTGGGGTTTTTCGTCCAGCAAACAGACAAATCGATCATAGAACACATGCAATTAACAGACATAAGACACAAATTAAATCAAATTATTATTTTAGGGTTGCCCGTAATTAAATACATTAACCCGCATTTGTGTCTGTAAATTGCGTATGTTCTATGGTTGATTTGCCTGTTTTGCTGGATGAAAAAACCCGTTACTGGGGAGAAAAACCTTACTATCTACGCCTGAGACCAACTAACTCAGTCACGGAGTGAAAAAAGCCCATTAAAGTTCCTCGGGTCATCGACGGGATTCGAACCCAGGCCTTTTCCACCCGGTGTGGGAGGACAGTGACGATACCACTGTGCTACATGCGCAGATGGGGAGACATAAGACACAGCACGGCAGATGAATTTAATTATTCGAGTGGCCTAAGTATAATAGTTTTTTTTTTTTTTTAGTTCCATTTTGACTTGCAATGTTTGCACAGCGATTTTAATTTAGGGTGGTCTTCTTGTGTCCAAGGATCCTTTGAGTACTACAGACTTTGTTTTTTCTCCAGAGATAGCTAACTAGTGGTTGTGCACCCAATTTTTGAAGATTGTTAAGACACGGGAGGCAAATTTCTCAAGCTGTAGAATCAGGTCAATACACTGGTCAATTTAAGAATAAGCAGCACTCTTGTGCTTCTAACATTATGATGTTTAAAAAGACTACAAAAGTATCAAAGTAATCCCAAAACATTTGTATATAACAGTGAATCACTGTTATATACAAAAAAATCACAAAATTTGATTTTTTTACCTACAGATTGAAACTGCAATTAGCTTGCCAGTAGGTTTGCCCCATTTTAAAATGCAAGCTGGAATTGCTTGAAAATAACATATGAAAAGACATAATTTGGCCTCTGCCCCTTGCATCATTAAGCCAAATATCAACAGAAAGCTAAAAGACACGAACTAAGTGACTTGACAGTATCTCACAAATCATTTGGAAAAAATTCTACAATAATTTAACGATTCCATGATTAAACAACTTTAATAAATGTACATTACCGATACACATCTTTGACAATATGTTTATGATATGTTAAATACTGTTCAAGGTTTAGGCCCAATTGGAGGTCAGATGAACTAACAAGATATGTGGCAGAGAAGAAAAATGCATGGGTTACATATAAATTAACAGGTGACAATGAAGCCTATGGTAGATATAAGCTGGTCTGTAATCAAGTCATAAAGGAGGTTAGAGGCACAGACAGATTACAAGAAATCTTTGGCAAAGGATGCAAAGAAAAACAGCAAAGACTTCTTTACTCATATAAATTCTAGAAGGAAGGGGTTAAATAAGATTGGTCCACTTGATATCGATGGCTTGAATGTTGATGATCCTGCTCAGATAGCTGACAAACTAAATGAGTATTTTGCATCTACATTCACACCTGAGAAATTCTAGGGAAGTGGAGGACAGAAGCTTATTAAACTGTAAAAGGAGCTAAATGATTTTGTAAAAACTGAGAGCACAGTGGAGGAGAAATTGTTGAAGTTAAACATAAGAAAGGCAACTAGGGTGGATTATCCAGTTATATTAAGGGAGGCATCAAAAGAAGTAAGCAAACCCTTAGCCATAATTATGAGAGAATCCTTGGACCCAGGGGAGGTCCTCACAGAGTGGAGTTATGCTAATGTATTCCCTTCCCAATTCTCAAAGGGGATCAAAGGGTGACACAAATAATTACTGTTAGATAACTTCTGTTCCGTGTAAAATGATGGAGTCACTTGTTAAAGAAGCTTGCAGGATTATCTCGATAAGACTGCAGTTATACTGCAGACACACCATGGGTTTGTTGAGGGGAAATATTGAACTGACCATGATTGAATATTACGAAGTTGTCACAAAGAAAATGGATGCAAAAAATAATTTTGATATCATATACTTGGATTTCAGGAAAGCTTTTGATACTGCTGCACATAAAATACTACTGTATAAAGTGGTGCAGCATGACATTAAGGGCAAGTTGCTGCTATGGATAAAGGGAAGCTTGAGTGGGAGAAGACTGAATGGTAATCAACAGACACTGCTCTTTGTGGACAATATTAGTGGAATCCCCCAGAGTTCGGTTTTGAGCCCATTGTTGTTTTCTATATATAGCAATGATATTGATGAAAATATATCAGACAATATCGAGGTTTGCATACGATACAAAAGTTGGCAGGGTTGTTAATGACAGTAATTACAGTACACTACTGGAACATGATCCTTAAAAGTTGGGCAGAGGGGCTGAGAGGTGGCAACTGAAGTTTAACATTCACAAACACAAAGTACTACATATGAGTAGCAGTAACCGAATAGTAGTCTAACAACTGTCCTGTATTAGACTCAGAGTAATGGAGATTAAAAAAACACTTGGGGGGTAATTGTGCAGTCAGATGTGAAAATTTCTGAGCAGTGCAGACAAGCTGCTGGAGCTAATGGGGATTGTCAACAGGGCCACGCCAGGCTATATAGTCTCCGTGGTGTAAACTTCTTATTGCTACACCAACCCCCCACGCTAATTTTTCTTATGTAAATTTTTTTTGGGAATTAAAAAATATATATTTCCAAAATAATATATAACATATATTATGATACATGAAGTATATATGTTAAAAAAACAAAGAAAATACATTTATTTTTCTTTGGCTGCAGACAATCAAAATGTAAATAATAATAATAATAATAATAATAATACAATACAATACAAATCAATACAATTTTATTTATCAAGAGAATTCGTTTACAATAAATGAACTTGTTAAGAAAAGAAAATTTCTTGACAAGTTGTAATTCTTCCTTTACAACAGTTTTGTACAAATTTGTTATCTTACAGAAAAGACTATGAAGTCACTACACATAGTATATTCCACACTGTAAACAGAGGTAGTAGTTTATCTGTATATCAATTCTAATCTACTGTGTCATTGAGTATCAAGAATTTTCTTATTAGGGATTTTAATTTGGAGATGGGGTTACTTCTCCTGAGCCTGAAATCAATGCCAGCCAACAAGTTGTTTATTATATTCATTGTGTGCCTATCTCCAAATCTATTTAGTACCCTAGGGTGAGGCAAAGTAATTGCTTTTGGGTTCCTTAAATTTTGTGAGACATTTCTTTGCAGATTCGACTCTTCAAAAATAGTGTTAAGATTTTTTAAGAATAGATTTAACTTCAGTTTTTGAACTGGATACAGTATTTTATGTTTCAACAAAAATTGCCTTCTCTTGTTCAGGTGATTCCAAGAGTTTGTCCCCATTAAAAGTTTCAGAATCCTATTCATTAAGTTGTTTATTGCCCTTATTTCTGTTTTATTTCCTCGTGCCCATATATTTACTAAATAATTGAGTTGGGAGTCCACTAATGCATAAAATAAGGTAACTTTTGTTCTAAGATTTAACTTATTCTTAATGTAGTAGAAAAAGTACACATAAAATCTCATTTTTTTGTACAAGTTTGTTATATGCATTACCCAACTTAGACTGTAGTCAATCCATAACCCAAGGTAACAATGATTTGAAACTTCTTCCACAGTTAGACATTTGCAATTCTTGAAATTCTGATCATGTAGGCAATCATGTTTGTGCAATTTGATAGAGGGTTGAATGGCCAAGGTTTGATGAGGAGGTCTTATTACCAAAAATTTTGTTTTTTCAAAGCTGAGTGCTAATTTATTATCGTGCAACCAAGTTTGTAAATGTATTGCATCCTGTTGCAAATCATTCTCCATTTTTGTTAGGTTCTTTCCCATTGTATATAAGATTATATCATCTGCATAAATTTTTATAAAGGAGTTCTTAATTACTTTGAATATGCCATTTATATAGATGTTGAACATGATTGGCCCAGCATGTGTACAGCATTCCCTGAAGTACTCCTCTCTTTACATTATAAGATTATAATGTAAAGAGAGGAGTACCTCATACAACATAATAAGTTGATTGAATCTTCCCCTTATACCATATTTCAGTAATTTCTGTTGCAATATTGGGATATCAATTAGGTCATATGCTTTGGTCAAATCTATAAATAAAATCAATATGAAGTTATTGTTTAAATGTAAGTTTAGAGAGTCTACTAAGTTCTCTAATAATGTCTGTGTGCTCTTGCCCTTCTGATATGAGAATAGAGAGTTGTTTAACAGTCCATATTGATGTAAATATTTGCTTATATGGGAAAATATATAATTTTCTATTATCTTATTTAAAATTGACTGTATTGTTATTGGTCTGTAATTGCAAAAGTCATCAGGTGGTCCCTTTTTATATATAGGAATTACCTTAAATGAGAGTAAATTTGTAGGATATCTCCCCGACTCTAGCATCCGTGCTATTAGCTGTACCAAGAGAACAGTTCTTTGTTTCTCTTTACCTCGGTTACTGTAATACAGTCCAGTCCGTAAGATTTCTTGTTCTTTAATTTTAAGAATCTCAGTATGATGTGGAGCTAAGACCACACAAGAGTTCATTATCTGAGGAAGCCTATCTTGTTGAGTAAAGGAATCTTGGAAATAATGTATTAAATATCTGTTGAGATCTAATACAGCTTTGGCAAACCTATTTACAACCTTATATTGTTTGTTTGCACCAGAAATCTGTTCTACTAGTGTTTTAATTTGGTTTCCTCTTGACTTTTTTTTTCTTGTACTTAACATGTTATTTATAATGCTCCATTTATCTTTTTGTGTTATCTGCTTATCCATGAAAAGATTATTGTAATAAGTGTTTTTTTGCTTTTTTATCATACCTGTCACTTTATAATTGTGATAATGTTCTTTCTTTGATGGTCAATTTCTATACTGCATGAAATATTTATCCCTTTGTACCATTAGTTCTTCTATTTCTTTAGTCATCCAAGGTTTCCTAAGCTTAATCCTGCTACTCCCAGTGTTTGTGTTGACTGTGTGATTAACTTTTCTCTCGGTATTAAACCTCAAATTGTTTATAATTTGTATTATCTTATTTGAAAAAACATTTACATTTGTTGTGTAAGATGCTTGATCTTGTATTAACATGTTTTCTATGTTCTGTTTCAGTTTACCTGTTGATAAATAATTTTTCTTCGTAGCATTTGTTAATTTTATATCTTCATATGGATGTTGTTTTGAATACATATCTACTATTAGTATACATGTTCTGTGATCTGAAAGTTGATTTAATAGTATGTAGGATTTAGCGTACTTCAACTTGATATTTGTAATTAGGTGGTCCAAACAAGAGCTGACTGTTCTATTACCCTCCATCCTTTGTTGCCTAGTTATTCCAAATAAGGTATGTTCAAATCCATAATTGTTTAAGATTGCAGAGTATCTGGGTATCACATTATCAGTTCCATCAGTTAGCAAATTAATATTAAAATCTCCTACTAGTATGGTCTTATCTGTTTGTATGTCGTCCAATTGCAAAATAATGTTTTCTAATTCTATTAGGAAGCTGTTTATTGAATCTGATGGTGGCCTGTAAAAATCACAAATCATGAATGTGTTTTCGGGGTCTTCTCTTAAAAATTTGACACAGCAGTGTTCACAAGACTGAGTTAAGTCTGTGTTGCCCTAAAGCACGTTCTATAGTATATTATTATTCCTCCACCCCCTTCTCAACTCTCTCAATATATAGACCTTATCATAATCTTGTATGTTATAATTGGAAATTTCATCACTTTTTACGTTAACTTCTGTTAAAACTATACTTGAGATATATTCTTTCATTGCATTTATATATTGCAAGAAGTTAAACTAATTTTTTCTTAGTGACCTGATATTTAGAGCTACCATAAAGAACTGTTTTTTACCAATTAAAAGAGCTTGAATATTTTGATTATTTATAAAATGTAAAGGTGAATTGAAAATCTGCGATTCCTCAAAAAGCATACCTGATGTCTTAATTTTACCTTAAATCTAGATTTCTGGAAATTTCAATTATCCACAATAAAAGAGTATTTTATAAAGTGCAAATCCTTTGAACTCTAATGGCTTTTGAAGATTCATTCTTCTTCCCATAAATTTTGCCATGTTTTAGCCATAAAAATTTGTAACTGTGAGTTCTTATTGTTTTGTTTCCCAAAACAATTGCTTGAGATGGGCTGTTAAGTGGTCATTTAGGTAGATTGGGATATTGCTATTGTTCTGATATATATCTTTTGCTGTTAGTTGGATCTCCTTTGCCTTTCTCATCCATTTTTCCTTTGCCACATGGTTTGAAAACTTCACAATTAGTGTTGGCTTGTCGTTTGTTTTCTTATTGTTTGGTATGTAATAGTGTTCTATTTCTTTGTTGTGCTGTAGTTTCAATGCAAGTCCTAGCTGCTGTACAACAAGCTGGCCTGCTAATCCAGTTAATCCTACTATTTCAACGTTATTCGCTAACAACTGCTGCTCTTTCGAGTCCATCCTTAAGTTAAGCAAGTTGGAATTTTCCTCATTTGGTTGAATGAAGCTTCCAGCTCCACAATTCTTTTGCCGATTGCTGTGTTGGAGTCCCGTACTTTGCTTATGCTTTTTTGTATTCTGTCAAAGGAATCTGAGACAAATGAAATCGATTTCTTTATATCATCTACTTCTGTCTTCAGGTCTTCCATTTGCTTCTTTATTGGTACTATCTCTATTAGTAAATCCAGCAAATGGATTTTACTGGATAGCTTTCTCAGTACGTCTTCTATATTAAGGGTGTTCGCCTGCTTTTGTGTAGCTTCTAAGTCTTCGTTCACTTCTTTTGGTGAATGCAGCAAGTCGTGAAATTCTTCTGCCGAGTAGGAAATTTCACTTCTTTCTTCTCTCTCTTCTTTCCTGCACAATATACACCTCCACTGCTGTTTCTTTTGTTTCGCCATTGCTCTATAGGTTGCTTCTTTCAATGGGCACCTGTAATGATACCCATTGTTGCAGCCATGACATACCACTTCTTGCACGTGCAGCGGTAGGTTGCACTTTTTGCATATATTTTGATTAATTTTTGCAAAACTTTGGAGTAGACAATACAAGACGTTTCAGAAAAAGCACTTGCACGAAATAAATAACGAAAGAATGAATTTAACAACTTACAACTAGCAAAAATTTCAAATTTTCTCTTGGAGCGTTGATACAATAGACATCCTAACACTAGCCGTCTAGCGGGAATAATAATAATAATAAAACAATAACAAAACATTATATAAATTTAACTTGCCTTGCTTTGGCTGTAGCAGAATTAGTCCTAATATTTTTTATATCTAAAGAGTCAGTTTCTATAGATATTATTGCCAAATTATTTAATCTTTTTTTGATGCATTGAAGAACGGAGGTAATTTTTTATGAATTTCAATTTCGAAAAAGTGCACACAACACTAGCTATTGATACGGGCATTGTTAACATTATTTTTAATAACATAAATATATTAGGAAGTAGAGTGGTTAAATTATTTTTGAATATAAAACTTAAGATTTCTTGTAGAGTCTGATTCATGGACACCCCAGGGGCTCACATCTGGTGAGTATGGATTTGGCACACCCAGGGTCCTGAGCTGGATAATCATCATTCTTCACTTTCTTGCTGATTCCTTTCTACTTCTGACTCTCTCTCTCTCTTTCAGGGTAACTCAGAATTTTTTTTTGTTTTGGCTGATGCAGCATAAGCCTCAAGCTTCCTTGAACCATAAGGCTAATAATAATAATAATAATAATAATAATAATACAATACAATTTATTTTTATCAAGAGAATTTGTTTACAATAAATTAACTTGTTAAGAAAAGTAAATTTCTTGACAAATTATAATTCTTCATTTACAAGTTTTTGCATACAAATTTGTTATCTAACAGAAAAGAAAATGAAATCACAACGCATAGTACATTCCGCACTGCAAACAGAGATAGTAATTTATCTGCATAGCAATTCTAATCTACTGTATCATTGAGTATCAAAAATTTTCTTATTAAGAATTTTAATTTGGAGCTAGAATAACTTCTCCTGAACCTGATATCTATTTATCTATTCATTGTATGCCTATATCCAAACCTATTTAGTAACCTAGGGTGAGGCAAAACAATTGCTTTTGGGTTCCTTAAATTATGTGAGACATTTCTTTGCAGATTCGACTTTTCAAAAATAGTGTTAAGATTTTTCAAGATTAAATTTAACTTCAGTTGTTGAATTGGATAAAGTATTTTATATTTCAACAAAAATTGCCTTCTCTTATTCAGGTCATTCCAAACGTTTGTCCCCATTAAAAGCCTCAAAATCCTGTTAATTACCCTTAATTACCTTGTTTATTACCCATATTTCTGTTATATTTGCTCATGCCCATACATTTACCAAATAATTGAGTTGGGAGTCCACTAATGCATAATATAAGGTAATTTTTGATCTTAGATTTAACTTATTCTTAATGTAGTAAAAAAAGTACACATAAAATCTCATTTTTTTGTAAAAATTTGTTATATGCATTGCTCAACTAAGACTGTAGTCAATCCATAACCCAAAGTAACAATGATTTGAAACTTCTTTCACAGTTAGACATTTGAAATTCTGGAAATTCTGATCATGTAGGCATTCATGTTTATGTAATTTAATAGAGGGATGAATGTTCAAGGTTTGATGAGGAGGTCTAGTAACCAAACATTTTGTCTTTTTAAAGCTGAGTGCTAATTTATTATCATGCAACCAAGTTTGTAAATGTGTTACATCCTGCTGTAAATCTTTAGCCATTTTTGTCAGGTTCTTTCCAATTATATATAAGATTATATCATCTGCATAAATTTTTATAAAGGAGTTCTTTATTATTTAGAATATGTCATTTATATAGATGTTCAACATGATTGGCCCTGCGGGAGTGCCCTGAGGTACTTCTTTCTTTACTTTATATGATTTTCCCTTTGTATTTTCTACTTCAACTGTTATTTTTCTTTTGGTTAAATAACATGCTAAGAGTTGATTGATTCTTCCCCTCATACCATATTTCAGTACTTTTTGTTGCAATATTGGGATATCAATTAAGTCAAATCGATAAATAAAATCATTGTGAACTTATTGTCCTTTAAATTTAAGTTAAAAAAGTCTACTAAATCCTCTAATAATGTCTGATCAGCTACATAACCAGGAAGATAGACTACTTGGAGAGCAAAAACATAATGGCTGAACAGCAGAAAGACGCAAGCGGCCGAGCGAAGGATGCAAGAGCAATTAACCATATATGCCGCGGTTATGGAGCAAGTCTACATCAATTACCGCAACTCCTTCGACTCCATACGTCTTATCTGGCTAATAGAGGAGCTGATGATCTACAAAATTGTTTTGAAATTATTGTTTTTGATTTGATTTGAAATTGATTTCAAAATTGAAATCAAATTTGAAATTTGAGTCAAAATTGATTTGAAATTATTGTTTTTCTAAAACTTTTGATTTAAATTTAGTAGTATAACATTATTTTGTGATTTTCTGATTAATTTGGTATATTTATTCTTTATTCGGCCTTGTAATTCATAAAAGTATCGGTAAGGGTTTCCACGTGTTTCAACTCCACTACCGTTCGTAATTTTCCCGTCTTTGTGATACGATAGTTATATACCGTACTAGATAGCGTTAGTTGAACTTCGTTAGCAGTTAAATTGTACGTTTAAATAAATACATATAACGACTTAGATTACAAACGTAATATAATTACTGTAATTATATTTAACATAATTAATAACATAACATAATTAATTATAATTAATTAATAAATTAATAGAATCATGACTCAGACCAGAGCAGCAAAGCAAAAGGCTCAAGCTAATGGAAGTGCTGTGGCTCAGAGCAGAACTGAGGGGGGCAGTTGTCCTCTGTCTCACAGCCTTATAAAATGCACTGTTTGCTTGATGTTTGCGGACAATCCGGTACGGGACATGATACTGCCAAGAGGGATATCTTTGTGTGTGCGCGATGCAAGGAGTGTATCGATATCAGGCAACAACTCGGCGTTCTTGTGGGCCTATATGTGAGCTTGAAGGACAGGGTGGATATCCTCGAAGAAACTAAATTGAGGGGCCCATCAAGCTCTCAGCTGCCCACATCAATGCCAGAGCTTGCACTTGGGCATCGCGTGACACAGAGGCAACCCCCAAGGCAGAATGCGCTGGTCCCGAAGGAACTAGTAGTTGTTGGTGACTCTATTGTCAGGGAAACGGGGAACATGCGTTGTAAAAAAGATAGGTGGAATAGGACCAGGGTATGTCTGCCAGGGGCAAAGGTTGATGACGTTGTAGAGCGAATATCATCTTTTAAGGGCACAAAAGGTGATATAGTTGTACACGTTGGCACTAATGATATTAAGAGTAGGAGACCGGCAGAATTACTTAACAAGTACAGGTCACTGTTGAACAAAGGCCGAGAATTAGGGCTGAATTTGAAAGTGTCTGCAATTCTGCCGAGACACGATAGGAGGGAGTATATGATGAGAGCCTTGTCGATCAATTCGGCCCTGGAAAGATTGTGCAAGGCTCAAGGGGTAGAATTTTTTTCAGCCTGGACTGTACTTGTTAACAGGAGAGATTGCTTCTACAGGGATGGGATACACTTAAATAGAAAGGGTGCAAGAATATTTGCTGATACTATCGAGGCAGTGATAGGTGGGTCGGAAAACTGCTAGCTTGGGGGGGGGACAAAGACCAATAGATTGACAGTAGCCACTGGCAGAGGTGAACGAGATTCTTGCACTGCTTCTATTAGAATGAGCAGAAGCCTGAAAAACAAAATGCATGGTATTTCAGAGACTGCTGGGAGCCATTGCGGTACAAGTAAACACATGGGTTGTGTTAGGGTAGCTAAGAATAGAAACAGGTGCAGGTATACTTGCGTGTACACCAATGCTAGGAGTTTAGTAAATAAATTTGATGAATTTGAGGTATTGCTCAAAACATCAAAGGCAGATATTGTTGGGATATCAGAGACGTGGTGTCACACAGATATAAGGGATGCAGAACTGCAATTTGGGGAGTACAACGTCTACAGAAAGGATAGACCGGATAGGAAGGGGGGAGTGGTTATGCTATTAGTTAAGAAACACATAAAAACCAAGCAAGTGAAGCCAGTCGACATCGCTGGACAGTGCAGTGTTGACTCAGTTTGGTGTGACATAAGCATTGGGAAATCAAAATTGAGAGTAGGAGTGTGCTATAGGCCTAATGACTGATGAGTATAATAAGTAACTGTACAGGGAAATAGAGTGGGCCAGTAAATCAGAGAGTCTTATAATGGGAGATTTTAATTTCCCAGATATTGACTGGAATTTGGGGGCTGGTTACTTACACACTAGCAGGGCTTTTGTGGATTTATTGGATGATTGTTTTCTACATCAGCATGTTCGGGAGGCAACTAGAGGGAGTAACACTCTTGATTTGATTATCAGCAGTGATTCTTCATGCATTAAGAATCTGCAGATAAATGAACCACTAGGTGGCAGTGATCACAGTGTGCTGAAGTGGGATTTACTCAAAGAGGTAACTACCATTAAGGGTAAAGGGAAGGGTTATTGCTTCCGTAAAGGCGACTACGATGGACTGAGACAGTATTTAAATTCTATACAGTGGGACCAACTGATGATGTTACCAACAGCAAATTCAAAATGGGAAGCATTCAAAGAACTTATCTTGGAAGTTACTAGGCTTTACATACCAACTAAGACATATTGTTCAAGGTTTAGGCCAAAATGGATGTCAGATGAACTAATGAGGCATATGGCAGAGAAGAAAAATGCATGGGATACTTACAAATTAACACATGACACAGAAGCCTAAGATAGATACAAGTTGATATGCAACCAAGTTACAAAGGAGGTTAGGCAGGCGAAGGCAGATTACAAGAAATCCTTGGCAAGGGATGCAAAGAAAAACAGCAAAGAGTTCTTTACTTATGTAAACTCTAGAAGGAAGGGGGATGAATCAGATTGGTCCACTTGATATTGATGGGTCAAGTGTTGATGATCCTGCTCAGGTAGCTAACAAACTAAATGAATATTTTGCATCGACATTCACACATGAGGAGTTATTCAGCGAGGGGAATGCCAGATGTGTATTCAACTCTAGCAGTAAGCTACAGAATCTTGAAATAACTGGTAGTAAAGTGGAGGAGAAACTGTTGAAGATAAACACAAGAAAGGCACCCGGGGTGGATGGGATCTATCCAGTTATATTAAAGGAGGCAGCAAAGGAAGTAAGCAAACCATTAGCCATAATTATGAGAGCTTCCTTGGACTCAGGGGAGGTTCGCATAGACTGGAAATGTGCAAATGTGACCCCAATTCACAAAGGAGGATCAAAGGCTGACACAAGTAATTATAGACTTGTGAGCTTAACTTCTGTTCCAGGAAAATTAATGGGGGCACTGGTTTAAGAAGCACTGCAGGATCATTTAGACAAGACTTCAGTTATAGCTCAGACACAGCATGGTTTTGTTAAGGGGAAGTCTTGCCTGACCAACTTGATTGGATACTATGATGCAGTCACAAAAGAACTGGATACAGGGAATAACTTTGATATTATATACTTGGATCTTAGAAAGGCTTTTGATACTGTTGCACATGGAAGACTGCTACACAAATTGGAGCAGTGTGACATTGGAGGCAAATTGCTGCTATGGATAAAGGGATGGTTGAGGGGGAGAAGACAGAGAGTTGTAATCAATGGACACTGCTCATCGTGGACTAATGTTATTAGTGGAGTCTCTCAGGGCCCAGTGTTGGGTCCATTATTGTTTTCTGTATTTATAAATGATATTGATGATGGTATATCAAGCTTAATGTCCAAGTTTGCAGACGATACAAAGGTTGGCAGGGTTGTCAAGGGCACTGCTGACACTATGCTGCTGCAACAGGATCTGGAAAGGTTGAGCAGATGGGCTGAGAGGTGGCAAATGAAGTTTAACATTGACAAATGTAAAGTACTACACATGGGAAATAGCAACTCCAGAGCAACGTATCAACTCTGTGGTACTACACTGACAGTGGTAGAGAATGAAAGGGACTTGGGGGTGGTTGTGCAGGCAGATATGAAGTTCTCTGAGCAGTGCAGACGGGCTGCAAGAGTAGCTGATGGAGTATTGTCAATGATATACAGGAATTTTTCCAGCAGGGATAAGGAGGTGATTATTCCATTGTATAAGGCAATGGTCAGGCCACACCTAGAGTACTGTATACAGGTCTGGAGGCCTCATTTCAAGAAGGATGTAGAGCTGCTGGAACGAGTACAGAGAAGGGCAACAAGATTAGTGAATGAAACAAAGGGGGTGCTCTTACGAAGAAAGGCTTAAGTTTTGCAAATTACAGTGTCTGGAGACTAGGCACCAGCGAGGTGATCTGATAGAGGTGTATAAAGCCTTGAATGGTTTAAGCATGCTCAATGCTGATGGGATTCTTCCTCTAGCTCAGAAAAATCACCTGAGAGGGCATAAATTCAAATTGAGGAAAGACAGATGTAGGATAGACGTGCGGAAATTTGCCTTTAGCCAGCGGGTGGTTGGTTGGTGGAATAGACTTCCATCCCTTGTGGTGGAGGTTGATAGCCTAAATAAATTTAAGGCTCAGCTGGACAGGCATTTTGAACGAACAGAGGGGTGAAGTGGAAGTGGGTTTTTTTTTTTTGGCTGATGCTGCATAAGCTTGCTTTCTTGCATCAAATGCCTCTACTAATGCTAATGCCAATGCTAAAATCAATCTAATAGTGACAAACTTACTTCCTAGAAGAAACGATGGCAAAATGGAGTACCACCATTAAGGTCGAAAATATCACAACCAGTCCAATCGCCATCAGGAGAGGAATCTTTCATGGATAAGCCCTAAGCCCATTGTGTCTAGCACTTAACCCACTGCCCCCCCCATGCTCATCAGTAGCAAGTACGGATATAACTTTAAAGAAAGAAGGAAGAAACTGCACACCCTCACTCACCTGATGTACATGGATGACATCAAGCTCTATGCGGGAACAGAGAAGCACCTCCAGCAACTACTCCAGATCACCGAAGAATTCAGCAATGATATTAGGAAGGACGTTGGTCTAGACAAATGCAAGACCCACGGATTGCACCAGGGACAATTAGTCAACCGGAACTACCTGCTGCAGACTTGTAAAGAGATCGAAGTCATGGCAGAGGGAGAGCCTATAATTACTTGGGGTTGATGCAGGCTCAGCAGTTACAGCACAAGGAAATTAAGGCCTGTCTGACCGAAAAATACCATCAGAGGCTCAGAAACCTGCTGAATGGAGGGAACACAGTCAAAGCCATAAAAACACCTATGCAGTCCCAGTGCTAACATACTCATTTGGGTTATACATTGAACTAGCACCGAGCTGGAGGATATCATGGGAAAGACAAGGACAATGATGACCAAGAGCCGCCAACACCACCTGAGATCTGCCATTGAGAGACTGACAATTGCCCGGGAAGAAGGAGGAAGGGGGCCTGTAGACCTCATTGAGCAACAGAAGACAGCGATAGTTAACCTGAAGGATTATTTCCAGAAACACACAGCAGCACTCCACCAGGCCATAAGGAAGATAGACTAGCAGTATCCCCCACTCAAACTAAGCGAGATCCCCTCCCAACCAGGAGGTACAAACAAAGATAGAAAGATGGGCAGAAAAGACACTCCATGGCAGAGACTACAATGATCTCCATCAAGATCACATAGATAAAACTGCTTCCAATGCATGGCTCACGAGCGGGACGCTCTTCCCCGAAACTGAAGGATTCATGCTCGCCATCCAAGACCAGGTAATCAACACCAAGAACTATAGAAAACACATCACCAAGGAGCCCAGGGTGTTTGATGACACATGTCGACGATCACACCTGGTCTCAGAAACGATCCAACACATCACCGCGGGATGCAAGGTGATCACACTCAGACTGAGTACACTCATAGACCCGACCAGGTAGCCAGGATAATATATCAGAAGCTAGCAATGAAATACCAGTTGATCAAAGAAAGGGTACCATACTACAAGTATGGTACACTACTACAGTGATCTCCATCAAGATCACACAGATAAAACTGCTTCCAATGCATGGCTTACGAGCGGGACGCTCTTCCCCGAAACTGAAGGATTCATGCTCGCCATCCAAGACCAGGTATTCAACACCAGAAATTAAAGAAAATACATCGCCAAGGAGCCCGGTGTCCGATGATACATGTCGACGATGCCATCTGGTCTCAGAAACGATGCAACACATCACCATGGGGTGTAAGGTGATCACCCAGACTGACAACACTCATAGAACCGACTAGGTAGCAAGGATAATACATCAGAAGCTAGCGAGGAAATACCAGTTGACCAAATAAAATGTACCATACTACAAGTACGGACCACAGGCAGTACCAGCGATCCCAACACACAAGCTGTACTTCGACCGTGCCATAATAACGGATAGGATAATCCCGCACAACAGACCGGACATAATTCTTGTGGATAAGAAGGAAAAAAACGACCTATCTGATTGACATAGCGGTACCCAACACTGGCAACCTGCAGAAAACCCATGGGAAAAAAAATCAGGAAGTACACGAACCTAAGACAGGAGATCAAAGAGATATGGCATATGGAACAAGTAACAACCACCTGATCATCGTGTCAACCACAGGTATGGTGCCAAAGACCTTATATAACAGCCTAGCAGCAATAGGCGTTCCAGCGAACACCTACAAGGAACTCCAGAAAGTCGCAATCCTAAACAACTGTAGGATAGTCAGAGAGTTCCTCGACCAACAGTAACACCAGACAACAACAACCACCCTGTGTACTTGGTAGCAATACCCGTCACGAGATGAAACCCCTAATCAGGGTAATATAAGAGCAATAATAATAAAATTTTGAAAAATTTGTATTTCATTTGCAATATCAACAGCAACAATATCTTTTGGACATTCCTTATTGGTAGCATTTGATTTGAATTCAGGAAAGCTTTTGACAGTGTTGCGCACGGAAGACTATTGTACAAATTGGAGCAGAATGGTATTAAGGGTAAGTTGCTACAATAGATAAAAGGATGGTTAAGTGGGAGAAGACAGAGGGTGGTAATTAATGGTTGCTGCCCTTCGTGGACTAATGTTATTAGTGGAGTCCCACAGGGTTCGGTGTTAGGTCCACTGTTGTTTATTTATCAATTATATTGATGAAGGTATATCAGTCTTAATGTCGAAGTTTGCAGATGATACAAAGGTTGGCAGGGTTGTTAATGACAGTAATGGCAGTGTGCTATTGCAACAGGATCTAGATAATTTGGGCAGATGGGCTAAGAAGTGGCAACTGAAGTTTAACCTTGACAAATGCAAAGTACTACATATGGGTAGAAGTAACACCAGAGAAACGTACCAACTGTGAGGTACTACACTTAAGGTGGTAGAAAATGAACAAGACCTGGGAGTAATTGTGCAGTGAGATATGAAGTTTTCTGAGCAATGCAGACAGGCTGCTAGGGCAGGTCATGGGGTTTTGTCAATGATATATAGGAATTTTGCTAGCAGGGAAAAGGACGTGATTATCCCTCTGTATAAGGCAATGGTCAGGCCACGCCTTGAGTACTGCGTACAGGTCTGGAGGCCTCATTTTAGGAAGGATGTAGATTTACTTGAGCGTGTACAGAGAAGGGCAACAAGATTGGTGAGGGGAATGAAGGGATCCTCTTATCAAGAGAGGCTTAAGTTCTGCAAATTGCAGTGGCTGGAGACTAGGCACCTGCGCGGTGATCTGATTGAGGTGTATAAGGCCTTGAATGGGTTCAGCACGCTGAATTCTGATGGGATCCACTTGTTCAGATTGCGAAAATTTGCCTTTAGCCAGCGGGTGATTAATTGCTGGAACAAACTTCCATCTGTTGCTGTGGAAGTTGATGGGTTGAATAAATTTAAGGAGGAACTGGACAGGCATTTGGAGGGAATGGTGTGAATTTTTTTTTTTTTTTGGCTGATGCTGCATAAGCTCATACATTTGCTTTCTTGCATCACATGCCACTTCTACTACTACTACTATTCTTGATATTTTACTTAGCTAGCTAAAACATTGTAAAAAATTAAAATTGTTATTTGGTCGCTTTTTTTTTCTTCTTTTCTTTTTCTGTATTCATAACCAGAGTGGTTTCCTTTTGTCAGGCATCTGAGAAATAGAGAAAAAAAATTAATTTAAAATTCATTATTTGATAATATAACATACAATTTAAAAAATTCAAATCATTATATTAGGGCCACCCATAACTTCTTATATATACCCGTATATGTATGATGTCTATAAATTGCGTGTGTTCTCTGGTTGATTTACCTGTTTTGCTGGACGAAAAAACCTTGCTGTCTACGCTTGAAACCGACTAACTCAGCCACGGCGTGAAAAAAGCCCATTAAAGTTCCTTGCGTCATCGACGGGACTGGAACTCGGGTTTTTTTCCCCCGGTGTGGGGAGGACGGTGACAATACCACTGTGGTACCGCGCAGACTATAAAATACGACAAAAGAGATTCTTCGATACGTTGGACTTTTAGTCTCCTTATTCTTTCCCATCTCTTTTAGTGTTTGCAGAACATTGGTCTTTATCGCCTCTTAGTCATTGTACACCACTTGCACCACCGGGTTGGCGCGGCTCTGCTTGTCAATGACATACAGGAATTTTGCTAGCAGGAATAAGGTGGTGATTGTCCTTTGGTATAAGGCAATTCGTCAAGCACACCTTAAGTACTGCGCACTGGTCTGGAAGCCTTATTTTAGTAAAGATGTAGAGCTGCTGGAACGAGTACAGAGAAGAGCAAAGAGATTGGTGAGGGAAGCAAAAAAAAGGTTGCTCTTACCAAGAAAGGCGTAAACTCTGCAAATTACAGCATCTGGAGACTAGGCACTTGCAAGTTGGCCTGATTGAGGTTATAAGGCCTTGAAAGGTTAAACATGCTCAATGCTGATGGGATTCTTCCTCTTGCTG
Organism: Mastigoproctus giganteus; assembly: GCF_048544385.1. Classification (NCBI taxonomy): domain Eukaryota; kingdom Metazoa; phylum Arthropoda; class Arachnida; order Uropygi; family Thelyphonidae; genus Mastigoproctus; species Mastigoproctus giganteus. The sequence continues at coordinate 67,472,154 of NC_143578.1, forward strand.
AGATTAGGCACCATAGTGAGCATAAATTCAAATTGAAGAGAGAGACAGTTGTAGAAAAGATGTGCAAAAATTTGCCTTTAGTCAGTGGGTAGTTGACTGCTGCAACAAACAACTTCTATCTGTTATGGTCAGTGGTGAGCTGTGAATATTTTAACAATGGGCTAGCAGTTTTGCCGACTTTTTGATGTGAAACATCATTGGGGATTCCTGCTGCAGATGACGTCACGGAAGTGACGTCATCCGCCAGAGGCACTTCCCGTGTTCACACTACTAGTCTGCGCCAAGCATTCACTAGTAGTGTGATTAGAACGCGTGACGCATTTTTCGTGACTGGTATGATATCTAGAGTCAGCCTGGCCTTCATGCCACCCTCTCCTCTTTACAACGATACCTGGATAGTATCTCGAGTTCTAACTGTTTAGATTTTTTAAATAGTATAACGTTACAATCATACTTCCTGAAGTAAGTATGACTGCAACAATACAAATATTTGTCAACAATTTATTTTTTCGTCTCGCATTTTCGTAACATTCCATTGTTAGGTGCCCCGAACAGCTGCGTATGTCGTTTCAACTAGAAGGGCGGTACTTCAATCGACGCTATTTTCTAGACATTAGATACGTTGCAATCGCAGGTATACATCAGTTACTTTAGTTATCATAAATCCATTGTCTTCCAGAAATTATAAAAATTTGCGAATGTTCAATAAAATATTTACAATACAAAAGCTCTATTATTTCGTAATCAATGTCAAAATCAAAATACCTAAAAGAAACACAAAGGATTCACATAAAACTATCTACCGCGCGTGCTCGGTACACGCGCCACTTTTTTATTCGTCTTGTCTTTTTCTATTAGGGAAATATAATGGATACATATTTTTTTCATGATAAAATTTTAATATTGCGAATAAAAAATAACACGAAATATTTCCCATATCACAAAACATTCTACAATATAAAAACAAATATTAAATAAAAAATAAACTCTTCTAGAAAAGGTACACAATTATTATTATTATTATTATTATTATTAGCTATATGGTGCAAGGAAGCCTGAGGCTTATGCTGCACCAGCCAAAAAAAAAAAAAAAATTCCAGAGTTACCCTGAGAGACGTTTGTTTGTTATTTGGTTTTTAGGAGCATTAGCAACTAAAGCCATATTGCTCCGGAGATATGCGGTGGTCATTCCCTGACCTTTCCGCATTCTTCGTATTTGGTGGGCACGGGCTCCAACGCCGGTCTAATCAAGAAGCATGTGCTAGGCACTGCTGCTCCTGCCCACCTGGACCCTGAGAGAGAGAGAAAAAAAAGTAGAAGGGAATCACCAAGAAAGAGAAGAATAATGATATCCAGCTCAGGACCCTTGGTGTGCCAAGCCCATACTCACCAGATTTGAGCCCCCGGGGTTAAATCACAGATTACATAAAAAAAATGATTACACAAATATTCAAGAAAAATTTATTGTAAAAATTGCCATATACAATTTACTTCTTTATTAATATTTGTTATCGACGTCTGCTTTGCTCAAACTGAGTGATGATTACAGAGGAATGATTTGATGTAACGATTCGGATCAAATTGAAGCAACGGTTTTCCATTTAGATGTATGGTCAACATTATTCATTCATTTATACAATATTATTCATTACGCTGATTGCCGTCAGTAAGCTAATCGCGGTGGTTTCAAAGATATTTCTGGCTTTTATAATTGAAGAGGGAATTTCACTCAATTTTAAAGATAAACTGTCTTCGACCAAATCTCTAAAATCATTAATTTTTATATCATATTTTATCACAAATTTCTTATTCGTTTTTCACCGTCTTGCCACGGAGACGAAAGTTCTTTCGTATTCCAGGAAGCATACGTTTAAAATTTCTTTCAATTCCTCATCGTCAATAGTATCATTATTTTATCTAATTTAAAATTACTTTATGCATTAATAACTTATTCTTAATAACGTGTCACGAGGTAAATTTTTAAATGTGTTCTTACTTTCGATTCCTTCAACTTCAACATGCTCTCAATTTTAGCTTCATAATTTCCTTCAGTATTTTTGACATCGGCTTCTGTGGCCATAATGCACCTCCCAAGGTTTTTGCAGTACTTTGATCCAAGCCCGAGGCGGGATTCGAACCCGCGACCTTTGGGTTGCTAGGCAGGCATTTTACCCACCCGGCCGATCATTAGTGCTAAATCGTTAAGAAATTTCAGATTGAAAAGTCGATTTAATAATCCAGAATATTTAATTAACTTTCTGATTCAAAATGTTTGCACAAAGCGGGATAATTTCTCCAACCCTCAATTGCCGTCAGTAAGCTACAAGCTGCCCATTGTGGCCCGAACCACGACCGATCTTTATAGTTTCCGCATCAAATTCTTTAGCAATCATCTTTAATTCGCGCTGGTTTTTTGGAGATTTTTTTTAAATTATTGCCTGTATGCCATTATATTTTAGAACATTTTCTGCACAGTGACAGCCTTGACGAAGTTTCAAAATCTGCCAACTCTTCGTAAAGTTTATATAATATCTTAGTTGCCTCAATCCCCCCCCCCCTACGTTGCTACTCTCACTAGTTCTTTGAATATAGTGCAAAATATTCGGAATCACACGAATATTCTGCTACTGTGACCATGTAAACATAGACAGGAGACATTTACTGGAAGGCAAGGTTCGCTCACTTCTCCGAAAAACATGACTTCTTGTAGTAGTAAAGGGGAACCAAAACACAGGTTGACCAGAGGCTATAATCCGTGTCGAGAAGCTTCTTAATCCCCTGACTGGTTATTGACTGCAGAGGTTTTATGGACACCACTAACACTGTGAAATGGTAATCCCTTTCACTCTTAACTCGCGCTTTCTAATTACCTAAATTGCCTAAAGGCATCGGTAAGAACAATGCATACAAAGTTCTCTCTCCTAACTCGTTCGTTACATGGAAATTTTCTTCGTTCATCGGAAACTATTTTAAATGTAATTACCAAGGGGGGAATGAAAAAAATTCGCTATAATGAAGTTCGTTAAACAGAGGTCCGACTGTAATTAAATCAAAAATGAAGCAATTTTAAAATACATAACCGATCGATTGCGCCATTAAAATGCTGGGAATGGGACCCCGCTCGCCCCACCGTAGTTTCGGCTCTAGATACTCAATAATTGCATTCAGGATTTCATTTGTAAAATAGATGATAGTCTCAACAATGGGCTCCCAAATTTTCAAAAAAAAAAAAAATAAATAAAATAACAATGGGCTCTCGCGAGCCCACTATAGCTCATCACTGGTTATGGAAATAGATAGCTGATGATTTTTTTTTTTTTTTTATGAAAACCCCAAACACAAAAGGTATCAAAACCTATAGTACTTAGTACCGTGCATGGGTTGAAGAAGTATGGGGGAAGGGGGATGCCGGCAACTTTGCTCTAGAGACTAAACATGGGTTTCACCACTTCAAGCCTTCAATAAGCAAAGTGGTGGTATTTCACCGGTTGATGAAAGTCATCTACCACCTACATTTTAAGGAGTCCTTATGTGCTGTGATGTAATGACTAGATCGTTGATATAGCTTAGATTAATTTTCTGCACTCACCTCATAGTAATTCGCTTAGTTAGTTGAAAGTTTTACCACATAAAAAGTAAAGTGCAGCCATTATCAACCCACTGCAGGATGGAAGCCTCCTCAACAATTCATGTTGAGGGAAATGGACCATAATGTGCCACGCCGGTCCAGTGCGGGTTGGCAGATCAACCGTATTCAGCAGTCAGAGGCTTGAACCCCGGTCTACTCAAAGAGCGTGTGCTACTGCACTCCCACTCCTGCCCACTCGGCTACGTACATAGTGGTTATGAGATTCTAATAACTTTATTAGATTATAAATTTATAATCTAATAAATTTAAAAACTGAGTTATGGGCTTTGAAAATTTTTCAATGAAAGGAAAGTGCACCTTCCGTTCTATGGTTGTCTAATTAAAATAAATTAAATGAAGTGAGATAAAAGCTAATACCCGTGCACGAGCGACTTTTGAAATCGTCTTCAGTTAGCTGTAGCAGGGAGGGAAGAGCGCGCGAGTGTGTTATATACAGGTTGAGTTCCCGAAATGCATTTCAGTGCACGTGGAAACTTAATACGTGCCAGAGTGGTAACATACTTACTTCTCTGATATGTGCTAAATTTCAAATAGGGAAGAGGTTGGCGGGATTCTTTTTGTTTAATATGTTAAGTGATGTGTGGCGCTTAAACCACTCCATGACGAGGGCTTCGTTTTGAAGGATTTTATAACTGGAATTTAGTTTTATCTATTGTGATCACTGAATCGATGAGTGGGTTATGATTATAAGATTGAACATGTGTGAGTTCTGTACTTGCTAAATTAGATTTGAAGCTATTAAAGTGGTAGTATGCACACTTGTTAGAAATTTTTGATGTCCCAAATTTTGCTGTTGTACTGCCTATGTAACATGCTTGACAATCTGATTGGCATCTAATCAAATATATAATGTTATTATGATCTTGTGTCCCATACTTGTATGTTGTCTTGTATGAACTGAATTTAGAACTTAATTTGTTATAAGATGTAAATATTAATTTGATATCTGTATCCTTAAAAATCTGTTGAAGTCATCTAGCATATTGTTGATGGTATGGGAGGGCAATAAGGGGTTTGTGTATCTTATTCTTATCCATGTGGTTATTAATTTTGCTTGGGAGTATTATTATGGACTTTGGTGATGGTTTCTTTTATTAGTTGTAATGGGTATTTCCTGTCGATGAATTCTTTGGTGAGGTATTGCAATTCTACCGATAGGTCTGTGTGTATGACTATATTTGATAGCGTTGTATCTGATTGTATAGAACTGCTTTTTTTGATGTATAGAGGATAGTGTGAGTGGTAACATAAGAAATTAAATTTATATACCTAATATTATGAATCAAAGGGGAGGGTGAAATATATATTTTACCCATTGCTACTAAAAATACATATCAATTGTAATCTTTAAAAATTTATTTAAAAACAAAAATATAAATTTTGCAATGAAACTTGAACGTTTCTTACTAATGTATGTGTTAGATAAAGAAATCCAACGAATGAGATATACTTGCATGTGAACACTGCATTTTGATTCGGCATGAGCTGAATGCTAGAACTGGTTGTTCTATGAACCATGAATCTGAAGTATGATTCAGTTACTGTACAGTCAATGTGACGTTATCAGTCTTCTGGTGCTATTTTTTTTTTTTTAGCAATACACCTCTGTAAAACCTGACCTGACCTGACTTCTGCAGTGGATGGATTCTGGGAGGTGACTTCCTTGGTGATCATACCACCCAGCAACAAGTGCCAGATGAACACCACCAAAACAGCATAACCCATGCTCATCTGGCTTTGTGCCGACCGGGATAGCTGGGTAGGTAGAGTGCCTGCCTGGCAACCCAAAAGTCGGAGGTTCGATTCCCACCTTGGGCTGGATATCACGATGGTGCATAACCAATCGGTTGGTTGGATGGATATCCCAGCAAGATACACGAAGGAAGCAAGAAAAAACTGGTTTGTTTGTGTATTGATCACATCATACGAAATAAATCTGGTTTTGTATCTTCAGTATTACAGCTACATTTAGTGGCACTGTGTATTATTATTATTAGCCATATGGTGCAAGGAAGCCCGAGGCTTATGCTGCAGCAGCCCAAAAAAACAATTTCTGAACCACCCCGAGAGAGAGAAGTAGAAGGGAATCACCAAGAAAAAGAATAATGATATATCTGCACAGGTTACCTAACCTAATGAGGTTTTGTGAGAAACACTGGTAGCACAATAAAAAAAAAAAAAAAAAAAAAAAATCAAATACACCATACATTTTAAAGGAAACTAGCTTTTAATGTTATTACAAATTGTTTGTTATCACTGTTTTACTGTGTAGTCCATTACTGTGGACTACACAGTGAAACAGCACAGTCCAATCCCAACAGGCTTGAACATGTGTAATTTTATTTCCAAAAAAAACTGCTTTAGTTCTTCTAGTGCAATGCTTCTGATGTAATTAATTATAGCAGTTACTAAAGTTTTGTCGGTTTTCTTCTTAAATTTTATTTTTTGTATGGTCACTGTGCACACCATACGGTGGTGCACGGTGACTCCTAACACCCTGTACATCATGTGAATTAACTTTTCCTACAAGAATTCTCTGTGGATCATCATTAGGTCCTCTTCTTTTCAACATGTAAATGATTTAGCATCTCTAGACTGGAAGGCATAAAACTTATTGCATGCTGATGATATTAAGCTCTATAAATCCTGTAACTATCTTAATGACTTATTAAACTTTAGACCTTTATAGAATTCTTTTGTTAGTGGACCAAACTCAACAATCAATGAATAAATATCAACAAGTGCAAACGATCTTAAAATATCCTGACAAAGTCATACCATTTGTTTAGTGTAGAGCACCAAGAATTATTAATCACCAATGAAAGAAGCAATCTAGTCATTAAATTTTTGAATTTCTCCTCATTTCACTAAATATATTTCCAAAACATGCATACAGGAGGTTGAGAATAGATTTTAATAAAGGTTATTGTCCTCTTTTGGCCATATTCATTTAACCAGAATTTTATTTACCATCCCTGTGGTGCTTCCTTCATTGAAATTTTAATGTCATTCATCCCTTTGTTCCAGTGATTGCGTGTACCAAGTTAATAAATTAGGAAAAAACCAGATTAAAATAATCAAATACTTAAAAAAGGAAAAAAAAACAAGGTAACTACCATAGAGCCAATTAGGAAAAATATTTAGCAAAATATCACTTAATATTTAGCAAAATACATAAAGAAAAGAAGACCACAACTTGGGCAAATATTTATGCACAAAACCATTAAGGAAAATGTATGAACAATACATCTTATTATACTTCATTTTTTTTAATCACAGAAACAGTAATTTATTTTTTCTAAACTATCGAACTGATAATGAAAAATATAGCACTAGTATTAGCGAACTAACACAAGGAAGCCATAGGCTGTTCATGAAGGTAACTATCCAGTTAACCATTAAATTTATGCAAACTGTCAAATTTTTTCAAGCAATCAATGACTAGCCAGCTAAAAGAGAACTTTCTACAATCTAGACTAAACCTCTTTCCTTGTAATTTGCATTTATGACCCCTAGTTCTGGAATTCTTTAAAACCATGAAAATTCCACCATCATTCATTTTATTAATCCCTCTCAGAGCCCCTTTCAATTTCAATCAGGTCACATCTGCAATGAATTCTTTCCTCATATGGTCATCCTTTTGTCATTGTAACCATTCCAGTTGCCCTTCTTTGGACCCTTTCAAAAAACTCAGTCTTTTTTCAGAATGTCTGCATACTTGAATACAATATTCCAAACAATATCTTACAGCTGCCATACAGTGGGATCATGACCTCCACATCTCTACAGGATAATGTTCGATAATTCACCATGAGTTTTCCTGGCTGCCTGTTTACATTGCTCTATGAGAGTTTACACTATGGGAGTGGAGTAATAATATGGGCAGATATGCCGTATTACAACTCCTAGATCCCTTTCTTCCTCTACTGTTTTTAATTCAACCCCCACCAAATGTGAAATTTATTTTGGGATTGCTGTCTTCCAAGTGTAAGACCTTGCATTTTTACTGCATTAAAACATAGCTGCCAATTTTCTGACCATTCTTTCAGCATGTCCAAGTAACATCGTATTTTGAGCCCAAGCAATGATCTGTTTTTTATTTGCTATAACCAGGGAAACCTATATTTGGAATTTATGAGCTACTATCATGTTATCAACTTCCACTTTTTAGAAGAAATCACACTGTTGCCAGACCTAAGAAATATGTCTCGTAGGTATAGAATAAAATCTGAACTGAGACATTATCAGGGATACAATTTTTACAAATTTGTAAAATATGAGAATTTTGCTAAATTTGTGACACTGTTAACCCTCAAGTTGAATGTTGGTGTGTTTTTTGGCCAATGAAGATAGCTGTCATTGTTGGAATAAAAAAGGTTTGTTTGTTTCTTTTTTTTTTATACCTCATAAATATAATTCCTTATATTTTATAATTTTCACACCAGTGTTAAAATAATGGATGGCACTGTGAAGTACATAATTTTAAACTATTTCTAGCCTCTATTCCAATAAAACCGAATGGTGACAATCTGTTGGCATGACTTTTTGTTTATTAATGGCAAATTTGTACTATTTGTTGTATCCTTTACCAAACATGCTGCAAACAGGAAGTTTGTTTTTTTCCCTAATTGTAGTATAATTTGTTGAAATATGGATATAATTACAAGTCATTAAAAATCATATCTTTTGCACCTTTAACTAATGTTTCTAATGGCATACAAAGCTTAAAAAATTGTTTTAATGATACTGCCAATCATTTGTTTTTATTTAAAGGGAAGTAAACATATGTCCATTCAAAAAAATTTTTAATATTTCCATTAAGATTGCAAATTTCTATTTTCAAGAAATTTTGATTACTCAAATCAAAGTGTTACTATTTCTGAATAAAAAATATCGAAACAAAGTTAAAGTACACTAAAGATTACGAAAAATTATATTCAATTTATTCATATGAATTTTAATGGATTGACAAATATGAAAGTGATACTTTATGTAAAGGTAATGTTAAACAAAGAAAAACAATGAGGCTATAAGCAGTTTTAAATTTCAAAAATCCAGCTTCACCTTCCATTACTTTTTTTTTTCTTTCTTTCTTTCTTTTTTTTTTTTTTCAGTCATAACTATTAACAGTATTGACTACTGTTTATACACAGAAAAATAAAAGTTATCCAACTACTTCCAACCATATAGTCAAAAATGAAATAATCAGATGTATAAAATTTTTATATAAGTCCAGTGTTTACTATTTACACACGTTAAATTCTGTACAAATAATTTTTTTTTAAAAAAATTCAATGATTAAACAATATATTTAATAAATTTTAGCAAGGGTTTGTTTTAGCAGTAATTTTTGGATTCCTGCATCATTGTTTATTACACTTTAATAATACTACTAAACATGGGTACTACTAGATCTAGTTCTTGGTCTGTTTGATGCAGGTGTAATACAATTAGGAGAATGTTTTATTTCTATACTGGTTGGTCCTTTTTGCTTCTCTTCTGTTTTACACTTCAGATTTTTGCTCATAATATGCTGGTTTTCAAAAATCATGTGGCACTTTTTAGATGGTGACAAATCTTCACAACAGGGACAAGTTCTCTTAGAAGGCAACTTTTTTGAATCACTGGAACGTGTACGTCCACGTGTGAAGTCAGCAACGTGTTTATTTTTTTTAAGTTCAACATCTTGCAAAATCACACTGTCTTCTGATAAAGGCATTCTAATGCAATCTAAAGTGTGGTGTGATCTCATCTTCAGAATATTTTCTTCAGCAGCCACTTCTGAAAGACCAGATACAGTGGGAGAGCATTCATTATGAGGACAACAATGCATATTCAATGGACGAACATCAACAGTGACCGAATCAAGTATTTCTGGATAACCATATAACTTGCATTTGGACTTGTGCAATGTTTTATTTTTTCTATTATATGAAATGGAAGTTGCAGCATGATTGCTTTTTGAAAATCCACCAGTATCACCTTGCTTATTTGTAACACAAGTGTTTCTACAGTGAACTGAAAAATCTGTAGTACAGTCATTCATTTCTTTACATATTTTACATGTGGATTTGTCTTCTTGCACAACTGTTGATAGTACTGGGTGCATATTTAATAATCTAGAACTTCCTGATGAAACAGAATATTGTTCAGTACAAAGTGACTGGGTACGTACATAACATCCTGTTTCCAAGTTTGACACTTGATTCTTAAAAAGCTCAATAGAATGCATCAAATATATGCACTCCTCTTTATACTGACTAGACGAGAATGTTTTTGTAGCCCAGTTTCCAATTAAAGACTTATGTACAGACCTTATGTGCCTTCTTAAACTGAACCATGTTGAATACTTCCTCCCACACACATTACACATAGGAGACTTTGTTTCTTCTTTTTTTTTAGATAACCTCTTAGATTTTGTCCGCAAATGACAGCTGGCATTATTCTTCTGAAAAAGGAGGGGGAAAAATGGAAAATTAAAATCTATAAACATAATGAAAAACTAATAAGGTTTTGCATATAGCTTATATCAAGAGTAGTAAAAATATCTAGAGTACATTAAAGAGGAGAAAAAACAAGGGAATCATAAATGTACCAGAAAACTATACATCTAAACAGTATTAATGTTACTGTACTAAGTTCAATTGAATTGGCAGCAATTAAAAAAAAAAAAAACTTCCTTAAGTAAAGTAACTTGCCCACAGAAACTTTTGAAATGCAAATTAAAAATTTCAAAAACAAACTTAGTATCTACTAGGGGGCTTCACCCCATACTCGTTGCACTCGCTTCTTTTGATAAAATAAAACATCTACAGAAACTTGACACTGTGTGTCTCTTGCTCAGCTATGAATACATAAATGCATTACTATATCTATATAATATCAGTGTAGATACACCATAGACAACTCTTAAAGAAAAACTACGACAGTATTGTAAAAGGCATAATTTCATCTGTATCTCATATTGTGCTCATTCTTCATGAGTTATGTATTGCACTACCTCGAATAAGTAACGCTTCACTATTAGAGAAGACTGTTGTCACTTATTCTCGGTAGGCACCACCACCCAGATGGCATCGTTTCAAAGTTAGTTGGCTTTTCATTGGTGGGTGCCTTTCACACTACGATGGTAGCTTTTTTTTAAGCGTTGTCTATGGTGTATCTACATCGATATTATATAGATATAGAATCTTAAACTCTTAAAATATTATGCCTAGTTGTATTTAGTTTATTTAAATAAATATGTTACATATGGAAATCAAGAATGGTACTGCATGGTCATGTATAAACATAGCACGTGATCATGATTAAACAGAAGCTTGTTTTAGCACAGTAAAACAAGCTTCTGTTATGTATTTTTGTATTTGTCCCTTTTTTCCACATAATCTGCATCTCCCTTCCCCCATTGGCTGAATAAATATCATTAGGAGGAAAATTATTTTATGTAGAGAAAGATTATCACATTATGTGAGGTGTGACTATTAAATAACGAGACTGCTGCAATAAAATAAATGTAATGAAATCCTTCGTACCTTATAAGTTATCCCCTTCAAAACAATTTCTTGGGTTTGCACACACTGATTCACATGTTTCTTCCAAGAAAAACATTTCTGGAAGTCACCTTCTGGAAGCCCTTTTAACACTTCGATTATTTTTTTTTATGAATGTCTTAAATGGATAGGAAATGGATTTCCTTAAGTACACTTTTCAGTGTAGAGAAGAGAAAACAAAGTGTACTCAAGGGAACCCATTTTCTATCCACTGAAGACATTCATAAAAAAAAAAAAAAGTCTGGCGAGTAGTGTGAATGTTTACACACGAAAGGATTTGTTTTTTGGCCAGAAACTGGCGAACAGGGAGCGCTTCGTTGTTGTTGTTGTTGTTTTGGTTTTTAGGAGCATTAGCAGCTTAGGCCATATTGCTCCGGGATATGCGGTGGCCATTTCCTGACCTTTCCGCATCATCCGTATTTGGTGGTGACGGGCTCGAACCCCGGTCTAATCAAGAAGCGTGTGCTACGCACTGCTGCTCCTTCCCACCTGGCTACGGAGGCGCCGGAGCGCTTCGTATGCTGGAGCATTCATCCAACCATCCTACAATTCAAGCCTCTTACTTTGAATTTTTTCACACAGCCTTCTCAGAAATTCAATGTATTATGTTTGATTGAGTCTGATTTGGTGGGGCATATTCAGTCATAATAATTCCTTTAATATCAAATAAAACAAGAACCATGATTTTCATTTTTGATTTTGACATTCTTGCTTTGTATGTGCGGGGATTTTTTTTGTCTTCCACTGCATTGACTGTCTTTTAGTTTCTTTTCGTAATGGCACGGCCAACTTTCATTGCAAGCAATTACAGTATTCAATGTTTGGATATTCAATTTTTCTTCAAAACATCTTCATAAACTTGGAGTTCTCTTTTTCTTTAAATTTCATTCAAAATTTTTGGCACCATCTTGGTGCTCAAACTATTTTCATGCCTAAATTTTTATTTAATATTTGTCTATTTTTTTTATCCATGCTGAGTTCTGATGCAACCATTCTAATGCTTAAACAACAATCACTTCTAAAAAGGTAAAGTAAAGGTAAAGTGCAGCCATTATCAACCCACTGCAGGATGGAAGCTTCCTCAACAATTCATGCTGAGGGAAATGGACCATAAACTGCCACGCTGGTCCAGTGCGGGTTGGCAGATCGACCGTATTCAGCAGTCAGGGGCTCGAACCCCGGTCTACTCAAAGAGTGTGTGCTACTGCACTCCTACTCTTGACCACTTGGCTACAGAGTCAATGTCCTTACCCAGTCTACATTTTCATCAGTTTTCATGGATACTGGATGGCCTGGTTGTTCATCATTTCCCACATTCTTTCTCCCTTCTAAAATTCTTTTATGCCATACACATATGTGATCTCTTGACATAGTATCTTCACCAATAAACTTGACATAACTCATAACTTTCAGCTGATGTTTTCTTTAGTTTTGTTAAAAAATTTGAGGTTGATTCATTGTTCAATTTTTTTGTCTGTCATTTTCCTAGCAAACTGCAAAAACACAAGGTAATAGAAACCTGAAACTGGTAATGGAAATCTCACTGCAAAATGAATGAGCAAATTGGAATGTGACTTGGCAGACAACTAAGAAAATATTCAAGGTCAACCATGCCTTTGTTACACAGGTGGTGCTTGGTGTGAGCGCTTGCTGTGCATGCAGTTTCATTATTTAATAGCCACTTTGTTCCAATCAAAAACATTGATTTTTAACTACTCAGCTTATATCCAGAAAGAATTCCATTTTAATGTCCCCTACATGTAAATGGGGAATTATTGAAGTATATTTAATGGAATGTATTCTTTTAATCTGAGGAAAAGTTATTTAATATCCTATTAAGTTACAAACCAATGGTGAATAAAATCAAATATTTGTCCAATTCCTGTCAAGACACAAATATAATTTTTTTTAAAATCATTCTGTAAGAATTTGGAAAAACATAAATGAATCTGTACAGTGTTGACTCTGTTTGATAAACTTCTGGCATCAAGTTAAATAACCAGGGAGTTGAAAGTCACATTATACTTTTAAGTTCTCTGAAAAAGTATAGAAAAATTACAATGGAAACTAACCTTTTATAATTTAACATACTAAAGAAAATTTTTAGTCATATATAAATTTACATTAAAATTCATAATGATGTCCTTTAGTTTCAATGCATGGAAGCAATCTCTTTTTGGCATCTTTATGCAAACTATTCAGTTATCATATTTATTTGTATTTATCATCAATTTTAAATTTAAATTTGCACTTATTATGTACAGCCACTCTCTGATTAACGTGAGGTTCTGTTCTGCAGAACTCTATGTAAGTCAGAATTTCCCCCATGCTTGTGCAACACTCACAAATGTGCTCGCTGAATTGATTGAATCAAAAAAAAAAAAAAAAAAAGTTCAACGAACCTGTAAATAGAATTATTTATTGTATTTATTCAATTTTTTATCTCATGCGCAGGAAAAATTACAAAAGCGAGTAATTTAAAAATTATAAAAAAAGAGAGGAGACAGAGGAATAATGTCAATACATTTTACCTCTTGAGCATCGTTGCCAGAATCAACATCTTCTGCTGATAAGTACGCCACCCCAGAGATTTAGAAGGGGTTGGCCACTCAACCTTACAAAAGAACATATAAATGGATAACTGGATGGTGGCTGTTTTCTTTTCATTGTAGATTTCTTAGTAGCAAGCATATCATTCACCCCTCTGTTAACTTTTAAGAATCGTTTCCTGTCAGGATCCATCTTCTCAAACTACGCCACTGCCACCCTCTCTTGTGAATTAGCATCTCAGCTCATTTGGTTAATCTTGAGCTTCGTCAGCATTTTCTTCTTTCACTATTGCTGCCTGCAAGTCAATAAGTTCTTCATTAGATAATTCCTTCTCTTCTTGCTCTATTAACTTCTCCACATCTTTGGCATCAACCACCAACTGAAGTAGCTCTGCAATCTTTACAATCTTATCTGTAACCTCTTCATATGATCCGTCTTTTTCAAACCCTTCAAAGACTTTTACGTGCTGTGGGTATATTTTCTTCCATGCGGTATTTAAAGAACTTTTAGTAATTTCTGCCCAAGCCTTATTAATGTTTAAGATGGTGTGGTAAATGTAAGATTTACAAAAAGTCTCTTAACATAAAATTTTTCTCACTGTCTACTGCAGACAATGCCTGAGAAAATGTGCGCAAATAGTATGCTTTTAAATTCGAAATAATACCCTATTCCATAGGTTGGATGAGTGAAGTAATGTTTGGCGGTAGAAATATGACTCTCACGTTCAAAATGAAATCATCTAGATGCACAGGATTCCCAGGAGCATCATCTAATAGAAGCAAAATCTTTAAAGGAACGTCGTTGTCTTTACAATATTTTTCAACCTCGGAAATGAAGCAGCATTGAAACCAATCCTCAAAGAGAGATAGTGTTATCCACTCTCTCTGGTTCAATCAGAAATGAATGGGTAGGTAGGGTGGCTTTATTGATGCCCTTAAATGCATGAGGATTTCCAGAATGGTACACAAGCAGTGGTATTAATCTGTAATCTCCCACTACATTAGTCCCAAGCAAAAGCATGGCCCTATCTTTTGAAGCCTGGCACTGTCTTTTCCTCTTTGGCAATGTATGTTCGATCCGGCATTTTTTTCCAATACAGAGCAGTCTTGTCGACGCTAAAAATTTGCTATGTTGAACAGTCGCCTTCATCAATAATGTTTTCCAACACATCACAAAATTTCTCTGCAGCTGCAGAATTGGCACTGGAGACTTCCCTGCCTACTTTAATGTTTTGGAAACCAGCACAATGCTTGAACCTATTAAACCACCCTGTTGCTTGCCACGAACTTGGCTTGGGGTTCGCTATACTTATCCTTAATATCTTCATAAATACTTCTTGCTTTTGTTTGAATGGCTATTGGGCTCAGGGGAACTTGGTTCTGAATCTGATTTTCCATCCATATTATTAATATCTGTTCCATCTTTGAACACTGAACAATGTTGTGTGATCATGGTTGATCTTAAGTGTGTTGATTGACGTTATTTTTTACATGCTCTGTCCTTTAAAATAGTATTCACTGTTGAAGCAAAGAGGCCTAATTCCCTTGCAATAGATGGCAAATTTTGTCCTGCTTCGTACTTGTTACTCATTTTCATCTTCATTTCTAAATAAATTTCGTTTTGTTTCCTGGAACTACCAGCACTTGCACTTTCCGTTGGTCCCTTTCCCTTCATCAGTAAATAGGAATGAAGAGAGAAGTTTCTGAAAATTTGTTTTTTATATGATTGAAGATTTCAGTGAAGGGGAACACATTTCTCTATAATACTGTAACGTAAAAACCCACAGAATTCCAGTTATCGGTATTATTGCAAATGCAATAAGATCAAGTTTACTACCCCTTAATAATAGATTGCACTAAGAGAAAAGCCCAATAAACTGAAAAGTGCAAATTGTTTTTTGGTCGTGACTTCCAGAAACGTGCTTTAGAAAAATATCACAAAGGTGTTCCAAATTGATTCTTATAATGGGAACATATGATAATGATCAAAGTGTAGTGCAATTTCCATTATAAATATGACCTTTTAGACAGATAAATAGCTTAGTAATATAGCAAAATTTTCAAATTCCAAGGACTTGGAACAAATTACAAAAAAAAAAAAAAAAAAAACGTTATTGGGTTCACGTTACCTCCATCTATCCCTACAGATGCAAAATAAGTTTCCATATTTTTTTCAGTTTGCACCGGCCGGCAAAAACTTGCGTAAAGCTAAATTTGTGTAAGTTGGGGAGTTCCTGTATTTATCATTAATTGTATCTTAAACTGTGCTTAAGATACAATTAATGTATAGTGCAAATTTCCTGAGGCTGGATTTAGCGATTTGCACAGGCATTCAATAGAGCCACAACACAACAATCAATACTTGTATGGTAGTTTTCATTTAAGAATTTCATGAAAATTATTTCCCTGAAGGAGGAAATTGAGGGAATAACCTCTTTTTCTTCAATTTTAATTTAAGAAAAATTAGTCATGTTTACAAAGAGCTATTTGTAATAATATTTTCATTTAAAAGATCCAACAATCCTCTCAAGCAAATTTCCACCCAAACAAAAACACAGAGAATTTAAGTGGATGCCATGTTTTGTCTCCCAAGCAAGCACCAGCATTGTCCCACTTCTTCTACCATGTTATATGGGTTAATTTCAATAATGTAATATGAGGGTAATTCAAAAAATAAGTTACACTTGACCACTGTAGCCCACAAGAGACATTTATTGAGGTATGTAACATTATGCAATAGAAAGCACATACCTTGTACTACTTTTCCACATAGTTGGTGACTATGTGGAAAAGTAGTGCAAGTTGGTGTAAACACTTCTCGGAATGTGTGACTAAAAGTTTGATTCCCTGATGATAGAGAAATCCACTCCTTGATCATTCAGCCACTATTGAACTGCTGTTTGCATTTGCCCATCATTGTACCCCCTAGATGTTCTTTCAGCTTGCCAAAGATGTGATAGTCACAAGGCGAAATATCGGGACTGTACGGTGGATGTTGCCATACCCCCCATCCAAAACTTTGGAGCAAGTGTCGTGTTGTGCGTGCATTGTGTGGCGTTGCATTGTCCTGAATGAGAACAACACCTTTGCTTAACTTTCCAGGCCTCTTGTTTTTCATAGCTGTTCGCAAAGAACACAACATTGCATTTTCCCCATACACCACCGTTATTTTGCGATGAATCTTAGAACAATTCAGATGTTTCACCCACAAAAATCGTACATATGTGGTTTCAGTTCCAATCTTATTGATATCTATTTCCATCTACAATATGCAAGTGCCACTTACTTTTTCTGATGGAATCTCAATTATCTGATGCTCAAACCCCCCCCCCATTCTCAGTTGTCATAATTATTTACTTTATGAGTTCAATTTGAAGGCAGAGTACTTTTGAATATGTTCATTCTGCTATTGTGTCTAAGAATTCCTAAGCTATAATTTCCTCTTTGTAACATCTTTTGGCTCAATATCTCTTTAAATAATTCTTTCAAACTCACTTTCCCTTCCAACTCAATAAATATAACATTTTGAAATCTAATATTTTGCTAATGGTAAAGTACTCTTCATTTGAAATTTTAATATTTGTAATTCCAATTGGCCATAATTTTCTAGTTACGTGGACTGAGCAGGTAGAGGTGCTGTTGCAGCTGATATTATTAACCTTTGAGTGGTGCATTAGTGAAAAGCATACAAAGGTAGAAAAATCTGTGAAAATTTTGTGTCAAATTTTAGAAAAAAAAAATTCAAGAATTTTGTATTACTCAAATATAAAAGCTCCTCCCCATCCGCATAATTTTTTCCTTGGAGTAGTATAGCCAATAAAAGCTATTTAGATTCCTCTTACTCCAAAAATAATTCTTGGAGTAAAAAATGCAAAAGCTGTATTAGTTTTCCATAGAGCTTTTGTTTTTGCTGCCTCCATGGCCACTCACGGAAATAATTTTTTTTATGCCACAATTAAGAATCATTTTTATTGAAAAGTTTTACATTTTTGACTATTTCTTTCTCTTCATCCCAAAAAAACCTGTCTCATGAAAATCTGTACATACATATTGAAAAATTCAGGTGAATTTTTTCAATCATCCATGAGAGAGTTAAGGTCCTAACAAGTTATTTTCTCATCAATAATTTTTCAAAGTACAGCAATTTCTTGCTTTAAACACAGCAACAAAGCATTATGGCAAGTGATAATAATGACTATGTTTTAGTTATTTTGTAAGTTTTAAAAGTTAAAGATTTACATAGATCAATACATGGTATAGAAGAGTGCGAGGTAAAGGCAATAATTTGCTCTTAGGCTATTGTGCATTGTATGCAATTTTCTATTAAGCAAGCTGATTATAATTGGTGGGTGTGTCCTCGTGGCTGTAGATGGAAAACCATTAATGGTAAAAAGATGAAATCTGGAATGGATACTATCCAATGCATGCAGAAATGAAAGTGCAAATAAATTCTAGAAACAGCCTCCAAAGGAAACCTAAAATAGATAATATAAGTTGTATGTGTTAGATTTATCATAATACACATTATTTAACCATAACAGCTAGAGCTGGAACAGGAAATACAAATACAAAGAATCAAATTGGTGCAGTCTTTTTAAGACTGCATCAACACTTAATGGCCTTGATAATGATCTGATATGTTATGGTGCATTTTATGATGTATAAATACAGATTAAAAGTAATAGGTAATCTATGAATGGGCTACCATGTAAGAATGTATATAAATAAATGTAATAAACATCAGTAAAAACACAAGTGAGTAAAAAAGCATATATATATATATATATATATATATTATCTTCGTCAGATTTTATCTGACTGAGTGTATGGCTCAGTGAGATGGTTAAGAGCACTGAAACATAAACGTTGTGCACAAATAAACTGGATATTGAATAAAAACATGCTAAATGGTTAAAATGGTGTGACAATACTTACACATAGGAGAATCATCAGCCCACAGCAGAAAAGAATGTGCAAGATGACTGTGTTCTATGGAGTTGGAAAAGGACAACTTCCTCTTTACAATTTCTGCACAGACTAGACTGCCATTTTCCGATTCCAGGCTGGCTTAATCTGATATAATTTATTTGTGGTCTTGTTACTGGGAGCATAGCTTGTTGTGTATTATTTGCCTGTAGTCTGTATATGGAACTGATAGGTAAAGATTATTCACAATGACTTCTTATTTGGCTGCGGTATCAGCCATATATTTCCCTAATCCCAGTGTGGCTATGGATCCAGCAGAAGGTGATACTGAATTTCCACTCATAAAGAGAATGTATCACTGCTGAACCAGAGAGAGGACTGAATTAGCAGTGCATTTCATCACTGATAAAGTGTAATGCAGTTAAAGAATCTATGTATATAATATAAAGGTATTGGTGAGTGCCTGTGTGATCCAAAGTTAACTCTTATAATGTGCATGGAAGATGGGGTGTCAGACTTCACCAGTTCTTAAGGAGAAGTCACATCCTAGAACATGAGCAAGGGGGATGGTGACCAGACAACTTCATCTATTATGATATGCAAATCTCAGAGTAGTTCTTGGACACAAATATCAAAGGGATGGTTGCCAGTCTAACAGGTATTACATAAGTTTTCCCATCATGGAATGGTCTAGAAGGAATTTGTTTCAAATAGAAAGTATAGTGTAGCAAAACCACTTCTGCTGAAGTAATAAAAATAGCTAATTTGCTTCCAGATACAGATCCTAGTCAGAAGATGCTCAAAATTCTCCAGTAGAAATATAGATAGCTTGATGGTGGATGGGATCCAGCCAATGATTGATTGATTTTGGTTTTTATGCACATGGGTGACTAAGGCCATGATGTGCCAAGTCCAGGACCCAGCCAAAGTATACTATTTCTGTCAGATGTATATAAATAAGTTGCATCAGTCTGCACCTCATAAGGTAGTGGAGAGAGCATGGACAGGGAATGTTCTGACCTCATGTGCAGTTGCTGAATACGTTGAAAGAAAGCAAACGTTTTATCAAGAACAAGTCTGGTGCTATTGGAATAATATTTTGTCCAAATCACAATTCAGGTCCAAAATGAAGATCATGCTTGCCACAAAAGATGAATGCAAATTATCTTTTTCAGAAAGAACCTAAAGAATTCAGTCATTACCCACAAGTTGAGACGATCAATAGCCATTGCAGTTCTCCCTCGTCATTTAACAAGGGTCATGAAACGCATGACTAGGAAATATGTTGAAGTCATCAACACAGAGGAAACTGTTTACAGTTGGGGAAGTTGTTCCATAACAGAATTTATTTTAATGGAAAAAAGGGTAGCATTTAAAACTAAACCTTGAAGCAGTCCCTGCTCTTGTCAAAAGGATGAAGAGAGTGTGCATCCTACATGAATTTGGAAAGACAGATAGGATAAAAAGTTTTAAATGAAAACAAGGAGGCGATCTCCAGGACCAAGAATATAAAGGTATTTTAAAATATGAAATCTCCAGGTTGTCATAAGGTTTTTCATACTGAAGAAGACCAACGCCAGGTGCTCTTGTATGAGGAAAGCATCTTGGATAAAAGTTTCCCATCTAATTCATGACTCTGACTTTTCAAAAAGCTAGTGTTCAGGTAATTGTAAGCAGGAGAAAAATGGCATTTTTAGGCCAAAACATGAAAAAAATACTTCTATACACCCTTAAAAAAAACAAAAAGGGAGGGAGGGAGGGGATTTGTTGATAAAAGCAAAAGGTTTTTTAAAAGTCCATGTTGCACTAGAAATTAAATTTCACTGACAACATAAACATTTTAATTAAAATGCAAACATGATTGATTGTTTACCAGTACAGTATGCTTTCAAGCATTAGCTTACCTAACATTTCTCTTTAAAATCTCTATTTAAACCTGACTTTCAGGAACATTTCCCAAGCTTCATAGAAAGAAGATTTGATTTTTTTTTGCCTGGTTGAATATTCTTACACACTCAGCGTTGCTGAGGAATTATTAAAATGACAAAAATGATTTGTTATAATTTATTATAGTTCATGTTTCCCTGTGCACTTGTCAGTTTGCCAACCAAGGATCACTCTACAATTATTTTCTTTCATAATAGTTCCTGGTGAATTCTCACATTGAAACCAACAGAACTGATGCTGCAAAAGGCCTGTTGCTTTATCTTTAACAGCACCAAGTTTTAACAAAAATTTCTAATTTTAAAATGATGCACTGCCAACTAATGAAATTATAAGAACATCATTTTTTAATGGGAACTTGTGCACCTCACTGAACAAAAGAGTAGAAACTTCTCATATTAGAATCTCCACAACCATGGAAGGAGAAATACCTATGATTAAGTCAGAATCGTTCTTCCACTACATGGTAAATAAACAACTTCCAAAATGGAAATGGAAGATTTACTGTTGGTATAACAAATTTGCACATAAGTAGGAGTAATGACCTCACTACATAACATGAGATACACTGGATTGAAGAGATACATTCAGATTATCAAACAATGGCATAAAATTTAAAAGAAAAAAGCAAATGCTTTATTCAAGGCACAAAAAGGAACATGAACAGACTTTTGCATGAGTGAGGATAGCATGCCTAGAATTATCAGCTATTTTGGCCTATTTAGGATTGCTATTACCAGAAGTTTGCAATTCAGAAGTTCTTTTTCTTGGATTTGTCTTCTTTCAAAACTTCTGGACCATGGATTTTCACATGAATCAGTGCCACTCGCTAGTGATCGCTTCTTATACATTTCAATTTGGTAACTAAGAAAAATGCTCACATGGCTTCTAACCTCTTCATTAGACTTGTCAAAGTTTGCCACTGTTCTACCAGTCTAGTTAAACAACTTAACTAAAAACAGCCAGTGTACACACATATGCTTCAAAATCTTATTTTACTTCAGTGACATGCATCCGTTGAAATTGTTTATAAAACTTTTTCTTTTAGCACCTCTTTCTAGATAGTAGTAAATTTATCAAATATTCATCAAATATTTGATAAATTTGATGAATATTTGAATCAAATATTCATCAAATATTCATCTATTTTCACACGGAAGCACAGAGCCCCTCTTTTCAGTACACAGACAAGATAGCAAGATAGACTAGGACAGTCTATTACCAAGTATTCAATCTCTTCATTTAATACTGCTACTCCAGTTTTAAGGTGTACCATAACAGTCACATCAACACTAAGCACCAGTTTTTTAAAGGAATCCCACGTGCTTTCAGGTTGTTCAGAACATGCTCATTGTTGTACTGTTTAGAATCACCTTCCAATGATGACACTGAGGGCAAACTACTTTCAATTTGCTTTTATTTTTATTATTATTTTTTTATTACAAAAAGTCATCACACTCATTTCTCAGATCTTTCGCTACTTCTCTTTCCTTAACTGCTGTTGGTTAGTTGTTTAAGGTTTTTCTAGTGCATCAACCTCATGAATGTGCCAGTGCACCAATGTGCACCAACATTTGTCATATCAGCTTCCCCCTCGAAAATATATACATTAGCATTAGTAGAGGCATTTGATGCAAGAAAGCAAGCTTATGCAGCATCACCCAAAAAAAAAAAAAAATAAAATAAAATAAATAAATAAAAAATAACCACTTCCACTTCATCCCTCTGTTCGTTTGAAATACCTGTCCAGGTGAGCCTTAAACTTATTTAGGCTATCAACTTCCAGGACAAGGGATGGAAGTCTGTTCCACCAACCAACCACCCGCTGGCTAAAGGCAAATTTCCTCACGTCTATCCTACATCTGTCTTTTCTCAATTTGAATTTATGCCCTCTCAGGTGATTATTCTGAGCAAGAGGCAGAATCCCATCAGCATTGTGCATGCTCAAACCATTCAAGGCTTTATACACCTCTATCAGATCACCTCGCTGGTGCCTAGTCTCCAGACACTGTAATTTGCAAAACTTAAGCCTTTCTTCGTAAGAGCACCCCTTGGTTCAATTCACCAATCTTGTTGCCCTTCTCTGTACTCGTTCCAGCATCTACATTCTTCTTGAAATGAGGCCTCCAGACCGGTATACAGTACTCTAGGTGTGGCCTAACCATTGCCTTACACAAGGGAATAATCACCTCCTTATCCCTGCTAGAAAAATTCCTATATATCATCGACAATACAATATGAGCTACTCTTGAAGCCCGTCTGCACTGCTCAGAAAACTTCATATCTACCTGCACAACTACCCCCAGGTCCCTTTCATTCTCTACCACTGTAAGTGTAGTAACACAGAGTTGATACGTTGCTCTGGGGTTGCTGTTTCCCATATGTAGTACTTTACATTTGTCAATGTTAAACTTCATTTGCCACCTCTCAGCCCATCTGCTCAACCTTTCCAGATCCTGTTGCAGTAGCATAGTGTCAGTAGTGTCCTTGACAACCCCGCCAACCTTCGTATCGTCTTCAAACTTGGACATTAAGCTTGATATACCATCATCAATATCATTTATAAATACAGAAAACAATAATGGACCCAACATTGAACCCTGAGGGACTCCACTAATAACATTAGTCCACAATGAGCAGTGTCCATTGATTACCACTCTCTGTCTTCTCCCCCTCAACCACCCCTTTATCCATAGCAGCAATTTGCCTCCAATGCCACACTGCTCCAATTTGTGCAGCAGTCTTCCATGTACAACAGTATCAAAAGCCTCTCTAAGATCCAAGTATATAATATCAAAGTTATTCCCTGTATCCAGTTCTTTTGTGACTGCATCATAGTATCCAATCAAATTGGTCAGGCAAGACTTTCCCTTAACAAAACCATGCTGTGTGTGTGACCTATAACTGAAGTCTTGTCTAGATGATCCTGCAGTGCTTCTTTAACCAGTGCCTCCATTAATTTTCCGGGAACAGAAGTTAAACTAACAGGTCTGTAATTACTTATATCGCCCTTGATCCTCCTTTGTGAATTGGGGTCACATTTGCACTTCTACAGTCCATGGGTACTTCCCCTGAGTCCAAGGAAGCTCTCATAATTATGGCTAAGGGTTGGCTTACTTCCTTTTGCTGCCTCCTTTAATATAACTGGATAGATCCCATCCACCCCAGGTGCCTTTCTTGTATTTATCTTCAACAATTTCTCCTCCACTTTACTCTCAGTTATTACAAGATTCTCTAGCTTACTGCCAGAGTTGAACACACCTCTGGCATTCCCCTCGCTGAATAACTCCTCATGTGTGAATGTTGATGCAAAATATTCATTTAGTTTGTTAGCTACCTGAGCAGGATCATCAACAGTTGATCCATCGATATCAAGTGGACCAATCTGATTCATCCCCTTCCTTCTAGAGTTTACATAAGTAAAGAACCCTTTGCTGTTTTTCTTTGCATCCTTTGCCAAAGATTTCTTGTAATCTGCCTTCGCCTGCCTAACCTCCTTTGTAACTTGGTTACAGATCAACTTGTACCTATCATAGGCTTCTGTGTCACGTGTTAATTTGTATGTATCGCATGCATTTTTCTTCTCTGCCATATGTCTCATTAGTTCATCTGACATCCACTTAGGCCTAAACCTCGAACAATATTTCTTATTTGGTATGTAAAGCCTAGTAGCTTCCAAGATAAGTTCTTTGAATGCTTCCCATTTTGAATTTGCTGTTGGTAACATCATTAGTTGGTCCCACTGTATAGAATTTAAATACTGTCTCAGTCCATCGTAGCCGCCTTTACGAAAGCAATAACCCTTCCCTTTACCCCTAATGGTAGTTACCTCTTTGAGTAAATCCCACTTCAGCAAACTGTGATCACTGCCACCTAGTGGTTCATTTACCTGCATATTCTTAATGCATGAAGAATCACTACTGATAATCAAATCAAGAGTATTACTCCCTCTAGTTGCCTCCCGAAAATGCTGATGTAGAAAACAATCATCCAATAAATCCACAAAAGCCTTGCTAGTGTGTGAGTGACCAGCCCCCAAATTCCAGTCATATATCTGGGAAATTAAAATCCCCCATTATAAGACTCTCTGATTTACTGGCCCACTCTATTTCCCTCTACAATTTCTTATTATACTCATCAGAGTCATTAGGCCTATAGCACACTCCTACTCGCATTTTAGATCTCCCAATGCTTATGTCACACCAAACTGTCTTGACACTGCACTGTCCAGCAGTGTCGACTGGCTTCACTTCCTTGGATTTTATGTATTTCTTAACTGATAGCATAACCCCTCCTCCCTTCCTATCCTGTCTATCCCTTCTGTAGACATTGTACTCCCCAAATTCCAGTCTGCATTCCTTATATCTGTGTGACACCACATCTCTGAAATCCCGACAATATCTGCTTTTGATGTTTTGAGCAATACTTCAAATTCATCAAATTTATTTACTAAATTCCTAGCATTGGTGTACACGCAAATATACATGCACCTGTTCTTTTTCTTAGCTACCCTAACACAACCCATGTTTACTTGTACCCCAATGATTCCCAGCAGTCTCTGAAATATTCTGCATCTTATTTTCCAGGCTGCAGCTCATTCCAATAGAAGCAGTGCAAGAATCACTTTCACCTCTGCTAGTGGCTACTGTTAATCTATTAGTCCTTGTATCCCCCCAATCTAGCAGTTTTCCGACCCACCTAACACTGCCCCGATAGCATCAGCAAACATTCTTGCACCCTTTCAATTTAAGTGTATCCCATCCGTGTAGAAGCAATCTCTCCTGTTAACAAGTACAGACCAGGGTGAAAAAAATTCTACCCCTTGAGCTTTGCACAATCTTTCCAGGGACGAACTGATCAACAGGGCTCTCATCATATACTCCCTCCTATCGTGTCTGGGCAGAATTGCAGACACTTTCAAATTCAACCCTAATTTGCAGCTTTTTTTCAACAGTGACCTGTACTTGTTAAGTAATTCCGCCGGTCTCCTACTCTTAATATCATTAGTGCCAACATGTACAAATATATCACACTATATAACCGCTCTACAACCTCATCAGCCTTTGTCCCTGGCAGACATACCATGGTCCTGTTCCACCTATCTTTTTTACAAAGCATGTTCCCTGTTTCCCTGAGAATAGAGTCACCAACAACTACTAGTTCCTTTGGGACCAGCGCATACTGCCTTGGGGGCTGCTGCTGTGTTGCGTGATGACCAAGTGCAAGCTCTGGCATTGGTGTGGGCAGCTGAGAGCTTGATGGGCCCCTCACTTTTAATCCTTCGAGGGCATCCACCCTGTCCTTCAAGCTCTCATATAGGCCCATAACAATGCTGAGTTGTCGCCTGATTTCCTTACACTCCTTGCATCGCGCACACACAAAGACATCCCCCATGGCAGTATCGTGTCCAGTACCCGACTTCTCTACAAACATCAAGCAAGTAGTGCATTTTAATAGGCTGTGATTCAGAGGGCAACTGCCCCCCCTCAGTTCTCCCGAGCCACAGCACTCCCATTAGCTTGAGCCTTTTGCTTTGCTGCTCTGGTCTGAGTCATGATTTCGATTTAATTTCAATAAAATTTCAATTTCCGTACAAAATTAAAACCCTAAACTTATATCTCAACACAGTTATAACATTATATTTATGTTTCAGTAACGAGTGTTATCTACGAAATCCCTTTATATAACTTCCATATGAAGTTAAGTATTAATTATTTATTTTTTACTAATTATTATCGGGCGCCTCCATAGCCAGGTGGGCAGGAGCAGCAGTGCGTGCACATGCTTCTTGATTAAACCGGGGTTCAAGCCCGTGACCACCAAATACGGACGATGCGGAAAGGTCAGGGAATGACCACTGTATATCCCCGGAGCAATATGGCCTTAGTTGCTAATGCTTCTAAAAACCAAATAACAACATTTACTAATTATTTATGTTACGTAACCAAAGTCGTTATATGTATAGTTAAAAGTATAATTTAATTGACAACGAAGTTCAACAAGATTAATTATCTGATTAATTGACAATATTATGTACTATACTATACTATATTAAGCTTATGCTATCTATTATCGTGTAACAATGGCGGCAATTTACGAACGGTAAACACGTGGATTTGATACCCTTTCTGATACTAAGTAATACCTACAAAATCTCTATCTAAGTTACTTTAAACTAAGTATCGTAAATAGGAATATAAAGCTACTCTAGAAAATAAGTTAATATGCCAATTTAAGCTAATAAAACAGAAAATAAATCAGAAAAAACTTCTCTGTTCCAGGAGCGGCAAAAATGTACATCCGCACAGGCTACTGATATTTGCAGTGCTTTTTTTGTAAAAAAAAAAAAAAAATAGGTGCTGGTACTCATTCTTTGCTACAAGAAAAATTCCGTGCCGGCACGCGTGACACGGCTGGCACGCAGTGGGTGTCAGCCGTGCCAGCTGCTTCCGTCTGTTAAGGATCACGTGACACTGGGCGTAGTCAGCACCCGTCAATCATGGCCATATCACTAGCAGTTGGTACCCTATATCCGATACCGAATCTCGACCATTAATTTTATTAACACACATTTTATTAAGCATAAATTTATTATACAAGTATATTAAAAATAAGTCAAAGGTGAGTCTTATTTAATAAATAAAAAATAATAAGTAAAATGTAAAAATACGGTAAGTACCAAGTAAAAAAATAAGTAAAAATAATTTCATAATGAAGTTTTGGTCGAGATTCAGAAACGGGTACCCTTTCCAGACTGCTAGTGATACGGCCGTGATTGACAGGTGCTGACTCCGCCCATTGTCAAGTGATCTCCTTAACAGATGGAAGCAGCTGGCATGGCTGACACCAACTGCGTGCCAGGCATGTCACGAGTGCTGGCACACTGTAAAAAAGATGCCGGTACGCCGTACCGTCACAAAAAAAGCCCTGCATATTTGTATGTGTGTCTGTAAATTTCTGTCATTTCCATTTTCTTGTATATCTTGGTATGATTGTACTTATTAAGGTATTCTTTTATGTGGAATTTATATTGTATGATAAAGATTAATTACCTTTGTAAAATTGATGATATTGGTAAGGTTGGCTCTATCACTTAGGAGGTTTGAACGAGTTATAGCTGACTGTGATTAATAGAGAGTTAAAGGATTTGATTCTCATTTTCATATTCAGGGTAGTCTAATTATATGTGTTTAACTGTTTTGACTGTGTCACAAATTTGGCACCTTGGAGTTTCTGCCTGGAGAAGGAAAGAATGTATGATATGGGTGTATCCCAATTCCTAGTCTGCCTAAGATCACCACTTCTCCTCTTAACTTTGAAGATTATTTTTCAATTTTTGGTATAATCTGATATAATCTGTTTTCATTTGATATGATATAAATAATTTGCTTTTGCCAGTTGGTTTGGTAGGTTTGTGGGGATTTTTGCTGCTTTGTCCGTATCTTCATTTCCATTTATTCCTGTATGCCTTGTTTCTTTTTTTGTGAGGTCTCTGTTGGCACTTTTGCAACATCTAGATTAAGATATATTTCTTGTCAGATCTAATGTCCAATCACTGATTGATCCGGCTATGATTTTGATAGATGTTTTCCTATCTCTGTGTAAACAATTTTGCTCAGACAGGAAGCTCAGTTAAAGATCTTATCTTATAAGTATAATTTAGTTCCAGTTTTGTTGTCTGCTGCTTAGTGGAGATTCACTGGTTTCTATATAGAATATATATATGGGCGATGTGCAAAATGCATCTGTCGCAAGACACAGTGGACTATGATGGACTGGACATAGCAATTTTAGTACACTCTTTTTGTGCTGAGTTGCAGACTGGTGCTCTGTCATCCAATTTGGACCTAATTAGTGCTTTATAATGGAAGTGCAGGGCATATCTATTCACTCCCTATGTTGTTCACGACAGAATTTTGAGTATGTTGAGACATTTCATACAATTTACTTGCAACTTCTTTGTGCACTCAAGGAAGGTAAGCTTTCTGTCTAGGAATAAAACTAGAACTTTAAACAGTTGATTTAACAGGGATAATTTTAAAAAATATATTTTTTCAAAGTGAAAACCCTGAGCATGAAAGGTAAAGAATCATAAGGCTTAGCATATAAGCTTGTAGTAGATAAGATTCACCAAGGGACATTACTTTCTCTATTTTAAAACCAGATGGCACATAGCACTTTCATGGGAGGAATCCATGAATGACATCTTGGATGAGTTAATAAAACAAGATACAGTGGAACTTCTCTATTACGAATTTTTTCGCAAAACATTGCACCTTGAAACAAAATTACATGTAAAATTAACCCCATATAGCAAAGTGTTAGTCTCTCTATAACGAATTTTTAAAAAAAATTAGTAAAAGCATTCTTAAAAATTTAAGTATTTACTGCTAAACAGCTACTCAAATATACTGCCTCCTTCCTTCTGGAATTAAATAATCATCCGTTTAGTGAACATATGTGGCCATTGACGCCCCTTAGGAGGAACTTTGTTTCAAATAAATAGGGTAGATTTGTAAATTGATGTTGGCTCAGGGGAAAATGAAATTCGCTGCGGTAAACATTTGGCATGCTGCGGCGGCAATACATAGAATGCTACCATAGTCGGTTTTTTAGTAACGCCTACTGAGTGACATTCGCTTCTCACCTCAACTGTACCACGTGACCTTCCTGGTCATTGATTATATATGTCTGTTCTCATCTAACTGGACTCCCAGTAGATGGTTTTCATGAATTTTTTTTTTTTTTTTTAATTTCGTTCGTCATCAATCACATAGGCTATATGCTCATGTATTTTTTTTTTTCTAAAAAGCAATATACAGCATACATTAATCATAAATTTTCTTTCGTGTATATATGAATGAAAGAAAAATAAAAGAAATTCACAAAGTCGTATATTTCTTCAAAGTGATTGATAGGAAAGGTCACACGATACTGTTGAATTGGCAAGCGAACGTCATTGAGTAGGCAGTACTAACAATTCACTATATGGCCAGCACAGCGAAGTTTGCAGTGTATGTATCGGCAAGAGCTGCAGTAATTGATTTTTTTTTTTTTTTTTTTATTTGTGATACTTACCGGCAAAAATTCTATAAATGTAATTTAAATAAGTATGTTTTTGAAATAAAATACATTAAAAATAAATGTAGATTCATTTTCATTTTCTAATTAGATAATTTCTAATAAAAAAGATATTCTCTGTATAACGAAATTTCTCTATAACGAATTTTTTCGATGGATTTATCGAATCTGTTATAGGGAAGTTCGGCTGTATTTTGGTTCCTGAGAACTCTGAACAAATTCAGCTTAGACCGGAACATTTGACTTATGTGGGTCAATCAGATGAGGAACAATTCACACAGGAAGAAATAGCTCTTGTAGTTAGCTATGTGGGATGGGAAATGTCCCAGATTGGATTTAATGGTGGTAACAATAATGAAAAGAAGTTGGAATAAACATCCTAAATTATTTATAAACATTTTTAACACATGCTTAAAGGAGGGCATCTTTCCTAAGTCTTGCAAGCAGGCAAATCTTAAAATTCTTCTAAAGAGTACTGACAAACTAGCAAACTTAGTTTGGGTTAATCAAGGGAAAATCCATGGTAGACACCATAAAATTTACTATGGACTCTGCCTCTTCTTGGACTTTAAAGGGTTCTTTGACACTGTATGGTGGCAGAGCATCCTGGTGAGTGAGTTTTTGGGAGGCCACAGTCTCTGTGCATATCTATCAATTTAATAGATGATTATTTCCAGGACAGGTTTCTTGTTTTTTCTTCTGGATTCTGTTCTGTTGAGAGACCAGTCACCTGCGGCTCCCCTCAAAGATCTGTTCTCAGATCTGTCTGTTGAAATGTGGTCCTTGATGGGTTGCTGGCATTTAAACATGAGAAAAATTCTCAAAGTTGCCTGTGCTGATGATCTGGTCATTCTTGTTTTAGGTGACTCCAGATGGGACCTTGAAGAATGTGCCAATGATGTACTATCTGACCTTATCTGGTGTCAGACACACAACTTACAAATATCGATAACAAAAACCATGCAAATGTCGCTTAAAGGTCAACTAATTAAAACAGTCAGAAATTACAAGTTTTTTGGGAGTTATGGTCGATGACAGGTTTCAGTTTGTCTCCCATGCTAAATATATATTTAAAAAAGTTAAAACTCTAACTGGTAAACATTAGAATAGCCAAATGTTCTTGGGGTATTAAACCCTCCACTTTGAAGTTGTACTATAAATCCATTTTTATCCCAATAATGTGTTATGTTGCGGGTGCTTGGGCCCAGTATAGATAAATATCTCATGAATAAATATATCACACAGGCCCATAGATTTTTTCTTCTGGTGACTTCTAGAGCTTGTCACAAAATCTCCACTACAGCCCTAGAGATAACAACAGGAAAATTGCCTATTAAGTACGAGGTGATCTTTAATTATTTACAATACTACAAAAGAAAGGAATTACCTGTTGCATTTCAACATTATCTCTAAACTTTGATATACCAACTAAAGACAACATACTTAGAATAAGAAACCAGTTCATAAGTGATTGGTAGGATGAATTGGGACAAAGTTATAATGGGTAGGACGACAAATAAGTTTTTACCTTGAGTGGCAGAATTTAATAAATATCATTTGGTCTGGTTTAACAGCCCAAATGATATTCTTATTTTTCCTAGTTGGATGATACTACAGTTAACTTAATGTCTTAGAATGAGATTGATTGGACATCATCCTAGTTGGATTCTAAATTAATAAGGGCAAGGTAACCCTTTGTTTAATGTCACCACTGGGTGTGTAACAACTCTTTTGGTGCTGCTAGTTTGGAAGCTGTTTATCCCACTAGGAAATTGTGTTGGATAATACTGATCGTGTCTCAAGACATTTGACACCAATGATTCTTGTGTCATTGCTGGTTAGGCAGTATAACACATTTTGATGTATAGTTTATGAAAATTATGTTAATTGTTGTAGGATTGTAAATTAACTTTGATGATTCTCTACTAGTAATCTACTACAAACTTTACTAAACTATTTATTCCAATTTCTAGGAGATGCCTTCATTTTCATCTCCTACTTCCTGTCTCTTTTCCTCCCCTTCCATCCCATACTTATCATACTAATTCCTTTCTCTCTTTCTTAATTCTTGGTCAGCCATTTCGGCAGCAGTAAGAGTATCTTCTCTAGTGTAGTAGACACTGGTGTGCCTCCAAAGGTGGGAGTCAGAAGGCAGGGAACCTGGTGTTCCCTGGCTGCAAAATCACCAGGTGCTGGCATTCAACAGAACTCACACTATACACACCTACAGTTACCAGCCTTGGCAAATGCCCTGTCAGCTGAATTAGTGGCATATAGGGGAAACCCCTGGAAACTGCCTATAATACAGGAATACTTTGAAAGTACTTAGTAACATACATGGGTTGAAGGTTGAGAAGATATTTGTTGACATTAGAGTTGAACATTGTGGGTTGAAATTTTATAATATGTATGAAGATGGAAATTTAATGAATAAATGAGGAAGAAGAAAAGTTTGTTCTGCGAGTTTGAAGTTGGACAGTAAAAGGATGCTGACCGTTTGCAGCATGTGTTCAGAATGGTTTGGAAGAGAGTAACGAGAATTACAGAAGACAATTAAGGACAGTGCCCATGGAGGTAGCCAAAGAGAAGGCAATCAGCAGAAACTGACAGTCTATAAGAGTGGAGAAACTTTGTTAGAGGTGAGTAATCAATTAACTTAAATGCCCTCTTTTGAATGGAATCTAGAAGCCATGTCAAACAAAAAGAGTAAGCTCAGGAGCACAGGATTTGAGAACAAGTGGAGAAATACCATCAGGACCTGCTGCTCACTTGGCATCAAAACTTCAAAATCATCAATACATGAGTTAGAAGGAAAGTAGAATTCATGTAGTAGTAGTTGCATGTGATGGAAGAAAGCGAGTGTATGAGCTTATGCAGCATCAGCCAAAAAAAAAAAAAAATCACACCATTCCCTCCAAATGCCTGTCCAGTTCCTCCTTAAATTTATTTAACCTATCAACTTCCACAACAACAGATGGAAGTTTGTTCCAGCAAATAACCACCCGCTGGCTAAAGGCAAATTTCTGTGTATCTATTCTACATCCGTCTTTTCTTAATTTGAATTTATGCCCCCTTAGGTTTGTAATCTGAACAAGTGGAAGGATCCCATCAGAATTCAGCATGCTCAACCCATTCAAGGCACTATACACCTCAATCAGATCACTGCGCAGGTGCCTAGTCTCCAACCACTGCAATTTGCAGAACTTAAGCCTCTCTTGGTAAGAGGATCCCTTCATCCCCCTCACCAATCTTGTTGCCCTTCTCTGTACACGCTCAAGCAAATCTACATCCTTCCTAAAATGAGGCCTTCAGACCTGTACGCAGTACTCAAGGTGTGGCCTGACCATTGCCTTATACAGAGGGACAATCACATCCTTTTCCCTGCTAGCAAAATTCCTATATATCATTGACAAAACCCCATGACCTGCCCTGGCAGCCTGTCTGCATTGCTCAGAAAACTTCATATCTGACTGCACAATTACTCCCAGTTCTTTTTCATTTTCTACCAACTTAAGTGTAGTACCACACAGTTGGTACATTTCTCTGGGGTTACTTCTACCCATATGTAGTACTTTGCATTTGTCAAGGTTAAACTTCAGTTGCCACTTCTTAGCCCATCTGCCCAAATTATCTAGATCCTGTTGCAGTAGCACACTGCCATTACTGTCATTAACAACCCTGCCAACATTTGTATCATCTGTAAACTTTGACACTAAGCTTGATATACCTTCATCAATATCACTGATAAATATACAAAACAGAGGCCCCAACACCGAACCCTGTGGGACTCCACTAATAACATTAGTCCACGAAGAGCAGAACCCATTAATTACCACCCTCTGTCTTCTCCCACTCAACCATCCTTTTATCCATTGTAGCAACTTACCCTTAATACCATTCTGCTCCAATTTGTACAATAGTCTTCCATGTGCAACAGTGTCAAAAGCTTTCCTGAAATCCAAATTTATGATATCAAAATTATTTTTTGCATCCAGTTCCTTTGTAACCACATCATAATATCCTATCAAATTTGTCAGACAAGACTTTCCCTTAACAAACCCTTGCTGTGTCTGAATTATTGCTGCAGCCTTGTCTAGATGATCCTGCAATGCATCTTTAACCAGTGACTCCATTATTTCACCCGGAACAGAAGTTAAACTAACTGGTCTGTAATTATTCATGTCACCCTTCGATCCCCCTTTGTGAATTGGGGATACATTTGCACATCTCCAGTCCGTGGGGACCTCCCCTGAGTCCAAGGATGCTCTCATAATTATGGCTAAGGGTTTGCTTAGTTGCTTTGCCACCTCCTTTAATATAACTGGATAGCTCCCACCCACCCCAGGTGCTTTTCTATTGTTTTACTTCAACAATTTCTCCTCCACTTTGCTCTCAGTTATTACAAAATCATTAAGCACCCTGTTACAATTTGATAACCTTCTGCCATTTTCAAACCTTAACAACTCCTCATGTGTGAACGTAGATGCAAAATACTCATTCAGTTTGTTTGCTATCTGAGCAGGATCATCAACAGTCGAACCATCGATATCAAGTGGACCAATCAGATTCATCCCCTTCCTTTTAGCGTTTATATAAGTAAAGAAATCCTTGCTGTTTTTCTTAGCATCTTTTGCCAAAGATTTCTTGTTATCTACCTTCACCTGCCTAACCCCCTTTGTGACCTGATTACAGACTAGCTTATATCTGCTACAGGCTTCTGCGTCGCCTGATAATTTATATGCATCCCATGCATTTTTCTTTTCTGTCACGAGTCTCATTAGTTCACTTGATAATCATTTAGGCCTAAACCTTGAACAATATTTCTTAATAGGTATGAAACTCTTAGTAGCTTCCACGATTAATTCCTTGAATGCTTCCCTTAGAATTTGCTGTTGGTAACATCGTCCAGTTGATCCCACTGTACAGAATTTAAAAACTGATTGAGACCACTGTTTACGGAAGCAAAAACCCTTTCCTTTACCCCTGATGGTAATTATCTTTAAGTAAATCCCACATCAGTACACTGTGATCACTGCCTCCTAATGGTTCCTTTATCTGCAAATTCTTAGTACACGAATGATCACTGCCGATAACCAGATCAAGAATATTACCCTCTCTGGTTGCCTCTCGAACATGCTGCTGCAGAAAACAATCATCATCCAATAAATCCACAAAAGTCTTACTAGTGTGTGAGTGACCAACCCCCAAATTCCAGTCAATATCTGGGAAGTTAAAATCCCCCCATTATAAGACATTCTGATTTACTAGCCCACTCTTTCTCTGTACAATTGTTCATTGTACTCATTCATGTCATTAGGCCTATAACACACTCCTACTCTTATTTTTGCTTTCACGGTTCTTATGTCACACCAATCTGACTCAACAATGCACTGTTCATCTATATCAACTGGATGCACTTCTTTTGATTTTATGTTTTTCTTAATTAACAGCATAACACCTCCACCCTTTCTATCCTGTCTATCCTTTCTGTACACATTGTACTCCCCAAATTCCAGTTCTGCATTCCTTATATCTGTGTGACACCACTGCTATCCCAACAATATCCGCCTTTGATGTCTTGGCCAACACTTCAAATTCATCAAATTTATTTACTATACTTCTAGCGTTGGTATACATGCAAGCATACACGCACCTATTCATTCCTAGTTACTTTGACACATCCCATATACCCACCTGTTTCACAATGACTGCCATCAGTCCCTGAAACCTCCAACATCCCTCACTCCACAGTGCTGCTTATTCTAACAGAAGTTGTGCAAGAATCACCTTCACCTCTGCCTCCGGCTACTTTTAACATTTTAGTCTATAAATCCCACCAGGCTAGCAGTTTTCCGACCCACCTAACACTGCCTCGATAGCATCAGCAAATATTCTTGCACCCTTTCTATTTAAGTGTATCCCATCCCAGTAGAAGCAGTCTCTCCTGTTAACAAGTACAGACCATGCTGAAAAAAACTATACCCCTTGAGCCTTGCACATTTCCTCCAGGGCAGAATTGATTGACAAGGCTCTCATGTATTCCATCCTATCGTGTCTGGGCAGAATTGCAGACACTTTCAAATTTAACCCTAACTCTTGACTTTTTTGCAGGTTAGCTTTATCTCTGGGTGAAGTCGCAGCAGAACCATCTGGCTTGGATAGATGGTGGGAATAGAGAATGGGTAAAAGTTTTGGGCAATAGCTTTGGCAAGAGACCAGAATGCTAGACTACTGTCTGGACAAGGAGCAAGTTTTCTACTCTTACCCTGTTCAAAGTCTAGTTTTGACTGATTAATAACAGCTTTACAGTTGTTGTGAGCTTCAGCGTAGGCAGAAAATGAATTAGGAGATTCGGATGCAACCAGTTGTGATATGCAAAATTATCTTGAACAGTCTTAGCACATTTATTAGAAAATGAAGGTTTAGATAAAGGATGAGATTTTAATGTGGAGTGTGGAATAAATAATTTAATTAATACAAGAATAATTTCACACACTGAGGTTAAAAGATTTGAAACAGTAATCTGACCAACGAAAGAAATCTTGGAGATCATCCCTGTAATGCCAAACAAGGTTGAGAATGGCTACAATGAAAGGCTCCATCTCAGGAGAGACCTTCAAAAAGTTGTGATCTGAGGTGCGAAGAGGAACACTCACCTTGACTGTGTGCTTAGAAGGGTTGTTAGTGAGAAAAAGATCACGTGTTGGCTGTGTGATTAGGATTGTCTGGTATTCTGATCAGTAAATGAACAATCTGAGGAAGGTTATTAGCAATTGCAAAAGTTTCAGCAGCTCGACCAGCTGGGTCCGTGTGACTTGAAAATTGAAACCAGCTGGAGTTGTGAACATTAAAATCACCAAGGAAAATTCAACCCCTGTTTGGAAAGTTGGACTGGAGAAAGTCAAGTTTTGAAAGAGAGGAATTCAAAGAGTTCCAAGTGATTAATGGAGTTGGGATAATGATAAGAGACAACAGATGAATTTGATAGCATGCAATAGAGAGATTTTAAGCCAGAGAAGGTCAAAATGAGGAGATTTAAAATTATTGTCTCTGACATAGAATATCAGGCAGATATAGACACAAGTACCACCTTAAAAGTGAAAGTGATCATATAGCAAATAATTAGGACTACTGAGATGAGTAGTGGTTGAATCAACCAATAATTGGGATTCTGTCAGAACAAGTACATGGCGTTTGGTAGACTGTAATGGAAATGGACATCACTGAGGCTGGAACTGAGACCATCTATATTTGTGAAATGAACAAGGAAGGGTTTGGGAAGTTGAGATCTTTTTGCAGATATGTTTGTTCTATGAGTTGGACAATTCGTGGTATGTTCAGTAGTAAGAAAAGGTGTGGAGGACATGTTGTATGAAGTAATGAAATTTTTGGATATGGCGTACGCACAGCAAGAACATATCCAGCTCCTTGACATAATGTGGCCTTGACAATGCTCCCCGCATATACACTACTCGGACTCCTGCCAGTCACTATCTGGCAGAGTAGCGACACTGAGATTATGTACTAGCTGATCAGGAAGCTTCCTAGAGAGTTACCAATATGTTAGGTCCAGTGACTATACATTGACTGGCCTGTGAATAGTTTTAGAGCTGCACCCTTGAAATGTAAGGAAGGTTGAATCTTACTAGGATGTCCATCCTAACCTCAAATGACATCAATCATACTGCATGATGGAAGAGATGGGGGGGAAGTGTTGTCACAGCTATGCTCTGGAGACTAAACATGTGTTCCATCACTTCAAGCCTCCAATATGCAACGGCAATGTATAATGTCCAATACTGCACCTGTTGATGAAAGTCATCTACCACCTAGTATTGTGTGGTAACACAGAGGACCACAATCCTCCATGTGGTGTGGGCACCCCATCTCAACACCTGCTTACGTTGTTCACCTCCAGTATACTATGAGCCATATTTCAGGACTCTGCCAATTTTCTTTCCACTTGTCTTGAGTGTCACCCAAATATCAGTTTCATCAGCAGTTTAACTCAACTTGACATATCTGAGAGAAAGTCTTGACAGCCACAAGACCAATACTGATACTAGATGTTCTGATCTGACAAAGGCATATCTAATATTTGATTCCATTTGCACTAGGTGATCTTAAAGTGTCCATGTTTTGTCTAAATCCATATTGTTCCTTGCTAAACCAGTTGTCTGCTTCAAGTATCATACTAGTCTCTTGTTAACCATTTTTTATAATGGTTAATAGCAGACTATGCAACTGGTCAGTGCATATCTTTCCCAGGTTTGGGAAAAGTGAAGCCCACTGCATGTTGCCACTTTTCTATTTAGATTAATGAGCATGTCACAATGTACTTCATCTGGTCCAGTAACACTTGGTTTTGTCTGTTCTAGTGCTTCACATAGTTCATGTATTGTGAAAGGCTGATTGTGTGATTCTTCTCCTTTAAACACAAACCTTACTTTTTTTCAATATTTTCTTTGGGAATCAAGAATTCCAAAGGATACAAGTGACATGTAGATATCTTGGAAAATGTCTCTCCTTGTGCATTTGCCATTGCTGTTTGTTCTGTTATTGTGCCTCCATTCCAATGGAGCATTATGGATTATCTGTTCATTCATTTTCCACTCATTTTTCTAATTATTTCTATACTGTTGGTCTTTTTACAGAAGACTGCAAATTTAATCCAGAATGCTTTTTTTTTTTGTTGTCTGCAGGTGTGTCTACATATTGCTTGTGTTTCTTTGTTGGATCAGATTGTGTTAGGATACCTATCAAAGTGGTTCCATGCCCTATTCTGTTGTTTTCTGGTCTCTGAGCAGCCTTGATTCCACTAGGGCCAAAACCCTGGCGGAATCAAGGCTGCTCAGAAAACAGGATGAAGTTCTGGGTAAAGCTTTTTCATTTGCGCAAACAGAGTTTCTGTGACATATTTAAGTGTTTCATTTATTGGTTCATTCTGAATAATTTTAAAAGTGAAGGATGCCACCTGATTAAATTTCTCCCAGTCTGATTTTGCTGTTTTTCAGTTAGGCATTCTTCTAGAATGGTAGGGGAAGCTTCTGATCAGAGTACTAACTGGAAAGTGAATGTTAGTGTGGGGACCAAATACTTCCCAGCTTAACAATGGGAAGAGTGTAGGACAAGGGTGGCCAACAAGTCGATCGCCACTTTAATTTCAGTAGATCACGACAAATTTAAAATAAATATAAAAAATAGATTAGTAAAAATCTAAATGTTATTATTATTATGCACCCACTGCATATGCTTATTAAAATCTGTTGAACCACATGACTACTCTTGTCCCCGTGCAGCCACTATTGTTGACTGAAAATGCGCGCAGTCATGTTGTGGAGAGCATAGTGTATGTGTCGAATTTTTATTTAGCTTACTTAATATTAATAACTGGACAGTACTTATATGTCAATTTAATACCCTTTGATTTAAAATGAATACTACAAAAAAGAGTAAAACGTATCATTTTCAACAAGAGTGGGAACTAGAATACTTTTTTGCAATGATAAAAGAAAAATGTTGTTTGATTTGCAATGCTTCCATGGCTATACCCAAAAAAGGAAATTTAGAAATTTACAACTTCAACACACTCCGTGGTAAATACCAATCGGATTTTCCACCTAATAGTGACCATAAAAAAAAATAAATTAAAGGAACTTAAATCCAGATTATTCACACAACAAAATTTCTTCATGACACCTAATTTACAATCTAAAGCAATAACTGTAGCATCATTTAAAGTGAGTCATTTTGCAAAAAAATGACAACCATTTTCTGATGGTCAATTCATCAAAGACGCATTTTTAGAAATAACAGATTCTCTTTTTGAAAATTTTAAGAACAAAATTGAAATTAAAAGTGCT
The DNA here is from genome assembly GCF_048544385.1 of Mastigoproctus giganteus. NCBI lineage: Eukaryota > Metazoa > Arthropoda > Arachnida > Uropygi > Thelyphonidae > Mastigoproctus > Mastigoproctus giganteus. The sequence goes on from NC_143578.1 coordinate 67,511,716, forward strand.
CTTCAAGATCTGCAATTATCTCGAAATATTGTGATGCGACGCATCGAAAAAATGAGTAAAAAAAAATGTGAGTGAACAATTGCGTGCTCATATTGCTAATTGTGTATCCTTTTCTTTACAACTGGATGAATCTACAGATGTCAGGGATGCAGCTCAATTGTTCGTTTTTGTTCATATGGTTTTCGATGATTCTGCCACTGGAGAAGAACTGCTGGGTATGGTTTCATTAAAAGAAAGAACTAGAGATCTTGATATATTTAGCGCATTCAAAAATTTTATCGAAAAAATTAAATTACCACTATTTAAGCTCATATCAATAACAGATGGAGCTAAAGCAATGAAAAGGCATCTTAACGGATTCATCGCATTGTACCAAAAGGATGATGAATTCACAGATTTTTTGAGTTACCACTGTATCATCCACCAACAAGTATTAGCCAGAAAAAAGATTAAATACTAAAAGTGAAAATTTGCACTCTTACGTTGTGGAGAGCATAGTATATGCATTGAATTCTTATTTAGCTTACTTAATATTAATAACTTAATTATGGACATAGTTTTCAAAACTGTGAATTCCAATCAGAGGACAATCTCTTCAAAGGAGACTTCAAAATGCAACTCGATGAAAATGAACGAGATCTGATATTTCCACCTGATAGTGACCATAAAAAAAAAATAAATTAAAAGAACTTAAATCCAGATTATTCGCACAACAGAATTTCTTCATGACACCTAATTTACAATCTAAAGCAATAACTGTAGCATCATTTAAAGTGAGTCATTTTGCAAAAAAATGCAAACCATTTTACACACTGATGATGTGTGTAAAATGGTTTGCATTTTACACACATCATCATTTAAGTGAGGTGGATAAATCGGAGTAAGTTCCTATAGAGATTTTGAAATTTGCTGAATGAAATTAAAAATATTGTTGATCAGTAGCTACAAGATATGGAGTGGTTGTGTGATCTGAATATGGAATTACAAGAAAAAAATAAAAATGTGGGTGACATGATTAGTAGTATTTCTGTATATAAATATCAATTTTTGGCAATGGCTAAGGATCTAAAAGAAAAAAAATTCGATCATTTTGTAAATAAATTTTGTTTTTGAATTTAATAGTGAGAAATATGTTTCTGAAATTGAGAAAGTTGTGGATGACATTTAAACCAGGTTCAGTGATTTTAAAACAATTGAAGAAATTTTTCAATATATTTCTTATCCATTTAATGTCAACTTAGAGGTGAAACAAATTGCAGAAAAAATATTGCTAAGATTTTTCACACAGAGAAAATATTACTTGAAAATAAAATTATTAAATTGTGAAATGATATTTTCCTAAAAGCCAGATCATCATCAGAAGCCTTTTGGAAATAAATTTGCCGAGAAAAGTATCCAATTGAAAAAAACAGAGTAAACTTTTAAATTCCTGTTTTGGTTCCACATATCTATGTGAATCAGCCTTTTAGTATCTGAAACAAACAAAGACCAGGAATTGCTCTACTCTTACAAACTTGCATACAGAAAGTTCTTTAGTTGACCTTATCACAGTATATCCCCGATTTTGAAAGGTTGGCAGAAGATATGAAGACAAACTTCATATAAATTAAAAATTTAAAAACGTATGAATTTAAAATAAGAATTCTGAGTTGTATTTAATTTTAAAATTTATAAACAACATTTTTCAATATGTGTTGATTAACTTTTTTAAACCATGTGCGATGAAATTCTTGAGATGGTATATCGCAGCGCATTTTGAAGAAAAAAAGTAGATCCCATCACAAATTAAGTTGGCCACCCCTGGTGTAGGAGAATGTATTGTAAGGTCTACAGCTGAGGTAGTATATGTGAAGTATCTATGTGAATCAGCCTTTTAGTATCTGAAACAAACAAAGACCAGGAATTGCTCTACTCTTACAAACTTGCATACAGAAAGTTTCTGTATGCAAGTTCTGTATGCAAGGCCCTCCAGCAATGAGAGCATAACAATACAAATGGCCCTCAGTCCCCAGCAGCTTTCACTCTCCCTCTTACGGCAGCAAGAGGATCAGAGTAGAAGCAGAGGGTGCTAAGAATCTCTGGGTACGACCAGGCTGCCATGCACGGAAATTGAACTTGGCCTGTTATAACGTACGATCACTCATCGGTGAAGACAGGATATTAGAGCTGGAAAAGGAATTAGAAAATGTGAATTGGAATATCATCGGTTTGGCTGAAACAAGAAGAAGAAATGAATCACTTATAAGTTTATCAAGTGGAAATCTGCTGTACACCAATGGAAACAGTGAAAGGAGTGAAGGTGGAGTTGGGTTTCTGGTCCATAAAGATTTTAAAAACAACATTTTGGAATTCAAAAGTACATCACCAAGGGTGTCAAGACTAATACTCAAGATTTCTAAGAGGTACAAGCTAAAGATTATAATGATTTATGCACCAACATCGAGCCATGATGATGAAGAGGTTGAAGAAATGTACACTGAAATTGAGTCTTCTAGATGAGCAGAAAACCCACTACACTATTATTATGGGGGACTTCAATGCTAAGGTTGGAAAAAGGCAAAACAGTGCAGAAAGAGGAACTATAGGAAATTTTGGAATTGGTGAAAGAAATAAAAGAGGTGAAAGACTTGTGGAATTTGCAGAATCTCAAGGAATGTCAGTAATGAACACTTTTTTCAAGAAAAGGGTGAACAGAAAGTGGACATGGAAGAGTCCAGGATTAACAACTAATGAAATCGACTTCATCCTCATTAACAGAAGATATATTGTGACTGATGTTACCGTCCTGAATAAGGTAAATGTTGGAAGTGATCACAGAATGGTAAGATGTACACTTGATATAGATGTAGGAAAGGAAAGGAAAAAACTGACTCGAGTAAATAATACAAAGGTCTTTGAGATAACAGAAGAGGAGAAAAAGCAGTATGTACTGGAACTTAAGAACAAGTATGAGCTTCTGCAGACTGCTGAGGACCAAGATATCGACGAGGAATATTACAACTTTTTGAAAGTGATAAAGCCCAAGAAACCTATAGGGAAACAGAAATCCAAAGAAGAAAAAATTAGTCAAGAAACACTTTACATGATGAACCAAAGACGACAAATGAAGAGCAAGAAAAACACTGAGAGGGAGAAAATTGAGTATACTGAGTTATGCAAAGCCATTAGAAAGAGACTCAGAGAGGACATAAGAAGATTTAACACAAGAAAAGTAGAACAAGCATTAAGGGAAAACAAAGGATTTAAATCAGCAGCCATGAGCAGTAATACAGAAAGACAAATGATACTGAAACTGAAGAATAACGATGGTGTACTTATAAACAGCAGAGAAGGCATAATTCAAATAGCAGAAGACTACTATAGAGAATTATACAAGGAGCGAGGGAATGATACCAGCAGTGGGGAAGATGGATTGCAAAGTGGCAACACATACAACATACCCGATATTCTTCCTGATGAGGTAGAACATGCATTGAAGAAAATGAAGAATCGGAAAGCCCCGGGGGAAGATGAAGTTACTGTAGAGTTGTTAAAATTGGGAGGAAGAGACATAACACAAATACTGGCAAGGCTCTTCACAAAGTGCATTAGAAAAGGTGCGATGCCTAAGCAGTGGAATAATGCAATCATGGTTTTGCTGCATAAGAAAGGAGATAAATCAGAAATTGGAAATTATAGACCAATTAGCTTGTTATCCCATATCTACAAGTTGTTCACAAGGGTCATTACTAACAGATTAGAAAGAATACTTGATGAGAATCAACCGAAAGAGCAAGCTGGCTTTAGGACAGGATTCTCAACTATGGATCACCTTCACGTAATATCACAGCTAATGGAGAAAGCAAATGAATATAAAACACCATTATGCCTGGCATTTGTGGATTATGAAAAGGCATTTGACTCCATACAGCATAAGGCAATGTTTCGGGCACTGGAAAGACAAGGCATAGATACTCCATATATTATGATTTTGAAGAAAATATATGAGAGTGCTACATCCTTTATTAGACTAGACAAAGAGAGTAGCAAATTTAAAATCGAGAAAGGAGTTCGACAAGGAGACACAATATCTCCGAAGCTGTTTACTGCTGCCCTTGAGGAAGCTTTCAGAAGATTAGACTGGTCACAGAAAGGAGTCAATGTGAACGGAGAGTACCTAAACCATTTACGATTTGCAGATGACATTGTGGTCATAAGCCATGATCCCAAAGAATTAGAGGAAAATCTTAATCAGTTATGCACAGTTAGTAAGGATTTTGGACTAAAGATGAATATGGCTAAAACAAAAGTAATGATGAACAAGTATGCCACGGAAAGGGAAATAATGATTGAAGGAGCAGTAATTGAAAAGGTGGAGTCATATACTTATCTGGGACAAGTTATTAGCTGTAATAATGATAAATGGCTGGAAGTCAAGAGAAGAATAAATTTTGGATGGATAGCATTCAGGAAATATAGTCACATACTGAAGAGCAATATCCCAGTTTGTCTGAAACGTAAAATAATGAATCAATGTATACTCCCCACCATGACTTATGGAAGTGAAACTTGGGCACTCACCAAAAGAATGGAAGAGAAGCTGAGAACTACACAGCGAAGAATGGAACGAATTATATTGGGAATCAGACTGTTAGATAAGAAGAGAAACACATGGATTAGGCAGCAAACTCAAGTAAAGGACATTCTTATCAAAACTAAAGAACTAAAATGGTCTTGGGCAGGACACATAGCTCGAAGACATGATGACAGATGGACTAAGAAAATAACAGAATGGTACCCAAGAGGAGCTAGAAGAAAACCTGGAAGACAAAGGCGGAGATGGATAGATGAAATTCATGAGTTTTTGAGTAGTAAATGGATGACCAGTGCTCAAAACAGAAGGAACTGGAAAGTTGCTGGAGAGGCCTTCATCCTGCAGTGGATTGAAAATGGCTGATGATGATGATGATGTGAAGTAAAAATATGTGCATATAATCTTGTTGAGTAAACAGCAATTGTGCTGATCAATTAATTGCTCTATTATTTGTCGACTTCAGCACTACCCCACAGGGGATATGACCACTGAAGTCTCCCATAATATCAAAGGGTGGTAGAAGCTGACTAATTAATTTGTCTAGTTCACTGTGAACTATTTGTGCCTGGAGGTAGGCATACTGAGCAGATGGTTAGATGTTCTTTTGTTTTTTTTTTTTTTTTTTTTTTTTTATGAAAACCCCAAACATGAAGTATTAGAACCTAATAGTACTTAGCCCAATGCTTGGGTTGAGGTTGAGAAGACGAAAGAAGATATTTGATGACATTAGACTTGAACTTCTGTAGACTAATTTTCAGGAAATACGTATGAAGGAAGGTTGTTCCAGAAAACGGCAGTTCAATGAATAAACGAGGAAGATGAAAAGTTGGTTCTGTGAGTTTGAAGTTGGACAGTAAATGGATGTTGGCTGGTGGCAGCACGTGTTCAGACTGTTTTGAAAGAGAGAGCAGGAATTATAGAAGTCAATTCAGAAGAACAGTGCCCATGGAAGTATCTGTAGAAAACGCATGCAGCAAAAATTACGTCTATGAGACAGCGAGTGGAGAGACTCTGTTAGAGAGGAGTCATTAATTAACCTAACTGAGCTCTTCTGAATGGAATCTAGAAGCCTGAGAGAGGTTTTGGGGGCAATGCCCCCAGATGTTGTTGTTGTTATTAGGTTTGTTGGTGCATCAGCAACTGTGGCTATAATGCACTGATTTCTGACTAGCATATATTTGCTGTTGCCCCCAGATGTGGGAACAATATTCCATTGTAAGGCAGATTTGCAAATTGTACAAAGTGAACAGCTGTTGGAAGAAAAGTAATGCTGAGAGCGAAAGAGAAAACCAAGTTTTTTAGATGCAGAGGAAGCAATATTTGTAATGTGCTTGTGCCATGAGAGATTAGAAGTCAAGGTAATCCCCAAAAGAGATATATCATTTTGCCTAGAAATTGGAGTGTCACCAAAGATAAGCATAGGAGCAGAAGAATCTTTTTGTGAGATAAAAGACAAGACTGAGTTTTAAAAGGATTGAAATCAATGAAGTTGTCTTTGCCCCACTGGAGAATTACCCGAAGGTCGGCATTTAAGGAATTGGTAATGGATATTCGAGAAGTTGAAGCTGATTGAGCAGGGCAAGGTTACTCAAATTGGAAAGTGGAATGCAATGCGCTATCATCGGCAAAACTATGGATAGGATTTCCAGTCAATGGAAGGTCATTAATATACAAGAGGAAAAGAGTGGGGGAAAGAACTGAACCTTGGGGGACACCGGCATTAGTGGAGAAGTTAGAAGACAGGGAGCCATCTGCCATCATCCTCACTGAGCAATCAGAGAGAAACTAGATAACCAAATACAAAAAACAGTTGGCAAACCATAAGATGGAAGCTTGTTTAGAAGACCTTTATGCCAAACACGATCGAAAGCCTTTCAGATGTCAAAAGCAACTGCTTGTGTTTCACCAAACTTTTCCATTAAATTTGTCCATAAATGGGTAACATAAGCCAAAATATCAACAGTGGATTGACACTGATGGAATTAAAAATTGTGATCGTTGATCAGATGGAAGGTTTCTAGGTAGTTAAGAGTTGGCGGTAAATTTCTCCATTACTCTAGAAAGAGTAGAAGTAATTGCAATGGGACAATAATTGGATGGGAGGGATTTATCACCCTTTTTAGAAACTGGCTGGATATGAGCAAATTTCCAAGCAGAAGGAAAAACACCTTTGGAATAAGAAAGTGAAGAAAGGCAGCAAAGAACAGGAGTACGTTCAGGAGCACAGGTTTTGAGAACAAGTGGAGAAATTTCCTGGAGGATTTAGGACCTGGAGCTTTCTTAGCATCAAGATTCGTCAAAATCCTTTTGACAGAAGACCACAGAAGGAATTGAATGGAGCATGTTGGGAATGGTGGGAGGTGTTTTACCAAGATTATTTATACAGGAGTTGGAAGAAAAATGGGATGCTAGCAGGTCAGCTTTATCCTTGGCTGAAGTGATAACAGAACAATCTGGTTTTGATGGAGGTGGGAGCAGGGATGGGCAAAAGTTGCTGTTTGTTATTTGGTTTTTAGGAGCATTAGTAACTAATGCCATATTGCTCTGGGGATATGCAGTGGTCATTCCCTGACCTTTCTGCAACCTCCGTATTTGGTGGTCACGGGCTTGAACCCTGGTCTAATCAAGAAGCGTGTGCAATGCAACGCACTGCTGCTCCTGCCCACCTGGCTACGGAGGCGCCGAAGGAAAAAGTTGCAGCCAATAGCTTTGGCAAGAGACCAGAATGCCCGGCAACAATGGGGGCAAGAAGCAAGTTTTCTACTCTTAGCCTGTTCAAAATCTAGTTTGTACTGATTAATAACTACTTTACAATTGTTGCGAGCTTTGGTGTAGGCAGAAAATGAAACTGAAGAATTGGAAACAAGCCAATTACGATATGCAACATTCTTCTCTTGACCAGCCTTAGCACATTTATTGGAAACCAAGGTTTAGATAAAGAACAAGATTTTAAAGTGGAGTGTGGAATAAAGGATGCCATTCATACAAGAATAATTTGACATTAGACATCAGATGTTTTGAAACAGTAATCCGACCAAAGAAAAGAAGAAAGAAATCTCGCAGGTCATGTTATCAGCAATACGAGGTTGGGAATAGCCATGAGGTAAAGGCTCCACTGGAGAAGAGACAATCACCAAGATGTGATCCGAGGTGCCTAAATGACCACTCACTTTGACCGTGTATTTAGAAGGGTAGTTTGTGAGAAAAAGATGAAGCGTCTTGGCTGTATGGTTAGGATTGTCTGGTATTCTTGTAGGTAAATGAACAATCTGTGCAAGGTCATTAGTAATTGCAAAAGCCTCAGCATCTCGACCAGCTGGGTGGTGTGACTAGAAAACGGAAGCCAGCTGGTGTTGTGAACATTAAAATCACCACAGAAAATTATCTCACCGTTTGAAAAGTTGGACTGGAGAAATTCAAGTTGCAAAGAGTCCTAGGAAGTCAAAGAGTTGGGAGAACAGTAGAGACAACAGATAAATTTGACAGAATGAGGTAGAGAGATTTTAAGCCAGAGAAGATTGAAAAGAGGAAATTCCAAATTACCAAGTCTCTGACAGGGAATATCGGAATGAGCATATGCACAAGTACCACCTTTGAGGCGAAAGGAATAATATAGCGAATAATTTGGGAAACTGAGATGAACAATGGTAGAGTGAACTGATAACTCAGATTCTGTCAGAAAAAGTATGGTGTTTGGTAGAAGGTAAGTGGAAATGGACAACATTGAGATCAGAACTGCGACCAAATATATTTGTGAAATGAACAAGGAAGTGTTTGGGAGGTTTAGATCTTTTTGCAAATAAGTTTGCTCTATTAGTTTGACAATTCCTGGAGTATTCAATAGTAAGAAAAAGTTGGGGGGGGGGGGGAGGAGGAACATGCTGTATGAAGTAATTAAATTTTTGGATATGGTGCACAAATATACCCAGATCCTTTTTATGTGGCCTTGACAATGCCCCCTTCATACACACTACTCAGACTCCCTCCAGTCACTATCTGGCAGAGTAGAGGTAGCAAGATTATACACTAGCTGATTTGGAAGCCTCCTAGAGAGTTACCAATAGGTTTGGTCCGGTGTATTAACTAGCAGCTGGCCTGCGAACACCGTTTTAGAGCTGTATCCTTGAAATGTAAGGAAGTTTGGATCTCGCCATGGTGTTCATCATAACCTCAAAAGACATCAATCGTACTACATGATGGAAGAGATAGGGAAGGGTTGACCAGAACTTAGCTCTGGAGACTAAACATGGGTTCCACCACTTCAAGCTTCCAATAAACAAAGTGGTGGTATTGCACCAGTTGATGAGAGTCATCTGCCACCTTGTATTGCCTGGTAACATAGAGGGGTGGCATTCTTCCATGTGGTGTGGTGTGGTGTGAGTGCAACACCTCGACCCCTGCTTACGTTGGTTCACTCCTGGATGGCCACCCACAGTGTGCTTGTACATAGGGGTTATACCCAGGATTATTAAAAGTACCAGCATTGTGAAGGTGCAAGCAGAGGATTTGGATGTCACAGACCATCTGGACTTCACCGAAATTGGGTCCACTTGACTTGAGTGTCAGTCGAATATCAGTTCCATCAGCATTTTAGACTCCCAGATAGCAAGTACAGCTTATCTCACATATCTGAGAGAATGTCTGTGACAGCCTCAAGGATTAGTGTATACATGTATAATGTGGAGATCAATGTTTACAGGATGGATACACAGGACAGGAGGGGTGAGGTTATGCTCTTAGTTAAGAAGCATATTAAATCTAAGGCAGTGCATTCAGTCAACACGGACAACCAGTGCAATGTTGAGTCAGTTTGGCGTGACACAAGCACTGAGAAAACAAAAATGAGAGTAGCAGTTGTGCTATAGTCCTAATGACTGTGATGAGTACATCAAGCAACTCAAGAGGAATCATCAAGAAGAATAGTGAGCCAGGAAATCAGAATGTCTTGTAATGGGAGATTAACTTTCTAGATGTTGAATGGAATTTGTTGGTTGGTCACACACACTAGCAAGACTTTCATGGATTTAGTGGATAATTTCTTTCTACAGCAGCATGTTAGGCAACAAAAGGAAGAAATACTATCTAGTTATCAGCAGTGATTCTTTGTTATTACAGATGGACAGGTGATGTATGAAATGTTTTTTGTTCTTTTAGACTGATGCTGTATACGCTTTCTTCCTTGCATCATTTGCCACTATTAATACTAAATTTAGTATTAGTAGTGACAAATGTTTTCCATGATTGGCAATTCATGATTTCATAATTTTAGCAGCAGTTTGTGTTTTTTTTTTTGACAACTTCAACGAAAGCTTCAACTGCCTATTCTACTAATTTTTTTTATAGAAAAACTGAACTGCTATATTATACATTCAAACAACATACTTTCTCCCAATGTCACTGTTGATGTAAGAATTAAAGCAAAAACACAAGAAAACGTTTTTTCACACTATGTCACTGTAATATTGTGATGTTTTCATTGATTGAAATCTGGTTCTAAGCTTAATATCTGAAAAAGTGATCAAAGTAACTAAATATGTAGTGTTGCTGGTAATATATTCCAGTTATAATCATTTATAATGTTATTAGTGGGGTACCACAGAGTTCAGTGTTAGGGCCACTGTTGTTTTGTATATTTATCAATGATATTGATGAAGGTATATATCAGGCTTAATGTCGAAGTTTGCAGATGATACAAAGGTTGGCAGGGTTGTTAATGACAGTAATGGCAGTGTGCTACTGCAACAGGATCTAGATAATTTGAGCAGATGGGCTAAGAAGTGGCAACTGAAGTTTAACCTTGACAAATGCAAAGTACTGCATATGGGTAGAAGTAAATTACCCCCAGAGAAATGTACCAACTGTGTGGTACGACACTTAAGGTGGTAGAAAATGAAAAAGACCTGGGGGTAATTGTGCAGTCAGATATGAAGTTTTCTGAGCAATGCAGACAGGCTGCCAGGGCAGGTCATGGGGTTTTGTCAATGATATATAGGAATTTTGCTAGCAGGGAAAAGGAGGTGATTATCCCTCTGTATAAGGCAATGGTCAGGCCATGCCTTGAGTACTGTGTACAGGTCTGGAGGCCTCATTTTAGGAAGGATGTAGATTTACTTGAGCATGTACATAGAAGGACAACAAGATTGGTGAGGGGAATGAAGGAATCCTCTTATCAAGAGAGGCTTAAGTTCTGCAAATTGCAGTGGCTGGAGACTAGGCACCTGTGCGGTGATCTGATTGAGGTGTATAAGGCCATTGAATGGGTTGAGCATGCTGAATTCTGATGGGATCCTTCCACTTGTTCAGATTACGAACCTAAGGGGGCATAAATTGAAATTAAGAAAGGACAGATTAGAATAGATATGCGGAAATTTGCCTTTAGCCAGCGGGTGGTTAATTGCTGGAACAAACTTCCATCTGTCGTTGTGGAAGTTGATAGGTTGAATAAATTTAAGGAGGAACTGGACAGGCATTTGGAGGGAATGGTGTGATTTTTTTTTTTTTATATGTTTATATATGTATTTTTTTTTTTTTTTTTTTTTTGGCTGATGCTGCATAAGCTCATACACTTGCTTTCTTGCATCACATGCCACTGCTACTACTACTACTTGCACATATGCAAATAATCTGATGTCTAATGATAACCTTCTTTTATTTCTTCTTATTACAGAACACTATTACAGAATGCAAAGAAAGGTGAGTTTGACACAACATATGATCAATTTTTTTTAAATGTCACTTGTAAAGGTAACTTATGGAAAACAAAACTTAAACAACTACTTTTTGAGTGTGTACAAATTATTCACTTAGATTCAGATCATCTATGGTCCAAGAAAAATCATGGCAGTTCAGATCTAGATAAGTGTGCCAATTTGTGACACCTGATGCAGAGTGTCTAATCCAAATTAGACAGATTATCCATATAATTTCTTCCTTAATCTATTTAACTAAAGAAGAGTTAATATATTCATAAATAATTACTGCAGAGGCGGGCCGTCTCGAGGGTGCAAGGGATGCACTGCACCTGAGTGCCAATGTTCAAGGGGCACCTGAAAACCTGAAACTTATATACACATATTAAGAAAATTTTAAAGGGTGACACCAAATTTCAATTAGCACCCGGGTGCAAAATTGCGATTGCCACCCAGGCACCACATGCTCTAGGAATGCCCCTGAATTACTGCTTTAGATAACAATGCCAATGCATATCTAAAAAAAATACTTCCTTCTTTTGCTTCCCTGAGGTAGCAAAATTTACTAATTTTGTGTAACCACTGTATAAACACTTAGTCTGGGTTATGTAGCTTGCTAGAAAAGGAGAGAGAGAGAGAGGTTGTTTCTCTGCATACTTTCTTTATGCAAGAAATATCTGTTCCATGTCAACCATTATCAGATGGAAGTGATCTATAATGATTATATTTTAACTAAAGTAACAGCCCACCAAACCCCATTCAGTATAAAATTAAGGAAAAATAAAGATTAGTACAGTACAATTCTCGAGACTTTGCCACTTGCTGATTTGCTTATTCATGCCTAAGTTTCTGAGACATTTTCCTAAATTGCAGGTAGCTGTTTCAACTACTCTCAATTCATGCTTTGCTCATCATGGGTCAGACATTCAATCACCAACTAAATAAAATATGTTTTCTGTTTATGCCCTAGGGCAGCCACATAGGGTGAGAGGAATTTACAAGGTAGAGGATACCACAATATTACCACAATTTATGGTAATATTCTTGTAATCTATCACATGGATTCACATAGATTTGACCACACAGTGTGCATAACTCTGTCCCTTCACACTGATTAAATAGTCTAATTGGTTAAGGTCAACTAGGCTTACTTGCCCAAGAATTTTAAATGCCTCGAAGCAAACAAGAAATTGCTACCGCCACCAACAAAAATGGAAAAGTCAGTGTTCATTTTGTTACCTTTCCCCCCAAAATATGAAAGGTGTGAAATTCATTTCACAGCCCTTGAGGGCTGGCACCTGTAGCAACATGTTCATAGGTCTGAAAGTGATTACTAATCAGTCACTTTCCCAAGTGATTTTATTGGGTAAGCCCACCTATCAATAAGGTCTAATGCTGCAAGGCTGAAAGTATTATATTCATCATTGGCGGTGAATATGTAAGTCTGTGAAACAAACTAAATGACATCTGCCAGTTTTTTCATTCTGTGTCCAAAACTGACATCTGCAATGGCCGTGTGATCATTTCTACAAGATGTAAACACAGATTGACATATTATGAATTATGATGATAATGGATGAAGAGGCTTTTAGATTTCTTTGTGTATTTAATTTTTATTCCTACATGGCAAATATCATTAAAAGGGTAACAACTTAGTGATCAAAATTTGGAAAACAGTGTCCAACTTTCCTGCTGCTGAGTGAGTATGTAATTTTTGTTGCTCATGGCATTTGCAGGTGTAGTAAGTTAAGTTATCACTAACTATGCTATCAAATAACCTCTATATTTTTAATTAGTGCATCTGGCACAGTCCACTGACCAGGAAATATGTAAAATGTTAACACAGTATTAAAATAGATTTTATACAAAAATGTCTTGCAAGCTGAGAACCCAATCTCCCTTAATGGACCTGCTATTTACAAACATCTTCAAAAACTTAATCTCTGTAAATGATAAGGTCTAAATGCATTTCTGTCAAAAAAAATATATATATATAAAGCTTGATATCTGCTATGCCCACAGACTGATACTTCTACCAAACTAGACAATTCAGGAAAAATAATGAGGAAGAAATAAAATTGTTTATAATAAAATATGCAACAGCAAACATATAAGGTGCATAAATTAATTTTAAGCATCAAATTTAGTGTGGAAACAAAAGCTAACTGACATATTTGTGAAAACTAACTGACATAACTAACGAAAACTAACTGACATATTTGTGACCTTCCAGAGTGCTTACCACTGAATGTATGCTAATAGGTTTCAAAAAATCTGGACAACTATAGTGTATCAATTGAATTTTTTCAAATGTTACATGAATTGGAAGATACAAATGATGAGTGCACAGCTTCCCCTACCACAAAATATATGATAATATAATTTCCAATAACCTGTATTATTTGATGTTAAACATTGGATCAAAACATCATCCAATATATATAACATCATTTATCAAATAAAGTTTTTAAAATTTAAATAAAATATCACAATAAAACCTTGAGCTTTTACTCAGTTTCCAATTCTATACCAGCCTTATTTTGATTACAGTTATCATTCAACTTGTAAAAGATCCTTTTATCCATTTACAAAGTAAACATGGACATGTCAACCCTCTTCCAAAATAAATATAGTGCCCGCATGTTTTTTATTTATTATTTTTACTGTATAAAAAAACAAACAAACAAAAAAAACCCCAACAACAACGCATATTTAACCATGTAAACACTGCTAAGATTCATTCCAAACAAGCAACCATATAACTATTTTCTATTATCATTATAAATTGTCTCTAGAACTCTGTCAACAAAAACAAATCAGAACAAACAGTCTTTTAATGAATTATATTACAGGGCAGGTAAGTTAATTTCATGATGTATTGACACATTATTTGCCAAGGTCAATTATCTGGCAAAATGGACAAGCACATGCAAATTTAATTAAAATGTGGCCACCTGGGTAGAAAAAGAGAACTTAGTAATCACCATCACAAACATTTTACTTTCAATATAATCCTGAAACCAATGAACACGGTACTGAATGATGAAATTACAGGAAGAAATCATTCTAATACCTCTTCTGCAGTAGAGAATTTATTGGCCATGAATACATATATGGACAAACTGCAAAATACTACTTTTAAGATGGCCCGTAGCAGTAGTTATGATCAATGTGAGATGCCAATAGCCTATCACATGAATAAGCACGTTCATTACGTGCTCCAAAACTTTCATAAACACATTGTAACACGCTGCTATTAAAGCTTTAATGTATTCAAGTTTTAATCAGACTTTGCTATGCAATGTATCTCTCTCTCTCTCTCACAGAGAGAGAGAGATATTAGTAACTGAAGTTTCCAGCTCGCTTACCAGTATGTTACCCTATGACTTCTTGCTTGTTTGCAAAGAAAGCCATTAAGAATTATCAGTTCACTTGACAAGTGACAGGACCTATACAGCTTCTTGAAGGAGCTATGTTTTAAGGCCAAGAACAAATTTAAGGGTTGCAGCAAGTGTGCAGTTTCTGAAGAAAGTTATTAAATAAAATTCACATGTTTAAATTCTAGTTGAATGGCTGTTGACTATAATGGTATTCACAAAACTTAACTGACATATTATGCATCTGGTTGTTGTTGGATTAGAACCAAGGCAATCAAATCCAGATGGTTCACCATATTGTCTATAAAGTAGTACTAAAAGCAAGCTTGTTTGTTTGCAGGATGAAAAAATTCATAGCAGGTGGGGAAGACTACAAACACAAATCAGGATGGCAAATGGGGGCTTACTTGTAATGATCTCAATAAGTTATTGTCACTGATGGAATCTGAATCAAAATCTTTCCCAAAAGATAGTAACTATTCCACTCAGCGATGGAGCATCCCCCACACCCTAAATCAGGAAAGCAAAAGTAAATTATGAATGGATAACAGAAATAATGAATCTAAAGAAACAAAAACAAACCATAATTCAATAAAAGACAAAATAATATATACTGAAACATGCACATAATCAAAACACAATTCACAAAGCTCATAAAACAGCAAGGGCAAAATAAATCAAGACTTATGAAATGTCAAAAGAGAAGGTATTAGTTTTAATTCCGAATATTAAATAAATTCAATGAAATTTATAAAGATGACAGTGCAATATTCATGGACAAAAATGGATTTCGCAATATGGGGAAATCATTACAAAGAAATATTTCAGTGAGATAATAAACTAAAACTCAGAAAGAAGAAAGCTGGACAACTCACGAAATGTTTCCGATGCCACCATAACAGAGGAGGAGGAGGTGGTGAAAGCTATCCAAACATCACTCAATGGGAAGGATCCTGGAATAGATAACATCACAAATGACCTCCTACAAGTTGAAAATGAAACAACATAAATATTTCTCACTACACTTTATACAGTTTTTAGCACAAGAAAATACCATAATAATAGAAAGTAGGCAGAAATGCCAGTATTTAAAATATGATAAACAAGATAATAAACTATCAAGTAAAATCTTTTTTCACATGCAAAGGAATCAGAAACAATTCGACAGGGAAAATCAGAAGAAATATCATAAAAGGTTACAATAGAATCATGCAAGAATAAGACTACTGCCAATTTTTAAAATTTCTATATGTTAAAAAAAAGTAAAAAAGAAAAGAAAGCCAAATCTAAAATTATACCAGAACGAAAGAAAGAAAAATAAAACCAAGTAAGCTGTGCACATAATAGCAAGAAATATAAAATTAAATATAGCTGTTGAATGAGATAATTTTAACGAAAAGTAAACAGCATATTGTGAAAAATAATTTCTGATTAAAAGTTTCATGGAAGATTATACTCTGCAAATATGTCTAAAGAATAGGAAATTTTCATAATTTAGTATGAGAAAATAATGCTACTCTAAATTATGTTTTTGTCTTTACTTTCTGGGAATACTTTGGAAAAACAGTATCCAGTGCTAGTCAAAGAATTTTGAGCTACTGGAAACGGATACATTTGCGAAAAATTTTATCGTTTTTTTTTTTTTTTTTTTTTTTTTTTTTACCTAATTGTCATATTTAATTATACTCTAAGTAGTTTTATAGTTCTAGCTAGAGATTTTGTAGGCTACTACTTAATAATAAGGTTTATTAGCATTCGTTAGCTTCTTATTTTGAATTTGACCGGCGATTTTTGGAAGTTACGACTCCCAGTGTTAGCGCCAATATTGTTGAACCAGCTGCCAATATTGTAGTCGATAAGAAATAGCTTAACGTATATATATCTCGAACTGATAGCGAAGGTATAAAGTAAAACTAGATAGCGTAATACAAAGCACTGTATTTGTTAGCTTATTATAGTATTATCAATTAATCAAAAATATTATCTTATTAAATTTCATTGTTAATTAAATTGTATTTCAGCAGAAATCATGACCCAGAATAGAGCTGTGAATCAAAGATCACAGACTAGCGAGAGTGCTGTGGCTTGAGGGAGAAGCGAAAGGTGCGATTCTCCAATGCATCACAGTCTAAAAAAAATGTGCGAAATATGAAATGCTTGCCGACCTTTCTAAAACAGGACATGAAGGCCATCTAGCCAAGGAGGCCTTTGTGTGTGCTAGGTGTCTGGAGTGCTAAGAAATTAGGCGGCAACTCATCGTTCTGATGGGCGTCTATGAGAGGTGTAGGGTAAATGCCCTTGAAGAAATTAAGATGAATGGCCCATCAGGCTCTCAGCTGCCCAGCTAAACGACAGAGCTCACTCCTGTGCATCAGGAATAGAGTCACCAACAATAACTAGTTATTGGTGAGTCTATTGTCAGGGAGACGGAGAATATACTATGTAAGGATAGGTGGAACAGGACAAGGGTATGTCTGCCAGGGGCAAAAGTTGATGACATTGTTGAGCAGATATCATCTTTTCAGGGCACAAAAGGTGATATTGTTGTATGCGTTGGAACTAATGACATTAAGAGTAAGAGATCTGCAGATTTACTCAACAAGTACAGGCCAATGTTGAAAAAAAGTCGCAACTTAGGGTTGAATGTGAAAGTGTCTGCAATTCTTCCCAGACACGATAGAAGGGAGTATATGATGAGAGCCTTGTTAATCAATTCAGCCCTAGAGAAATTGTGCAAGGCTCAAGGGATAGAATTTTTTTCAGCCTGGTCTGTGCTTGTTGACTGTAGACACTGCTTCTACAGGGATGGGATACACTTCAATAAAAAAGGGTGCAAGAATATTTGCTGATGCTATCGACGCAGTGTTACGTGGGTCGGAAAACTGCTAGCATGGGGGAATACACAGACTAAAAGGTTAACAGTGGTCGCAGGCAGAGACAAAAGTGATTTTTGCACTGCTTCTATTAGAATGGGCAAAAGACTGGAAAGCAAGGTAATGGAGATTTCCAGGACTGCTGGAAGTCATAGTGGAACAAGTAAATACGTGGGCTGTGTTAGGGTGGCTAGGAGCAGGAACAGGTGCATGTATACTTGCATGTACACCAGTGCTAGGAGTATAGATAATAAATTTGATGAGTTTGAAGTGCTAGTCAAGACATCAAAGGCAGATATTGTTGGGATATCAGAGACGTGGTGTCACACAGATATATGCAGTGCAGAGTTGGAATTTGGGGAGTACAACGTGTATAGGAAGGATAGACAAGGGAGGGAGGGAGGGAGGGAGGAGGGGTTATGCTGTTAGTTAAGAAACACAAGGTGCCTCCGTAGCCAGGTGGGAAGGAGCAGCAGTGCGTAGCACACGCTTCTTGATTCGACCGGGGTTCAAGCCCGTCACCACCAAATACGGAGGATGCGGAAAGGTCAGGGAATGACCACCGCATATCCTGGAGCAATATGGCCTTAGTTGCTAATTCTCCTAAAAACCAAATAATAAACAAACAAGAAATACATAAAATCTAAGGAAGTGCATCCAATTGATGCTGGTGGACAATGCAGTGCTGAGTCTGTTTGGTGTGAAATAAGCACTGGGAAAGGAAAAATGAGAGTAGGTGTGTGTTATAGGCCTAATGAATCTGATGAGTATAATGAGCAATTGTGCAGAGAAATAGAGGGGGCCAGTAAATCAGAATGTCTTATAATGAGAGATGATTTTAACTTTCCAGATATTGACTGGAACTTGTGGGTTGGTCACTCGCAAACCAGCAAGACTTTTGTGGATTTATTGAATGACTGTTTTCTACAGCAACGTGTTTGAGAGGCAACCAGAGGGAGTAATACTCTTGATCTGATTATCAGTAGCGATTCTTCATTCATTAAGAATCAATTCGGCAAATTGTATTTTAAAGATGTAACTACCATCAAGGCTAAAGGGAAGGGCTTTTGCTTTCGTAAAGGTGACTACAGAGGTCTCCAACAGTTTTTAAATTCTGTATAGTGGGATCAACTGATGATGTTACCAACTTTGAATTCTAAATGGGAAGCCTTCAGGGACTAAGAATTTTGGAGGCTACTACGCTTTTCATTCCAACTAAGAAATACTGTTCAAGGTTTAGGCCTAAATGGATGTCAGATGAATTAATGAGGCTAGTGGCAGAGAAGAAGAATGTATGAGATGCATATAAAGTATCAGGCGACACAGAGGCCTATGGCAGGTATAAACTAGTCGGTAATCAAGTTACAAAGGAGGTTAGGCAGATTATGGCAAAATCTTTGGCAAAGAATGCAAAGAAAAACAGCAAGGAGTTCTTTATTTATGTAAACTCTAAAGGAAAGGGATGACTCAGATTGGACCACTTAACATAGATGGGTTGACTATTGATGATCATGCTGAGGTAGCCGATAAATTGAATGAGTATTTTGCATCTATATTCACATATGAGGAGTTATTCAATGAGGGAAGTGCCAGAAGTTTATCAAACGCTAACAGAGAACTAAGTGATTTTGTAATAATTGAGAGCAAAGTGGAGGAGAATTTGTTGAAGTTAAACATAAGGAAGGCACCTGGGGTGGATGGGATCTATCCAGTTATATTAAAGGAGGCAGCAAAGGAAGGAAGCAAGCCCTTGGCCATAATTATGAGAGCTTCCTTGGACTCATGGGAGGTCCCGTGGACCGGAGGTGTGCAAATGTATCACCAATTCACAAAGTAACTACAGACCTGTTAGTTTAACTTGTGTTCCGGGGAAAATAATGGAATCACTGGTTAAAGAAGCATTGCAGGATCATCTAGACAAGACTGCAGTAATAGTTAAGACACAGCATGGGTTTGTCAAAGGGAGGTCTTGTCTGACCAATTTGATTGGTTACTATGATGTGGTCACAAAGGAACTGAATGCCAAAAAATGATTTTGATATCATATACTTGGATTTCAGGAAGGTGCACATGGAAGCCTGCTGTACAAATTGCAGAGGTCTGGCATGAAGGGTAAGCTGCTACAATGGATAAAGGGATGGTTGAGTGGTAATCAATGGACACTGCTCCTCGTGGACAAATGTTATTAGTGGAGTTGCCCAAGGTTTGGTGTTGGGCCCATTGTTGTTTTGCATATTTATCAATGATATTGATAAATATGCAAAATGAAGATACATCAGGTTTAATGTCCAAGTTTGCAGATGATACAAAGGTTGGCAGGGTTGTTAACAACAGTAATTACAGTATGCTATTCCAAGTGGATCTAGATAAGTTGGGAAAATGGGCTGAGAAGTGGCAACTGGAGTTTAACATTGACAAATGCAAAAGTACTGCATATGGGTAGCAATAACCGAAGAGAAACGTACCAACTGGGTGGTACTACACTCAGGGAAGTGGAAAGTGAAAATGACCTGGGGGTAATTGTGCAGCCAAATATGAAGTTCACTGAACAGTGCATACAGGCGGCCAGGGCAGGTCATGGAGTCTTGTCAATGATATATAGCAGGGTTGGCCAACAAGTCGATCACAATCTACCAGCCGATCGCCGATTTAATTTTGGTCAATCATGACGAATTTTAAATATACAGTCATCCCTCAATTTGTGCACCTTGTGCAATGAAATTTTTGAGATGGTAGATCATGGCACATTTTGAAGGAAAAAAGTAGATCGTATCACAATTTAAGTTGGCCACGCCTGGTATATACGAATTTTGCTAGCAGGGCCAGGGAGGTGATAATCCCGTTATACAAATCAATGGTCAGGTCATACCTAGAGTACTGTGAACAGGTATGGAGGCCTCATTTTAGGAAGGATGTAGAAGTTGCTAGAACGAGTGCAAAGAAGGACAAGATTGGTGAGGGGAACAAAGGAGTGCTCTTACCAAGAAAGGCTTAAGTTCTGCAAATTGCAGCGCATGGAGAGTAGGTACCTGTGAGGTGTATAAGGCCTCGAATGGGTTGGGCAAGCTGAATGCTCATAGGATTCTTCGTCTTGCTCAGACTAAGAATCTGAGAGAGCATAAATTCAAACTGAGGAAAGACAGTTGTTGTAGAATAGATGTGCAGAAATTTGCCTTTAGCCAGCAGGTGGTTGATTGCTGGAACAGACTTTCATCTCTTGTTGTAGAAGCTAATAGCCTAAATAAATTTAAGGCTGAGCTGGACAGGCATTTGGAATGAATGGAGGGATGAAATGGGAGGGGTTTTTTTTGGCTGATGCTGCATGAGCTTGCTTTCTTGCATCATATGCCTCTACTAATGCTAATATGTAGATCCTTGTATCGTTCGAATTTTGCCACGACTGTTATTGTTCCAGAATAACACATAATCAGTAGAGCAGAGAAGTAGAAAGATTTTAATTGTGATAAATAAGTAGCTCAAAGATTCTAATCACCTGTCAGGCATGTATCTTTTTTATGTTTAGCTAAGGATATAACTAATTTAACATTGTGATTGTTATGGTATAATGTAATGTGTATCATTGCATTTAGGAATCTACTGGTTTAGTGTAGTAGTGTTGATTAATCAATTAAATTGTATTTAAATGGAAATCATGCCCCAGACTAGAGCAGCAAAGCAATGGGCACAAAGTATCCGGAGTGTCATAGCTGGGGGGGGGGGGGACAAATTGATGGGAACGATTCTCGAAAGCACCACATCCTAAAAAATGTGCAACTTGTAAAATGTTTGCGTATCTTTCTGGAACAGGACATGATCTAACCAAGGAGGATGTCATTGTGTGCTAGGTGCAGTGTGTCAAGAAATTAGGTGCCAACTCACTGTTCTGATGGGCTTCATTAAGAGTTTGAACAGTCGGATAAATGCTGCTGAAGGCATTAAAGTGAGGGACCCATCAAGCTCTCAGCTGCCCAACTCAACACCAGAGCTCACTCTTGGGATGAGGCAACACAGCAGCTATCTTCACAGCAGAATAAGCTGGTCCAAGAGGATCTGTTATTTATTTATGGTGACATTTTTTTCAGGGAAAGAGGAAATATACTGTGCAAAAAGGAGGTGGAATAGGACCAGGGTCTGTCTGCCAGTGGCAAAAGTTGATAACATTATAGGGCTGATATCTTTTAGGGGCACAAAAGGTGATATTGTTGTACACATTGGCATAAGAAATATTAAGAGCAGGACATTAGCGGACTTACTTAACATGTACAGTAGACTCTCGATTTTCCAGGATAGATGGTAAAAAACAAAGAAGTCCTCAACATTCATAAGAGTAACATAAGACATAACTTCTTACTTCGTCGAGTTTTATGTAACTCAGGAATGGCTAATAACATATTGCTACTATATTATTATTGACAAATCTGAATTCAGCGCGATACTTGTTAAACTTTGACCATTTTCATACATTCTTATTAATTTAATTTTCTGATCCAAATCGAGCGCTTTCCTTTCTTGGTAGATTTACTAGTACCGCTGTCACTTATTCTTTTAATAGGCACCATGATAACTGTCAAGATGAAATTTTCTGTAAAGAACTTCACAGTGTCAAGGTGAAAATGCACTATTATCACTCCGTGCGAGCTCATATTTTACTGTGTTTCGCATGGTGGGACTTTTTTTGTATTTTTTTAATACTAATAATAATAAAACAATTTAAAGGTATTTGACCTTGAACCAAGAAAATTTTTCGTCTGTGGCGTATCTATTTATTTTTTTTATGTGCAATGCTAAAAATATTTAAGGGGTTCCATTATGTTGTACAAAATATAAAAGGATTCCATGATTAAATTTAATTGGGAAACACTAATCTAGACAAAACTGGAGTTATAGTTCTGACACAGCATGAGTTTGTTATGGGGAAGTCTTGTCTGACCAATTTGATTGGATAATATGACGTAGTCACAAAGGACCTGGATGCAAAAAATAATCCTGATAACATATACTTGGGTTTCAAGAAAGCTTTTGATACTGTTACACATGAAAGACTGCTGTACAAATTGGAGCAGTATGGCATTAAGGAAAGTTGCTGCTATGGATATAAGGATGGTTGAGTGGAAGGAGACCGAATCAATGGGTACTGTTCTTCGTGGACTAATGCTATTAGTGGAGTTGTCCAGGGTTTAGTGTCGGGCTCGTTGTTTTCTATATTTATCAATGATATTGATGGATGAAGGTATATCAGGCTTAATGTCCAAGTTTGCAGACAATATGAAGGTTGGCAGAGTTGTTAACAGTATACTAATGCAAGCGAATCTAGAAATTTTAGGCAGATGGGCTGAGAGGTGGCAACTGAAGTTTAACATTGACAAATGAAAAGTACTGCATATGGGTAGCAGTAACCCCAGCATGATATACTAACTGTGCTGTAAACGCTCAGGATAGTGGAGAATGAAAAAGATCTGGGGGTAACTGTACAGTCAGATAAAAAGTTTTCTGAGCAGTGCAGACTGGCTGCCAGAGCAGCTCATGGAGTCATGTCAACGATATAAGGAATTTTTCTACCATGGATAGGGAGGTAATTATCCCTTTGTATAAGGCAACGGTCAGGCTACACCTTGAGTACTGCATACAGGCGTGAGGCCTCATTTTAGGAAGGATGTAGAGCTGATGGAACAAGTACAGAGAAGGGCAGTGAGCTTGCTGAGGAGGAACAAAGGGTTGCTCTTACCAAGAAAGGGTTGTTAGTTAGTTAGTTATTTGGTTTTTAGGAGCATTAGCAACCAAGGCCATATTGCTCCGGGATATGCGGTGGTCATTCCTTGACCTTTCCGCATCCTCCGTATTTGGTGGTGACGGGCTCGAACCCCGGTCTAATCAAGAAGAGTGTGCTACGCACTGCTGCTCCTTCCCACCTGGCTACGGAGGCGCCCCCAAGAAAGGGAATGAAAACTTAGGCCAAAAGTGTTTATAAAAGAACAGGGCGAAGATTTTGGTAATAGTATCAATGTAGTTAGAAATGGAAACTAGTCCAAAAAGTTAATTTGATAGTGAATAGCAAACAGTATAAATTTTAAAAACAGCAGTAATATGTAGTGGCAAATGATGCAAGAAAGCAAGCTTATTTAGCATCTTCTAAAAAAGAAAAAAAAAAAAAAAACCCTACACACTTCTCCCCATCCATACCCTCCAAGAAATTGTCTAGTTCTTCCTTGACTTTATTGAAACTTCCATAACAACAGATGGAAGTCAGTTTCAACAATCAATCACTGGCTAAAGACAAACCTACACACATCCATCCTACAATCATCCTTCCTCAGCTTACATTTATGTGCCCCTTCATATATGTAGTCTCAGCAAGAGGAAGAATGCCATTCACATTGAGCTTACTCAATCCATTCAAAGCCTTAAACACCTCAATCAAATCACCACATGGGTGCCTAGACTCCAGAAGCTGCAATTTGCAGAATTGAAGCCTTTCTGGGTAAAAGCACCCTTCACCCAATGTGGTTGCCCTTCTGTTAGAATATCACTCACGTCATATTCTTCTGATTGATTCAAAAAATTTCCTTATTTGTGAAGAATATGATGAGAGTATGCATGCAGATGGAATGGGCACGCAAGCGTGAATGTCTTATTATGGGTGACTTCAATCTGCCCCAGATTGATTGGAATAAGTGGGAGGGCAACTGACAATGGGGAAAACACTTTTTAAAATAAACTAAATGATTATTATTGGTACCAGCATGTTAGAGAAAGTATGAGGCGGTGAGCATATTCTTGATCTCATCATTACTAATGATTCAGATGATATCACAGGGCTTAAAGTACAGGAACCACTGTCAGGAAGTGATCATGCAATCGTCAGCTGGAAGATGTTGCAGTTGTTGTTGGTTTAGGGATTTATTAGGTGCATCGGCAACTGTGGCCATAGTGCACCAGATGTTGCAGTAGTTAAAGGCATAAGTTTTAACTTCAGAAGAGGGAGAGTTTCACAGTTTAAGGCGTGTTATGGCATCTATTAATTGGGGCAGACTGCCGAGTGAAGGCAAATACATTTGAATTATGAAATACTTTTAAAGCAAAAATCACAGAAACCATGAATGCATACATACCTTTAAGAAAATATTAGAGGAGGATGCCGAAATGGATGACTGAAGAGCAGGCTGGTCAAATAGAGCAGAAAAGGATAGCATGCAACAGTTACAGAGCGATGCCAAGTACTGTAGCTTACAACAGGTACAAGTTGATCTGTAACAGTACCACAACTAAGTTCAGGAAGTCCAAGGCTGCGTATGAGAAAGAATTGGATAAGAGAGCAAAGGATGGGGACAAGGTATTTTTCATGATGTGAATACACGGAAGAAAAAAGCAAATCAAATTGGATCCTTGTGCACTGGGTGTGGGAAAATTTTAGATAACCCAGCTGATTTTGCAGATGAATTGAACAGGTGCTTTGCCTGTCTTTAACTGACAAAAGACCCTATATGCTGAGAAGAGGATAAGCCATATGAAATTAGTGATGTTGTGATTACAGATGATTGTTTATTAGAAAAACTTTTGAGCATAAAAGCAAGGCTTCCAGAGTTGATGGCATATAGCCTATTTGAGGTAGAGTGTGAGGGAGTGTATTGAACCACTGAGGTTAATTATGAAGGCATCTTTAAACTCAGGGGAGATTTCTATGA
Organism: Mastigoproctus giganteus; assembly: GCF_048544385.1. Lineage (NCBI taxonomy): Eukaryota > Metazoa > Arthropoda > Arachnida > Uropygi > Thelyphonidae > Mastigoproctus > Mastigoproctus giganteus. The sequence goes on from NC_143578.1 coordinate 67,536,910, forward strand.
ATTGGAGAGATGCCAATGTATCACCAATACATAATAGTGGTTATAAGAGTGAAGTTGGTAACTACAGATCGGTTAGTCTAACTTCAGTTATAGGAAAAATATTAGAGGCAGCGATTAAGAGTGCAATCCAGAAAAATTTAGATAGATATGGCATTCTAAACCATGGCTTTGTTAAGGGTAAATCATGCTTAACTAACTTAGTAGGCTGTTTTGACACAGTTACTCATGAGCTGAATTTAGGGAATAATTTTGATATAGTTTATTTGAATTTTAGCAAAGCATCTGACTTAGTCCTTCAATATAGGTTACTGTATAAGCTTGAACAGGTTGAGATAACTGGTAAGATTTTAAGATGGATTGCTGGGTGGCTGCATTCTTTAACTTTTTTGAAAGATAAAAGAATTGCTGCATAAACTGGTGTTACTATTATACAATGCTCCTTCACATCCTAATGAGAGCAGACTGAAATCAATGTTTTCTATATCTATAGTTCAGCCAATGAATATAGGAGTGATTTCATCAACGAAACAACACTATTGGGTTTGCCTACTGGAGACTCTTGGATGATAAAGATAACTTGAGAGCTTCCTGGAGGAAAAAAAAAAAAAAAAAAAAAAAAAAGAAAATACAGTACTGAATCACACATACCAGTGATGGTATATTGCAATGGTGAGCTACAGTGGACTCATGAGATCCCATTGTTGTCGGACCTCTGTTTAACCAAGTTCTTTATAGTGAATTTTTTTAAAATTCCCTCTGGTAATTACATTTAAAATAGTTTCTGTTGAACGAAGAAAATTTCTATGCATTGTTCTCACTTCTGGCCTTTAGGCAATTTAGGTAATTAGAAAGTGCGAATTAAGGGATTACCGTTTCACAATGTTACGTTTCCCTAAAGCCTATGCAGTCACATACCAAGAAGTCACGTCAGTCAATATGCTTTCCATAGCCAGTCAGAGGATTAAGAAGATTCCCTACACTGATAATAGCCTCTGGTCAACCTGTGCTGTGGTTCCCCTTTACTCCGACAAGAAGTCATATGTTTTTCGGAGAAGTGAGTGATTCATGCATTTCAGTAAATTTATCCTGTCTATGTTTACATGGTCGCAGTAGCTGAATATCTGAGTGATTCTGATATTTTGCACAGCATTCAAAGAACTTCTTAGTGTTCAAAGTGACAGTAGTTGTTGTTATTTGGTTTTAGGAACATTAGCAACTAAGGCCATATTGCTCCTGGGATATGCGGTAGTCATTCCCTGAACTTTCCACATCCTCTGTATTTGGTGGTCATGGGCTCGAACCCTGGTCTAATCAAGAAGCATGTGCTACGCACTGCTGCTCCTGCCCACCTGGCTACGGAGGCGTCAGTGACAGTAGTGACATAAAGGAGGGAGGGGGGATTTTGAAAGAAATTTTAAACTTATGCTACTCGGAATTGTGGAATATGAAAGAACTTTTGTCTCTGTGGATGAGGCAACTAAGAAATTAAGTAAACATTCTGAAGATGAAATGTTGGCATATTTGGAAACCGGGCGAGGCTTTCAATGTGAAGAAAATGTTCCAAAATATAATGGGATATAGGCAATAATTAATAAAAAAAAAGGGTAGAGGATGTTGCGCACGGAAGACTTCTCTACAAATTGGAGCAGTCTGGCATTGAGGGAAAGTTACTGCTATGGATAAAGAGATGGCTGGGTGAGAAAACAAAGTTTGAGAAAACAGTCTGGCATTGAGGGAAAGTTACTGCTATGGATAAAGAGATGGCTGGGTGAGAAAACACAAAGAGTGGTAATCAATGGACACTGCTCTTAAGTTTGCAGACAATAAAAAGGTTGGAAGGGTTGTTAATGACACTAAAGACAGTACACTACTGCAACAGGATCTAGAAAAGTTGAGCAGATGGGCTGAGAGGTGGCAACTGAAGTTTAACATTGACAAATGCAAAGTACAGGCTGGCTTCGATTAATTCATTCCTTGAGCGCATTGCGCAAAAAGGAAACGCGTTAATCAAATATAATAATCAATAGGAAAAATTATAATTGGTCTTGACCTTCTGGAATGTCTATAAAGAATTTTAAAAATACCCTTTAAATAACTTTAACTGTATACAATGTAAAATATAATGAAAATAATTATGGAATTAAATGTTTATTGCACAGAACAGCGGTTCCCAAACTGTGTGCCACGGAATATTTTAAATTTTCGATGGAAGCACAGCGATACTCGACATCTGTCCAACACAGCGCAAACTACTAGCTTGAGGTAGTTCACAGTTTCAACATTTCTTATTAAGTTGTTTGGACCTAACTACTAAACGGAACTGTTAGGTATTTCTTTTGGTCTAGGTGCACCGTGAAAAAATTACTGAGACACTAAGGGCGCCGTGAACCAAGAAAGTTTGGGAACCTCTGACATAAAATACACCATGAATAAATGACTGTTGCGGAAATATTTGAACAGTGTTAACTTTCTCATTTCATCAATCAATTTCCGATTACCGACAATCTTCTCTGGGTCCTGGCAAAATAAATGTCATAGAGAACCTCACACCTTTTGTTTGAGGTTCGCTGCGATATGAAGATTTCATCTAATTCTTTTACCGTTATCTCCTTCGCGGTAACATTTTCATCTGGCTCATTTAAAAATTAGAATTTTTAAATGCAAGTCTGCACTGACTTTATTAGTGTATGGAACAGGCGGGCAGCAGGCAAACGTTTGTTAATTGCCCGTCCGACGCGCAGTAAGCTTAACGCACGATTCAAATCTTTTTCAACTATCACATAAAAAAAAGATTGCGTTAACTGGAAATTTGCATCGTGTAAAGTGGTATAATTTTTTCAAATAGTGGTAACTGAAATGCGTTATTCGAACTCGCACTATGCAAGGCCTGGCTGTACTGCATATGGGTAGCAGTAACCCCCAGAGTAAAGTATCAACTGTGTAGTACTACACTGACAGTAGTAGATAATGAAAAGGATCTGGGGGTAATTGTGCAGGCAGATATCAAGTTTTCTGAGCAGTGCAGATGGTCTGCAAGAGTGCTCACGATGTCAATGATAAATAGGAATTTTTCTGGCATGGAATCAGCCAAAAAAAAAAAAAAAAACCCTTATTTCACTCATCCACTCGCTCCAAATGTTTGTCTAGTTCTGCCTTGAATCTATTTAAGCTATCAACTTCTATGACAGATGGAAGTTTGTTCCAGCAATCAACCACCCACTGGGTAAAGGCAAACTTCTGCACATCTATCCTATAACTGTCTTTCCTCAATTTGAATTTATGCCCTCTCAGGCGATTATTGAGAGCAAGAGGAAGAATCCCATCAGCACTGAACATGCTCAAACCATTAAAGTCTTTATACACCTCAATCAGATCTACTCGCAAGTGCCTAGTCTCCAGGCACTGTTATTTGCAAAACTTGAGCTTTTCTTTGTAATAGCAACTTTGTTACATTCACTAATACTGTTGTCCTTCTCTGTACTCTTTCCAGCAGCTCAACATCCTTCTTAAAATGAGGCCTCCAGACCTGTATACAGTACACATTAGCATTAGTAGAGGCATATGATGCAAGAAAGCAAGCTTATGCAGCATCAGCCAAAAAAAAAAAAAAAAAAAACAACACACACCTCCCATTTCACCCCTCCATTCATTCCAAATGCCTGTCCAGCTTAGCCTTAAATTTATTTAGGCTATCAACTTCCACAACAAAAGCTGGAAGTCGGTTACGCCAATCAACTACCCGCTGGCTAAAGGGAAATTTCCACACATCTATTCTACAACTCTGTTTCCTCAATTTGAATCTGTGCCCCCTCAGGTTCTTAATCTGATCAAGAAGAAGAATCCCATCAGCCTGCTCAATCCAATCAAGGCCACCTTGCAGGTGCATACTCTCCAGGCACTGCAATTTTACAAACTTAAGCCTTTCTTGGTAAGAGCACCCCTTTGTTCTATTCACCAATCCTGTTGCCCTTCTTTGTACTGGTTCTAGCAAATCCACATCCTTCCTAAAATGAAGCCTCCAGACCTGTACACAGTAGTCTAGGTGTGGCATAAACACCTGCCAGTCCCTGCTAGCAAAATTCCTAAATATCATTGACAAGACTCAATGAGCCCCCCTTGGCTGACCGGCTGCACTGCTCAGTGAACTTCATATTGGACTGCACAATTACCCCAGGTCTTTTTCACTTTCCACTTCCCATTTCCCTGAGTGTAGTATCACACAGATGGAATGTTTCTCTTGGATTATTGCTACTCATATGCAGTACTTTGCATTTGTCAAGTTAAACTTCAGTTTGCACTTCTCAGCCCATTTGTCCAACTTATCTAGATCCAGTTGGAGTAGCATATTGTCTTTACCAACCCCACCAACCTTTATCATATGCAAAATTCAACATTAAACCTGATATACCTTCATCAATATCACTGATAAATATATGAAACAACAATGGGCCCAACACTGAACCCTGGAGAACTCCACTAATAACATTTGTCCACGAAAAGCAGCATCCATTGATTACCACTCTTTAACCATTGTAGCAACTTACCCTTAATGCCATACTTCTCCAATTTGTGCAGCAGTCTTCCATGTGCAAAAGTATCAAAAGCCTTTCTAAGATCCAAATATATGATATCAAAATTATTTTTGTCATTAAGTTCCTTTGTGACCACATCATAGTATCCAATCAAATTGGTCAGACAAGACCTCCCTATAACAAACCCATGCTGTGTCTTAACTCTTACTGCAATTTTGTCTAGATGATCCTGCAATGCTGCTTTAATCAGTGATTCCACTGTTTTCCCCCAAAACAAGTTAAACTGACAGGTCTATAGTTACAGATCTTGTGTCACCTTTTGAACCCCCTTTGTGAATTGGTGATACATTAGCACACCTCCAGTTCATGGGGACCTCCCCTGAGTCCAAGGAAGCTCTCTTAATTATGACTGAAGGTTTGCTTACTTCCTTTGCTGCCTCCTTTAATATAACTGGATAGATCCCATCCAGACCGAGTGCGTTCCTTATATGTAACTTCAACAATTTCTCCTCCACTTTGCTCTCAGTTATTACAAAATCACTTAGCTTCCTGTTAGAGTTTGATAAATGTCTGGCACTCCCCTCATTGAATAACTCTACACTCATGAATGTAAATAAAAAATACTCATTCAGTTTATCAGCTACCTGAGCATGATCATCAATAGTCAACCCATCTATGTTAAACGGTCCAATCTGATTCATCTCTTTCCTTCTAGAGTTTACATAAGTAAAGAACTCTTTGCTGTTTTTCTTTGTGACCTTTGCCAAAGATTTGTCATAATCTGCCTTTGCCTGCCTAATCCCCTTTGTGACTTGATTACAGACTAGTTTATATCTGCCATAGAGTTTTCTGTGTCACCTGATACTTTATATGCATACATTTTTCTTGTCTGCTACAAGCCTCATTAATTCATCTGACATCCGTTTAGGCCTAAACTTTGAACAGTATTTCTTATTTGGAATGAAAAGCCTAGTAGCCTCCAAAATTAAGTCCCTGAAGGCTTCCCATTTAGAATTCAAAGTTGGTAACATCATCATTTGATCCCACTGTACAGAATTTTAGTCACCTTTACGAAAGCAAAAGCCCTTCCCTTTAGCCTTGATGGGTAGCTACATCTTTAAGTAATTCCCACAACAGTACATTGTAATCACTGTCACCCAGTGGTTCCTTCATCTGCAAATTCTTAATGCATGAATAATCAGCAGCTCACATCTGGTGAGTATGGGCTTGGCACACCCAAGGTCCTGGGCTGGATATCATCATTCTTCTCTTACTTGGCGATTCTCTTCTATTTCTGACTCTCTCTCTCTCTCTCTCTCTCTCTCTCTCAGGATAACTCAGAATTTTTTTTTTTTTTTTTTTTGGTTGGTGCAGCAAAAGCCTCAGGCTTCCTTGCACTATATGGCTAATAATAATCACTGCAGATAATCAATTCAAGGGTATTAGTCCCTCTAGTTGCCTCTCGAACATGTTGCTATAGAAAACAGTCATTCAATAAATCCACAATAGTCTTGCTAGTCTGCAAGTGACCCACCCACAAGTTCCAGTCAATATCTGAAAAGTTAAAATCCCCCACTATAAGACATTTTGATTTACTGGCCCACTATTTCTTTGCACAACTGCTCATTATACTCATCAGATTCATTAGGCCTATAAACACCTACCCACTCATTTTTCCTTTCCCAGTGCTTATGTCACACCAAACAGACTTAACATTGCATTATCCACCAATTTCAATTGGATTTACTTCCTTATATTTTATGTGTTTCTTAACTAAACTAAAGCAAAAGGAAGGGGATAACCCCTCCTCCCTTCCTGTCCTTTTTATTCTTTCTGTACACATTGTACTCCCCAAATTCAAATTCTGCACTGTTTATGTTTGTATGACACCATGTCTCTGATATCCCAACAATATCTGCCTTTGATGCCTTGACTAGCACTTCAAGCTCATAAAATTTATTACTATACTCCTAGCACCAGTGCAAGTATACATGCAGTTGTTTCTACTCTTAGTTACCCTAACAGAGCCGATGTATTTACTTGTTCACTATGACTCCTAGCAGTCCTGGAAATCTCCATTAATTTTCTTTCTAGGCTGCTGCTCATTTTAATAGAAGCAGTGCAAGAATCACTTTTCTCTCTGCCTGCAGCCACTGTTAACCTTTTAGTCTGTATATCCCCCCAAGCCAGCAGTTCTCTGACCCACCTAACACTGCCTCGATAGCACCAGCAAATATCCTTGCAGCCTTTCTATTTAAGTGTACCCCATCCCTGTAGAAGCAGTCTCTCCTGTGAACAAACAAGCACAGACCAGGCTAAAAAAAATTCTATCCCTTGATCCTTGCATAATCTCTCCAAGGCCGAATTGATAGGCAATCTCTCATCATATACTCCCTCCTATTGTGTCTGGGCAGAATTGCAGACACTTTCACATTCAACCCTAACTCGCGACTTTTTTTTTCAACACTGACCTGTACTTGTTGAACAAATCTGCAGATCTCTTATTTTAATGTCATTAGTTCCAACGTATACAACAATATTACCTTTTGTGCCCTTAAAAGATGATACCTGCACTACACCGTTATCAAATTTTTCCCATGGCATACATACCATGGTCCTGTTCCACCTATCCTTTTTGCATAGTATATCCTCCATCTCCCTGACAATAGAGCCACCAACAATAACTAGTTACTTGGGGAACAGTGCATTCTGCCTTGGAGGTTGCCTCTGTGTTGCCTGATGCAGAGGAGTGAGCTCTGCCATTGAGCTGGGCAGCTGAGAGTTTGATGCGCCCCTAATATTAATTTCTTCGAGGGCATTTACTCTACACCTCAAGCTCTCATAGACACCCATCAGAATGCTGAGTTGCCACCTATACAAGGGGATAATCCTCTCCTTATCCCTGCTAGAAAAATTCATGTACTGTATATCATTGACAAGACACCATGAGCTACTCTTCCAGACCATCTGCACTGCTCAGAAAACTTGATAACTGCTTGCATAAGTACCCCCAGGTCCTTTTCATTCTCTACTACTGTCAATATAATACCACCCAGCTGATACGTTACTCTGGAGTTATTGTTTCCCATATGCAGCACTTTACATTTGTCAATGTTAAACTTCAGTTGCCACCTCTCGGCCCAATCTGCTCAACTCTTAAATCCTGTTGCAGTAGTGTACTGTCTTTAGTGTCATTAACAATCCTGCCGACCTTTGTCACGTCTGCAGACTTGGATATTAAACCTGATATACCTTCATCAATATCATTAATAAATACAGAAAACAACAATGGATCCAACACTGAACCCTGGAGGACTCCACTAATCACATTAGTCCACCAAGAGCATTGTCCATTGATTATCACTCTGTCTTCTCCCACTGAACCATCCCTTTATCCATAGCAGCACCTCACTCAGTGCCACACAGCTCCAATTTATAGAGAAGTCTTCCATGTGCAACAGTATCAAGTGCCTTTCTAAGATCCAAATATATGACATCAAAATTATTCTTTGCATCCAGTTCCTTTGTGATCACCTCATAGTATCCAATAAAATTAGTCAGAGAAGACTTCCCCTTAACAAACCCATGCTGTGTCCGAGCTATAACTATGAAGTCTTGTCTAGATGATCCTGCAGTGCTTCTTTAACCAGTGCCTCCATTAATTTTCCTGGAACAGAAGTTAAACTAACTGGTCTGTAATTACTTGTGTCGCCCTTTGAACCTCCTTTGTGAATTGGGGTCACATTTGCACATCTCCAGCCCATGGGTACTTCCCCCTGAGCCCAAGGAGGCTCTCACAATTACTGCTGAGGGTTTGCTTACTTCCCTTGCTGGCTCCTTTAATATAACTGGAAAGATCCCAACCACCCCAGGTGCCTTTCTTATATGTATCTTCAACAATTTCTCCTTCACTTTGCTCTCAGTTATTTCAAAATCATCTAGCTCACTGCCAGAGTTTAATTCACCCCTGGCATTTTCCTCCTTGAATAACTCCTCATGTGTGAAATGTAGAATGCAAAATACTCATTTAGTTTGTTAGCTACCTGAACAGGATCATCAACAGTTGAACCATTGATATCAAGTGGACCAATCTGATTCATCCCCTTCCTCCTAGAGTTTACATAAGCCAAGAATTCTATGCTGTTTTTCTTTGCATCCTTTGCCTGCCTACCCGCCTTTGTGACTTGGTTACAGACGAGCTTATATCTATCAGTTTCCGTGTCACCCATTAATTTATATGTATCCCATGCATTTTTCTTTTCTGCTACATGTCTCATTCGTTTTATCTGACATCCATTTAGGCCTAAACTTTGAGCAATATTTCTTAGTTGGCATGAAAAGACTAGTAGCTTCCAAGATTAATCCTTTCATTGCTTCCATTTTGAATTTGCTGTTGGTAACATCAGTTGGTCCCACTGTATAGAATTTAAATACTCTCAGACCACTGTATCACCTTTACAAAAGCAAAAACACTTCCCTTTACACCTGATGGTAATTACCTCTTTGAGTAAATCCCACTTCGGCACATTGTGATCACTGCCACCTTGTCGTACCTTTATCTGCAGATTTGTAATGCATGAAGAATCACTACTGATAATCAGGTCAAAAGTATCACTCTCTCTAGTTGCCTCCCAAACATGCTGCTACTGTAGAAAACAATCATCCAATAAATCCACAAAAGCCATGCTACTGTGTGAGTGACCAACCCACAAATTTCCGAGCAGAAGGAAAAACACCTTTGGAATAAGAAAGTGAAAAAAGTCAGCAAAGAAAAGGAGTAAGTTCAGGAGCACAGGTTTTGAGAACAAGCGGAGAAATACCATCAGGACCTAGAGCTTTCTTAGCATTGAGATTAGTCAAAATCCTTCTGACATCCTTTTGACGGAAGACCACAGGAGGCATTGAATGGAGCGTGTTGGGAATGGTGAGATGTTTTTACCAAGATCATTAATACAAGAGTTGGAAGAAAAATGGGATGCTAGCAGGTCAGCTTTATCCTTGGCTGAAGTGACAACAGTATCATCTGGTTTTAATAAAGGTGGTAGCAGAGGTGGGAAAAAGTTGCAGCCAACAGCTTTGGCAAGAGACACGAATGCTCGGCTACCATTAGGGCAAGAAGCAAGTTTTCTACTCTTAGCCTGTTCAAAATGCAGTTTGGACGATTAATAACTGCTTTACAATTGTTCCGAGCTTTGGTGTACACAGAAAATGAAACTGAAGAATTGGAAACAAGCCAATTACGATATGCAACACTCTTCTCTTGAACAACCTTAGCACATTTATTGGAAAACCAAGGTTTAGATTAAGGACGAGATTTTAAAGTGGAGTGTGGAATAAAGGATTCCATTCCTACAAGAATAATTTCACTGACACAATCCGAGCAAACGTTGACATCAGAAGTTTTGAAACAGTAATCCGACTAAAGAAAAGAAGAAAGAAATTTCGCAGGTTATCCCATTTTACATTCTTCTAATGCCAAACAATATGAGGTTGGGAATAGCCATGAGATAAAGGCTCCATTGGAGAAGAGACAATCACCAAGTTGTGATCTGAGGTTCCTCAAGGACCATTCACTTTGGCCGTATACTTAGAAGGGTTGTTTCTGAGAAAAAGATCAAGTATGTTGGCTGTATGGTTGGGATTGTTCGATATTCTTGTAGGTAAATGAACAATCTCTGCAAGGTCATTTGTAATTGCAAGAGCCTCAGCATCTCGACCAGCTGGAGTTGTGAACATTAAAATCTCCAAGGAAAATTACCTCACTGTTAGGAAAGTTGACTGGAGAAAGGCAATTGCAAAGAGAGGGAGTCAAAGAGCTCCAAGTGATTAGTGGAGTTGGGAGAATGGTAGAAACAACAGATGAATTTGACACAATGAGGTAGAGATATATTAAGCCAGAGAAGATCGAAAAGAGGAGATTCCAAATTACCACATCTCTGACAGGGAATATCAGAATGGACATATGTACAAGTACCACCTTTGAGGTGAAAGGAATATACAGCAAATAATTTGGGCAACTGAGATAAGCAGTAGTTGAATCAACCGAGAAAAATCTCTCAGAAAAAGTAAAAGGGGTTTGGCAGACTGCAAGTGGAAATTGACATCATTGAGATTAGAACTGAGACTACAAATAATTGTGAAATGAACTAAGACGTGTTTGGGAGGTTTAGATCTTTTTTGCAGATAAGCTTACTCTATCAGTTTGACAATTCATGGTGTATTCAATAGTAAGAAAAATTGGGGGCGAGAGACATGCTGTATTAAGTAATGAAATTTTTGGATAAGGGGTACACATGGTAAGAATATACGCAGATCCTTGACCTAACGTTCCCTCAACAATCCCCCCCCCCCACATACACACACTCTACTTGGACTTGCTGCAGTCCCTCCTCCCCCCAGTCGCTATCTGGCAGAGTAGCGGTATTAAGATTCTTGTAGCTGATCTGGAAGCCTCCTAAAGAGTTGCCAATAGGTTCGGTCCGGGCTGGACATCAATTCCAAGCACCCCCCACCCCACCCACACACAATGCCATAGCTTATTTGGCTGCTCTTGTTTGATGCTTCCAGCCTTAGTCTATCCATGGAGCTAGTTTAGCACTAATTTTAATTGCTTTAAATAAAAAGTATAATGCAGGGTGCGAAACGTCAGAATATGCACATGAACCAATTAGCATCTATTAATGATTTCCACTTTTGGTCTCCAGAAAGCCTTATCTCCACAGAAATTTCCTAAATATACAACCCATAAAAGCAAAAGTAAAGTAATTGGAAGTAATGTAATCACTGCCCAATCTTTAATCTGTCCATGGTACTTTTTTTTTTTTTTATAAAACCTCCCTAAAAATGTAGAATGTGCATTAAAAATGAAGATGGCTGGCTTCTACTATCAAAAATATAAACTGTTCCATAACCATTAAAGTAACTAATGTGCATGGCATGTTAAAACAAAGTTTGCATTTTTGGGTCTTACTTTGTCTGGTCACCAAATTCTTGGAAATAATTCACTAAATTATCACAATCACCAAATTTTCACATATAACAAATTGCATGAACTGATGTTGACAATACAGAGTCATCTTCCACTGAGAACAAGCTACTCTTGATTTGATGTTATTATTATTATTATTACAGAAGATCACTACAGTGGGATATAACTTGGAATCACTTTGATTATTGACATCTGTAATAATCAAAAATAACCAATCATACCAACTAAGAAATACTGTTCAAGTTTTAGGCCCAAATGGATGTCAGATGAACTAATGAGACTTGTGGCAGAGAAGAAAAATGCAAGGAATGCATATAAATTATCAGGCGACACAGAAGCCCATGGCAGATATAAGCTAGTCTGTAATCAAGTCACAAAGCAGGTTAGGCAAGCGAAGGCAGATTATGAGAAATCTTTGGCAAAGGATGCAAAGAAAAACAGGAAAGACTTCTTTACTCACATTAACTCTAGAAGGAAGGGGTTAAATCAGATTGGTCCACTTCGTATCGATGGCTTGACTGTTGACGATCCTGCTCAGATAGCTGACAAACTGAATGAATATTTTGCATCTACATTCACACATGAGAAATTCTGTAGGGAAGTGGAGGACAGAAGATTATTAAACTGTAAAAGGGAGCTAAAATATTTTGTAATAACTGAGAGCAAAGTGGAGTAGAAATTGTTGAAGTTAAACATAACAAAAGGTATCTGGGGGTGGATGGGATCTATATTGAAGGAGGCAGCAAAGGAAGTAAGCAAACCCTTAGCCGTAATTATGACAGCATCCTTGGACTGGAGATGTTCAAATTTATCTCCAATTCAGAAATGAGGATTAAAGGGTGACAACTAATTACAGACCTGTTAGTATTAGTAACGGCTGCATGGTGCAAGAAAGCCTATGGCTTATGCTACACCAGCCAAAAAAAAAAAAAAAAAGGAAATTAAACCTATCATCCTATGCGCTTCCCTTACCCGAAAGTACTATCCAGATGACCTTTGAATTTCCCCAAACTGTCGGCCTCTACGACCCATGAAGGCAAATTATTCCAGTAATTTATAACTCGCTGGCTAAAATAAAACTTCCTACAGTCCAATCTAAACATTTCCCCCCCGTAACTTGAATTTATGTCCCCTAGTTCTAGCATCATTTATAATCTTGAAAATTTTGTCCTCATTCATTTTACTGATGCCTCTCAGAGCCTTAAACACCTCAATCAAATCTCCTCTAAGGTGTCTAGTTTCCAAACTCTGCAACCCACATATTCGAAGTCTTTCTTCATAAGGACGCCCTTTTGCCGATCTCACCAGGCGAGTTACCCTTCTTTGCACCCTTTCAAGAAGCTCGATGTCTTTCTTTAGGTGCGGTCTCCATACTTGAACACAGTATTCCAAGTGTGGTCTAACATAAGCCTTATATAATGGGATTATCACGTCCCTATCCCTACTTGCAAAAGTTCGATAGATCATCGATAGGACACCATGGGCCTTCCTTGCAACCTGTTTACAATGCTCAGAGAATTTCATCTCTGACCGTATCGTAACACCCAAGTCCCTTTCCTCCAATACTGGGTTTAGTTGAACTCCACCAAGTGAATAAGTTTTTTTGGGATTACTGTTTCCCAGGTGTAATACCTTACACTTTGTTGGATTAAAGCACAGCTGCCATTTTTCTGACCATTCCTGAAGTCTATCTAGGTCTCTCTGAAGAAGCTTAGCTTGACGGTGATCATTAACTACTCTACCAATTTTAACATCATCTGCAAATTTAGACATCACGCCCTCTATCCCTTCATCAATGTCGTTTATGAAAATTAAAAACAACAGTGGTCCTAATGCTGATCCTTGGGGAACCCCACTTCTTACATCAACCCAATCTGAGGAATAGCCATTTATCACAACCCTCTGCCTCCTGCCCTGAAGCCATCCTGCTATCCATCTAAGGATTTTCACAGTGATTCCAACCTGTTCCAGCTTATAAAGCAACCGCTCATGTGGGACTGAGTCAAAAGCTTTGCTGAAATCTAAATAAACAATGTCGAAATTATTCCCTAAATCCAGCTTGTGAGTGACCCTTTCGAATTAGCGAACCAGATTTGTTAAACATGATTTTCCCTTTACAAAACCATGCTGAGTATCCTTGAGAATTTTAATTCGATCCAAATGATCCTGAATTCCACCCTTGATCATTGTCGCCATGATTTTCCCTACCACTAAAGTCACACTGACAGGTCAATAATTTCCCACTTCACTTTTAGAGACACCCTTATGTATGGGAGATACATTGGCACTTTTCGAATCCAAGGGAATCTCCCCAGAGTCTAGTGAAGCTCGCATAATTAGCCTCAATGGTTCAACGTACTCGCTTGCCACCTCTCTTAAGATTATAGGGTATATTCCATCAACTCCAGGAGCCTTACTGGTCTGTAGGCTCGAAAGTTTTTTCATTAAATAATCTTGCGAAATTCCAATATCATTAATTACATATTTTTTTAACTTCGCTCCCACAATTTCCCATTGCCACAAAAGGCTTTTCATTTGCACAGGACACCTAGGATACATTGTGTATCCTAGGTGTCCTGTGCATGGCACCATTTCAAATGCTGCTGACAATGGGCAGCAGTCAGGGGGTAATTAACAGAATGGCAGGTATGCACAACCACTGCATCGATTGCTGACTGTCACACTATTGCAGTCTGCATATAGTGGTGTGAAGATTAGCTAATGGCAGCCAGTATGGCTGTTGGTATGGGGTAAACCTATAAAATGATAAGACGCTTCTCCTGTTCTGCAGTCCTCCATCCTCCATACAGTATTTCCATCAAAACTGACAATGACAGGTTAATTTCTTTCCTAGAGGGCGCTGTTGTCTGTGAAAATTTGATGTACCTGAACAAATGAATGTTTGCATACCTCTGACAGTAAATACACATTCATGTTACTTTAGGGAAATGAAAAATATTACTTGAAAATAACAACACAAAACAGTAAAAAATATATGTCAATTAAACAGCTTATTGCAATTCTATAAACAAACAATACACTGACTATCAGAACGGTTCAATTACTAAAATGTAGGCCAGCAATTCCTGGATTCTGCATTGAAATCCTGTTATCAGACCAATAAAGGATAATATGAAAAAAAATATAATAATAATAACTAAATAAAAAATAATAATAATTATAAATAACACACACACACACACACACACACACACACACACACACACACACACACACACACACACAGTTTCTCCTCGACTTAAGAGTCCTTTTCCAAAAAAAAATTTTTAAATATTTTACACTGCTGTGATGCTGCTGTAGGACTATCTCAGCTACCTACACAGTAGTACAGTGGTTTTCAACCAGGGTGCCGCAACACATTCCAGAAGTGCCACGTAATTTGGGTTTAAGTTAACTTAAATTTATTTTTTTTAAATTTATATATTTATTTCATTTTAGTACCCCTATATAATGAATAAAATTAATATATATATATATAAAATTTGTATTATGAATTATAATTTTTTTTATAGTTACATCATTGTAATAACTATCATATAACATAAAACTCTTCACTCTTGGCAAACCAGTAGAGTGAAAAAACTTTTTCACTCTGGTTTGCCATGCTACTGGCAAATATCCTATTTTAATTTAGCTTACACACACACACACACACACACACACACACACACACAGAGAGAGAGAGAGAGAGAGAGAGAGAGAGAGAGAGAGAGAGAGAGAGAGAGAGAATTGGATCTAACAGGCAGAAAATTGAGTAGGGATGCCATAAAATAAAATAAATTACAGGTAGGCCTCGCTTAACGCGAGTTCGATTAACACAGTTTTCAGTTACCGCGATTGGAAAAAATGATACCACTTTTTACTTTACGCGATTCAAATTTCCAGTTAACGCGATCTTTTATTTCTGATAGTTGAAAAAGATTCGAATCGCGCACTAAATGTCTGACTGCCAATAAACAAGCGTTTGTCCGCTTCCCGCCTCAGTGTGTTCCATCAACTAAGTAGACGTGTTACTTGTTTGTCTCCACCTAATAAAGTCACGTGCAGACGTATTTAAAAATTCTAATTTTCTACCCCTGTTAATTATGGATAAAAGAAAGAGTGAAAAACAACGTGATTGTAATAAAAAAAAACGAAAAGTTATTACTTTAGCTGATAAACTTGAAGTTATTAAAAAACATGAACGTGGTGCAAACCATGCGAAAATCGTAAGAGATCTAGGATACAGTGAGTCTACCGTACGAACTATCTTGAGCCGTAAGAACGAATATAAAGAGAAAGGTAAAGTTTCATCATCTTCTTTTGTCTTACAAAATACCAGAAACAGAACTCTAATAATGATTGAAATGGAAAGTCTTTTATCAATTTGGATAGAAGATTGCAATCAAAAAAGAATTCCATTATCTAAGGACAATATTCAGAGCAAAGCTATTAACCTTTTTACTAAGCTCAAAGAAACAAAATATCAAGGGGAGACTGAAATGTTTGTTGCTAGTTCAGGGTGGCTTGGACGTTTCAAAAATCGAGCACGACTGCATAATGTTAAAGTAACAGGGGAAGCTGCTAGTGCTGATGAAGATGCTGCAGCCAAATTTCCTGCAGAATTGCAAAAAATCATTCAGGATGCTGAATACGACGATCGGCAAATATTTAATGTAGACGAAACGAGCGTATTTTGGAAATGGATGCCAACTAAAACTTATTTGGCTGCAAATGAAGCATCACAACCTGAGTATAAAGTCTCAAAAGATCGACTAACACTTTTATTAGGAGGTAACGCTGAAGGTGATTTTAAATTGAAACCCATGCTTGTGTACCGTGCACAAAATCCTAGGGCTTTAAAAGGATACAGCCATCGCACTCTTCCAGTCATTTTTCGTTCAAATAAAAAAGCATGGATGACCAAAGCCCTATTTGAAGACTGGTTTACGTCTTATTTCTGTCCAACAGTTGAAGCCTATTGCAAGAAAAATAATCTTACTTTTAAAGCTCTGTTGCTTTTAGATAATGCACCTGGACATCCTTCTGCACTTGGTGACTTAAATGAAAATGTGAAAGTTGTTTTTTTACCGGTGAATACGACTTCGTTATTGCAACCCATGGACCAGGGGATGATTGCAACTTTCAAGGCTTACTATCTCCGCAGAACCTTTGCACAGGCACTTGAAGCTATAACAGGAGATAATGCAATTTCTGTACCAGAATTTTGGAAAAAAATATAACATACGATTGGCCATTGAAAACATTCATGCAGCATGGGAAGAAGTGACAGCCAGCAATATGAGAGCAGTTTGGAAGCATCTTTTACCCAGCACAAACGATTTTACTTGCTTCAAAGATGCAGTTCAAAAAGTTATTGAAGACATAACTAATATTGGTAGTGAACTTGGTTTCAAAGGCTTGGATGCGGCTAACGTTCGAGAATCACTGAATTCGCATTTAGAACAGCTAAGTGACAATGATCTACTTCAAATAGAGCAACAGCGTGCGCACGAAGAAGCTGAAGAAAAAGAGTGTGAGCCAGATGAAAATGTTACCTCAAAGGAGATAACGGTAAAAGAACTAGGCGAAATCTTTCGTATTGCAGAGAACCTTAAACAAAAGGTAATGGATGTTGATCCTAACATCGAAAGAAGCATGTTATTTCGCCAGGGCCTAGAGAAGCTTGTGTCGGCTATCGGAAATTGTATGATGAAAAAACGAAAGCCAAAACTGTTCAAACGACTGTGTTCAAATATTTCTGTAGCAAATAGTTAGTTTCTCCATTATATATTTTGAACAATAAACATTTAATTCTATAATTTTTATTATCTTTTACATGGCATGCAGTTAAAAAGTTATTTAAAAGGTATTATTTAAAAGTTATTTAAAATTCTTTATGGACATTCCAGAAGGTCAAGTACCAATTATAATTTTTCCTATTGGTTATGATATTCGATTAACGCGTTTCCGTTTTGGGCGATGTGCTCACGGGACGAATTAATCGAGGCCCACCTGTACTTAGGGGTGCCATTATTAAAAAAATGGTCGAAAACCACTGCAGTAGTATTAAAGGGACTGTCCACACAGATAGCCCATGGAATTACCTTTTTTTTCTGTATTTTTTTCTAAAAGTTAGTTCTATGTATCCACATTTTAAAACCTATCTATGTATGTAAATCATGCCTACAGGGACAAAAAAATATTAGAGAAATATCCTTCTGCTTTGAAGCCTGGAAACAGACTGAGACAAAATACAAATTCCAAGTGTATTAATTCTTATCAAGGAGATTTCTGGCAACTTATTTAAATGCATGTAACATGAAATATCTCATCAAATGATGACAACACTAATACTCCTACACTGGGTGTTTGAAAATAATGTGCTATAAATAAAGAATTTCAGAAATTTGTAAAAACTAAACTAATAAAACATAAAACTATAATATAAAATAAAAAGTAAAAGTTTAATAAATAAATAAAAACAATTAAATAAAAAAATAATAATAAATGTGTTATGTACATAAAAAAAACGGGCTTACATTCCACTCATGAACGAAATGAACTTACGACAAGGTTGCTGGAATGGAACTCCGTCATAAGTAGAGGAGCAATTTTATATGTAAATTGGGTTGTCAGCAATAGAACCTTTGCAAGTTAGTTAAAGTCTGAAATGTAATGCACTTTATGCAGTGTGTTACACTTCAAGCTTATCAGCAACTAGTAAGATTTCATGATTTATGATAAAAAAATAAATAAAAAAAGAGCAAATGCAAAAACTTTTACATGTTAATAGAGAATATTTTGTTTCTTTGCATCTGCCACATTTCCCATTCATCGATCCAACCAAAGCATGGCAACAAATACAATATCAGCTACAACATCCAGTATATGAATAGCCTATGTGATATGTATGGAAAAAATAATAATAAATGCAGAATTTCTACAGGTACAGTTTTAACAAAATTTAGGGTGGCTCTACAAATCTTTCTAAAAGGTACAAATATAAAATTTCATGAAAATCTGTCCACTGGAAATCAAGTTGTTACATGCAGATGGATGGGCAGATGTGGCGGAGACAAAAGGCACATTTATGCACATATGCTAACACACCTAACAAACAGACAGCACATGGATCTTCAACATGGACTGCACATTATTCACTGACACCTCATTTCAAAGGCAATTTGAGGAGACCATCAAATGCTTCACTTCGTCAGCCATAAACCAGAAGGAAGGAAGATGAACTGAATTCAGTTCAATTCAGCCTGAGTAGAAATTAAATCCAGAACTGAAATATAAATTCTGCAAGCAAGACACATACTCTTAGCCAAGATGCTACTCAATCAAATCAACTCTTGAATGTCAATTCCCCAAAGCTACAACCTCATAATCAAGAAAAAAAAAGTCACATTATCTCGGCTAGCCACAAACAACAGCTGAAAGACATGCTACTGGATGTACCATCATACAAATATCCAGATCAAGAAAAGATGTACATCTAGAAGATGGGTTACTAACAGGAAGTCTCTTCTGTTGCCATTGACCTGTTGTTCAGATTCTCTTATCTATCATATTTGAATTGAATTAAGACCATGTTCATTAAGCTGCTGTCTTCAAAAGGAGAGTTACTTAGTACAAAGAAGAGCGCTATCGAAGTGCAATAAAAAATTGTTTTTTTAATTTTAACACAAAAAGTAAATGACAGATTTCAATCAGAAAAGTTTCCCCTTGATAAGCATCAAATAATGCATAGCTAATGTGATTTTTAAATTTTTAGCTTCGTTAGCGAAGGAAATAGAGAGGGGGACACGAAAATTACTCACATTTTCCTGTCTGGCGCCGCCATTTTTAATTTTAAAAATATTTTAAACATACTCGTTGAGCTCTTTCCAATGGTGTAGCTATAAGTTGTTGACAACATTTTTATTCCCCCACATTTTAACTCCCCAGAATTTCTCAGACAAATTTTTATCAACAATGATCAATATGGCGTTATGTTGGCCCACTTGATGTGCAAACCCATGCAAAATATCTAGTCAATAGGTTGAGTGGTTCCAAAGATACAATGCTGTGACAGATGGACGGACAGGCAGACAACTGAGTAACATTTTAAGAGTCCTTCGTTAGACTATGGCCCCTAAAAATAAATAACATAAGTAAAAATAATTTTATAATAAAGTTTTTGTAGAATATTCCAAATTTTTATTAAGTTTTCATCCGACACCGTATGCTGACTTCTTTTCTTCCTCTTCGTGTGTGTCGGTTGCTGAATGATGTTTCCGAAGCAGCCACGAATCAACATATTTTGCTAGATTGAAGCCGGTCAGCGGTGGGCATAAAATTTTAAGAAACAGTAGTGAAGAAACTGTTTTTGTCATCAACGAAGCTCTGGTTGGGCTGAAAATCAGATTCATTTGTGAAAATCCTCGTTCACATTCATTTGATGAAATTGGTATCGTTCTCAAAGCGTTCATCAAATGCTTCAATTCTTCGGAAACCTTCTTATCAATTAGGTATCGCCGAAATCTATGAATTGCATCTCTTTCACATTTAACTGTAACCTAATTGACAATTTTCTAACTTCATTTTCACCAAATGCCAACAATTCATGTTTAGAAGGATTAATACCTTTGTTGTCCTCGTTTTCCTTCTCTTGTCATCGGTATTGTCACTAGTTCTTAAATTTGAATTTTTTCTTTTCTTTTTTTTTTGAAACTGTCCAAAATGACGTTGTCATTTGGATATTCGGGTACTGTGACCATATAAACAGAGATAGGGAAAATGTGGATAACACACTTCTGTGAAACAACAGATTATTATTTGTCGGGGTAAAAGAAAATCTCTTTTCTAATTCTCGAACGGGGTGCTTACAGTTGATTCACAAAGGTGTTCAACCTATTGCCCGCAAGGAAAGTGAACTTAAACAGCATTTTAAATTTTGTTAATTATCAAAAAATTTTCTCATTAAATATTTTGTTCAGTAAATGTAACTGTGTATTGTACTTAATAAAATTTTCGAATATTTTCAATTTTACTTTTACATGCAACAGGGTATGGAAAATGTAACACACTAAAGAAATCTAACTTTGAATTTTTTTGAATATGGCCCCTGTACGGGAAAAGGTTGGACCCCACTGCAGTAGAAGGCAGACCAGGGCCCATTGGGAATACACCTTGATCTGCTCACTACAGACCAGCGCGACTTCTCCGTATGTGGGATGGGTGGTCGGATAGTTTTTACCAGGTACCACTAAGTTGTAGAATGGTAATCCCTTCACCTCTCTTAATTCGCGCAGCAGCACTAACTGCCTAAATTGCATGTAGGCCAGAAATGCGAAGAGGGAGTACAGAGTTAATTCAATCCTAATCCGTTTGCTATATGAAAATTTTTTCGCTCAAAGGAAACTATTTTAAATGTAACTTCCAAGGGGAATTCAAAATAATTAAACAGAGGTCCAACTAAGTAATTTAGAATTATCAAAATGGTTATACAGTTTTATATAGAAATTATCTTAACAATAGACAGTGAAAAATGTAAATTTTAGTTAAAGAATTTTAAGCTTATTTGAATAGTAGATAAACATGTGAAAAAATTTTATGGACAAATTTCAAAGTGCACTGCATCCAAATGTCACATGTTACTGTTAATAAAGGAGCCTGTACGCCGTACCGTCACAAAAAGCACTGGTGCGACTTATACTTAACCCCCATGTGCAAGTCCTGAAATACAGTACCTATTATACTGGAGGTGAACACCCGGGTGCGAACCAATATGAGCAGGTGTCGAGCACACACAACATGGAGGAATGCTGCCCCTTTGTTTTATCAGGCAATACTAGTTGGCAAATGACTCATCAGCTGGTGAAATACCAACACTGCTTATTGGAGGCTTGAACTGATGGAACCCATGTTTAGTCTCCATAGAAAAACTCTGGCAATGCACTACTCCATTTTTTCCACATTGCAGTATATTTGATGTCTTTTGAGGTTATGATGGAGATCATTGTATGATCCAATCTTGCTTACATTTTGAGGATGCAGCTCTAAAACAGTTTACACAAACTGGCTGATATATATACAGCAGACAGTTGAAATAACAGCACCCCAAATAATGGCACATTGGGATTGGACATACATACAGTGCAGATGTCCTGCAGTGCCAAAAAGAAAAAAGAAGAAGGAAACAGACAGTCACGTAATTATTTTTTTTTTTATTTTTTTTTTTTATGAAAACCCCAAACACAAGAAGTATTAGAACCTATAGTACTTAGTACCATGCTTGGGTTGGAGGTTGAGAAGACGTAAGAAGATATTTGTTGACATTAGACTTGAACTTCTGTAGAATGCAATTTTCAGGAAATACGTATGAAGGAAGATTATTTCAGAAAAGAGCAGTTCAATAAATAAAAAAGGATGATGAAAAGTTGGTTCTGTGAGTTGGAAGTTGGACAGTAAATAGATGTTGGCTGGTGGCAGCATGTGTTTGGACTGTTTTGAAAGAGAGAGCGGGAATAATAGAAGCCAATTCAGAAGAACAGTGCCCATGGAAGTATCTGTAGAAAAGGCATGCAGCAGAAACAGTATGTCTACGAAACAGTGAGTGGAGAGACTCTATTAGAGAGGAGTCATTAATTAACCTAACTGCCCTCCTCTGAATGGAAACTAGAAGAAGCCTGAGAGAGGTTTTGGGGACACCACCCCAGATGCGGAAACAATGTTCCATGGTAAGGCAGATTTGCAATTTCTACAGAGTAAACAGCTGTTTGGAAGAAAAGTAAAGGTGAGAGCGAAAGAGAAAACCAAGTTTTTTAGATGCAGAGGAAGCAATATTTGTAATGTGCTTGTGCCAAGAGAGATTAGAAGTCAGGGTAATCCCCAAAAGAGATATATCATTTTGCCTAGAAATTGGAGTGTCACCAAAGATAAGCATAAGAGCAGAAGAATCCTTTTTGCGAGATATAAGACAAAACTGAGTTTTAGAAGGATTGAAATCAACTAAGTTGTCTTTGTCCCACTGGAGATCGGCATTTAAGGAATTGGTAGTGGATATTCGAGAAGTTGAAGCTGATTGAGCAGGGCATGGTTTCTCAAAATGGAAAGTGGAATGCACTGTGCTATCATCGGCAAAACTAGGATAGCATTTCCAGCTAATAGAAGAAGGTCATTAACATACAAGAGGAAAAGAGTGGGGGAAAGAACTGAACCTTGGGGGACACCAGCATTAGTGGAAAAGTTAGAAGACAGAGAGTCATCTACCATCACACTCAGTGAGCGATCAGAGAGAAAACTGGATAACCAATTACAAAATATAGTTGGCAAACCATAAGATGGAAGCTTGTTTAGAAGACTTATGACAAACATGATCAAAAGCATTTGAGATGTCAAGAGCAACTGCTTGTGTTTCACCGGACTTCTCTATTGAATTTGTCCATAAATGGGTAACATAAGCCAGAATATCACCAGTGGATCAACACTCACCGAATCCATACTGGAGATCATTGATCAGACAGAAGGTTTCTAGGTAGTTTAATAGTTGGCAGTTAATTGATTTCTCCATTACTTTAGCGACAATAACTGGATGAGAGGGATTTGTTACCCTTTTTAGGAACTGGCTGGATATGAGCAAATTTCCAAGCAGAAGGAAAAACACCTCTGGAATAAGAAAGTGAAAAAAATGTGGCAAAGCAAAGATGTAAGTTCAGCAGCACAGGTTTTGAGAACAAGTGGAGAAATACCATCAGGACCTGGAGCTTTCTTAGCATCAAGATTCGTCAAAATCCTTCTGACATCCTTTTAACAGATGACCATAGGATGCATTGAATGGAGCATGTTGGGAATGGTGAGAGGTGTTTTACCAAGATCATTAATACATGAGTTGGAAGAAAAATGGGATGCTAGCAGGTCAGCTTTATCCTTGGCTGAAGTGATAACAGAACCATCTGGTTTTGACAGAGGTGGGAGCAGAGATGGGCAAAAGTTAGCCAGTAGCTTTGGCAAGAGACCAGAATGCTTGGCTACCAATTATGGCAAGAAGCAAGTTTTCTACTCTTAGCCTGTTCAAAATCTAGTTTGGACTCATTAATAAATGCTTCACAATTGTTGCGAGCTTTGGTGTAGGCAGAAAATGAAACTGAAGAATTGGAAACAAGCCAATTACGATATGCAATGTTCTTCTCTTGAACAACTTTAGCACATTTATTGGAAAACCAAGGTTTAGATAAAGGATGAGATTTTAAAGTGGACTGTGGAGGATTCCATTCCTCCAAGAATAATTACACTGACATGACTCGAGCAAACGTTGAAATCAGAAATTTTGAAACAGTAATCCAACAAAGGAAAAAGATCTCGCAGGTTGCCTTCTTGTAATGTCAAACAACTCGAGGTTAGGAATAGCCATGAGATAAAGGCTCCATTGGAGAAGAGACAATCAAGTTGTAATCTGAGGTGTGTAATGGAGCACTCATTTCGACTGTGTACTTAGAAGGGTTGTTTGCGAGAAAAAGATCAAGCACGCTGGCTGTATGGTTAGGATCATCCGGTATTCTTGTATGTAAAGGAACAATCTGTGCAAGGTCATTAGTAATTGCAAAAGTCTCAGCATCTTGACCAGCTGGGTCAGTGTGACTAGAAAACAGAAGCCAGCTGGAGTTGTGAACATTAAAATCACCAAGGAAAATTACCTCACTAGGAAAGTTGGACTGGAGAAAGTCAAGTTGCAAAAGGGAGAAAGTCAAAGACCTCCAAATGATTAGTGGAGTTGGGAGAAAGGTAGAGAATTAGATGAATTTGACACAATGAAGTATTATCATTTACAAAGGCACATGATGCAAAAAAGCAAACTTATATAGCATCAGACAAAAAAAAAAAAAAAACCCCTCAATTCACCCATCCACTCACTCCAAATGTTTGTCAAGTTCTGCCTCGAATCTATTTAAGCTATCAACTTCTACAATGACAGATGGAAGTTTCGTCCAGCAATCAACCACCTAATGGCTAAAGGCAAACTTCCGCACATCTGTAGGTAGAGAGATTTTAAACCAGAGAAGAATGACGAGAGGCGATTCCAAATTACCAATTCTCTGACAGGGAATATCAGAACAGACTTTTTTTTTTTTTTTTTTTTTTTATATATAGGAGCATTAGCAACTAAGGCCATGTTGCTCCTGGAAATGCGGTGGCCATTCCCTGACCTTTCCGCATCTTCTGTATTTGGTGGTGACGGGCTCGAACCCCGGTCTAATCAAGAAGCGTGTGCTACGCACTGCTGCTCCTTCCCACCTGGCTACGGAGGCGCCATCAGAACAGACATATGAACAAGTACCACCTTTGACGGGAAAATAATCATAAAGCGAATAATTTGGGCAATGGAGATGAGCAGTAGTGGAATCAACCGATAACTGAGATTCTGTCATAAAAAGTAAATGGGGTATGCCAGACTAAGGGGAAATGGATATCGTTGAGATTAGAATTGAGACCACATATATTTGGGAAATGAGCTAGGAAGTGTTCACCATTTTCAAAGTGAATTCTGTACTGATATCACGGATTATACTGCTGTTTTACATTTATTTTAAATTAAACAGCTCACTATGGATCCTAAAGCTAATAAACCTCATACAGAGAAGAAAAGAAGAACAACATTAAAGCTTAGTGACAATCTTTATTTATTTTATTATGACAACCCCAAACAAAACATATATTAGAACCTATAGTACTTAGTACCACGCTTGGATGGAGGTCGAGAAGACGAAAGAAGATATTTGTTGACATTATACTTGAACTTCTGTAGACTGTAATTTTCAGGAAATACGTATGAGGAAGTTTGTTCCAGAAAACGGCAGTTCAATGAATAAACAAGGAAGATGAAAAGTTTGTTCTGTGAGTTTAAGCTGGACATGAAAATGGATGTTGGCTGGTAATGGCACGTGTTCTGACTGTTTTAATTATAGAAGCCAATTCAGAAGAACACTGCCCATGGAAGTATCAGTAGAAAAGGCATGCAGCAGAAACAGAACATCTATGA
This sequence comes from Mastigoproctus giganteus, assembly GCF_048544385.1. Lineage (NCBI taxonomy): Eukaryota > Metazoa > Arthropoda > Arachnida > Uropygi > Thelyphonidae > Mastigoproctus > Mastigoproctus giganteus. The sequence goes on from NC_143578.1 coordinate 67,562,456, forward strand.
GACAGAGTGGAGAGACTCAGAGATGAGTCATTAATTAGCCTAACTGTCCTCTTCTGAATAGAATCTAGAAGCCTGACAGCAGTTTTGGGGGCACCGCCCCAGATGTGAGAACAATATTCCATGGTTGAGTGGATTTGCAATTTGTACAGAGTGAACAGCTGTTTGGAAGAAAAGTAATGCCAGGAGCGAAAGAGAAAACCAAGTTTTTTAGAAGCAGAGGAAGCAAAATTTGTAGTGTGCTTGTGCCAAGAAAGATTAGAAGTCAGGGTAATCCTCAAAAGAGATATATCATCTTGCCTAGATATCTAATATATCAAATATATATCATCTTGACATAGGAGCTGAAGAATTCTTTTTGCGAGATATAAGACAGAAATAACTTTTAGAAGGATTGAAATCAACTACATTGTCATTGCTCCACTGGAGAATTACCTAGATATCAGGATTTAAGGAATTGGTAGCGGATATTCGAGGAGTTAAAGCTGATTGAGCAGGTCAAGGTTTCTCAACCTGGAAAGTGGAATGCAATGTGCTGTCATCAGAAAACTATGGATAGGATTTCCAGTCAATGGAAGAAGGTTATTAATATACAAGAGGAAAAGAGTGGGGGAAAGAACTGAACATTGGAAGATACCAGCAAACCATAAGATGGAAGCTTGTTGAGAAGACCTTTATGCCAAACATGATCAAAAGCATTTGAGATGCCAAGAGCAACTGCTTGTGTTTCACCAGACTTTTCCATTGAATTTGTCCAGGAATGGGAAACATAACCCAGAATACAACCAGTGGATTGACAATGACTGAATCCATACTGGTGATCGTTGAACAGAAAGAAGGATTCTAGGTAGTTTAAGAGTTGGCAGTTAATTGATTTCTCCATTACTTTAAAAAGAATAGACGTAATTGCAATGGGACGATTACTGGATGGGAGGGATTTGTCACCCTTTTTAGGAACTGGCTGGATATCACAAAATTTCCGAGCAAAAGGAAAAACACCTTTGGAATAGGAAAGTGAACAAAGGAAACAAAGAAAAAGGAGTAAGTTCAGGAGCACAGGTGGAGAAATACCATCAGGACCTGGAAGTATCTTAGTATCAAGATTCATCAAAATCCTTGAATTGAGCATGTTGGGAATGGTGGGAGGTGTTTTACCAAGATCATTAATACATGAGTTGGAAGAAAAATGGGATGCTAGCAGGTCAGCTTTATCCTTGGCTGAAGTGACAATAGAACCATCTGTTTTGACAGAGGTGGGAAAAAGTTGCAGCCAATAGTTTTGGCAAGAGACCAGAATGCTCAACTACCATTAGGGCAAGAAGCAAGTTTTCTATTCTTAACCTGTTCAAAATCTAGTTTGGACTGAGTTGACTAATACCTGCTTTACAATTGTTGTGAGCTTTGGTGTAGGCAGAAAATGAAACTGAAGAACTGGAAACAAGTCAATTACGATATGCAACATTCTTAGCACACTTATTGGAAAACCTAGGTTTAGGACAACATTTTAAAGTGGAGTGTGGAATAAAGGATTCCATTCGTACAAGAATAATTTCACTGATACGATCTGAGCAAATGTTGACATCGGAAGTTTTGAAACAGTAATCCAACTAAGGAAAAGATGAAAAGAAATCTTGCAGGTCATTGCACTTTGTATTCTTGTAATGCCAAACAATATGAGGATGGGAATAGCCATGAGATAAAGGCTCCATTGAAGAAGAGACAATCATCAAGTTGTGATATGAGGTACCTAAAGGATCACCCACTTCAACCGTGTTCTTAGAAGGGTTGTTTGTGAGAAAAATATCAAGCATGTTGGCTGTAAGAAGAGACAATCATCAAGTTGTGATATGAGGTACCTAAAGGATCACTCACTTCAACCGTGTTCTTAGAAGGGTTGTTTGTGAGAAAAATATCAAGCATGTTGGCTGTACGGCTAGGATTGTCTGGTATTCTGGTAGCTAAATTAAAACTGTGTGAGGCCATTAGTAACTACAAAAGCCTTCAGCATCTCGACCAGCTGGGTCTGTGTGACTAGAAAACAGAAGCCAGCTGGAGTTGTGAACATTAAAATCACAAATGAAAATTGGACTGGAGTAAGTCAAGTTGTAAAGAGAGGAAGTCAAAAGTTCTAAGTGACCAGAGGAGTTAGGAAAACGGCAGAGACAACAGTTGAATTTGACAGAATGAGGTAGAGAGATTTTAACCCAGAGAAGGTCGAAAAGAGGAGATTCCAAACTGCCAATTCTCTGACAGGGAATATTGGAACGGACATATGCACAAGTATCACTTTTGAGACAAAAGGAATCATACAGCGAACAATTTGGGCAACTGAGATGACCAGTGGTTGAATCAACCAATAACTGAGATTCTGTCAGAAAAAGTACATGGGGTTTAGCAGACTGCAAGTGGAAATGGACATCGTTGAGATTAGAATTGAGACCACGTATATTTGTGAAATGAATTAGGAAGTGCTTGGGAGGTTTAGATCTTTTCGCAGATAAGCTTGCTCTATTAGTTTGACAATTCATGGTGTATTTAATAGTAAGAAAAAGTGGGTGGGACATGCTGTATAAAGTATTGAAATTTTTGGATATGGCGTAAACATGGTAAAAATATACCCAGATCCTTGACATAACGTGGCCTCGGCCTCGACACTGCCCCCCCACATACACACTACTTGGACTCCCTCCAATCACTATCTGGCAGAGTAGAGGTAGCAGAATTATACACTAGCTGATCCGGAAACCTCCTAGAGAGTTACCAATAGGTTTGGTCTGGTGTACTAACTAGGGCACCACACCTCAACCCCTGCTTACATTGGTTCAGACCTGGGTGGTCACCCACCAATTGCCTGCACATGGGGGTTATACCCAGGATTACTAACAGTCCCACCATCATGAAGGTGCAAGCAGAGGATTTGGCTGTTAGAGCCCCACAGGCCTTTGCTGAAATTGGGTCCACTTGACTTGAGTGCCACCTGAATATCAGTTCTATCAGCATTTTAAACTCCCAGGTAGCAAGTACAGCTTGTCTGGCATATCTGAAAGAATGTCTGCAACAACCTCAAGGACAACAACCTTTGGACATATAATCCAAACTATTACATTAGGTTCTCCTGGGATGTTAAGTCAAATACCAATGTGTACTGTGTCTGTAAATTACGTGTTCTCTGCTCGATTTGCCTATTTTGCTGGCCGAAAAACCCAAGTTTCTGGGAAAAAAACCTTTCTCTACGCCTGAGACCCACTTCAGCCACGAGGTCAAAAATGTAAAAGTTCCTCGTGTCATTAATGGGAAACAAACCCTGGCCTTTTCCACCTAGTGTGGGAGGACGGTGACGATACCACTGTGCTACATGTGCAGACTAAATCTGATATAATAAAGAAAACAGAACGGGGCATAAGCAGAAGTATGTTAATGGCAGAATATAACATTGGATCATCAATATGTTTGTTTTTTTATGTGCAGTTAATAAAATAGCATTCATAATCTCTCTATTTCTAATTTGGCCTCATTATTCTTTATTAGATATATTCAAAATAAAACTTTCTAGATAACAGAAAAATCGAAATAACGACACCTTGAATCCCCGAAGATGCTGTTATTTTGAAAGTGTGTGTGCGCGCGCGTGTGTATTCAGGGGTCTCAGACTGTTTTAAAATCTGTTTGTTTGTTGTTTGTTTATTTGGTTTTTAGGAGCATTAGCAACTAAGGCCATATTGCTCCGGGATATGCGGTGGTCATTTCCTGACCTTTCCGCATCCTCCGTATTTGGTGGTGACGGGCTCGAACTCCGGTCTAATCAAGAAGCGTGTGCTACGCACTGCTGCTCCTTCCCACCTGGCTACTGAGGCGCCGTCTTTAAAATCTGTACACTGGGATTAACTGATGATGTTACCAACGTTGAATTCTAAATGGGAAGCCTTCAGGGAATTAATCGCAGAAGCTACTAAACGTTTCATACATATCAAGAAATAGTATTCAACGTTTAGGCCTAAATGGTTGTCAAATGAACTAATGTGACTCGTGGCAGAGAAGAAAAATGCATGGGATGCATATAAATTATAAGGCGACACAAGCCTATGGTGGATATAAGCTAGTCTATAATCAAGTCACAAAGGAGGTTAGGCAGGCGAAGGAAGATTACGAGAAATCTTTGGCAAAGGATGCAAAGAAAAACAGTAAAAACTTCTTTTTACAGATTGGACTACTTAACATAGATGGGTTGACTATTGATGATCATGCTCAAGTAGCTGATAAACTGAATGAGTATTTTGCATCTACATTCACACATAAGAAGTTATTCAATGAGGGGAGTGTCAGACGTTTATCAAACTCCAACAGGGAGCTAAGTGATTTTGTAATAACTAAGAGCAAAGTGGAGGAGAAATTGTTGAAGTTAAACATAAAAAAGGCACCTAGGATGTGGATGGGATCTATCCAGTTATATTAAAGGAGGCAGAAAAAGAAGTAAGCAAACCTTTGGCCTAATTATGAGAGCTTCTTTGGGCTCAGGGGACATCCCCTTGGACTGGAGGTCTGCAAATGTATCACCAATTCACAAAGTGGGTTCAAAAAGTGACACAAGACTATGTTAGTTTAACTTCTGTTCTGGGGAAAGTAATGGAATCGCTGGTTAAAGAAGCATTGCAGGATCATCTAGACAAGATTGCAGTAATAGTTAAGACACAGCATGGGTTTGTTAAAGGGAGGTCTTGTCTGACCAATTTGATTGGATACTATGATGTGGTCACAAAGAAACTGAATGCCAAAAATAATTTTGATATCATATACTTGGATTTCAGCAAAGCTTTTAATACTGTTGCACATGGAAGACTGCTGTACAAATTGGAGAGATATGGCATTAAGGGTAAGTTGCTACAATGGATAGAGGGATGGTTGAGTGGGAGATGACAGAGTGGTAATCAATGGACACTGCTCTTTGTGGACAAATGTTATTAGTGGAATTCCCCAGGGTTCGGTCTTGAGCCCATTGTTGTTTTGCATATTTATCAATGATATTGATGAAGGTATATCAGGTTTAATGTCGAAGTTTGCAGATGATACAAAGGTTGGCAGGGTTGTTAACGACAGTAAAGACAGTATACTACTCCAACTGGATCTAGATAAGTTGGGCAAATGGGCTGCGAAGTGGCAACTGAAGTTTAACAATGACAAATGCAAAGTACTGCATATGGATAGCAATAACCCAAGAGAAACATTCCAACTGTGCGGTACTACACTCAGGGAAGTGGAAAGTGAAAAAGACCTGGGGGTAATTGTGCATTTGAATATGAAGTTTGCTGAGCAGTGCAGATGGGCTGCCAGGGTAGGTCATGGAGTCTTGTCAATGATATATAGGAAATTTGCTAGCAGGGACATGGAGGTGATTATCCCGTTATATAAGGCAATGATCAGGATACACCTAGAGTACTGCGTACAGGTCTGGAGGCCTCATTTTAGGAAGGATGTAGAGTTGGTAGAATGAGTACAAAGAAGGGCAACAAGTTGGTGAGATGAACAAAGGGGTGCTCTTACCAAGAAAGGCTTAAATTCTGCAAATTGCAGTGCCTGGAGAGTAGGCACCTGCGAGGTGCCTACTCTCCAGGCATATAAAGCTCTGATTGGTTAAGCAAGCTGAATGCCGATGTGGTTCTTCCTTTTGCTCAGATTAAGAACCCGAGGGAGCACAGATTCAAATTGAGGAAAGACAGTTGTAGAAAGATGTGTGGAAGTTTGCCTTTAGCCAGTTATTTGGTGGAACAGACTTCCATCTTTTGTTGTGGAAGTTGATAGCCTAAATAAATTTAAGGATGAACTGGACAGGCATTTGGAATGAATAGAGGGGTGAAATGGGAGGTTTTTTTTTGGCTGATGCTGCATAAGCTTGCTTTCTTGCATCATATGCCTCTACTAATGTTAATGAGCTGGGTATATTCTTGCCATAAACAAAAAATTTCATTACTTCATATATGTCCTCCACAACTTTTCTTACTACTGAATACATCACAAATTGTCTGACTAAAGGGGGAAGCTTATCTGCAAAAAGATCTAAACTTCCCAATACGTCCAAGTTCATTTCACAAATATACCTAGTCTCAGTTCCAATCTCAATGATGTCCATTTCCACTTACAGTCTGACAAACCCCACGTACTTTTTCTGAGAGAGAGAGAATACCAATTATCGGCTAACAACCACTGCTCACCTCAGTTGTTCTAATAATTAGCTGCACGATTCCTTTCACTTCAATGGTGGTACTTGTGCATATGTCCACTCTGATATTCCCTGTCAGAGACTTAGTAATTCACAATTTCCTCTTTTTGATCTTCTCTGGCTTAAATATATCACATTCTGCCAAATTTATCAGTTGTTTCCATCATTCTTCCAACTCCATTAACAACCAACTAAGGCCATATTGCTCCAGGATATGCGGTGGTCATTCCCTGACCTTTCTGCATCCTCCGTATTTGGTGGTGACGGGCTCGAACCCCGGTCTAATCAAGAAGTGTGTGCTACGCACTGCTTCTCCTTCCCGCCTGGCTACAGAGGCGCCACTCCAGTCAGCTTCAATTTTTTAGTTACACAGACTCAGGTTGTTGAGATGCCAATGCTTTTAAAATCACTAATGACTTTGCACAGATTGTTCCTGTACCTACCAGAATACCACACAGCCCACACGCTTGATCTTTTTTCTCACAAACAACCCAGTATATGGACGATAATGGTGATGGTCTGTTCTTCAATGGAGTCTTTCTCTATGGTCATTCTCAACCTCATTTGTTTGGCATTACAAGAATGTAAAATGTGATGATCCATGAGACTTCTTTTTCTTGGTTGGATTACTGTTTAAATTCTTCTGATTTCACTGTATCCTCAGACTAGATCAGACTTTGCTCATATTAGTTGTTGAGGATGTTGCAGACATTCCCTCAGATATTCCAAGCTGTGCCTGCTACCCAGAAGTCTAAACACTGATGGAACTGATATTTGGGTTACACTCAAGCCAAGTGGATTTAATTTCGGCAATGTCTGGTCAGTCTGTGACAGCCAAATCCTCTGCTTGCACCTTCAATCTGATAGTCCTCTTAGTAACCCTGGGTATAACACCCACATGCAAGTCCTCAAATACAGCATCTAGCACAATTTTGGTGACCACCCACATCACACAGAGGAATGCCAACCCTCTGTGTTACCAGGCAATAGTAGGTGGCAGTTGACTCTCATCAACCGGTGCAATACCATCACTTTGCTTATTGGAGGTTTGAAGTGGTGGAACCCATGTTAAGTCTTCAGAGCAAAGCTCCAGTAAATCCCGCCCCCCCCATCTCTTCCATCATGATTTATGTCTTTTGACATTATGATGGACATCATGATGAGATCCCATCTTCCTTACATTTCATGGGTGTAGGTCTAGAATAGTGTTCACAGGCCAGGCACAAACTAGTAATACTGGCCAGAACCTAATGGTAACTCTCTAGAAGGCTTTCAGTTCAGCTAGTGTATAATCTTGCTGCCTCTACTCTGCCAGATAGTGACGGGAGGGAGTCTGAGTGGTGTATATGCGAGAGGCATTGTTGAGGCCACATTATGTTAAGGATCAGGGTATATTCTTATGTGTTTGCCACTTCCAAAAATTCATTACTTCATACAGCATGTACCTACCCACTTTTTCTTACTACTGAATATGCCATGAATCATCAAACTAATAGAGCAAACTTTACTGTGAAAAGATCTAAACCTCCCAAACATTTCCTTGTCCATTTCACAAATATACATGGTCTTAGTTCTAATCTCAATAATGTCCATTTCCATTCAGTCTGCCAAACCCCATGTATTTTTTCTGACAGAATCTCAGTTATTTTGATTCAACCACTGCTCATCTCAGTTGCCCAAATTATTCGCTGTATGATTCCTTTCTCTTCAAAGGTGGTACTAGAGTTTTCTCTTTCACTCTCAACAATACTTTTCTTCCAAACAGCTCTTTGGAAGAAAAGTATTGTTCTGGTTTGTTTTCAGATTACACCAACTCGCAATAATTTTAACACAGTTATTAATCAGTCAAAATGGTAGTCAATCTTTCTGGTATCTTTCCAAAGATATTGGCCACAACTTTTGCCATCTCTATTCCCACCGCTGTCAAAACCAGATGGTTCTATTGCAACTTCAGCCAAAGATAAAGATGGCCTGCTAGCATCCTACTTGTCTTCCAAGTCATGTATTGATGACCTTGGTAAACCACCTCCTACCATTTCCAGTACACTGCATGCAATGCCTGTGGTCTTCAGTCAAAAGGATGTCAGAAGAATTTAACAGTCTCAATGCTAAGAAAGTGCCAGGTCCTGATGGTATTTCTCCACTTGTTCTTAAATCGTGTGCTTCTGAGCTTACTCCTGTTCTGTATTGCCTTTTTAGACTTCCTTATTGCATTGGTGTTTTTCCTTCTGCTTGGATTGATTGATTGAGTTGGAGTTTATTGGCACATCGGCAACAAGGCTAACACACCAGCAATGGTAAATTTATAAAAACAAGTAATAAAAAGGGTGAAAGATAAAAATGCAATAAAAGAGTATAGTAATCCTTTAAAACTGATCACTATGTCTAAGCTAAATAAAAAAGGTCAAAACATGTATAAACTACATATAAATAACAATAAAGTATATATAATAAAAAAGTATATTTTAAGTAGAAGGAAACAAGTTAAATAACTTTACTAGTTAATAACAGCCAACAAGTGGTCATTGTCAGATAGTATCTAATTGAGTGTATAAGGCTGTCAGATTTGTTTGGGGTTCTCATAAAAAAAAAAAAAAAAAAAAAGATGGCTAAAAGTGGTAAAAGTTTTAACAACGTTCATGTCTAAAAAGTGGACATTCAATTAAAATATATCTAATGGTTAAAACTGTCACACATAGGAGAATCATCTGCCCTCAGCAGAAAAGAATAAGTAAGACGATTATTTACTATGCAGGCACAAGCAAAAACAACTTCCTCTCTATGGTTCATGTGTGCACACTAGACTGGCATGCCATGAATGTTGACATTGGAATTGTAATACATTTCTTATCACTGGCCTTTAGTCTGTCTAGGGGATAAGCAGGCTGTGATTCATCTGGGATTGTGCTGATCTAGCTGTAGCCTCTGCCAAATCATCACCTGTGATTCTAATGTGGTTCAGGATCCAAGAGAAGCAGAGGTAAAATGTAGATTCATAAAGAGAATGTAATTTATCTGAACCCTGGACAGGTTCAGATAAATTACATTCTCTTTATGAATCTACATTTCTCTGGATGAGGATTATATCTGATCACTGATGGATCCTGTAATGCACTTAAAGAATCTGTGTATACCATTACACTTTTGATAATTATTAGTTTGAATGTGGTCCAAGGCTAGGCCTATAGCCCACAACTCTGTGGTGTATATACTGCACTCGTGAGGAATCTTCTTGAAAACTATGGTATCTGGGAAGACTGCAATGAATTCCACAAAAGACTGATTTTGAGCCATCGGTGACGACTGGCAAGAAATCAGATCAATGGGCAGTATACAGTTGCAAGCAGACATGCTGGCCTTTTCCCGTTATTAAGGGAGAAATGGGGTTGTCAGGGTGGAAGGGGATGCCTTGGTAAGTGGGCAACATTGTCTTTTTTTTTTTTTTTTTTTTATGAAAACCCCAAACACGAAAGGTATCAAAACCTATAGTACTTAGTACCGTGCATGGGTTGAAGGAGAAGTATGGGGGGAGGGGATGCCGGAAACTTTGCTCTAGAGACTAAACATGGGTTTCACCACTTCAAGCCTCCAAATAAGCAAAGTGGTGGTATTTCACCGGTTGATGAAAGTCATCTACCACCATGATGTTAAGCTCTCTGCGTAGCTCTTGGATACAAATGCCAAAGGGAAGGTGGGCAGTCTAACAGAAGTTATTAGCATTAGCATTAGTAGAGGCATATGATGCAAGAAAGCAAGCTTATTCAGCATCAGCCAAAAAAAAAAAAAAAAAACCACTCCCATTTCACCCCTCCGTTCGTTCGAAATACCTGTCCAGTTGAGCTTTAAATTTGTTTAGGCTATCAACTTCAACAACAAGTGATGGAAGTCGGTTCCACCAACCAACCACCCGCTGGCCAAAGGCAAATTTCCGCACATCTATCCGACATCCGTCCTTCCTCAATTTGAATTTAGAGATTAGAGATTATAGAGATTCTCCCACTGTCACTCAAAAACAGATGTCCACATAGGCTTCTCTGGCAGGAATTTCAGTTTAACAGTATATTTTAATAACAAATGCTTTCATCAAAGCAACAGAGGTGGTTTAGTTGCTTCAACATATAAATTCTGGACAGGAGACATTCTAAATGCTTTAGTAGCATGTGGATGGCTTGATGGTAAACTGGGTCTAGCCAACACAGAACACTGTTTCTAGCAGATGCATACACCCAGGACCCATATTTTAATTTGGATTGTATTGATGACAAGTGTATGATAGAGGCAGAGTAAAATGCAGTGGTCTGCCACCAAATTATCGGAGGAGATGGCATGTATGAGGTTCATTCCTCTTGTACACTTTGACTACAGTTGACAGATATCTAGTAGGAATGTCAATTTATTATCGAATACAAGACCCAAGGATTTTGTCTCGGATGCTAGAATGATGTTTTGTGCGTGACTGAGCCATCCTGTACCTCGTTAACCTCTACATCCATTATTTATTGTACTGCTGGTGACTCCTCTGGTTTCTCCCTCAGGCTTCTAGACTCCATTCAAAAGAGGGCAATCAGGTTAATTAATGACCCATCTCTAAGTTTCTCCACTCCATGTTTCATAGATATTCTGTTTCTGTTGCATGCCTTTTCTATAGATACTTCCATGAGTACAGTTCTTTGAAATGGCTTCTATAATTCCACCACCTCCTCTTTCCCAACCTGTCCAAACATATGCTGCAACCAGTCAGCATCCATTTACCGTCCAACTTCAAACTCATAGACTCACCTTTCCTTCTTCATTTATTCCTTCAATTTCTGATTTATGGAATAACCTCCCTTCATGCAACTGGAAATCCTAGCCAGTTTTCCTGCTGATAGCCACTACATTCCACCTTACAATTTGCAACACTTTGTTATGTACAAACAGCTTATAATTCTCAAATATCCTCCACCAAGTACTGAAATACTGATCTCCAGGTAATTCTTCAGTGGGGTAGAGAAAACTTAGATAACCTTAATCCCTCTAAAATGTAGTTAAAAAAATAATAATAAATATAAAAAAAAAAAAAAAAACTCTATTGTTCAACTATGTCAGATTTCCAGACAATATCACATATCTTTACTAGGAATTATCATAAAACTCTTAGTAAAGATATAACTTTTAATCTCTCTCTTGACAAAAGCACATCACAAATATTGCTTTCTCTCTAACCAAAAACTGGGTCTTCTTTTTTACTATAAGTGCTACTTTTCTTCTCACTCTGCACAAATCTCAAATTCTCCTTACTGTAAAATAGTTTCCACATCTAGAGTGGGTAATGCCCCAAAATCTCTCTAAAGCTTTTGGACATCATTCAAAAGAGGATAGTCAGGTTAATTAATGGCCCATCTCTTACAAAGTCTCCCCACTCTGTCTCACAAATGTTCTGTTTCTGCTGCATGCCTTTCCTGTAGATACTTCCATGTGCACTGTTCTGAATGGGCATGTGTAATTCTTCCTCTCTCTTCCAAACCAGTCTGAACATGTACCACTACTAGTCAGCATCCATTTACTTTCCAACTTCAAATTCACAGAACCAATTCTTCTTCTTCCTCATTTATCTCTTCCACTTCAGCTTTCTGGAACAACCTTCCTTCATATATATTCTGAACATTATAATCTACAAATTTTCAAGTTATTTGTTATTCGGTTTTTTTTTTAGGAGCATTAGCAACTAAGGCCATATTACTCCATGAATATGTGGTGGTCATTCCCTGACCTTTCCGCATTCTCCGTATTTGGTGTTGACAGGCTCGAATCCCGGTCTAATCAAGAAGCATGTGCTACGCACTGCTGCTCCTTCCCACCTGGCTACGGAGGTGCCTAAATTTTCCAAGTCTAATATCAAGTACCTTCGTCTTCTCAATTCTCCAACCCACACACAGTACTAAGTACCTTTCAAGCTTGTGTTTTCATTAAAAAAAAAAAAAGAAAAAGAGAAACCACTTTGGAACCATATGGTTCTTTCATGAATGATCTTAAAATTACAATTTCACAACAAATTTGCAAACATGGTTACAATAACTCAATAGAGTTATCATATACAGACAAACCAAGAACACTGAAGACTGACTTGATTCTACTGTCCTGTAAAAATATGTCACGTCCTAGGCAATGATTTCTGAGCAGCCAGGTAGATCAGAAATGTTTATAGGTTACAGATTTGGCTGTGTGAAAGGGAGAGTCTCAGCGTACTGCTTGTCTAATATTTTGTAGATAGAGTTTTGCCTGATTGTTGCTGAAGTAAGGCTATCGTGCTGATTACACAAAACTCAGCCACTGGTTGTGTAGTTGGAGGTCTATTCCTGTGCAATAGTTAGCCCAGATGGTGGCGGAGGATTCTGCTTACGTTACCATTGATTGTCTTGTTTAAATCTTCTGAATGTGATGAGCTTCCTTTAAGTCTCTTCCCTTATGAGGGTGTACAATATTCAGGACATTACAATTGGATATATTAAAGATATGGTCTTTTTAAATTGCGTGGTACGCTACATAAATTCGTTGGATATTACCTTTTTTTAGTGTAGTTATGTGTTCCTCTACTCTAGTTTTTAACTTATTGAAGATCTGTTCTACCATTATCATTTTGATAACAGTAGACAAGATAAATGTGTTGTTGTATAGAGAGAGAGAGAGAAATTACTTTGTTAGATATAAATTCTGCTGCTTTAATTTCCATTCCTTATACGCAAATCATGTTGTGTGGTGTTTACCTTTCAGAGTTTTTAGTCATATATGTGCAAATCTGAAGTCTCGGAACAAGACTATAGGTGTGGCTTCTTGAGCTCCTGAAAACAGATAAGTTTTCTTAGAAATTTTATCGTATTTTTGATTAATTAACATATTAATTTGTGTTTTACAAATAGATTAAATAGGCTGGTAGCATTCATCAGCGTATTTTTAAAATTAACTAGTGATTTTGTAAGTTACAACTCTCTACACATACTGCTATTGTATCAGTGTTTTGGCGCGAATATCGTAGCATGTAACCAGTAGTGTAGACCAATAGTAGGGTTTTAATTGTAATAATAAGTAGTTTGAAGGTTTTAATCATTTTTTGGGCATATATCTTTTGTATTTAGCTAAGGATATAACTAAATAAACATTGTAATCATTAAGGCATACTGTAACTTTATAGCATCAGGTATAGCATAAAACTAGATAGCATAATATGTATCACTACATTAGCTTAGCACAGTATTGTATAGTCAATTAACCTAAGTAATTTCTTTTTAATTAATTAAATCGTATTTAAATGGAATTCATGCCCCAGACTACAGCAGCAAAGCAACGTACACAAAGTAGCAGGAGTGCTGTAGCTCGGGGAAGAACAGTGCATTCTATTGTCAGGGAAACGGAAAATAGTGTACAAAAAAGATAGGTGTAATAGGACCAGAGTATGTTTGCCAGTGGCAAAAATTGATGACGTTCTACATTTAGGCACTAATGACATTAAGAGTAAGAGATCTGAAGACTTACTTAACAAGTACAAGTCAGTGTTGAAAAAAAGGCAGGGGTTAGGGCTAATTTGAAAGTACCTGCAATTCTACCCAGACATGATAGGAAGTATATGATGAGAACCTTGTCAATCAATTTGCCCCCGGAGAGATTGTGTAAGACACATGGGGTAGAATTTTTCTTGGCGTCGTCGTGTGCTTGTTAACAGGAGAGATTGTTTGATTACACTCATTACGACTTATACACTTAAACAGAAAGGGTTCAATAATATTTGCTGATGCTATCGAGGCAGTGTTACATGGGCTGGAAAACTGCTAGCATGGGAGGATCCACAGACTAATAAATTAACAGTAGCCACAGGCAGAGGTGAAAGTTATTATTTAACTACTTCAATTGGAATGAGCAGCAGCCTGGAAAGCGAGGTGCTGGGGATTGCAAGGACTGCTGTAAGTCATCTTGGAACAAGTAAATACAAAGGCTCTGTTAGGGTAACTAAGTGTAAGAATAGGTGCATGTATACTTGTATGTACACCAATGCTAGAAGTATAGTAAATAAATTTAATGAATTTGAGGTGCTGGTCAAGACATCAAAGGCAGATATTGTTGGGATATCAGAGAAGTGGTGTCACGTAGATATAAGGCATGCAGAATTGGAATTTGGAGAATACAATGTGTATAGAAAGGGAGGATGGATCGTGCTATTAGTTAAGAAACATAAAATCTAAGGAACTGCATCCAGTTGACATGAAACAGTACAGAGTTGAGTCAGTTTGGTGTGACATAAGCACTGCGAAAGCAAAATTAATAGGAGTACATCATAGGCCTAATGACTCTGATGAGTACAATGAACAACTATACAGAGAAAGAGTGGGCCAGTAAATCAGATTGTCTTATAATGGGGGATTTTAACTTCCCAGTTGACTGGAACTTGTAGGTTGGTCACTCATGCACACTAGCGAGGCTTTTGTGGATTTATTGGCTGATTGTTTCAGGGAGAAATATTCCTGATACGATTATCACCAGTGATTCTTCTTGCATTAAGAATCTGCAGATAAAGGAACCACAAGGTGGCAGTGCCCAGAGTGTGCCGATGCGGGATTTACTTAAAGATGTAACTACCATCAGAGGTAAGGGGAAGGATTTTTGCTTTCGTAATGGTGACTACAGTGGTCTCAGACAGTTTTTAAATTCTATACAGTGGGACCATCTGGTGATGTTAATAACATCAAATTCTACATGGGATGCATTCAAAGAAGTAATCTTGGAAGCTACTAGGCTTTTCTTACCAACTAAGAAATACTGTTCAAGGTTTAGGCCTAATGGATGTCAAATGAACTAATGATGATCACGGCAGAGAAAAAAAATGCATAGGGTGCATATAAATTATCAGAAGATACAGATGACTATTGTAGATATAAGCTTGTTGTTGTTATTTGGTTTTTAGGAGCATTATCAACTAAGGCCATATTGCTCCGTGGATATGCAGTGGTCATTCCCTGACCTTTCTGCATCATCCGTATTTGGTGGGCACGGGCTTGAACCCAGGTCTAATCAAGAAGCGTGTGCTACGCACTGTTGTTCCTGCCCACCTGGTTACGGAGGCACCTAGATATAAGCTATTCTGTAATCAACTCACAAAGCAGGTTAGGCAAGCAAAGGCAGATTACGAGAAATTTTTGGCAAAGGATGAAAGAAAAACAGTAAAAACTTCTTTACTTATGTAAACTCTAGACGGATGGGGAAGAATCAGACTGGTCCACTTGACAAGGACAGTTCAATTATTGATGATTCTGCTCAAGTAGCTGACAAACTGAATAAGTATCTTGCATCTACATTCATACATGAGCAATTTTGTAGGAAAGTGGAAGCCAGAAGCTTATCAAACTCTAACAGAGAATTATTTGATTTTTTAATAACCGAGAGCAAAGTGGAGGAGAAATTGTTGAAATTAAACACAAGAAAGGCACTTGGGGTTGATGGGATCTATTCAGTTATATTAAAGGAGGCAGCAAAGGACATAACATGGCCCTTAGCCATGATGGAGGGCATCGTTGTACTCAGGGGAGGTCCCTACAGACTGGAGATGTGCAAATGTATCATCAATTCATAAAAATGATCGAAAAAGCTTGAGTAATTACAAACCTATTATTTTTACTTGTGTTCCAGAGAAAATAATGCAGCCACTGGTTAAAAAAACACTACAGGATCATCTAGACAAGACTGCAGTTATAGTTCAGACACAGTATGGGTTTGTTAAGAGGGATATATGATGTGCAGAAACCAACCAAATACCAAAGTTGGTTCCAGCAATCAACCACATTCTGGCCTTTATCCAGTGGGTGGTTGATTGCTGGAACAAATTTCCATCTGTCATGGAAGTTGACAGCTTAAATAAATTCAAGGCCGAACTAGACAAACTTTTGGAGTGAATGGATGAGTGAAATGGGAAGTTTTTTTTTTTTGGTTGTTTGTTATTTGGTTTTTAGGAGCATTAGCAACTAAGGCCATATTGCTCTGGGATATGCGGTGGTCATTCCCTGACCTTTCCACATCTTTTGTATTTGGTGGTCACGGGCTTGAACCCCGGTCTAATCAAGAAGTGTGTGCTATGCACTGCTGCTCCTACCCACCTGGCTACGGAGGTGCTTTTTTTTTTTTGCCAATGCTATATAAGCTTGCTTTCTTGCATCATATGCCTCTATTAATGCTAATGCTAAATAAATATGCACAACACTGATGTTCTTTATTGGCATATTTTGCTCCCACTGAAGCCCTAGAATAAAATTTGACTATGCCATTTCTTGTTTGCAGATTAATATTTAGCATTAGCATTAGTAGAGGCATTTGATGCAAGAAAGCAAGCTTATGCAGCATCAGCCAAAAAAAAAAAAAAAACCACTTCCACTTCACCCCTCTGTTCGTTCAAAATACCTGTCCAGCTGAGCCTTAAACTTATTTAGGCTATCAACCTCCACCACAAGGAATGGCAGTCTGTTCCACCAACCAACCACCCGCTGGCTAAAGGCAAATTTCCGCACGTCTATCCTACATCTGTCTTTCCTCAATTTGAATTTATGCCCTCTCAGGTGATTTTTCTGAGCTAGAGGAAGAATCCCATCAGCATTGAGCATGCTTAAACCATTCAAGGCTTTATACACCTCTATCAGATCACCTCGCTGGTGCCTAGTCTCCAGACACTGTAATTTGCAAAACTTAAGCCTTTCCTCGTAAGAGCACCCCTTTGTTCCATTCACTAATCTTGTTGCCCTTCTCTGTACTCGTTCCAGCAGCTCTACATCCTTCTTGAAATGAGGCCTCCAGACCTGTATACAGTACTCTAGGTGTGGCCTGACCATTGCCTTATACAATGGAATAATCACCTCCTTATCCCTGCTGGAAAAATTCCTGTATATCATTGACAATACTCCATGAGCTACTCTTGCAGCCCGTCTGCACTGCTCAGAGAACTTCATATCTGCCTGCACAATCACCCCCAAGTCCCTTTCATTCTCTACCACTGTCAGTGTAGTACCACAGAGTTGATACGTTGCCCTGGGGTTGCTGTTTCCCATGTGTAGTACTTTATATTTGTCAATGTTAAACTTCATTTGCCACCTCTCAGCCCATCTGCTCAACCTTTCCAGATCCTGTTGCAGCAGTGTAGTGTCAGTAGTGTCCTTGACAACCCTGCCAAACCACTTTTATTTTTTTTATTTTAAGTTTCTTTTAATTTAGTCAATACACATGATATGCATTTTCAAGTTGTCAATTAACTCTTACTTTGAAAACAGAATTACACGACCTTCCTTTTCTGAATAATTTTGGAATTCTGAATAAATTTAAGTATTTTAGCTTATACGAGGTGTGCCAATGTAATTAAAAAATTTATTTATTCAGAAAAGTTTCCCGAGTGCAATAAAAAAGAACAGAAAGTATAGGAGCCAAAAATGGTTTTATTTTTATTCAAAGTAATCACCTCCTGATTGAATGCACTTATTACACTATTCTAAAAACTTCTGAAAAGTCAGTGAAGGCATCCAAAGAGATGTTCAGTTTGGTGGTTACGTTTTTCTTTATGCCCTCAACATCCTGAAATCCTTAGAGGGCAGTTTTCACCTTGGGAAAGAGGAAGAAATCTGCTGGTAATAGATCGGGAGAAAGATAGATGGTCGATCTATACAGTGCCACATTTTTGTCACAAATGTCCTCACAATAAAAAAAGTAAACTTACTTTTTTTTTTTTTTTTAAATTTTTATTAACAAGTAACCCCTAGCCAGAAATTGGCAAATCTGCTGTATACATACATATATACAGATTCGAAGTCATATGAATTACAATGCCAAAGTGAAATCAACATATAACATGTGCAGACAACAAATCATCACATCACATATTAGAATTAGTCAGAAATATAAATTGTGGCACAAGGAACAATAAGTACAGATTGGACAGGGGCACTCTCAAGCAACAAGAGCAATCTGCCTTTTTCTCAAAATTGTTGCCTCACCTGAGAAATGAATTTCAATAGCCTTTGAAGCATGTATGTAAAGTGCAACACTGAGTCTCTCCTTTTTGTGCACAAATTCAATTCCTTGTGAATCACACTGCTTGATCAAAAAACACGATCAGTGTTGTCTTGAATTTCTGTAAATGAAACATTTTGGGCCCTTGTGATGATTTAAGTCCCCTGCATGCTCTGATCATACTGAAACACCCAACACTCATCTCCAGTAACAATACACTCAAGGAAATTAGGACTGTCTTGGCAAGTCAGGACAAAGTCTTTGCTGTTGTTTGTTTGTTATTTAGGAGCATTAGCAACTAAGGCCATATTGCTCGGGGATATGCGGTGGTCATTCCCTGACCTTTCCGCATCCTCCATATTTGGTGGTGACGGGCTCGAACCCCGGTCTAATCAAGAAGCGTGTGCTACACAATGTCAGATGGAAGCTTGCTGCTCCTTCCCACCTGGCTACGGAGGCGCCTCAAAGTCTTTGCACAATGACGCTCTTCACTGATTCTGCTTATCCATGAGGCTGCATGGCACAAATTTTACAGACCTTCCTCTCCCTTAAATCTTCATGTAGAATTTGGCAAATTGCCTCCTTATTCATATCCAACTCATCAACCATCGTTCTGAGGGTCAAATGATGATTCGTTGCCACAATTTTTGTGAACTCTTGTAACTCTGTCCTCATTTTGAGAAGTTGAAAGTGCTCAATTAGGTCATCACAATCATCGTGACATCTGTCTTTGAACTGCTTATGTATGCCATTCAAACGAACTGGTAAGATGATATTTCATCACAATAAACAGTTTTGAATATTTCATATGTTTCTGTTCATGATATTCTCAGTCTAAAGTAAAATTTGATATTCATTTGCTGCTCCATTGCAAAATTCTGACACAGAACGTTAATGTTACTAATGAAACTAGTTGTTACTTGCAACCCAACCAGTCAGCCTACTGGATAATTTCTATACTACCATCTGTTGGAGGGAGCATGGATTGCAACATACGATTTCCATTTATCTTCAAATTCATCCAAAACGACCACAACAGCACCAATCTTTATTACCACACCTTGTAATTTTGCTGTAGGCTTCAGAAGGTTAGTTTTTTTGAGCGTTTTTTGAGCTGCCTTATCCCCTTCTTCATAAATGGCCTTCTTTCATTCTTCTGATATTATTCCTGTTGAATATATTTTCAATTTTGTAGGTATGATGCTGTGACCATCCAAAAAAGTTGACACCATTTTGAAATCTCTGACCTGCTGATATTTTCTCATCTAAAATATATATTTTTTTGATTACTTTGTAATTAAAAAATTTATTTATTAAATGGTATTTATTTATTCAGAAAATAATTATTAGAGCTTCTTTTGGGATAACAACTTATAATGGATTTCTAATTTCAATTTTAGTGTGTCACAGTTTGAAACACTATTGTACATGATACAGCTACAAAATGATTTTTTAAAAATTATGCATAATAAAAAAAAACAAAAACAACAGTGAAATAATATCACATTCACTTCTAAATGGAATGGAAATTATTCTATAATCTGCAGAAATTACAACAAAAAAAAAAAGAAACCCAAACATAGAATGTTTAAATCCAAAGGCCCTGACTCTGGGTCAAACCCAAACTTCCAATGGAAAAGTAAGCAATTAGTCTCCAGTAAGCAACAAATTTCTGTCACTAAACGTCTAAATATATTTGTCAACACATCTATTTGTCAAACTTTCTTTTTCTATTTAAATTTCTGTCCATGTGTGTTGTATGTGAAGGTAAAAAATACCATCAACATTTAGTTTACACTACTTTACACACTTCAAATAGATCACACAAAATGTCTAGTACCCAGACATTGCAATTTACAATTTTTTTTTTGTAAAAATATCCTTTTATGTCCCAAATTAATCTTGTTCTCTGCAGCCTTTCCAACAGTAACTCTACATACACCTTAAAATGCGGTTTCCAATTTTGCATACAAGATGTGTGGCCTAACCACTGCTTTCTGCAGTAGAATAATCATTTCTTTATACACTACTGACAGAACAGTCACGAGCTGTCTTAGTAGCCTGAAGTGTTCAAATAACTTCATGTTAGAATATACAATTATCCCTGATTTTTTGTTCATTAACTTTTACCTTGAGTTTGGTGCCAGCCAAATGCAGTACCTTGCCTTTATCAATGTTATACAGTCGAACTCATAATAAGGACAGTTATAACGAGATTTCAGCTATTGTGAGCAAACAGAGAAGAGTTGATTGGAAATGATGTATTTTATGAGAAACATTCATAGTCAAAGTAATCACGGTAGTTGAGGGCTTCTCGGGTATAATTAGCTAATCTTTAAGCCATTACAATGAGCAGTGGCCAAACTGCATAACTTATATTTAATCTTATAATGGATTAAGATTAGAATTTAGTGCTAGTTAAATCATCAAATGCTGACATTACAGGGATATCATGAGAGTAAGAATATACTATAGACTAAATAAATGTGGTATGGTGGGGGGGGGAAATAAACTATACATAAAAATTAGACTGCAGCAGTAAATCAGCAAATGGGGGATTTAGCATTGACTGGAACTTGTGGATCAATCACCCACACAGTAGCAGAACATTTTTGAAATTTATTGGATGGTTGCTTCCAACACCAGAATGTTAGAGAAGCAATAAGAGAAAACAAATACTCTTGATCAGATTAGCAGGTGTAACTCTTACAACCTAGCAGCAATGACATTATACTGGATGTGGAATTTATTTCCTTGGCTTGGTTTTAAAAGGGCCAATGTCACATTTTTGCAAAAATGGCCTATTTACATTAGAACATTATTTATTTAACAATGAGAGTTCAAGATAAAAAAACTGAAGAGTGTTCTACAACATATGGAAGCATATTTCTTCTTTTAAAGCTAGCACAATCTCTACAAATACAAGATTGGTTGGCTGGGATTGGTTTTTCACTAGCATATTAGCAGCAATGGTTATTATGTGCCAAGACAAGATAAAAATATAATTTGGTAACTTTAAAGGAGGTTACCTGGTCAAAAGGTTAAGTATATATTTAAAAGGCAGTATAGATTCTAAAAATATAAGGCTTGTTTTATAATATATGTTTATAAATTAATATGTTGTACAGCTGAACCTTGACATTGTCGGATGAGTGTATGAGATCAGTCAGATGGTTAAAAGCAGTAAAACGTGTATCATTAAAATCTAGGCACTCAATTAAAATGTCTCAGGATAAAACTGCATCACAGGACTCACACATAGGAGAGTCATCAGTCCTCAGCAAGTACGAATGTGTCATATGACCATGTCCCATGTGGTTCCTTGCAAGAATTACTTCCTCTTTATGATTCCTGTGTAGATTAGACTGCAACAGTTCAATTACAGGCTTTATATGTTGCAATTTATTTGTAGACTGTCTATTCCACGAATCCTGCCAATGGGAGTGTATCTTTTGGTGTATTATTTGCCTGTAGTTTGTATAGGTGACTGACAGGCAGCAGTTGTTCTTGTTTATACTCCAGCACGACCACCAGGTCAGTGGAGTTTACAATAAATCAATCAATACAAATGTTAATCGTATTTAGCAGTCATAGGCTTGAACCCCGGTTCACTCAAAGTTATTAGTGGAAATTGCTGATTTGGCTGCAGTGTCAGACAAATCATTTCCCATAATTCCAATGGCTGGGAATTCAGCAGAAGCGGATATTGTATTCACATTCATGGAGAGAGTGGATCTTCTGATGAAATTGAGACTGAACTGAGTAAGGATTATATCTCACTGATAATAAAGCCTGTAAGATGCTCAAAGAATCAGAATATAACATGAATCATTGATACTGGCATTTACTAATGTGATCCAAGGCTAACTCAATAGCATGCAGCTCTGCAAACAGTAAGTCCCTGACACACGTAAGAGATACGTTCCAAGACTTCTTGCATAAGTAGAGTTTTACGTAACTCAGGAATGGCTAATAAAATATATCCCTGATATGCTAAAAACCAAACACAATATTCTCAGAAGAATAAAGAAAAATAGCTATATATTTTTCAATTAATTAGTTATATATATATATATATATATTTTTTTTTTTATTTTAGTTATATACACAGAAAAATAGTTATATACGGTAGAACCCGGATAAGAAATTCCCTCTTAAGACGTTTTCCCCCTCTACTACGCTTGGTTTTTAATTCTCAATTTCAATTCTATATATTGTAATGTATTATTTTCCCATGTAAGAAGTTTCCAGGATAAAAAGTTTTCCCACATAAAAAGTTCATAATAAAGAATATGCGGCGTATTATTATAATGACGTTTTTCCACTTAATACGTTTTTTAAATATAGTAATTATTTATTTTTATATTAACTGCCCTGATATTGCACTATCTCGAATAAGCAACATTTTGCCACTGGAGAAGACTAATGTTTTGATAATTCTCGGCGGATACAACCACACAGGGGTGGTGATATTTGCCAAGAATCCACTGGTGAAGCGTTGCCTATTCAAGAATCCACTGTCGAAGCGATATTGAATTACTGACTTATTCTGATATTGAACTACGTCAGTAATTCTTACCTGATATTGAATTACTGACGTAGTTCAATATCAGGGCAACTCGTTGTGAAAGCACTGAGTTTAATAAACAGAATGTTAAGCAATTAGAAATTCTCAGTTTAAAAATGTTTCCCATAAACAGAGTAAAATATTTATAAATTCTGAAATACCTAAAAATTATCTTTAACTTAATGTAATGTATGTTTATCTTTTCATTTTTATTTGTGTAGTTAACATTTCATACCCTTAGGTCATTTTCCCTTTAAGAAGTTCTAAATCTACAGTCCCTTGGAAAACTTCTTATCCGGGTTCTACTGCATTTTTAATTAGTTCAATTAAATACTTTAACTGGTGACAGCATTGAAGTAGCCGGAGTGGCACATAAGAAAAGAAAACATAAAAGAAAGAAAAAATGCATGTTATTGTACAGTAAAAGCTGATATGTATTTCGTAGCCTTAGTTATTATAGTTGACTTCATTGGTACCAATCCCTTCTCGTATTCTGTCTTTGTCCTTTATTATTGTATTCACTGCTGACACTGACAAATCTGAATTCAGCATGACACTTATTACTGTTTCACCATTTTTATACATCCCTATTATTTTAATTTTCTGATCCAAATCGATCGCTTTCCTTTTCTTGGTAGATTTACTAGAACCACTGTCACTTATTCTCTTAGTCGGCACCATCATAATGGTAGAAATGGAATTTTTTGTAAAGAACTTAATGGGGTTAAGGCAGAAACACACTATCACCTCACACAAGCTCACATTTTACTAAAGTACATTTCTGGAGGTCACTACCATAATACAATAAAAAGAATTTGTAGTTTCTGGTTTATTGGGCTTTTCTGTTAGTGCAATCTATTATAAATGGGTAATAAACGCAATCTTATTGCATTTGCGATGATATCGATAGCTGGAATTCTGTGGGTTTTTATGTTATTATGGTGAAATGTGTGTCCCCTTCACTGAAATCTTCAGTCATATAAAAAAAATAATAATAAATTTTTAGAATCTTCTCTTCATTCCTACTTTTTAAGCTTTTTACTCCGTATCTCACTTGTGCAATTTGTGCATGCTGTGTTCGTTATCAATTGCTTATTATTATTATTTTTTACTGTTTTAAATTTTATGATTATAAAATTTAAGGAAACTTTAATAAAATGGAAACTTTCCCATTGTGGCTAAAAAAAATAAAAATAAAAAATAAAAATTTGAGTGAAAAAAAAATTACACAACTCAGGGACTTACTGTAAATATGCTGCATTTTGGGAGAACATGCTCTCATATTGTGGTGGCCAAAAAAACAGCAGCGGATCCTACATGATTCCAACTTCGAGCTGTCTGTGTAAACTGGTGCAAAGTCAGAATTCAGCTCAGAGTGCTGAATAGAGCTGCAGGTAGACAAACAATGGAGTATCTGACTTTCCCCAGTTTATAGGGAAAAAGTCACATGCCAGAGTGGAATGGGCTGTTTTGGTTTTTGGGCAACCTTTTCTACCTTGATTTTAAGTTCTCTGAGTAGTTCTTTGACGCGAATACCAAAAGGACAATTGGCAGTCTGGTGGGCGTTGTAGAAACTTTCCCATTGGGGCTCAAAAATGGATGGCCACATAGGATGGTCTGGCAGGGATTTCAGTTTTAAAGCATATTTTAGAGACAACTGCTTAAGTCGAAGCAATAACAGTGGTTCATTTTGCTTCAATGTACAGGCCCTGTACAGGAGATTTTTGATATGCTCCAGTAGCGATACGGATAGCTTGATGATGAATAGATTCCAGCCATCAATCAAAGAACACTACTTCTGGCTGATGCATACTTGAGATCAGTAGTCCAATCTAGATCGTACAAGTGCACAGTAAATGCGTAGCAGGGGGGGGGCATCTGTCTGCACCCCAACATGTAGAGAGAGAGAGAGAGAGAGAGAGAGAGCACTGAAAATATTCCGACCACTCATGCACTTTGTACGGAGTTGATGGTTGTGCTGGAGAAACGTCAACTTTTTATCAAATATGAGCCCCAAGTATTTTGTGTCTCACACTACTGGAATAGCATTTTTACCGAACATTACACTTACAACCAAAGTGTATGCAGATGGTCTTCTGCGGCAAGAACCTGAATCCATTTGCAAGCACCCAGGAATTGAGGAGATCGATGGTTTGTTGCAGTTATCTTTCAATAATCCTCATGTTGCATGACTGAGAGAATATGCTAGTCATCAACATATAGGATACTGTCTGCAGCCGGAGGAAGTTGTTCAGTGATGGCATTTACTTTTATGGTGAAAAGTGTGACACTTAATACTGATCCTTGCGGTACTCCCTCTTTTGGTAAAATGGGCAAGAGAGCAAGGATCCCACATGAACTTGAAGACCAATTGGATACAAAATTTTAATTAAATCAGGTAAATGCCCTCTAAGATCATGTTATGCAAATCTTTTATGATGCCAAATCTCCAAGTTGTGTCATACACTTTCTCCATATCAAAAACTATAGATACAAGATGTTTGCATTTTAGGAATGCATTCCAGATAGATTTTTCCAGTCTTATAAGATGGTCCAGAGTGGATCGATTCCTTCAGAAGCTGCACTGGATGCTAAAGGTCATTTGATTCTAAATACCATATTAAATGAAAATTAACCATTCTCCCTAGAATTTTGCAGACAGATAGGATGATACTTGGTAGGGATTTTAGGATCCTTTCCTGGCTTCGCAAAGGGAAGAACAAATGCCTTGCACCAGGAATCCGGAATCGAGGAAGGGTAAGATGTATATTTTCCCTTCATTTTCTGGATTTTATCCCAGACCACCTTAGTACTAGTGGACTGGATAATGATGTGAAATGGATCCATAATTCCTTTTGACACTGACAGCAGATGTAGCGTGCTTTGGCTAGTGCGCTTTTAAAGGCAGTGGTAGGATATAATCGGAATATCTCCCATGCTTTGTTTTGAGCCTTTTTTTTGCTGCTGTGCAATCTGCAATCTTTCCCTTTCTTTTCTTTCTTTTTTCTCTTCTCTTTTTTTTTTTTTTTTTTTAAATTTCATTTCACTTTTCATTTTTATTTATTTACTTATTTATTTTTGCTGGTACCCTGGGTTTGGGCTGCCTGAGGGATGGGATTTTATTATTTAGTTTTTATTATTTACTTATATATATATATATATATATATATTTTATTATTATTATTATTATTATTTTGTTTTTTATTTTTATATATATATATATATTTATATACAGGTGACCCCCGCTTAACACTGATAATGCGTTCCGGAAAAACAGGGCACTAAGTGAATCCACGCTAGGCGAGCAATGCATTCCCATAAAGTCTAAGACTATCATCTGGTACCTCCTTCTCAACATCCATTTTTTTCTTGGGAGTAATGAGATATTTCAGGCTTCTTGTTCTTTTCTCCAGCAACTTCTTTCTTTAATGGTGGAGCATTATGAGGTACAGATATGGGGGTGGCAGCTGACTGATCTTTCTGTGCAGGGTTTTTGCGAGGTTAATAGGTAGCATGTGATAGAGTGAACGACTCTTTTGGTGGTATAGTAATTTCTGTTTGGGTTCCAATGGAAAATCTCCCTACTACCTTCTGAGCATATTGGGCATATTGAGCTTTATCACTCTTAATTAGTACAATACAATGCACACTATAATGAGCAAAACTATGGATAGGATTTCCGGCCAACGAAAGATCCTTAGGTACTCCAGTCTTTACCATCAACATGTGTGTGTGTGGGGGGGAAATAATTATTGTACTTTCGTTATGAAACTTTTCCATGTCGTATCCACAACAGCTGAGTGATTCAAAGCAACATACTCCTTATGGACCAACAGTGATGACAGAATCCCTATTTTCTATCTTTAATGAGGAGGGAAAGGCATCAGATGCTATAGACTAGCCTTTCTCAATCTTTTTACCCCGGAGAAACCCTTGAAATAATTTTCAGGGCTCAGGATATTTTTCTGTTGATTTGTTTATTTTGGCCAACTTATTAGCCTATTCTTTTTGTGTGGTTCCTCCTCCCCCACAAAGGATATAAACTCTAATGCAAGTCAGTAGGTAGAGGAAACTTCTGTTTTTCCTTTTTTTTTTTTTTTTTTTTTTAATTTCCTACTTGATTTTTTTTACCTTATCCCAATAGGCCTAAAAGTCTTATCACAAATTTCTACTATATAATATGCTAATCGGGTATGGTATGTGCAAGAGTAGTTTTTTCCCTATTTAAAACTAAAAATGATTTTTCAGTCAACCTTTCTTGGGGGGGGGGGGAGTTAACCTTACCTGACCTTTTTTGAAATTAATCTCTTACCTTTTCATACATTTTAAAAACTCGTAAGGCAAACTAATAAATTTCTTTTAAATAACTGGCTTAAGCCAAAATGGAATTTAATTTTTCTAAAGGTAGGCGCTGTAGATTTAATTTAAATAAAGGTTGTGAATTGATTTCAATTAATGTCATTTACAAGATGAAAATTTATTAACAATGTTGAATAGTAAAGCTATGAAAACCATAAGCCAAAGCAATATAAATAAAAATATAGCCTAAAACACGATAAGACATTTTCTTACTAAATGACATGATCAGGCTCAAATATAAGCCTACAGTTATAAAATTATTATACACATGTTGGTTTCTTGATCTCCTTTATAGGCATAAAATGTGCATAAAAATATATGTCATATATATGCATAAAAAGTGTTATTTTTGAAACTAAAAATAAATAATGAAATTTATCTCTATAATATGAAACCTGTGTTTGTTTTTTTGCTGCACAAATACTCAGTTCTGTGTTGAACTTTATATAAGCACACATGGATTTCATTTCAACTGAAATGAGATGATTGATGCCTCTGCTCTTGATGCTTGTTAAACAAGAAAAAGCTTGCTCACACATGTAAGAAGTTGAGAACTGCAGCAAAATGTTCATTGTTTTCCTCTGAATGGCAGGATACTCTTCTTTCAAAGAAATCCAGAACTTGTCTTCGGGCACCTTGAGTATACGATCCAGACTGCAGCTCAAATTCCTTTCTCTTCCCTCAAAGTAAAGTTCCCAGGCTGAGCAGACGATTCAGAGAAAGGTTCCCTCACCCAGTCATACACTTGTGTTGAAAGGAAGGGAAAATACTGTTCAATTTTGTTCTGCAGTTGTTCCAGGTAAGACTTGAGACTTGCTGATATCCTTCCTCACTCTCAAGCCCAAGCAGCAGTGGAAACATTTCAAGATTTCCTTTTGCAACATGATTTTTCCAAAGATTCAATTTTGTTTTAAATCAAAGAATCTTGTCACTTGAAGTCAAAAACTTTTCTCCAGGGCCTTGCAGAGACTTGTTCAATTGGTTCATGTGATGAAAAATAGGCTAGTTTCTGCAGCCATTCTTCATCTTCAAAGCAATCAACAAAATCTGACCAAATCTACTATTTTCTTGAACATACTCCTGCAATTCACCTTCCAGCTCAAACACTGTTGAAAACTCTTCTGCTGCTAAGCCATCAAATTTCTGTATGTAGCAGGAGATTTATATGTTCTTTTCCCAGGTTTTCACACAGTTTTTTAAACATTCTCGAGTGAATTGGTCTTTGTTTAATAAAGTTAACCATTTTTCTAGCATCATCCAGAACTTTTTTCATTTCATCTCCAAGAGTTTTTGACACCAGCACCTCTCTATGAAGAAAGCAACGTGTTGTAACAACGTCAGGACTTTAATTTTTTTTTTACAAGAGATTCAAAATCTCTCATGGAATGAACCACTGATGGGGCACCAACAGTTCCTCCAAAACAGACCTTTTGTTTCCAGATAAAGACAAAACATTAAATATATCTTAGTTTTTTCTTGTTTCAGACATCTCTTTGCAACAGAAAAAGTTTTCTTGAATTTCACCATCATTTACAAATCTTACAAATGCTACAGCATGACATTTATTGGTGAAATCTGTTGACTCATCGACCTGGATAGAGAAGCTGTTGTTTTTCGGTTTATTACACAAAACCTCTTCAGCATCGTGTGACATGTCATCAATACGTCAACCTATCGCACTGTTTGAGAGTGGAACCTTTTCTATTTCTCATTCTGCATCTTGTCCTAGCATTTTACTCACTATAATTTTACATGCTGGCATTGTTAGGTTCTCACCAACTGTGTGACTTTTCCTTTACTGGGAAATCAGTTCTACTACTAAGTAACTTGCTTCCTGAGCCTTTTCACTGAATGTGACTTTTTTAACAAAAGCTTTACTGTTTTGAGATTCCAATAGCCATTTAAAAATCATAACCTTTACTTGTCAAATGGATGTGATTTGTAGTTGTCTTTCAATTTTGCTGAAGCCATTGCTGTTGTTTTCAAGTTGTTTGCCACAGACGACGCACAATGGAATAGGACAACTTTGATTACCAGCCGATGTAAAACCCATTGATAGGTAGCTTTCATCGTAAAGACGGACTTGTGTCACTTGTTGCACTAGTGAAATGACTCAGAAGATTGTAATTCTTCATCACTAACCTTATCAGAATTGTCCATAGGCCTAGAATCCTCTTCCATCTCACACCTCATCTTCAAAAATCGTCACTTTGGATCTCAGACATGTTTTTAAAACACAAACACTAATAAAATGTAAAACAGAAGGGCGTAATAAATAACTAAAGGAGAAAATCACAAAAACTTCACAATACAATTTACTTCTAACTTACTTAATCTAAGTTTCACAGCGTTTACAACAACGGCAATTGGGAGGGGAGGTAATTCGGAAGGAGAGGCTGATGTCTACTGTCAACCTATTGTCCTCCCTTCTGTGCAATACAGCACTCACCAATTATCAACGGCCTCCCCTATCTCACATCAAAATCTGAAAATGGACTGAACCACATAAATATGACCCTACTGTGCACTGCCATACAGGGCTGAAATTGCTTAGGGGGCTGCTCTGTCACTGTCCATCACTGCAAGCACTAGCATCGTGCACTGCACCAAGTTCAAATACGATGTTTATTTTTATTTTTTTTTTAAATCACAATCTCTCATGGAACCTCGGTTGAGAAACCTGCTATAGACAGTACAATCTCATTAGTGCCTCTTCATACTGCAGTTTCAGATATACTGTGGGTACATTCATGTCCCCCAAAATGAATTATGAAAAAAAAAAAAGTAGTGTTCAAAGAGCTAGCAATCTCATACTGGAAACTGAATACTGTATATACTTGTATCTAATGTACATCCTACTACCATACTTCCAAGAGGAGAAATTAGCTAAAAATTGGCATATTAAGTATGCAGTTGTAGAGTAATTTTTGCAAAAAACAGCACTTGCCAAAGACTAATTACTGTAGACACCTAGTTTCACAGCTAGAGATGCAATGAAAGAGTATATCAGTATACTTGGACTACTATTCATCAATCGCATTACAATAGTTACACAGTAAAATTTT
This sequence comes from Mastigoproctus giganteus, assembly GCF_048544385.1. Taxonomy (NCBI): domain Eukaryota; kingdom Metazoa; phylum Arthropoda; class Arachnida; order Uropygi; family Thelyphonidae; genus Mastigoproctus; species Mastigoproctus giganteus. The sequence continues at coordinate 67,592,673 of NC_143578.1, forward strand.
GTAAACAACAGCACATGCCATCCTTTCTTTGAGTAGAAGTTACACTTAGGACAGCAAAAATTGCTGTTTTTGCTATCCTAAACTGGACAAAAATATACATGAACTGACAAGTTCATGTATGTTTATGGTGAAATTACAAGTTCATTTCAGTACTATAAAAGGTCAAACAATTTGTTTTTGATTCAGCTTTCTAAAAACATGGTAATTTCTAAGACATCAGAAATAAATGCACAGCAAAATTAATAAATCATAAGACTGAAGTAATGGCCACCAGAAGAAAAAGTTACACAGTTTAAGAAAAGTTGAAGATTATCAAAAGAGTTAAGAGTGGTGAAACAAAATGCAGTATATTTCATGAGTGTGGAATTTCAGAAGGAATGACCTGTGGTTGGATGAAAGAGGAAGAAAATTGCATTTATTCACAGACTCTGTAGAAGATGAATTAGGCCTCCAAAGAAAGTAAACTTTGAAAACAGTGATGTGGATCAATGCCTACATAAGTGGTTTCTACAGAGATGTAATGAATGAGTACTGATTGATGTGGTAATTTTGAAAGCACAGGCACTTAAATTTCGTAAGCTACTTGATGGAGATGATGACAAAACATTTAAAGCTTCTGAAGGGTGGCTTTACAGATAGAAGGCTTGTCATGGGATATCCCAGGTTAGTCTTGTAGACGAATCTGTATTTGGTGACATTACAGCAGCAGAAGTGTTTCTTGAATTTATGTGTAATGTGATTCAAGGTGAAGAATTCACAGATGAACAGTTGTACAACTGTGACAAAATGGTGCTACACTATAAACCTCTACCCAACAAGTCACCAGACATTAAAAGGTGCCCAACAAAGAAGGCACAGAAACTAACAAAGAGAAAATTACTGTGCACAAAGAAGACTGGAAATCACAAGCTAAAGCCATTTAAGGTTTGAGAAAGTGAGTTTGTACTATTGCTGAGATGCCACCTGCTTTCCAAAAAAAAAACTCTGTTAGTGTTGGATAACTGCCCAGCTCATCCTTTGGCTGATGTCCTGAAATCGAAAGACGGCAAAGGTTAGTCATGTTTCTGCTAGGGAACACAACTGCGCTAATTCAGCTCATGGATCAGGGCATTATTCAAGACTTCAAAGCCTACTATTGTGGTAAGCTACTTGCTGCAGTTTTGAAGTCAGATATTAGAATTCTAGAATTTTTGAAAACATTAACTGAAAGACATTGCATATAATATTGGATTAGCATGGGAGAAAGGAAGCTCATGAGCAATTAAAAACTGTTGGAAAAAATGTATTGGAAAAGATTAAATCACTAATAATAACTATAAATTATCAGCATTTATCAGCACTACTTGGTGGTAGTCTCAGAACAAATGAACTGGCTGCTTGGATTGAAGTGGATGTGGAAGCTCCAGTTGTGCATTACCTGAGTGAGGAAGAAATGCCAGCCTCTGTGAATAGTGGGAAGACTTTAAAAGCAAAATTCACAGAAGCCATGAATGCATACATACCTTTAAGAAAGTAGAACCGAAATTGGTTGGCCAAATAGAACCGAAAAAGATAGCACGGGACAGTTACAGAGCAATAAAAAGTACTGAAGCCTACAACAGGTACAAGTTGATCTGTAATAGTACCACAAATAAGGCAATGGAGGCGAAGGCTGCATATGAGAAAGCATTAGCTAAGAGAACAAAGAATGGGGACAAGCAATTTTTCACGTATGCAAATACACAAAGAAGAAAGCTAATCTGATTGGACCATTTTGTACTGGGTGTGAGGAAAGTCTTAGATAACCCAGATGATATTATGGATGAATTGAACAGATACTTTGCATTGGTCTCTACTGACGAAAGACCTTCATGCTGAGAAGAGGCTGTGCAAGTGAGGTGGAGCCATACGAAATTAGTGACATTGTAATTACAGATGATTGTTTATTACAAAAACTTTTGGGCATAGAGAAAGTAAGGCTCCCAGAACTGATGGCATATACCCTGTAGCTTTGAGGGAAAGTTCGAGGGAGTGTATTGACCATTGAGGTTAATTACGAGGACATCTTTGGATTAGAAAAACGCCAATGTATTGCCAATACATAAAAGCGATTCTAGGAGTGAAGTTGGTAACAACAGACCAGTTAGTCTGACTTCAGTGGTAGGAAAAATCTTAGTTATGTTGATAATGAAAATGCCTCATCATTCAAGAGGAAATACACACAGCCCCACAGAAAACCACTGAAGCTTATCCTGGAAATGGGAAAATAAGAAAATCCTGGATATTATTCCAGTCAGATAACTTATGGCCTTGGAGGTGAGCATTCCAGTTGTTTGAACTGAAACTTCATAACAACTACCATAGTGGTTCCAAGGTAAATAGGGGTATTAGAAAGATATATTTGTATAGTAGAGTTGAGGCAATGATTAAGAGTGCAATCCAGGGACATTTAGATAGATATGGCATTTTGAAGGAGATATAACATGGATTTGTTATGGGTAAATAATGCTTAACTAACTTAGTAGGCTATTTTGACACAGTTACTCATGAGCTAGATTCAGGGAATAATTTCGACATAGTTTGTTTGGATTTTAGCAAAGCATCTGACTCAGTTCTTCATGAGAGGTTACTGTATAAACTTGAACAGGTTGAGATAACTGGCAAGATTCTAAGATGGACTGCTGGGTGGCTGCAGGGCAGAAAGTCAGGAGTGAGATTCCTCAAGGATTGGTTCTTGGACCACTGCTGTTTCTCATTTACATAAATGACACTGACAAAGGGATAGAAGGCTTTCAGCCAGTGAGTCATTGATTGCTGGAACAAGTTGTCCTCGCAGGTAGTTGAGGATAACAGTTTGAATAAATTCAAAGGTCAACTAAACAGTTACCTGTGGGAGGAGGAAAGCATACAATGTTTCGTATTTACTTGTTTTTTTTTTTTTTTTTTTTTTTTTGCTAGTGCAACAGAAGCTTGTGGCTTCCTTGCACTAGATAACGTGGATGAAAAAGCACAAGCACTCGTGTAAGGAAAAGGCACCAGAAATTAACAAAGTGCTTGTGAACATTTTCATTTATTGCATTTGACCACTATTAACAATTATGTACTGAAAAAATGCGGTCTTCAATTCTGGTAAACTAAATTACACAATATTTCAGAACGAATGCATAAAATCTAAATCCAAAAAAGAATTGTGTATTAGTGGAATGTAAAGGGAATGATATAACCTTTATTACTTTGTCTTTTAGTCTGTACACTTATAAAACATTAGTAAATAAAGTTTTTATTTATTTATTAATAATAAATAAATAAATTTATGTTAAAAAATATACTGGGAAAAAATGGTAAATTTTTTTTGGCTATAACATGGGTATTAAAGTTGTCGCCTGACTTCTGCATTATATCAAGGTTGCACTCTAATTTTAAAACTATACGCATTCATTTTCTTTTTTGAGGATAAATTGTCCCCCCCCCCAAGTAATATGGATTTATGCTTGAATCAGAGATTACACTGTCCTCAAGGACAACAAGACTAACCTGTCATCTTCAATTTCAATGTATGTTTTAATAGATCAATTTACAACTGAGGTGCAAGATGTTGCTTGTCACTTCTTAAATGGGCAAACATTTATATATATATATATATATATATATTTTTTTATGAAAATCCCAAACACGAAAGGGATCGAAACCTATAGTACTTAGTACCGTGCATGGGTTGAAAGAGAAGTATGGGGGGGGGATGCCGGAAACTTTTCTCTAGAGACTAACATGGGTTTCACCACTTCAAGCCTCCAACAAGCAAAGTGGTGGTATTTCACCGGTTGATGAAAGTCATCTGTGCACCGCAATAGCATCAGATTTCCCAAAACAGAATTCCTAAAACACTTCTAGATCCTTCAGATCCCAACTTTTCTATATTCTTACAATGCTCTCTTGCTAAATAATTACATTCTTTACAATTTATTTCCTTTAAAATAAACATAAATAAAAAAATACAAGGTCATCAAGAAAAGAAAAGAACTATTTATTTATGACTGCCCAGTTTTGAATGCCTATAACTGCACCGGAACTGGTAAGTTTGGTGTTATTAATCAGTTAAAATACAGGAGTTTATTATAAAGACTATTCATAAACGTTGATTGAAGTTTACCATAACTGTAGCCAGAAACAAAGCTTCCATGTCCTCCACAATGTATTCAACAGCTTGTGTATTATTTCTGTAGACAATGCCCTTCGGGAACCCATATAGGAAATAATCACAAGTATTCAGATCCAACAGTATGGTAGCCCAAACCATCTAATCCTATATAGTCCAGAATATCAATTAGAGATAATCTTATCATTAAAATGTTTCATCAAGAAATAAAGTAATGTATCAGCCATATGTGGTCTTTCCAGATATTGTTTGAAAAAATGTTTCTTTCATGTTCACCCCCAGGGTCCTGAGTTGGATATCATCATTCTTCTCTTGCTTGGTGATTCCTTTCTTCTTCTCTCTCAGGGTAACTTGGAAATTTTTTTTGGCTGGTGCAGCATAAGCCTCAGGCTTACTTGCACCATATAGCTAATATTAATAATGTCTACTTCCATACCCTAAAGATATGGAACAATATGTCTCAAAGGAGTGTCAGGTCACATTCCATATTAACTGTGTGACACTGAACTGACAAATTCCAGCTGATGAAACTGAACATCAACACCACATCATGCATTTTTCAAGATGCAATGATTGCATAAGGGTCTCACTGCACAACACATGAATATATTCTTTTTACAGTGGAAGCGTGCTTGGTTGATGAACTGCATATAGCAAATAACTACTGTGTTGTTTTCCAAGTATTGAGAAAAATGATTCGCAACAATGGAGAAATCACCTTTTTTTTGACAATGCTAGTCAGGGATTACTGCACCTGCATTTTAAAAGGAATTGGTTTTAAGTTATCACACAATGATTAAATTAATGTTTATAATAAACTCAGCTATTGTAACAATAATTTCACAGATTTTTTTTTGGGCCACGAATAATCACTTCCCATATACATGCAATATTTTCAGGAATCCTCAAACTTCTTTCTGCTAATTATATAATAATCACTTCCTATATACATGCAATATTTTCAGGAATCCTCAGACTTCTTTCAACTGATTTCAGAGAATCACTGTTCAGAAAAATCCAGAAAGACCCAAATTACAGAGGGCCTTCTACACTTTTTCTGTAACCAAATCTAACTTTAAACTAACACTAACAAAACTGCCAGTTTTATAAAATATTTTCACCAAAAAACAAGCCGCTCAGCAGTGTACTCGATCTTGCGTACAAAATTTTTCCCACTAAGTGAACCACCACTAAATGGTTGAAAGCTCACATGTCATATGTATTTAATGACATCAACTAAATAATGCTGCCCCATTTGCCAAAAATATAGGCATTCACAAAACCATCTTTTCTTGATGATCCCATATAATATAGATACATGAGTAATTGAACAGTTTATGGAAAAAATGAAGCCATCTGGAAATAGAATAACTTTTATTCAACATGTCACCTGTAAGAGGCTAAACAACCTTCTCTTATCTTTTTCTACACAACTTGCACAGAACCCATTGTCTTGTCCCCTAACCACTCCTCAACCAAATGGATTATATCATTATTTGTTTTTGTCCCTTTTCTCTCCCAAAAGATTGAAATCCACTTTGATAGCTGAAGGTCTACTCAGAATTTATCTAGCAAGGAGACCCTTCACGATGCCAGTCCACAAGCTATTGCTTGGTCTTCGGATCATAGTAATAAATCCAAGTTTCATCCACAATCATCAACTGGCTAACAAATTCATTTGAATTCCGGGCAAATTTTTTTGTAAGAATTATCTTTGCATAATTAATTCAACACTCCATCTTCTCATCTGCATTCAACTTTTGGTATCCATTTCACACAGGCTGTTTCCAATTACATGATTGCTATTAATGGGCTCAACATTTAATTTTTATACTCAGGTCTCTGCTAACAATACAATGCACTCTTTCAAGATATGTTTAGTGTCTTTGCTATATACTGTAACCCATTCCAATGATCTTTCAAAATTAAGATGTTTTCTGTGGATGACAGAGTTATGGGTTCATTTTTGGGGACTTCATGATCCCTTGAATTCAATTCTTGATAGTACTGTATGATGGACAAGCATCATGTAATGTCTCCACCACATTCTTAAGGATTTGTTAAAAAAACAAAAAAGTATTTTTACAGTCATATTAAAGATAAAAAAATTCTCCTGAATTCGAAAGCTTAACATTAAAAAATAATAAAATGTCCAAAAAGTGAAACTGCCCATATTCCACGCAGTAACCTTTAAGGTATATACCATAAAGGTCTGCTAGCCACATATTACCTTCTTTTTTTTCTCTTTGTTAGTTGGCGCATCGGCTTCTGTGGCCATAATGCACCTACCAAAGTTTTTGCATTTTACTCTGATCCAAGACCGAGGAGGGATTCGAACCTGCAACCTTTGGGTTGGGAACTGAGCATGGCTGTCGTCCAGTGTGGACGCACGTTTTCCGTGCTCCTGGGTTTTGTCTCTGAATATGTCGTTACAGTACCTGCTAGTTAATTAAAAGTGTTCTAATTAGAAGAACTACTATAGTGGATCTCAGGGTGAGAAACTTTTGCTCATTTACTGGGAACTTTTCAGGTTATTTACGTTTTCTATCTATATCCTTTGTTGCCAGACCATACTGGTCACCATGCGGCTGACAACAGGGCTATAAAGAGGCACCAATTACACTGTGGTTGCCACGCAAATACCCTGCACTTAACTTGGGAGGCTTGTGTGACAATGGAATGTATACCCCCCTTGTGTGACAACAGAATGTGTAGAATTCCCCTCCGGCGCAGGAATTAGTTAGTAAAGACATCTATTCCTTCAGTTGTGACCTTGACTGCCGCATTTCACTAATTGTGAATGTCCATCTGAAGGCACTATACAGAGTATTTGCACTTGACTGGGGAGGCGTCCCAATCAGAGTAACATTGAACATGCTTCTGCCCCAAAATTGAAATGTTATTGTGGACTTAAATGCAAGGAACAATGATTCTAGTGTCCTCTCTCCCCCCACCATCTGCCATAGACTCTCATGGACAGATCAAATCACCATAACTACACCATTAGTGTAAAAATTGTGTTCACCATCACAACCTCCGTCATAGAAAACCCCAACAGAAATTAGTCTCATCTCTCAAAGACTAGTTTCACTCTCGGGCATCCCCCCCCCAACCAAATTGTAACAGGGGAAGTTAAAAACTTGAACTGAACGTTGCCAGGCAACAAATTTCACCATGGACTCACGGTTGCATCATTTGCTATCAGCTCACAGGCTCTTCCCGACGGAGAGGTCCTGAACTCGTTAATCCGAAGTCAGACACCAACTGGGACAAAATGAGCAATTCAAATCAGAAAATCACAGAACAAACTATGGACGAAGAAAAACTAACAAGGACATCACAAACAAGATAAAAATGATGAATTGCATATAATAGAGCAAAGTGGAGATGGCAACGTTGCACTGCCACAGCCAATACCCAAAAAGAAGTACAAGGAACACGCCGCCCCGAAGTTGAGAAGGGAGACAAGATCAAGGCAAACCTAAAGAACAACAAGATAAAGAGGACATCCGAACAGAAAACAACGAAGATGCAAGCAAACAGCCTGAATCCCCAAACATTGACCCCAGGCTGCCGGAAGGCACTGTGCTAGACCAGGTACTGGCCCTTCGGGTAGAGCTCGAAAACAAACTAAAAGAGCCAACAAACAGAATCACTGCAGCCCTCAGAGGCAAGATTGTGGGAATCTGGACTAAACTAGAAACAGTCCTCCACAAGGTCAACGGCGAGGCAGAAAGAAACGCGGCGAAATTAGAGGCCTACCTGGAATGTAGGGGGCACACAAATGCAACAGCGCACCCCTAATATACCAGCCAAGGAACAACCAGGGAATAAAACGCTACTCCCAATGCCTAACCTTGTAATATCTAAGACCCAAAAACACCAAGGAAATTGGTACAAGTGACAAAATCAAGAACAAACTAATAAGCACTATGAAGGATGACTTCCAGCAAACAAGAATAAGAGGAATACACAAACTGAGGAGCGTAGGACTCGTGATCGAAACTGAGTCAAAGCGAGAGATGCAAGAGATAATTGAAAACCCTAAGATTGCTGCCTTGGGCCTAACAGCTAAGCCACCAAAAAGGAAAGGTCCGGCAATAATAATTTATGACGTGGACAAGGATGTCACACCTAACCAACAAGCATCTGAGCTGTACCACAGGAACTTACAGAGCAAAATTCCGGGAAAGGACCCATAAGAAACAGTAATACCCAAATACTTCATACAAGCGAGAAACGGAATAAATAAAAATTGGGTAGTTGAGCTTATCCCGGAGGCCTGGAAGGGCCCGAAAGACCAAACAAGGGTTTTCATTGAATGGGGAAGCCACCGCTATCATGAACGAGTAATCATACCGTAATGATACCGTTGCTGCAAGTTTGGCCACACGACACACACGTGTGCACAAATCACCCCAACATGTGGCCACTGCTCTGAAAAGGGCCACGATTTTAACGTCTGCCCCCACAAAGATAAGGAACCCACCTGCGTTAACTGCAAGACTATGAAATTAAACCACAAGCACTCACTTGGGGACCCGAAATGATCTACATACCAACGAACCAAAATCTTATACCAAAGCAGGATCAACTATGGGAACGAGAATTAAGAATTATAACACAAATATGCTGAAAATAATCCAAATTAACGCACAACGGGCGAGAGCAGTGGCTGACCAGATACGGACCAAAGCCGAAGATGAGAACTTGGATGTCATTATAGTCCAGGAACCGTATACACATCTAAAGTGGGTCGCAGGGTACCCACACGGATGACGACACCCCGTGGGCTGCCATTTTGGTAAGAAACACCAACATCAGCACAACTAAAATCACACAGCTGTGTACTCCATGGGCTGCTCGGGCACAACTTGGCACAGCATTAGGATCCCTATATGTCGTGGCACTCTACTGCAGACCAGGACAAGATATAGACTTTGCAATCGACTACCTCCAATGCCTACCAAATCAAAGAGTCATCATTCGAGCTGATGTCAACTGTCGCTCTCCGGCATGGCATAGCATCACCCCAGACAGGCGAAGAACTCGAAATGGACAACTCTTAGAAGACTACCTTGCAGGATCCCATCTAACTGTACTAAATCGACCCCATCAACTGCCAACATTTTCGAGCACCCTCTGGGAGGCCACAATTGTTTGTTTGTTATTTGGTTTTTAGGAGCATTAGCAACTAAGGCCATATTGCTCCGGGATATGCGGTGGTCATTCCCTGACCTTTCCACATCCTCCGTATTTGGTGGTGACGGGCTCGAACCCCGGTCTAATCAAGAAACGTGTGCTATGCACTGCTGCTCCTTCCCACCTGGCTACGGAGTCGCCACTGGGAGGCCACAATCAGCCACACATGTGACTGATTGGAGGGTGGAGGAAGCATGGACCACCGGGCAATAACCTTTTCAGTTGAAAGACAACTAACAAGAATAACTCAAACAAACCAACCACAAAAGAGATATGCAGACTGGACGCTATAGAGAGCTGCTCACCACGGCAATTAGACACAATCTGGAAAACCTAAACCCCCAGAGCGACCCGGATGACCTTCAGAAAGAAACTACAAAATTATTACTGAACATCAGTGATCGAGCGATAAAAATAAAAAACCCAAAACCTGGCGCAGTACCCTGGTGGACACCAGAAATTGCAGTACTACGACGACAAATGCAAAAAACAAGAAAACACTTCCAGAGAGCTCACAGAACCTGGCCCAAAAACGAGGTGGAGGTCCTGAGACAACATTACAGAGAAGCTAGGAACCATTACACAGACACCATAAAAAAAGTAAGAAGCATTCCTGGGAGTGCCTAGTGTCTACTTCTGGAAACACCAACCCCTGGGGCTTAGTCTATAAGGTGATAACCAATAAGCTCTCCAGGGGTGAGGTCATTAGTACTACCAGGATACCGGAGGGAAACCTAACGACCACCTGGGAGCAGTCAATGGGCAACATATTGGACAGAATCTTTAAGGAACCAGGAATACTAACCATGCAAGAACAACACAAAATTTGCAAGGACAACACAAATTATAACACCGCGGCAATCGAACCCCCCTTTACCCTGGAGGAGCCCAGTGAGGCTGCCACCAAGATCAGAAATCGCAAATGCCCAGGACTGGACATGATTGAACCAGGGATCTTGAAGAAAACTGCAGAATTTGCACCGCACTTACTACTTACTCTATACAACAGATGCCTGGAAACAGGCAAATTCCCCACAGCATGGAAAACAGCAAACACCAAGTTGTTACTTAAAAATTCTTAAATCAGACTGCCCAGAGTCATATAGACCTATCACACTGCTCTCAGTGGTCAGCAAACTATATGAGAGACTGCTGCACAAGCGAATCAAAAGCCACTATGAGAGGACAAACCTGGCAGCTAGGAATCAGTTCGGATTTAAGCCGGGTTTCTCCACAGTGGATGCACTTGGAAACCTGCTTTGGAAGGCACAAGAATGCAGAAAAAAATACCTACTAGTCATTTCAACTTATTTTGCCGGGCGTTCGACACTATGGTGGCCGAGCATCCTAGGCAGACTAAGGGTAGCTGCAATCCCTATCAACTTATAAAAGGTAATGGAGGACTAGCTATCTTGCAGGAAAGTAGAAATAAATGCCAACTACCAAAAAGTCACAAGATCTGTACACAGGGGCTGCCCGCAGGGGTCTGTCTTGGGGCCACTCCTTTGGAACATGGTCTTCGACGAGCTCCTGGACCTGGGGCTGATCGGGGCCCAGGCCTTTGCAGACGACCTTATTCTTACCATTGAGGCTGACTCAAGAGTCCAACTGAAAACCACCGCAAACCAAGCTCTACAGAAAATACAAAACTGGGCTACAAGAAACCAGTTAAAAATTTCACTGACGAAAACCACATCTATTCAACTAAAAGGAACCCTGCAAATATGGCATCCACCCCACATTAAAATAGAAGGTGTGACCATTAAACTTGGCAACCAAATGAAATATCTAGGAGTTATCCTAGACAAAAACTTATCCTTTCAACCTCACCTACAATATATAAAATGACGAAGATAAGACATTACTCGGCACTGGTGGCGAGGGTTACGAGAAAAGACTGGGGATTAAAAAAAAACAACACTAACGTTGTATTATAAGGCAACCTTCATCCCTGCGATAACTTATGCTGCTGCAGTGTGGTACAGCAAAACAACGCTTGCAGTCAATAGGAGAACTCTGGATATGATACAAAGGACCATTTTATTAACAACCACACGAGCATGCAGAACAGTAAGCACACCGGCATTGCAGGTGCTTGCTGGAGCGCTCCCCCTCGATTTGGAGACTGTAAAAGCTGGCTTGCTCTTCCTGCATGCCACTTTCCAGGATTTCATAATTGACCCAGCGAGTAGTACAAAAACAGAAAATGTCTGATAACGGGCCTACCTACTTCGGGAGTGGCAACAAAGATGGATCGATACAACAAAAGGAGAAATCACAAGAAAATATACCCCAAGCAACCGGCCTGGTACTTTCCGGGGAAGCAATTAACTACGCTCCTTACTGGTCATTGCCCCTTTAAGGAGAAGCTGCTCGGGTTCGGCCTTGTTGAGGACCCCAACTGCAAGTGTGGGGAGGTCGAGAACTGGAATCACTTGATCTACGACTGCCCAGAATACGAAGATCTCAGAGGCATCCTGATCACAAAGATACACTATCTTCCGAAAGGACTGGAATCCCACTTCACTGACACAGAAGAATACAGAACACTTTCTCAATATGCGCAGGACCTCTTTGAGAGGAGAAAACTGCTAATTGCTATAAATCGTGCCTGACGAAAGACCACCACAAGTTAAACTGTACAATACCATAAAATACTATCCAATGGAGTTACTACAGAGAAAAACCTTGAGACAAGGCTTACTGTGTCTCCTCCTCTTCTCGCCATTCCCACTTTCCCTTCTGGTAGGGCATGGTCATGCCTCACTGTGACATGGGGTTGCCTCCTTTCTCGACTCCATACTTCTGTCTTTTTCCCCCAGACTTCAGTCTCCCCACCCACTCTACCTGCACATACGCAAGCGAATGTCCTAAACATCAGAATTGATTTAATCATCTCCAAATTACGTTTTTTGCCCACACACTCTGCCTTTCAAAAATTTAGCGTTATTCCTCATCAAATTTACCAAAAAAATATATTTATATATATATATATTTTTAGGTCCTAGCCGAAATCTCAGGAAATTAAGCGGCAGGACCTGCCAGAGTAAATCTTAGTCTACTGGTGTTTCCTGGTCTGCCTCCATGGGGCGAAAGTGGGGCAACCTTGGGCCTCAGTAGGGGTCCAGCGGCTAAACGACCAGATGAACAATGGTACATGACACTACACATATACAATATCCATAAACTTTGAAATCTCTGGCATTTCCCAGCGAACTGGTTCACCCACAATGAAAGCAACGAGGAGATGGGGGAAACCCCTGGTGCCGTTTGACCCTAAACACACTTTACAACTTTTGGGTTGCCAGGCAGGCACTTTACCCACCAGGTTAGCCCAGTTGTCACATATTATCTTCATTAAACTGTTCATCAGTATTATCACAAAATAAATTCTTCAAAATCCCTTGGCTTAATATCAAAGGAAGTTACACAGTGTAAGAAGGTTCTCATTTTTTAAAATTTTTTTTTTATGATCTTGGACTTGGTGATCACATGTGGAAGTTACACAATGAGAGGCAGCTGTAATGTTTCTCATTGTTCTTCAAGACATTGATTTCTATTCAGTCCATTGAAATACTGAACATGTTTTTAATCTGGGTAATCTCTCTGAAAAGAAGCTATTCTAACATTCTAAGCTTTGTTCATCTTTTTCACTTTGTTGGTTTGTATAAATTTATGTGAAAGATCCAAAGTGAAAGAAATATCCCATCTTCACAATGCTGCCATAAAGTCCCTCAAATACATAATTTAGTTATTCTTTACTGTTTTTTTCATCAATAAAATCACTGTTACAAGCAAGAAAAATATGGCCTCACAGATAAGAAATTATACTGTATTTCAATAACACTATAATAACTGCTGACAACCATGTATTTTATTATACATGGTTGTTAATTAACCAGGTATAATATGTTTTATAATGTGCATTACTTGTCTGTTTGCAAATCTATCTGTAACAAGGAAAGATGACACAGCCAAACAGGATGCTTTTGCTATGTTTAACTGCAAGAGTATGAGGAGATTAAGTGCACATTCGGAATTCTGACGGGCTTCAATGGTTTGAAGAACAGGGCTCATACGGTTGATGAAACTGAATTGAGGGACTCAGCTGTCTAGCTCAATGCTAGAGCACACACAGAAGCATCAGACATGTTGTTGTTGTGGTGTTTTCTGGCACAAGGGCAACTTAGGCCATATTGTGCCAGACAACATGATGTTCTCAACCACACACATCTCTGGTCCCACAAGGAGTAGTTATCGCTGGTGACTATTGTTACAGAAACAGGAAATACATATTTTGTAAAAAGATGGAATAGGAAATCTGGGGATTAATTTAACAGGTATATGGCAACGTTGAGAACAAGTCAGAAGTTAGGATTAAATATGAAAGTTTCTCCAATTCTATCCAGATATGGGATAGAAGGGAGTCTGTAATGAAAGCCTTGTCAATTAATTTTGCCCTGAAGAGACTGTGCAAGGCTCAATGGGAAAAATTTTTCTCAATGTAGTCTGTGCTTGTTAACAAGACAGATTATTATTACAGGGATGAGATACACTTAAATAGAAGAGGTGCAAAAATATTTGGTGAAGCTATCTAGCAAATGTTCAATAGATTAAAAAAATTATCAGCTTCAGAAGATACAGCAACCACAAGCAGAAGTGATTCTTGTGCTACTTCTATAGGGATATACAATGGCGAGAAAACCAAGGGGTTTTATATAGTACAAGACAAATACATGGTGCCCATATACTTTGCTTGCACAGCCCAGGGGGCCAACTGTGATATCAATAGTCCAACCTAGGTCAGCGACTCTAACTTGATAAACAATCTCTTGTTCTGAGTTTAGTTTTTTTTTACACTTTGATTTGTGTTAGTTTGTTGTAATTTTCTGATATCATTTGGCTGCTCTCACCTCCAACAGTGGTCTGGGACAGGCATCCAGGCAGTAATTCTCTGGGTGGCAGAGAAGAGCAAGTGCCAATTCATTAAGATAGAAAGAGAGAGAAATTTTGTTTTTGTGCCTTTAATGAAGTTGTTAGGTCAATTTTTAATTCTTCTGGAGGGGTCCATTCTGATCCAGTTCTTTTGTATTAATGTTTATTTGTATTTATCTGTGTTTTGAGTTAACTAGTTTGATTAAATTTTTTTCTTTTGAACTGTGTTTTTTAAAGAGAATTAAGCCTAATTTGCAGAGTTAAGATTCAAAATCTTGGTTGGAGCAACCTATTGAGCAGGGGTGGCCAATGAGTCGATCGCAGATTTAATTTCGGTCAATCACAACGAATCTTAAATATACAGTCATCCCTTGATTTGTGCACCTTGTGCAATGAAATTGAGATAGTAGATCGCGGCACATTTTGAAGGAAAAAAGTAGATCGCATCACAAATTAAGTTGGCCACTCCTGCTATAGAGGACTGCAGGCTATATATAGGACCAGCATGGCTTAACATAAGAGGGCAAAAAGGGTACAAGAGGATGATGTGAGCTCTGAGGACGCGTAAGGCTAGTGCTGCTTTGAGTCATCTCATGACAAACATTAAGGACTCTGTGCAGATGGAGAAAACAGAGGAGACAACAAAAAAAAAAAAAAAAAAGACAGGAAAAAGGGCAAAGTAGTATAGGTGTTTAAGTTCTAACGGCACCAGGGATTTTCCCCATCTCCACGTAGTGTACATTGTCGTGTGATACAGTACACTGTACAGGTCAGAGATTTAAGTGTATTGATATTGTGGTGTGTACCATTGTTCTGGATATTTAGTCGCTGGGACCGTGGTGGGTCCCAACGTGGGCGAAGTAGTAGCAGTAGTAATGGCAAATGATGCAAAAAAGCAAGCTTATATAGCATCGGCCAATAAAAAATAAAAAAAAATAGTTCACTCATCTGTAGCCTCCAAGAATTTGTCCAGTTCTCCCTTGAATTTATTCAACCCATTCCTCTTCCACACCAACAGATGGAGGCCTATTCCAACAATCAACGATCTGCTGGCCTTCAGCCAGCAGGTGGTTGATTGTTGGGAAAGGCTTCCTGCAACCATCCTTCCTCAACTTGAATTTATGTTCCCTCATGCATGCAATCTTGGCAACTGGAAGAACACCATTAACATGCAGCTTACACAATCCATTCAAGCCTTTCTAGGTAAGAGCACTCTTTTGTTCCCTTCATCAATCTGGTTGCCCTTCTCTGCACTCCAGCAGTTCTACATCCTTCCTACAATGAGGACTCCAGACCTGTATACAGTACTCAAGATGTGGCCTAACTATGGCCTTATACAAAAGGATAATCACCTCCTTCTCCCTGCTGACAAAGTTTCTGTATATCATTCATAAAACTACATGAGCTGTCCTGGCAGCATGTCTGCACCGCTCAGAGAATTCCATGTCTGACTGCACAATTACCCCCCGGTCTTTTTCATTCTCCACTACCCTGCATGTGGAACCACACAGTCGATAAGTTACTCTGGGGTTACTGCTACCCATATGCAACCTTCCATTTGTCAATGTTAAATTCAACTACTGTTTCTCAGTCCATCAAATCAATTTTCCTATATCTTGTTGCAGTAGCTCACCCTGATGACTGTCGTTAACCACCCTGCCAACCTTATCTGCAAACTTAGACATTAAAGCCTAATATACCTTCATTAATATCATTGATAAATACTGAAAACAAAGACAGACCCAAACACTAATAACATAAGTCCAGAAAGAGTAGTGCCCATTGATAACCACTCTGTCTTCTTCCATTTAACCAACCCTTTATCCACAGCAGTAACTTGCCCTTGATGCCACATTTTTCCAGTTTGTATAGCAGTCGCTCATGTACAACAGTATCAAAAGTCCTTCCTGAAATCCAAGTATATGATGTCAAAACTATTTCTCTGCATCGATTGATTAGACAAGCCAGCCCCTTGACAAATTCATGCTGTGATCGCAGTATAATTGCATGCCCATTCAAATGGTCCTGCATTACTTCTTTAACCAGTGGTTCCATTATTTTCTCTGGAGCAGACGTTAAGCTAACAGTTCTGTAATTACTCGTGTCACCTTTTGATCCCCCTTTATGTGTTGGGGATATATTCGCACATATCCAGTCTGTATGGACCTCCTCGGAATCCAAGGATGCTCTGATAATTATGGCTAAGGGTTTGCTTCTCTTCTTTGCCACCTCCCTTAATATAGCTGGATAGATGCCATCTGCCCTAGGTGCCTTTATGTCCACTCTCAAGAATTTCTCATCCACTTTCCTTTCAGTTTTCATAAAGTCATTTAGCTCCTCGTTAGAGTTTGATAAACTTCTGGCATCCTCTTCCCTAAAGAATTCCTCATGTGTGAATGTAGATGCAAAATACCTATTCAATTTGTCTGCAACCTGAGCAGGGTCATCAACAGTTAATCCACAGCCATCAAATGGCCCAATGATTCTACCCCTTCCTTCTACTCTTAATATTAAGCATAGAAGTTTTTGCTGTTTTTCTTTGCATTCTTTGACAGAGATTTACCACAATCTGCCTAGCTTGCCTAACCTCCTTTGTGACTTGATTAAAGACTAATTTATATCTACCATACGCTTCTGTATCACCTGATAATTATATATATCCCGTGCACTTTTCTTCTCTGCCACAGGTCTCAATAGTTCATCTGACATCCATTTGGATCTAAGCCCTGAACAGTATTTCTCCGTTGGTATGAAAAGCCTAGTAGCTTCTCTGATTACTTCCCATTTAGAATTTGCTGTTGGTGACAACATTAGTTGATCCCACTGCACACAATTTATAAACTGAGACCTCTGTAGTCACCCTTATGAAAGCAAAAGCCTTTCCCTTTACCCTTGACAGTAGTTATGTCTTTAATTAAATTCCACATATTGCGACTGCTGCCATCCAATGGGTCTTTTACCTGCAGATTCCGAAGTAATGATGAAAAGGAGGAAACTTCCAGGTTTTGAAGATATTACAGAAATGAGGACACAGTTAAGGAAGTTCCTTTTTAATTATAGCAATAAAGTGAACAGAGCAGTCATGAGTGTGATCCTAGATAGCAGAATGCTTAAAGATAAGGCTATCAAGATATTTATTGAAAACCAAGTCTTGAAGGCAAAAGTTGATTGGATCATTGCAGGAATGGAACTGCAAATAGGACTATACAGTATACAGTTGTGGAGAATTGGAGAACTCCAAACATATTATAAGTAGCTGCTTGGAGTATGACGATGTAAGAAGGCAATTTTATGCTGAGACTGGAATTGCAGACTGGCATCCCCATGTGGTTTATGAGTCTATAAAGAATATTTAAGTTTTTTTAGGGAGAACGAGATAGGGCTGATTGTAAATGGTGTAAAAAAATGTGTGTGTGTGTGTGTATATAAATAAAATATTTTATGTATAAAATATTGTAAGTAGAATGCAAGAAGGAGATTTTATTGAATTAAATCTAATGAATGTACGGTATACACTGGGAGAGATATATGGTATGAAAAAGAGGAAGAAATGACCAGAAATTAAAATAAAGATAAGAAGTGAAAAAGCAACCAAGATGAAAAAACATTGCAGTGTCCTTCACAATTTCAGTGTCATCATCAGAGGTCACCCACCAAAATTATGAAAAAGACAGCAATATTCTTGCTTCTGTTTCCGACATGCTCTGTATGCTATGGTGCATGTGTGTGGTTGCCATGTGTTGCGAAGGCAAATTTAGATTTTGAACTTTGCAGTAAGATTATAATGGAATGTGCCAATAAAAGTGGTTATGATACATGGTCCATACAAATCATGGATGACTTTACAGAAGCAAGTGAAAAGCATTGAAAAAACTGGATAGACTAAAGTAAGGAATATCGGTATAGGCAGGAAGAAAGGGACTTACCGTTACTTTGTAAAACTGACCAAAAGACCAAGATGGCGGGGTGCCGGTATATTTATGTGTGGGTACGCTAGTGCCTCCTAGCATTAGGTGTGCAAAAAAAAAAAAAAAAAAAAAAAATTTTTTTTTTTGGTATGGTGTCTATAAATTGAATTGAAATGGGTGGTGATGATGAGCTAGGTTAAATACATGTGTCCAAACTGTCCAGGATAGTTAAGAAATATAACAGCTGACAAAGTAGCAGTAAAAAGCAGCTAAACTTTTAAGGCGAAAAACAGATTGGATAAAGTTAGAAACATGTATATATTGTAATCATATTTAATTCTAACTTTCATTTCATTATATTCCTACTACATTTTTCACACAACTGACCTTAAATACATGATGCACTCACTCTCAGACCTTCGTTCAGGGTCCTAACTATAGGAACGGGTTTGCAACCCCGAACTACCCGAGCCCAACTACTTATCTCTACTTCATTCATCTTTCTGCTTTACTAGCCACTACTTCTTATGTCCTGTGAGCCATTAGTCTACCAAATGCAATAGCGGGACACTACTTTCTAATTTTACCCAATCTATTTTTCGCCTTAAAGTTTAGCTACTTTTTACTGCTACTTTGTCAGCTATTATATTTCTTAACTATCCTGGGCAGTTTGGACATTATGTATTTAACCTAGCTCATCATCACCACCCATTTCATTTCAATCTATACAGTCATCATCACCACTCATTTCATTTCAATTTATACAGACACAAAAAAAAAAAAAAAAAATTTTTTTGCACACCTAACGCTAGGAGCCGCTAGCGTACCCACACATAAATATACCGGCACCCCGCCATCTTGATCTTTTGGTCAGTTTTACAAAGTAGCGGTAAGTCCCTTTC
Organism: Mastigoproctus giganteus; assembly: GCF_048544385.1. Taxonomy (NCBI): domain Eukaryota; kingdom Metazoa; phylum Arthropoda; class Arachnida; order Uropygi; family Thelyphonidae; genus Mastigoproctus; species Mastigoproctus giganteus. The sequence goes on from NC_143578.1 coordinate 67,611,755, forward strand.
TTCCTGTCTATACCGATATTCCTTACTTTAGTATATCCAGTTTTTTCAATTCTTTTCGCTTGCTTCTGTAAGTCATCCATGATCTGTATGCACCATTGTATCATAACCACTTTTATTGGCACATTCCATTATAATCTTACTGCAAAATTCAAAATCTAAATTTGCCTTTGCAACACGTGGCAACCACACACGTGCACCATAGCATACAGAGCATGTCAGAAACAGAAGCAAGAACATTGCTGTCTTTCATAATTTCGGTGGGTGACCCCTGATGATGACATTGAAATTGTGAAGGACACTGCAATGTTTTTTCATCTTGGTCGCTTTTTACACTTCTTATCTTTATTTTAATTTCCGGTCCATTTTTTCCTCTTTTTCATACCATATATCGCTCCCAGTGTATACCACACATTCATTAGATTTAATTCTCAATAAAATCTCCTTCTTGCATTCTACTTACAATATTTTATACATAAAAATTTATTTACACACACACACACACACACACACACACACACACACACACACACACACACACTATGGCTGTAGGGTACATTTTGCTAATGCAGTGTCCCTGAACCATAAGCTATGTTATCTTCTTTTTAGTACTGGCACATCCCCCCCCCATATTAATTAGCCTCTTAATACCATTATTCTTTATTATATATATATACACAAAAATAAAAAAGTAAGGTATGGCAGATGCACCAAAACATGCAAAGGTATATGTAAGTATGTAAGAATAGATAAGTCTGATAAACTTTGCACAGGTGGAGGTGAACAAAGTGCCAAGAGCTAGAACGGCAAGGATAGTAGAAAAAAAGAAGTATTGTAGTTTTGTAAAAGTCGAAAGAATGTTAACATCCTAAAAGTTATGATGAATTAAGACAATTATGGACTGAATTTCAAACCCAATTAGAGGTGAGAGAACTGTAAAGTAAAATAATTAATACCAAATGATTAAACAAATAAAATAAAAAATAAAAAAGGTGGTAAAGCTGTCATCAGATATGGGTGGGCAAATTTAGTTATAGGTCAAAAACAAGGATAGCAAAAATGCAAAATCTGATGTCAGCTGCAGTAAATATTGATACATGGTCAGCCATTTCATCAGGGGACTACACCTGATCATGTATCAGGAACTGCATTACAGTTTCAATATAGTCTTCCCATTTATCAGGAATAAATTTAGTTATAATTTACTATGAACTGGCCAGTCCTAATCGTATTTGTACAGTTGTAATATTATATGGTGGGATTTGCACTACTTGGTAAGCAATAGCTATACAAGTAATGCTTGTATAGCTATTACCCATGGAGTTATTTTCTTTGGAATGATTACTTTGTCTCTTTATGCACTAAGTTTTTACTTTTTAAGTATTCACTTGATATGTTTTAACAATCCTTCATGAAATTACTTATAATTCACTTCCCATGTTGAGGCTTTATTGACATCTCTGCTTATGTTTTCAGGTAGATAATAATATATGTAGGTAAATGCAATGGGTCTTGGATCTTTCAAGTATAAGTTACTTTACGGTTCCAAAATATTTGGTACCTTAGAGCACTATCTTTTGTCCTCAGTCAACTAAGTATTACCTTGTATTATTTGCACTAAATCTACTCATCAAACCACCTTTGGATGTATACTAATCTCTTTCAATATTGAGTATATTCATTACTACTAATATTTTATTCAGTACCTGTTCACTTTTGGATTCATCACCTGTATGCATCTAATACTATCTTTGGATCTTTATATTACAAATTTCCCGTATAAGTTATTTCTACAGTCTCCTAATGATTTGATGCCTAACTCCCCACAATTAGGTCTACAGTCATCTAGTTATATGCATCTTGGATTTATTTCTTATTCTTTCATCATTGGATTTTAACTAGATATCCTCATCAAATCACCTATGGATTCTTTCAACATTGAATATATTCAATTATTATTACTTAAATTATCTTCGGCACCTTTCACCTCTGGATTCACATTTGGAACTACCTTTGGATCTATCAACAATAGATTTATTTATTTTTACAGAAATGATTACTGATTTTGCATCAGCATTTGTTCATAGGTAATGCATCATAAAGATGCCATTTTGGACTACAGGTTATAATTCTTAACCTTGCTTCTCCATCTCAGGATATTATGTTATTCTTTACATGTTTTCTGCTTTTTATGTTTACATATGTAATTACTTATATCCTGGATTTAAATATTTTTATATGTAAGCAATACTCCCCTAGTAAAATTAGTAAAATTTTGATTTATATACTATGATTATACAACATTCATATTTTGCTAATTATATAGTAGCCATATCACTTGGTCTACTTTCAATTAATTTTGATCTACATTCATTTTTTACTTTCTGTTTTACTTAGCTTCTCACTGCTATGTTCAATACTTTTTATTTATCTATGAACTGTTTTATGTTTATTTTCTGTATACCTTATGACTTTATATTTGTAAAGTCCTATTATTTCAACCACATTTCTACGTTATAGATATACTTTCTCTTTTCCAACACTATTCTTATGTATCTCTATGCTGTTAATTTTTCAAAATACGACTGTAGAGGTCACTATTTCCATTTCTTCACAGCTCTCTATTAAGTCTGTTATGCTGCTATAAATTGCCATATCCTGTAGCTAAGTTGGTTGGTTGGTTATTAGGAGTTTTATGGCACATCAGCATATAAGGCTATTGTGCACCAACCTATAGCTAAGTCACTAATACTTTAGATACATTCATCTACTCTACTAAATATGTGCACTGTATTTTACCATCTTCTTCCTTCCGATACGCATTACTTGAAAACTCTAGGTATCTTTACTTTCCTCATTATACTTTCGGTTTCTGTTTCGGCTTGTTTTGACTTACAAGGGGTAGAATTTTTTTCAGCCTGGACTGTACTTGTTAACAGGAGAGATTGCTTCTACAGGGATGGGATACACTTAAATAGAAAGGGTGCAAGAATATTTGCTGATGCTATCGAGGCAGTGTTAGGTGGATAGGAAAACTGCTAGCTTGGGGGATACGAGGCCTATTATATTTCAGAGGTGAAAGTGATTCTTGCACTGCTTCTATTCGAATGAGCAGCAGCCTGAAAAACAAGATGCATGGTATTTCAGAGACTGCTGGGAGCCATTGCGGTACAAATAAACACATGGGTTGTGTTAGGGTAGCTAAGAATAGAAACAGGTGCAGGTATACTTGCGTGTACACCAATGCTAGGAGTTTAGTAAATAAATTTGATGAATTTGAGGTATTGCTCAAAACATCAAAGGCAGATATTGTTGGGATATCAGAGACGTGGTGTCACACAGATATAAGGGATGCAGAACTGCAATTTGGGGAGTACGTCTACAGAAAGGATAGACAGGATAGGAAGGGGGGAGGGGTTATGCTATTAGTTAAGAAACACATAAAAACCAAGGAAGTGAAGCCAGTCGACATCACTGGACAGTGCAGTGTCGAGTCAGTTTGGTGTGACATAAGCATTGGGAGATCAAAATTGAGAGTAGGAGTGTGCTATAGGCCTAATGACTCTGATGAGTATAATAAGGAACTGTACAGGGAAATAGAGTGGGCCAGTAAATCAGAGAGTCTTATAATGGGAGATTTTAATTTCCCAGATATTGACTGGAATTTGGGGGCTGGTTACTCACACACTAGCAGGGCTTTTGTGGATTTATTGGATGATTGTTTTCTACATCAGCATGTTCAGGAGGCAACTAGAGGGAGTAATACTTTTGATTTGATTATCAGCAGTGATTCTTCATGCATTAAGAATCTGCAGATAAATGAACCACTAGGTGGCAGTGATCACAGTGTGCTGAAGTGGGATTTACTGAAAGAGGTAACTACCATTAGGGGTAAAGGGAAGGGTTATTGCTTCCGTAAAGGCGACTACGATGGACTGAGACAGTATTTAAATTCTATACAGTGGGACCAACTGATGATGTTACCAACAGCAAATTCAAAATGGGAAGCATTCAAAGAACATATCTTGGAAGCTACTAGGCTTTACATACCAACTAAGAAATATTGTTCAAGGTTTAGGCCAAAATGGATGTCAGATGAACTAATGAGGCATATGGCAGAGAAGAAAAATGCATGGGATACTTACAAATTAACACATGACACAGAAGTTTATGATAGATACAAGTTGATATGCAACCAAGTTACAAAGGAGGTTAGGCAGGCGAAGGCAGATTACGAGAAATCCTTGGCAAGGGATGCAAAGAAAAACAGCAAAGAGTTCTTTACTTATGTAAACTCTAGAAGGAAGGGGATGAATCAGATTGGTCCACTTGATATTGATGGGTCAACTGCTGATGATCCTGCTCAGGTAGCTAACAAACTAAATGAATATTTTGCATCGACATTCACACATGAGGAGTTATTCAGCAAGGGGAATGCCAGAGGTGTATTCAACTCTAGCAGTAAGCTACAGAATCTTGAAATAACTGGGAGTAAAGTGGAGGAGAAACTGTTGAAGATAAACACAAGAAAGGCACCCGGGGTGGATGGGATCTATCCAGTTATATTAAAGGAGGCAGCAAAGGAAGTAAGCAAACCCTTAGCCATAATTATGAGAGCTTCCTTGAACTCAGGGGAGGTACCCATAGACTGGAAATGTGCAAATGTGACCCCAATTCACAAAGGAGGATCAAAGGCTGACACAAGTAACTATAGACCTGTGAGCTTAACTTCTGTTCCAGGAAAATTAATGGAGGCACTGGTTAAAGAAGCACTGCAGGATCATTTAGACAAGACTTCAGTTATAGCTCAGACACAGCATGGTTTTGTTAAGGGGAAGTCTTGCCTGACCAACTTGATTGGATACTATGATGCAGTCACAAAAGAACTGGATGCAGGGAATAACTTTGATATTATATACTTGGATCTTAGAAAGGCTTTTGATACTGTTGCACATGGAAGACTGCTACACAAATTGGAGCAGTGTGACATTGGAGGCAAATTGCTGCTATGGATAAAGGGGTGGTTGAGTGGGAGAAGACAGAGAGTGGTAATCAATGGAAACTGCTCATCGTGGACTAATGTTATTAGTGGAGTCCCTCAGGGCTCAGTGTTGGGTCCATTATTGTTTTCTGTATTTATAAATGATATTGATGATGGTATATCAAGCTTAATGTCCAAGTTTGCAGATGATACAAAGGTTGGCAGGGTTGTCAAGGACACTACTGACACTACACTGCTGCAACAGGATCTGGAAAGGTTGAGCAGATGGGCTGAGAGGTGGCAAATGAAGTTTAACATTGACAAATGTAAAGTACTACACATGGGAAACAGCAATCCCAGGGCAACGTATCAACTCTGTGGTACTACACTGACAGTGGTAGAGAATGAAAGGGACTTGGGGGTGATTGTGCAGGCAGATATGAAGTTCTCTGAGCAGTGCAGACGGGCTGCAAGAGTAGCTCATGGAGTATTGTCAATGATATACAGGAATTTTTCCAGCAGGGATAAGGAGGTGATTATTCCATTGTATAAGGCAATGGTCAGGCCACACCTAAGAGTACTGTATACAGGTCTGGAGGCCTCATTTCAAGAAGGATGTAGAGCTGCTGGAACGAGTACAGAGAAGGGCAACAAGATTAGTGAATGGAACAAAGGGGTGCTCTTACGAGGAAAGGCTTAAGTTTTGCAAATTACAGTGTCTGGAGACTAGGCACCAGCGAGGTGATCTGATAGAGGTGTATAAAGCCTTGAATGGTTTAAGCATGCTCAATGCTGATGGGATTCTTCCTCTAGCTCAGAAAAATCACCTGAGAGGGCATAAATTCAAATTGAGGAAAGACAGATGTAGGATAGACGTGCGGAAATTTGCCTTTAGCCAGCGGGTGGTTGGTTGGTGGAACAGACTGCCATCCCTTGTGGTGGAGGTTGATAGCCTAAATAAGTTTAAGGCTCAGCTGGACAGGTATTTTGAACGAACAGAGGGGTGAAGTGGAAGTGGGTTTTTTTTTTTTTTTTTTGGCTGATGCTGCATAAGCTTGCTTTCTTGCATCAAATGCCTCTACTAATGCTAATGCTAATGATTTTTCACCCGCTTTTTTTCCCTGCAGTACAAGCATTTGGTATTAGTCTCCTTTTTTATATTAAAACTTACAAAGCCAGGGCCATTACTAAAAGGTTGGGCTATACAACCCCAGCTAGCCCAGTACATTTAATACCTTTTGCTTTACTTTTTATCTTTCTACTTCTACCTTTTTTCCCCCGTTCGTAAATGTTCCAACTATCCTCATTCTATCGCTTTTTAATCTTTATTACTTGTTTTAAATAATTTTAATTCTTCTAACTTCTACAAAATTCCAACACTAATATATTTTTCCAAATTTATTCAAAAATCTACATATAATTCAAAAACCTTTATCCGACTCTGAAAACATTTAATTATATTTTATTTTATTTTAGCTTTATCCTTATTTTTACCTTAATTTTTTTTTATATCATTGACATTGCATTGGGACTACCTTGTCCATACTGTTAAGAGAATGTGCTAATTTTATTCTTTTTTGCTTTTTTTTTTCACCTCTCTTCCACTATTATAGCAATGCAGTTCCTGATACATGATCAGGTGTAGTACCCTGATGAAATACTTGAAATTGTATCAATATTTACTTCAGCTGACATCAGATTCTGCATTTTTGCTATCCCTGTTTTCGACCTATAACTAAATTTGCCCACTCATATCTGATGACAGCTTTACCACTTTATTTTATTTGTTTAATCATTTTATTTTACAGTTTCCTCACCTCTAATTGGCTTTGCAATTTGGCCCATAATTGTCTTAATTCATCATAACTTTTAGGATATTAACATTCTTTCAACTTTTACAAAATACAATACTTTTTTTCTATTATCCTTACCCTTCTATCCCTTGGCACTTTGTACTTTTCACCTTCAGCTGTGCATAGTTTATCAGACTTATCTATCCTTACACACACACGGTGATTCAGGAATAGTAAATATTTTGGGAGTTATAGTATCGATTATTCTGAGTAAAAAAAGTTCATATAAATGTGACCAATTCTCAATGGATATGAAGATACAGATGTTTGAAACTGGCAAGCACAAATCCATCATGAGAGGTAATAAACAACAATAAATGACTTGTTTGTATCTGCTGATTTTTTGAATGATACCAAACAAATAACTGATAAATTATTTACAGTTCACAACAAATGTTCGAAAATCCCACCGCCAACCTCAATGCACTTTGCAACTCTTGTGGTAATATGATGTGTTGTTCTTTTGAGGTTGTCTTAGCGTTTCCTTTATGAGGGCAGCAGTATCCAAAATGCGAGGGAGCAATTAGTCTCTTGTATTCACCTTTTCTTTGTATACTGCGTTTTTCATCCATCCCCAAACAAAAATCTAATAGAGTGAGGTCTGGAGACCTTGGTGGCCAATGAACTGTGGCCGATCCATCGTTCAGGGAAAGTTCGATTTAGATATTGTATCACCAGATGGGTATAATGTGCAGGAGCTGTCTTGCTGAAAGTACATATCAATCCTTGTAGCCAAGGGAATATCCTCCAATAGTAGTGGAAGTTCATTTTGAAGAAATTCTAGGTAAATGGGCACTGTAAGACGATTTTGTAACACAACAGGGCCAATCAACTGATTGTCGATGATACTGAACCACACATTTACAGAAAAGCAATGTTGAAAATTTGTTTCTACAGTGGCATGTGGATTTTCGTCTGACCACCTATGAGAGTTACGGGTGTTGTTGGTTGATATCGTCACAAGTGAAAGTAGTTTCATCGCTGAACAGTATTAATGGAATTAATTGGCGATTAGCATTTACCCACCGACAAAATTCCAATCGCTCGGCATTGACTCCTGGTTGAAGGTGTTGCACCTGCTGTATGTGAAATGGATACAAGCCATGCTTATGTAACGTTCACCATACTCTCATCTGTGGAACGCCAATATGTGTAGAAATTCTTCGTGTGCTAATAGTATAACTACGTTCTATTGACTGAAGAATGTGTTCTATTTCATCCACATTTTGTTCATTTGCAGGTTCAGAAGAAATATGAGAGTTAGGAAACTGTCGACAGTATTCTCTACAAGCAGCAGTAGCACTTCCACCACAAAAACCATAGACAAACACCATATTGGCATATTCATCATGTATGAAGATCTGAGGCATTCTTAACACTTCTAATGCTAAATAGCATTAGGTTATAACTATTTCTTGGTCACATCTGATTCAGGGAGCTGTGCCTCCATATCCATTGAGAATTGGGCACGTTTATATGAACTTTTTTACTCAGAATAATCGATACTATAATCTCCCAAAACATTTACTATTCCTCCTTAATGACCCTGTATATACATATAGCGTTTTTAATTTTTACAAGTTTTATTATATACTGATATAGTTACAAGTTTAAATTTACCTTGATTTTGGTATAAAGTATCATTAGAAGAAAAGAAAGTGTAAAGATTGGAGAGCGGTGGCACACTCTTAAGTTCCCAAGTGACACAGGTATCTAAATCTAAGAAAATGTAAAGAAATGTAAATAAGACTTGTATATACTGTAAATAGAATTTTAAATTGTAGATTTTAATTTAAAAAGATGATTGCAGTAAAATCCAGGTTACTGCCCCTCCCATCAGGCACACCTCCCTGATGGGAGGGGCAGTAATCTGGTCCTACCATCGGGGAGGGTGTGTGTTTGAATGGAGGCTGTGGCTAAGTGCCAATGTTGGTAAAAATTTTAAATTTTGCATAATTGTAAATATAAGAGGCCCTAACGTGGATAGATCTTTGGCTTAGGAAATGTAGGCACAGAGATGATGAAAAAGAAAGAAAAAAATTTGCCTATACACCAATCCTAGAAGTATAGTAAACAAATTTGATTTTTAAGTACTGGTTAAATCTTCAAAAGCAGACACTGCAGAGCCACATGGCTAAGTTCTGATTATGGACACATGACCAAATTCTGTAAAGGTGTTGTGACATGTCGTCATTGCACCAAGGAGTAGTGCCACTTGTATAAAGATTGTAAAAGAAAGGAAGACCGGCTTAGCTGTAAAAGAAGGAGAAACTCAAACCATTCAATAAGTAAGCAGAGTGAAGAATATAAGAGGAATTATGAGATTTATAAGAATAAATATAGAGGTTAATGTAAATAGGATGAAAGTAGAGGGTGATACAGTTGAATGGTCAGAGAGCTTATGGTCTAGCATTGCAGTTATCAAAAGTGATACAGGAAACTGTGACCTAGCTTTAGTACAGGAGCCATATGTTTTAAGAGTGAGGTCCATGGTTATCCTTGGACTGGAAAATTGTACATTGTGGTCAGAACAGTCAGGTTGCAATCAAAGAAAAATAATGTTACAGTGACAATGACTGGTGAATTGAGCTATACACATGGTGTTGTGTTCTCAAACAGTGTGAGAATTTGGAGAAATACATTTTGTCACATTGTATTGTCAGTTCCAGAATGAATTGTATTCCTTTTTGCAGTATCTTGAAAAGTATATAGGGTACTGAGAGGAAGGGATGTGATCATTGGTGTGGACACAAATTCAAAAACTTGGTGGCAATACTGATGAAAGAGGAATGTTTAGGTAATAATGCAAGAAAGATTGGTGATATTAAATGGAGAGGGAAGTTTGACAACTTTCCCCGTTCTTTACGAGAATCTCATATTGATATAACTACAAGTGACCCCCGCTTAACGCTGATAATTCGTTCCGGGAAAACAGAGCACTAAGTGAGCGCCACATTCCCACAAGGTAACATATGTATTTGTGAGTTGCGGTCGGTGCCATAGGATATATCCTAATCAATAATAAATAGCAGTGAAAAGATGTACAAATGGCAGTCAAAATATTTAATATTCAAATATTTATACATATAAAATATTCTACGTTACATACGTATATAATTATGTGGTAACTACTTACGTATAAAAATTAAACTTAAAATTCCAATTAAAATCATGAATTTAATTGATCTAAATTGATTTAATTTAATTGATGAATTTAATCATGAAAAATGTGTCGATTTTGGGTTTAACTTTGGCCCTCTTCCAAATAAACTAAAAGGGGTATTAATTTTAAATCCCCCGCAGCGTTACAACCCAACAATAAAGTCAACCGATCCTTTGCCGCTTTGAAACCTGGCATGTTTTTCTTCTTTCAATATGAAACTTCTTTTAGGCATTCGTTTCCACAAAAAGTCCTGCTTCATCTATGTTAAAAACTCGTTGAGAAGTGTAACACATAATACTCCTCTTGAATAATTTTTAACAAGTCTTTTTTGAAAGTTTCGGCTCCTTGATCTGCACTTGCAGCTTCTCCCTGGATTTTAAATCTATTCAACCAGCCCTTATCAGTTTTAAATGGTTCCACATTTTTTTTTTTTTTTAGGTGAGTTTTCTTCATATAATCATATTGGCTAATCTCTCTCTCTCTTTTTATAATATTTAACTTAACTGAATTCTGCATTGGATATTATCATAAATAAAATTAGTTAGTCTTTCCATTTCAATCCTAATAGCCGGCCTAAGCCCCAGTTGATTGCAGTGGAACAGCTATCGTTCCTGCAGCTAAAATTAATTCTTTATTTTTTTTATAATTGTTCTTACAGATAAACTTGCAAGTCCTAAATTATGGCATACATCCGCTTGTCTTTGACCGGAATCGATTCACTTCAAAACGTCTAATTTAATTTTCAAATTCAGTCTTTTTCTTACATTTATAGTCTTCGTACTGCATCCAGACATTGTTGCTTTTTCATTCTTATCGGCCATTATTAACTCTTCGAAAACGTAACTGCATTGGTTGCATTAATTATGATACAATGTTCAAGTAAACTGTCCAATACACATGATGTCTAATACTGTACTGAGTGATGATTGGACTTCGGATAAATGCATATAATGCAAATATTACAATATACTTGATCATTTTTTAAAAATGTTGATCTCAGAACTACGTAACAAGTCATTGTACTGCAATTAAATCAGCGTGAGAGAAAATTTCACTGAGCATGGGAAACACTTTAATGCTGTTTTGCTATTCATTTTCGAGCTATCGACTCCATCAAATAAAGCGATTTCATTAAATATGCCAAAAATGCAAGCTGTAAAAGAGAATTATATTCAGATACGGAATATAATATAAGAACAGCATTATAGAGAATCAGCGTAAAGTGAACCGCGTTATAACAGGGGCCTGCTGTATTACTACCCATTTTGTTGTGAACATGTTTAAAAATTGGAAGGTACAAAATAATTGGTCCTTGAGGCTGTCGCAGACATTCTCTCAGATATGCCAGACAAGCTGTGCTTGCTACCTGGGAGTCAAACGCTGATGGAACTGATATTTGGGTGACACTCGAGTCAAGTGGATCTAATTTCGGCGAAGTCCGGACAGTCTGTGACAGCCAAATCCTCTGCTTGCATCTTCACGATGCTGGGACTGTTAGTAATCCTGGGGGTTATACCCAGGACTGTTAGTCCTGGGTATAACCCCCATGAGTAAGAACACTGTGGGTAAACACTGAGGTGTGAACCAATGTAAGCAGGGGTCGAAGTGTGGCGTCCACACCACACGGACGAATGCCACCCCTCTGTGTCACCAGGCAATACTGGACAGTAGATGACTCTCATCATCCGGTGCAATACCACCACTTTGCCTATTGTTGGCTTGAAGTGGTGGAATCCACTTCAAGCCACCAATAAGCAAAGTGTCTCTTCTCCAATGGAGCCTTTATCTCTTGGCTATTCCCAACCTCATGTTGTTTGGCATTACAAGATTGCTGAATGGGAAGACCTGCGAGATTTCTTTTCTTCTTTCCTTGGTCAGATTACTGTTTCAAAACTCCTGATGTCAATGTTTGCTCAGATTGTGTCAGTAATATTATTCTTCCAGGAATGGAATCCTTTATTCCACACTCCACCTTTAAATCTTGTACATTATCTACATGTTGGTTTTCCAATAAATGTGCTAAGGCTGTTCAAGAGAAGAATGTTGCATATCGTAATTGGCTTGTTTCTAATTCTTCAGTTTCATTTTCTGCTTACACCACAGCTTGCAACGATTGTAAGGCAGTTTTTGAACAGCCTAAGAGTAGAAAACTTGCTTCTTGCCCTAATGGTAGCCAAGTATTCTTGTCTGTTGCCAAAGCTATTGGCTGCAACTTTTGCCCATCTCTGTTCCCACCTCTGTCAAAACCAGATGCTTCTAATGTCACTTCAGCCAAGGATAAAGCTGACCTGCTAGCATCCCATTTTTCTTCCAGCTCATGTATTAAGGATCTTGATAAAACATTCCACCATTCACAGCGTGCTTCATTCACTGCCTCCTGTGGTCTTCCGTCAAAAGGACATCAGAATGATTTGGACCAATCTTGATGCTAAGAAAATTCCAGGTCCTGATGTTATTAGTAATTATGGCATGTGATGCAAGAAAGCAAGCATATGAGCTCATGTAGCATCAGCCAAAAAAAAAAAAAAATCACACAACCATTCCCTCTTAAACAAATTTAAGGAGGAACTGGACAAACAATTAGATGTTTGTCCAGTTCCTCCTTAAATTTGTTTAACCTATCAACTTCCACAATGACAGATGGAAGTTTGTTCCGGCAATTAACCACCCGCTGGCTAAAGGCAAATTTCTGCACATCAATTCTACAGACGCCTTTCCTCAATTTCCATTTATGCCCCCTTAGGTTCGTAATTGCCACTTGTTCTCAAAACTTATGCTCCTGAACTTACTCCTGTTCTTTATCACCTTTTTTCACTTTCTTATTCCACAGGTGTTTTTCCTTCTGCTTGGAAATTTGCTCATATCCAGCCAGTTCCAAAAAAGGGTGACAAATCCCTCCCATCTAATTATTGTTCCATTGCAATTACTTCTATTCTTTCTAAAATAATGTAGAAATGAATTAACCACTAATTCTTAAACTATCTACATACCTTCCGTCTGATCAACGATCGGCAGTATGGATTTCGTCAGTGTCGATCCACTAGTGATATTCTGGCTTATGTTATCCATTTATGGACAAATTCAATGGAAAAATTCGGTGAAGCACAAGCAGTTGCTTTTGACATCTCAAATTGCGTTTGGCATAAAGGTCTTCTAAACAAGCTTCCATCTTATGGTTTGCCAACTGTTTTTTGTATTTGGTTATCTAGTTTCTCTCTGATCGCTCACTGAAGATGATGGCAGATGGCTCCCTATCTTCTAACTTCTTCACTAATGCCGGTGTCCCCCAAGCTTCATTCTTTCCCCCACTCTTTTCCTCTTGTATATTAATGACCTTCTTCCATTGACTGGAAATCCTATCCATAGTTTTGCCGACGATAGCGCATTGCATTCCACTTTCCATTTTGAGAAACCTTGCCCTGCACAATCAGCTTCAACTTCTCGAATATCCACTACCAATTCCTTAAATGCTGACATTCGGGTAATGCTCCAGTGGGGCAAAGACAACTTAGCATTAGCATTAGTAGAGGCATTTGATGCAAGAAAGCAAACTTATGCAGCATCAGCCAAAAAAAATAATAATAAATAAAATAAAAAAAAAAAAAAAAGAAAACCATGTCCACTTCACCCCTCTGTTCGTTCAAAATACCTGTCCAGCTGAGCCTTAAACTTATTTAGGCTATCAACTTCCACGACAAGGGATAGAAGTCTGTTCCACCAACCAACCACCCTCTGGCTAAAGGCAAATTTCCTCACGTCTATCCTACATCTGTCTTTCTTCAATTTGAATTTATGCCCTCTCAGGTGATTATTCTGAGCGAGAGGAAGAATCCCATCAGCACTGAGCATGCTCAAACCATTCAAGGCTTTATACACCTCTATCAGATCACCTTGCTGGTGCCTAGTCTCCAGACACTGTAACTTGCAAAACTTAAGCCTTTCTTCGTAAGAGCACCCCTTTGTTCCATTCACTAATCTTGTTGCCCTTCTCTGAACTCGTTCCAGCAGCTCTACATCCTTCTTGAAATGAGGCCTCCAGCCCTGCATACAGTACTCTAGGTGTGGCCTGACCATTGCCTTATACAAGGGAATAATCACCTCCTTATCCCTGCTAGAAAAATTCCTATATATCATTGACAATACACCGTGAGCTAATCTTGCAGCCCGTCTGCACTGCTCAGAGAACTTCATATCTGCCTGCACAACCACCCCCAGGTCCCTTTCATTCTCTACCACTGTCAGTGTAGTACCACAGAGTTGATACGTTGCTCTGGGGTTGCTGTTTCCCATGTGTAGTACTTTACATTTGTCAATGTTAAACTTCATTTGCCTCCTCTCAGCCCATCTGCTCAACTTTCCAGATCCTGTTGCAGCAGCATAGTGTCAGTAGTGTCCTTGACAACCCTGCCTACCTTTGTATCGTCTGCAAACTTGGACATTAAGCTTGATATACCATCATCAATATCATTTATGAATACAGAAAACAATAATGGACCCAACACTGAGCCCTGAGGGACTCCACTAATAACATTAGTCCACGACGAGCAGTGTCCATTGATTACCACTCTGTCTTCTCCCCCTCAGCCACCCCTTTATCCACAGCAGCAATTTGCCTCCAATGTCACACTGCTATAATTTGTGCAGCAGTCTTCCATGTGCAACAGTATCAAAAGCCTTTCTAAGATCCAAGTATATAACATCAAAGTTATTCCCTGCATCCAGTTCCTTTGTGACTGCATCATAGTATCCAATCAAATTGGACAGGCAAGACTTCCCCTTAACAAAACCATGCTGTGTCCGACCTATAACTGAAGTCTTGTCCAAATGATCCTGCAGTGCTTCTTTAACTAGTGCCTCCATTAATTTTCCTGGAACAGAAGTTAAACTCACAGGTCTATAATTACTTGTGTAATCCTTTGATCCTCCTTTGTGAATTGGGGTCACATTTGCACTTCTCCAGTCTGTGGGTACCTCCCCTGAGTCCAAGGAAGCTCTCATAATTATGGCTAAGGGTTTGCTTACTTCCTCTGCTGCCTCCTTTAATATAACTGGATAGATCCCATCCACCCCGGGTGCCTTTCTTGTGTTTATCTTCAACAATTTCTCCTCCACTTTACTCTCAGTTATTACAAGATTCTCTAGCTTACTGCTAGAGTTGAATACACCTCTGGCTTTCCCCTCGCTAAATAACTCCTCATGTGTGAATGTCGATGCAAAATATTCATTTAGTTTGTTAGCTACCTGAGCAGGATCATCAACAGTTGACCTATCGATATCAAGTGGTGCAATCTGATTCATCCCCTTCCTTCTAGAGTTTACATAAGTAAAGAACTCTTTGCTGTTTTTCTTTGCATCCCTTGCCAAAGGTTTCTCGTAATCTGCCTTCGCCTGCCTAACCTCCTTTGTAACTTGGTTACAGATCAACTTGTATCTATCATAGGCTTCTGTGTCATGTGTTAATTTGTACGTATCCCATGCATGTTTCTTCTCTGCCATATGCCTCATCAGTTCATCTGATATCCATTTAGGCCTAAACCCTGAACAATATTTCTTGGTAGGTATGTAAAGCCTAGTAGCTTCCAAGATAAGTTCTTTGAATGCTTCCCATTTTGCATTTGCTGTTGGTAACATCATCGGTTGATCCCACTGTATAGAATTTAAATACTGTCTCAGTCCATCGTAGTCGCCTTTACGAAAGCAATAACCCTTCCCTTTACCCCTAATGGTAGTTACCTCTTTGAGTAAATCCCACTTCAGCACACTGTGATCACTGCCACCTAGTGGTTCATTTATCTGTAGATTCTTAATGCATGAAGAATCACTGCTGATAATCAAATCAAGAGTATTCCTCCTTCTAGTTGCCTCCCGAACATGCTGATGTAGAAAACAATCATCCAATAAATCCACAAAAGCCTTGCTAGTGTGTGAGTGACCAGCCCCCAAATTCCAGTCAATATCTGGGAAATTAAAATCTCCCATTATAAGACTCTCTGATTTACTGGCCCACTCTATTTCCCTGTACAGTTTCTTATTATACTCATCAGAGTCATTACGCCTATAGCACACTCCTACTCTCAATTTTGATCTCCCAATGCTTATGTCACACCAAACTGACTCGACACTGCACTGTCCAGCGATGTCCACTGGCTTCACTTCCTTGGATTTTATGTATTTCTTAACTAATAGCATAACCCCTCCTCCCTTCCTATCCAGTCTCTCCTTTCTGCAGACGTTGTACTCCTCAAATTCCAGTTCTGCATTCCTTATATCCGTGTGACACGTCTCTGATATCCCAACAATATCTGGCTTTGATGTTTTGAGCAATACCTTAAATTCATCAAATTTATTTACTAAACTCCTAGCATTGGTGTACACGCAAGTATACATGCACCTATTTCTATTCTTAGCTACCCTAACACAACCCATGTGTTTACTTACTTAGTTGATTTTAATCCTTCTAAAACTCAGTCTTGTGTTTTATTTCACAAAAAGATTCTTCTGCTCCTATGCTTATCTTTGGTGACGCTCCAATTTCTAGACAAGATGATATATCTCTTTTGCGGATTACCCTGACCTCTAATCTCCATCTAAAAAAACTTGGTTTTCTCTTTCGCTGTCGGCATTACCTTTCTTCCAAACAGCTGTTCACTCTGTACAAATCACAAATGCACTCTACCATGGAATATTGTTCCCACATTTAGGGCGGTGCCCCCAAAACCCCTCTCTCTCTCTCTCTCTCTCAGGCTTCTAGATTCCATTCAGAAGAGGGCAGTTAGGTTAATTAACGACTCATCTCTAACTGAGTCTCTTCACTCTGTCTTATAGACATACTGTTTCTGCTGCATGTCTTTTGTACAGATACTTCCAAGGGCACTGTTTTTCTGAATTGGCTTCTATAATTCCTGCTATCTCTTTCAAAACAGTCCGAACACATGCCGCCACCAGCCAACATCCGTTTACTGTCCAACTTTAAACTCACAGAACCAACTTTTCATCTTCCTCATGTATTCATTCCATTCAACTGCCGTTTTTTGGAACAACCTTCCTTCATACGTATTTCCTGAAAATTAGTCTACAGAAGTTAGAGTCTAATGTCAACAAATATCTTCTTTCATCTTCTCAACCTCCAACCTATGCACAGTACTAAGTACTATAGATTCTAATACCTCTCATGTTTGGGATTTTCATAATAATAATAAAAAAAAATTTTTTTAAATGTAACAACCAGTAATCATCAATGTATAATGTTTCATATAGAGAGATTTGGAGTTAGACAGAAAAGAGTAATGGATGGGTTTGCAGTTTGAACAGTGGACTGGCAGAAATTGATAAAATGGTGCAGGCTGAATTGTTAAGCATAAGGGAGAGGTGGGACAGCACCCTGGTGAGAAGGTGGATATGGCACAAGAATTGTTGAGGATGGCCTCATGGGGTTAAATGAAGAGGAAGCATAAGAGATCCTGTACTGTTCCATGGTGGCCCAGTTTCCTCTCTGAACTCCGAAGGGTAGTTCATAGATCATGAAGAGCCTTTCAGAGAGCACTAAGATACAGGATGGAAATAGAAGTGCATGAGTTTGAGGCAGAGATATAGGAGATAAAGAAGGCAAAACATCAGTTTTGGCAAGCTTTTGTTGAATTAAAGGGTGATGAGAACCTTGGGGCTTGAATTATCAGATATTTAGGAGAAGAGAATACAGCAGAGCCAGTGGAAGCAGTAACTAAAATAAATAAGTTTTAATACGACAAGTAGCTTTCAGGGTGACAAACCCCTTCCTCAGCAAGAAAGGTACATACATAAAGGCCCATACTCTTTTATCAGATATTGTTTGAAAAATTAAAGATGGATCAGATAACTCGCAGCAAGAAAACCTGGCACTCTTGGAGCAATTAGCTGGGAGGAAACTCTTAAATCTCTTTTCCCTAAGGATCAAGAAGGGACCTTGGAGTAGGTTTTGATAAGGTGGGAAAAATAAAGGATACAGGAGTGGTGAGAATGCTAAGGTCTTTATACTTTGGTAGAATTGAAAGAAGCAGTGAGAAGGGTAAAGAATGGGAAGGTCCCTGTTAGAGATCTTATAGAACTAGAAATTAAGAGATTTATAGAAAGAAATGCATCCATTTTGGTGGATCTATATATTTCTTATCTGTCAGTGAAATTTCTTATCTGTCAGATCATTTCAGTGAAATTATTCCCATTGGGATGAAATTCTTTATTCCACATTTTACCTTAAAATTTTATCCTTTATCTAAACCTTGATTTTCCAATATGCACTAAGGCTGTTAAAGATAAGAAGGTTGCATACAACAATTGGCTTGCATCGAAATCTCCACGTTCATTTTCTGCCTACACCAAAGCTCGCAACAACTGTAAAGTAATCAGTAAAAAAACTAGATTTTGAACAGGCAAAGAGTATAAAACTTGCTTCTTGTCCAAATGGTGACTGAGCATTCTGATCTCTCGCCAAAGCTATTGACCGTAACTTTTGCCCATCTCTACTCCCACCTCTGTTATAACTCGACAGTTCTATTTCCACCTAAGCTAAAGAGATAGCCTACCTACTAGCATCCCACTTTTCTTCTAACTCTTGTATTGATGATGTTGTAAACCATCTCCTAGCATTCACAGTATACCCCATTCAGTGCCTCTTGTGATTTTTGCCAGTCTTGATGCCAAGAAAGTGCCAGGTTCTCATGGTATTTCTCCACTTGTTCTCAAAATGTGTGCTCCTCAGCTTACTCCTGTTCTGTGTTGCTTTTACACTTTGTTATTTGAGTAGTGTTTTCCTTATGCTTGGAAATTTGCTCATATCCAACCAGTTCCTAAAAAGGATGAAAAATCCTTCCCTTCCAATCACCATTCCAATGTACTTACTTCTACTCTTAAGTAATGGAGAAATCCATTAACCACAAACTCCTAAACTATCTAGAAACCTTCCATCTGATCAATTATCGCCAGTATGAATTTCATTAGTGTCGATCAACTGGTGATATACTGACTTATGTTTCCTGTCTATTGACAAATTCAATGGAAAAGTTTGGTGAAACTCAAACAGTTGCTCTTGACAGTTCAAAGGCTTTTGATTGTGTTTGGCATAAAGGTCTTCTAAATAAGCTTCTGTCTTATGGTTTTGACAACTGATTTTTGTAATTTGGTATCCAGTTTTCTCTCTGACCACTTACTGTTGGTGATGGAGATGGCACCTGTCTTCTAACTTCTCCACTAATGCTGGCATTTCCCATGGTTCAGTTCTTTGTCCCACGCTTTTCCTCTTGTATATTTATGACTTTCTTCCATTGATTGGAAATGCTAGGGATAGCATTTCCAGTCAATGGAAGGTGGTATGCTGATGATAGCAGACTGCATTCGACCTTCCAGTTTGAGAAACCTTGTCCTGCACAAATAGCTTCAACTTGTTGAATATCCACTACCAATTCCTTAAATGCTGATCTCCAGGTAATTCTACAATGTGGCAAATATAACTTAATTTCAATCCTTCAGTTCTATCTTTTTTCTTACAAAAAGGATTCTTCTGCTCCCATGCTTATCTTCAATGAACTCAGAATTCTAGACAAGATCACATATCTCTATTAGAGAGACTTCTGATCTCTCTTGACTTAAACATATCCCAAGTACTGCTTCCTGTGCATCTAAAGAACTGCAATTTCTCTTTTTCTCTCGGCGTTACTTTTCTTTTAAGCAGTTACTCCTATACAAATCTTAAATCTGCCCTACCATGGAATATTATAACCTCTCAGGTTTCTACACTCCATTCAAAAGAGGGCAGGTATGTTAATTAATGACTCATCTCTAAGAAAGTCTCTTCACTCTGTCTCATAGATGTTCTGTTTCTGCTGCATACCTTTTCTATAGATATACCCATGGACACTGTTCTTCTGAAATGGCTTCTATAATTTCCCCCTCTTTCTTCCAAACCAGTCCAAACACATGCCACAACCAGTCAGTATCTTTTTTTTTGTGTGTCAAACTTCAAACTCACAGAACCAGAATAAATGAGGAAGAACCTTTCCTTCTTCCTAATTTATTTTTTCAATTTCCATTTTATGGAATAACTTCGCTTCATATGTATTTCCTGAAAATTACGATCTACAGGAATTCAAATCTAACGTCAACAAGTACTTAAACTCAATCTTCAACCCATGCATTGTACTAAGTATTATAGGATCTAATACCTTTTGTGTTTAGGGTTTCACAAAAAAAAAAAAAAATTAACATATCTAGGTACACAAGGGCATAAATGAATCATAGAAAACTTGCAGATGTTACCAACAACATTGATAATAGCTTTGAATCCACATTTGACAAATCTGGTAGATCCATCCATTTCCATATTACCAAACCATCGAAAGCAAGGTCCAGGAATCTTCTTTTAGGAAAACCAGAAAATCTGATAGGTATATAAATATAACTTTCATATCAATATATCAGTATTGATTTAGTCACAATTTTAAATCAGGGAGGTCATTTTGCATCATACTGTGCAGTGTGTGTGTGTGTGTGTGTGTGTGTGTGGTAATGACTGGTCAGAATAACAAACACCAATAATTATGAAACAAGTTTTATTCTGATATACTTTTAAAGATAAATACAACAGTACTTAATATATTTTAGTATTTAGTAACATACCCCTTTTACAGCATAAATTGCTTGGACACATGTCAGTACAGCCTGTTAGATTTTGGTTCCCCTGAATAATCTAATGGTATCCAGATTTATGAGGCATTACTTTTATAAAATCATTCAAATGGTGAAAGGGGGATGAGACAGCATTTCTCTTCAATTAACAGGATAGCAAAATCTACATGATTATACATTATCCAAAGATACTGATATATGTAGCAATATGTTCAATCAATCATGAGCCAATACCATATTAAATTAAACAGTTGTGTGTCACACGCCAGTTACACAAAATTAAACGTATGTAAATTCTGTGTGACTGGCAGGTCACAAAACTGCACTCACTTTAAATAAATAGTAATATAATTTTCATTGGAGTAATAGTGCAATACCAAGGTAACTTGGAAGTTCTACAATGAGATCACTGCACTAATTACAAATTAGTTTGTTCATTCCTACATACACTGAGTGGCCACTTTATTAGGTACACTTACCCCTTTTTCATGAAATGGCTGCTCTTTCAAGTAACAGCATCACATGTTTGTACCATGCAGTATAAAACAGTTGGGTAGATATGTAGGGATGCTGTGTGTATTAAAGTCACTGTGAGAATTGGCAAGACAAAAGAATTTAAGTGATTCTGAGCAGATCATAATAGTCAGCACCAGATGTGCAGTAGGGCATCCCTGCTAGGGTTTAAATGTATATGACTGTGTCTCAGGTGTACTGAGTTAGGAATCATAAGCATCCAGCCAACAGTGATCATGTAGTCATAAATAGCTTGTTGATGCAAGATGGCAATGGAGACTGTCAAGACTTGTGCAATTTGTACAACAGCAGTAACCAAAGAGACATTTCAGAATGCACAACTTTTCATGCCTTGCACAAATAGAGCATCATAACTGACAACTGAACTTCATCATTCCACTTCTGTCAGCAAAAAACAAGGAGGTATGGTTAAGTTGGCTCAGGAACACCAACATTAGATAATGGAGGACTGAAAAAAGGTTTGGCTGACAAATCTCTTCTGCTGATAGGAAGACCAGAATATGGTGAAAACAACATAAGTCCATGGACCCATCCTGCCAGGTGTCAACAATGCAGGCTGGTGGCAGCAATGTGATGGTGGGAATGTCTTTGTTGTACACAGTGGGCTCCTTAATACCAGTATCAACAACATTTCAATTCCCCAGGTTATCTGGAAATTGATTCTGACCAGGCATTCCTCTTCATAGCAGTGCATCCATTTGCAAATGGATTCTTCCAAGAGGATAATGCACCATGTCAAAAGGCCAGAAATGTACAGAACTGGTTCCAGAAACATGAGTGAATTTAGCCTACTGTGGGAACCTACCCTGTCATTGGATCACCATCCAATTGGGCCTGTGGGCTGAACCAAGTGACTCAGAGAAGATCCACAACCATCCAATTTGCAACAATTGTGAAAAGCAACTAAGTCACCATGGACCAGCATTCCTGTGGC
The DNA here is from genome assembly GCF_048544385.1 of Mastigoproctus giganteus. NCBI lineage: Eukaryota > Metazoa > Arthropoda > Arachnida > Uropygi > Thelyphonidae > Mastigoproctus > Mastigoproctus giganteus. Next base: position 67,633,873 of record NC_143578.1, read on the forward strand.
ATGCTTTTGACACCCCACTGAGTCCAGTCGATGCCATGGGAAATCCAGACTGTTCTGATGGCTAAAGGGGGTCTACTCTCTGGCAGGTAGGCGTACCCAACTAAGTGGCCACTCAATGTACAAAATGAGGCTATGCCCTACTTTTACAATATTTTACAGCTCTTGTAGCACAAGACTTTTGCCCTAAGTTTACTTGAGTTTTTTTCCCCCAAAACTGCTTAAAATGAAATTCTTGTTATGGATAATCCTATGGGTTATCCACAGAATTATCCTTTTCAATCACAATCTGGGTTAAATTTCATTATCAAAACAGTGGTTCCATGTTTAAAAAATGAAAATATTTTATCGGTTTACAATATAAAAATTCATATTTCAAATAAATCACAATGGAAAATGTTATAAATTAAATTTTCTACTGATAATTTCTACATAATCTTGCATTAATATTTACTCACCTCTGATTGTGGAGCAGACATTGTACAGTGGTCTGTTTGATCGCCTCTCCCCTTAATTTTAGAATCAGTTAATTTTGTTGAAATAGTGTTCACAGAATGGCACGGTAAGGTACACAAAGGCAATGAAGTCTGTGCTGACATATCTGTAACAGATATAGGGGTATGTTGAAGGCAATGAGATGAAGACTGTATTGGTACGTTGCTACGAACAACTGCTCTCTGGCATAAGCAATTTCTTAAAGAACAATTTGTTAATGATGAAGTTCTTTCTGTATTAAGGTGAAATGAGTCATCACACTGACACTTGTCACAACAAATTTCCCTTGCACTTTTCGTTATATTTGTGATATGTTCTTTCCTTTGTTGAATCGATGGTCCACAGTTACTGTTATCAAGATCATTCAATTTATTAGTTCTTTTGGTAACTTTACAATGATATTCTTCAGTATCTTTAACCACGTATGAACCAAAGGGAACAAAGCCACCAGAAACACAATCCTTTGGAGGCGATGGAATATTTTTCTGACTCAAAGGCAATTCTGACTTGGAAGTACTAGATGAGTTTTTATTGCTCTGTATTCTTAAATCATTTACAGCTGAGGTACGGCATAAATCTGATTTCTCATCAGATATAGTATCCATTGCACTGGAACTTGCAAGTGCTGAAAGTGAAGTGTGTTCATATCTGAAATATACATCCCAAGATGGTGATGGTTGTTTTTCCAAATCAACAGAATCGTTTAATTTTGTATTATTTACTGTGTTATTTTTATCACAAGGGGATGAATTTGAAGACAACAGAGAAGAATCATGATGGCAAGCTATTGGAAGTGCTACTTTGATAGGCCTTTGTTTCAATTGCATTTTTTGTTGAGCCAGGGCCATATTACAACTCCGCTTCCCTACTTTACGCCATTCTAAAGAGCCATGTATATTTCTAACTGATGTCCAAATACGCTTTTGGCTCTTATCCTGTTGTAAAGGAGTCTGTCCTGAATCCGCCTGTGGAGATGACTGTGGCACTGGTGAAGGTGACGAACCAGATCTACTATTAATAGGTCCTTTGAAAATCACCATACCAGGAATTGTTACAGTCTTTCGGCAGTTTGTATCTTCTTCCCCTACAACCACTGACTGTTTACTTAATTCACTTTTTGGAATAAGAGACTTCAAACTACTAGCATTAAAGTTATTAACAGGAATAACAAGTTTTGCTGTCATCACACCACTATTCTGTAATTGTGTTGGCAAAGTTAATTTAAAGACAGAAGTCTTATTTTGAAGTGCTGGATTGATCAGTTGCTGTACATTTACTATATCCACCTTTTCAATAGTATTTACAGAAATAGGAATAACAGTTTTCCCTTCAGATAATGATAATGCGAAATGTCGTGTTTTCTGGATACTATCTACATTAGACTTTACTGACTGCATAGGACCATTCAATGGTGGATCTTCAGAAGTAACTTGAGGTGGAATTGGCAAAGATTTAATGCTACTGTTAGAAACCAAATTGGGAGAATCAGCTGAATTTGTATCACTGTTATCTACATTGGTAGATGATTCTTCACGTGGGTTCACAGCTGTTTCAGATTCAACATTTGGGGAGGAACGGAGTCTATAAGAACCAAATACTTGACCTGCATCAGTTGACTTTTTGCCCTTTGATTCAGATGTACTGCAATAAACATCATCCAAACAAGCTTCTGCATCTTTTTTTTCTCCATTGAATTTATTTAGTCTCACTTTGCACATAGTCAAGTGCTTTTGATTCTCAACATTCTTTTCATTCATTATATCAGACAACACAACAACAGGGTTGGGTGTTACTACAGAAGATCTTATAGATGATGGTGGTGCAGAAGAAGTGTCACCTGAGAGGTTTCTTTTTCCAGATTCCCGAGATGAAGTCTGTGTAATGGTAGCAGTACTGGATGGAGAACTATTAAGTTCAGAAACATTAATCCTTGACAGCAACACTCTTGCATCAGTGTTTAATACAGATGCATGTTCGAAAGATGAAGCTTTATTTTTAACATTTTCTCCTTTTGGATTTGCACTTTCTGAGGAAGTATTCAGTTGTGACTCACCTCTGATAGTCTCATGTTTATCACTTATTAATTTACTGCGCATTTCAAAAGGTGTCATGTCTCTATCCTTTTCACGTTTCGTCTTCCTTTTCTTTTTTCTCCTTCGTATTTCAACTTCAACTTTGGGAATGTCAGTACTGTTTTCTTCAAGCCTAATATATTTAAATTCATGCTTTTCATCTTTATCTTTTCGAGTGTGACGTTTCCGTAAAAATCTAAGCTTCTGTTTTGTTATTAACGATGGTGCTGTTTCTTTTGATGATAATCTTGCTTCTCCACTCGTAAATGCATTCTGTTTAGATAAATTCACTTCTTGCAAGGTGTCACTTTCCCTTCTGCCCCCACCTGAAATCGGAATCTGATCAGTTTTAACACTACAAAATTGATTAGAAACATCATCCTCATCGTCAGAAGGAGAATCTGCTTCACTATCTGTACTCTCACAATAAGATGGCCTACATAAAGCCTTATTTGTGGCTTCTTTGAGCAAATATTCTTCAAAGATGTGTCTCATATCTTTCCAACTTCCAGTAGACTTTAACACACATGATCTCATGCACTCCAATACAATAATGAAGTCTTTCATAAGTTCACCATTAACACCATCAATATGTGCATCGAGTATTGGGTGGCTAGGGTCTAAATTTTGAAATGGCATATTTCGTTCTGGATGATTTGAGCATTTGTCATTGCAACCCTTATAACCCTTAACCAGTTCAAAGTTTGAATTATACTTAACAGTCTCTTCTTGCAGGCTCAGAATGTCACTACTTTTTTGTAATGACAGCTGTTCCACTACTTTATGTAACAATGCAAGTCTTTCCCATGTAGGATCTAGTGAAAAGGCACTAACTAAGCATTCACGAGCCACATTATCATATCTCCCTTCAAACAAAGATGATAATTTAGTAAATATACCAGCTATGTGCGATTCCAATTCTAGGACTGAATCATGCGTTCCTGACTGACGTGCTGCTTCTAAATGACTTAAATCTGCAGTTAATCCTCTAATATACATTTCCAGATAAAATGATGATAGAACGAGACCATACTGTAAAAAAAAAGAGAGAAAAAGAAGCAAAAACCAGATCAAAATTGCAAAATGGCACATTTATAACAGAATGTATTAAAAAGTTTCCAGAAATAATTTTTATCATGAAGTATTATACATTTTATAATAACATGAATAACCTTCAGAATAGTCAATTTCAGTGGCTATACACATGTGCCAGCAGAAATCCATATTACTGATATCCCAAAATGTGTATGGAGCCATACTTGTCACAACTCCTATAAGATGTTGCTGGACACAAAATGTCAGTTTGTCTTCCTTTAGTTTTTCAAACTAAATGAAGACATAACATCGAAAATTATGCACAAAAACTGATCTGTGATGGTGCACTGTTGTCTGAATACATCTTGTTTAGATCTCTACATTTTTAGTTAATAACCTATAAACAATCTATAATCCTTGAAAGGCATGACAAAAACATACATTGGTATAAATTAAAATATATTATTAAAAACCCCTCCTCCTTAGACACTTGTATTCTAGGATTAAGCATTTTTATCAACAGTTATACATAGTAAACAGTAATGCATTCTTTCATAAAATCTTTGCACCAATGTTTATAATATATACAGAGTGGTCCATCGGTAAGGAAACTAGAATAACTGCTGACGTAAATAAGTACAAGTTATTTGAAAGACAGTTTATGATCTTATTTTTTTATTATTTCAGAATAATCTGAACATAGTAAAAATTTCAATCCTCTCCTTCATTGCCGGTAAAAGTATTGGCAATGAAGGAGAGGATTGAAATCATAAAGCAGCATTCAAAATATGAAATTGCAGAGTTGCATGCCAGTGTGAGAGGTTTTTTGGTCATAAGCCCCAAAAACAAAGACCATAAAGCAAATTGTGAAGAAATTTGTTGAAGTGGGAACAGTGCACAAAATACCAAACCTGGCTCACCTTGCATATTATCTCAAAAAGATCTGCCAATTTGGAACTCGTAAGTTTGAAAGAAGTCAGAAAAAATTTCTGACAGCAAAGTTTGTAATTAAAATACCTAAAACAAGCTTAAATAGGATGATATACCATGTATTTTACCTTGTTTGTATTTTCAAACCCAAATATCACTGACAATGTTTATGGAGTTATGTTATTTGGTTTTTTTTTAGGAGCATTAGCAACTAAGGCCATATTGCTCCGGGATATGCGGTGGTCATTCCCTGACCTTTCCGCATCCTCCGTATTTGGTGGTGACGGGCTCGAACCCCAGTCTAATCAAGAAGCGTGTGCTACGCACTGCTGCTCCTTCCCACCTGGCTACAGAGGCGCCCCGTTTATGGAGTGATGAATCCAAATTTAAACTAAATGGAACTGTTAATTACCATAACTATATTTATTACTCTCCTAAACTCTCCCATTTATTCATTAACAAGGGTACTAGCTAGAGATGTAGAAACGAGAAAACTACCTGAGATTGCTAGAAGGCAAAATCATTCAATCTCTTCCACATCAATGCAGTATAATTGATGTCTTTTTGAGGTTATGATGGGAATCAGGGCACCCTAAGCCAAGTTTGTGGCAAGCAACGGGTGGTTTAATAGGTTCAAGCTTTGCGTTGGTTTCCAAAACATTAAAGTATGCAGTGAAGTCGCCAGTGCCGATTCTGCAGCTGCAGAGAAATTTTGTAATGTATTGGGAAAAAACCCTTCTAAATTTCCACAGGCCTCACTTCTGCGGCAGTGTGCTTATCAGCTGGAGAGTTAATTCTTGCAACGATGCTCGAAAGGTAAAACTTGCTGATGTTATGCCTGTCTCCTTTCTCTTTTTATAAATTTATAATTTTGTACACTTTTGTCATTTTTTCTGCACATGAGAGAAAAAAATATTGAATAAATAATTCTACTTACATGTTCAAACATTTCTCTTTTTGGTTCAATCAAATTCAGTGCGCATAGTTGCAAGTGCTGCATAAGCATTTAAGGATATTCCAACTTACGTAAAATTTGACTTATGTAGAGTTCTGCGGAACGCAACCCTTATGTAACTCGGGGAGTGGCTGCATTCTTAACAAGTGTATGCCATATCCAAAAATTGAATTACTGTACTTCATTTTTTTCCAGTCTAACTTTTCTAAGAGTGAGGTAAATTTCGTTGGTGATTTTAATGTTCACAACTCCAGCTCACATCCATTTTTTAGTCATACGGACCCAGCTGGTCGAGATGCTGAGGCTTTTGCAATTACTAATGATTTCATACAGATTGATGAGATGATCTGTGAGATTTCTCTTCCTTTATTTTGTTGAATTACTGTTTCAAATCTTCTGATGTCAACAATTTGCTCAGATCATGTCAGTGAAATTATTATTGCAGGGATAGAGTCCTTTATTCCTTGTTCCACCTTAAAATCTTGCCCTTTACCTAAACCTTGGTTTTCCAATAAATGTGCTAAGGCTATTCAGATACGAATGTTGCATATTGCAATTGGCTTGCATCAAAATCTCCAGGTTTATTTTCTGCCTACCCCAAAGCTTGCAACAATTGCAAAGCAGTTATTAATCAGTCCAAATTATATTTTGAACAGTTTAAGAGTAGAAAACTCGCTCCTTGTCCAAATGGAAGCCAAGCATTCTGGTCCCTTCTGAAAGCTATTGGCCACAACTTTTGCCCATATCTGTTCCCACATCTCTCAAAACCAGATGGTTCTACCCAAAAAAAAACTGATCTGCAAGCATTCTATTTTTCTTCCAACTCGTTTATTTATAATCTTGGTAAACCACCTCCCACTATTCCCAGTCATTCCATTCAATGCCTCCTGAGGTTTCCATCAAAAAGATATCAGAAGGATTTTGATCAACCTTGATGCAAAGAAAGCATTCTTTGCATCAAGGTTGCATCATTCCTTGATGCAAAGAAAGCATTCTTTGCATCAAGGTGGATCTTTTTTATTCTCCACTTCCCTGAGTGTAGTACCGCACAGTTGGTACATTTCTCTTGTGACTGCAACCCATATACAGTACTTTTGCATTTGCCAATGTTAAACTTCAGTTGCCACTTCTCAGCCCACCTGTCTTTTCTAGATCCTGTTGCAGTAGCATGCTGTCTAACTGTCATTAAAAACACTGCCAACCTTTGTATCCTCTGCAAACTTGGACATTAAGCCTGATATATCTTCTGACATCAGTGATAAATACACAAAACATTGGGCCCAGCACAGAACACTGGCAAACTCCACTAATAACATTAGTCCACGAAGAGCAGTGTCCATTTATTGCCACTCTCTATCGTCTCCCACTTAACCATCCCTTTATCCATTGTAGCGACTTGGCCTTAATGCCATACCACTCCGATTTGTACAGCAGGCTTCCATGTGCAACAGTATCAAAAGATTTCCTGAAATCCAAGTATATGATATCAAAATTATTTTTTGCATCCAGTTCCTTTGTGACCACATCATAGTATCCAATCAAACTGGTTAGACAACATCTCCCCTTAACAAACCCATGCTGGGTCTGAACTATTACCACAGTCTTGTGTAGATGATCCTGCAATGCTTCTTTAACCAATGACTCCATTATTTTCCCCAGAATAGAAGTTAAACTAACAAGTCTATGTTTATTTGTGGCCTCTTTTGAATCCCTTTTGTGAAATGGGGATACATTTGCACATCTCCAGTACATAGGGACCTTCCTGAATCTACGGATGTTCTCATAATTGTATACATTTGCACATCTCCAGTACATAGGGACCTTCCTGAATCTACGGATGTTCTCATAATTGTGGCTAAGATTTTGCTCACTTCCCTCACTGCCTTCTTCAATGTAAGTGGATAGATTTCATCCCCACAGGTGCCCTTTTTATGTTTAACTTCAACAATTTCTCCTCCACTTTTCTCTCCGTTATTACAGAATCATTTAGCTCCCTGTTCAAGTATAGTAAACTTCTGTCCTTCCATTTATTACAGAATTCCTCATGAGTGAATGCAAAACATTCATTCAGGTTGTCAGCTATTTGAGCAGGATCATAAACAGTCGAACCATCAATGTTGAGTGGACAAATTTCATTCATCCCCTTCCTTCTAGAGTTTACATAAGTGAAGAACTCTTTGTTGTATTTCTTTGCATCCTTTGCCAAAGATTTCTCGTAATCAGCCTTCGCTTGCCTAACCTCCTTTGTGACTTGATTCATCAGCCATTTTCAATCCACTGCAGGATGAAAGCCTCTCCAGTAACTTTCCAGTTCCTTCTCTTTTGTGTAATGGCCATCCATTTACTACCCACAAACTCATGAATTTCATCATGTCTTCGAGCTATGTGTCCTGCACAAGATCATTTTAGTTCTTTAGTTTTGATAAGAATGTCCTTTACTTGGGTTTGCTGCCTAATCCATGTGTTTCTCTTCTTATCTAACAGTCTGATTCCCAATATAATTCGTTCCGTTCTTTGCTGTGTAGTTCTCAGCTTCTCTTCTATTCTTTTGGTGAGTGCCCAAGTTTGGCTTCCATAAGTCATGGTGGAGAGTATACATTGGTTTATTATTTTACATTTCAGACAAATTGGGATATTGCTCCTCAATATGTGACTATATTTCCTGAATGCTACCCATCCAAAATTTACTCTTCTCTTGACTTCCAGCTATTTATCATTATTACAGCTAATGACCTGTCCCAGATAAGTATATTATTCCACCTTTTCAATTACTGCTCCTTCAATCATTATATCCCTTTCTATGGCATACTTGTTCATCATTACTTTTGTTTTAGCCATATTCATCTTTAGTCCAAAATTCTTACTATGCATTACTGATTAAGATTTTCCTCTAATTCTTTGGGATCATGGCTTATTTTTTTTGTTAGTTGTTGGCGCATCGGCTTCTGTGGCCATAATGCCCCTCCCAAGGTTTTTGCACTGCTATGATCCAAGCCCGAGGCGGGATTCAAACCCGGGACCTTTGGGTTGCCAGGCAGGCATTCATGGCTTATGACTACAATGTCATCTGCAAATAGTAAATGGTTTAGATACTCTCCATTCACATTAACTCCTTTCTGCGACCAGTCTAATCTTCTGAAAGCTTCCTCAAGTGCAGCAGTAAACAACTTTGGAAATATTGTGTCTCCATGTCAAACTCCTTTCTCAATTTTAAATTTGCTACTGTCTTTGTCTAGTCTAATAAAAAAGATAGCATTCTCATATATTTTCTTCAAAATCATAATATATGGGGTATCTATGCCTTGTCTTTCCAGTGCCCGAAACACTGCCTTATGCTGTATGGAGTCAAATGCCTTTTCATAATCCACAAATGCCAGGTATAATGGTGTTTTATATTCATTTGCTTTCTCCACTAGCTGTGATATTACGTGAAGGTGATCCATAGTTGAGAATCTTGTCCTAAAGTCAGCTTGCTCTTTCGGTTGATTCTCATCAAGTATTCTTTCTAATCTGTTAGTAATGACCCTTGTGAACAACTTATAGATGTGGGATAACAAGCTAATTGGTCTATAATTTCCAATCTGATTTATCTCCTTTCTTATGCAGCAAAACTACGATTGCATTATTCCACTCCTTAGGCATCACACCTTTTCTAATGCATTTTGTGAAGTCTTGCCAGTTTTTGCCCTGTCTCTTCTTCCTCCCAATTTTAACAACTCTACAGTAACTTCAACTTCCACCAGGGCTTTCTGATTCTTCATTTTCTTCAGTGCATGTTCTATCTCATCAGGTATATCATATGTGTTACTAATTTGCGATCCATCTTCCCCACTGCTGGCGTCATTCCCTCTCTCCTTGTATAATTCTCTATAGTAGTCATTGTTGTTGTTGTTATTTGGTTTTTAGGAGCATTAGCAACTAAGGCCATACTGCTCCGGGAATATGCGATGGTCATTCCCTGACCTTTCCGCATCCTCCATATTTGGTGGCTCGTGGGCTTGAACCCCGGTCTAACCAAGAAGCGTGTGCTATGCACTGCTGCTCCTGCCCACCTAGCTACGGAGGCGCCATAATAGTAGTCATCTGCTATTTAAATTATGCCTTCTCTTCTATTTATAATTACACCATCACTATTCTTCAGTTTCAGTATCATTTGTCTTTCTGTATTACTGCTGATTTAAGTTCTTTGTTTTCCCTTAATGCTTGTTCTACTTTTCTTGTGTTAAATCTTATGTCCTCTATGAGTCTCTTTCTAATGGCGTTGCATTAGCATTAGCATTAGTAGAGGCATATGATGCAAGTAAGCAAGCTTATTCAGCATCAGCCAAAAAAAAAAAACCACACCACTCCCATTTCACCGATCCGTTCGCTCGAAATACCTGTCCAGTTGAGCCTTAAATTTGTTTAGGCTATCAACTTCAACAACAAGTGATGGAAGTCGGTTCCACCAACCAACCACCCGCTGGCCAAAGGCAAATTTCCGCACATATATCCGACATCCGTCCTTCCTCAATTTGAATTTATGCCCTCTGAGCTGATTATTCTGAGCAAGATGAAGAATCCCATTGGCATTGAGCATGCTCAATCCATTCAAAGCCTTATACACCTCTATCAGATCACCTTGCCGGTGCCTAGTCTCCAGACTCTGTAATTTGCAAAACTTAAGCCTTTCTTCGTAAGAGCAACCCTTTGTTCCATTCACTAATTTTGTTGCCCTTCTCTGTACCCGTTCCAGCAGCTCTACATTCTTCTTGAAATGAAGCCTCCAGACCTGTATACAGTACTCAAGATGTGGCCTAATCATTGCCTTATACAAGGAAATAATCACCTCCTTATAACTCAGTATACTCAATTTTCTCCTTGTCAGTGTTTATTTTGCTCTTCAGACAAGTGTTTCTTGACTAATTTTTTCTTCTTATTAGATTTCTTTTTACCTATAGGTTTCTTGGGCTTTATCACTTTCATAAGTTGTAATATTCCTCGTCGATATCTTGGTCCTGATCCATCTGCAGAAGCTCAAACCTGTTCTTAAGTTCCAGTGCATACTTCTTTTTTCTCCTCTTCTGTTATCTCAAAGACCTTCAATTTACTCGAGTCAATTTTTTCCTTTCTTTTCTTACATCTATATCAAGTGTGCATCTTACCATTCTGTGATCACTTCCAACATTTACCTTGTTCAGGATGGTAACATCATCCACAATATGTCTTCTGTTGGTGAGGATGAAGTCGATTTCATTAGTTGTTAATCCATTTGGGCTCTTCCATGTCCACTTTCTGTTCACCCTTTTCTTGAAAAAGTGTTCATTACTGACAATCCTCGAGATTCTGCAAATTCCACAAGTCTCTCACTTCTTTCATTTCTTTCATCAATTCCAAAATTTCCTAAAATTTTCCTATAGCGACTTGATTACAGACTACCTTATATCTACCACAGGCTTCTGTGTTATCTGATAATTTATATCATCCCATGCATTTTTCTTCTCTATCATGAGCCTCATTTGACATCCACTTTGGTTTAAATCTTGAACAGTATTTCTTAGTTGGTATGAAAAGCCTAGTAGCTTCCAAGGTTAATTCCCTGAAGGCTTCCCATTTAGAATTCGCTGTTTTTATCATCAGTTGATTCCACTATCCACTATATAGAATTCAAAAACTGTATGAGACCACTGCACTGTAGTCACCTTTACGAAACCACAAACACTTCTTCACCCTTGACGGTAGTTATATATTTAAGTAAATCCCACATCAGAACACTGTGATCACTGTCACCTAGTGGTTCCTTTATCTGCAAATTCTTACTGCATGAATAATCACTGCTGATAATCAGATCAAGATCACTCCCTCTGGTTGCCCCTCGAACCTATTGCTGTAGAAAACAATCATCGAATAAATCCACAAAAGTTTTGCAAGCGTGCGAGTGACCAATCCACAAGTTCCAGTCAATGTCTGGAAAGTTAAAATCTCCCAGTACGAGAAATTCTGATTTAATGGCCCATTCTATTTCTCTGCAGAATTGTTCATTGTACTCATCAGAATCATTAGACATATAACACACTCCTAATCTCATTTTCCCTTTCACAGTGCTTATGTCACATCAAACTGACTCAACATTGCACTGTCCACCAATGTCAACTGGATGCACTTCCTTAGATTTTGTATTTCTTAACTAACAGCATAATTATTCCCTCCTCCCTTCCTGTCCTGTCTATCCTTTCTGTACACATTGTACACCCCAAATTCCAATTCTGCACTGCTTATATCTGTGTGACACCATGTCTCTGATATCCCAACATCTCCCTTTTGTGTCTTGACCAGCACTTCGAATTCATCAAATTTATTTACTATACCTCTAACATTGGTGTACATGGAAGTATACGTGCACCTGTTCCTTTTCTTACAAAAATGTATGACATTTCACATTTCATACATTTTTTACCCTAACACAGGCCATGTATTTACTTGTTCCACGATGACTCCTAGGAGTTCTTGAAATCCCCAGCAACTTGCTCTCTAGGCTGCTCTAAATTCCAATAAAAGCACTGCAAGAATCATTTTTCCCTCTGCCTGCAGCTACTGTTAATCTTTGAATCCCCCCATGCCAGCAGTTTTCCAACCCGATAGCATCAGCAAATATTCTTGCACTCCTTCTATTTAAGTATATCCCATTCCTGTAGAAGCAGTCTCTCCTGTTAGCAAGCACAGACCATGCTGAAAAAAATTCTACCCCATGAGCCCTGCACAATCCCACCAGGACCAAATTGCAGACACTTTCAAATTTAATCCTAACTTGCAACTTTTTTTTTTTCAACATTGAACTGTACTTGTTAAGTAAATCTGCAAATCTCTTACTCTGAAGATCATTAGTGCCAAAGTGTACAACAATATCACTTTTTGTGACCTAAAAGATATCTGCTCTACAACATGATCAACTTTTCCCCCTGGTCCTGTTCCAGCTATCCTTTTTGCTTAATATATTCCCAGTCTCCCTGACAATAGTCACCAACAGTAACTAGCTCCTGTGGGACCAGCACATTCTGCCCTGAAGATTGCCGCTGGATTGCCTGATGCACAGGAGTGAGCTCTGGCATTGAGTTGGGCAGCTGAGAGCTTGATGGGCTCCTCATTAATTCCTTCGAAGGCATCCATCCAACTCTTCAAGCTCTCATAGATGCCCATCAGAATGCTGAGTTGGTGCCTAATTTCTTCACACTCACTGCACCTAGCACACAGACAAAGACATCCTCCTTGGCTAGATCATGTCCTGTTCCAGAAAGGTCTGCAAAAATTTCACATTTCATACATTTTTTAAGACTATATTGCATTAGAGAATCGCCCTCTTCAGTTCTCCCTGAGCCATGGTACTCCTGCTGCTTTGTGCTTGTTGCTTTGCTGCTCTAGCCTGGGGTCATGATTCCATTTAAGTACAATTTAATTAACAATGAAATTTAATAAGATTAATAAATTTGATTGATTAATTGATAATACTATACTAAGCTAACAGAATCCTATTACAGTGCTAAGTATTATGCTATCTAGTTTTACGTTATACCGTACGCTATCTAGTTCAGAATATACGTTACGCTATTCCATATCAATCCAATATACTATAACAATGGTAGCAAGTTACGAACAGTACAAGGCTCTATGGACACTAAGTATTAACTTGCAAAACCGCTATCTGAACTCAAAATAAAATAGAGCGTGACTAGGACTATAAAGCTACTTCTAGAAAATAAATTAATATGAAAATTAAGTCAATAAAACAGCAAAAATATAGCCAAGAGTTATCCATTTGCCAGAGCTGTAAAATCTTCTCCTACAAGTGGTTAATCTCGTTCCTAAACCTATGTGATATGTGATCTTATCCAGAAACCCAAGTCATCAAAAGCAGTGGACTCTTCTTTGGGAGAAATAGGGCAGGACTGAATTTTAGAAGGATTAATGTTAAGTAATTACCTTCAACCTCATTCGAGAATTACCCGGAGCTTGGCATTTATGGAAATGCTGGTGGATATTCAAAAAAGCTGAAGCTGTTTGTGCAAGGCAAGATATGTCAAACTGGAAACTACATTACACTTTCATCACTATCATATGTTCTGCTATAAAAATCAATTTTGAATGCCTTTGTGATATTTTTCTGATAGTGTGCTTTCATCAGCAAAACTATGGATAGAATTTCCAGTTAGTGGACGAATGTCATCAACATAGAAGAAAAGAGTGAGAGAAAGAACTAAACCTTGGGGAACACCATTAGTGATAAAGTTAGGAGACAGAGAGCCATTTGTCATTGCACACAGAGAGCAATCAGAGAGGAAGCTGGATATCCCAATGCAAAAAAACAGTAGGCAGTCCATAAGATAAGAGCTTGTTTAGAAGCCACCTAGACCAAACAATATTTCACCTATATTTAAACAATAATTCACCAATAGATTGGCACTGACAGAATCTACATTGGCAATCACTCATCAGATGGAAAGTTTCAAAACAGTTTAAGAGTTGAGTCATGAATTTCTACATAACTTTGATAAGAGTACAGGTGAATGCAATGAGATAACAATTGGGAGTGATTTGCTCTTTTTTTGGAACTGGCTGGATAAGAGCAAATTCTCAATCACGAGAAACACCAGTGGAATAAGAGTATAAAAAAGGCAACACAGAACAGCAGTAAAGTTCAGATGCACAGTTTTTGAGAACAAGTGGAGAAATTTCATCTAGGACTTGGAGCTTTCTTGCATCAACTGTTCAGAATTCTAACATCTTTCTGCTGGAAGACCATGGGAGGCATGAGTGGAGCATACTGATTGAAATGTCAAACTACAGTTTGTTTATACAGTAAAACCTGATTAATTCAAAGTTCAAGTGACCAAAATACATCATTTTGATATAAATGGGCTCAAAGTATCTGTACAAGTTAAGAGCATGTTGATATTAACCAATTAAAAGAATTTTTTTTTATTTTAATTTTTTATTTCTTATTAACACTGCAGAATTTTAATTATTCTCATTTAAAATTTTAATAATCTTTTAGTTTCATTGTGGGCAGACAACATTCATGAAAAGATGGTTAACACTAAATTATTTCTGTCATATTGACTAAAATAATTTAGTCAATATGAAAAAAGGCAGCAATTGTTCTTTGAAGAAATTGAATAATTTTCTTGATGTGATAACAAGACAGAGAGAATCTATATTTTGGGATATTATTTACTGTTTAATACTTGCACAGCTGCCAACTTTTGACCTTCGGAAAGCTAGAGTTTATATATTTGTAGACAGAAGTAAAACAGGAAATTTTCTGCCAAATTTTTTGCCTGTTTTGGCCATAAAAATCACCCACCACCCTTCAAAAAAAAAAAAAAATAGAGAGAAATAGAAAATTTTTTGAAAAGGCAGTAGGTTTTGTGAAGTCAATATTGCCTCACAAATGAAATTTCTGACAAAATATACACTTTGTATTAAAATACAGCAATTGGGTTGTTTACCAGTACAAGATGCTTTTAAACATTAATTGCCTAATCTTTTTTTGTCTGTGGATTTCTGTGTGAATCATCTGTCATCAACTGATAACTGTTTTAAGAAAAATACTCTAGTACAATTCACACCTCTTCAGAAGTCATGAGTCAAAGTTCTGTTTATAACAACAGCACTGCTGTTCAGACTTGGAAGTCAAGGGCATTTCCAAAACTACATTAGAAAGTTGAATATTCTCTAACAGTTCACACTGCTATGAGGTAATAATAAAATGCCACAAATGACTTTAGATAACTTGTTATATTTCATTCTTCCATATGCACTTGTCAGCTCTCCAACCAAAGACCACACTGTACATCAATTCTTTCTTCTTTTGCAATGTTCTCAAATTGAAATTCACAAAATGTATCTGAAAACATCTAATTCTTTACCTTCAAATCGTATTGAGAAATACCAACAACTTAGCGTTTTTTCTTCTTTTTTTAGCAAAATCAATTCATATCCATTTGGTTCAAAAAACATGTTCTTCAACAATGTTACTGGATGATGAACTGGTTCTCCAAATATAATTATATTTAAGTTAAAGTTAAATGATATCTAACTTAGTGCTTCTGATAACCCAGTCAGATACTTCCATTCAGTTTGAAGCTAGTGGACTTGACTGGAATAAGAAATCATGCTTTGGACTTAGGAATGCAAGACAGAAAGTCACTGAATTAAACCCACAATTTACCAAATCTATTCAAATCTATTATATGGGTGTATTAAATATCTGAAGTTGTAAGACTTCATTGGTATCAGCATATAAATCACCTCAATGACACGTGTAAACTTCCATAAACACAGTTTCTTTTCTTTACTTTGTTTACCATATATATATAAAGCATATCATGTAAAAGTCAATCTGTTCTGACATCCAACACACTATCTCTCACTGACCTTTTGCAACTCTGATATTTCATTGAGAGAGGAGGATGTGGTTTTTGCTCATATTTCTAAACTTTATTGGCAGCATGAGTTAAGGATTGAAAATGCATAATTTATTTTCTTTGAAAATAAATTTTTAATTATATTAATTTTTAATAAACTTCAATTCTTTTATTAATCTCTACTGCTTTCTAAATTCAGGGAAGGCATCATACCAGGAACATATCATGTGTTGCATGGAAAATGAAAACCTACAGAACAGGGTTATTCTTTTTATTTTTTTGCTGATTAAACAAGTATGGAAAAATATTCTCGGGTGTTTATTGGAATTAAATTCAGATTTTAACACAGTTTTACTATTTTTTGTGAAAAGAAAAAGATGGAAAAAATCTATGGTACCAACTCTTATATGATGGTGAGATGGAGATTGGGTCAAACTGCGTCAGAAAAAGATGGATTCTCCACGGAAAATCTAGAGTTGGCAGATGCACTTGTAATCCAGGCATAAAAGGGTGACATTCCTCTCTTTTTTGCATTACTGCTTTCAGTAAACTTCATAACTAAGTGCAAACAGTTCTTGCCAATTACCTATGAACTAGTTACCAGCTTTATGTCATCAAGCACCTTGACTATTATGGTGGAAAGAAGCTTGTTTGTTTGTTATTTGGTTTTTAGGAGCATTAGCAACTAAGGCCATATTGCTCTGGGATATGCGGTGGTCATTCCCTGACCTTTCCGCATCCTCTGTATTTGGTGATGACTGGCTCGAATCCCGGTTTAATCAAGAAGCGTGTGCTATGCACTGCTGCTCCTTCCCATTTGGCTACGGAGGCACCTTGGAAAGAAGCAAAACAACAACCCTTGTTATTATGTGAAAATGGGGGGGGGACAACAACAAAAAAAAGAAACTGATAAAAAAAACTTTACATATCTCATTGTGAATTTCTTAAATATGGCTAATTTTTTTTAAATCCTTCCAATGCAAAAGTATTTTTTTTCTCTGAGGAAACTATTATTATTCTCTTCTTAACTGTATGCATACATGCAATGACTTTAAGATGCACAGCACCCGCACTGGAAAATCGCACATTTTGGATTATTCACAATCAATGTTATTGCAAATTGCCCCACACAGTGTAAACGAAATGGATCACATGTAACATGAGTTACAGTTATAGAAATGCTTGGCAAATTTCACATTCAGTTATTGCAGAAGTGAATAGAAATGCAAAATTTAAAAGTGCCCTATACTGTATAACAATACTACATATGGCACCTTTTCATTATAGCTCCAATTCTGTTATAATGATGTTTGCCTGTAGTTAATTTTGGCAGTCTTTTCAAATTATACAAGCTATTCAGAATTCATAAGATCCTATTCAGACTTTGAATTTTATTGCAAACATATTTAAAATAATCTGTATTAAAATGTAAATAAAATTCTATATCACTGTGGGGGAAACAGTAGCGATTCAGATTATACTATGCTGTCAAGTTCAGGCATGTTAAGTTCATTAGTCATTACTGAAGTGCAACAAAGAGCACAGAATGCTTTAATTCAATTAAAATGGTGCATTCAATTAGAATGCACCATTTTAATGGAATGAAGAATTGCCATAATTTTGCTGAAAGGAGAGAGTTTTTTTTTTTCTAAATGGTTTTCGATTCTTTTTGTGGTTCATTACCTGGAATATATTTTACAGTCATGTGATTGATCCCACTGATAAAACTTTGCTCTTAAATTTACTAGTTTATAAATATTAGTGTGTGTATGACAGACAGACAGACAGAGAGAGAGAGAGAGATCATATTCAACCATCTTTTGATATGAAGTGGTTTGATAAATTCCTTCCTTTCCATTACTTCTTACCATGCCTCAACTCTTTCCAAAATAATGGAGAAATCCATAAGCTGCCAACATATATACCATCTTTACACTTGCCATCTGATTAACAAAATGACAACATGGATTCTGCCAGCATTGATCAAAAGGTGGCATAAACTGAACATCTCTGTGATAGAATAGGGAATACATCTGTGAGGGATCATTAATTAATCTGACTGCCATTTTTTTTTGTTGGTGGCTATGAATTCAGCCATTTTTTTTTTTTTTTTTAATGACATGATAGTAGTAGTAGTAGTACGTGATGCAAGAAAGCAAGTGTATGAGCTTATGCAGCATCAGCCAAAAAAAAAAAAACACCATTCCCTCCAAATGGCTGTCCAATTCCTCCTTAAATTTATTTAAACTATCAACTTCCACAACGACAGACGGAAGTTTGTTCCAGCAATTAACCACCCGCTGGCTAAAGGCAAATTTCCGCACATCTATTCTACATCTGTGTTTTCTTAATTTGAATTTATGCCCCTTAGATTCGTAATCTAAACAAGTGGAAAGATCCCATCAGAATTCAGCGTGCCCAACCCATTCAAGGCCTTATACACCTCAATCAGATCACCGTGCAGGTGCCTAGTCTCCAGCCACTGCAATTTGCAGAACTTAAGCCTCTCTTGGTAAGAGGATCCCTTCATTCCCCTCACCAATCTTGTTGCCCTTCTCTGTACATGCTCAAGTAAATCTACATCCTTCCTAAAATGATGCCTCCAGACCTGTACGCAGTACTCAAGGCGTGGCCTGACCACTGCGTTATACAGAGGGATAATCACCTCCTTTTCCCTGCTAGCAAAATTCCTATATATCATTGACAAAACCCCATGACCTGTCCGGGCAGCCTGTCTGCATTGGTCAGAAAACTTCATATCTGACTGCACAATTACTCCCAGGTCTTTTTCATTTTCTACCACCTTAAGTGTAGTACCACACAGTTGGTACGTTTCTCTGGGGTTACTTCTACCCATATGCAGTACTTTGCATTTGTCAAGATTAAACTTCAGTTGCCACTTCTTAGCCCATCTGCCCAAATTATCTAGATCCTGTTGCAGTAGCACACTGACATTACTGTCATTAACAACCCTGCCAACCTTTGTATCATCTGCAAACTTCGACACTAAGCCTGATATACCTTCATCAATATCATTGATAAATATACATAATAACAGAGGACCCAACACCGAACCCTGTGGGACTCCACTAATAACATTAGTCCACGAAGAGCAGCACCCATTAATTACCACCCTCTGTCTTCTCCCACTCAACCATCCTTTTATCCATTGTAGCAACTTACCCTTAATACCATTCTGCTCCAATTTGTACAATAGTCTTTCATGCGCAACAGTGTCAAAAGCTTTCCTGAAATCCAAATATATGATATCAAAATTATTTTTTGCATCCAGTTCCTTTGTAACCACATCATAATATCCTATCAAATTTTTCAGACAAGACTTTCCCTTAACAAACCCATGCTATGTCTGAATTATTGCTGCAGCCTTGTGTAGATGATGCTGCAATGCATCTTTAACCAGTGACTCCATTATTTTACCTGGAACAGAAGTTAAACTAACTGGTCTGTAATTACTCATGTCACCCTTCGACCCCCCCTTTGTGAATTGGGGATACATTTGCACATCTCCAGTCCGTGTGGACCTCCCCTGAGTCCAAGGATGCTCTCATAATTATGGCTAAGGGTTTGCTTAGTTGCTTTGCCGCCGCCTCTAATATAACTGGATAGATCCCATCCACCCCAGGTTCTTATGTTTAACTTCAACGATTTCTCCTCCACTTTGCTCTCAGTTATTACAAAATCATTAAGCACCATGGTACAATTTGATAACCTTCTGGCATTTTCAAATCTTAATAACTCCTCATGTGTGAATATAGATGCAAAATACTCATTCAGTTTGTTTGCTATCTGAGCAGGATCATCAACAGTCGAACCATCGATATCAAGTGGACCAATCAGATTCATCCCCTTCTCTTTTAGAGTTTATATAAGTAAAGAAATCCTTGCTGTTTTTCTTAGCATCTTTTGCCAAAGATTTCTTGTAATCTGCCTTTGCCTGCCTAACCTCCTTTGTGACCTGATTACATGATGATATCATGTCGATGATGATATTGTTTTAAGTCCTCACAGGCTTGTTCCCTATTCTATCATAGAGATGTTCAGTTTATGCCACCTTCTGATCAATGCTGGCAGAATCTATGTTGTCATTTTGTTAATCAGATGGCAAGTGTAAAGATGGTATATGTTGGCAGCTTATGGATTTCTGCATTATTTTGGAAAGAGTTGAGGCATGGTAAGAAGTAATGGGAAGGAAGGAATACTGTGGCTAATGTACCTGACCTCTATACAAATTCCATGGCCCAGTTTCTCAAATATTCACCACCAATTCCTTAAATCCCAGTCTCCTCTCCCAGTAATTCCTAGGTAAGGAAAAGAAAATCTTATCTTATTGCTTGGGGACAAAAAAAAAAAAAAAAAAAAATGGCTGAATTCACAGCCACCAACAAAAAAATATGGCAGTCAGATTAATTAATGATCCCTCACAGACTTGTTCTCTATTTTATCACAGAGATGTTTCGTTTATGCCACCTTTTCTACAGATGATTCAACAAACACTTCTGAATTATCAACGGTAATTCTGCCACTTTCTTCCAAACACTTGCATTGATTAGTCAACATCAACTTCAACTCAATGCTCACCAAACCCTTCCTGTTCTTCATTTATCCCTTCTACTTCTATTGTTTGAATCTTCTAATATATTTCTGTTGATTTTTACTCCATTTAAATCCCACTGAAACTGTACACTCACAAAAGGTAATTATATAATATATTGCCAAAACATCTGGACACCCCTGGAATTTGGGTAAACTGAACCATGCCAGACATGGAGGTGTCAGAAATAGGCATGAAGATAGCTACATTCACACTATAAGTAACCAGATCAACAAAATATAAGATGGGGTGATGTGTTGAGCTTAGTGACCTCCAAAGGGAAAGTCACTAAGCTCAATACGCCTATTATGAAATTACAATCATATTTCTAATATGACAGCATAGGATGCCATATTAGAAATCAATCTGTTCATGCTGTTATAGTAAAACCACAACGCCCGCAAATAATTTTTACAGCCCACGTGGAATGTGAACTAAAACAGCTTTTTAGAGAATCACGCCACTGTGTGTATAGGCATGCATGTGTCAAGCTCAACTGTATCAAATGTGTACTTGTAGTCCACTGTAGTCATGTGTACACTAAATACAGTTATATACATATCGATCTTTTCATATTGTAAAATTCTCCTATTTTGATATAACTTGTTCATTGTATTGAATTTGTTATTCATTTGTACTGAATTTACAAAAAATCATTCTTAAAAATGTTCCAAAAGAGGAAAATTGATTTAGAGTGTCGTGTTTTTAATCAAAAGGTGGACTGAAGACCATTTCTTCATTGAGTACGACGAAAAAACATTTATGCTTGATATCATCATGTCGTTTTAAATTATATTCTTTAAAAAGTGACTGTCACTTTTTAAAGAATATTTAAAACAACATGATGATATCATGCATAAATCTTATGATCAATATACAAAGGAGTGTTGCAAAAAGAAGAGTGTCCGACGTTACAAACCGAATTAAGAAAACAACAAAACACTGAAAAGGTATCAGTCAAGAAATTTATCTGCTTTAAGTGTCAGTTATCAAGTTGCTCATTTGATCACCTTTGAAAGCTAACCGTTTGGTGATGGTGTGAATTTGAACGTTGTTTGTTAAAAAGCTGTAGAAGAAATTTGTCCGGAGAAACGAACAATGATACAGACATTAGTTTGTCTTGACAAACAATCATGTGAAGGGTAGAAGATATTGGAAAGAATTTGTTCAAATAACCTTTGGAAAACATAAAACAAATGAAATATTTTAGTGTGGAACTGGATGACAGTACTGATGTAAATGACACAGACCAACTCCTTATCATACGTGGAATTAATGATAATTTTGTACTAGTTGAAGGTTTAGGTGATCTACAGAGTATGCAAGGAACAACTACAGGTGAAAATCGTTTTGAAAATTTTTGCCAATCTATTGAAAAGTTAGTTTGTTTGTTGTTTGGTTTTTAGGAGCATTAGCAACTAAGGCCATATTGCTCCAGGATATGCGGTGGTCATTCCTTAACCTTTCCGCATCCTCCGTATTTGGTGGTGACGGGCTCGAACCCCGGTCTAATCAAGAAGCGTGTGCTACGCACTGCTGCTCCTTCCCACCTGGCTACGGAGGCGCCTGAAAAGTTAGATTAAATATTAAAAACTTGGTAGGAGTCACAACTGGTGGTGCAAAAAAAATATGATTGGTGAAAACACTGGGCTTATGGGTAGAATAACCAAGAAAATGATGGATATCAGAGCTGAACCTCCAAATGGAATTCACAGCATTGTGCATCAAGAAGCTCTGTGTGAGAATGAATCTCCAACACATTACGAATGTGGTTATTTAAACTGTAAGTTTTATAAGATCACATGGCCTTAATCACTGTATGTTTCAACAGTTAGAAACTGAAGCTGAATACAAAGTTGTAATTTTACACAGCGCAGTGAGATGGCTTTGTCATGGCAGTGTTATATCGTTTCTTTCAACTGCATCATGAAATTGATATTTTTATGACAGAAAAAGGGAAACCAATAAAACTATCAAATACGGTGTGGCTGTTTGATCTTGCAATCCTTACAGACATGTTTAATCATTAAAATGCTCTTGATTTAAAACTACAAGGGAAATAAAAATTGGTCTCTGATAATTGGTGAAATCAAATCATTTCAGAATAAGTTCTTATTATTTAAATCACAAATTGAGTGAGATAATTTAGTTCACTCTGAAGGTTGTATCGAGCTAAAAGAAAAGACATATTTCCAAAGAATTGTTGCCTCTCATAATTACAATTACTTTAATTAAAAAAGTCAATGACTTTCAAACTTTTTTTAGTTTGAAAGTCAATTTGCTAATATAAGATCTGAAAAAGACATAAGCTTGTTTGAGAATCCATTTACTACTGTGGTTGAAAACTAATCCCAGTTTGTAACTTGAACTTATTGATCTTCACACCAAAACAGTTTGTACAAGGCTCTCCCATCTGAACATTTTCTGCTCATATATAAAAGAAAATGCCATGAAAATGGCTACTTTGTTCGGATCAATGTATGTTTGCGAGCAGATTGTTTCACGCATGAAATCAAATAAATATTTAAAAAGAAACAGAATAACAGATGATCACCTTCATTCCATATTGAGAATTGGTATCACAAATTTTGAACAGTTATCTAAAAACATTTAGCGTCATTCAATTCATTAAATGTTAAGTTTTGTTCAGTAAATGTTATTTATTATTGTACTTAATAAAATTTTCCAATATTTTCAATTTTAGGTGTATCGTTATATTTTATTCACCTTAATACTGAAAAGCAGTGATCCTTTTCAGATTATAAATTTCCAAAAGTGAGTATTTAAAAGCAAAAAGTAAGGTTTAAAAAAAAATAATAAAAATAAAGTTTTTTTTTTTTTGAAAACAAAAAAAAAGTCATTTTTATAATTTTAATACAGCAGACTCTCGATTTAATGGGATCGGATTAACTGGGACACCTCAAAATTCCAAATTAAAAAAAAAAAAAAAAAACCAGCAGAAATTATAAAATTCAAGTAGGTATAAACAGATGTTTTGCAAGTCGTAAAAAAGCAACAAGAAGCGGCGTTATGTCATCATTAGGATATTGGTGTGCCTATATCTTGCAAACCCCGCTGTCTTCACACCCGCCACTAAAAAAAAAAAAAACACCTCACCACATGTTGAGTTTGTTTTAGTACATTGATTGTTGTGTTCCATCACACCGCAAAAGGCAAATTTTATTTTGTTATGCGTGTCAGGGACAGAGATGTTGGAATTTTTTTTTATAGTAACTTTTTTTTTGTTTGTTTAGAAATCGCCAAAATGATTGGCAAATGCAAGCATTGTGCTTTCATTTAAACAAAAACTTGAAATTATTCAAAAGTTCGAAAATGGTGCATCTGTTAAATCTCTAAAGAACCATTATAACGTTGGTGACCAAACCATATGCGACATTGTAAAGAATAAAGGGATAAAGGAAAGCATCACATTGGACACGCAAGTAGTGCTTGGTAAGTTCTTTATCTAGGTTGCTGAACATTTTTCAACACAGCAAGTCCCCGACTTACATTACGTTATTTATAATTTTTTTTATATGACTTAAGATTTCAAGTGAAGGGGACACACATTTCACCATAATGTAACAACTCACAGAATTCCAGGTATCGGTATTATCACAAATGCAATAAGATCGAGTTTACTACACGTTTATAATTAATTGCACTAACAAAAAAAAAAAAAAAAGCCCAGTAACCAAGAAAGTGCAAATTGTTTTTGTTTTATGGCAGTAACCTCCAGAAATGTGCTTTCGTAAAATGTGAGCTTGCGTGGAGTGATAGTGAGTTTTCGCCTTAACACTGAAGTTCTTTTCAGAAAATTTCATTCTGACCATTTTCATGGTGCCAACTAAGAGAACAAGTGACAATGGTACTAGTAAGTCTATCAAGAAAAGGAAAGAGATCGAGTTGGATCAGAAAATTAAAATAATAAGAATGTACGAAAATGACCAAATATTTAACAAATATCACACGAAATTCAGATTTGTCAGTGCCAAAGGTGAACACAAAGGAGAAAGACAGAATACGAGACGTGGTCGGCATCAACGAAGGTCAACAATAATAACCGAGGCTATGAAATACATACCAGTTTTCACAGTACAATAGCATGCATTTTTTTTTTTCCCTTTTATGTTTTCTTTTCTTACGTGCCACTCCAGCTACTTTACTGCTGTCCCAAGATAAAGTTTTTAATTGAACCGATTAAAAATATATAACTATTTTTCTTCATTCTTCTGAGGATATTATGTGGTTTGAATTTTGGCATATCAGTGATATAGTAGCAATATTTTATTAGTCATTCCCGAGTTACACAAATTTCGACTTACATAAAAAGTCCTGGAACATATCTATTACGTATGTCGGGACCTTACTGTATTTTTGGATTAACCGGGAAATTGATTATCTGGGAATATTTTTTTTACCATCTATCCTGGAAAATCGAGAGTCTACTGTAAAATCTAAAAAATAAATCACTGACATAGATTTGTTGCACATAAAAGCATCGGGAATTTGCATTTTTTATATATATGGATGAAAATAAAAAACGGTAACACGAAAAAAGAAACTTCCCTTTTACATGGAACAAGATATGGAAAATGTAAACACACTAATTTTTCTGAACTCACTCAGTGCGGCCCACGAAAGGAAAGGGTTTTTGTTTCCGTAAAGGTGAGTACAATGGTCTCAGAAAGTTTTTAAATTCTGTACAGTGGGATCAACTGACGATATTACCAACATTAAATTCTAAGTGGGAAGCATTCAAGGAATTAATCATGGATGCTACTAAAAGTTTCATACCATTAAGAAATATTGTTCAAGGTTTGGGCCTAAATGGTTATCTAATGAACTAATGAGACTCTTAACAGGGAAGAAAAATGCATGGGATGCATATAAATTATCAAGCGACTCAGAAGCCAATGGCAGATATAAGCTAGTCTGTAATCAGGTCACAAAGGAGGTTAGGCAGGCGAAGGCAGATTATGAGAAATCCTTGGCAAAAGATGCTAAGAAAAATAGCAAGGATTTCTTTACTTATAAACTCTAAGAGGAAGGGAATGAATCTGATTGGTCCACTTGACATTGATGGTTCGACTGTTGATGATCCTGCTCAGACAGCAAACAAACTGAATGAGTATTTTGCATCTACATTGACACACATGAGGAATTATTAAGGTTTGAAAATGGCAGAAAGTTATCAAATTGTAGCACGATACTTAATGATTTTGTAATAACTGAGAGTAAAGTGGTGGAGAAATTGTTGAAGTTAAACATAAGAAAAGCACCTGGGGTGGATGGGATCTATCCAGTTATATTAAAGGAGGCAGCAAAGCAACTAAGCAAACCCTTAGCCATAATTATGAGAGCATCCTTGGACTCAGGGGATCGAAGGGTGACACGAGTAATTACAGACCAGTTAGTTTAACTTCTGTTCCGGGTAAAATAATGGAGTCGCTGGTTAAAGATGCATTGCAGGATCATCTAGACAAGACTGCAGCAATAATTCAGACACAGCATGGGTTTGTTAAGGGAAAGTCTTGTCTGACAAATTTGATAGGATATTATGATGTGGTTACAAAGGAACTGGATGCAAAAAATAATTTTAATATCATATATTTGGATTTCAGGAAAGTTTTTGACACTGTTGCTCATGAAAGACTATTGTACAAATTGGAGCAGAATGGTATTAAGGGTAAGTTGCTACAATGGATAAAAGGATGGTTGAGTGGGAGAAGACAGAGGGTGGTAATCAATGGGTGCTGCTCTTCGTGGACTAATGTTATTAGTGGAGTCCCACAGGGTTCAGTGTTGGGTCCACTGTTGTTTTGTATATTTATCAATTATATTGATGAAGGTATATCAGGCTTAGTGTCGAAGTTTGCAGATGATACAAAGGTTGGCAGGGTTGTTAATGACAGTGATGGCAGTGTGCTACTGCAACAGGATCTAGATAATTTGGGCAGATGGGCTAAGAAGTGGCAACTGAAGTTTAACCTTGACAAATGCAAAGTACTGCATATGGGTAGAAGTAACCCAGAGAAACGTACCAACTGTGTGGTACTACACTTAAGGTGGTAGAAAATGAAAAAGACCTGGGAGTAATTGTGCAGTCAGATATGAAGTTTTCTGACCAATGCAGACAGGCTGCCCGGACAGGTCATGGGGTTTTGTCAATGATATATAGGAATTTTGCTAGCAGGGAAAAGGAGGTAATTATCCCTCTGTATAAGGCAATGGTCAGGCCAGGCCTTGAGTACTGCGTACAGGTCTGGAGGCCTCATTTTAGGAAGGATGTAGATTTACTTGAGTGTGTACAGAGAAGGGCAGCAAGATTGGTGAGGGGAATGAAGGAATCCTCTTACCAAGAAAGGCTTAAGTTCTGCAAATTGCAGTGGCTGGAGACTAGGCACCTGCACGGTGATCTGATTGAGATGTATAAGGCCTTGAATGGGTTGAGCACGCTGAATTCTGATGGGATCCTTCCACTTGTTCAGATTACGAACCTAAGGAGGCATAAATTCAAATTTAGAAAGGACAGGTGTAGAATAGATGTGCGAAAATTTACCTTTTGCCAGCGGGTGGTTAATTGCTGGAACAAACTTCCATCTGTTGTTGTTGTGGAAGTTGATAGGTTGAATAAATTTAAGGAGGAACTGGACAGGCATTTGGAGGGAATGGTGTGATTTTTTTTTTTTTTGGCTGATGCTGCATAAGCTCATACACTTGCTTTCTTGCATCACATGCCACCACTACTACTACGGATCAAATCTAACTTTCAACATGGCCCTTGTACTGGGAAAGGTTGGACAGCACTGCCCTAGATCAATAGATGTTGTGTAATCAGCAAACTTTCCTAGGAATGTCATTTGATATTGAAATCGTCAACTATTCATGTGATTACCACCAGCACTCATGGTTTGAGGCATTGCACATAGCTAGCAGTAATAGTACCATGAATCACAATAGGGGAGTGCACTTGCACCCCATTATGGAATCTTGTGTTTTGCAGTGCGATGAGTGCTTCCGGTAGTCACATATACTTAATTCTGCTCTACCAACACCAGACTCTTGATGCATGATCGTGCTCAGTTAATTTTACTGTTTTAACCAACATATATATATACTGCAATAGACCATTTACCGACTAAGCCGATGAAGAGGCACTTTGTCTTGTCTCGAAAGCTGCTGTATATTTTATTAGTTTTTTCTATATTTTAACACTTTTATTTTATTTTGCAGTTTATATCTGTTTTAATATTTTATGTCAATATTTATTTATTTTAATAAATTTATGTTAATTCAGTTTGTTGATCATCGCTAGAAAGTTTTGTGAGACAGAGATATGTTGGAAAAAGTCATTAAAGACTTGAAACGAAACAGAGGTGGGTGTTAGAAGAGTTGATCCTTCAACAAGATCAACTGTTCTAAGATCTCACACATTCACCAACAACTTACTGCATTAGAACATTTTGCAAAAGAAACACTGATAAAACTTTTAAAACATGGTGGCCATTGTTTAAATGTTGGCATACGTAAATTTAAATCTGAACACAGTCCAGATTTAAATCCTTATGATTAGTGTATGTGCAGATTATCTAAAATGCTGTATCAACAGACATAATTCAAAATGTCTCACAACTAAAGAAAATAATCAAAATATGGATAGTATGTCTAATGAGTTCAGATTTGCTCCTTTTTAATAATTTCTTTATTTGAATAGTTGTTACAGATTCAGAACAATGACATTTTGAGCAATATCTGACTTGCAGAATATAAATTGAGGCCCACAATAACAATTTATTATTTTGTTTTCTTGTATGTAGATTAATATGTTATACATTTTTACATTCAGTTACTCAATGACCAATCTATACATACTCAGAAATTAATCACAAGAACTGAAATGAAAGTGGTATGCTATCTTTTTTTTTATTATTATTATTTTTTCATATATATGAATAACCTGGAATGATTTCAAAATATCATGAAGAAACACCCCACCAGAGCCTACCCCTGTCAGAAACTAACTACACACACACACACACTTGAGCAAATCACTCATGAAAGAGTTAATTACATGCTGGATGATACATTTCCACTTATCGCTATCCATGATAACGTGTAGCATTTGGAGTTTATACTGTCTTAGGTTCAGCTGTTGTCTCAAATTTCTTAACAGAATAGAGGTACTGCAAGCTGATCATTACCTTGACATGTTGATTTTCTAAGACTTTGAATAAAAGTTATGCGAAAGACCTTTATGTGGGAGATATATATATATATATATATATATATATATATATTTATAAATTTTAAGTGTGTATATATATATATATATATACACACACACTTAAAATTTATTAAAAATTTGACACTTTACTCTGTTCTTTTTATATACAATTTTAAATGGTTTATTCACTCCCAGAAGTATAAATTAGACAAAAAGCTTAATCCCTATTTCCTATCAAAAGGCACACTTAATACACTAAAAGTCAGTAGTATGTACTAACTTTTAGTGTTAGTAGACTTTTACAGGTCTCCACAGAAATTGTGCACTTAGAAGCATCCTTGGGAGACCTGTAAATATGGAAACAAGAGCTGGTTAAGTTTTTTGTCTAATTTCTAATTCATACTCAATAAACCATTTAAAATTGCACATAAAAGCACATGGAGTCAAATGTAATGAAATTTAGACATGGAATCAAGTGTTAAAAGCATGGTAAACAAAATTTTTAATAAATTTTGTTTACCAAGCTTTCCACAGTTTTGCTTAGACATGGCGTCCCAGTTATAATGTAAAATTTTTGACATGTAACTTAATTTATAAACAAAGTTCCTGTGTGCCAGTCATAAATAAAATGTCTACTGGAAGACTGTTTTCATGCACATGCAAAACTTCTCGCTAACATCATGGATGTTTTTTTTTTTTTCCAATAAAAAAAAGCGGGTTATTATTATGATAAGAAGTGGTGCATTCAGAAATTCATCAATACAGCTTTCTGCAGCTGAAGCAAAACTAGCACCGGTACTCACATAGAAACAAGCATAAAGCAACAGGGTTAACATCTCACTTCTTTGTTAATAGGCCTCAGTGTAGATGTCAGAATACAGTAGCAAACAGACAGCAACTATGCTATTATGTTTTACTTTTTTTTTTTTTTTTTTTTATGTGAACCCCAAACACGAGAGGTATTAGAACCTATAGTACTTAGTACCGTGCTTGGGTTAAAAAAGCATGGGTTGAAGGAGAGGGATGCCGGAAACTTTGCTCTAGAGACTAAACATGGTGAAACACACTTATTATAGAATGTACTGTACTGCAGTGCGATGAGCACTAGTGGTCATCACATGTACGTAATTCTGTTCTACCGACACCAGACTCATGATACATGACCATGCCCAGCTGACTTGTGCTATTGTAACCATCAATATATACTGAAGTACACCATTCACCGACCAGCTGATGAAGAGGCACTTCGCTTTGAAAGCTTCTATGTATTTTAATGCTTTTATTATATTATATTTTAACGCTTTTATCTTATTTTATCTGTCTTATCTTATGTATATATCATTTTTATTTTAATAAATTTATTTTAACCAGTTAGTCAGTCATCGCAAGAAACTTGGATGATATGCAACCCGACGCACAAGGTCTGTTTTCTAACAGACCAACAGAAATCCAACAATAACTATTTCTTTGTCTGTCTGTCCACATGCAATGATTCGACTCCAAGTGCATGGATTTTTGTGAAATTTTACATTTGGGCCCTTTAATAAGATATGTCAACTGATCTAATATTTCATTAAAATCAGACTAATAGAAATCCAGCAATTATTATTTTTCCATACTATATCGCACAGGGGTACCCTGGTATCCGAGTCCCTGCAGTTATGGGGTTACAAATAATACATAAAAAAATATGAAAATAAAAAATATAATAGTATCTATGTACTTTGTTTCGACTTGCTTTGAGACACCTCTACTACACATTTGACTATTTCTGTCCTGCTCTTCCTGCGAGCATCCTGTTGACTAGACTATCTAGTCAGTTTCTCATTTACTGTTGCTTGTAGTAGATACGTCTGATATTTTCAATAATTTTTATGTTAAGTGAATTATTAGTTTTCTTATTTTTATTAACCATGCATTCAAAATGAAGTGCCGATGAATAAAACATCATCAAAAAAAAAAAAAAGACAACACAAAAGTTATGGTTCAGATGTTAAATTACAAATGAGGAGCTAGCAGAATTAGACCAACTACCCACAGAAAGAGGAAGCCAAAAATGATGACATGATGGAATCAACAGAGGATAAAGATTTGAAAATTAAAGAGTTAGGAGAAGCCCTTGAGAAAATTGACCAAAGACTTGAATATTTTTGTGAGAACAACCCTCTTCATGATTGTGCAGCAAAAGTTAAGCATGGAGTTAAAGACATAACTAAATGCTATGACACAATTTTATCTGAAAAAAAAAAAAAAAAAAAAACAAACAAACCCGGATTGATTCTTTATTCATAAAACTGAAAATTAGTCTAACTTCAATAACCTTTACTTAACCAAACATTGTTCAGCATATTATAATAAAAAATGTCTATTAAAATAATTGTTTCATTTTTCAGTTCCTTCAATCCTTTTTTTTTTTTTTTTTTTTACTAAGTAAAATTACAAAATACACATTACAAAAATTTGGTTCCCGTTTTAAGTGGAAATTTCTAGAACCAATTATTCTTGGATAATGAGGACCCCCTCTATATATCATATATTGTAGCTGAAGCACTGAATTGGCAATTTGGTGGATGTGTGGAAACAAAATTTTCTCTGTCTACACATATAAGTTGTTGCTTTTTTTTTGCTGTAAATCATGAATTATTACGGTTTCTTAATGTATAACACACTGCACACATTAACTGACTTGTTTATCTTATTTTCAGCTGTAGCTTCAAACATTTTTTCCTTGAAATTGTGAAACACCCTGCATATATTGAAAGTAGAAATTGAATATGATAGCAAATCTTTACAGGAAGGAGAGAGGAGGTTATTTTGCTGCTTCTTTTTTTTTTTTTTTTTCTTTTTTTTTGTTATAAATGATGAATTATTACTATTTGCTATTAGTTAATAGTAACACTTTGCATACACTGACTAACTTGTTTTAAACTATTTACACTGATTAAAAATAAATAAAATAACTTAAGAAAAATTAAATGCAAAAGAAAAAGTAGCATAATTACCTTTTCCCACAATATATCAACAAATAAATAAAAGTGGGCACTTGTTGAAGCATACAAGGCAAACAGTTTTTGTACTGCTATAACCAGCTCTGAAAGTGATCTTTTCTGTTCTGCTTGAACTTCACACCATAACGTTAGCAACTCCTTAAAAAAAATATATATATAAATAAATAAAAACTTTTTATAAAGTGAAACAAAACTTTTTATAAAATGAATCTAGTGTTCAGAATCATTTTGGTTGAGAAACATTTGCAGATTTTTTGATTTTCATAAAAAAGTAAAATAATTACCATCTCATCTCTGATACTTATCTATTAATTTCCATTAAAATTAATTCCAGATAAAAATTCATATTAAATTTTTTTGGTCCAAGAAAAGTTTTCAAAATATTTTCATATTCGGGGCACATACAAAGCAGCTTGCTATTTCAAACATTTATAATGACTAAAAATTCAGATAAAAGGAAAACAAAAAACAAAGCTAAATACATCCAGTTTTTTGTTGCAGTTTTGCAGTGGTTTTCATATTTGCCAGAAGCACTACTATGGAAAAAACAGAATGGCAGATTTCAAAGGTGCAGAGAAATCAATGTGTTTTAGTTTACTTAATCTTTAAAAATTTTTACTAGCAGACCCTCTGTGTACACCGGCCTCCGTAGCCGAGTGATCAGGAGCGGGAGTGCAGTAGCACACATTCTTTGAGTAGACCGGGGTTCAAGCCCCTGACTGCTGAATACGGTTGGTCTGCCAACCCGCACTGGACCAGCATGGCAGATTATGGTCCATTTCCCTCAGCATGAACTGTTAAGGAGGCTTCCATCCTGCAGTGGGTTGATAATGGCTGCACTTTACCTTTTTTACCTCTGTGTACAAATGGCAAAGAAACATCGTGAAAAGTGAATGTTGTAATACAGACTAGGAAAACCAAATAGCTTATTGTGAACAATGAAACACATACCAATAGGCTGTGATCATCTGCTGTATGTATCTATCTGTATGTATTCATCGTCATGGTTTTTGATACTAGTTATTTTTATATCTTATCAACCTAGCTCTTTTGTTAATTCTGCAGAATTTTTGTTATTTTTAATTGTTTATATGTCACGTATAAGGATGGTCCCAAAAGTAATACAGTAGGTATTACTTTTGGAACTTGCGAAACCAAGACTCAAACTGCTTTAATGCAGTTAAATCTTGCAGAAAAAGGATGTACCAATTTCATGTTTCTATCATAATCCATTTTTGTGCCAAAGTTTTACAATGGACAAACGATGAACCTAAAATATTAGGTCAAGTAATATGAAGGCTAACACTGAAATCGAAATATTACATGGCAAAAAACCAAATATGAAACCCACATAACTGTTGTCATCTTGAAACTTGTATAAACAAAAGTACATAAACCTATCAAGTGTCAGAACCCCCAATAAACAAAGGAACACAAGCTGGACTAAATTATGACAGGATTACTAATTACCAGCATATGAACACAAATGCCCATCTTCATATGGCAATTTTGGTCCCTTTTTTGTCACGTCATTAGTGAAGAACTAGGTGAGACTGAATGACCTAAAGTTAAAGAACTTTTTTATACTTGATGGGGACAGTCATTTTATTATAGACAGAAAAGAGAACTCTATCGACATTACAAAAAAGGGGGAGACAATATGGAAGGGGGAAGAGGAAGCAATGCAGGATTATCTAGATAAGACTGCAGTTATAGTTCAGACACAGCATGGGTTTGTTAAGGGGCACTCTTGTTTGACCAACTGATTTGATACTAGATGTGGTCACAAAGGAACTGGGTGCAAAAAAGAATTTTGATATCCTAGGGATAATTGTGCAGTCAGATGCGAAGTTTTCAGAGCAGTGCACACAGGCTGCCAGCGTAGCTTATAGGGTCTTGTCAATGATATACAGGAACTTTGCTAGCAGGGATAAAGTAGGAAATTATCCCTTTGTATAAGACAATGGTCAGGCCACACCTTGAGTACTGAATACAGGTGTCTGGAGGTCTCATTTTAGGAAGGATATAGAGCTGTTGGTACAGAAAAAAGCAATGAGATTGGTGAGGGGAACAAAGGGGTGTTCTTACCAAGAAAGGCTTAAGTTCTGCAAATTGCAGCATCTGGGGACTATGCACCTGCAAGGTGATCTGATTGAGGTTTATAAGGCTTTGAATGGTTTGGGCAAGCTCAATGGTGATGAGATTCTTCCTCTTGCTCAGATTATGCACTTGAGGGGGCATAAATTCAAATTGAGGAAAGACAGTTGATAGCTTAAATAAATTCAAGGAAGAACTGGACAAACTTTAGGAGCGAATGGATAGGTGAAATAGGAAGGGTTTTTTTTTTTTTTTTTCCGGCTGATGCTATATAAGCTTGCTTTCTTGCATCATATGCCACTACTAATGCCAATGCTAATGTATTTAGGGATTAAAGTAATACACACTAAATCAGTGGCATTCAACTTTTTTTTTTGTTAAAATACTTCTTACACTTTTTATCAAAGAATACTGTACCCCGTTTATATATGTATATATATTTGAATAATGACGAAAGTTTAAAAAAAAAATAAATAAATATTGAGCTTTCATTAGAGGCAGCAACATGCAAATCCTCCATATGAAGCCAAGATATATCCAATATTTTAAAATTAAATAAAAAAATAAAACATAAGCCAGTAGTATGGCAAAAACTTTAAATCCAATTAATAAGACCGACATAAATTAAAAATAATGCCAATTACATAATAATTTACACTAATTACACTATTAGATAGTGTAGTATTGACAATTAATTAATTAAATTTATTGATCTTATTAATTTAAAATATCATGCCCCAGACTAGAGCAGCAAAGCAACGAGCACAAAGTGGCAGACGTGCTGTGACTCGGGGGAGAACTGGGGGGGGGGGTATTCTCCAATGCATCACAGCCTAAATAAATGTGAAACTTGTGAAATGTTTGCCGAACTCTCTGGAACAAACCATGATCTAGCCAAGGAAGATGTCTTTGTGTGTGTGTGCCAGGTGCAGAGTGTCTAGAAATTAGGCGTCAACTCAGCGTTCTATTGGGTGTCTATGAGAGCTTGACGTGTAGGGTAGATGCCCTCGAAGAAATTAATATGAGGGGCCCGTCACTCAACGCCAAGGCTCGCTCCTGGGCATCAGTCAACACAGTGGCAATATCTAAGGCAGAATGCACTGGTCCTACAGGAGTTAGTTATTGTTGGTGACTCTATTGTCAGGGAGACGGGGAATATATTGTGTAAAAAGGATAGATGGGTATGTCTGTCAGAGCCAAAAGTTGATGATGCTGTGAAGCATATATCATCATGCACAAATGGTAATATTGTTGTACACGTTGGCACCAATGACATTAAGAGTAGGAGATCTGCAGATTTACTTAACAAGTACAGGTCAATGTTGCAAAAAAGTCGTCAATTAGGATTAAATTTGAAAGTGTCTGCAATTCTGCCCAGACACGATATGATGAGAGCCTTGTCAATCAATTCGGCCCTGGAGGGAATGTGCAAACCTCAAGGGGTATAATTTTTTTTTGGCTTGGTCTGTGCTTGTTAACAGGATAGACTGCTTCTACAGGGATGGGATACACTTAAATAGAAAGGGTGCAAAAATATTTGCTGATGCGAGGCAGTGTTAGGTGGGTCGGAAAACTGCTAGCCTGGTGGGATTTATAGACTAAAATGTTAAAAGTAGCCGGAGGCAGAGGTGAAGGTGATTCTTGCCCTACTTCTATTAAAATAAGCAGCGGCCTGGAGTGAGGGGTGCTGCGGGTTTCAGGGACTGATGGCAGTCATCGTGAAACAGGTGGGTATATGGGATGTGTTAGGGTAACTAAGAATAGGTGCATGTATATCAATGCTAGAAGTATAGTAAATAAATTTGATGAATTTGAAGTGTTGATCAAGACATCAAAGGCAGATATTGTTGGGATAACAGAGACGTGGTGTTATACAGATATCAGGAATGCAGAATTGGAATTTGGGGGAGTACAATGTGTACAAAAAGGATAGAAAGAAAGGAGGTGTTATGCTGTTAATTAAAAAAAACATAAAATCAAAAGAAGTGTATACAGTTGATATAGATGAACAGTACACCGCTGAGTCAGTTTGGTGTAACATAAGCACTGCGAAAGCAAATATAAGAGGAGTGTGTTATAGACCTAATGACTCAAATGAGTACAATGAACAACTGTACAGAGAAATAGTGGGCTAGTAAACCAGAATGACTTATAATGGGGGATTTTAACTGGCCAGATATTGACTGCAACTTGTGGGTAAGTCAATCGCAAACTAGTAAGACTTTTGTGGATTTATTGGATGATTGTTTTCTGAAGCAGCATGTTCGAGAGGCAACCAGAGAGGGTAATACTCTTGATCTGGTTATCAGCAGTGATCATTCGTGTATTAAGAATTTACAGATAAAGGAACCACTAGGTGACAGTGATCACAGTGTACTGGTATGGGATTTACTTAAAGATATAATTACCATCAGGGGTAAAGGAAAGGGTTTTTGCTTCCGTAAAACTACAGTCGTCTCAGACAGTTTGTAAATTCTGTACAGTGGGATCAACTGATGATGTTACCAACAGCAATTTGTAAGTGGGAAGTGTTCAATGAATTAATTGTGGAAGCTACTAAAAGTTTCACACCTATTAAGAAATACTGTTAAAGGTTTAGGCCTAAATGGTTGTCAAATGAACTAATGAGACTCGTGGCAGAGAAGAAAAATGCATGGGATGCATATAAATTATCAGGCGACACAGAAGCCTATGGCAGATATAAGCTAGTCTATAATCAAGTCACAAAGGAGATTAGGCAGGCGAAGTCAGATTATGAGAAATCTTTGGCAAAGGATGCTAAGAAAAACAGCAAGGATTTCGTTATTATATAAACTCTAAAAGGAAGGGGATTAATCTGATTGCTCCACTTGATATCGATGGTTCGACTTTTGATGATCCTGCTCAGATAGCAAACAAACTGAATGAGTATTTTGCATCTATGTTCACACATAAGGAGTTATTAAGGTTTGGAAATGCCAGAAGGTTATCATATTGTACTAGGGTGCTTAATGATTTTGTAATAACTGAGAACAAAGTGGAGGAGAAATTGTTGAAGTTAAAAATAAGAAAGGCACTAGGTGTGGGTGAGATCTATCCAATTATATCAAAGGAGGTGGCAAAGGAACTAAGCAAACCCTTGGCCATAATTATGAGAGCATCCTTGGACTCAGGGGAGGTCCTCAAGGACTGGAGATGTGCAAATGTATCCCCAATTCACAAAGGAGGATCGAAGGGTGACACGAGTATTTAAAAACCAGTTAGTTTAACTTCTGTTCTGGGTAAAATAATGGAGTCACTGGTTAAAGATGCATTGCAGGATCATCTAGACAAGACTGCAGCAATAATTCAGACAGCATGCGTTTGTTAAGGGAAAGTCTTGTTTGTTTGTTTGTTATTTGGCTTTTAGGAGCATTAGCAACTAAGGCCATATTGCTCCCTAGGATATGCGGTGGTCATTCCCTGACCTCTCCGCATCCTCCGTATTTGGTGGGCACGGGCTCGATCCCCGGTCCAATCAAGAAGCGTGTGCTACGCACTGCTGTGCCTGCCCACCTGGCTACGGAAGTGCCTGGAAAGGGAAGTCTTGTCTGACAAATTTGATTGGATATTATGATGTGGTTACAAAGGAACTGGATGCAAAAAATAATTTTGATATCATATACAGTCAGTCCTCGTATAACACGTGTTTACACTACACAAATTCGATCATACACGATTTATAAATAGGGGAATGATATCTTATATAACACGAATCGAATTTGCTTATGCACGATTCGCCTTTGTGTTTACAAGAAATGGCAGTCGAACGCGGAATCACCCCAACTGAACGCAACACGATAGGAATGAAGAGAAGATTCTGAAAATGTATTTATGTGTTTTAATCAGTGAAGGGGAAACACATTTCACCTTAATAATGTAAAAACCAAAACAATTCCAGCTATCAGTATAATCACAAATGCAATTAGATCGAGTTTACTACCAGTTTATAACAGATTCCACTAGCAGAAACGCAACTGGAAATTGTTTTTATTGTTTTATGGTAGTAACCCCCAGAAATGTGCTTTAGTAAAATGTGAGGTGTTAATAGTTTATCTGCCTTTACGGTGTTGTTTATTCAGTTGCTACACGTGTGCAGCTTTGTTTATGTGTATTAAGCGTACCTCCTCGTTTTGCAATTGTGTTTTATTCCCTAAAAATGAGTAAAATACTTAAAAGGTGTGAAAAGGAAGCATCCTGGTGAAGCCAGTACAGAGTCAGAGAGAAAAAGAAAAGCAATATCGATAAACAGAGGCGGACTGGATGAAAAATTCTTACCCGGGGAAAATTTATAGTGGCCTCATACTACGGTTTATGGCCAAAATCACACCGGCCTCCAGCCCGGGG
The DNA here is from genome assembly GCF_048544385.1 of Mastigoproctus giganteus. Classification (NCBI taxonomy): domain Eukaryota; kingdom Metazoa; phylum Arthropoda; class Arachnida; order Uropygi; family Thelyphonidae; genus Mastigoproctus; species Mastigoproctus giganteus. Next base: position 67,672,066 of record NC_143578.1, read on the forward strand.
TTTCCCCGGTAAGGTTTATGGATAGTCCGCCTCTGTCGATAGAGAAAAAATATGAAACTGTGAAACGCTTTGAGTGAAATCAAAGACCATGTGATATTGCACATGCTACAGACCTAAATGAGGCAACGCCGAGAATTACAAAGAATGCAGAGAAAATAAAAACAACTTTTATAGCAGGAACAACTCAAAGTGTAATTAAAATCCATTAGATCAAGACACAATGAATTGGAAGAGATGGAACGGCTGTCATCTGTTTGGATAGAAAATCAAACAAAAAACAAGTTTGCTTACGATAGAAGCAAAAGCATTAGAAATATTTTATTATGTAATAGTTGTAATAAAATATGTCACTATTTTATTATGATTATTTATTGTATTTGGTAATGTTTTGGTTACAAATGTGTGTTCAATCTTGGGTGGCCGGCACCTAACCCTATTTTTCCCATAGGGCCTGTTGTTTATATCGCATGAGGGTTTCTAGGAACACAACTATCGTGCTATACGAGGACTGACTGTACTTGGATTTCAGGAAAGATTTTGACACTGTTGCGCATGGAAGACTACTGTACAAATTGGAGCAGAATGGTATTAAGGGTAAGTTGCTACAATGGATAAAAGGATGGTTGAGTGGGAGAAGACAGAGGGTGGTAATCAATGGGTGCTGCTCTTCGTGGACTAATGTTATTAGTGGAGTTCCACAGGGTTTGGTGTTAGGTCCACTGTTGTTTTGTATGTTTATCAGTGATATTAATGAAGGTATATCAGGCTTAGTGACAAAGTTCGTCTGATAACACAGATGATACAAAGGTTGGCAGGATTGTTAATGACAGTACTGGCAGTGCTACTGCAACAGGATCTAGAAAATTTGGGTAAAAGTAACCCCAGAGAAACGTACCAACTGTGTTGTACTACATTTAAGGTGGTAAGACCTGGGAATAATTGTGCAGTAAGATATAAAAGTTTTCTGAACAATGCAGACAGGCTGCCAGGGCAGGTCATGGGGTTTTGTCAATGATACACAGGAATTTTGCTAGCAGCGAAAAGGAGGTGACTGTCCCTCTGTATAAGACAATGGTCAGGCCATGCCTTGAGTACTGTGTACAGGTCTGGAGGCCTCATTTTAGGAAGGATGTAGATTTGCTTGAACATGTACAGAGAAGGTCAACAAGATTTGTGAGGAGAATGAAGGGATCTTACCAAGAGAGGCTTAAGTTCTGCAAATTGCAGCAGCTGGAGACTAGGCACCTGCAAGGTGATCTGATTGAGGTGTATAAGGACTTGAATGGGTTGAGCATGCTGAATTCTGATGGGATTTTTCCACTTGTTCAGATTACGAACCTAAGGGGGCACAAATTCAAATTGAGGAAAGACATATCTAAAATTGATGTGCGCGAAATTTGCCTTTAGCCAGTGGGTGGTTAATTGCTGGAACAAACTTCCATCTGTCATTTGGAAGTTGATAGGTTAAATAAATTTTAGGAGGAACTGGACAGGCATTTGGAGGGAATGGCGTGATTTTTTTTTTTTTTTTGGCTGATGTTGCATAAGCTCATACACTTGCTTTCTTGCATCACATGCCACTACTACTACATAACCCCGCTTTTTGTACTTTTTTTAGTCCCATATAACACGGTTTCGCACAACACAACATCTTATAGGAACCTAACTACCGTGTTATACAAGGGTTACCCACAGGTAATTTTTTGATTAAACAGAATTACAGCAACAATAATTTTATATATTCTCTAATTTGAGAAGCAAGAGTGTCAATAATTTTATTAAGCTCTACTGAATGTAAATCTTTCTCTATATTCATCATCATTAGAGCAGTAAAATTTCTTCCCCCATGTTGCCATGTAAATGCGATTTTAATATTTTTAATAATATATATATGTATACAGTAATACCCCGAAGTTACGCAATAGGTGGGTCTGACGAAAATCGCTTAAGTCGAATTCGCGTAAGTCGGGGTACAACTTTGCATATAAATACATATAAATTTTGTTTAATTGGAATCAAGGACTAACAAAAACACTAGTTTAGAAGAAAAATGTTTAATAAAATTGCAGTTCTTTATACATATTAATACAATTTATGTATTAAAAAAATAAATGAGTTACGTAAAAAAGTTATTTCGATGTCTTCATAAAATCTAACAAATTCGTCTGATAACACAGCGCCTTCTTTTTTTCACGCAGAATTTCTTCGTAGCAAGCTAATAATTTTTTTATTCCTTGCTTTGTAGCTATAACACGTTCTCCGTTGGAGTCTATGTTTTCTAAAATTTTTAAGCCCTTTTCAATTGAACTGAGACCTTCTGTCAAGCTTGCAATTGTCATATGCTTTTCTGGTGGAACTGGGTCTGAAGTGTCGGATACTTCAGTGACGTTTTGCTCACGCATCTCTATGAGCTCATTCATTGTCAGCTCCTGACTATGTGAATCCAACAGCTCGTTGACATCATCGCCATTAACTTCCAAATCTAATTGCCTGGTAAGATTAACAACTTCTTCTATCACATGAGCGACATGATCAGTTTCTGGCGTTGTTTTCGTCTCGTTTTTGAAAAAAAAAAAAAAAAAAAAATGGACAAAAGTTTCTTCCATACACCATTCAATGTTTTTTTGTGAATTTCATCCCAAGATTCTTCAGTGATTCTTACGACATCTAAAACATTGAATTGTTATACCAAAAATCTTTAACAGATATCTCACTATTTTGCCTGATAGCTTCATTCAGACGTGCAAACGAACGCCTAGTGTAGTAAGCCTTGAATGTTTTGATAACTCTCTGGTCCATCGGTTGAAGCAAGCTGGTTGTCTTTGGAGACAAAAACACAACTTCCACATGTGGGTCGAAATTAATTAGGGCAGCAGGAGGGTGACCGGGTGCATCGTCAATAAGAAGCATCACTTTAAATGGAATCTGTTTAGACTTGCAATAACGTTCGACTTCGGGTATGAAGTGGTGACCAAACCCCAGTCCTCAAAAACGGAAGCTGTCACCCAAGCTTTATGATTTGACTTCCAAATCACTAGTAAGCTAATTTTAGATATACACCAAACGAAAAAATCAAGAACTGCGTAACTCCGAATTTGCGTAAGTCGGGGTATTACTGTACTTGTGCGAAATATATAAATTAGAGTACATGAAAATATGCATATTATTATCTAATAACATTAAATAAACAATAAATGCAACCACTGCATGAATTATCCTGGTTGGTGTTAAGAAACAGTTTATTTATTTATTATTATTTTTATTTTTTAATTTCTAAATTTTGATCATTTTTGCTAAAGTGAATCAATTCACAGTTCTATTCAGTTCCATATGAATAAATTCCATAGTTAATATTCCACATTAATATTTTGCAATATAGTAATTAATGCCTCGTTATCATCATTGTTTATTAATTCATTTATACTATGCGGACTTCTAGGACTGAGGAATCAAAAAACTCATTTTTTTTATTTTTATTTGTTCAAATCTTAATTTAATGCTTGTTTAAAGTTTTTGTAAATTTCTACCTCATGCTTCTTATAAGAATTTAGTGAGGTATTCCACAGTGACTTCTCAGGCATTCTTTTTAATTCTTCTGGGTCTAACAGAAGGGTAATATTAGCATAGGCATACAATGCAAGAAAGCAAGCTTATGCAGCACAACCAAAAAAAAAAAAAAGGAAAGAAAGAAAAAGCTCCGATTTCACCACTCCATTCGTTCCAAATACCCGGTCCAACTCAGCCTTGAATTTATTTAGGCTATCAACTTCCGCAACAAAAGATGGAAGTCTGTTTCACCAACCAACTACCTGCTGGCTGAAGGCAAACTTCCACACATCTATCAGCTGTCTTTCCTCAATTTGAATTTATGCCCTCTCAGGTGATTATTCTGAGCAAGAGGAAGAATCCCATCAGCATTGAGCATGCTCAAACCATTCAACTCTTTATACACCTCAATCAGATCATATCACAGGTGCCTAGATATACACCAAAGACACTGTAATCTGCAAAACTTAAGCCTTTCTTCATAAGAGCAACCCTTTGTTCCATTCACTAATCTTGTTGCCCTTCTCTGTACTCGTTCCAACAGCTCCACATCCTTCTTAAAATGAGGCCTCAGACCTCTTTACAGAACTCAAGGTGTGGCCCGCCAATCGCCTCATACAAGGAGATAATCACCTACTTATCCCTGCTAAAAAAATTCCTGTGTATGACTGACAAGACACCACGAGGTACACTTGCAGATCGTCTGCACTGTTCAGAAAACTTCATATCTGGCTGCACAGTTACCCCCAGGTGCTTTTCAATTTTTTTTTTTTTTTTTTTAGTTGTTGACACATTGGCTTCTGTGGCCATAATGCACCTCCCAAAGTTTTTGCATTTTACTCTGATCGAAGCCTGAGGCAGAATTCAAGCCCGCGACCTTTGGGTTGCCAGGTAGGCACTTTACCCACCTAGCTCGCCCGGTCAGCAACCTCTTTTCATTCTCTTCCACTGTCAGTGTAGTTGATACATTACTCTGGGGTTACTGCTTCCCATATGTAGTACTTTACATTTGTCAATGTTAGACTACATTTGCCATGTCCCAGCCCATCTACTCAACTTTTCTAGATCCTGTTGCAGCAACATAATGTCATTAACAACTCTGCCAACCTTCGTATCGTCTGCAAACTTGGACATTAAGCTTGATATACCATCATCAATATCATTTATAAATACAGAAAACAACAATGACCCAACACTGATCGCTGAGAGACTCAGCTAATAACATTAGTCCACGAAGAGAAGTGTTAATTGATTACCACTCTGTCTTCTCCCACTCAACCATCCCTTTATCCATAGCAGCAATTTGCCTCCAATGCTACACTGCTCCAATTTGTGCAGCAGTTTTCATGTGCAACAGTATCGAAAGCCTTTCTAAGATCCAAAAATATAATATCAAAGTTATTCCCCGCATCCAGTTGCTTTGTGATCACATCATAGTATACAATCGAATTGGTCAGACAAGACTTCCCCTTAACAAACCCATGCTGTGTCTGAGTTATAACTGAAGTCTTGTCTAGATGATGCTGCAGTGCTTCTTTAACCAGTGCCTCCATTAATTTCCCTGAAACAGAAGTTAAACTAACAGGTCTATAATTACTTGTGTTGCCCGTTGATCCTCCTTTGTGAATTGTGGTCTCATTTGCACATCTCCAGTCCATGGGTACTTCCTTATTACTTCCTTTGTTGCCTCCTTTAATATAACTGGATAGATCCCATCCATCCCAGGTGCCTTTCTTATGTTTATCTTCAACAATTTCTCCTCCACCTTCCTCTCAGTTATTACAAAATCATCTAGCTCATTTCCAGAGTTTAGTTCACCTCTGGCATTCCCCTCCCTGAATAACTCCTCACGTGTGAATGTAAATGCAAAATACTCATTTAGTTTGCTAGCCACCTGAGCAGGATCATCAGCAATTGAACTATCGATATCCAGTGGACCAATCTGATTCATCTGTTCCTTCTAGAGTTTAAATAGGGAAAGTCCTCTTTGATGTTTTTCTTTGCTTCCTTTGCCAAAGAGTCCTCGTAATCTGCCTTTGCTTGCCTAACCTCCTTTGTGATTTGGTTACAGACCAGCTTATATCTATTGTAGGCTTCCATGTCACCCATTAATTTATACGTATCGCATGCATTTTTCTTCTCTGCCACATCTCATTAGTTCATCTGACATCCATTTAGGGCTAAACCTTGAACAATATTTCTTAGTTGGTATGTAAAGCCTTTGAATGCTTCCCATTTTGAATTTTCTGTTGGCAACATCATCAATTGGTCCCACTGTATAGAATTTAAATACAGTCTCAGACCTCCATAGTCGCCTTTACGAAAGCAAATATCCTTCCCTTTACCCCTGATGGTAGTTACCTCTTTGAGTAAATCCCACTTCAGCACACTGTGATCACTTCCACCTAGTGGTTCCTTTATCTGCAGATTCTTAATGCATGAAGAATCACTACTGATAATCAGAACAAGAGTATCACTCCCTCTAGTTGCCTCCTGAACACGATGTAGAAAACAATCATCCAATAAATCCACAAAAGCCTTGCTAGTGTGTGAGTGACCAACCAACAAATTCCAGTCAATATCCAAAAAAATTAAAATCCCCCATTATAAGACTCTGATTCACTGGCCCACTCTATTTCCTTGTACAGTTTTTTATTATACTCATCAGAGTCATTAGGCCTATAACACTCCTACTCTCAATTTTGATTTCCCTGTTCTTATGTCACACCAAACTGAATATGATTCAAGATCTCTTAGACATTTAATAAATTGATCTGTTTGTTCGCTCACTTTTTCAAAATTACTGTACATTTTTTTATTTGATTTTTCAAGGTTATTACAACATGGTAAGCTTGCATGAAGTCTGTGCCTTACATCTGTAAGTAATTATATGCTGGTGTTAAACTTTCAGATATTTATAATCAAAGTAAAAGAAAGCAAAAGAGTTTCATATTTACAAAATATTTGTGAAAATGAAGATTCTGCTGAGCATGTCTTTTCGTCAAAATCGCTGTTAATCAATATTACTTGTAATATTTCCAGACATGTGGAATAAATTTTTTTTTTTTTTTCAAAAACTGCCAAATAAAGCACAAATTACATTACTTTTGCTCCACCATATTGCCTTAGCAACCTTTTTAAGTCTTTTTTACTTTATTACTTGTAAGGAATTTTACTGCAATTTTCTCAAATAGAAAATCTTTTATAGGATTCAGAAAAAAAAGCATGCTATTCTATTAATTAACTCGAAATATGATTTTATTTTTACACAAATTTGTACTATCACATAACTACATTTAAAATTTGCATAACACCCAGTACATATAGCATTTGATGACATTTCCTTTATGTGAGTCGGCGAGAAGTGGTACTCGCACAGATTAGAATAGGATATACTCATCTAACTCACCTCCATCTACTCACAGGCAATGATCCTCCTCAGTATTCACAGTGCTCTGAGCATCTAACAGTCAAACATTTTGATTTATTGTCCACATTATTGACAATATCGAACTTAATATTTCATTCTCTGGCTTTTCATTCTCTGGCTAATCTCAGAGAACGGATAACATTAAATGATATTATTGGTGAAAATGCAAATATTAATGAACTTTTCTGTTATTTGAAACAAATAGGAATGTGTGAATGACTATGACTAGTTTCTGACATGAAATGAGATTGAACTGTCTTCACATTAATTATTTATTTATTTTTTCAACATTCCTATGAATAGGCACAATATAGTCACAGCAGCTTGTGTGCCATTAAACACACACACACACACACACACACACACACACACACACACACACACACACACACACACTGCGAGTTTGAAGGCCATTTTATTACCAGATATATCTGCAGTACCATCAAAGTACAGCCAACTATATTTTTTTCATGAAGATCATGTTCTTTCAAGATGTTTTGTAAATAATTTTTTAAAGCTGCACATGTTGATTTTTCTGTATTTAAAATAGTAAGTAATCTCTCCTGTACTTTTCTTTCACTATCTTTATATCTGATTATAATTGAGCACTGCTCCATTACACTAATATCTTGAATACTATCTATCTGTACACTAAAAACACCATACTTTTTTGCTTCAGCAATATGATTTCATATTTCCTTACAAATAATTAGTATTATTTTATTAATAGTACAGGTCAACCGTTGCTAATCCAGCAGCATTGGGACCTGTGAAATGCCGGATTAAGGAGTTTGCCAGATCACCGGTGGTTATTTTAGCACATACAGTTTGCCCAACAGCTAACCACCTCATCCTACCTTTAACACGTTGACTGCTAAGCTAGTTTAAGAAAATAAATTCCCCAGGGGTCAAAAATATTTAGCAAATAATCTGATTAGTAATTCTAAAATAAATATTGTAATATCAGTGTTGTCACTTTTTAGCTTAAAATATAAAAAAAAAAAATAATAATAATTTTTTTTTTATGTTGCACATATGTGGTCAACATAGCCCAGTAGGTTACTTTATTTCTTGAGAAGACGTGTTAGCCACATATGTGTGACACTATTATGGCATACATATGAAGGTCGTTTGTGATTAGTTTATTGCATACACGGCGAGCACTGAGATAAAATAAACTCTCAAATGTCGCAATAAGTTTGTCAGTATTGGTATAGATTTTTGTGAAAACAAGTTCGTTAGCGCGGTGTATTATCCATCATATTGCGTTATGTTTTTCTGCAAGTTTGTACAAGTGTTTCGTAAAAAAAATCTAAATAGGAATGGCTAAAAGAAAATTACTAAAATAAGAGGAACTGAGAGAAATTGCTGGAATTTACAATTAAGCAGGCCGACCAGGCTGGTCAGGTGGGTAAAGTGCCTGCCTGGCAACCCAAAGGTCGCGGGTTAGAATCCCGCCTCTGGCTGGATCAAAGTACTGCAAAAACCTTGGGAGGTGCATTATGGCCACAGAAGCCAATGTGCCAACAACTACCAAAAAAAAAAAAAAAAAAACCCCCAATTAAGCAGAGTTAAACTTCTCACAGACACACCGCTGTCGAGTTTTTTCCGAAGTTCAACTTTATCTGTTGTGGACAATGTACGGTGTTTGCTCTCATGGTGTAAAATGTGAGCAGGTTATAATAATAAATGCAGAAAAACAAGTGGGAATAGCTTGCCAGTGTTTAAGAGTTCACACCAACAGCTGATGCTGCAACCAATGCCACCAAAACAGTAGCGGCAGGTCGGTGCACTGACCCAGGAAATTTGAAATTATGTTCGTGGAAATTATGTGCAAATTAGTGGTGGAACCAGATTACCGGTGGCAGGATTAGTGATGGTAGACCTGTATTTATTTCTGCCTCGACTTTCTTATTTGAGATTTTTCAGTTATTTTTTCTAGATAACTTTTAAGTAACTCATCATATTTAGATATAAGTAAAACTAACTAAAAAATTTCCTTTATTCCTTATTTCACATTTAGAAGATAAGTGCTTCATTCTTTCCTCTATAACTTATTCCTTATTTTGCAACAAAGTAAATCATATCTATCAAGTCTTAATAGTATTCTGTCTTTCCTTATATCATCTTGTTTTAGGTCTTATAAACCTTGTATTAATGAAATCTTCTATATTATGTTTTTGGGGCCTGAAAATAAGAATCTACAGCAGTTTAATGCCCACTCGAATTATTGTGATTCACTCTACCATAAATTACTTTAAATTTAACAAAACCAGTCACAAAATTTGTTCAGTGAGAAGTGATACACAATACTGAGCACTACAAAATACTTTGTTTAGATCGTCAGGATACAATAACCAATATCTTGATACTTTATCATTATTGGGCATATGTCAAAAATACAATGTAATTTAATTAAAGGGATTTTTTTCTTTTTTTTAATCTCTTTGGTTTGGTTGTACAGGGTGAGATGATAAAACCATCAATTTTTCAGTCTGTGATGAATTTGGATTTGGTGTAATAACTTATTTAACATTGCATAATATGTGCTTGGTTTCACTTTTGCTGTTCTTTTCTAAAATGTCATGTTTTTCAGATTTCTCGAAATTATTTTCCTCAATAAAATCATCATTATATTTTTTTGACTTTCCTCTGAATCGTTTCTTGTATTATTGTTTTCGGCATTTTCTTCAAATCATTACATTCTTATGTGAAAACTTTATTATATAAAGTTTTCTTCTGGTTCATTATTTTGGACTTGAAGACCAGCCTTATTGGTTTCTTTTTCTTTAGTTGCAAAATTACAACTGGGAATAGAAGTAGATTCATCTATAATTATTTAAGATTTTTTTAAATAAAAAAATCATTCAGTTGGTTGCCTTGCTGTTTCAGCAACCATTTCTAATAATTTTTTCCTTTTAATTTTCCTATTTTTATGGCCTGATTTAACTATTTTCATTACTTCTTTATATTTTCTCATTTTTGGCCTTAGTCAGTCATCTAAAGGAAAATAAAATATGATACTTTAATTCTGTATTACACTATTATTAATACATGATTAATTTTAATACTATTCATTAATGTAATGATAGAATCTGGATTGATATATGCCAATTCTGCTATATTGATGCTTTTAATTTTAATTTTATGCTTTTAATTTTATTACATATTCCAATAGTACACACTAACAAATATTTGAAATAAATGATAGCACAGATCACCTTACCTACATGCAGTCTTAAATAATTTTAAAAGTAAATATTGCAAGGTTATGTTTATTAATGCATTTGCAAATTATTGCATGTTAAATAATTTGCCTTTAATAGTTATATTCTTTAAACTATGGGCATTTAGTTTTAGGTACTTACATTGTTTCAAGCTGAACTTGTTCATAAAAAAAGGTAATACAAATAAAACAAAACACAACACAATCACTAGGCCTCATTTTAGGAAGGATGTAGATTTACTTGAGCATGTACAGAGAAGGGCAACAAGACTGGTGAGGGGAATGAAGGGATCCTCTTACCAAGAGAGGCTTAAGTTCTGCAAATTGCAGTGGCTGGAGACTAGGCACCTGTGCGGTGATCTGATTGAGGTATATAAGGCCTTGAATGGGTTGAGCACGCTGAATTCTGATGGGATCCTTCCACTTGTTCAGATTACGAACCTAAGGGGGCATAAATTCAAATTAAGAAAAGGCAGATGTAGAATAGATGTGCAGAAATTTGCCTTTAGCCAGCGGGTGGTTAATTGCTGGAACAAACTTCCATCTGTCGTTGTGGAAGTTGATAGGTTGAATAAATTTAAGGAGAAACTGGACAGGCATTTGGAGGCAATGGTATGATTTTTTTTTTTTTTTTGGCTGATGCTGCATAAGCTCATACACTTGCTTTCTTGCATCACATGCTACTACTACTAATAATTAGCTTCACAAAAATAAAATTTTTGTGAAACTGAATTGTGTGATTTAAAATAAAGACTGGTTTTTGGACGGCTACATTTGTGATGCTGTATCTGCAATATATCATATATTCATTACATATTAACAATATCCATTTACAGAATCTCCCTTAAATCAATATTTAATATTAAATATAATTTAATATTCAAAAACACCTGAAATGTATATCAAAGAGAAAACTTTTAAAAACTATAAAATGTACTTACTTTAGTGCAACAGTAAGAAGAAGGAAAAAGTAGATCACGTACTAAAAAGATATGTGCTAGTGTTTCTGCCAGTAAGAGAGAACCAGGAAATTTTTTGCTCGTAATACTCTGGATTAGCTGAACTCCATCATGACATGTTAAACTTGCAGTCTAAGAAAAGAAAACCATTTATGAACAGAAATGATAATTCATGCTAAATATAAAGATAATTAATGCTAAATATAACAAAGTTCTAATAACCTGAACCTAATGCTTCACACAGAAGGCCACTTTTACCTCAACTACTTATAAAATTATGCACTTTAACACCCACAAGTAACTCTGGTAATATGCTCTTGGTTCTTAAATAGACATCTATCTGTACACTAATTGGATACTATGATGCAGTCACAAAAGAACTGGATATAGGGAATAACTTTGATATTATATATTTGGATCTCAGAAAGGATTTTGATACTGTTGCATACGGAAGACTGCTGCACAAATTGGAGCAGTGTGGCATTGGAGGCAAATTGCTGCTATGGATAAAGGGATGGTTAGGGGGAGAAGACAGAGAGTGGTAATCAATGGACACTGCTCATTGTGGACTAATGTTATTAGTGGAGTCCCTCGGGGTTCAGTGTTGGGTCCGTTGTTGTTGTTTTCTGTATTTATAAATGATATTGATGATGGTATATCAAGCTTAATGTCCAAGTTTGCAGACGATACAAAGGTTGGCAGGGTTGTTTAGGAAACTACTGACAGTATGCTGCTGCAACAGGATCTATAAAAGTTGAGCAGATGGGGTGAGGGATGGCAAATGAAGTTTAACATTGACAAGTGTAAAGTACTACATATGGGAAACAGTAACCCCAGAGCAACGTATCAAATCTGTGGTACTACACAGATTTGAGTTGAGACTGAAAAGGACCTGGGGGTAATTGTGCAGGCAGATATGAAGTTTTCTGAGCAGTGCAGACAGGCTGCAAGATTAGCTCATGGTGTCTTGTCAATGATATACAGGAATTTTTCTAGCAGGGATAAGGAAGTGATTATTCCCTTGTATAAAGCAATGGTCAGGCCACACCTTCAGCACTGTATACAGGTCTGGAGGCCTCATCTCAAGAAGGATGTAGAGCTGCTGGAACGAGTACAGAGAAGGGTAACAAGATTAGTGAATGGAACAAAGGGTTGCTCTTACGAAGAAAGGCTTAAGTTTTGCAAATTACAGTGTCTGGAGACTAGGCACCAGCAAGGTGATCTGATAGAGGTGTATAAAGCCTTGAATGGTTTGAGCATGTTCAATACTGATGGGATTCTTACTCTTGCTCAAAATAATCACCTGAGAGGGTATAAATTCAAATTGAGGAAAGACAGATGTAGGATCGATGTGCAGAAATTTGCCTTTAGCCAGGGTAGTTGGTTGGTGGAACAGACTTCCATCCCTTGTTGTGGAAGTTGATACTGTAAATATATTTAAGACTCAGCTAGACAGGTATTTCGAACGAACAGAAGGGTGAAATGGGAGTGGGTTTTTTTTTTTTTTTTGGCTGATGCTGCATAAGCTTGCTTTCTTGCATCATATGCCTCTACTAATGCTAAATTGCTAATGCTGGTTTTACTCTGTCAAAGAAACAAATAAAGAGAGAAAAATTATGTTACATTGGTGAGATGGAATCAAATTGAATCAAAAAGATAAGATTTTCCACTGTAAACAAAGAGAGCTAAGAGCTATGCAAATGCAATCTGTGGCCAATATTCATCATCACTTAATGCCTTATTCTCAATCTACTCACTGCCTCCTCCTTCAATGGGTGGTTTCACTCCTCCAGTTACTTTTTCAGTTACCAAAAAAGATTAACTGGATTCAGTTTAACTAGTAACTGTTATTTTTTTTTTTTAGTTTGTATTAAACAGGTATTTCTATTTTGTTCCAGACAGGATGGGTGGTATTCCTAATACTTCAATCAGAAGAAGAAAAAAAAGTGCAGGAGAAAAGAAAAGAGAGAAGTAAGAAGTGTTATCACTAGATGAATCAAACCACACAAATCTATATGAATGCACTGCATGCCTCTACACATCACATTGAATTATTTCTCCCACATACTGGGTGATTCAAAATCTGCACAACCCAAATGAAAAGGCTAATGCAATTCTTACAAAAACACATTAGTAGCAAAATAGTACACTTTTGCATATTTTGTGACAAATCTAACAAACTAAAGTTTGTTAGATTTGTCACAAAAAAATTTTCGGTACATTTTCATTGTCAATCTACTTATGATTTAACTTAATTTTAAAATAGCATCTTTATTCTTCAAAACCACCAATTTGTGGCAAGTCAATCAGAATAATGTGATAAACAAAACTAAATATTTTGTTGCAAAAATAACAATTTCTAAATTATATATATATATATATACAGTGCTTTTTTTGTGACGGTACGCAATGGTACGGCGTACCGGCACCTTTATTAACAGTGACATGTGACATTTAGATGCAATGCACTTCGAAATTTATAATATTCCGTAAATTTTTTCACATGTTTACCTACTATTCAAATAAGCTTAAAATGATTTAACTAAATTTGCATTTTTTACTGTCTATTGTTAAGATTTTCTATATAAAATTGTATAATCATTTTTATAATTCTAAATTACTCAGTCAGACCTCTGTTTAATTATTTTGAATTCCCCTTGGAAGTTACATTTAAAATAGTTTCGGTTGAGGGAAGAAAATTTTCATATAGCGAACGGATTAGGAGAGAATTAACTTGGTACGGCCTGTTTGAATTTCTGGCCTTCAGACAATTAGTGCTGCTGCACGAATTAAGAGAGCTAAAGTGATTAGTATTGTATAACTTAGCGGTACCTGTTTTTTTTTTTTTTTTTTCAGTAGCTGTTGGCGTATCAGCTTCTGTGGCCATAATGCACCTCCCAAGGTTTTTGCAGTACTTTGATCCAAGCCCGAGGCGGGAATCGAACCCACGACCTTTGGGTTGCCAGGCAGGCACTTTACCCACCCGGCTAGCCAGGTCGGCGCGGTACCTGGTAAAACCTATCCGACCACATGTCCCACATATGGAGAAGTCGCGCTGGTCAAGAGTGAGCAGATCAGGGGGGTATTCCCAATGGGCTCTGGCCCACCGTCTACTGCAGTGGTGTCCAACCTTTTTCAGTACCGTGGCCATATTCAAAAAAATTCAAAGTTTCTTTAGTGTGTTACATTTTCGATATCTTATTGCATGTAAAAGTAAAATTGAAAATACTGAAAAATTTAATTAAGTATAATACAAAATTACATTTACTAAACAAAACATTTAATGAGAAAAATTTTTTGATAATAAAATTTAAAATGCTGTTTTAGTTCACTTTCCTCACGGGTCGTGGGTTGGACACCTCTGTGAATCAACTGTAATCGCCCCATTCGAGAATTAGAAAAGTGATTTTCTTTTACCCCATAAATAATCATCTGTTATTTCGCGGAAGTGCGTTATCCACATTTTTCCGAAAATTTTCCCTATCTCTGTTTACACTATTTTACCTGAATATCCAAATGATACTGATATTTTGGACAGTTTCAAAAAAAGAAAAGAAAAAAAATTTAAATTAAAAACTAGTGACAATACCGATGACGAGAGAAGGAAAACGAGGACAACGAAGGTATTAAACCTTCTAAACATGAAATGTTGGCATTTGGTAAAAATGAAGTTAGAAAATTGTCAATTAGAGTTAAATGCGATTCGTGGATACCTAATTGATAAGGTTTCCAAAGAATCGAAGCATTTGATGAACGCTCTGAGTACGATACCAATCTCACAGAGTGAACTGAACGAGGATTTTCAGAAATAAATCTGATCACCAACCAGCGCTTCGTTGATAACAAAAACATTTTATTCACTACTGTTTCTTAAAATTGTGGGCCGTCTGCTGAAATGCTGCGATCCAGCAAAATATGTCGATTCGTGGCTGCTTCGGAAACATCATTCAGCAACCAATACAAAGAGCAGGAAAAGAAGTCAGCATAGGGTGTCGGACGAGAACTTAATAAAAATATGGAATATTCTACAAAAACTTTATTATGAAATTATTTTTACTTATTTTTTTATGTACAGTGGTACCTTGGATTGGGAGTAACTTTGTCTATGAGTGTTTTGCAAGACAAGCAAAATTTTTTAATAAATTTTAACTTGATAAATGAGCGAGGTCTTGCAATACGAATACAGTCAGTCCTCGTGTAACACATGTTTACACTACACAAATTCGATCATACACGATTTATAAATAGGGGAACGATATCGTATATAACACGAACAGAATTCGCTTATGCACAATTCGCCTTTGTGTTTACAAGAAATGGCAGTCGAATGCAGAATCACCCCGAACGCAACATGATAGGAATGAAGAGAACATTCTGAAAATGTATTTGTTTTTTATATCAGTGAAGGGGAAACCATTTCACCATAATAACATAAAAACTAACACAATTCCAGCTATCGGTATAATCGCAAATGCAAATGGAAATTGTTTTTATTGTTTTATGGTAGTAACCCCTAGAAATTTGTTTAGTAAAACGTGAGGTGTTAATAGTGTATCTCTGCCTTTACGGTGTTGTTTATTCAGTTGCTACAGGCAGGCAGTTTTGTTTATGTGTATCAAGCATGCCTCCTCATTTTGTAATAGTGCAAGCGATGAATCTGTTTAACGACAATGCAATGTCATATTTCCATGAAATCCTCAAAGGGAGGCAAAAGCAAGTGTCATTGGATAGATTCCTTGTTAAAGTCGCACAAAAAGAAAAAGTCAACAGATAGCAGTGATTCCGTTAGTGACAGTGAAAGTCATCCTACCCAATAATTAATAAATTCGATTGCTTTATGTATATTAAATTTAAATATTAAAAATATAAAAAAGGTATGTATTTTGTATTAATCATTTTTACAGTATATGACCAAGGTACCACTGTACTTCAATAATAAATTTATACTTAATTTCTTGTTCTTATTCTAAATTAAAAAAAAAAAAAAAACTATTAAAGTAACAATATGGGGGGTGGGGGAATAACTAGAGTACGTTTCATATCCTTTTAATTTTCAATTTTTCTCGATAGCAAAGAATTAGTACCGGCACCTATTTTTTTTTTACAAAAAAAGCACCACACACACACGCACGCGCACACACACACACACACACACACACACACACACACACACACTCACGCACGCACGCACGCACGCACGCACGCACGCACGCACGCACGCACGCACGCACGCACAGGTTTTCAAAGAAAGTGCATCACCCCTTAAAATTGTAACTGTCATCCGAATAATGTAAGTATATGGCAATATTTCTTATAGATTGCATCAGATAAGTTTGACATACGTAGATGACGTAATATTGCATCAGCTGTTACTTTCAGCTATATAAGCACGCTTTGCAAGAGTTGGAGTCATTCCTTGACTGTATCAAGATGGCGAGTTACGTGCAGTTAAAATGGAGAGTTGAAACCATGAAGAAAGAGTGCTATTGTTGCTTTACGTGAGGAAGGATGTTCTTCCTGTCATATTGTTTATAGAGTGTCTTGTAATCAGTCGATACTGAGTAGATTTCTTTCCAAGCTCAAGAATACTGGTTCTGCTGATAGGAAAAAAGGAACTGGATGCAAACAAGTCTCTACACTGAAACAGGACCACATGTTGAAGTGATTATGCCTTAAAAACCATAAAGTTTCTTCGTCTGAGCTGAAAAGAGAATGGGAAGAACATACGGGAGTAGTATCAAGTGCAGTAACAGTCAGAAGATGCCTCTTCAAAAATAGACTTGTAGCCTGTCCTACTAAGAAGAAGTCCCTCCTCACACAAAAAAATGAAAAAAAAAAAGGCCCAATTAATTTGGTGTAAAGAGCATGTCAAATGGATCCCCGAGCAGTGGAAGTCAGTCATTTTCTCGGATGAGAAGAAATTCAACTTGTGCGGTGAAGAATACCATCCAGACTGTATGGTGTCTACAGTGAAATTCCCTACCAGGCAAACGATATGGGGGTGCATTTTATATTACAGAATAGGTCACCTGCAGTTTATAAAAGGTTCCATAAATGCCAACGGATACCTGGCTATATTGGAAAGCAGATTGCTGCCAACCATTTCAACCTGCCAAGTAACTGCATCTTTTAGGATGGCTCTGCTCCTTGTCATCGGGCGAAAAGTGAAGTAGGCATTTCTGTAGTTACTTTAGTTTCATTTCTGCATTAAAGGTTCGACAGTAATGTGTTTACATTTATTACAGGTGAAAAAATGGTTGGAAGAACGGTCCATTATAACTGTTAGCTGGCCAGGAAACAGCCCGGACCTGAATCCTATAGAGAACATTTGGCATCACATGGAATCTGCAGTTGCCAGAAAGAAATCAAAGACCCTTCGGGAACTTCAGGAAGCCATAATTCATGTTTGGAACCACGAACTATCAGTTGATTACCTTCAGAAATTTATCTTGTCAATGCATCAATGGTGTGCTGCTGTCATCAGGGCCAGACACAGTTCAACTAAATATTAGTTTGCACCTGGTGAACTTTTCATTTTGTTTTCCATTTAAAATGATAAACTGAAGCAAAATGAGGGCTTCTGATAACATTTCAGCCATAATTGTCGTATTTACCAAAACTGTTGTATTAAGGTTGCAAATGCTCATTCTGGAATATTTTGAGAGCACCTATCAAATATTACTTATCATTTCCTTAACTATTAATAAATATCTTCTGTTTATATTTCTATTTGTGATGCTAGTCATTAATGTAACATACCATCACGAAAAAGAGTAAGAAATGTGAACTTTCTAGAAGATGCACTTTCTTTGAACACCAGTTTGTGTGTATATGTGTGTGTGTGTGTGTGTGTGTGTGTATATATATATATATATATATATATATATATAAATAAAAAAGGCCCATGTAGAACTTTTAAATTGACTTTCATAAAAGATTTGAACACTTACCTCTTTGGTCAAATGTGACAACTCTCCTTTTCTCTGTAATAATACAACAAACCATTCTAAAAAAGACTGCTTATAAGCAAAATTTCCTTTATGGCCTCCTCCTTCATCATGTGGTTTCACTCCTCCACTTGGATGAAGCAACTCGTTACTGCAGTATTTAACACAACACTTACATAAACACAAAGCAGCCTCTTCATAGCCAGCTCCAGCAAGTGATTCGATCCTAGTCAGCAACAGTTCCAATGGTTCGGTTGCTAAATATTCAGTTACTGAAAAAGATTAACTGGATTCAGTTTAACTAGTAACTATTATTTTTTTTTTTTAGTTTGTATTAAACAGGTATTTCTATTTTGCTGTAGACAGGATGAGTAGTATTCCTAATACTTCAATTAGAAAAAGAAAAATAAGTTCAGGAGGAAAGAAAAGAGAGAAGTAAGAAGGGGTATCATCACATGAATCAAATTACACAAATTATGAATGCACTGCATGTCTCTACACATCATATTGAATTATTTCTCCTACATACAGGGCAATTAAAAATCTGTACAACCCAAATGAAAAGGCTAACACAATTCTTACAAAAACACATCAGTGGCAACATGGTACACTTTTGCATGGTTAACAGTGGTAGTTAGGTTACACTTACAAAAACTCACCCAACCAAAACTCATCCATACCAGTTTGTTTGTGACAAATCTAACATGATATATTCCCTTCCTCAAACAATATAAAGATATTATTTGAAGAAAATTGCATGAGAATATCAGGCGCCTCCGTAGCCAGGTGGGCAGGAGCAGCAGTGCTTAGTACACACTTCTTGATTAGACCGGGGTTCGAGCCTGTGACCACCAAATACGGAGGATGGAAAAGGTCAGGGAATGACCACCGCATATCCCCGGAGCAATATGGCCTAAGTTGCTAATGCTCCTAAAAACCAAATAACAAACATAAGAACATCAGAACTAAATTTCAAGAAAAATATCCAGTACCAAATTAATTGCTCATCACTTTGGGTGACCGATTCTTTTTTAAATGCTTTAGCATTTACAAAGAAAAAACGAAAGACATCCAGCAGCCTAATGATGACTCTTTCCAAACATGTTCACCCACTGCATCTCACAGGGACAGTACATTTTCACTGTTGATCTACTTATGATTTAACTTAATTTTAAAACAGCACCTTTATTGTTCAAAGCCACCAATTTGTGACCAACTTCTGCAAGTCAATCAAAATAATGTGGTAAACAAAACAAAATAATCTGTTGCAAAAATAACAATTTCTAAATTATATATATATATATATATATATATATAAATAAAAGACCTGTGTAGAACTTTTAAATTGACTTTCATAAAAGATTTGAAGACTTACATCTTTGGTCAAATATGACAACTCGCCTTTTCTCTGCAATAATACAACTTTG
Organism: Mastigoproctus giganteus; assembly: GCF_048544385.1. NCBI lineage: Eukaryota > Metazoa > Arthropoda > Arachnida > Uropygi > Thelyphonidae > Mastigoproctus > Mastigoproctus giganteus. The sequence goes on from NC_143578.1 coordinate 67,691,601, forward strand.
TTTTAAAATTAATATTTAGGTTGCACATAATCTTGAATTGCCCAGCAGTTCAAGTGTTTTTTACATTATTTTTTGGCTTTTTTCTTTTTTTTTTTAAACTGAAAATTATTATTATTTATTTATTTTTTAATACTTTGCTATTTTGGGTCTCTCAACCCCATGCAACATGATGTGCATGTGCCAGCACAGTTACACATCATGTTGCGTGTTATCAAATAGACCCTAATTTTAAAAACTCAATAGTAGTAGTAGTGGCATGTGATGCAAGAAAGCAAGTGTATGAGCTTATGCAGCATCAGCCCAAAAAAAAAAAAAATCACACCATTCTCTCCAAATGTCTGTCCAGTTCCTTCTTAAATTTATTTAACTTATCAACTTCCACAACAACAGATGCAAGTTGTTCCAGCAATTAACTACCCGCTGGCTAAAGGCAAATTTCCGCACATCTATTCTACATGTCTTTTCTTAATTGGAATTTATGCCCCCTTAGGTTCGTAATCTGAACAAGTGGAAGGATCCCATCAGAATTCAGCATGCTCAACCCATTCAAGGCCTTATACACCTCTTTGGTGTATAAGGCCTTGATAAATAGCATAAGTATTTATGAAAATTTCTTAGCAAGAGTTCCCCTCCTGATCAGCAGTACTATCTTGTTTGTCCCATTAAAATATCTTTTTCATAATCATTTGTTAAATTGTGTTTCGGTTACTATATGAGACTTGAACTCTGCAAGAGGAGATGCCTCCCCCCCCCCACCACAAAGAAGCACAGTTCAAATATTGTGCAAATCACAATATTTCATTTCTACCCACTGTGGCAGCACCAACACATTTAATGCTTGAACACAGAACAACTAGTCAATTCATAGGCTGATGCTGGATGTTATTTCATATGAACTAAAATACATAACATACATATGACACTATCTGTGATCGCTAGTCTTGAGAATCAGTCACGTGGAATCGATTCAACCCAGACAATATTTCTGCAATCGCTGCTTCATCTACTTTGTCCGCACAGTAGGAAAAACCCATGACTGAGTTAAACCTATTATATGTACATGTTGATTTCCATGTATCATGTCCAATTATTAGCAGCAAGTTCACTTTACTGCTGCATACTTTCCACCAATCGGTGATGCTCTCTGGCTTCTCAATGATGCATCAACTGAAATGTGAAGTGCACACATCAAACTGTTGATGTGTGCACTTCACATTTCAAGCTGCACCTGCTCCTGTTACTGACAAGCTAGCCTTCACTGAAGCACATAGTTTTTAAATTTGCATTTGCTCACTGACAGGTCTAAAGGGAGTTTTAATTTTTAAAAAAATTAATGTTTTTAATATAAAAGATGGATTTTTCACAGTTGTATTCAGAAAAGACTGAAAACACAGATGGCAGTTAAAGAAAAAAAAAGAACAATTTTAAATTATTTTTTTACTGATTTTTCAAATTTTTGTGTGCACTGAGGAATTTTAGCTTAAATTAGTAAACCATCAATAAAAATAAATTTCCTAACAAATAAGTTACAATTTTTAACCTAAAATAGGTGCAAATTTTTAAATATTTGACTAACAATCTCAATCCAGCTCAAATGTTTAAAATTTTCATCTTGATCAGTGGGCCAGGCACACCTAAAGTCCAGTCTGGGCCTGTGCAACAACCTTAGTTTGCCTTGCTTTTTAGTGTTAAATTCAAACACATTAAACCTTGATTTAGCAGACTATATAGGGGTAAGGCCTATCCACTAAATACGACTTTTCATTAAATTTAAAAGAAATACATAATCTTCAAAGTAATGCACTTATTTATATGATGTAAGAGATCTTGAAATTTTGCTATATGTGTTATAAGCAGCAGAAACTCTGAATAAAGCTTATTCAGAGTCTGAAGGATTCTTGTGTATCCTTGGTAGATTAGATCCCTCTCTACTGATGTCTGCCACACTCTGCAGACTGATGGAAGGTGAGGTTGAGGAAAATCCTGCCTCCCGGGGCACTCTGCTTTATTGTGAATGTATCTCTGGGAAAATTGGGTCAATGGGCCGAGAAATGCCAGTTGAACATTGACAAATGGAAGGTACTGCACATGGGTAGTAATAACCTCAGAGTAACTTACCAACTGTGTGGTACTATGCTCATCATAGGGGAGAATGAAAAAGACCTACTGGTATTTATGCAGTCTGACATGAAATTCTCTGAGCAGTGCAGACATGCTGCCAGGACAGTTCATGGAGTTTTGTCAATGATATACAGAAACTTTGCTGACAGGTATATAAGGAGGTGATTATCCCTTTGTATAAGGCCATGGTTAGGCAGCATCTTGAGTACTGTATACAAGTCTGTAGGCCTCACTTTAGGAAGGATGTAGATCTGCTGAAATGGGTGCAGAGAAGGGCAACCAGATTGTAAAGAGAACAAAAAGGTTGCTCTTACCTAGAAAGGCTTCAGTTCTGCAAACTGCAGCATCTTGAGACCAGGCACATGCAGGGAGATCTGATCATGGTGTTTAAAGCCTTGACTGGATTGAGTAAGCTGAATGGTTGATTTGATAGTTGTTGGCGCATCTGCTTCTGTGGCCATATTGCACCTCCCAAGGTTTTTGCAGTACTTTGATCCAAGCCCGAGGCGGGAATCGAACCCGCGACCTTTGGGTTGCCGGGCAGGTACTTTACCCACTCGGCTAGCCCGGTCGGCTGTAAAAAAAAAAAAAAAAAAAAAAAAGCTGAATGGTATTCTTCCACTTGCTGAGACTACACACGAGGGGTCATAAATTCCAGTTGAGGAAGGATGGTTGATTGTAGGAACAGGCTTCCATCTGTTGTTGTGGAAGCGGATGGGTTGAATAAATTCAAGGGAGAACTAGACAAATTCTTGGTGGGTATGGATTGGGACTTTTTTTTTTTGGCTGATGCTATATAAGCTTGCTTTCTTGCATAGGCAAATATCATCAGAAGGAGGCAATGTCACCAGGTAATGTAAGAACCAAAACATGATGCAGTGAACAATGCCAATTAAATTATGCTACATTAAAATTAGGGTTTACTGAAATGCCAACATTAAAAGGAAGATGATATGAATACTTGACTTATAACTACATCATGCATGCAAACAAAACTCCTGGTAAACAATATGTTTTTATGAAACTATTTACAAAGAGACCATTGATTTCCATTATCTGAGCTTAATGTTTCATCTAAAAAACCCCAGCACAGGAAATAACAAATTTTAGCATTAGCTAGAACGTGATGCTTTCTAGCATGTGATGCAAGAAAGCAAGCTTATACAGCATCAGCAAAAAAAAAAAAAAAAAAAAAACCCTTTGCATTTCAACGATTTTACATAAATTTGATTTATGTCAGTCTAATTTGTCTTCTAAGAACCATATTACAAGAAAACTCCGTTTCTTCTTCTTCTTTATCTTCAGTCTAATTCGTCTTCTAAGAACCATATTACAAGAAAACTCCGTTTCTTCTTCTTCTTCTTTATCTTCGCCTTCTTCCCACGTTTATATGGGGTCAGCATATAAAGAAAACTCCGTTTTACATCACTAATTATCAATGAGTCATCACTAATTTTACCCATGAATAGCAACAGACAATCCTATGATCTAAAAAAAAAAAAAAGTTTCCTATGTCATAAATTTATTATAGAATTACAGAACAGAATGTTTGCATTTAGTAATTAATTCGAGAGGGATGGGGGATTATGCAACATACTGCAACATTATGCATAACCTATTCATTCTTTATCATCCAAAATGTATCCTCCCACTCCCAATATGCCAGCACTATAATAAAAAGTAAAATCTATTATTGTAACTTTAGTTTTAAATTCTATTCTGCCATTTTTACTGAATTTAGAATTATCTCTAACTTTATTAAAATTGAAATACAGCTGAAGAACAAAAATTGGTGAGACTGGAGCAGGGTGCAGTTAATTTCATCTGCAGATAATTCAAACTTTTTGATGCATGTTTTTTTGTTTTTATTATAACATTTATTTCATGTTTCAATTTTTTGTGCTTGATCACACAGTTGAGTTCAGTACTTAAATCAAGCATTTCAGAAGCTAGACTTTGTTGAATAAACAGCTGTTTAACAGTAACTTTTGGTATTATCAACCAGGATCATAGAGAAGCATTTTTTTTGTGGAATTATAAGAAAGTATATGTAACCAAAAGATAAACAGTGCTATTAATAGTACTACAGTTATTTTTATAGTTTAATACAAACTGTAGGTTAGCAGTACTTACAGCTGCTTAATTCTAATAGTCAATATTGAGTTTCAATAATCAGTAGTTGGAGGTTCCGATTCAGTGAGGGTTAAAATCTATGACGCTAGTTCCACATTCTAAATTTTATTTCATAAAGTAGGTTACATGAGAGAGTAGCATTTTTCATATATTAATTTATATAAGTACAGTCAGTCCTCATATAACATGATAGTTGTGTTCCTAGAAACCCTCGCGCAATATAAACAGTCCCTTTGGGAAAAATAGGGTTAGGTGCCGCCCACCCAAGATAGGACACACATTTGTAACCAAAACATTACCAAACACAATAAATAATCATAATAAAACACTTGCACAGTTGAAAAATGTAAAGTTAATAATTTAATCATTTAAATTTAGATTCTTACCTTAAAAATAAATGAAGACAGCTCGAGGGAAAGGACTTGAGAAAGGGTTGAAACAGCGGAATTATAAGGAAAGTGGCGGCAGGTTGTCATTATTATGAGAACTGGGAGGTGGAGGAGAGATGTCGATGAGGACTTGAGACGAAATGTGGTTATGCCAGAACTACAGGGCTGTGGTTCATTTTCTATCTCTTTCTTGGGTGTTTTCATAAAAAAAGAAAAAAGACATTAGTTTCTGTTGTTTCGCAATCTTCCTTTTTTCACAAAGCTGCTTATATGTCTCCAAAGCAGATCGAATTGCGTGAAGTGCTCTTCTGCTTCTTTTTGCATTATAATCGTTATCTTCTAGCCATTGCATACTTTTCTCAAATGAATTCAAAACTGAAGAAAACTCTGAAGTAGAAAGATGTTTTATGGTGGCATTCGGGCATTCAACTTTGTCATCTTCCTCATCTTCCACCTGCCCTCCAGTAACAAGTTGTTGCAGTTCTTCAGTTGAAAGTTCTTCATGAGACTGAAGTAACTCTTCTAAATCTTCCTCCAATTCCTCAAAACCAAACTGCTTTGCAAGGGCAACGCAATGTGCTTTTAATTTTGGAAGCTCGTTTACAGGATCAAAGCCTTTAAAATCACAAATAAAATCCGGTAAAAGAGGCCGCCAAACACCATGCAAGCATCCTTTTGTAACTTCGTTCCAACCCCCCACAATTATGTAAATTGCATTCTTTATGTTGAATCGCTTCCAGAAGTCTTTAACTGTTGGTGCATTTTCACCCTCTGTTTCTGCTATCAGCATGTGCATCTTGTGTAATAGTGCTTAAAAGCAGCAATTACTCCTTGGTCAAGTGGCTGGATAAGAAATGTTGTTTTAGGTGGTAAAAACAGCATTTTGATGTTTGGTGACAGTTCAGCAAGGGTTGAAGGGTGACTTGGTGCATTGTCCAAAATAATTAAAATCTTAAAATCCAAATTTTTCTTTTTGCAGTAGCTTCGAAACACATCTAGTAAAAGGTCTGTGAAGATCTGTCATGTCATTCATCCTCTTCAGCTGTTCTTAAAGTAAATACCCAAGGTAGTTCTTACGATCCCTTTTAACGCTTGTGGATTGGCTGCATGATAAACAACAACAGGCTTCAGTTTCAAGTTGCCACGTGCATTTGATCCTAACATAATGGTCAATCTATCCTTAGCAACCTTGAAGCCTGGAGCTTGTGCTTCCTCTCTTGAGATGTGTTCGTGATGGCATTTTTTTCCAATACAGTCCAGTTTCATCAAAGTTGAAAATTTAGTCCAGTGTATAGCCCTCTTCCTCAATTAGTTTTTTCAGTATCGGCAGAAATTCCTTTGCTGCTGCTTCATCTGCACTCACAGCGTCACCTGATAATTTCACATTATGGAAAGCGTGACGTTTTCGGAAATTATTGAACCAGCCACTATTGGCAGTAAAGGGAGGCACTTCTTAAGGGTTTTCAGCTTTATTTCTGGGGTTTTCAAATATCACCAATTCCTTTGCTTTTATCATAAGCAAACTTGTTCCTGATCTCTTCTTTGTTTGATCTTCTATCCAAATAGATAAAAGACGTTCCGTCTCTTCCAATTCTTTGTGTCTTGCTCTAATTGATTTTGTTACACTTTTTGTTGTTCCTGCTATGAAAGTTGCTTTTATTTTTTCTGCATTCTTTCTAATTGTTCTCAGCGTTCCCTCATTTAGGCCTGCTGTTGTTGTTGTTATTGTTATTTTTGGCGCAAGGGCTGCTTAGACCATATTGCACCTATCAGTGATATGAAAGTTATCAATGGTGACTGTAGCACGCACAATATCGCATGTTCTTTCATTCCATTCAAAGCGTTTCACAATTTTATATTTTTCTATCGATATTGCTTTTCTTTTTCTCTCTGAAGCACTTTCACCAGAACGCTTCCTTTTCACACTTTTTTCAAGTATTTTACTCATTTTTTTGAGAATAGAGCACAAGTATAAAAAGAACAAAAATGAGGAGGCAAGCTTAATATACATAAACGCAGAGCAAACAAGTAGCAACTGAATAAACGACGCAGTGCCCGTGAAGAAACTGAATAAACAATGCAGTAAAGGTGGAAACACACTATTCTCACATATCACATGCTTACATTTTACTAAAGCACATTTCTAGAGGTCGCTGCCATAAAACAATAAAAACAATTTGCAGTTTCTGGTTTATTGGGGGTTCCTGCTAGTGGAGTCTGTTATAAATGGGTAGTAAAAGTCGATCTAATTACATCTGCGATAACACCGATAGCTGGAATTCTGTGGGTCTTTATGCTAATATGTGAAATGTGTTTCCCCTTCCAAGAAATAATAAAAACAAATAAAATTTTCAGAATCTTCTCTTCATTCCTACTGTGTTGTGTTCAGTTGGCGTGATTCCACTACGTTCGACTACCATTTCTTGTAAACACAAAGGCGAATCATGCATAAGTGAATTACGTTCGTGTTATATGCGACATCGCTCCCCTATTTATAAATCGTGTATGATCAAATTTGTGTAGTGTAAACACGTGTTATACGAGGACTGACTGTATTACTTTATTTATTTCTGTAATATTTTGTAAATTTACCCTTGAATATTTCATATTTATAACTATGGTTAATGCAGTATCATCCAGAATGCATAACACACAACTTAAGCTGGAAATTGTGCAGGTGGTGTTATGAATCAGGTCCTAATTGTTGTTCAGTCTGTGATATGTATTCAAAGATTATCCTTGACATAGTACAAGTGATAAATCATTTCTATGCAACAGGAGAGACTATGATGAAAAGCCTTGTTGATTAATTCTAGGCTTGAGAGACCTGGCAAGAAATTTGGGTTTTTTTTTTTTTTAAACAGTGTGGCTTGGTTGGTAAAAGGAATTTATTTTGCAGAAATGAAATACAATTTAAAGAAGAGGAGCAAGCATTCTTGACAATGTAGCTGAAGGAGCTTTAACACTTTCACTGCTGACTTTAGTGACAAGTTTTTGACCTGGGATTGAGTCAATCTAGATTGAAAAGGGCAGAGACAATTTTGGGCTTTCTTCCCACAATAATTGAATTAATCAGTCTCCAGCAAAGGTTTCTTGACAAAAATATACAGTTTTTCTTCTGTCAAACTGGAAGAAAAAGTTCTAGGGCGATTCCCCTCCAGGTGGATTAAAAATCCAAAGCTTTGGATTTTTAATCCACATGGAGGGGAAAGCAGTGCATGTGTTAATTAAGGGTTTTTGTAAACTACTACTCAGAATTACTACTGAGGATATGAAATTGGTCAGTGGTACGGGTCAGAGACTTGCATTCTCTTCAGGAATTCAAATGTAGGACTTATAGGACAACAATTATCACTCGACATGAATGACTGAAGCAATCTAAGGTGGGCCAGAAATGGCACAACATGCTTTAATAATTATTAAAAGGGATATATTAAGGATACAAATAACAAGAAAATGCAGTCATTAAAATGGATGAATCTGAACTACAGATGCAAATATAATAAAATTAACTAAGACCTCATATCACTCTGATGTTGGGGAGGGAAGGATGACAAGTTTCATTTTAGAGCATACAATATGTATAGAAAGGCTGGGGGGGGGGGGAACAAGGGAAGAACGGGGAGGTTATGTTTCTGATCTAAAGGCTACCTAAATGTGGTAGTCAGCATCATGATTCAGAACAATTTCAGGAGGTGCAGTGCAATATAGTGTAATTAGAGCCCAATTGGATAGGGCTTGGTCCCACTGCAGCACCTTCGAGGATAGACTGGAGGAAATTAGATGTCACAGAAAACCTCCAAAAATGAGGCTACTCCCAGAAGAATTTGGATAAACATATTCAGGAACCTGAACATGGGCAGAAAGAGGCTCACCTGCTGATACCACATACAATCCCTACTATTCAGGCTTAACAGGACAGATCTTGAAAAATTGTCAGAAATGCTGTGTGCAGCTACTGGAGTAGACTCTGCAAACAGTCATGTCAAAGGTAAAAGATCCTGTACCTATCGAGGGCATAAGTCGAATTATATACAAGATCAAAGGTCCAGATCATGAGGGAGTGTTATGTTGGGGAGACAGAACGTAGGCTTAAAAATCGTATGGGGTAACATACTAGAGCAATAGAGAACACAGATATTGTACAGTGTTGTTTTCTGGGAAGAGAACCATCAAATTTATCCAAGCAATGCTATCATCATCGACTGTTCACATAGTCATACCAGTATCAGAAATGGTCCAAGAGTTTGCGGATTTGTTCTTCGGAACATGATACCATCAACAGAGATAGGGGAGCTCATTCTTGGATGGGACGAATGGTTGTGCCTAGCATACTCCCAAACCATTTCCGGTCTCCATGCACATGCGGAGGACAATTCCCATGCTCCTACAGTAACATGAACCATGATCCTACTGATATTATTTAAGGATATGCCATGACAGTAAAGTTCCCACTGTTGATAAAGGAGACAGTCGCCTCTTAAAGTTAGCATTTTATTATCGCTTTTAATTTGTAATATTTCTTGTATATCTTTAATTTTATGTATTTTATTAAAAGTGATAAAAATCCACCCATTTTTATCACTTTTAACTCTACAGTTTTCAATACATTTTTATTTTTATCAAATTTTTTTTTTTTTTTTTTTTAAATTTTATCTCAATAAAGTTTTGGTGATATATGATTGTGTATTCAAGTGTGGTTAGTATAAGTTCTTAGTCATAAGTTGTATTGTGTGGGCTGAAGTGATCTACTAGTTTCAGAAAAAAAAAAAGAAAAAAAAAAAAAAAAGTTCATCAATATCAGAGTTTTCACCTAATCTATGATAGAGTGAGAGTTCTGTCAAGTACAGGGAGATGGAAGGCTGTTTGTCATGCCATTTGATATGGTGGACAAAAGAAAATGAAGATTTTTCACACTAAGTTAACAGCATCAATGGAACCATTCTGGACGATCAACTTTTATGGGTAAGCATAAATGTATGAGGTGAATGCACCCGATGTGTATTCTTGCTAGAATGAATTGTTCGTGCCAATTTGTATAAAAAAATTGACTTCCACTGCCTGTGATATATTTTAATTTGTACTAGTTTGTTATTTGCATGGCTACCAAAAGTGCACCCAATGAGCTGAGTATTCCTATTTGATGACAAATTTGTAATTCACATATGGTATCTGTGTTGTGAGCTCTATTGCTAAACTAGAGGGTGCCCACAGGGCTCTATATTGGGTCTTTTTACATGGACCATGGTGCTGCAGCAGTGGCTCTCCCAAACTTTCGATAACATCAAAATTATAGCATATGCAGACGATCTCACTATCTTGGTAAATGGTAACTCTAGGACTGATCTTGAAACTACCGCAAATTTGTTCTCCGGGATCTCTACAATTGGACTGTGACTAATAAGCTTAAAATCAGCTTGTCAAAAACAAAGATGATGATTCTTGGATCAAAGTTGGATATCTCTCGTCCTCCGTTGGTCAAGATCAACAACATTCATCTCCCCATAGTTAAAGAGAACAAGGTTCTAGGAGTGGTAATTGATTCCAGTCTCAATTTTATTCCTCACTTGACAAACTTATCCTCTAAAATACGTAGATTTACTGGTGCAATTGTTAGGGTGTCCCGTGTTGAACGGGGACTCTCCAGAAAAACTTTAACGATCTATTACAATGCAGTTTTCCTCCCTCTGGTCACGTGTATGCTGCCAGTGCGTGGTTTCACAGGGCACGGCTCAAACACTTCAAAGCAAAACTCTCCTCCTTGCAGAGAACCATCTTGCAATATATAGTTAAGGCATGCAGGACAGTCCCGACACAAGCTCTGCAAGTACCAGCCAGAACATTACCTTTAGACTTTGAAGTTACTTATAGAGGATTTTTATACAGACTGAAAAACCAGATTGAGATAGAATTTCTTGGAATAACCATCAACCTTCAAGATGATACTAAAAGAGAAAAAAGAAGACTGTGGAATGAGTTAGTTGACATCTCGCAGTCTCGATGAGATACAGCTTCCGTTGGTACAACGAGAAAATTTATATCACAAGTTTCATTTCTCCTTGATAAACATATTCGATTGTGGTTCTGCATGGAAATATTCACGTCCTACCTGTTGACAGGACATGGATCGATGAACCAGAGTCTTTTTAGGTTCAATTTGTCACAAAGACCTCTGTTCGTGTGGAACACCAGAGAGTTGGGATCATATCTTATATCATTGCTCCCTGTATGATGATCTCAGACTTCCTCTTCATGCACTTATAATTTTCAACCAGGACAGGAGTCGTCTCTGCTTCAAAGCTCAGAGTCATATCTGATTCTTCAGGCTTTCGCTCAAGGCATATTTCTTCGAAGACGTTCAGTGTCAACAGATCTCAATAGGATGCAGCACGATGGTCCTGCTGATGCATAGCTGGTTAGATCTCCTTTAATAATATATAAATTCAAATCCTCAAAAAGTGAAATTTTTCCTTGGCCTGCAGACAAAATTAAGTACTTTCTTTCTCAGTGTTTTTTTTTTTTTTTTTTTAGCAGCATCACTACTTTCTTTTATGTATTTATTTATTGTTATAATTTTTTTTTTTTTAGGAGCACCACTACTTACTTTCTTTTATTTGTTTATTTATTAAATTAAAAAACAATTTTTTTTTTTTTAGGAGCATCACTTCTTTCTTTCTTTCTTTTTTTGTTTACTAATTTATTTTTTTTTTTTTTAGCAGCACCGCTACCTTCTTCCATTTTACTTATTTTTATTTATTATTATTTTTTTTGTATTATTATTTTTATTATACATGTTTTAGTTCATTCTGTTGTTGTTATTTGGTTTTTAGGAGCATTAGCAACTAAGGCCATATTGCTCCGGGATATGCGGTGGCCATTCCCTGACCTTTCCGCATCCTCCGTATTTGGTGGTGACGGGCTTGAACCCCAGTCTAATCAAAGCGTGTGCTACGCACTGCTGCTCCTTCCCACCTGGCTACGGAGGTGCATTTCATTTTCTTCTGCTTCATTTATTATTTCATTTTTATTCATTTTGTTTCCATATCCAGCACCATTGGTGATCATTTTCCCCCCTATGGAATGCCCCCCCCAGAGGATCCTGGCCTACCTTCTGGCAACATCATGTGGGTCAGAGTCTCTCTTGAGACAGTACGTGCTTTACATGGACTGGCCCACCTTCCCATGGTGTGGACGAGTACCCAGAATCATCTGTCCAGGTGACTGATGCTTCTGGGTAGCCAAGTGGCCAGACACAACAGAATATACACAAACCTACGTCACACACACACACACACATCTGGCTCATTTGTAGTGATACTATTCTTCACAGAGATACCAGGCGGAGTTGAACAAACATTCTAGGAGCCGCCCTGTACATATACACATGTCTATTGCTAAACTATTTGGAAAAGTTATAAAATCAAAACTGGAACAAGAGATTCATATTTCTGAGGAACAGTGTGGCTTTTTGACTAGATGCTCATGTATAGACCATTTATTCGCTGTTAAGCAAATTCTGGAAAAATGTCAGGCTACAAACCAAGATATATGCTGTTCATAGACTTAGAGAGAAAGCATATGATAATGTGCCAAGAAATCTTCTATGGAAGGCTATGAAAAAAATGGCAATAAGCCAGCCATTAATTGAAATCATTAGAAGAATCTACAAGAATAATACATGCTGTATAAAAATTTAAGACTTCCAAAGGGCTCCTTCAAGGATGCTGTTTGTCACCTACTTTGTTTAAGCTGTACCTGGAAGTTGTTCTAAGACCATGGTCACAGAAGTGCAGTTCAATGGGTGTTCCCCTTGGTCAAAATAAGTACCTTTAAAATTTACTGTTTGCAGACGACCAAGTTGTGGTAGCACAGGACGACGATGATGTAAACTACATGGGCAGAAAGTTACTAGAGGAATATAAAACATGGGAACTGACAGTTAATTTTAATAAGACAGAGTACATGAATCGAAGTGGTTAGATTTTAGATCTAGATGGAATACAGGCGAAAACTGTACAGCGATTTAAATACCTGGGTGCAATTATCCAGGTTGATGGATCATCTGTGCAGGAAATTGAGAGAAGACTGGATGAAGGTAGAAGTCACAGGAATGCTTAATTGTGTGCTAAGGAATAAAAATATTATTAACAAAATTAAACATCAAATATATAATGCAATATTACAAAGTGTTTTATTATATGAATGTGAGATTTGGACCTTAACTGAAAGACAAAAAAATAAACTACTGGACGTTGAGATGGATTTTTGGCAAAGATTAGCAAGAAAGTATAGGATGGAAAAAGTTAGAAATGACATGATAAAGAATATAATGAATGACCAAAAAAACCATCATTAATAAAGTAGAGGAGAAAGGATTGGAGTGGTTTGGGCATGTGAAGAGAATGGAGGATTTCCCAGAAAAGCCATGGAGAAGAAAAAAGAGAGGAAGGCCAAGAAGGGGGTGGATAGAAGGTGTGAGGAGTAGCCATGAATAGAGGAGGACTGGTAGATTGGGAGATAGAAGAAAATGGAAAAAAATAAAAAATAAAGGAATGACTTTCGATGTTAGGTTGAGGAGAACCGTTGTAATAACGGAATAAATCCTAAGAAGAAGATGTATGGTATCTTACAGGATAAAAGATTTGAATTCATTAGGTTTCTTGCTGACTGATCAGTGCATTAATTTCTCAGGATACCTGATGTGCCCTGGTATCCAGTAGAATTTAACTTATTTTTTGTCTTTTAGTCACAATTAGCTGAGCTTGAATTTTACACAGTTCATGTGCGGGTGATATATTAGACTCAGCAAGTTAGTGAATACAAGATGTTTCGGAGGATGACATTTTTCAATAAGTGTTAAGACTATTAATAAGACAAATAACTCAGCTGGGTAGCTGCTGTACAATTTGGGAGTGAATGAGTTATAGTAGTATTTGGAAGAACCAGTGCAGCATCTACCTGAGCATCTAACCACAAATCTCAGAATAGTGAGAAAAATATGCTGCATGCACCAGTTTTAATATTAAAGTTCTTTAAGGTATTCTTCCTCACTCCTGAAAATAACTACCACAATATGGTGTAAAAGTTTGCCATGCCAGATTTGTTACAGTATTACTGTGAGATATGTTATCAAACCTTAAGTCCAATTTTAGAACTAGTCCTTGCAGTCATATGCCAAACTGGTCCAACTTACAGGATTTATTTCTACATATATTTCCACAATGTGGATTTAAAAGGTATTTCCAAATAGTATAATTGGGCACAGGTTTTGATTTTTGATTTTCAGTGTAATGTAATAGTAACAATTGTCTTCTGGGATTTAGTGATAGCTCACAAATGTTTGCATATAGACTTTGTGTAAGTGATTTTTGATATGCACCTATGGCCATTCATAAACCACTATAATGTGTAGGCTAAAACCATTTCACAATTCGTTTACAAAGCTGTAAGTTTAAAAAAAATTAATTTTTAAAACACTGCTTTTTTACACCTTTTACTTAAAAAAAAAAAAAAAAAAAAAAATATATATATATATATATACACACATAAATTGATTTATGAAAATTACAAAAAAATATATTTTAGGCATAAAACAGAAGTATTCAGTTCTCTTAGTCTGCTTCGTTTTCCAATTTAAAAGATTGGTGAATGAGTGAAACTTCAAACATACACATATTTCTGCTAGTTATGTATATAAATATTAAAAAAAATTAAACAACACATTATACATATGCAGTACTATTGGTTACTTGTTTTCAACCTCATTTCAATTCTGACACCCTTCACAGCATGCAAAATTTGAAATTATGTATGTTGCTTCCCACAGAGTACCAGCCAGTTTGAGATATGGGGTTTTGTGTTATTGTCTTTACTATGTGAAAACAATAATAAATCTTTCAAAAATGACTAGGGTAAAATGGTGCATGTTTACTGAACTAGTATGAGAGAGAAAATAAGTAACCTGAAACCTTAAACAAACAACACCAGCACTTGTCTGGTACCATGCCACTTTTTAAGCAAAAGCCAAATAGCTGCAAAGACGGTAGCAGGGCATGCCTGACATGTGCTCGTGCACAATTTCTATATGAAAACCATAAAAAAAAAATCACTTCAGAAACTATTTCTGTAAAAGTTTAACTATAATTAAGAACAAAGGGAAAAAAATTCTGATTTTTAATTCAGATTAATGGTTAACATAGAAACATTTTTGAGGAGCATTAAGAGGGTCTTCCCCTTTAATTTGAATGCAGAGATTTTCTTGACAAAGAATAAAGTGAAAAGAGGCCAAAACATTAACATCATTCATTGATTTAGATGCTACTTCAGAAGATTAATAAATCTGCTTATTTAGCCAATGATTGTATACATGCATTAATCATTATCCAAAGAAGATTGTTCAAATTTAATTCATACTCTTTTGCAACCTTAACAAAAACGTAAAGAACATAGGCACCACAAATAAAATACAATCTTTCAACTCACATACTGCTAACATTCCTTCATTAATTTTTAAGGCTTAGTCCCAAGACAAATCTAAAAAACAAGATGTGAATTATCCTTAACATCAGTGGACTCAACTGATGCCAAGAAAATTCTCTCTTATTTTTAATATTATCACTATTATTTTTTTTTCCCCTACATGATATACACAATGTTTTTTTATTAACTTCTGTAGTGGCAAATTCCAGCTGTCACTCATTGTGAAATTTTTTGTGCAACTTTCTTCCAGTCTCTTTTCTCACCGCTGGTTCTACTAACACACTTCTTCTTTGCTAACTGAACCAATATTGTCATGATTCATTTTCCAATCGCTAATTACAAACTAATCCACATCTAAAATACAAGATAGATAATTTAAGTATTTAATTTAATATAACACAATTTATTATATATATATATATATTATAATTAATATAATAAATAAAATAAAATTAATAAATAAATAATATAATAAATATTTGCCATATCCAGTTTATTTAACTCTGATGTTTTCTGTTTTTTACTCTTTAATACAATCTTTTATATATTATATTATTATATATATATATATATAAAATTGTATATAATACAATTTAATTTCAAATTTCAGTCAATATAATTAATTATATTGTTAATATAATTAATTATTAGCATATAATTCTGGACTTTTAAAGTTAAAAGTTAAAAATAAATCAAAAGCTGCAATGAGTAAAAATAGTAATAAAATTATAAGCAATAAAATAAATATTTTGTTATATTTAGTTTCTTCAGAAATAATCACAAAATAGTAATAAATATTCTCCAAAATTGCTAGCACTTCACAGATACACAGTCCAACTCAGTTAATTTTTGATGCTCCAGCAGAAAGTAGTTCTGCATTACAATGGGAATTGTTGTTGTTGTTATTTGGTTTTTAGGAGCATTAGCAACTAAGGCCATATTGCTCCGGGAAATGCGGTGGTCATTCCCCGACCTTTCCTCATTCCATATTTGGTGGTGACAGGCTCGAACCCCGGTCTAATCAAGAAGCGTGTGCTACGCACTGCTGCTCCTTCCCACCTGGCTACGGAGGCGCCACAATGGGAATTGTGGATAAATGGTACACAAAAAAAAAAGATGGCACTGAAATCCGAATTTTATATATAAAGTTGTTCTGAAGAAACCTTGAATATGCAGTTTCTGAATTGATGGATACAACCTGGCAGATAGATTCAGACTTTCTGGAATTCCCATATGATCACTTCCAGGAAGTCCAAAATTAGGTGAGAGATGGACTTTACCTTGCTAACACTTTGCTAATTTCACTCTTCAATATGAATAGTAATAACCTTGAGTGGGTTTATTGGCGAACAGCATAAGCCAAAAACAGAAACATTTGAAAGAGGTGCCAATTTTAATTTGAAAGTTTATTTCTCTTTCACTGAGTCAATTCTCCTCTCAGAAAGAGAATTGATAGTCGGAGGGTGATAAATGATTAACCTCAGATTCCCAGTTGTTAGTTAGTTAGTTATTTGGTTTTTAGGAGCATTCGCAACTAAGGCCGTATTGCTCCAGGATATGCGGTGGTCATTCCCTGACCTTTCCGCATCCTCCGTATTTGGTGGTGACGGGCTCGAACCCTGGTCTAATCAAGAAGCATGTGCTAAGCACTGCTGCTGCTGCTCCTTCCCACCTGGCTACGGAGGCGCCTTTCCCAGTTGTACTTTTCCTGATAGTAGTTTTCTCAAAATAATACCAGTCTTCCAAAAATCCACCCCTATGACAGGTTTAGAGGTTACTAAAATGCTGTATCCCTTGGTTTCTCACAGGCCAATGCCTTATGGTGCCCCAGCAGATGAACTCCTTTAGTCCAATTTATTTAAAATACTTCATTTATTTCCTGGCATTTTAGTTGACAAATCCAGAAAATTTTGAAAGCACTATCTGCAAAGGAAATAAGATGGTCCTGCAAGCTTTGGTGTACTTTGGTATGCTCCTAAATTTTCAATTTCAGTGTAATATAGTATAAACTGAGTAAAAACAGATATAACAGTTGGCAAGATGATCTCTGTGCTCCATAGATACTATCAAATGGCACTGATAAATGAAAATATCTTAACCATCTTCTCAAGAATCTAACACAAAAGATGTAACTTCTAGTTCTCTGTGCGGATGCAGCGATCAACCAATCACCTGACTGACACCCAAATATAATTTATATGCTTTTTTTACTTGGAGTAAAAGTTTGAGATTATATAAAAAATTTGTCTTGGTTACAGGTTATTTCACAACCTGCGTACTAAAATTCAGGGGATGTACTGACAGATGATATAGAGTAAAAAATATTAGTACAACAATGGTCTTATTTTTGACCAGAGGTGCATGGACATCTCAAAGTTCAAAAACAAATGGTTCAATCAGACAACACCAAGCATTCACTAAATTGATACTGAAAGTTACTTTCAATGGTACTGTGTGGATTTTGAACATTAACTGATGATAATTATCTAAACTTCCTGAAAAATTAATTTCTACTTTCAATGGATGACATACCTCTGAAAACAAGGATCTTTCAAAAAGACACCTCAAAATTTTTGTCATCGATTTATGGCTTGCATGAAATCTATTAGGGGAATTGATGGTCCAGTTGTGCTGATCCGATATGTTGTCAGCTGAGATCTCCACAACACACTTTTTTTTTTTGCCATATGAAACAGAGCCTACAAGGTTTCCTTTCTTTTGTAGACACAAAAGAAAGGAAACCTTGTAGTATACACAAAAGAAAGGAACTCTTGCATCAAATTATTAATGGTGATATTGTTGTACACATTGGCACTAATGACATTAAGAGTAAGAGATCTGAGGACTTCCTTATGTCAATGTTGAAAATAAAATTGCGAGTTAGGGTTGAATTTGAAAGTGTCTACAATTCTGCCCAGACATGATAGGAGGGAGTATATGATGACAGCCTCATGTTAATCAATTCAGCCCTAAAAAGATTGTGCAAGGCTCATGGGGGTAGAATTTTTCACAGCATGGTCTGTGCTTGTTAACAGGAGAGACTGTTTCTACAGGGTTGGGATACACTTAAATAGAAAGGTGCAAGAATATTTGCTGATGCTATTGAAGACAGTGTTAGGTGGGTGGAAAAACTGCTAGCCTGAGGAAGGGGGGGGTAGGCAGACAGACAGATTAATAGATTTGCAATGGTCACAGGCAGAGGTGAAAGCCATTTTCGTACTGCTTCTATTGGAATGAGCAGCAGCTTAGAAAAGAGAGTTTCAGGGTATTTCTAGAACTGCTTGGAGTCATCAAGGAACAAGTAAATACACTGAAAGGACAAAATTCATAGGATGCTTGGTTCCTGGGCAACACGATACTGTCACCCATCTCACTAGTGGATGAACCCATTGCTTGGCAGGTATATAGGTACACTGCATTCACGTAGACTGTAATTCAATGTCAGTATGGATAAACGTCATGAGTTAACCAACTTTGAAAGAGGGATGATAGTTGGTGCCTGATGCATGGGTTACTCTATCGCGAAGGTGGTACAGAAATTGCACTATCCTCCATTTGACAGTATCAAGAGTGTATCGTGAATACAGCACTTCCAGAATAACATCTCATCGTGGCCAGCACTGTGAGCAAAGAAAGGTGGTGGGTGAATGTGGCCATCGATGTCTGTCTCGCATTATTTCAGCCAACTGGAGAGCAACAGTGGCACATATCACTGCGGACTTCCTTCGACGAGGTGCCAGAAAAGTCTCCACTAAGACCATCAGGCGATCATTAGCCACAATAAGTTATGGGAACAGTCTACCCACCAGAGTCCCATTGCTAGCACCACAATAGGACTCTGCGTATCAACTGGGTGAAAGAGCATCGGCACTGGACCTTGGGTGATTGGAGCCAGGTCTCCTGGTCAGATGATTACAGTTATTTCAAGCAAACGGGAGGGAGCATATTGGGTGGAAACCACACAAAGATATACACCTGTCATGACAACAAGGAACTGTTCGGGCAGGTGAATGGTCAGTAATGGTCTGGGGCATGTCAACTGGCACCTCTAGTACATCTAGACATCTCTGAATGGTCCAGGTTATGTATCCATTCTTGCAGACCATCTGCATCCTTTCATGGTCATTGTGCATCCAAGGGGCAATAGACTCTTCCAGCAGGACAATGCACCACCTCCCACAGAGCCACGGTGACTAGAACATGGTTCGAAGAGCATTCCCCAGATTTTACCACCATGGAATGGCCTCCCCGTTCACTGGAATTGAACCCTGTGGAGAATATTCGGATGCTGTGGAAACATCCATTTGAGCTTTGGATCCTCCACCCAGGAATGCGAAGAATTATGGACAGTGGTACAGCAAGCATGGATGAATGGAAATACCTGTGGAACGTTTTCATGAACTACTGGACTCAATGCCTCACCGTGACAGCCCTTGTCGGGGCAAAAGGAGGTTTACTCTTTACTAGGTAGGTATCCTGTGATTTCTGTCCAATAAGTGTACATAGGCTGTGTTAGGGTAAAAGTAAGTATAAGTGCATGTATATTTGCATGTACATCAATGCAAGAAGTATAGTAAATAAATTTGAAGAATTTGAAGTGCTGGTCAAGATATCAAAGGCATATATTGTTGGTATTGTTAGGATATCAGATGTTGTCACACAGATATAAGGAATGCAGAATTTGAATTTGGAGAGTACAACGTGTACAGAAAGGATACTTTGATCTTAGCCAAAAGGCCGAGAAGCAATGAACAGAAGGGGCAGACAGGATAGGAAGGGCGGAGGGGTTATGCTGTTATTTGGGAAACACAAAATCTAAGGCGATGCATCCAGTTCACAAGGGTGGCCAGTGCAACATAGTCAGTTTGGTGTGACATAAGCACTGAGACAGCAAAGGTGTAACTAACCATCAGGGATAAAGGGAAGGGTTTTGATTTCATAAAAGTGACTATGGTGGTCTCAGACAGTTTTTAAATTCTATACAGTGGAACCAACTGATGATGTTACCAACAGCAAATTCTAAATGGAAGCATTCAAGGAATTAGTCTTGGCAGGTACCAAGCTTTTCATACCAACTAAGAAATACTGTTCAAGGTTTAGGCCTAAATGGAGGTCAGATGAACTAATGAGACAGAGGAGAAAAATGCATGGGATGCTCATAAATTATCATGCAACACAGAAGGCAATGGTAGATATAAGCTAGTCTGTAATCAAGTCACAAAACAGGTTAGGCAGGCAAAACCAGATTACAAGAATTCCTTGCCAAAGGATGCAAAGAAAAACAAAAAAAAGACTTCTTTACTTATGTAAACTCAAGAAGAAAAGGGACGAATCAAAATGGTCCACTTGATATCAATGGTTTGACTGTTGATGATCCTGTTCAGGTAGCTGACAAACTGAATGAGTATTTTGCATCTACATTCAAACATGAGGAATTCAGAAGTGGAGGACAGAAGTTTATCAAACTAATAGGGAGCAAAATGACTGTGATAACTGAGAGAAAAGTGGGGGGAAAATTGATCAAGTTAAACATAAGAAAGGTGCCTAGGTTGGGTGGGATTTATCAGTTATATTAAGAGAGGCAGTAAACCCTTAAACATAATTATGGAAGCATCCTTGGATTCAGGGGAGGAACCCATGGACTGGAGAAGTGCAAATGTAATACCAATTCAAAAAGAGGGATCAAAGGGTGACACGAGTAATTACAGACCTGTTAGTTTAATCTCTATTCCAGGGAAAGTAATGGAGTCACTGGTTAAAGGAGTAATTACTTTGATTTCAGGAAAGCTTTGATACTGTTGCACATAAAAGACTGTTGTACATATTGGAGAAGTAGCATTAACAGAAAGTTGCTGCTATGGATATAAGGATGGTTCAGTGGGAAAAGACAGAGAGAGGTAATCAATGGACATTGCTCATTGTGGACTAGCATTATTAGTGGATTCTCCCAGGGTTACATGTTGGGACTGTTGTCGTTTTCTATATTTATCAATGATATTGATGAAGGTATAATAGGCTTAAAGTCCAAGTTTGCAGATGATACAAAGGTTGGAGGGGTTGTTAATGACAGTAACAAAAGTATGCTGCTGCAACAGGATCTGTAAAAGTTGGGCAGATGGGTTGAGATGTACCAACTGAAGTTTAATATTGACAAATGCAAAGTACTGCATATGGGTAGCAGAATCCCAGAGTAACGTACCAACGAACTACACTCACGGTAATGGAGAATGAAAAGGCGTTGGGGGTAATTGTGTGGTCAGATATGAAGTTTTCAAAGCAGTGCAGAAAGGCTACCAGAGGAGCTCATGGGGGTCTTGTCAATAACATACAGGAACTTTGCTAGCAGGGATAAGGAGGTGATTATCCCTTTATATAAGGCAATGGTCAGGCCACACTTTGAGTACAGAGAAGGGCAACAAGATTGGTGAGTGGAACGAAAAGCTTAAGTTCTGAAAATTGCAGCATCTGGAGACTAGGCACCTGCAAGGTGATCTGATTGAGGTGTATAATGATTTGAGCAAACTCAATGCTGATGGGATTCTTCTGCTTGCTCAGATTACGCACTTGAGGGTGCATAAGTTCAAAGTGAGGAAAGACAGTTGCAGAATAGATGTGCAGAAATTTTCCTTTAGCCCGCAAGTGGTTGATTGCTGAAACAAATTGCCATCAGTCATTGTGGAAATTAATAGTTTAAATAAATTGATGGAAGAACTGGACAAACTTTTGGAGCAAATGAATAGATGAGGAAATGTTGTGTGCTTTTTTTTTTTTTTTTAGTTGATGCTGTATAAGCTTACTTTCTTGCATCGTATGCCACTACTAATGCTAATGTCGTTGCTTACATACACTAATACCCTCAAAATGATTCAATGGGCAGTAACTACAGTTTGGATGAGAGTGATTGTGAAGTAAAAATGGACGAAATTTCAAAGTTACTATAAACGTGGCAATAAAATTCTTTGAAAACATCCACCCATTTTACTTGCACTATAATAGGGCAAGTAAGATGCATTCTCCAAATAAAATTATATTAAGCTATATACATACCAACAGAATCTGAAATGTCAACTTCTCCTCCCATTATTTTCCTTAAAGCTGGTTCTCCCCAGGGGTCATATACTGCCATAACTAACACTGCACACAGCTTTGCTGATCCATCCACAAGAGGACCCAAAACTTGACTACACTGACTGAGAACTTTAGCCATCCGTCGTTTTAATGCATGATTCACTACAACCCACTGTGCAGACAATATCGTTAATGAAGTTTTCCTAATAAAAAAAAAATAAATAAATAAATAAATAAAATAACCATTAATGACCTATTATTTTTGCATTCAAAAGCTTATTTGCTTAATTAGTAATTATCTAATTTAGTCACCAATACATACCGAAACAAAGCTTGAAAAATTTCAGAAATTCTGCTAAGGCTTCCTCCCTTGTCTGCCACTGATGCCCAAATACTAATTAGTGTTGTTACCCTAGCTTCAGAATTTTGATATGTAGGGTTATCTTCTACCAAACTAAGTGCCTAGAGAAATTTAATTTTGTATATAAATGTAAAGAAATACATTAACATCATTCAGTGAAGTAATATACAGCTATATAAATTACACATAGCTTATTATATAAAACACAAGGTGGCTATTAAATAATGACTGTTGCAATAAAATAAATATAATGAAATACAGTGAAACCTCAATATAATGCAGGTGTCAAGTGACAACTTTAATACCTGCATCATAAGCAAAGTACATTACAGCCAAAAAAATTTTACCATTTTCCCCTCCGTTTTTTTTTTTTAACATAAATACACTTTATTTAGTAAATAAACACTTTGTTTACTAATGTTTTAGAGTAGACAGAATAAAGACAAAGTATTTAAAGGTTATAGGAGGCCTCCATAACCGAGTGGTCAGGAGTGGGAGTGCAATAGCACATGCTCTGAGTAGACCGGGGTTCAAGCCCCTGACTGCTAAATACAGTCGATCTGCCAACCTGCACTAGACCAGTGTGGCAGATTATGGTCCATTTCCCTCAGCATGAATTGTTGAGGAGGCTTCCATGCTGCAGTGGGTTGATAATGGTTGCAGTTTTTTTTTTTTTTTTTATTAAAGGTTACAGCATTCCCTTTACATTCTACTAATAAACAATGCTGTTATGGACTTACATTTTACATATCTGTTCTGAAATAGTCATCTAATTTAGTTTGCTAGAACTGATGACAGCATTCTTACAGTACATAATTTTTAACAGTGGTCAGATGCAATAAATGAAGATGTTCATTATCACTCTTACATACTAACCATGCCATCAGCTCATTAATATTTTTAAGCACTTTCTTCTCAGTCACTCCCTATGTCACTGGCCTATTTGTCAATTGTCTTCCCAGTGTTCGAAGGCTGCAATTTCTTCCTCACTTAGGTAATGCACAACTGGAGCTTCCACATCTACCTAAATCGAAGCAGCCAGGTCAAGCAACCAGGTATACATTACAAGCAGCCTTTGCTTCTTGTTCTCAAAATCTGCTATTTCATAGTTATTATTAGTGATCTCATCTTTTCCAATACATATTTTCCAACAGTTTTTAATTGCTCTTGAGCTTACTTTCACCCACACTAAACCAATATTGTATGCAACGTCTTTCAGTGCTAATGTTTTCAGAAATTCTAGAACTTGAATTTTCCGAGTTCACAACTCCAGCGAGTAGCTCATTGTGATAGTAGGCTTTGAAGACACAAATAATGCCCTGATCCACAGGCTGAATCAGTGCAGTTGTGTTCCTTGGCAAAAACGCAACTCTGTTCTTTCTATCTTTCAATTTCAGAACATCAGCAAAAAGGATGATCTGGGTGGTGATTATTATTAGCCATATGGTGCAAGGAAGTCTGAGGCTTATGCTGCACCAGCCAAAAAAAAATTCCCAAGTTACCCTGAGAGACAGAGAGAAATAGAAAGGAATCACCAAGAAAGAGAAGAATGATAATATCCAGCTCAGGACCCTGGGGTTGCCAAGCCCACACTCACCAGATGTGAGCCCCTGATCCAACACTAACAGAGCATTTTCTTCAAGTTCTTTTGTAAATGCAAGTGGCATCTCACCGATTGTACAAACTCACTTTCGAACCACAAAGCAAAATTATCAATTGTTACCCAAGTAGGTAGAGATTTCACATTTATGTGCTTAAAATGTTTGGTATTTCAACTTTTACCAATGCACAATGGCTTTAGTTTGTGATTTCCAGCCTTGTTTGCACACACAGTAATTCTCTCTTTGTTAGTTTTCGTTGGGCACCTTTTTAATATCTAGTAACTTGTCAGGGAGAGGTTTATAGTATAGCACTGTTTTGTTACAGTTGTACAACTATTCATCTGTGAATTCACTATCTTGAATCACATTATATACAGAAATTCAGAAAACGCTTCTGCTGCTGTAATGTCACCAAATGCAGATTCGCCTACATGACTAACCTGGCATATCCCACAATGAGCCTTCCATCTCTAAAACCACCCTTCAGAAGATTTAAACGTGTTGTCATCATCTCCATCAAGTAGCTTAGGAAATTTAAGTGCCTGTGCTTTCAAAATTACACATCTATTGGTACTCATTCACTACGCTTCTGTAGAAACCACCTGAGGAAGCATTGGTCCACATCAATGTTTTCACAAAGTTTAGTTTTTTTCTTTGGAGGCCCACTTCATTTTCTATGAAGTCTATGAATGAATGCAATTTTTCTTCATTTTTTTATCCAACTGCAGGTCATTCCTTCTGGAATTCCACACTTGTGAAATATACTGCATTTGTTTTGCCATTCTTAACTCTTGATAATCTTTAAATTTTTTTCAGAAATATAATTTTTTCTTTTCATGGCCCTTAATTGAGTCTTACTAATTTACTAGTTTTGCCATGATTTATTTCTGATGCCCCAGAATTTACCATGTTTTGAAAAAACAAAATCAAAACTAAACTGTCTGGCCTATCATAGTGCAAAAGAGAAGTCATGTGATTTCTCCAAAAATCACTCATCACTTCATGTATATTTTTGTCTAGTTTAGCCCTAAGCAGTTTTTGCTATCCTAAGTATAACTTCTAATCGAAAAAAGAATGCCATGTACTGTTGTTTACAAAAATTTACCTTGCAGCTAATGCAATGCACTCAGCAAATAGTAGCCATATTCCCCTCCAGAGGAAGCCATCTATAATTGACATTCCAGTAATATACTCTTTTTTTTTTACTTTTTTTTTGCATCTCTAGCTGAGGGGAGAAATGGGGTATCCACAGTAATTATTATTCTCTGGCGAGTCCCATTGTTACAAAAATTACTCTTCAACTGAATGTATTGAAGCATATAGAGACAATTTCAGCTAATTTCCCCTCTTGGAAAAGTCAGTAGTAGGATGTACAGAAGCTACAAGTACACTGGTATTCAAAGAAAGTGCATCACTAGGATTTTCACATTTCCAACCCTTTTTTTCAACGGTAGGTTACACTAATGACTAGCATCACAAATAGAAATATAAACAAAAGATATTTATTAATAGTTAAGGCAAAGCTAAGTAATATTTGACAGGTGCTCTCAAAATGAGCATTTGCAACCTTTATGCAACAGTTTTGGTAAACACGACAATTATGGCTGAAATGTTATCAGAAGCCCTCAATTTGCTTCGGTTTATCATTTTAAATGGAAAATAAAATGAAAAGTTCACCAGGTGCAAACTCATATTTAGTCGAACCGCCTCTGGCCCTGATGACAGCAGCACACTGTCGAGGCATTGACAAGATCAATTTCTGAAGATAATCAACTGATAGTTCGTGGTTCCAAACACGAATTATGGCTTCCTCAAGTTCACGAAGGGTCTTTGGTTTCTTTCTGGCAACTGTAGAATCCACACGATGCCAACATTTTTCTATAGGCTTCAGGTCCGGGCTGTTTCCTGGCCAGCTAACAGTTGTAATGGACAGTTCTTCCAACCATTTTTTCACCTGTAACAAATGTAAACACATTACTGTCAAACCTCTAATGCAGAAATGAAGCTAAAGTAACTACAGAAGTGCCTACTTACACTTTTCACCCGATGACAAGGAGCAGAGCCGTCCTAACAGATGCAGTTACTTGGCAGGTTGAAATGGTCTCTAATGGTTGGCAGCAATTTGCCTTCCAATATAGCCAGGTATCCATTGGCATTTACAGAACCTTTTATAAACTGCAGATGACCAACTCCGCGATACGAAATGCACCCTCATATCATTTGGCTGGTAAGGAATTTCACTGTAGACACCATACAGTCTGGATGGTATTCTTCACCATGTCTATGGCGAATTGTTTGTCTCCCATCAGAGCCATGCAGGTTGAATTTCTTCTCATCCAAGAAAATAACTGACTTCCACTGCTCGGGGATCCATTTGACACATTTCTTACACCAAATTAATCGGGCCTTTTTCATTTTTTTTGTGAGTAGGGGCTTCTCCTTTTGTGTGAGGAGGAAGGCATATAAAAAAACGTTAAAGGAGCAACGCATTTAAGATTAACAGTGATCGCAAAACAGCGTTCAGGTGCTATATCGAAGATGGAAAAGCTATTAATAATATGGATGGAAAATCAGATTCAGAAGCAAGTGGCCTGAGTCAAATGGCCATTCAAATAAAAGCAAGTAGTATTTATGAAGATAAGTATGGTGAACCCCAAGCCAAGTTCATGGCAAGCAATGGGTGGTTTAATAGGGTCTATTGTTTGTTGTTTGTTATTTGGTTTTTAGGAGCATTACCAACTAAGGTTATATTGCTCCGGGATATGCGGTGATCATTCCCTGACATTTCCACATCTTCCGTATTTGGTGGCGACGGGCTCGAACCCTGGTCTAATCAAGAAGCGTGTGCTACACACTGCTGCTCCTTCCCACCTGGCTACGGAGGTGCTCAATAGGTTCTAGCATCGTGCTGGTTTTCAAAACATTAAAGTCGGCAGTGCCGATTCTGTAACTGCAGAGAAATTTTGTGATGTACTGGAAAAAATCCATTATAAATCTCCACAGTCCTCAACTTCCACAGCAGCATGCTTATCAGCTGGAGAGTTCATTATCACTATGCTCGAAAAGTAAAACTTGCTGACATTATGCCTCTTTCTCTTTGTAATTTTATAATTTTGAAACTTTCGTACACTTTTGTAATTTTTCCTACGCATGAGATAAAAAAATTGAATAAATAATTCTATTTACATGTTGGTCAAACATTTCTTTTTTGCTTCAATCAAATTTTCGAGGGCTGCATAAGCATTTAGGGAAATTCTGATTTATGTAGAGTTCCGCGGAAGGGAACGCAACACTTAGGTAAGTCAAGGAGAGGCTGTATATCAAATTTGTCACTAAGCTTTAATGTTGTTCTTTTCTTCGCTGTATGAGGTTCATTAACTTTAGGAGCCATAGTGAAGGTTTTTAATTTAAATAAATGTAAAACAGCGGCATAATCCATGATATCAGTATAGAATTCACTTTGAAAATGGTGAACATAAACAAATACAGTAATCATGTGACGCTGTTTTCTTTTTTTCAGCACTGCAAGACATCTGAGGCTGCGTGTATGCATCCAATCTCAATGTACCATTATTTCAACAGTCTATTGTATATTGATGTGGAATTTTAAAGATGTAACTGCCACATGTAAAGGAAAGGGACTTGGTTTATGACAAAGCAACTACAATGGTCATAGACTTCATAAATTTAAAAAAAAAAAAAAAAAAAAATTTTTTAACTTTTTACAAGAAGCCTTTGGCAAAGAATGAAAAAAAAAAAGTAGGAAAGAATTCTACACTTATGTTAACACTAGAAGGAAATGGATAAACATGTTGTTTTGCTAGGAATGAATGGCATAACTTTTGATGAACCTGTTCTTGCTGCTGATAAGCTGAATAACTTTTTCGCATCTAGTATCCCCATTCCTAATATAAATATTTTGGATTTGTTCACAAGAGGATTTGTCAAATTTGATGAATTTGAAGTGCTAGTGAAGACATCGAATGCAAATATTGTTGGGATATCAAAGACGTGGCATCACACAGAGATAAAGAATGCAAATTGGAATTTGGAGAGCACGTGTACAGAAAGGATAGAAAGCGACGAGGGGTAATGCTGTTAGTAAAGAAACACAAAATCTAAGGAAGTGCATCCAGCTGACATGGGTAGACAGTGCAATCAATGTTCAGTCGGTTTGGTGTGACATAAGCACTGGGAAAGCAAAATTGAGAGTAGGAGTGTGTTATAGGCCTAATGACTGATGAGTACAATAAACAATTATACAGGAAGGGAAAGCAAAATTGAGAGTAGGAGTGTGTTATAGGCCTAATGACTGTTGAGTATAATAAACAATTATACAGAGCAGAGAAATAGAGTGGGCCAGTAAATCAGATTGTCTTATAATGAGGTATTTTAACTTCCCAGATATTGACTGGAACTTGTGGATTGGTCACTCACACAAAAGCAAGGCTTTCATGGATGACTGTTTTCTACATCGTGTTCGAGAGGCAACTACAGAGAGTAATACTCTTGATCTGATTATCAGCAGTGCTTCTTCATGCATTAAGAATCTGCAGATAAAGGAACCACTAGGTGGCAGTGACCAGAGTGTGCTGATGTGGGATTTACTTAAAGATGTAACTACCATCAAGAGTAAAGGGAAGGGTTTTTGCTTTCGTAAAGGTGACTACAGTGATCTCAAACAGTTTTTAAATTCTATAAAATGGGATCAACTGATGATGTTACCAACAGAAAATTCTAAATGGGAAGCAATCAAAGAAGTAATCTTGGAAGCTACTAGGCTTTTTGTCCCAACTGCGAAATACCGTTCAATGTTTAGGTCTAAATGGGTAGCAGATGAACTGAGACTTGTGGCAGAGAAAAAAATGCATGGGATACATAAATTATCAGGAAACAAAGAAGAACATGGCAGATATAAGATAGTCTGTAATCAAGTCACAAAGGAGGTTGGGCAAGCGAAGGCAAATTATGAGAAATCCTTGGCAAAGGATGCAAAGAAAAACAGTAAAGATTTCTTATGTAACCTCTAGAAGGAAAGGAATGAATCAGATTGGTCCACCTGATATCAACAGTTTGATTGTAGACGAATCTGCTGAGGTAGCTGACAAACTGAATGAGTATTTTGCATCTATTCACATATGATTAAGTCTGGAGGAAAGTGGAGTTCAGAAGCTTATCAAACTCAGGGAGCTAAATTATTTTGTAAAATCTGACGGCAAACTGGAGGAGAAATTGTTGAAATTGAACATAAAAAAGGCACCTGGGGTGGATGGAATCTATCCAGTTATATAAAGGAGGCAGTAAAGAAAGTAAGCAAACCCTTAACCATAATTATGAAAGCTTCCTTGGACTCAGGGGAAGTTCCCATGGACTGGAGATGTGCAAATGTGTCCCCAATTCACAAAGGGAGATCATATGAGAGGGCGTTGGAATCGCAGAACAGTACGGACGGTGGATTTTTCGCTGCTGTAAAGGGATAAGTATTTTTAATTTTTACCTTATTCTTCATTAATTAACATACTACATTGTGTTTTACAGAGATATTAAATAGGTTTAGTAGTGTTTGTTAGCTTCTTATTTTGAATTTGACCAGTGATTTTGAAAGTTACGACTCCCGGTGTTGGCGCGAATATTGTTGAACTAGCCGCCATATTATAGTCGATAAGAAATAGCTTAAAGTATATATATATATATATATATATATATATATATATATATATATCTCGAACTGATAGCATAAAGTATAAAGTTAAACTAGATAGC
This sequence comes from Mastigoproctus giganteus, assembly GCF_048544385.1. Classification (NCBI taxonomy): domain Eukaryota; kingdom Metazoa; phylum Arthropoda; class Arachnida; order Uropygi; family Thelyphonidae; genus Mastigoproctus; species Mastigoproctus giganteus. The sequence goes on from NC_143578.1 coordinate 67,721,516, forward strand.
ATAATATGAAGCACTGTATTAGGAATCTGTTAGCTTATAATAGTATTATCAATTAATCAAAAATATAATTAATCTTATTGAATTTCATTGTAATTAAATTGTATTTAAACAGATATGACCCAGACTAGAGCTGCAAAGCAAAGATCACAGACTAGCGAGACTGCTGTGGCTCAGGGGAGAAACAAAAGGGGGCGATTCTCCAATGCATCACAGTTTCAAAAAATGTGTGAAATGTTTGCTGACCTTTCTAAAACAGGACATGATCTAGCCAAGGAGGATGTCTTTGTGTGCATGTGTGTGCAAGGTTTCTGAGTGTCAAGAAATTAGGTGCCAACTGGTATTATGATGGATCGTCTATGAGAGCTTGAGATGTTGGGTAAATGCCCTCAAATAAATTAATATGAGGCTCTCAGCTGCTCAACTCAATGCCAGAGCTCACTCCTGTGCATCAGGCAACACAGCGGCAATCTCCAATGCAGAATGCACTGGTCCCAAAGGAACCAGTTGTTGGTGACTATTGTCAAGGAGACGGGGAATATACTTTGTAGGAAGGATAGGTGGAACAGGACCAGGGTGTGTCTACCAGGGGCAAAAGTTGATGACATTGTAGAGCAGATATCACCTTTTCAGGGCACAAAAGGTAATATTGTTGTACACGTTGGAACTAATGACATTAAGAGTAAGAGATCTGCAGATTTACTTAACAAGTACAGGTCAATGTTGAAAAAAAGTTGCAAGTTAGAGCTGAACGTGAAAGTGTCTGCAATTCGGACCAGACACGATAGGAGGGAGTATACAATGAGAGCCTTATCAATCAATACGGCCCTAGGGAGATTGTGCAAGGCTCAAGGGATAGAATTTTTTTCAGCCTGGTCTGTGCTTGTTGACAGGAGAGACTGCTTCTACAGGGATGAGATATACTTAAATATAAAAGGTGCAAGGATATTTGCTGATGCAATCGAGGCAGTGTTAGGTGGGTCGGAAAACTGCTAGCGTGGGGGAATACACATACTAAAAGGTTAACAGTGGCTGTAGGCAGAGGAAAAAGTGAATCTTGCACTGCTTCTATTAGAATGGGCAGCAGACTGGAAAGCAAGGTAATGGAGATTTCCAGGACTGGTGGGAGTCATAGTGGAACAAGTAAATATGTGGGCTGTGTTAGGGTGGTTAGGAGCAGGAACAGCTGCATGTATACTTCCATGTATACCAATGCTAGGAGTATAGTTAATAAATTTGATGAGCTTGAAGTGCTAGTCAAGAAATCAAAGGCAGATATTGTTGGGATATCAGAGACTTAGTGTCATGCAGACATAAACAGTGCAGAATTGGAATTTGGGGAGTACAATGTGTACAGAACAGCTAGACAAGACAGAAAGGGAGGAGGGGTTATGCTGTTAGTTAAGAAACACAAAATCTAAGGAAGGGCATCCAATTGATGTTGATGGACAATGCAGTGTTGAGTCTGTTTGTTGTGAAATTAGCACTGGGAAAGGAAAAATGAGAGTAGATGTGTGTTATAGGCCTAATGAATCTGATGAGTATAATGAACAATTGTGCAGAGAAATAGAGTGGGCCAGTAAACCAGAATGTCTTATAATGGGAGATTTTAACTTTCCAGATATTGACTGGAACTTGTAGGTTGGTCTCTTGCACACTAGCAAGGCTTTCATGGATTTATTGGATGACTGTTTTCTACATCATGTTCGAGCGGCAACCAGATCGAGTAATACTCTTGATCTGATTATCAGTAGTGATTATTCATGCATTAAGAATCTGAAAATAAAGGAACCACTGGGCAACAGTGATCACAATGTATTGATGTGGGAATTATTTAAAGATGTAACTACCATCAAGGCTAAAGAGAAGGGCTTTTTTCGTAAAGCAAAAGCCCTTCCTGACCTCTGACTACAGAGGTCTCAGACAGTTTTTAAATTCTGTATGGTGGGATCAACTGATGATGATACCAACAGCAAATTCTAAATGGGAAGCCTTCAGGGACTTAATTTTGAGGGCTACTAGGCTTTTTATTCCAACTAAGAAATACTGTTCAAGGTTTAGGCCTAAATGGATGTCAGATGAATTAATGAGGCTAGTGGCAGAGAAGGAGAATGTATGGGATGCATATAAAGTATTAGGCAATACAGAAGCCTATGGCAGGTATAAAATAGTCTGTAATCAATTAAAATAGTCTGTAATCAAGGCAGGCGAAAGCAGATTATGAGAACTCTTTGGCAAAGAATGCAAAGAAAAACAGCAAGGAGTTCTTTATTTATGTAAACTCTAGAAGGAAAGGAATGAATCAGAATGGGCCACTTAACATAGATAGGTTGACTATTGATGACCATGCTCAGGTAGCTGATAAACTGAATGAGTATTTTGCATCTACATTCACACATGAGTTATTCAATGAAGGGAGTGCCAGAAGTTTATCAAATGCTAACAGTGAGCTAAGTGATTTTGTAATAACTGAGAGCAAAGAGAAAGAGAAATTGTTGAAGTTAAACATAAGGAAGGCACCTGGGGTGGATGGGATCTATCCAGTTATATTAAAGGAGGCAGCAAAGTTTGTTTGTTTGTTTGTTTGTTATTTGGAGCATTAGCAACTACGGCCATATTGCTCCGGGAATATGCAGTGGTCATTCCCTGACCTTTCCATATTTGGTGGTGACAGGCTCGAACCCCGGTCTAATCAAGAAACGTGTGCTACACACTGCTGCTCCTTCCCACCTGGCTACGGAGGCGAGGCAGCAAAGGAATAACCTATAATTATGAGAGCTTTTTTGGACTCAGGGGAGGTCCCCATGGACTGGAGGTGTGCAAATGTATCACCAATTCACAAAGGAGGTTCAAAAGGCGACACAAGTAACTAGAGATCTGTTAGTTTAACTTGTGTTCCCTGGAAAATAATGGAATCACTGGTTAAAGAAGCATTGCAGGCTCATCTAGACAAGACTGCAGTAATAGTTAAGACAGCATGGGTTTGTCAAAGGGAGGTTTTGTCTGACCAATTTGATTGCTTACTATGATGTAGTCACAAAAACTGAATGCCAAAAATAATTTTGATATTATATACTTGGATTTCAGGAAAACTTTTGATAATATTGCACATGAAAGACTGCTGTACAAATTAGAGAGGTATGGCATCAAGGGTAAGCTGCTACAATGGATAAAGGGATGGTTGAATGGGAGACAACAAAGAGTGGTAATCAATGGACAGTGCTCTTCTTGGAGAAATGTTATTAGTAGAGTTCCCCAGGGTTCAGTGTTGAGCCCACTGTTGTTTTGTATATTTATCAATGATATTGATGAAGGTATATCAAGTTTAATGTCCAAGTTTGCAGATGATACAAAGGTTGGCAGGGTTGTTAACGACAGTAATGACAGTATGCTACTCCAACTGGATCTAGATAAGTTGGGAAAATGGGCTGAGAAGTGGCAACTGGAGTTTAACATTGACTAATGCAAAGTACTGCATATGGGTAGCAATAACCGAAGAGAAACGTACCAACTGGGTGGTACTACACCCGGGGAAGTGGAAAAGACCTGGGCGTAATTGTGCAGCCAAATATGAAGTGCAAACAGGCTGTAAGAGTAGCTCATAGTGTCTTGTTAATGATATACAGAAATTTTTTCTAGCAGAGATAAGGAGGTGATTGTCCCCTTGTATAAGGCAATGGTCAGGTTACACTGAGTACTGCATACAGGTCTGGTCATTTTAGGAAGAATGTAGAGCTTCTGGAACAAGTACAGAGAAGGGCATTAAGATTGGTGAGTGGAACAATGAGTTGCTCTTACCACTTTAGTTCTGCAAATTGCAGCACCTAGAGACTAGGCACCTGTAAGGTGATCTAATTGAGGTGTATAAGGCCTTGAATGATTTCAGCAAGTTCAATGCTGATGAGATTCTCCCTTTTGCTCAGATTACTCACCAGAGGGGACATAAATTCAAACCGAGGAAAGACAATTGTAGAAAAGATGTGCGGAAATTTGTCTTTAGCCAGCAGATGGTTGATGGTTGGAGCAAAATTCCATCTGTCATAGCGGAGGTCAAAAACTTAAATGAGTTCAAGGTAGAACTAGACAAGCATTTGGAACAAATGGATGGGTGAAATGGGACTTTTTTTTTTTTTTTTTTTTTGGCTGATCCTATATAAGCTTGCTTTCTTGCATCATATGCTACCTACTAATGCTAATGCTAAAGAGATACCAGAAGTATACCAAATTCCAAATGGGAGTTGAATGATTTTTTGATAATGAAGAGAAAACGTGAAAGAAAATTTCTTGAGACAAGTAAAGAAGGGAACTGTAATCCATCCAATTATATTTAAAGAAGCAGCAAGGTGTAAGCAAACCTTTAGCCATAATTATGAGAGCATTAATTGATTCAAAGAACATTCCTACTGATTGCAGATGTGCAAATGCATGTTCACAAATGGTGAATCAAATGGCAAAGTGAATAATTTCAAACCTTTAAGTAGATCTCTGTTCCAGGGAAAATAAGGGAGTCAGTGGTTAAAGAAGTAATTCAGAATCATCTTGACATGAATGCAGTTATGTCGCAATCACAGCACAGATGCTCATCTGTTTAATTTTATTAACTACTGCAACAGTTGCAAAAGAACTAAATGCACAAAAAAAAACATTATTTTTACATTACACTTTAGCACAGCGTTTTTTTACCATTACACACAAAAGACTACTATAAAAATTAGAGCAGTGTGACATTAGGGGCAAGTTACTGCTAGAGCGAGAGAATGTTAACTGAGTGGCAAGAAGCAGTGGCTATTAACCCTGCAGTGTCAGCACTACACCCGCAAGGTGTAATAAGGAGCCAATGTTAATTGTTCAAGAGAAAAATCAGCAATTTTCTTATATCTTCCTAAATACAGACAAATGTTTATATAGTGTGGTTTCTGAATTTTTATTTATTTTCCTGGAGTTAAGAGCATGACTGTACCAGCAGGTACAGTCCCACCATTTGTTCTATTTTTCTATTTTGTAGAAACCCACAGAGATATGTGATCTCTATGCTAGCATCCAAAAATGACTACTAATAATGTTACAAAGCTTAGAATTTTGTTTGTTTCTAATTCAAGTTATTTTATAAAACTCTCCCATGTGATCTGATGATTATTGATGGTTTCAAACAGTTGTAACTGAGATTTGAAAATGGAAGTGAATAACAAAATCTAATATATGCACGTTTTTAAATTTTTTAAAATTATTTTTATATATAAGCTAACAACCAGAAATATATGGACACATTTCAAATTCTGCAAGTTTAATGATTTTTGAAATTAAAAAATGGAAGAGGCTAGTAGCTTATATGTTCTCTGCCTATGTTTATTTTTAATTTTCAACTGAATTTTTTTTTTTAAAATAAAAGGTGTAAAAACCCATTATTTTAATTATTTAATTTCTTTTATTAAAAAAAAAATATGATGCATAAAATAAGTAATACAATCCATTAAGAAAAGATGAAATATTGCTATACTCTAAGCAGAATTCAAAACCTCAAACTTTTGCAAGAAATTAAAAAGGAAGCTTATACCTGTTAGATGCAGTGCCATTGTGTTTGTACCAATTAGGGATTACCACTACTACAGTGTTAATGGACACTGCTCTTTGTGAACTAGTGTTATTAGTGGGGTCTTTCGTGGTTCAGAAAATTTAACAGAAATTTTTTTAAATTTTATATTGATGAAGGAGTATCAAGTTTTATGTCTAAGTTTTCTGATGATACAAAGGTTGGCAGGATAGTTAACAATAAGTATCATGATATGCAACTGCAACAAGCACTAGAGAAATTAGATAGATAAGCTGAGATGTAGCAATTTAGTATATTTGGGAAGTTTTTACTGCTCCTGGAATAGAGAAGTTTTTTCTGTTTTGTTAGCTTAAATTGGCATATTAACTTATTTTCTAGAGTAGCTTTATATTCCTGGTTACGATACTTAGTTAAAAGTTTAACTTAGGTAGAGATTTTGTAGGTATTACTTAGTATTGGTAAGGGCATCAAATCCACGTGTTACAAGTTGCAGCTCTGCTGAACGAGAAGTTTTTTAGCCTTATTTAGCCACTTTATTGACCGACTGTTATATTAAATTATTTTCTATAAGTAGCTTATAGACCTAGTCAGGATCCTTAGTTTATTCTGAAATGAGACAGCAAGATTTGGAAGTTAATTAATACTTAAATGTCCATAGATTTTTCGTTCGTAACTTGCTGCCATTGTTATACGATATGTTATATGCCGAACTAGATAGCGTAAGCTTGGTATAGTATAGTAAATAATATAATATTGTCAATTAATCAGTAAAATCTATTAATCTCGTGAAACTTCACTGTCAATTAAATTGTACTTTTTAACTAAATACATATAACGACTTAGATTACAAACGTAACATAAATAATTAACACAAAACTTGATACGGAATTTATATAAACGGAACTCGTAGATAATACTCGATACTGAAAAATATATATAGCATTATAACTGTGTTGGGATACAAGTTTAGGGTTATAATTTTGTACTGAAATTGAAATTTTATTGAAATTAAATCGAAATCATGACTCAGACTAGAGCAGCAAAGCAAAAGGCTCAAGATAATGGGAGTGCTGTGGCTCAGGAGAAAACTGAGGGGCGGGGGAGGCAGTTGCCATCTGAATCACAGCCTTTTAAAACGCACCGCTTGCTTGATGTTTGTGGAGCAAATCGGGTACGGGACATGATACTGCCAAGGGGGATGTCTTTGTGTGTGCGCAATGTAAGGAGTGTAAGGAAATCAGGCAACAACTCAGTGTTGTTATGGGCCTATATGAGAGCTTGAAGGACAGGGTGGATGCCCTCGAAGGATCTAAAGTGAGGGCCCATCAAGCTCTCATCTGCCCACATCAACACCAGAGCTTGCACTTGGTCGTCATGCAACACAACAGCAACCCCCAAGCAGAATGCACTGGTCCCACAGGAACTAGTAGTTGTTGGTGACTCTATTGTCAGGAAAACAGGGAACATACTTTGTAAAAAGAATAGGTGGAACAGGACCAGGGTATATCTGCCAGGGGCAAAGGTTGATGACGTTGTAGAGCGGATATCATCTTTTAAGGGCACAAAAGGTGATATAGTTGTACACGTTGGCACTAATGATATTAAGAGTAGGAGACCGGCAGAATTACTTAACAAGTACAGGTCACTATTGAAAAAAAGCTGTGAATTAGGGTTGAATTTGAAAGTGTCTGCAATTGTGCCCAGACACGAAAGGAGGGAGTATATGATGAGAGCCTTGTCGATCAATTCGGCCCTGGAAAGATTGTGCAAGACTCAAGGGATAGATTTTTTTTCAACTGGTCTGTACTTGTTAACAGGAGAGACTACTTCAACAGGGAAGGGATACACTTAAATAGAAAGGGTGCAAGAATATTTGCTGATGCTATCAAGGCAGTGTTAGGTGGGTCTGAAAACTGCTAGCTTGGGGGATACGAGGCCTATTATATTTCAGAGGTGAAAGTGATTCTTGCACTGCTTCTATTCGAATGAGCAGCAGCCTGGAAAACAAGATGCAGGATATTTCAGAGACTGCTGGGAGTCATTGCGGTACAAGTAAACATATGGGTTGTGTTAGGGTAGCTAAGAATAGGAACAGGTGCATGTATACTTGTGTACACCAACGCTAGAAGTTTGGTAAATAAATTTGATGAATTTGAGGTATTGCTCAAAACATCAAAGGCAGATATTGTTGGGATATCAGAGACGTGTTGTCACACAGATATAAGGAATGCAAAACTGGAATTTGGGAGTACGTGTACAGAAAGGATAGGAAGAGGGGTTATGCTTTAATTAGTTAAGAAACACAAAATCCAAGGAAGTGAAACCAGTCGACATCGCTGGACAGTGCAGTGTCGAGTCAGTTTGGAGTGACATAAGCATTGGGAAATCAAAATTGAGAGTAGGAGTGTGCTATAGGCCTAATGACTCTGATGAATATAATAAGAAACTGTACAGGAAAATAGAGTGGGCCAGTAAATCAGGGAGACTTATGAGGGATTTTAATTTCCCAGATATTGACTGGAATTTGTGGATTTATTGGATGATTGTTTTCTACACCAGCATGTTTGGGAGGCAACTAGAGGGAGTAATACTCTTGATCTGATTATCAGTAGTGATTCTTCATGCATTAAGAATCTGCAGATAAAGGAACCACTATGTGGCAGTGATCACAGTTTGCTGAATTGGGATTTACTCAAAGAGGTAACTACCATCAGGGGTAAAGGGAAGGGTTTTTGCTTTTGTAAAGGCGACTACGATGGTCTGAGATAGTATTTAAATTCTATACAGTGGGACCAACCGATGATGTTACCAACAGCAAATTCAAAATGGGAAGCATTCAAAGAACTTATCTTGGAAGCTACTAGGCTTTACATACCTACCAAGAAATATTGTTCAGGGTTTAGGCCTAAATGGATGTCAGATGAATTAATGAGACATATGGCAGAGAAGAAAAATGCATGGGATACATATAAATTAATGGGTGACATGAAAGCCTATGATAGATATAAGCCGGTCTGTAACCAAGTCACAAAGGAGATTGGGCAGGAAAAGGCAGATTATGAGAAATCCTTGGCAAAGGATGCAAAGAAAAACAGAAAAGAGTTCTTTACCTATGTAAACTCTAGAAGGAAAGGGATGAATCAGATTGGTCCACTGGATATTGATGGTTCAACTGTTGATGATCCTGCTCAGGTGGCTAACAAACTAAATGAGTATTTTGCATCTACATTCACACTTGATGAGTTATTCAGGAAGGGGAATGCCAGAGGTGAAGTAAACTCTGGCAGTGAGCTAGATGATTTTGTAATAACTGAGAGGAAAGTGGAGGAGAAATTGTTGAAGATAAACATAAAAAAGGCACCTGGGGTGGATGGGATCTATCCAGTTATATTAAAGGAGGCAGAAAAGGAAGTAAGCAAACCCTTAGCCATAATTATGCGAGCTTCTTTGGGCTCGAGGGAGGTACCCATGGACTGGAGATGTGCAAATGTGACCCCAATTCACAAAGGAGGATCAAAGGCTGACACAAGTAATTATAGACCTGTGAGTTTAACTTATGTTCCAGGAAAATTAATGGAGACACTGGTTAAAGAAGCACTGCAGGATCACCTAGACAAGACTTCAGTTATAGCTCGGACACAGCATGGTTTTGTTAAGGGAAAGTCTTGCCTGACCAATTTGATTGGATACTATGATGCAGTCACAAAAGAACTGGATGCAGGGAATAACTTTGATATTATATATTTGGATCTTAGAAAGGCTTTTGATACTGTTGCACATGGAAGACTACTGCACAAATTGGCACAGTGTGGCACTGGAGGCAAATTGCTCCTATGGATAAAGGGATGGTTGAGGGGGAGAAGACAGTGTGGTAATCAATGGACACTGCTCATCGTGGACTAATGTTATTAGTGGAGTCCCTCAGGATTCAGTGTTGTGTCCATTGTTATTTTCTGTATTTATAAATGATATTGATCATGGTATATCAAGCTTAATGTCCAAGTTTGCAGAAAATACAAAGGTTGGCAGGGTTGTTAAGGACACCACCGACGCTATGCTGCTACAAGAGGATCTGGAAAGGTTGAGCAGATGGGCTGAGAGGTGGCAAATGAAGTTTAACATTGACAAATGTAACGTACTACATATGGGAAACAGAAACCCCAAAGCAATGTATCAACTCTGTGGTACTACACTGACAGTGGTAGAGAGTGAAAAGGACCTGGGGGTAATTGTGCAGGCAGATATGAAGTTCTCTGAGCAGTGCAGGCGGGCTGCAAGAGTAGCTAATGTGTCTTGTCAATGATATACAGGAATTTTTCTAGCAGGGATAAGGAGGTTATTATTCCCTTGTATAAAGCAATGGTCAGGCCACACCTTCAGCACTGTATACAGGTCTGGAGGCCTCATTTCAAGAAGGATGTAGAGCTGCTGGAACGAGTACAGAGAAGGGTAACAAGATTAGTGAATGGAACAAAGGGTTGCTCTTACGAAGAAAGGCTTAAGTTTTGCAAATTACAGTGTCTGGAGACTAGGCACCAGCAAGGTGATCTGATAGAGGTGTATAAAGCCTTGAATGGTTTGAGCATGCTCAATGCCGACGGGATTCTTTCTCTTGCTCAGAATAATCACCTGAGAGGGCATAAATTCAAATTGAGGCGGAAATTTGCCTTTAGCCAATGGGTAGTTGGTTAGTGAAACAGACTTCCATCCCTTGTTGCGGATTGATAGCCTAAATAAATTTAAGGCTCAGCCGGACAAGTATTTCGAACGAACGGAGAGGTGAAACGGGAATGGTTTTTTTTGGCTGATGCTGCATAAGCTTGCTTTCTTGCATCATATGCCTCTTACTAATGCTAATACAGGCATACCTCGGTTAACGTTACCTCTGATAACGAAGCTTCGATATAACGAAGTCCGCAATTTCAAGCCCCATTTAACATAAAAAAAATATTCCAGTTTAATCACCTGAAATCTAAACAAACTGAAGAAATTACGGAAACCTTTGGGGCTTCTCGTGGTTGGTTCGAGAAATTTAAAAAACGGGCCAGGATTCATAGTGTAAAATTAACAGGAGAAACTGCAAGTGCAGATGTTGAAGATGCAAATAAGTTTCCAGAAAAACTAAAGGAAATAATTGAACGCGAAAATTTTCCACCAAATTTGGTGTTCAATGTTGACGAAAGCGGTTTGTTCTGGAAACGGCTACCAACAAAAAACTTCATTTCTATTGAAGAAAAATCAGCTGCTGGGTTCAAAGCAGCCAAAGACCGTTTAACGTTACTCTTTGGATCAAATGCCTCTGGCGATTATAAATTAAAATTGTTATTAGTTTACCATTCAGAAAATCCGAGGGCGTTAAAAGGTAACATAAAAATGAATTTACCTGTAATATGGAAAGCAAATAGAAAAGCGTGGGTTACCAAGGAGTTATTTACTAATTGGTTTGTTAACCACTTTTGTCCTGAAGTAAAACGGTATTGTCAAAAAAAAAAAAAACTTTGAAGAAAAAGCTCTTTTGTTGTTAGACAATGCTCCAGGACATCCTACTGATCTTAACACGTTGGACACATGCATTCCTGTCAAAGTTGTGTTTCTTCCAGCAAACACAACTTCCCTGATTCAACCATTGGATCAGGGAGTAATAGCATCATTTAAAGCTTATTATCTGCGTCGAACATTAAGTAATGTAACTGAACTAGAGGATAAAGAGGAAATGACAGTTAAAACTTTTTGGAAAAACTACACCATTAAAATCGCAATTGAAAACATTGATAGTTCTTGGAAAGAAGTCACTAAGAAATGCTTAAATGGAGTTTGGCGCAAAATATGGCCAGAAGTTGTACTAGAAGAAGAAAATAACATCCAAAAAATTAGAAATGAAGTTATCCAGGTGGCTCAATCAATAGGTTTCGAAAATGTCGATGAAGAGGATGTTAGAAATTTATTGAATGCAGAAGATGATGGTTTTTCAATGGAAGATTTAGAAAACCTTGTTAGCAACGAAGACAAAGTTAATGAAGACGAAGTTAAAGAAGTTCCTGCCGAAAAAGTGTTAACAACCAAAGATTTAAAAAGGTGCTTAAATGACATTGAAACGTTTTAAATTTTTTTAGTGAAAATGATCCTGATTTAGGAAGAAGTTTTATTGTTAAGCGATCAGTGTTAAATGCACTAACTCCATATAGGCAATTGTTAAATGAAAGAGAAAAAAAGCATAAACAATCAACTTTAGACTCATATTTTAAAATGTGATTTCTCTTTATATGTAAGTTGACTGTTTATTTAATAAAACTTTTCTTTGCTCGAAAAAAAAGCTTTTCATTTTCTTTACGTAGGAACGTATCCCTATTCTGGCCATACTATTTTTACCTCTGAAAACGAAGTTTCGCTTAACAAAGTAATTTCGTGGAACGCATCCTATTCATTATTCGAGGTATGCCTGTATTTCAGTAATCCCAGAATGCCAATAGAGGAAAGGTGATTAACCACCGAACCAAAGGCAGTGGAAAATTAAAAAACCTAGGGGCAACTGTAGAGTTGCAACATGAAATTCTCTGAGCAGTACAGAAGTTACAGACCTCTAAGCATTGCTGTAACAAATTGTCTTTAAAAGATGACACACACACACACACACACACATTTATGCTAATCCAACTTCATTTTAGCCAAATTCCTGTATATCAATGACAGCTCATGGAATTCTGCAAATGATATGTAGGAATTATGCTCACAGGGACAAGGATTGAGTACTGTAAAATCTGGAAGCCTCATTTTAGAAAAGATGTGCTGTTAGAACAGGTGCAAAGAAAGGTAACAAGGTTAGTCAGGGGGACAACAAGGCACTCTCACCAAGGAAGATTGCAGTTTGTAGGACTGATTGAAAGATTGGATATTGAAATGTTTAAAGTTTTGAATGAATTGTGTAAACTAAATTCTGATGGCAACCTTAATCTTTCTCAGAAAACACACAGAAAGGGATATAAATTTAAACTGAAAAAGGATATTATAAGAAAGAACGGTGAAATTTTGTTTGCAGTCAGAGCATAATTGATTGTTGGAACAAACCTCCATCTGATGCAAGTGAGTACTTTGCATGCATAGGAACTGGACAAATTATTGGAGGAGAAAGACATGATGTGAGTGCTCTTTTATTTATTTATTTATTTTTTTTTTTTTTTGCTGTTATTATATAAGCTTGCTTCATTGAATCATTTGCAATCTAATACTAACTGCATTCTGATTTCCTGAACAATGTCCTTTTAAAGTAATGATAACTGATTAATGCATGTTATACACTGCCATTAGTAAGTTATGCATATCACCATAAAATGCAACAGACTGTACTATAAAGTTTTGGTGCTGTTTATTTTTTTCCTCATTGCATTTGATCACATAGTAGTACAGGTAACTTTCATATAACACAGTAGTTAGGTTCGTATAAAATCTGGTGCAAAACCGTGTTATACAGGACTAAGAACCAGAACAAAAAGAGAGATTACACTCCAAAAGCTAACAAAAATACACCATTTTTTTATAACTATTGGAAACTTAATTTTTATTAAAAATAGTAATAACTTAAACTGTGATACATGTCAGATAATATATATTCATTTAATTTTCTTCCTCTTCATCGCTGCAAAGTACAATCAAATGAGAATGTTTTTTCTGTTGCAAATACCTTTATCTTCTGAACTTTCTTCTGCAACATCTAGATTTTGAAACTTGATGTGCTGTGTATTCATGCTCTTCAATAATTTTTTGAAATTCTTCTGCATACTTTTTGGCAGCTTCATTATCAGCCATTGCACTTTCCCCTTGAATTCTTATATTATGTAATGAGAAGCAGTTTTTAAATTGCTCAAACCAACTTTTACTGGCAAAAAACTCCAGGTTAACAGAAGATTCTCCATTTTCTTTTAAATGGTTATAAATTTTTAGTGTCTTTTGTTTAATTACATTGCCATCTAATGGGATCCGTTTTCTACTACAATCGTCAATCGAAATACTGAGTGCTTTTTCCATTTTCTGAATTTTTGACGCTCAGGGATGAGCTGTCATATTTGCAGAAATGAAAGAGCCTGCAAGATCCTCATTTTTCTTTATGGTCCGGATTGTTACTTCATTTAAATTTAAACTTTTTGCAATGTTTGATACCTTTCCCCTTTTTAAGATGATCCAAAATTTGTATCTTTGATTCTAGAGAAACAAAGTTTATTTTGAGCAGTGCTTTTTTTACTTTCCTTAGGCATAATTTAGAGCTGGAATTTAATTCACAACAAAGAAATTATTCCAATATGGTTTTAAAGAACAAAGTTTAGTAATACAGTACATACTCAGAAAAATTTATAAACGATCAAATAAAAGCCAAATAACCTTACAAAAACCTTAAGTCACGAACTGCACACTTCAAAGTTAATTTTTTATGGTCTGAAACAAACAAGTTCAATAGCACACAACCTAATATGGGGATTTCCCAACAAAATAAAATACAGGGATTTCCCAGTAATTTTTTTGCATCTGTATTTTGTGAATCCCCGCTGTTCACTAGCAAGTCAACAGTGGGGATTCACAAAAAAGAATGGAAATGTTGAAAAATTACATCCAACATAATAGCAGTGTTTTCCCCGCACAAAACTCAAAGATACCATGTTATGTGAGGTTTGCCACAATTCTCTGTGTTAGAGTGAAACCATGTTGTAGAAGGTTATAACATGGTGTTATACAGGGGTTGCCTGTATTGATCAATGCAAAATCTCTAAGTGTCATAACTTAATTGAAGGTGACTTCGTTTAAGTTATGACACTTACGAGGGGGCATCAAAAAGTTTGTACCCTGACCTAGATAAAACTCAGTAGGAAAATGCCATTTTTAATATAATTAAATTAATTAAATTTTCTGTTTATACTCCGGGACGACTAAATGGTCAGGGGAGTTATATAAGTTGTCTACATATTCAATAACTAACACATGAAATTTCATTCCCATAGTTGATAGCGCACAAGAGGTGGAGCCCAGAATCTGAGGAAGGACACTATGATTGACAAAGTGGAGTATGCAGTGATCAAGTTCCTGCATTTGCAGGGCAAAAAAGCTCAGGAAATTGACGAAGAAATGAAAGCTGTGTATGGGCAGAATTGTCCATCCTATGACAGTGTAAAAAAGTGGAAACAGGAGTTCCAGTGCAGTCGCACAAGTGTCTTTGACAAGCCAAGAGAAGGAAGGCCATCAACATCCACAGACAGTGAGACGGTTGCAAAGGTTGAGCAGCTAGTGCTCAGTGACAGATATGTGACAATTCATTTATCGCGAATGCAGTGGAAATTAGTTATGGGTCTGTCCACAGCATTTTACCTGACCATCTGCACATGTCTAAGGTCTCCACATGATGGGTTCCAAGATTGCAGATGCATTTGCAGAAGCAATGTCAAATTGCATTCGAAGCTTGCTGACGCACCAGCTCACACAGCCGCTGCCACCACCAACTTTGTTGCCCGGTGCGGCTTCGAACTACTGTAGCACCCACCCTATCCTCCCTCAGACTTTGTTTCAAGAAATGAAGAAACCATTGCACAGATGCCACTTGGATTCATCTCAGGAAGTCATCAATGAAGTGGAATCATGGTTTCAGGCAAAAAGTGCAGACTTCTATTAGCAAGGCATTAAACAACTGATCCTGGGAGAAATGTGTTACTATACATGGAGAGTACAAAGAAAAGGATTAAAAGTTCCTGTGAAGTTTCACCTTTCTAGGGCTATTATTTCTAGGTAAGGGTACAAACCTTTTGTACCCCCTTATAATGTTTCAAATTCTCTTTAAAATTGGAAACATTACATATTTAAACTAACCTAAACTCCTTTTAACAACAACACACAATAGACAAAGAAAACTGCCCATTCATCAGTAACAGTAATGGTGCCCTAAACTCCACTTAGATCATTAATGTTACTTACAAAAAAAAAAAAACATTGAAATTAAGATATTATAAAAATCAAATATGTAAACATATCTGTCAAAATATAAAGAACCAGATATGTTCATTTTTCACCTAACAGTAACAATGCATACTACCACAAGGTTGTTATACTCAGGATAAATATGAGCAGAACAACCTGATGTCGGCTTTTAAGTGTATTTTATTAAATTCAGTAGGTCCATAATTAAACAAAAGGCTATATTTGCACAGAGATGTGCCCCTGTATCCACTGATTCAGTTACCCGCGGTTAACCACGGAAAAAAAAGAAAAAACTTAACACGTACTACTCATGTGACCAATAAGATGCTTCCCTTTATTTTTTACGACGTCGATTTTAAATCGAATAACTTCCCTTTATTTTTTCTAATGTCGCGCACGGTTTGGTCACCAACCTTACAACGGTTCTTTAGAGATTTAACAGATGCACCATTTTCAAACTTTTGAACAACTTCAAGTTTTTGTTTAATTTGAAAGCACAACTCTTGCATTTGCCCATCATTTTTGCGATTTCTAAGCCAAAAAAAATAAATAAATAAAATAATTACACAAAAAAAAAAAAAAAATTCCGACATCCCTGACATAAATAATGAACAATATTTGTCCTTTTACAGTGCGACGGAACACAACAATCAACACTATGCACTAAATCCAACTAAGCATTTGGTCTTTTTTTTTTTTTTTTTTTTTCGCTTTGAGTGGTAGATGAGAACACAGTGGGGGTTGCAAGATAATAGGTACACTAATCTCCCAATGACAACTTATAATGCCGGTTCTTGTCGCTTATTTATGACTTGCAAAATATGTTTATACCTATTCTAGTTATTACTTGAATTTTATGATTTCTGGTTGATTTTTTTTTTATTTTTTTTATTTGGAGTCTTGAAGTGTCCTGGTTAATCCAATCCTGGTAAATTGAGTCTGCTGTGCTTTATTATTATCGTATTTAATGTTGGTAATGTCTTAATGTGCATTTAATTTATTAATTAAACTTTATTATATGTATGTATGTACAAGAAAATCACGTTATATATGGGGTCAGCAGGTGTTCACTTATATGCACGGTTTCAGCCATCCACGGTAGGTCTTGGAATGTATCCCCTGCGGATACAAGGGTATTACTGTATTTTAAAATAAGCAACTTTACTAAAAACCGGAAGGAAGTTAAATTTACCAGAAGACACCCTATTGTTAGAAATACAGGGTTGTTAAAATTAAAGTATCCCTATGTAGACGGCTCTGGAGCGAGTTCTAAGGCTCATACTGAAGATAAATTTGGACAACAGGTACAATAAAGAATGCGCTCATCATTTATTGTAAAAAAAAAAAAAAAAAAATTAGTTGCAAAATTTGTCACTATATGGCACTGTGACAATACAAATCACTTGAACAGCGCTAAAATTGTTCAATGTGTCCTCCATTTTGGTCAACAACAGTTTCCATTCGAAGAACACCATTTTCTACAGCAGAACGTAAATATCAACCGGAAGAGCCAACACACGACGTCTAATGCTGTCCTTCAGATCTGCCAAAGTTTGACATCCTTCCCGATACATCTGGTTCTTCAAAAATCCCACAACCACAAGTTGCATGGGGTGAGGTCCGGTGATCAGGGTGGCCAAGTTCGTCTGTAAAGTGCTGCCTTAGCAATCTTTGGACACAATGGTGGATGTGTGGTGGCACAACATCTGGAATGAATGTGGCATCCTGAAGGCACCCAAGTTGTTGCAGCTCTGGTATTGCAAAATTTGCCAACATTTCATAATATTGCTGTCCAGTGAGGGTCCAGTCACTGTTACCTGTTCAAAAAAAATATGGCCCAATCATGAATGTGGCTGTAAATCCACACCATACTGTCACTTCTGGAGAATGCAATGGGACCTCTTAGATAAGTTGAGGATTTTTATGTTGCCCAAATACAACAGTTTTGTGTATTCACTTGTCCATTTAAATAGAAGTGGGCTTCATCACTCCAAAGGATGTTCCATGGCCAAGTGATATCCACTGTCATTCACGCCAGAAACCGAAGTGCGTACATGAAACGAATATCTGCATCACCATGCTTTAGCTGCTGTACCATGTGCATCTTGTAAGGATAGTGCCACAACACCTGACACATTACTAGCCTTACAGTGGAATACAGCATGTCCACTTCATGAGAAACAGCTGGCACACTTGCACTACCACATGGAGATTGACTTGATAAATCCATGACAGCCATAGCCACATCTTCAACACGAGAGGAGCCCACTCGTTTTTGATCTCTACCTGGTTGAACACCAAGATGTCCTATCGTTTCATATTTTGCAATCATTTTGTGGACAGCACAAACAGTCATTGGTTTACGCCTTATGTGCTTTTGACTCCGGAATTCTCTGATAGCCGCAGCTGCATTGTTGCTGTCCTGATAGTACAGCTTCACTGATAGCACCTTTTCCTGCAACGTTGTTGGCATTGCTGCTATAGTTTTTTTTTTTTTTTTTTTGTTAGTTGTTGCCGCATCGACTTTTGTGACCATATTGCTCCTCCCAAGGTTTTTTTGAATTTTCTACTCTGATCCAAGCCCGAGGCGGGATTCGCACCCACGACCTTTGGGCTGCCCACCTGGCTAGCCCGGTCGGCACTGCTGTAGTGCAGGCAAACATCTACTGTATGATTTTGAAGAGACTGTTTTGCTTTCATACAGTACAGTAGAGCTGAGTAGTGGTGCTGTGGCAATAACTTACGATTATGTAAATAACATAAGTTATTTGCACAATCGTAAGTTATCATAAGCCCAGAAGACGGATTTGGTATGTTGAGGGACTAGTGGCTCCTGGGATTTCTCCCATCTCTGTGGTGTTCTCTGTATCGAGTACCCTGTCAAGCCAGAGATTTAAAGTGTGTGGATAGTGTATAGTGTAGTCTGTTGTGCCCATTGATCATCTGTCTTACTGGCCACTGGGCCCCTGATCGGACTCGAAGTTGCCCATACCGCGCCACAAGGAGGCTAGCCAGGTGTTACCAGTAAGGAATCAGTACTCTGGCAAGTCCTGCCACCTACTTTCCTCAGATTTCAGTGGCTAGCCACTGAAATCTGAGGACATAAAAAAAAAATTTTTTTAAAAATTGCTTTAATCACCGTTGATGCTTTTGTTTGGTCATAGAGATTTGCTTTAAGAGTGAGAAGGGATTGTACGCTAGATATTGAAATCCCATCAGTCCTTCTCAAATACTGTAGACTAGGATAACATAATTATTTGCATAATCGTAACTAAGATAGTTACTCACCATACAGTGACAAATTTTATAACTAATTTTTTTTCCAATAAATGGCGAGCACATCCTTTATTGTACCTGATGTCCAAATTTCCCTTCAGTACAAGCCTTAGAACTCACTCCAGAGCCCTCTACATAGGGATACTTTAATTTTAACAACCCTGTACTTTAAATCTTATATAGCAAAATTTAATTAATAAAAATATTAACCAAAATAAATACAGTAGTGTCAGTTATCCGAAATAATTAATGTCAGACCTCTTCTGGATAGCACAATTTTCCAGATGATCGAATGTAAGGTAAAAAATTAAATAAATTCTGTTATAATGTATTAAGATAAAAGAAAAATTTTAAATAGCGTGAAAAAAAAATTTAATTTAAAAATAATATTAACTTATACATAAAAATTTGCACATTTACATATATATATATGTATATCCAAATAGGTATTTTAATGAAAATTTTATGTGGAAAATTTTTTTTTCAATAACGAGTAATTTTTTAAAAATAATGTTCAATTGCTTTTTGTATTGTTTGTTGTGGCCTATTTTTTCTGCTAAATCCCTCAAGTTCAATAATAATATAAATTTGATTGCATCACATTCTTCCTGGTTTTCTGCCCATTTCAGTGCTGTTTCTTTTTGTTGACAATTTACCGTAAAAAAAAACTAAGAAAAATATAAATTGCACAGTTTCAGGCCGATATTATTCTAACCGAATCTGGCGCTAAACTAAAAATAATATGAAATGAAGAGAACAAAGTATGTCATGGAAAGTTGAGTTCATGGAAGCAAATTACTAAACTATCACTCGTGGTTTCAGAGAAAACCCATCAGTCCTAATCTAACATTTCATCAGATACATGTGATAAAAAAAAAACAGACAGAAATACTCTTGTAGCATAATAAACATTTGTCTCAAATACTACCATTAATAAAAAAAAAGAAGAAAAATCAGCCTTTCAAATTATTCTGGATAATCGACTTCCAGATAACCAACGTTCTACTGTAGTTTCAAAAATGAAATTCACAAGTAAATTCCTATAAGAGCTTTTAACAACTTAAGTTTTTTTCCAAGAAGTTAGAAGACTAATTCTCCAATTGGACAAAGAAAACAGTTAATTTCAATCCTTCTAAAACTCTGTCTTGTCTTATATCTCACAAAGGGATTCTTCTGCTCATAAGCTTATCTTCAATGACACTCAGATTTCTTGACAAGAGCACATATTTCTACCAGGGATTACCCTGACTTGTAATCTTTCTTGGCATAAGCACATTACAGATATTGCTTCCTCTGCATCTAAAAAATTGGATTTTCTCTTTTGCTCTTGGCATTATTTTTCTTCCAAACAGCTGTCCACTCTGTACAAATCGTAAATCCGCCCTACCATGGAATATTGTTCCCATATCTTGAGTGGTGCCCTCAAAACCTCTCTCAGGCTTCTAGGTTCAATTCAAAAGAGGATAGTTAGATTAATTAATGACCCAGCTCTAACAAAGTCTCTCCACTTCTGTCTCATAGAAATTCTATTTCTGCTGGATGCCTTTTCTATAGATACTTCCATGGGCACTGTTCTGAATTGTTTTATATAACTCTCTCTCTCTCTCTCTCTCTCTCTCTCTCTCTCTCTCTCTCTCTCTCTCCCTCTCTCTCTCTCTCTCCCTCCCCCCCCCCTCTCTCTCTCTCTCTCTCTCTCTCTCTCTCTCTCTCTCCCCCTTCCAAACCAGTCTGAACACATGCTGCAACAAGTCAACATCCTTTCATTGTTCAACTTCAAACTCACAGAACCAACTTTTCTTCTTCCTCATTTATTCATTCTTTTCTGGAACAAGCTCCCTTCACACATATTTCCTGAAAAATTACAATCTACAGAAATTCAAGTCTAATGTCAACGAATATCTTCTTCCATCTCAACAATCAACCCATATACAGTAATAAGTACCATAGGTTCTAATCCCTCTCGTGCTTCGGGTTCTCATAAAAAAAAATTTTAAATCAAATAACTACAAAAAAATTGCTCAGAAACATTATTTTTCAAAATAAAACTATTTTTCATCATACAGCACATCATGATTATAAAAAAAGTAAAAACAAACTATTTTAAGACAAATCGAATGATAAGTTTAAACATTTTCTTGTATAAAAAACACAGGCCTGACATAGCACTATTTACCCTTAATAAAGCCATGTGTGTTCTTCAGGATGCCATATTTATCTAAACGTCCCTGGATTACATTCTTAATCACTGCCTCTAAGATTTTTCTACCACTGAAGTCAAGACTAATCAGTCTGTAGTTACCAACTTCACTCCTAGAACCATTTTTATACATTGGCAATACACTAGCACCTCTCCAATCCAAAGGAATCTCCCTCGAGTCCAAAGGTGTCTTCATAATTAACCTCGATGGTTCAATACACACCCTTGCATTCTCCCTCAAAACTATAGGGTACATGCCATCAATTACAGCTTTACTTGCCTCTATGCTCAAAAGTTTTTCTAATAAATAATCATTTGTAATTACAACATCACTAATTTGATATGGCTTAGCCTCACTCCCAACAGCTTCTCAGCATAAAGGATCTTTTGTCAGTAAATGCAGATGCAAAGTACCAGTTCAATTAATTCGCAACATCCGCTGAGTTGTCTAAGACTTTCCCAAATCTGATTCGCTTTTTTCTTCCTTGTATTATGAGAAATCCTTGGCAAGGGATGCAAAGAAAAAAAAGACTTCTTTACATAAGTAAACTCTAGAAGGAAGGGGACAAACCAGATTGGTCCACTTGATGTTGGTGACTCAACTGTTGATGATCCTGCTCAGATAGCTGAAAAACTGAATGAGTATTTTGCATCTACATTCACATGAGGAATTCTGTAAGGAAGGGGGAGGACAGAAGTTACCTAAACTCTAACAGGGAGCTAAATGATTTTGTAATAACGGAGATCAAAGTGGAGGAGAAATTGTTGAGGTTAAACACAAAAAAAGGCACCTGGGGTAGATGGAATCTATCCAGTTTTATTGAAGGAGGCAGCAAGGGAAGTAAGCCAAACCTCGGCCTTAATTATGAGAGCATCCTTAGATTCCCATGGACTGGAGATGTGCAAATATATCCCCAATTCACAAAGAGGGTTCAAAGAGTGACGTAAATAATTATAGACCTGTTAGTTTAACTTCTGTTCCAGAGAAAATAATGGAATCACTGGTTAAAGATGTGATGCAGGATTATCTAGATAAGACTGCAGTAATAGTTCAGACACAGCATGGGTTTGTTAAGGGGAAAGTCTTGTCTGGCCAATTTGATTGGATAATACAATGTGGTCACAAAGGAACTGGATGCAAAAAATAATTTTGATATCATATACAGGCAGTTCACGGGTTTACGAGTTTTTTTTTTCAAGTATGAACAAAATTGAAAATATGAACATTAATTGCAAAAAATGAATGTTAAGCATTAATTGCAATCCCGCATTTCAAACCACGATTCAGCTATACAATACAGTGCACCCTGCTTTCCAATATTAATCCATTCCAGAGACACCATCGCACCGTGTAAATATCATAATGTGAACCCAATAACACATTGTTTTTTGGTAATTCGTTCCACGACCTCGGAAGTTGAAATTTTCGCAACTCTCTAAAGGTCGTTTTTATAGTGTAGTTACAGTTACCAATTCAAATCATTAAAATGCACTACACTTTCATTGTTATCATTTGTTCCGTTATAAGAATCAATTTTGAAGGCCTTTGTGATATTTTTCACAAGTATGTTTCTGGAGGTCACAACTATAAAATAAACACAATTTGCAATTTCTGGTTTATTGGACTTTTCTGTTAGTGCAAACAATTATAAACGGGTAGTAAACTCCATGTTATTGCATTTCAAAAATGCTGATAGCTGGAATTGTGTGGTTTTTTGTTATTATGGTGAAATGTGTTTCCCCTTTACTGAAATCTTCTATCATATAAAAAACAAATAAATTTTCAGAATCTTCTATTCATTCCTTTTTTTTTTTAAGCTTCGTAAACTTGTTACTCCGCGCAAATCGTGTTAGTTGCAATTTGTGCGTTTCATTAAAAAAATGCTTATGTATGCTACTGAAATTTATAAAGAAAAGAGAAGATTATCTTGGAAACGAATGCCTCTTGAAGCATTTCTGAAGAAGACGACTCCTTGTGCAACAAACCAATGAGTACCGAGCCAATAATGAGTGATCAACGAGTGCATTTAATCGATGATGATGAAGAATAAACATTTGTAAGTCATAAATAATTTGCTTTATCAAGCAAATTATTATTATAATTTGCTTGATTTTACAGGTTACGTTTTCATTTCTTTGGATAAATCAATCATTGTTTAAACAAACTAATTAGCTAACTAATTTCACTGTTGAGAACATAACCCCTATTTTTAACATTATACCTATGGGGAAAAAAATTTCTGCTTTACGAGTGCGTGCTAGGAACGAATTAACTTGTAAAGTCGGGAACTACCTGTACTTGGATTTCAGGAAAGCTTTTGATACTGTTGCACATGGAAGACCGCTATACAAATTGGAGTGGCATGGCATTAAGGGCAAGTTGCTGCAATGGATAAAGAGATAGCTGAGTAGGAGACAGCAGAGAATGGTAATCAATGGACACTGCTCTACGTGGACTAATGTTATTAGTGGAGTACCCCAGGGTTCGGTGCTGGGCCCATTGTTGTTTTGTTGTGTGTTTATTAATGATATCGATGAAGGTATAACAGTCCAAGTTTGCAGATGATACAAAGGTTGGCAGGGTTGTTAATGATAGTAAAGACAGTATAGGCTATTGAAACAGGTTGTTGTTTGGTTTTTAGGAGCATTAGCAACTGAGACTATATTGCTTCAGGGGTATGCGGTGGTCATTCCCTGACCTTTCCACATCCTCCGTATTTAGTGGTCAAGGGCTCAAACCCCGGTCTAATCAAGAAGCGAGTGCTATGCACTGTTGCTCCTACCCACCTGGCTACGGAGGTGCCACTGCAACAGGATCTAGAAAAGTTAGGTAGATGGGCTGATAAGTGGCAACTGAAGTTTAATATTGACAAATGCAAAGTACTGCATATGGGTAGCAGTAACCCAAGAGAAATGTATCAACTGTGTGGTACTACACTCAGGGAGGTGGAGAATGAAAAAGACTGGGGGGGGGGGGTAATTGTGCAGTCAAATATGAAGTTTTCTGAGGAGCGGCGGCCAGAGTAGGTCATGGGATTTTTTCAATGATATATAGGAATTTTGCTAGCAGAGACAAGGAGGTGATTATACCTTTGTATAAGGGAATAGTCAGGCCCCACCTTGAGTATTGCATACAGGTCTAGAGGCCTTATTTTAGGAAGGATGTACAGTTGCTAGAATGAGTACAGAGAAGGGCAACAAAATGGTGGGAGGAACAAAGGGGTTCTCTTACCAGGAGAGGCTTAAATTCTGTCAGTTGCAGCATCTGGAGACTAGACACTTGTGAAGTGATCTGATCTGTTCAAACCATTCAAGGATAAGTCTTGAATGGTTTGAGCAGGCTCAATACTGATGGGATACTTCCACTTGCTGAGATTAAGAATATGAGAGGGCATAGATTCAAATTGAGGAAAGACAGTTGTAGAACAGATGTGCGGAAGTTTGCCTTTAGCCAGCGGATAGTTGATTGCTGGAACAGACTTCCATCTATCATCTGTTGTTGTGGAAGTTGATAGCTTAAATAAATTTAAGGCTGAAGTAGACAAACATTTGGAGTGACTGGATGGGTGAAATGGGAAGGGTTTTTTTTTTTTTTTTTTTTTGGCTTATGCTCTATAAGCTTGCTTTCTTGCATCATATGCCTCAACTAATGCTAAGGCTAACATGAAACATTTCTTGTCCCCATTGTTTGCCCTCTTAGCCAATGCTTCCTCATATGTAGTCTTGGCCTCCCTGACCTTATCTGCTGTAGTACTATTACAGATCAACTTGTACCTGTTGTAGGCTTCAGTACTTTTCATCGCTCTGTAACTGTCCCACGCTATCTCTTTTGCTCCATTTAAGCAGCCAGCTCCACAGTCATCCATTTCAGCATCCTCCTCCTTCTGCAATATTTTTTTTAAAGGTATGTATGCATGCATTCATGGCTTCTATGATTTTTCTTTAAAGGTATTCCATAATTCAAATGTATTCATCATCCCTCTGCAAATTGTTCAGTTCACAGATGCCATATAGCACCTTAAACTGCCAAAGTCTTGTCTTCTGAAGTTAAAACCGGTGCCTTTAACTACTGCAACAACTTTCTTCATCTTCCAGCTGACAATTGTGCCTGTACTTTAAGCCCTGCGATGTCATCTGAACTGTTAGTAAAGTAGAGGCATATGATGCAAAAAAGCAAACTTATACAGCATCACCTTCCCATTTCACCTATCCATTCACCCCAAAAATTTATCCAGTTCTTCCTTGAATCTATTTACGCTATCAACTTCTATGACAGATGGTAGTTTGTTCCAACAATCAACCACTGCTGGCCAAAGGCAAATTTCCCCACACCTATTCTACAACTGTCTTTCCTTAATTTGAATTTATGGCCCCCTCAATGTGTAATCTGAGCAAAAGGAAGAATCCCATCCCAGCTTGCTCAAACCATTCAAGGCTTCATACGCCTTAATCAGATCACCTCATAGATGTAAAGAATAATTACCTCCTTATCCCTGCTAGCAAAATTCCTGTATATCATAACAATACCCCATAAACTGCTTTGGCAGCCTGTCTGCACTGCTCAGAAAACTTCAAATCTGATGGCACAATTACCTTCAGGCCCTTTTCATTCTTCACTACCCTGAGTGCAGTACTGCACAGTTGGTACATTACTCTGGGGTTACTGCTGCCACATGCAGCACTTTGCATTTGTCAACGTTAAACTTCAGTTGCCACATCTCAGCCCACCTTTAAGCCATAAGAGTCTGGAATGAAGCGTTTGTTTGTTGTTTGTTTGTTATTTGGTTTTTAGGAGCATTAGCAACTAAGGCCATATTGCTCCGGGATATGCGGTGGTCATTCCCTGACCTTTCCGCATCCTCCGTATTTGGTGGTGACGGGCTCGAACCCCGGTCTAATCAAGAACCGTGTGCTATGCACTGCTGCTCCTTCCCACCTGGCTACGGAAGCGCCGAATGAAGCGTATCAACAGTGCAAGCATTCAATGGTTAGGTCACATCTTGTCTGGAAGCCTCATTTTAGGAAGGATGTGGATCTGTTGGAACAGCTGTAAAGAACAGCAATCACATTAGTAAGAGGAATAAAGGAATACCCTTACCACTTCAGTTCTACAAGTTGCAGCATCTGAAAATTTGGCACCTGCAAGATCTGATTTTAGTATTTAAGGCTTTGAGCGGGTTGAGTAAATTAAATGTAAGGGGGAAAAATAATAACTAGAAAGGGAAGTTGCAGGATTGATGTGCAGAAACTTGCTTTCGGCCAGACAGTGCTTACTAGAATAATCTTCCAACTGGCATTGTGGAAGTGGGGAGTTTGAACAAATTTAGAGGCTTAACAAATTATTAGAATGGACAGCTGGCCATGTCTAGCTTTTTCTTTTGTCCTCTAAATGTTTATATAGCATTTTATAAAGATAGGAAAGTTCTTTCAATGTTCAATCTGAACTTTCTATACAATGTATACCAACCATTGAGAACCTATTACTAATAGGATGGTGAAGATGGGAATTTAGAGCTGCCTCCATAGTGAGTGGCTGTTCACTTTAATATTATTTTTTTTCTTTAATATTTTCTATTTTAAATGCATATTTATTAAATGAATGGCATTCAGGCTATCCCTTGTCATCAAGTGATGTATGCTCCAAAACATTTATAAATATTGTAGACAAGGTGTTTATAAAATATACAGATTAGCATATAATATGGTGAATGGTAATCTGCATATTTTGCACACACCTTGTCTACAATGTTTTCAAACCTATCATATTTAAAACTACCTTAAACTTTCTATTTGCCTTTTAGTGTAAGTATTTCTAAACATTTAGAAAATAAAAAACTAGTAACACGGTGTGTATTTTTTGAACTATGTAATAAAATTAATATAAATTGAATTTTTTCATTTAATTGTTTCTACAACAGTTTTTTTTTTTTTTTGCTTTCCCTTAGCCCTTCCTACAAAAATTAAAATAATTCATTCAAAATTACTCAAAATTCTCATGGTTGATATATACTAAACAACCATTTAAAATTATTAGGAGGTAGTTAAGCCAAGTAATTGTAACAAAAAATTATGCAGTCAGCTAACATTAATCCTATATTAACAGTCTGTTTACAACAATCATGGAATACATTAAATACAAAGGAAAACAAAAATTTTTAAAATGTGTTTTACTCTCAGTGCTTTGCTGCTCCTTTTAAAACTGAAGTATCTGGTAACTGCGCATACTGTATAAGCTTGCTTCCTCACATCATTTAGCCAATATTAATACTAAATGGGAAATATTCAAAGAAATACGAGGGGCAGTCAATAAATATTTACCCTCACCTAGAAATATTTGGGCTAGCAATTTCACATTATGTTTATATATACACACACACTACTAATGTCTCATAAGTTAATGTATATTTGTTTATTTTTCTAGATTCATCGGTCACTGAACTTGAACTAAGAATACAGCAAGGGGTGGTATTGTTGGAAAGGGTTAAGTTCTAGTCCATTACAAAATTTCTTCATCTACAAGGCATATGAAGCAAAACAAATCCATGAGGAGATGAAAGCTGTATATGGGAAGGACTGTCTGGCATATAAGACTGAAAAACTGCAAAAGGCAAGTTAAGTGTGTGAGCAAAGCAAGGTGCAAGGGAAACCTTGCACCCAAGAGAAGGAAGACTCATCCCAGCCACAGTCCCTACCACTGTAGCTAAAGTGGAACAGATGTGCGACTTATGTCTGTCCTTGAAGACAGATGTGTGACTATAAATTTTATAGCAAATGAAGTGAACATAGCCATGGGTCTGTTTGCACCATAATGCACGAGTTCCTGCACATGTATAAAGTATTAGCCCAATTGGTTTTGAGATTGTTGACATCTCGACAGCTTCACAGGAAACAGCGTTCTGAACAATTGCCATGGGGTTAACCCTGAGGCGGGGAAAAGAATAGGATCCACAATTAAGGATGCAATACATGATTGTGGTCAGGAGTGGAATTGTGAGAAACATCAGAAGTAGAATTACATGAGAAACATAAGTTTGTTAAAGGGAAATCACCTCTAATTAATCTTAAAAAGTTATTATGAAATTTTCATGGGGGGGGGGAACTAAATGCAAAGAAAAACGGATGCTTGCCCTTGAAAATAATGTACCTGGGAGCTCGTCATGGACTCAAGACTAGTAACCCATCAAGTGATGCACTCCCGATTCAGGCCCCAGAACAGAATAACCAAGTGCAAACTGCTGTGGTTCAAAAGGACTTAGTTCTATTAGGAGACTCCATTTTTAGGGAATTTTGTAATAACAATAAGTGGACTAGAATCAGGGTATATCTGCTGGGAGCAATGATTAATAATGTCAACAACAGACTGTCAGATTTTAAGGGGGGTAAAGTGATTATTATTCATGTGGGGACTAATGATATTAAGCCACACGATCTGATGATTTGTTAGACAAATATAGGACCATGCTGAAGAAATGCCACGAGTTATATAAATGTCTGTCTGCAATTCTGACAAGGCACAATAGGAGGGATTATATGCCAAAAGCCTTGTGGATTAACTAAAGACTTGAAGGACTCTGCAAGGCTTTTGGGGGGAAATTTTTATCAGCTCAGCCCACACTTGCAGGGCTTGCATATACCTTAAGCATTCTTGCTTGTTACTGCAACAAGTCATATTAGCAAGATGTTCTGACATCAGAAACGTTTCAAATAAGTGGGTAGTTAATGCCAGGAAAGCAAGCTTCAGTAACTTCAAGGGGTGTATCAGGTTAATTAACTATACAAGACCACTAAGTATTAATTGTTTGTACAGTAATGTCAGAAGTGTCATCAATAAAATGAGTGAATTCGAACTGCTGGTTAGGACAAGTAACTGGTTAGGATATAATAGGGCTTATGCAAACATTGTGCCATCCAGAAATAGGGGATGATGGGTTTCACTACGGTATGTACAATGTATTTAAGAAGGATAAAGCAGGTAGAAGGAGTGATTGGGTCATGCTTCTTATCAAAAGCATGCCCTAGCACTATGAAAGTTTTCCTGGATTCAGACATTTCGTATACTAGTATAGAATCTGTATGATGTTAGATAGTCGGAAGCAAAATGAGAGCGGGAGAAATCTACAGGCCAGGTGATTGTGAAGATTATGATGAGAGCCTCTACATGCAAACAGAATGGGCAAGTAAGCATGAATGTCTTACTATGGGTGATTTTAATTTGCTTCTAATTGACTGGAGCAAATGGGAAGAAAACTCTACTTGGGGAACAAAATTTTTAAATCAACTAGATGATTGTTATTTGTATCAACATGTCAGGGAAAGTATTAGGGAAAAGAATATTCTAGACCTGATCATCACCCATGAACCAGATGACATAATAGGGCTGACAGTACAGGAACCAGTAACAGGAAGTGATCACGGAGTTTTACAGTGGACGATGAAAAGAGAGGTAGCAATAGTTAAAGGCAACGGAAAGGAAATTGCAATGGCTTAAGGTGCTACATGGCCTCTATTAACTGGATAGATATCTCACAGAGAGCAAATACAATTGAATTATGGTATACCTTAAAAACGTTAATCACAGAAGCCCTGAATACATATATACCATTAAAAAAATACTCCGCAAGAAGGATTCAAAGTTAGATTAATAATGAAGTTGCCAGATTACTTGAGCAGAAAAAGACGGTGTTGAAAAGTTATAGAGCAATAAAAAGTACTGAAGCCTATAACAGCTACAAATTTATTTGTAAAAGTTCCACAGAAAAGATTAGGCTGGCAAAGGCAGATGAGAAATCACTGGCAAAGAGAGCAAAATGTGGGAATAAATACTTCTTCACATATATAAATGCAAAGAAAAGGACAAATCAGATAGGGCCCTTATGTAATGGATGTGGGATAGTATTAGATATGCCCAGTGATGTTGCAGATGAACTCAACAGTTACTATGCATCGATATTTACAGAAGAAAAACCGTTGATGTTCACATGATTATTTAATGAAAAACCTTGCAAGCCTACAGGCCAGTAAAACTCCTGGAATTGATGGCATATACTCTATAATTTTAAGGAATGCAGCAAGTGATGCATTGAACCATTAAGGCTAATTATGAGATCATCACTGGACTCATAAGAGATTCCACTAAATTGGAAAAATGCCAATGTATCATAAAATACATAAAAGCAGTTCTAAGAATGTAGTGGGAAATTACCTTCAGTAGTAGGGAAAATCATGGAGGCAATGATCAAGGGTGTAATTCACGATCATTTAGATAGAAATGGACTTCTGAAAGATACAAAGCATGGTTTGTAAATGGGAAAATCATGTCTAACAAATCTGGTTAGCTATTTTGACAGGGTCACTCATGAGCTGGAACAGGTTGGAATCAGGGAAAATCCTTAGATGGATAGTAGGATGGCTTAGGGGAAGGAGGCAGTGTTGTGATAAATGGTTATTTCTCAGATTGGGTTAATGTAAGAAGTGGGGTGCCTCAAGGATCAGTATTGGGACCACTATTGTTTTTGATTTTCTTAAATCAATGAAGGGATAGAGGGCAGATGTCTAAATTTGTAGATGATGTAAAAATTGGTAGAATAGTTAATGATCACTGCCAAGCAGAGCTTCTTCAGAGTGATCTAGATAGACTTCAGGGATGGTCAGAGAAGTGGCAAGTATGCTTTACTTCAACAAAATGCAAGGTCTTACACCTGGGGAACAGTAAACCCAAAATAACTTATACACTTGGTGGAGATGAACTAAAGTCTATAGAGGAAAATAGGGGCTTGGGAGTTACGATACAGTCAGACATGAAGTTCTCCAAGCATTGTAGACAGGTTGCAAGTAAGGCCCATGGTGTCCTACTGATGATTTATCAAACATTTGCTAGTAGAGATAAGGACGTCATAATCCCATTATACAAGGCTATTGTTACGACCACACTTGGAATACTGTGTTAAAGTATAGAGAGCGCACCTAAAAAAAGACATCAAGCTCCTTGAAGGGGTCCAAAGACAGGTAACTCGCTTAGTGAGATTGGCAACAGGGCGTCCACATGAGGAAATACTTTGATTATGTGCGTTGCACAGCTTGGAAACTAGGCATCTTAGAAAACATTTGATTGCGGTAGTTAAGGCTTAAAGTGGCAAAAGTAAAATGAATAAGGACAAAATTTTCGCAGTAATAAATGATTCTAGAATCAGGGCCATAAATTCAGGGCCAAGTTATGGGGGGTTAGACTAGATTGCAGGAAGTTTTATTTTAGCCAGCAAGTTAGAAATTACTGGAATAAGTTACCTACATGGGTGGTTGAGGCTGACAGTTTGAGAAAATTCAAAGGTCAGCTGGATAGTTACCTACAAGAGAAGGGAAATGCACAGGTTTTTATTTCCTTTTCTTTTATTAATTATTTTTTTATATATATACACTATTTTACTTCTTTCTTTTTTTTTTGTTTTTTTTGGCTGGTGCAGCATAAGCCTTAGTCTTTCTCGCACCATATGGCCATTACTAATAACTTTAGCATAGTATATTTAGATTTTGCTAAACCTTTTGATGCTGGTTATTTGGCAGTAGTTCAGCTAAGTTTTATAACATAAGTGGTATGGCATCCCCTGACAGGAGATGAACTTTAACCTTGACTTTTGAGAAAAGTATTTAGAACTGTGCTTACATTACACTAGTGTTTGAGCTTTTAGCAGTAGACTGCAATAACTTATTACATTTCGGCTAAGGTAAAGAAAGCCAACATGAGAACCACGGCAAACTACAGTAAACTTATCGGACAAACTGGTTTGCTGCTATCACAATTTCTCCCTGCATTCTCAGTAAACAGACGGTGCGTGTTATCGGCAGTGGCAGTAGAAATTGAGAATGATATACTGTCTGACATGTAGGAGACAGACAATGTAATGATTAGTTTTTTTTTCTCATTATTAAAAGCAGATTATTGGAGATCATATGTGTTTTTGCTATTAAATAAAATCATATTACTGATTTCTTTTTACATTTTTAAAATTAGAGATTTCCTGACCTGACCTTAAAGGTTAAGTTAGGAACTAATAGGAAAAGAAAGAAAGATTGTTTATATACATATATAAGTATCATAATGTCAATCAATCACTTAATGCTATAATGTTATCATCTGTTGTGTTCACACAATAATCAGTACATTCGCCTGTCACGCCTACATGTCAATCAATATATTGTTCTTGACTTCTACTACCAATAACATGCGCACTGTCTGTTTACCAAGAAACTGTGGCAGATGTTTTATATACAATATTCAAATATTTTAGTAGCAGGGACAAAGCAATAATTATTCAGGGACAAAGAGAGGTTTGGAAATCTCATTTCAGGAAAATGTGGATCTGCTGGGAAAAAGCGAAATGAGCAATGAGGTTGTGATCCTGGATCCATCCAAATGATGTCGCAACATCCATTTCACACACTGTAAGACCGAGTCCATACACTGCTACAAAAATGCATAGCCCAGAAGACCCCAAACTTTTATACCTCGAGTACACTTGAAAAGTTTTCATAAATTTCACACATCTCTCACATTCCAGAACAAGTACAAATAAACAGATTTGACCTAAAATATGCTATGAACATACATACTTTTATAAATAATTATATACTTTAATACATTTAATCTCAAAAAAATAAAATAAAAATAATAGAAAAAAGCACTTCATACCTGGATTAGTGGGATGGTTTGTCATTATTTTGTAAAAAAAGTGTTTCATGCAACCAATTCACCCCTCAAAAAAAAACAAAAAATGTGACTAGGGGAGGGTGATAGGCCCACACTTTGGGAACCTCTGGCATTGCCCATTGTTAACTGCTACACTGGTAAATCAGCTGTAAATCAAATGTTATAAAACAATTAAAATGAAGCCAGGTAAGCAAAAACATCTTTCTTCTAGGCAATTCCCAAAAGATGTCTGTGAGATGCCAGTGACAAGTGCCCAATCTTCCCATAGAGCTTTGATTTTGCTGGATAACATGAATGGCTAACAAAAATACAAACATTCATGTTGCATGCCATACACACATGAGCATTTGGGTTTCAATCCATGAGATCGGTGAATTTCTAAACGATAACAACAAAAACTTTATTATTATTATTGGTTTCTCTTGTTTATTTTTGTCATATATTTTTAAGCGGGTGTAGCAAATCATACATAATAGCTCACCATCCATCAATACAGCAAAGAAAAAACTAAAAATTAATTTTTTATATAATTAAAACAAAAATGGGGTACCAAACAGGCAGTCCATGAATGTCCTTGTTAAATTAAGGCCTAGTAATGGAAGATTAAGGGAAGGGGCAGACAGATGCTTGGATGCAAACTAGATTATTTTTATTTTTTAAGCATGATGCCAAATAAGCCTTACTCCCTTGCTTTGATTTAAACTAAAAACAGTTTTCCATCATCCCTTCACATATAATCAATGGACATTGTTCTTCGTGGACTATTTATTAGTGGAGTCTCCAGGGTTTGGCATTGGGCCCACTGTTATTTTCTATATTTATCAATGTTATTGATAAAGGGGTTTTTTTTTTTTTTTTTTTTGTAGTTGTTGGCGCATCGGCTTCTGTGGCCATAATGCACCTCCCAAGGTTTTTGCAGTACTTTGATCCAGGCCCGAGGCGGGATTCAAACCCGCAACCTTTGGGTTGCCAGGCAGGCACTTTACCCACACAGCTAGCCTGGTCAGCATTGATGAAGGTATATCAGGCTTAATATCAAAGTTTGCAGAAGATACGAAAGTTGGCATGGTTGTTAATGACAGTATGTTACTGCAACAGGATCTAGAAAATTTAGGCAGATGGGCCGAGAGGTGGCAACTGAAGTTTAACATTGACAAATGCAAAGTACTGCATATGAGTAATAGAAACTCCAGAGTAATGTACCAACTGTGCAGTACTACACTAAGTTGGTAGTGGAGAATGAAAAAGAGCTGGGGATAATTATGCAGTCAGATATGAAGTTTTCTGAGCAGTGCAGCTGCCACACCAGTTCATGGGGTCTTATTATTTGGTTGTTTTTTTTTAGGAGCATTAGCAACTAAGGCCATTTTGGTCTGTGGGGATATGCAGTGGTCATTCCCCAACCTTTCCGCATCCTCCGTATTTGGTGGATCATGGGCTCGAACCCCAGTCTAATCAAGAAGTGTGCTACGCACTGCTGCTCCTGCCCACCTGGCTACGGAGGCGCCCACAGGGTATTGTCAAATATACACAATATACTTTGCTAACAGGGATAAGGAAGTGATCCCTTTGTACAAGGATGGTCAGGCCACACTTTGAGTACTGCATACAGGTCTAGAGGCCTCATTTTAGGAAGGATGTAGAGCTGCTGGAACAAGTACAGAGAAGGGCAACAAGATTGGTGAGGGGAACAAAGGGGTGCCCTTAATAAGAAAGGCTAAAGTTCTGCAAATTGCAGCATCTGGAAACCAGGCCCCTGTGAGGCCTGGTTTCCAGATGGTTTTTGATGGTTCTGCCACTAGAGAAGCACTGCTGGGTATGGTTTCATTAAAAGAAAGAACCAGAGATCTTGATATATTTAACAAATTCAAAAATTTTATTGAAAAAAATTAAATTACCACTATTTAAGCTCCCATCAATAACAACAGATGGAGCTAAAGAAATGGCAGGGCATCTTAACGGATTCATCACATTGTGCCAAAAGGATGGTGAATTCTCAGATTTTTTGATTTTCCACTGTATCATCCACCAACAAGTGTTAACCAGCAAAAGATTAAATGCTAAAAGTGTTATGGACCTAGATTTCAAAATCGTGAATTCCATCAGAGGACAATCTCTTCAAAGGAGACTTTTCAAAATGCAATTCGACAAAAATGTACCAGATTTGATATTAAACACACAGATGTGAGGTGGCTGAGTGGAGAAAGTCTCTGCAGAGATTTTGAAATTTGCTGAATGAAATTAAAAAATTTGTTGATCAAACTTTTTTGGGGAGATGATTATCAGCAGCTATAAGATACAGAGTGGTTGTGTGATCTGGCTTTTTGGCAAATTTTACCAGTAAATTAAGTGATCTGAATTTTGGAATTGCAAGGAACAAATAAAAATGTGGGTCACATGATCAGTAGTATTTCTGCGTATAAATATCAATTTTTGGCAATGGCTAAGGATCTAAAAGAAAAAAAATTCAATTATTCTGCAAATATGCAAGATCATTTGCAAAAATATCCTGTTTTTGAATTTAACTGTGGAAATATGTTTCTGAAATTGAGAAAGTTGTGGATGATTTTGAAATCAGATTCAGTGATTTTAAAACAATTGAAGACATTGTTCAATATATTTCTTATCCATTTAATGTCGACTTAGATACGAGACAAATTTCAGAAAAAAATCACTGAGATTTTCACAGAGAAAATATTACTTGAAAATGAAATTATTACATTGTGAAACGATTCTTTCTAAAAGCCAGATCATTAGAAAAAGATATTTGGAAATATGTTTGCCGAGAAAAGTACCCAAATGTAAAAAAATGCAGTAAACTTTTAAATTGCTGTTTTCATTCCACGTATCTATGTGAATTGGCCTTTTTATATTTGAAACAAAGACTCACTCTACTCTTACGGACTTGCATACAAAAGATTCTTTATGGTTAGCCTTATCACAGTATATCCTCCATTTTGAAAGCTTGGCAGATGACATTAAGACATAAACTTCACATAAATTAAAAAAAAAAATAATATGTATGAATTTAAAATAAGAATTCTGAATTGTATTTAATTTTAAAATTTATAAACAACATTTTTCAATACATGTTGATTAACTTTTTAAAC
This sequence comes from Mastigoproctus giganteus, assembly GCF_048544385.1. Classification (NCBI taxonomy): domain Eukaryota; kingdom Metazoa; phylum Arthropoda; class Arachnida; order Uropygi; family Thelyphonidae; genus Mastigoproctus; species Mastigoproctus giganteus. Next base: position 67,757,305 of record NC_143578.1, read on the forward strand.
CACGTGCAATGAATTCTTGAAATGGTAGATCGCAGCACAATTTGAAGAAAAAAAGTAGATCGCATCACAGACTTAAGTTGGCCAACCCTGCTGTATAAGCTTGCTTTCTTGCATCATATGCCTCTAATGCTAATGCTAAAATTCTTTATGAATTTGTTGGACCTTTAAATAAGCAAAGAATTCTAAGTTTATGGTATAGGAAAGGGATAAACCAGATTCAGATTGGCCCAATAGCTCTGAATGGCATATCTATTGATGATCCTGTTCAGGTTGCTCACAAAATGAATAAATATCTTGCAACTACATTCACCTGAAAGATTTTGCAGATCGGAATCCAGAAGTACACGGATTTATAACTGGGAACTAAATGATTGTGATAACTGAGAAGAAAGTGAAAGACAAATAATTGAAATTAAAAGTATGAGGCCCATAGGGCTGACGGAATCTATCCAATTATATTAAAAGCAACAGCAAATAAGGTAACCCTCACCTATAATTATGAGAACATCCTTGGATTCAGGAGCATTCCCTATGGATTCAAAATGTGCAAATGTCTCCCCCAATCCACAAAGAGGAATCAAAGGGTGACATATAATTAAAAATCTGTAAGCTTGACTTCTGTTCCAAGGATGCTGTGATTTCCATATAACTGCATTTTTTCTGTCTATCTAGGCAGAAATGCAGCTATATGGCAATCACAGCATGGATTTGTTGAGGAGCAGTCTTGTCTGGCCAATCTTATTGGATACTATAATGCAATCACAAAGGAAAGCAAAAAATTTATTTTGACATCAAAGTTATTAGATTTCAGAAATGCTTTTGCTACAGTTCCACAAAAAAGACTATAAATTGGAGCAGTGTGGAATTAGGCACAAGTTACTTCTATGGATAAAGGATGGCTGAGAGGGAGAATACAGCCTGGTTTTTAATGGGCTCTGCTCTTCTTGGTCTAATGTCATCCCAGGGTCCAGTGCTGTGCATGTTGTTGTTGTTTTCAATATTTATCAATAATATTGATGAAGGAATATCAGGCTTATTGTCTAACTTTACAGACAATACAAAGCAAGGGTTTATTTTTTTTTTAATGAAAAACCCTATATACGAGAAGTATTAGAATCTAGAGGTTGTAGGTTGAGAAGATGAAAGGAAATACTTGTTTACAATAAGTCAGGAAATATGTATGAAGGGAAGTTTTTCCAGAAAACAGAAGGTGAATGAATAAATGGGGAAGAAGAAAAGTTAGTTCGGTGAGTTTGAAGTTGGGCAGTAAAAGTATGTTAACTGGTTGCAACGGCACATATTCAGACTGATTTTGAAGAAAAACTAGGAATTATAGAAGCTAATTCAGTAGAACAGTGCCCATGAAAGTATCTATAGAAAAGGCATGCAGCAGAGGTCAGGAAATATGTATGAAGGGAAGTTTTTCCAGAAAACAGAAGGTGAATGAATAAATGGGGAAGAAGAAACGTTAGTTCAGTGAGTTTGAAGTTAGGCAGTAAAAGGATGCTAACTGGTTGCGACGGCACATATTCAGACTGGTTTTGAAGAAAGACTAGGAATTATAGAAGCTAATTCAGTAGAACAGTGCCCAAAAGTATCTATAGAAAAGGCATGCAGCAGAAAGAGAATGTCTATGAGACAAAGAATGGAGAGACTTTATTAGAGATGGGTCATTAATTAATCTAAATGCCCTCTTTTGAATGGAGTCTAGAAGCAGCATGAGAGAGGTTTTGGGGCACTACCCCAGATTTGGGAACAATATTCAGTGGTAGGTTAGATTTAAGATATGTACGGAGTGAGCAGCTGTTTGGAAGAAAAGTAACACTGAGAGTGAAAGAGAAAATCCAGTTTTTTTTATGCAGAGGAAGCAATATTTGTGTTCTGTATATGTATGCCAAGAGTGAGCTCAGAAGTCAGGATAATCCCTAATTGACATATATGATCTTGTCTAGAAATCTGACTGTCATAAAAGATAAGCATAGGAGCAGAAGAATTCTTTTTGTGAGATAAGGCAGGACTGAGTTTCAGAAGGTTCAAAATCATCTAAGTTATCTTTTCCCCACTAGAGAATTACCTGGTGATCAGCATTTAAGGAATTGGTAGTGAATATTCAAGTTGAAGATGGTTGTGCAGGAGGTTTCTCAAACTGAAAGGTGGAATACAATGTGCAATCACCAGCAAACTATGGATAGGATTTCCAGTCAATGGAAAACTGTCATTAATATAAAAGAGTGGAAGAAAGAACTAAACTTTGAGGAACACTATCATTAGTGGAGAAATCATCATTAGTAGTGAACAGCCAGAGAGAAAACTGGATACCCAATTACAATGATAGTAATCAGGTAATTACAATGATAATGCTACTGCAACAAGATCTTTGCACTCATTGGGAAAAGAATAGTTACTGAAGTTTAACATTGACAAATGCAAGGTATTGCATATGGATAGCAATAATTCAGAATAACGGACCAACTATGTGGAACCACACTGTTATAGAGAATGAAAGAGACCTGAGTATAACTGTGCAGTCAGACATGAAGTTCTCTGAACAAATGGGTAGTGGGTTATTATGAAGCTCTATGATGACAATGCATATGGATTGTTATGACGACTCACAAGGTTTTGTCAAAATACAGAGGCATTTTGCCAGCAAGGTTATTATACCACTATATAAGGCAAAGGTAAGGCCACATCTTTGGTATTGCATACAAGTCCGAAAGTCTCATTTTAGGAAGGATGTGAGTGCAGAACGGGTACAAAAAAGGGCAACAAGATTAGTGAGGGGAAACAAAAGCTTCTCTTACCAAGAAAGACTTGTTCTGCAACCTGCAGCATCCATTTCCAGAAGCTACATTTTGCAGAACAAGTTTTGAGGTGTTTAAGGTTCTGAACAGATTGAGTAAGCTAAATACTGATTGCATCCTTACTCTAGCTCAGACAACACACAAGAGGGCATAAATTTAAACTGAAGAAAGATGATTGCAAGACAAATATGCAGGAATGAACTTCCATCATGTTGTGGAAGTAGTTGGTTTAAATAAATTTAAGGAAGAATTTTAAAAAATTCTTAGAGAGGATAGACAGGTGATATGAGAGGTTTTTTTTTTTTTTGGCTGATTCTGCACAAGCCTGCTTCTCTGCATCAATTGCTAATACCAATAAGGAACAGGAGTTAAGCTTTTTAACAAAAATATTTTTTAAAAAAATTAGATTTTTGATGAGTTAAAATTTAAAAACACCAAATGACTTATCATTTGACAAGCTAAACAAATAATAATAAATAAATTTTCTGTTAATACTCCGAGACGACCAAATGATCAGAGGAGTTCGCAAGATAGACGGAATACAAGAAACAGCACTGTATTCAGCAGTCACGGACTTGAACCCCGGTCAAGGCACATGTACTTATGCACCCTAACCACTAGGCTACGGCGGCACTGATCATATATTTATAATTCAAAGTGGCTAAAAAAGAATTCTTAGGAAACTGAAAAAAAGTACTAGAAAATAATGGCAGCAAAAAGATAACATGAAAGTAGAGGCTGCTAAATGGCATCTTCCCCTCCCCCCCATTGTAATACTATCTTGACAGATGGCACCCAAACAGTAAGTTACCATCTCTCCAATGAGTGCAAAATTGTTCCTAAAATATGACTTGGCTTTTGTCTTCTTATAGCATAACAGTTTTTGTTTCTTTGGATATAGAAATTTGGTGAAAGATTTGTTTATATATTCACTCCATTATCAGTCTTAGTAAAAATGCAGTAATATTCCATATTTATAATTAAATAACATTCTTTTAAATGACAACATATCCTAATGTAAAAACTTTGGTGTTTTCAGGCAATAAGTTTTAATCATGCACATCAAGACTCGCCATAAATCATATTTTTATGTCACCAGAGATAGGAAAAAATGTTTGTTTATAATTTTTAAATGAATCCCATCTCATAATAGTGTGTGTGTGTGTGCGCGCGCGCGCACGCACTCACACATATGTACACACACACACACACGCATATATATATATATACGAGGTGGTTTTGATAAGTTTCCAGCCTGACAAGGAAAAAATCTGAATAGATGAAAATCCTTTTAGTATGTTGTTACCCAATGTTTCATAACATGTTGTGCAAAAAGTCATTCATTTCCTGATAGTAGTAATTTTTTTTTACAGATCTGAAACGACCATGGCAAAGCAAAGTGTGAGTTTTTCCAAATTTGAGAACAGAGCCATCATCAAGTACCTCTTCTCCAAGAAAATGGGAGCCAAAGAAATTTATGTTGAATTGAAACAAACAATGGCCAAGGAGTGCCCTTCATACAGCACACTGAAATCGTGGGTGGCGAATTTCAGGAGGGAGGAAGAACAAGCACAGAAGAGGAAAGACCAGGAAGACCCAGGACCGTAGTGACTGTAGAAATTGTCAAGTGTCCACAACCTGATCCTTGCACACAGGAGGATGGGTTTGTATCATGTAGCAGACACTCTACACATCAGTTTGGATTGGGTGAATTACATCGTGCATGAAGAATTGTGTATAAGAAAACTGTCTGCCAAGTAGGTTCCCAAACTCTTGACAGCTGATGACAGGAGGAAAAGAAGGGAATGTATGAAGGCACTTTTGGACTGTTTTTCAAGTAGTGCAAGCAATGTTATTCAATGAATAGTGACAGTTGATGAAACACCCTTATACGTATATGATCCTGAGACCAAAAATCAATCCATGCAGTGGTGCCATGATGGATCATCATGACCCAAAAAAATTTTGCAGACAGAAATCTGCAGGGAAACTGATGGGTGTGATATTGTGAGGGAATAATACGCAGCAAATACCTGGAAAAAAGGCACCACCTTGAATGCTGAATGTTATGTGGTCATGTTAGATAAACTGCATGCCGCTTTGAAGGAAAAGAGGCGGGAAAAGTTGTCAAAAAGCATCCTTTTCCTCCAAGACAATGCTCACTGCCACAAGGCCAGAATTGCAATGGAGAAAATTCATGACTTGCAGTATAAAATAACTGAACATCCCCTTATTCTCCAGACCTTGCCCTCTCAGACTATTATCTGTTCCCCAACCTCAAAAGGCACCTCAAAGGTACTACATTTAGGGACACAAGAGACGTTATATCAGCAGTAGAGGGGTAGTTTGCAAACAAAGACTTCTATTACCATGGAATAGAATTGCTGCAGGAATGTTGCACCAAGTATCAACCTGGAAGGGAACTATGTTGAATAAAATGACATTCATTTGCCACTGGCGCCATGTTTTCTTTTTGAGGTCGGAAACTTATCAAAACCCCCTCGTATATATACATACCACACAGTGTGTGTGTGTGTGTGTGTATATATATATATGTATGTGTGTGTGTGTGTGTACACAAAAAAAAAATAAATAATACAATAATAAAAGGTGGACAACTGGATTATTCTATCATCATACTTCCCAGTAACACATTGTTATTACAGTCTATCTGACCTGTAAAATGGAGACTCCTTCAAAAAATGCTACATGAATAGCAGTATTTTTAAAGTAATAGTTATGCTTATAATCAATCTGTATAGGAAACCGACATTAATTTTTAGTTGTATACATGTAAACGTTCGCATCAATCCTTTTGTCATTATGGAAATTCTGATGTATGAAAAACTGTTCAAAGTTAACAGCAATAACGTCAGGTAATAACTTTTTGTTTCTCGCTATGTTCACAAATGAAATCAGTATGAAATGAAATGACTATGTCCACCGAATGCTGGGAATAATGTCTCAATTTGTATCTACTTGGCTGTGAAAACTTCCTGAAACTCGTAACAGATATCTGGTTTATATACCAACCGACAACTCCTATAACCCGCTTCGTCTTAGCTTCATTTACTTCCAACCTTATTATCAAAGGGCATCCATATTATATTTTTCAGGTAGTATTTTTGACACCTGGAGATAGTTAAGATATGAAATTACGACAAAACTTGCGAAATCAGAATTAGGATCACTTAACATAAGGTTATATAGGCTCATGACACAACAGATTAACCTAATAAATTCTCACGGGATTGGTTTCCAGTAACCTTATCAAAACGTATTACTTTTGCCAGTTGGCTGTCCGGAAAAATTTTTAATCAGACTCATCAATATATAAATAATGAATCATGAAATGCACAACTATATTAATTAACAAAACAAAAAACGAATCGGGAAAATGCAATAAAAAGATATTACAATGACAATTAAGAAAAAAAGAAAGAAAGAAAGTCTCCTACTAGCTTCGCTAAACTTCATTCCGTGCCTGAACTTAAACAGTAATTTTAATTACTATTTACCTCAAAAACTGAAGCCTGATGAACATTTTTAGTCGAATTTACAGTAACACTTTCCATTCCAACTCGAGTATGTCTCGCTACATCAGCCGCCATATTAAGCTAATAGGTTGTCACGCACCCTTTTTCTGTTGATTGGACACCACAGAAAACATTCTTCTACTATTGGTTTTCACCAAAACATCACTCTAGGGGAAACTCGGTTACCATGGTTTAACAATTTTTTTCCGATTTTTTTTATTATTAATTTGTATCTTTTTACTGTGTAACAGTATCTTAATAAAGTCATACTATAAATCCACAATCTCCTCTGTAAAAGTATATTAAATGTGACTAAAGTGTATTGTATTAGACTATATAAATAAGTGCATGTATTTTACAGTCGAATGACTGTAAAATAACTGCATTCTACTATGCTGCCTAATGAATTTCAGTTATTTAGCATTTACTTGAAGAAACTAAGCGTCAGTATATTGTATCTGTAAATTGTGGGTATTCTATGGTCAGTTACTTGCTTTGAGGGATGAAAAACCCGAGTTTTTGATGAAAAAAATGATGCAACCGTCCTGAGACCGGCTAACTCGACCAGCCTCGCGCAGCTAACACAGCGGTTACAGTCGGCGTCCACGATTTGGAAGCGCAATTCCATCTACAGCAGCAACTTACCGAGAAATTTTATTATCGATGAGTTAGTTAGTCTCGAGCAAGCGTTCTACATTTTCTTTTTTTTTTTTTTTTCCCTCTAGGAACTTGGATTCGTCATATCACAAAACAGCCGACACACCATGCGTGCTGACACTTCGTAGCCATTTCAAATTACGTAATGCAATTTGAAAAATTTTCATGTCTCTCATAGTAATGCTTCCGTTACAAGTTTCACATCCGTCCCCCAAGTTATAAAACATATTTGTTTCTTTAATTTCATATAAACAATAACTAAGCGAATGAAATGGAACTGGCCACCTGGTGTCTCCGACCCTCGATTTTATCCCCTTCTCTTTCACACTGATTACATATTTGAATTCAGATTATGACTACATTATTGTAAGCAACTCTTTTGACTGACAGGGTGTCTTTTGCTTATTTTTAAGTTTGGGTGCACAACCAAAAAAGGGGAGATAAACATTATTTACCAGAAATAAACATTTATGTATACTTCTTCATTGATTTGTACACTATTTTCTGTTAAATAGTGTCAAAACAATAAATTTTGGAAAAATAAAATTTATTACATCATCTTCAATTGACTTCAATTTTTTTTTTTTTTTTTAAGTATTTTGAGTTTAACTATTTTCAATAACCGGAAATTATCTTGAAGGTATATACAAGGAAAATATAAGTGCTTAAAGTGTTTAATTTTTATTTCAGAATGATTTTAATTTCTAACAACACTTACATCCTAGAATTTCTTCCAAATACACGTTCTTAGCAAAGTCGATTACCCGTTTTCGGGAATCGCCTGAGTATACCAAAGGCGCTGGGTTTCTGTGAGTCCTTGTTGGACATGTCTGGACTGAATCAAGAATCGGCAAAGACATTCTACCACGTTTTTTTTTTTTTTTTTTCTTTTCTTTCCTGATAGGGTATAAAATAGCAATAAATAAAGAAATGTAAAATTATGTTCTGGTGATCCTTTCCACATTGATTTTACATATTTTATGCCGTTAAAAACATTATTAGGAATTTAATTTAATTTAGATAATATCGGTCTCGGTTTGTGGCACAGTTAAAATAACTTCGCTACATCTAATTAGTGAGATTTTTCTTAAACCCATTGGTGACTTACTAGAGTATGTGGGCGACGTACTTTCTGTGTCATTTGATGTTTGAGGATAAAGGCAAGAAACAGTTAAAAACTGTCCACTTTATTAATTTAACATAACAATGTACACAAGCACAGTCGATATACATTTTTTTTTCTCTTTTTTATTTCAGCGGTGTCATTATCTGATAAATACACACCTAGTTATTCCTTCACCTCAGACAAAACCAGTGATGAAAATGCAAACAGAAAAAAAATGAGGAATACTAGAGGTGACATTGATCGCCATGTATAATAAAGTAAAAATGAACTGGCATTTCAGGATACATTTCTCAACAAACTTAACAGAACAGAATGTTTTTTGTGAATAGTTTATTGTGAACAGTGTCGGCGAAGGTGAATATTTCATATAATAGCCGGGCCGTTGGATGAACTGAAGCCGAGCAGTCGCATGCGGAGTTAGCAGGTCGGCTTTACGTGTCAGGTTGTGTCGTCTCGGCACTATAGAAGCACTTTCAGGAGACAGGAACCATTACAAGAAGAGCTGGCCAAGGTCGCCCGAAGACTACGTCAATCAAAACAGACGGCTATCTGGCTCTAACAGCAAGAGGGAACCCTATTATGTCCTCTCATCAACTGTCTCTTGAGGTTGTTGTGGGCACATTTCCAACCGGACTTTATATCAGAGAAAGGGACACTTATGGTGACGGCGGTGTTCTCGTGTGGGGCGAAATAATGACCAACTGTCGCACCATTCTTCATGTTTTTGATAGAGGTACTTTAACTATGCAGAAATACTAAGAACACATCCTTGAACCCTATTTGAGAATTTTTAGGGGTGCGGTTGACCCAGATTTTCTTTTCAGGCATGACAACGCCATTGCACATAGAGCTCAAGTCGTGGAATATCTTGAAACTGAAGTCCAACGACTGCCGTGGCCATCACGATCACTGATTAAATTCAATTGAACATGTGTGGGCCACCCTTCGACGTCGCATTGCACGCCAACAACCAAATCCTTGGTCACCTGATGAACTAGGGTCTGCGCCGGTGGAAGAATGGGATTTACTACCACAGAATCTTAGAGATAGCCTTATATTGAGCATGGTTCACCGCTGTCAGGTCTGTTTAGCCATTGGGAGGGGGGGAGTAATACGTCACACTGATGTCATGTGACTATATTTTCGAGCATCTTGTATCGACTTCTGTAATGTGACTGTTTTTGGTCATTGTTATACAACTCCTATAAAAATGTTCCTTATACCTGTCCGAAGTTTTTCGCTGTCTCCTCATTTCATCGTTATACTATGGTACCAAACCATGACAAATTTTGTCCAGCTTCATCGCATGCTGTGCGAGTTGCACCACGTTTTTCTACGTTTCCTTTTAATTTTGTCGAGCAGTGTATTTACTAAGCTTTCCTTCCGTCTTTCACACTGCTTACTTTTCACCCAAGTAATTCGTAGTTCTGACTACTGAAAGTGAGCATTGTTGTTTTTAAACCATCAGTTTGTCGATGGGAAGAGGCGAATGAAGGAGGACCTTGTAACACGAGTGCTAAGTAAAGAAACTAGTGAATCACCTGATATGGTCTATTGGTTTTCTTCTGACTATAATAGAAATAGTGCACGTCGCTTATTGTAATCACGGACGTTATCGTTCGGTCGTTCGGATTATGTTATCACTTTTATGAAGGACCGGTCAAATGTTAACGAATTCACCGAAAAACGCCAAATATTGTAATCAGGCTTCAATTGATATTATTGCTTTTTTGTCTTATTGTGGTTTACGCATGTGCAGTACAAGCGATTACGTAATATCCCGATTTGTTCTTGAACTTCGATACATTATGTGGCTAGTTACTGATGTTGCTTCGTACAGTTCATGTCGTTTTCAGTGTCGTTACCATTCCGTTCTGTATCTGTCTCCTACCAAGCTTGCTATTTTACAATTGACTCGAGCATTAACCGTTTCCTAATGCTTGATTTTAATAATTTATTTGTTTTTTAATGGTTTTTTGGATTTCCAGACTTTCTCAAAGATATAGTGGACAGTCAAATTAAAATATTTTGTATTGTTGAAATATTATTATTATTATTATTATTATTATTATTATTATTATTATTATTAGCCATAAAGTACAAGGAAGCCTGAGGCTTTATGCTGTACTAGGCAGGAGAGAGAGAGAGAGAGAGAGAGAAGTAAAAGGGAATCACCAAGAAAGAGAAAGAGAAGAATGATGATATCCAACTCAGGACCCTGGGTGAATTTGTAATGTATTCTCTCTGTACATGTACACATCTTTTATATATACACATTTTCGCTTTGTATCCCTAAATGCTAAACAGGTGCATTCTTGTTTCTTCGGTTATTGTTATCAGTTTAGCTCATAATATTTAGCTGTCATGAAGTGATCACAATAAGCAGAGTCCATTGCATTTGTGGCATATATTCGCAAAAAGAGCACCGTATCCGATATATATTTTGCAACATTCAATATACAAGATATTTCCTACATGATGCAGTCTTAAATGAAGATATTTACTGAAACTAACGTTCGAGGTTTTGGTATTTATACTGATGTTGAAATCATGGAAGGTTATCATTGTATCATCTTCAGTGAGCCTACCAAAAATCATAGAAACCACTCACATTGCAGAAAATTATATTTGGCAATGAAACGTGCAATTATTTTTAAAAAAAATTAATTATCACAAATAACAAGAACAGTCCCAATTACAATATACGAAAGTATATTACAAAGATTAAAAATGAAATGCACTTCTTGATAAGATTAACCGGACACGTAGAAAACGTGGTGTAACTCTGGCAGATTGCAATGAAGCGGACAAAATTTCGTATGAATTGGTGTACCTTAGAACAACTATGAAATGAGGGGACAGCAATAAATCCGGACAGGTATTAGGGACACTTATAGGGGTTGTAAAAGAGTTCCCAAAAAGGTAACATTACAGAAGTCGATACAAGATGCTCGAAAATATTGTCACATCATATCAGTACAGCATATGATCCCCTCCAACGGCTAAACAGGACTGTCAGCGGTGATCCATGCTCGATATAAGGATGTCTATTATATCCTGTGGCAACAAATCCCATTCTTCCACTAGCGCAGACCTTAGCTCATGAAGTGACAGAGGATTTGACTGTTGGCGTGCAATTGCGACGCCCAATGGCGTCTAACGGATGTTTGATTGAATTCAAGTCAGTTGATAGTGCTGGCCATGGCAGTCGTTGGATATCTTCAGTTTCAAGATATTTCTTCACCATTTCAGCTCTATATGCAGTGGCGTTGTCGTGCATGAAAAGAAAATCTCGACCAACTGCACTCCTAAAACGTCGCACATATGGTTCGAGGATCTGTTCTGGGTCACCCTGCGCAGTTGTGATACTCATATCAAAAACATGAAGAGCAGTGAGGTCGTTGACCATCATTCTGTCCCACATGAGAACAGCACCTTCATCATGTGTCCTTTTCTCTGATGTTGGAGGAATAGTACCGCATTCCTCTTCGTTTCCAGATGAACAATGCCTAGAATCTGTTTGTAGGCTAAAACGGGACTCATTAAGGAAAGAACCGCATCCCATTTGTCAGGTCAACAAGTAACATGTTCATGGCACCAGATTTAATGAGCTCTGTGGTGGTTTGTGTTAATGGGATACAAACCACTGGCTTCCTTGCTTAGAGTCCACTTGAATTGAACATTCTTAACACAATCCTGTTGGAATGTTTTCATCTGTGGCCACGGCAATCTGAAGGGACAGTTAATGATAGGACAGTTAATGATAGGACAATGTAGGCTGCCGTCATGCTGTTACAGCCAGTTAGCTGTCTGTTTTGTTTGAGGTAGCGTTCGGACGACCTTGGCCAGCTCTCCTTGTAATAGTTCCTGTCTCTTGAAACTGCTTCCATATTTTTTCATGGGCACTAACAAATTTAACATTAGGTATAAATAATCGAGTACCTATTCCTGTATCACTGTTGTTCCATCTTTCCTGCCAAACATTCGTTAATTCATCCAATGCAACTTTTCAGTCTTTTTAAGTTCAATGTTAATATTAGAAGTTACACCCATGAGTGTCAGCTGACAATAATTTTCACAGAAAGTGATGTGTTCGCAACCCGTGTTTTTATAAACGCGAATAATTTGCATATTTTGCGGCCCTGTTGGTTAAACAGAAACGCCCCAAACATCTGATCCTTACCTAACTGGCCAATCGATCTTAACCTAGATAGGATCAACTGGCGTACGGGCCACCTGATTCCTCAGTGGCAACTTACACGCAGCTCTCTTGCTATGGCTTATTTATCCTTCTTCCCCTTTCACCTGATGGCGCTTATTGCTCCATTGATAACCTGGAGGATGCCTTCGCCTACATCCTCCATATTTCTAGCTATACCCTCCTTTCTTGCGTATACTCTGTACTTCCCTGACTCTACCTTTTTTTTTTTTTTTTTTTTTTTTTTTTTTTGTCTCCGTCCAGGAAGCTCTAGCGACCCTGGCGGAGACAAGCCAGAAAATAATAGGCGCAGCCTGGCTACCTCCTAGTGGTGTGTGCTGGCAACGTGGAGTCCCACCAGGGGCCCTGCGGCCAAATGCCAGGACACACAACAGAACCTAACGCAATATGTCATATACAACACACAACACTTTTCTGGTATTTACAGTAGTACTGTATTCCTTTACAGCGAACATATGGCGCAGATGTAGGAAACCACAGGTGGCGCCTGACCCTAATACTATGCACACTAGGCCCTGTAGGTTGGAAAATCGATTTCTATTAGATATCCGGAATTTTCATGCCAGGATACCCGTTGTTGTTTCAAATATTTGCCTTCGGAGACGCTGTTCACAATAAAATATTCATGAAAAACATTTGTTCTGATAATTTTGTCGAACAGTGTGGTATTGGTATTAATAGTGGCAAATCATGCAAGAAAGCAACTTTATAAACCATTGGCCAAAAAAGAAACAAAAAAACTTCCGCATCTCCTCACCTAGCCAGTGCCTGGAATAATAGGATAATTATCCCCTCATCACTGCTATATCGTTGACAAAAGCCCATGAGCTGTCTTAGCAGCCTGTCTGCATTGCTCAGAGAAGCCTGTCTGCATTGCTCATATCCAATGGCACAAATACCCTCTGCCCCCAAGTCTTTTTCATCTTCCACTACCCTGAATGTAGTGCTACACGATTGGTACGTTAATCTGGAATTACTGCTTCCCATATGCAGTACCTTGTATTTGTCAAGGTTAAACTTTAAGTGCCATTTCTCAGCCCATCTGACTAATTTTTATAGATCTTGTTGCAGTAGCATACTTTGATTACTGTCATTAACCATCCTGCCAACCATTGTATCATCTGAAAACTTAGAAATTAAGTTTCAGGCTTCCTTGTACCATACAGCTAATAATAATATATTGTGTTTAATGCCACGCTGCTGCAATCTGCACGGCAATATTTTATGTGCAACAGTATCAAAAGCTTTCTGATAATCCAAGTATATAATACCAAAATTAACTGTAAATACTTAACAACTTTCTAGCAGAAATGACATAATCATTAATACCATTAAAACAGCAATAATTATTAATCAAGTGGTGTTTCTAATATTTGATGAAAAAGGAAATTAACTGTAAAAATAGGTCTCTATATCTTTTTTTTTTTTTTTTTTTGTTAAAGAGGCTCAGTAATAAGACTATAAGAATATTTTTTTCCATAATGATCGATATGATATATAGAATTCTAGATTATGTTGTCGTAGGGTTTTAGGAGCATCAATAACTAAGGCTAATTGCTCCACGTGTCTGTAAATTGCGTGTGTTCTGTGGTCGATTTTCTGTTTGCTGGACGAAAAATCCGATTTTCCAGAAGAAAAAACTATGCTACTCCCGCCTGAGACCGACTAACTCTGCCATGTTGTGAAAAAGGCCCATAAACATTCTTCACGTCCTTGATGAGACTCAAATTCAGATCTTTTCCATCCGGTGTGGAGAGGACGGCGATTCTACCAAATGTGCTAACCCACGAGGGCTAGAATTCCATCTGAATATGTAAGATTATGTAATTTAACTGATGGTTGGGCGCTACTGTTCATTCCCTGTGTTGCAACGATGTTTAGAGTGTTCCCATAAAATACGGATTCTACTTGGGATTATCAATTCCCTGGACTGTGACGACCATTTCAGTGGATGCAGCATCGCTTTCTCTACCTGCAGGTAAAATTTTATCTTTTATTTGATGTGGGAAGGCCATTTTACAAGCAAGTGAAATGTATCGTCGTATCTTCCCTATGGAAACCCACGTGGTCGCCGTAGAGATAGTGTCACTGAGGCAGTGAAACCTGTAAACTGTGAAACTGACTGGGAACGGAGTCCTCCCAGGAAACTTTTAAACTGGTCACCTCACATACAACGTCTTTATTTTAGATCCTGGCAGTTTATTTTACCTTTTACCATGTTTATCGCCAGTCTCCTTTGTTCGCCACCATATTGTTTCACTTAGCGAACCTACGTTTTTCGAGTTGGCATTAAGAAGCTTCCTGCTAATTGGCTATAAATTCTAGCTGTTTTGAACAACTTCAAAAAATAAAAATAATAATAATAATAATAAATAAATGAGTAATAATAATAATACATGGATAAATAATAATAGGTGAATAATAATAAATAATTGATAATAAATAAAATAGTAATAATAAACAAAAATAAAATTAAAGAAAATATGTCAAAAATCGAATCTCAAACGGGAAACAGTACTCCCGTAGTTGTGCTATTGCGCCCTTCATGCAGAGCACGGCACACCTCAAGCAACCAGGAACTACTTGAAAACACCTGCCCAAACTCAGCTCTGATTAAACAGCTCAACAAACAACCAGCTAAGTTAGGCACTGATGTTTCCTCGCAACGGGATCCAAATAATAGCAATATTATTATTGATGAGGAGGTCGCGGGTGTGGACACCAATATGAATAACCCCACCCTTCCAGCTGAGCGAAAACGGCTAAAACCCAAAAAAAAGGTCAAGAAATCCACTAAAACCTGTTCTCCTTCAGCTACTCTCTGGGAGAACCTAGAAGAAGAACTGAACTCCATGCAGTCCTCACTAGATAAGGATTGCTCTCACTTGGAGAAAATTATGATCCTCAGGTCCATGATGGAATGCTGCCTTCGCTTTGAAGGAAGTAGAGTAACTAAGCCAGCTGCCCAAAAAATTACAGGCTGCTGGGGTACCCTCGAGAAAATGTTACATGACCTAATACTACAGAATGAACAACTAATTGCAATCAAAGAACAACTGAGGGAAACAAATTATACTTTGACAAAGGCCCTCAGCAGTCCAGCTTGGACCAGCCATAGCACTCAGAACTCTTTCCTCCCAGATCTGACAGCACAATCAAACCGCCAGACACGACCAGCACTTCTCCCTACACCTATCCCAGAATCAACCTATGCTGCTATGGTACAGCGGCCAAAAATTAACGCCCATCCTCCCAATCACACTGACTGCCACCTTATGGACAGTGAACCGAATATCACAGTTAATGATTATCACCAGACCAAGAACCGGGAACCAAGTGAAATGCCACAGCGCTCCCGGTCCTATTCAGATGCGCTGAGGATCCAACCAATGGCAGATAAGCTAATTGCCCCTCCCAACACCAGACAGAATAGAGAACAAAACCTAGTCATCCTTCGTGCGACCCAAGAGGGTTGCTTTACTTCAAGCGAGGCTGTCAAGGAGGTTGTTACTACCAACTTGAAACCTCAAATGAAAACCATCAAAATTAAAAGCCTCAGAAAAATCCGTAATTCTGGAATCATCATTGAGACTGCTTCCAAAAAAAGAAAACATTATTCAAATCCCACAGATAAATGAACTGGGTCTTAGCGCTGAGATACCCAAACCAAAAGGCCCATCTATTGTAATCTTCGATGTCGAAAAAGGAATTTCCAAAGATGACCTCCTTGAGGAAATATATGACAGGAACCTTGCTGATCATATCACTAGACATGAAATTCAAAGTGAACTTAAAGTCAAGTACTCCACCAAATCCAGATCGGGTACTTGTTGCAACTGGGTAGTCGAACTCTCCCCGAAGATATGGCAAATATTATCCGAACAACAACGAATATTTATTGGCTGGAGCTCTTGCCGGTTCAAGGAGCACATACCTACCATCAAGTGCTTTAAATGTCTCCGATTTGGACACACATCCCATGTCTGTGCCCGACAAGACTTCACCTGTGGCCACTGTGCTGAACGTGGACACACCTACAACAATTGTCCAAACAAACATCGAGCCCCTAACTGCGCCAACTGCAATGCAGCAAAAATGGATCCCAATCACTCCGTCTGGGATGTCAAATGTCCAATCTATTTAAGGGTATTGAGAACCATCCATAACAAAACCGACTATGGCTGTACACCATAATCGCCATTCCACCAACGTCCTCAAAATTCTCCAACTGAATGCCCAAAGAGCCAGAAATGTGGTCGAACAAATTAGAATGAAAATGGATGAAGAAGAAATTGATATCCTTTGCGTTCAAGAGCCCTACACCCACAAGGGACGGGTACAGGGCTACTCTCGCGCTTATAGGATCATTGAGACAACCACAGATACTCCATGGGCAGCCATCATTATTAGGAATACTACAATTACAGTCACAAAGATCGACTCCTTATGCACCCCTTTGGTGTTTGTGCACACGTTAGCTGCCAACAAGGCCCTCTGCACGTAGTCTCGTTGTACTGCCGACTACGAACTGTATCGCACCATATATTGAATATCTCCAGTCAGTCATAATCCTCTTACCTTCCAGCAAAATCCTAGTAACGATGGATGCCAATTGTAGATCTCGCTTTTGGCATAGCCGTGTGGATGGCCACATAGTTTCCCAGAATGGACAGCAATTAGAAGATTTCCTTTCATTTTCCCCATTTGAAGTCCTTAACAAACCACATCACCTTTCTACCTTCAGCAATACCCTGTGGGAAAGCAACATTGACGTTACGCTCGCCACACTGTCCATAGCACAAAAGTTCTCATCATGGATGGTTCATGAGGCCTGGACCACCTCAGACCACAGGGCCATCTCCTTCCATCTATCTAGACAACTTGATAGTACTCCTCCCACCTACCACGATATCATCAGATACTCCACCAAAACAGCTGACTGGAATGCCTTCAAGGACAATATAAAATCAAAGCTACAAATGGATACATCCCAACTAAACCATCTTGATCCACAGGAGCACCTCTCCCTCCTAACAAGCACACTCCAACAAGCATGTGAGAGAACTATGAAAAAACGTCAGAAGCACCTAAAAGCTGTCCCTTGGTGGTGCAGGGAACTAGAAAACCTAAGGCGGCAAGTCCACACTGCCCGAAAAGCCTTCCAGAGAGCGAGGCACTCCTGGCCTCCTGCTGAGGTCCAGGCTCTACGGGAAGCATATAGAAGATATCGTAACGACTACACAAGCCTCATTCGGCAGAAAAAGAAAGTGTCTTGGCAGAACCTTGTGACAACCACTGGTAACGCAGATCCTTGGGGGGTCGTTTATCGCATTGTTATGAACAAGCTGCCCAGGGGAGAGATGTTAAATGCAACCCTGACTCCTGATGGCAATCCAACACACACATGGGCTGAATCCATGAATAATATTCTGAATGTCCTACTTCAGACTGATGAGAGTCCCCTCAATGATGAACAAAAGAAAATTAAACAAGACAACCAGGCCTTCTCCAACAATAAAATAGAACCTCCTTTCACCTCTGAGGAAATGAACAAAGCACTTGACAGAACAAAAATGAATAAATGCCCTGGTCATGATAATATTGAGGTTGAGGTCATCAAGAAAGCAGCAACACATCTCCCAAACCACCTATTAGCACTATTCAACAAATGCCTTGCGAAAGGAATTTTCCCTGATTCTTGGAAACAGGCAGTGCTTCGACTCATCCTAAAAGGTCCAGATAAAGATCCTACTCTACCCAAATCTTACCGCCCCATTGCTCTTCTCCCGGTCTTGGGAAAGGTAATGGAGCGGTTGCTTCAATCCAGATTATCCACCTACTACCAGACAGCCAACTTAGACTCTCCAAAGCAGTATGGCTTTAAGCCAGGATGCTCCACTGAAGATGCTATGAACAATCTGCTCAACACAGCAAACTCAACCACAGAAAAATATCTACTGGCTTTTTCCATTGACTTTGCTGGTGCCTTCGATTCCATCTGGTGGCCCAGCATTGTCAGGAGATTACGTCAAATCAATATTCCACTCAACCTCTACCGCTGTCTCCAGAACTACCTCTTCAACCGCTCAGTCACTGTTCAAACAAATTTTCAGAAAACCTCCCAACCAGTTGTTAGAGGGTGTCCACAGGGCTCGGTTCTTGGGCCCTACTTCTGGAACTTGATACTAGATGAATTTCTTCTTATGGATTTGGGTCCTGTGGACTGCATGGCCTATGCAGATGACCTCATCCTCCTTATCAAAGCTGATTCTAGAGCTCAGCTTGAGCAAATTGCCTCCCCTGCCTTAACGATCCTCCAAAATTGGGCAAACAACCACAAGTTAGTCATCTCTGGGGAAAAAACGAAGACTCTCCTCCTCAAAGGATCCTTGGACATAAGAAGACCACCCCAAATTAAAATCTCTGGGCAGACATTGCAACTCAAAACAGAACTAAAATATCTAGGAGTAACCTTCAACTCGCGATTAACATTCTTACCTCATCTTAATTACCTCTCCAATAAAATACGTCGTTATACTGCCATGATCGTAAGAATTAGCAGAGCAGACTGGGGTTTGAAGAGGAGGACTCTCATGGTACTTTATAAAACCATCTTCTTACCAGCTGTGTGCTATGGTGCAGCCATATGGTTCCCTCATGCCATCATTGCACGTAATAAAGCAAAGCTACATACAATTCAACGCAATATCCTACTCACTGTGACTAGAGCATGCCGCACAGTCAGTAATCCTGCCCTGCAGGTCTTAGCAGGCACTCTTCCTCTGGACCTGGAGGTTATTCGTCGCGGCCTTGCATACCGCATAAAGAGAGGAATTCCCACCACCATTCTGGATATAACACTCGATCTAGCTAACGATCCAAAAAACGAAATGAAACAGATTTACTATAAGCTCTTCCAGCATTGGCAAAGATCTTGGGAGCAAACAACCAAAGGTGAAACAACTAAAAGATTTCTTCCACAAGTTATGATAACTGCACCAAAACCTCCTCCGTGGTACTCACCAGGTCTTCACATCTCCTTCTTCCTCACTGGTCATGGATCGTTTCGGGCCAAACTGCATGCCCTGGGTCTCACCGATTCTCCTCTCTGCACATGCGGTGACAATGAAGACTGGATTCACCTCATGTATAATTGCCCTCTTTATGATTTACCCAGAAGTCTCCTAATCACCAAAACTGGAAATATACCCAGTGGGCAGGAACACCTCTACATAATTGACGAAACCAACTACAAAGCCTTCACTACTTTTGCCCAGACTGCATTTGAAATGCGTCAAATTCACCTACAGCAAACTGTTCAATGCACCCCCATCTTATAATGAACCCAAAACTCAATTCACAGAACATATCCTGAATGGAATCAAGGAAAACACAAACAGAATATTGATCTTTGTCATGACCTAACAGGAATCTCTCGACGTTCACAAAGGTAGCTATCTGACAAACCCACGAATCCAAAAAGGACTTTTCTACAATAGCCACAAGAACTCCAAGCAATCCTTGAGCTTCATGAATCCATGTGCCTCCTCTCATCCCCTAAGAGAAGATTATCCAAGTCCCAGTGTGGGACACTGCTCATTGCCTACAAGTCACCCTTGGATGAAGAAGATTAAATTGCTTGACACTGGGCCCCTTGCCCATTGTGGGACCCACTCACTTGCTGGCACCTCTTCTC
The DNA here is from genome assembly GCF_048544385.1 of Mastigoproctus giganteus. Classification (NCBI taxonomy): domain Eukaryota; kingdom Metazoa; phylum Arthropoda; class Arachnida; order Uropygi; family Thelyphonidae; genus Mastigoproctus; species Mastigoproctus giganteus. The sequence continues at coordinate 67,777,343 of NC_143578.1, forward strand.
TTCAAGGTGTATGACAATATCTGATTTTCCTACTTGTGCAGGAACTCATATAAATACTCCTCTGGGAGTGGGACTGGCATTTGACTTATCAAATGCAGGATCATGCTATTAGGCAATCTGACTTTGTGGGTCACTTGACCTCACCCTCTCTCTTCTGCTTACCTTCTTTCTTCTCCTCAATCTCTCACCCCTTCTCCTATTTCAAAAAAAAAAAAAAAATTATTTTTTTTATTTATTTATTAATTTAATTTTATTTTTATTTATTTTATTTTATTTTTATTTATTTTATTTTATTTTATTATTTTTTATTTATTTTTTATTATTATTAATTTTTTTTTATTATTATTTTTTTATATTTATTTTATATTATTTATTATTATTTATTTATTTTTTTATTTATTTTTTATTTTTATTTTTATTTTTATTTTATTTTTATTTATTTTTTATTTATTTTTTTTATTTTATTTTATTTATTTATTTTTTTTATTATTTATTTTTTTTATTTATTTTTTTTTTTCGGCCCTCCCTGGGAAGCTCAGGCTAACCCCAGGGTCGGCCAGCCAGAGTTCTCTTTCCACATACCTGGTCCGGCTCCCAGTGCCAGTGACGGTAACTAGCAGTCTGTGGTGTTCCACAGACCCTAGGCTAAGCGGCCAGATGAACAACATAACCCGCACTAAGCAAACATGAACATACACTAACATATGATATCTGGCCTTGACAGTACTGTACTGTCTTACTTCACAAGAGATTCAAATGCGGAGTTGTGCGAAAGCACCGGTGCCGCTTGTCAAAAAAAACACTAACACTAAACACTAACTATGTTGTTTAATGGCACAAGGGCTGCTAAGGCCATATTGTGCCTGTAATTTAACTGAGGAAATGATACAATATTTGAACATTTACTATGAAGAACCTACGAACGCCTGATATAGGCGAAGTGTCTCAGAATGTGCGTTTGAGTAGACTGTGATTCAATCCAGTGTTACTGCTAAATACGAGTGTACGTTGTATTTACCATCAAAATGACTAGTTATAAAACTCTTATGAGCTTTCCTAAGCTACGTTCCTGGCTTGTGGCGGTAACAGGTTAATATTTCCTTGTTGCAATGATAAGAACATTTCCTCCAAGTGAAGGCGCCTCCGTAGCCAGGTGGGAAGGAGCAGCAGTGCGTAGCACACGCTTCTTGATTAGACCGGGGTTCGAGCCCGTCACCACCAAATACGGAACATGCGGAAAGGTCAGGGAATGACCACCGCACCGGAGCAATATGGCCTTAGTTGCTAATGCTCCTAAAAAACCAAATAACAACAACAACAACCTCCAAGTGAGTGAATTTTAGTCCAACCGAGTAGTAGTGTTTTTTTTTTGCATCGGTTTTTAAAAAAATTAAAAATACTTTTTTTTTCTGCAAAAATGTTTTTAAAAATAATTATTTTCTAAGAAAATAAAAATAATCAATAATAAAAGAATAAAAAATCTTTCATTCATACCTTCCTCATTGCCAAAAAGTGCCTATACATGTACAACTGCGCTTTAAATTTTACTAAACTATCCAAGCTCAACCACTGTCGCAAGCAGTTCTTTCCAGTGGCTATAACACTCTGCCAAAATATGAACTCCATGAGACTCAGCCTTGTTCCCTTCGTGGGTAGCACAGTTGGCAGAATCGCCAACCTCATCACACCGGATGGAAAAGACCTGAGTTCGAGTGCTATCGATGATGGGAGGAATTTTTATGGGCCTTTTTCACAACGTGGCTGAGTTATTGGTCTCGGGAGAGGGTAGAATGGTTTTTTCTCCCGGAACTTCGGTTTTTCGTACGGCAAACAGAAAATCGAACTCAGAACAGACGCAATTTACAGACAATATACACCGAGCAATTATGGCCTTAGTTGCTTATGCTCATATTGCAACAACATCAACATCTCTTCCAGCCTTCTGTTACTCACCAAAATTTCCCCTCTCTTCTCTGAGTGAAACTACACTCCTTCGTTCATTTTACTTATTCTTTTCAGAGCCTTGTGTACATCTATCAGGTCCTATCCCCAAAATGTTTAGTTGCGAAGCTATGCAGATTTTTTAAGCCGTTCTTCATATGGACAGCGATTAGCACTTCTGAACGATCGCACTCTCTCCGAATCCAAGACCTAGTAATTGTCCAAAGTATGCTCTCACAGACACCCATACGGAAAAACCACAATTTACTTCTACCTTGGCGCGCTATAGCCAGTGCAGCTTATGCGCCACTAAACACACATACACTTCTGCCTTTGCAGCCGCCATCCTTTGCTCTTGTGCCATTTTTCCCAGTCTGAAAAAAAAAAAAAAAAAAAAAAATCCAGTGTTAAAGGCCGTAAAACCTCGGCCATAACGTACGGTAATCTTCCCCCCCCTTAATTTTTTCGTTTTCTATTTCGAGTTTTACCAATGGTTATTTTTATTTAGTTACTATTATTCACAGATTAGAAAGAAACAAGGTTGATAGACACTATTGCATCCAATTAGCCGTCCTGCATTTTGCCACTAAAAAACGAGGGCCAAAATATTACTATAACATTATTACTGTATTTCAAAGCTGGAAACGACCAATTGGATAATTAAGGATGGTAGGAAAAAATATATTATAGTGACATTTATTATGGAACGAAAAATTTAATTATTTAAAGATGTAATTTTCTGTGTAGCTTTAGTAAATTCACTTCTTCCTATTATTAAAGTATTAAATATAAAGCCTTGAATTTTCTGCGTCTGAAAAAGCATAAATTTTATAAACAATTTTAATAGTATGCTTTTTCTGAACTGTTATTCTACAGTAAAAACTTCCACAAATTAAATTTTATTTCTTTGTGATTATGTAAAAATGAGGATAAGCAATATAAACCGGCATAGAATATTTTCTAAAGCAATTTTTTTGACGAGACATTTGATATAAGGGGCTGAATCACATTGGTCTACTTGACTCGAAAGTGTAACTCTGAATAATCCCACTTAGGTTGCTAACAGGCTGAATAGGTATTTTGCATCTACATTCACACATGAAGAATTCTTTAGAGAAGGGGATGCCAGAAGTTCATCAAACTCTCACAGGAAGCTAAACGATTTTGTGATAACTGAGAGGAAATTGTGGAATTGAGGAATTTACAGAAATTGTGGAAGCCGAACATAGAATAGGCACTTGAGATGAATATGATCTATTCAGTTATATTAAGCGAGGCAGTAAAGGAGTTAAGCAAATCCTTAGCCATAATTATATGAGAATCTTAGGATTCAAGAAAGGTGTCTGTAAACTGCAGATCTGAAAAAGTATCTCCAAGTCACAAAGGGGATTTAACCAGTGATTCCAGGGAAAATAATGGAATCAATGGTTAAAGACGTAATGCAGGACCATCTAGACAAGCATGCAATTATACTGCAATCACAGCATGGATTTCGTAAGGGACAGTCTCGTCTGACCCATTTGATTGGATACTATAATGCAATGACAAAGAAATGAATGCTGTAAATAATTTTGATATCATATACTTGGATTTCAGGAAAGCTTTTGACAATGTTGCACATTAAAGACTACTGTATAAATTGGAGCAGTGTGGCATTAAGGGAAAGTGTGTTCTTCAAGGAAGAACTGTATCGGAGGTCAGAGCGTAATATTGAAAATCTCACCGGCCTCCGGCCCACCGGGGTTCCCCCCGGTAAGTCTTATGGCCAGCCGCTTCTGCCCATAAGATTACAAAAAATATGCGCACAGATTAGAATTACCACTACGTATAACGAACCTCAACATTACGTTTCAGTACAGTTCCAACCCTGCCGCAAAGGTGCAATTGGTCAATAATTGAACATTCCCAGGTCAGCAAGCAAGGAAAGCGAGAGAGGACAATAAGCGAAAGAAATACTCCGGCAAGACTAGATTTCTGACTGAAAGGAGCTGACATGCCTTGAGACAGCTGGTTACCTCATCTTGCCATCGGACCCAGAGACTGGTAAAATAATGGTAAAACTAATGAAGTGAATTGAATTTCGGCGCCCATAAAACAGGGTGCGAAATCTCTGGATTTGAAGTGATTTTCGGGTAGCCTTCATTAGCTAGGCATGTCCTTATAATGGTCCGCGAAAATAATAAAAATTCAAAAGATACGAAATTGATAAAAACCCAATGCTTGCTCTGCCATCTCCAAAACAACATTTCTGTTTATGCAGCCCCTGCCACAAGCAAATCAGTATGCTTTTTTCATTTGGAGCAAGCAGCACACCTTGAAAACAAAAAAAAAAAAAAAGTTCTTCCAGTCTATTTCTCTTTTTTTTTTTTTTTTTTTTATGAGAACCTCAAGCACAATACATATTAAAACCTATAGTACTTTGTAACGTGCATGGTTTGTGGTTGAGATGAAAGAAGATACTTGTTGACATAGATTTCAATTTCTATATATTGCAATTTTCAGGAAATACGTATGAAGCGTATGAAGGAAGGTTGTTCCAGTAAACGGAGATGAATGAATAAATGGAGAGAGAAGAAAAGTTGGTTCAGTGAGTTTGAAATTGCACAGTAAAAGGATGCTGACTGGTAGCGGCACGTGTTTGTTCGGACTGCTTTGGAAGAGAAAGCGGGAATTATAGAAGCCAATTTAAAAGAACAGTGCCCATGGAAGTATGTATCTATTGAAAGGGCATGCAGCAGAAAGATAATGTCGGTGAGACAGAAAGCAAAGAAACTTTGTAAGAGATGAGTCCTTAATTAACCTAAAGCCCCCTTCTGAATGAAATCTAGAAGCCTGAGAAAGGTTTGGAGGATACCGGCCCAGATATGAGAATAATATTCCACGATAGGGCGGATTTGTGATTTGTAAAGAGCAAACAACTGTTTGGAAGAAAAGTAATACCGCGAGCGAAAGAGCCCAATTTTTTAGATGCAGACAAAGCAATATTTGTAATGTGCTTGTGCCAAGAGAAATTAGAACTAAGGGTATTTTTGAATAGAGACATATGATCTTGCCTAGAAATCGGAGTGTCATTGAAGATAAGCATATAGGAGAAAAAAAAATCATTTTTGTGAGATATAAGACAGGACTGAGTTTTAGAAGGATCAAAGTCAAATAAGCTATCTTTGCTTTACTGGAGAATTACCTGGAGATCTGCATTTAAGGAACTGGTAGTGGTTGAACCTGTTATTGAAGAGCGAGGTTTCTCGAACTTGAAAGTGGACTGCAGTGCGTTATTATCTCCCATGCTATGGATAGGATTTCTGGTCAATGAAAGAAGATAATTAATATACAAGAAGGGAAGAGTGGGAGAAAGAACTGAACTTTGGGGAACACATGCAATAGTGGAAAGAGAGCCGTCTACCATCATTCGCAGTGAGCGATCAGAGAGAAAACTAGATATCGAGAGCAACTGCCTGAGTTTCAACAGACTTTTCCATTGAATTTGTTCATATATGAGTAACATAAGCCAGTATCGCCAGTGGATCGACACTAACGGAATCTATACTGGTGATCATTGATCAGATGGAAGGTTTCTAGATAGCTTAAGAGTTGGCGGTTAATTGATGTCTCCATTACTTTAGAAAGAGTAGAAGTAAGTGCAATCGGACGATAATTGGATGGGAGGGATTTGTCAACCATTTTAGGGACTGACTGAATATGAGCAAATTTCCAAGCAGAAAGGAAAACACCTTTGGAATAAGAAAGTGAAAAAAGGCAACACAAAACAGGAGTAAGTTTAGGAGCACAGGTTTCGAGAACAAGTGGAGAAATACAATCAGGCCCTGGAGCCTTTTTAGCATCAAGATTGATCAAAATCCTTCCGACATCATTTTGAAAGAAGACCACAGAACATTGAATGAAGTGTACTGGGAGTCACGAGCATATTCAGGGGTGGGCAGCGAGGGTATATGTCCCCTTAACAAAAAAAAATTGAAATTAAAGAAAAAGCACGTAGGAGGCGTTCTAAAGAAAACTCAAAAGTCTGGTCGCTTCGCTTCCTCCTCCTTACGATGATACCTGGACATGCTCGTCGTGCCCCCCCCCCCACTTACGATGATAGCTGGACATGCCACATCTTTCAGACCACATGAGGACAGTGTGGCAGAATCGGTGGGATGACTCCACTAAAGGCCGCATAACAAGAAGCTTCATACCAGACAATGGACATGTTTACCCTATTTCCCCGACTTGGTACTCTCCTGGACTTCATACCACTTACCTGCCGACAGGGCATGGCTCCTTCAGGAAGAAGCTACACGATTTCGGAATCTCGGACATAGCACACTGTAGATGCGCACAAGAAGAAACTTGGGAGCACCTGCTCTACGAATGTAATATATATGAAAACCTCCGTAGCCTGATGTTTACCAAACTACGCTCCATCCTTAGAAATCAGGAGGACATAGTGCTGCAGGAAGAAGAAAACTTTCACGCTTTTCGCTCAAAATCTCTTCGCGAGGCAAAGAGCACTTCCACCACCCTGAAACAAACTTCAGACTTTGGACCACCGATGGACACAAAAGAACACAACTGGCCATTGATGACCAGCTGAGTGACTACAGGACTTGAACACAAGTGGTGGGGACAACCTACAGCAACTGAAAGACAATTGAGTAGTAACTGGATGCGACCAAACACTGGGACCTAGATGTAGCTGGCCTGTCACATGCAGGTGACGCATCCTGGCCTCTGCCGAGACTAAGTTCACCACCTGGAGAGTCAAAGTGAACGACTTAGATTGCCAACTAGCCAAATGGCGACCCAGGTCCGACACCTTTCCGGGCTTGCTTTATCTCCTTTTCCCGGCGGGGGGGGACACCCCTGTCCCCTCCTCTCCCTGCAAACCACACTTTCCCTCTGGTGTGGCATGGGCATGACCACTGAACATTCGTGGGCCACCTTCTCTATCGGTCCCATCCTTCTTTTTCTGCCCTCCAGCCTTCCTTCTCCCCACCCAAATTTGTCTACCTTCACAGTGCACAGTCCCACATGTCAAAATTGTAACTACACCAAAATTGCTTGCCCGAGCCTTTTCGGCCAAAAATAAAACTCATCCAGCGTATAATCCCTTCTCGCTCTTAAGGCAAATACCTATGACCAAACAAAAGCACCAACAGCGATTAAAGCAATGTTTTTTTGTTTTTTTTATAGGTCCTAGCCACTGAAATCTGAAGAAAGTAAATGGCAGGACCTGCCAGAGTATTGATTCCTCACTGGTAACACCTGGCTAGCCTCCGCGTGGCGCGGTATGGGCAACGTCCGGTTCCATCAGGGGGCCCGATGGCCAATAAGCCAGATGAACAATGGGCACAACAGACTACACTATACACGATCCACACACTTGAAATCTCTGGTTTCACAGGGTACTGTCACTCGATACAGAGAACACCGCGGAGATGGGAGAAATCCCAGGAGCCGCTAGACCCTCAACATACCAAATACCAAATAGCTGGACACGCCACTTCTGGGAATAGTAGGAGGTGGTTTACCAAGATCATCAATACATGAATTTCAAGAAAAGTATTATACTAGCAACTGACTTTTATCTTTGGCTGGAGTGGCAATAGCACCATTTGGTTTTGACAGAGTTGGGAATAGAGATGGACAAAAGTTGCGGCCAATAACTTAGACAAGTGAGAATGTTCGACTACCATTTGAACAAGAAGCAAGAAGCCAGTCTGATGGGAGTGTTTGAATATGGATGACACCCGGAAGAATCAGAGTGTGTTGTCTCAATCACTTCTGCTGCCCCACTGGCATGTTCTCAGGAAACTTCATAAAATACTTCAATTGGAAGAGGTCCAGAGCCCGTAAGGGACTGCAGTTCACGAAAAATGACGTTATCGACGCTAACGTTGTGTGCATTGTAGTAGAAATAGAGGGACTCATAGACTAAAGGTAAGATACTGCAACGACGTTGTTTCATTGGTACAACTGATAAACTGGATTTTTTTTGTATGCATTTATCCTCATTTGCCTATAAGCTTTGCATGTGAGGTTCACTGTCATTTTTCCACTTTGGAAAAGCTTGTAATATGAACTTTTATTTCCTTATATTTTTTATTTTCCCTCGCACAAAAGTAGTTTAACTTCGTAAGTTCACTTCCGAATAACAAAAAATAAATTAATTAATTAAAAAAAATGAAAGGCAGAAACGACTTTTGTACGTACTTCGCTTGTGCACTTCACATTGTTTCATCGTATTAATTAACCTAGAATCGGATGTTACAAAAATTGAACTTGGATACCGCTATTGTTTGAAAGCGCTGCTGTAGTCTAGAGAGTGAGCTTGGTTACGAGGAAGTGAGCGGTAAGTACAGAACAGATACGAATAATTTGTTTATTTGGCTGAAATACAGTTGAAAATATTTCACGTATTGAATTTTATAATATTGATCTCTATATGGGTTATATTGGAAACATGCCTTGGTAAAAGACTAACTTTTATCTGAAGATTTTCAATAAAATTCTGGTTAAGCTTTCATGTGGAATTTTATGCTATTCAATGGTCTGTCGTCTGCTATTTGTATAATGTTATTTCTTCATAAAGCTGCATTCAAGTATAGGAAGAAAATGAGTTATTAGAGGCATTCAAAATTAGTAAACGTCTCCCAGTATTTGTGATGAGCGAGGTAACTGCTCATTTAATTTCTACATCGGTTCGTTGGCCAATATCGCTTGGAATTTTGTTAAGTCTAAAAGTAGCCCACAAGAATTACCACCGTTAAAATAAAGAAATGGGAAACTGCCGAAATTATTTAAAAAAAAACCTTTATGAACCATTTGGATGGAAATTTTAGTGAAAAGCCTGCGTACTTTAGTCAAAATATTTTTGTTAAAAATTTAAGGTTTAATTAACGTGGCCACCAATTGAAAAAAAAAAGGTATTATATTGTTTTAATTTTTTAAGTAGCTAAAAATTGTTGTAAGAGCGAGTTTTGCAAAGGAATTTATATTTTGTAATGAAAATTGATATAAGCTTGAGCGATTTAAATTTCAAATACAATCTAAAAGTATTTTTTATTAACTTGTTATCCTGTGATTTTATTTATTTGAGGGACAAAAAACAATGAACTTACAGAAACCCAGTTTGATTTAAAATGACTGTGGCTGTTATGAATAAAATTTTCCTTATTTTTATTTGATTATTATTTGAAATTGGTGAAATAAATGAGCGCTTAAACGTGCATCGAGTGTAACTGCCCAATTTCACCAATTTCCAATTCTTGATATACCTGCTCACAATGCCACTAAAAGAATATTCATGATGATTATTATTTTTTATTTATTATTTATTTATTTTTAAATTTAAGTAAGTGGCGCAGTTGGCTGAAATGGCCCTCATTCGTTTCAAACTGTTCATATGCAGAACTTGTGTTTGTCTTGTACTAATTAAATTTTTATTCCGGAAGGTTGAATGAGGCGATAAGCGAACAGCGAAGCAGCTTAGTGTTATAGGGAATGAATTGGTAAGAGAGAACGATGGTATTTTCTAGGTGATACGCAAACAGAAATAAAGGAACAAATACTTAACGCATTTTCCTGTTTGCACATAAGTAATAAATAGGTCCACTGGTCGTAGTGCGTGGAACCGTGAATGATGCATCGTACAAATCTGAAAACACATTCATGAACGAAAATATTATGACCTAATAGCGTGTTGAACCATTGGTTGATTGTAAGGTTTAGGCTATATTGCACCCTATGTAATTTGTCTGAAAATTGCGTGTGTTCTGTGGTCGATTTGCTGTTTGTTGGAGGAAAAACCTAATTTACCGGGATAAAAACTGTCGGCTGAAAACTAACTCAGCCATATTGTGAAAAAGAACCATAAAAATTCCTCACGTCATCAACAGGATTCGAACTGAGGTATTTTCCACCCGGCGTGGGGAGGCCAGTGATTATACCAACTGTGCTACCCACGAGGACAATGGGCCGTTTTACGCGTTAATAACCGCTTGCACTCCTGGCATTGACCCCATGAGGCTACGGAAGGACGTTCCGGAGTTCGACAACGGAGTAAGGTACTGACATGAACTAGCGAATGCTGTGTTCCACCGCACCCTGCAAATGTTCAACAGGATTGATGTCGGGGGAATTTGGCGACCAGGAAAGCACACGAAATGCTTGTACGTAATCTTCGAGTCATTCCTGCGCAATGCGGGCCTTGTGACATGGGGCGTTGTCTTGTTGAAAGAGGTCAGTGCCATCTGGGTACATGGTCACGATGTAGGACAAAACTTGATCCTAAACAGTGTCGAGGTAGGATCTTTTTTTTTTTTTTTTTTTTTTTGTTAATTGTTAGCGCATCGGCTTCTGTGGCCATAATGCACCTCCCAAAGTTTTTGCATTTTACTCTGATCCAAGCCGGAGGCGGGATTCGAACCCGCGACCTTTGGGTTGCCAGGTAGGCACTTTACCCACCTGGCTAGCTTAGTTGGCGTAGGATCTTGTGGCGAAGGTGAGTTCAATAGGGGATGATGGAACCCATATATTTATTTATATTTATTATTATTATTTATTTATTTTATTTTATTTTATGTATTTATTTATTTTATTTTATTTTATTTTATGTATTTATTTATTATTATTATTTTTTTTTTTTGGATTTATTAAAAATAAGGTATGCAACAGGTAACCATTAAGAGGAAATTTTTTTGTTTTTTTGGCTGGTTCAGCATAAGATTCAGGCTTTCTTGCACCATATGGCTAATAATAATAATAATAAGAGTGTACATGAGAGCAGAACAATGAATAGAGTTGATAACTATAATAAGAGTGAAATCCAACAGTAAAATAAACCAAAAAAATAGGTTCAAAGATTAATATCATATCTACAAAATGAAGTCTATAGCAAGTTTAGTTACCGGTAGAAGAAATAATAGAAAAAATAAAAAGGAGTAGAAAAACACAAAAAAATTAAACTAATAAAAATGAACCAAAGGTTATAACGAGAACTAATCACTTTGCAGTGCAAAAGATGAGGCATACTTGTGGATGGAGTTCATCAACTGAGAATTATAAAAAAAGTCACTAAGGGAGGCATTTATTCATCTGGTAATTCTGTTTAGTGGACTGAACTTCATAAAGTCCATGTTGGCAAAAGGAGGGCGAAGCAGCTTGAGATTCCCGACTTGTTTAGGAGGAGCATGGAAGTTTATTTTGCTTAGGATATCAGTTAGTTCTTAGGTTCCAGTGATTACTTTGGCAAGAAGGGGATATCGGCAATAATTCTTCAGGTGCTAAGAGATGTCAGATGAACGTAATGGCACAGCGATTCATAGTAAACTGAATGATAAAATAGAGGGTAATGGAACGTGAGATAGCGGACGAAATTTTTTTAGACTTTCTATTTTGTTAAGTAAACTCTTGGTATGAGATGAGATGAATTCAAGGAATGGAAGTACAATGGTTTTATATAAGATAACAGCATATCTATAGTTTTTGAACTTATAGGTGTCCCTTTTGATGAATCCCAGTGTTTTGGATGCTTTGCTAGTGATTTTAAGGACGCGGGCATGATATCCATTGAAACTTCCCCCAAACCATGATACCAGATCTTAAAAGACGGCTTTAAGATCTTCAAAAACAGGCCAACTCTGACCGACCTGGTTTCATTCGCCCGTGCAGCATGGTTGCAGCTGATCACATGCTCGCCGTCGAATATACACCATCCATCCACTTAACGGAGCTGGATCCTTGATTTAGCAGACCAGGCAACTCTTTTACAGTGTTCAATGTCCAAGAATGGTGCTCCCGTGCTCACACCATGCAGAGGTGTCAATGACGGTCAGTCAACATGGGCACATGAACAGGTTGCCTACTCCGCAGGCTTAATCCATAAGAGCATCCGCTGGATGGTGTGCTCAGAAACGTTTCTTTCTGCGCCTTGGTCGTAGTCTACCGTTAAGTGAGGGATCGTGATCCGTTTGTTGTCTCGGACAGCACGTGCCAACCGTTGTTCACGTCGACTGTCAACCAGTGGTAGTCTCATTGTTCCGGCACATTGGATGGTTGTGTCCCTCTTCAGGCCATTCCTGCGACATGACTACATCGGCCCTCGAACAGCCGACAATGCTTGCGATTGCTGAGATGCTGGCCCCCCTTCCTAGAGCCGCAAATCATTCCCGTTCAAAGTCCGTCAGGTCGTTCCCTTTCTCCTTGCATGTGGTTCGTACTGACGAACTGAGATACACTGCCGTGCCATCACTATACAGGCTGATTCACTACCATTGCGACAAACTTGCAGGAGGTGTAGGGGGCACAAAGACGAATCGGAATCACATAGCATTGCAGGGTCCGAAATGCCTTTGTCATGCGGTAGAGGACGTTGAACGGGAGGTCGCGTGAACAGCGATCCCGCTAGAAGTCAGCATTTGCGAACCGGTTCCCGAGGCAGTAGGATGGACGAGTATTCAAACGTAGAACTGGCCGACATGCACCTCGCGTGTGGAGCTGCGGACTGTAACGGGCGCGCCGCTCTGCGCTTGTACCAGGAACGTTTCCCGCACAGGCGTGCTCCTCATCATACGATTTTAATCGTATGATGAGAAGGTTACGTGAGACTGGTTGTTTCACGAGAGGTACCATGAATCGAGAGCGAATGACGAGGACGCCAGACAATGAAGAGAATGTCCTACGTCTTGCAGAAGGCAATCCGAGTACGAGTACTCGAGCGATAGGCCAACGATTGGGTATTTCCCAATCCACTGTATGGAGGATACTGTCAACAAACCAAATGAGTTCATACCATCTGCAACGCGTCCAATCATTGGAGCCTGCGAATTATCCACTCCGGAGGACTTTTGCTACTTGGTTTCTTCAACAGAAACGGTTCGCAAATGCTGACTTCCAGCGGGATCGCTGTTCACGCGACCTCCCGTTCAACGTCCTCTACAGCATGACGAAGGCATTTCGGACCCTGCAATGCTATGTGATTCCGATTCGTCTTTGTGCCCCCTGCACCTGCAAGTTTGTCGCACTGGTAGTGAATCACCCTGTATATGCTGTGCCGGTCTGTGAAATCACTCGTAGGTGTTGTGGGATGGGTATACTCTTCGAGACAGGGGGGGGGGTCATAATGTTTTGGCTTATGAGTGTAAATTTGCCTCCTTGTCAAATCACTGGCTGGACTGTAATTAAACCATACAAAAACGATATCCAGGAGAAAAAAAAATTACAGATATCCAGGCTTTCATCAATGGAAACATTGCAGAACTTCTCTTACCATACAGATAGGCGCAATATGGCCCTAGTAGCCCTTGCGCCAGAAATAACAATACCAATACTAATACTAATACCATACAGACCTTGGCCTAACTTGGAACGAGATCTTAACTTTTTTTTTTTTTGGAGCATTCCGTCAGCCAGGAAACAAAAGACATGCTATATTTAGGCTATCTGACAGTATTCAACAGGCTCCGGATTCGAATCCCGTCAATGATTCGAAGAACTTTTATTAGCTATTTTTTTAATCCCTGGCTGAATTAATTGTTTTCAGGCGGGGACAGCAAGGTCCCTTTTCCCTCGGGAAACTGGTTTATCGTCCAAACACGATCTACAGAAATAATATGCGAGCAAACGAGGTAATTCTCGGGTTACCCTAATATGCCGATATCTTTTGGATCTTTGCTGGTAGCATAGTGGCTGAAATCACATCCTTCCGACACTGGATGTTGTTGTGTTATTTGGTTTTTAGGAGCATTAGCAACTAAGGCCATATTGCTCCGTCCGACACTGGATGGAACAGATCCAGATTTCATTTCCGTTAATGATGAGAGAAACTTTTATGTGCTTTTATCACTCCATAGCTGAGTTAGTGTTTTTATTCCGAGAACCAACCAAACTAAACAGAGAACACACACACACAATTTATAAACAATACACATAGGTGAATGAAGCTGTTTTCTGGTAGCTCTAATATCACATTATCTGACAGGGCGCGAAAACTAATGTGAGTACGCACAATAATATTTTCGCTATGGGGACACCTATCACTAAAGGATACTCTGGGTCTAACTGGATTGTTAGAGATCCTATAAGCCAGTGGTTCCCAAACTACTGAGATCTATGGACCCCTTCAAAAATGAAAGAAAGTTCGCGGAAAGTTTGCTTCAGTGTGTGTGTGTGAACACTGGGTTTTCTGAAAAGAAAATTCAAAATTTTGTTTAAAAGAACTCAACTTTATTCTTATGTAAAAATAAATATATAATAATAACTTTATTTATCATCAATTTGCCATACGTAGAACGAATAATTTGACCAGTTCCAGAGGATCGTTTCGTGGACCCCAGTTTGGGAACCGCTACTATAAACCATCAAGGCGCCTCCGTAGCCAGGTGGGAAGGAGCAGCAGTGCGTAGCACACGCTTCTTGATTAGACCGGGGTTCGAGCCCGTCATCACCAAATACGAAGATGCGGAAAGGTCAGGGAATGACCACCGCATATCCCGGAGCAATATGGCCTTAGTTGCTAATGCTCCTAAAAAAAACCCAAATAACAAATAAGCCATCAAAGGTCCACCACGCTCGACGCGCCTATCAGCGAAATCGCCATTTGTCTCAGGCTGATGTTCGCATCTTTTATAATTGTTACGTTGGTCTCAAGAAAAGTTATGCGAAGGCAATTGCTCCCAGGAAGAAGGAAACTTGGACAGAATTTGTGTACAACTCTGGTAATGCAAACCCGTGGGGGCTACTTTATAAAATTGTAAGAAATAAATTATTTCCACAAGAAGTGTATAGATCGATCGTATACAATGGTCTGGAAACCACTAACTGGACGGATTCTGTAAACATTATTCTAGATAATCTTTTTCTACAGGACAATGTGTGCTCCAGTTCTGATTTTCACACTAATATTCGTTCTACCAATTCTCTTTATGTTTCTTCAATTAAGACTAAGCCTTTTAGTGCCATCGAGTTGGACACAGCGGTCAAACAAGTGAAAGTTAAGAAATGCCCAGGGATGGACATGCTGGAGAGTACCTTTATTGTACAGCTCGCCAAGATTAAGCCCAGTATACTTCAACTTTTCAATAAATGTTTAGATGCTGGGACTTTCCCGGATCTGTGGAAGACTGCCCTTATCAAGCTGATTAGGAAACCAGACAAGCCCTCTCAGAAACAGAGGTCTTATAGGCCTATAGCCTTATTGGCCAACCTTGATAAGCTATTAGAACGTTTAATTGCCCTGCGATTAAAAAACTTGTTATTGGAACGGGGATTAATTGCGCCCAATCGATACGGATTCACTCCTCGAAGGTCCTGCGAGGACGCCCTTGTTGACTTCATTTCTTCTGTTGAACACTCCAGTTTCAAGTATACTCTTGCTATCTTTATTGACTTCGAGGGTGCTTTTGATTCCCTTGGTGGGAAAGTGCCCTGGAACGTTTACGTCATGCCCAATGTTCCCAGCAACTTTATCTTCTAATTAAGAGCTATTTCTCTAACAGATTTATCACCGCCAGATCTAAGTACAGACAAATTTTGCGTCAGGTCTTTCGAGGGTGTCCTCAAGGCTCCATTTTGGGACCACTTTTCTGGAACTTTGTTCTGCAAGGGTGGATTACCCGAACCTTTGACAACGTGAAGATCATGGCATATGCGGATGATTTGACAGTCCTTGTTGGTGGCAATTCAAGATCTTCTATTGAAAATCCGCTGAGAAAGTTCCATCTGATCTTCAACAATGGACAGTTGAAAATAAGTTAAAAATTAGTTCTACCAAGAAAAATTATGATCCTTGGCTTTAAATTGGACGTTCGTCGACCACCAAATACCTCTAATAAGGGAAATTAAACTTTTGGGAATAACTATTGACAGCAAGTTAAATTTTCTCCCTCATTTATCCAATCTGCGAATTAAGATCAGAAATTTCACCGGCGCTCTTGTCAGAGTTTCTAGAACTGAGTGGGATCTTTCTAGAAGAAGTTTAAGAATCTACTATAACTCTGTGTTTCTCCCTATGGTTTCCCATGCTGCTGGCGCTTGGTTCCATAGGGTGCAGACTGTACAATTTCAATCAAAATTGATGTCAATTCAGCGTACAATGTTACTTTGTATTTTGATGATCTGTCGAACAGTTTCAACACCTGCTTTGCAGGTTTTAGCTGAGACGTTACCACTTGATGTCTACGTAATTTTCAGAGGCGTATGTTATCGCTTGAAACGTCAGATTCCCACTCAGATCTTTGGAATTTCTATTAACACTCAAGTCGATGTTAAAGCTGAACTACAAAGAATTTGGTAAGAGTTGATCAATTTGTAGCAGAGTAGGTAGAATGACACAACACTGGGCAGTGTAACACGTAAGTTTTTTGCTGAAGTCGACTCTCTCTTATGGATAAAAAATCTACAGTCTGGTTTAGCCTTGACTTGTTTACCTCCTATTTGATATCAGAACATGGATCATTAAATAAGAAACTGTTTAAATTTCGCTTGTCTCCTACGGAACTCTGTCGTTGTAGCGGGGTGGAAGATTGGCAGCACGTGTTGTACTCTTGTCCCCCATACAATGAATTTCGAGTAATTCTGAAGAATGCAATTCCCAACTTTCCATCAGGATTGGAACCTAATTTTGTATCAAATGCAACGAGTTACCGCACCCTTCACGATTTTGCTAAGGCAACCTTCAATAAAAGGCTTGCAATCCTTTCTGCAATGACTGCACCTTGCGAAAATGTTTCAAATTCAGCTCAAGACTTTTCACCTTCACTGCAATGCGGTCCATTTTCTCAACAAGGTCTACAATTCTGGACTTGTGCTTTGTGTGTTGTATTTTTTTTTTTTTTTTTAACTCTACAAGTGTCCTACAACTGCAACTCAATTTGGCGATGAAAATTCCTGTGCTCCTTTGCTCGGATGGCTGTTAACCGACTGTGACTTTGTTATTGGTGATTGACTGTGATTTTGTTACTAATGGCTGCAGGACTTATTGGATTTAACCTTAACTGTTTATAAGGTTTGTGCATGCTTCTGGGCTAAAATGCTTGTGTAAAGTTTTGGCGGTTGAATGGTACTGTTATCCTTAATATTTTCTTTGACCTTTTTTTTTATGTTAATATGAAAAAGATTACTTGCATTGTTTACTTTGAAACCTCAAAGTATCATCTGTGTTTACCTAAATCTGTTGAGGTTATCTTGTGTACAGTATTTAATTTTTGTATAGTTGTATAAGTTCCTTTTTTTTTTTTTTTTTTACTATTTTTGGCTCATACTTTGTTGGGCTCTTGGCGTCCCTCTCTTCTGCTGCCGCCGGTTGGTTGCCCCTGGTCTACTTTCTCGTGGTGTTCGTGGCGGTGCGTTTCCGACCTGCTGATTCCGGGTAGCCAAACAGCCAGTTCATTTCTGGCCATTTCTGCAGAATCCTCTAATTTAAAAGTGAAACGAGGCGGAGATGAACTAACGTACCAGGTGCCGACCAAGACAAATACATACATACATATAAGCCATCAAAGAAGCATCCAAAATAAATTAAATAAAAATAACCACATAAAAGTTTTTGTTTTCATAAAGGTACTATTTAACTTGGATTAAAAAAAAAAAGTTCAACAAGTACATGAAGTACTTGTTGAACTTTTAACAACTCGGTGTGCTGAGTTGTTCAAAGGTTAGCTGAAAGCGGAATCAGCCCTATGTGAGGAGTAGAACACGTAAGAAGGGTTTTATTTATTTATTTTATTTTATTTTTCAGATGCAGCAAAAGACTGGGGCTTCCTTGCAACACATGGCACCTAAAGCTTTAACTCAGGAAAGTCGAGTTTTTCGTTCACCAAACAAAGTTGAATCAAAGCATATATTCTACTTGAACAGTAGAATATATTCTTTGCTTCATTAGGCGTTTTTTAGGCACGATATACCAGCACCATCACCATCACCAGAGTCTTAGTTGTTGCTTTTTGCTTTAGAAACACCAATTCCAACAAGTCTGTGTGCCCCATGCAATTATATGGAAGCAGCTCATACTTTACACTATGACAAACCTCCATGTCATAAAACAAAGACTATGAACGCATGGTTTGAAGAGAAAAACATTGTAAAATTGCAGGGGTCAGCACAAGACGTCAACCTCAACTCAACTGAATACCTTTAAGATGAATTGAAATGCAACATTAGTCTTAGTTAGTGAAGTCACACTGTGAACGATTTGGTCGTTTTCGGTCGAGGGTAGCCTTTTTTTTTTTTTTTTTTTTTTGCCCCTCAGGAAACTCAGTTTTTCCTGTCGAGCAAAACAAGCTAACCGACTACAGAGAACAATGCATTTTACAGACAAAATACATTTGTGTGTATGGCAGAAGTGTATTTCTAAAAAAAATAGTACCGGAATGCTCGTCATAAAAAAAAAAAAAAAATAGTACTGGAACGCTCGTTCTCCAGAAGACTATATGATAACGCCACATCGACTGTACAAGCAAGCACGGGTTGCGATTGTGCACTGCACAAAGGCGACGATGGGGGGTGCATACAGATTTTAATAGTTTAGAGATTTTAAAAATTAACAAATAAAAATTAAGAATTGAAAACGAGAATGATTATTCTTGTTTTTTTTTTTGTGACATTACTATAAGGGATACTTATCAATTATCCCCCCGCCAGTGTAAGTTACAAGTAATTCTAACATAACCAGTGTATATTTATGTTAAAGAAACATACATAAGTATACACTACTAGGTTAGGTTATACTTGTAACTTACACTGGCCGGAGAATAATAGATAACCCTATAAAATTACCAGCCCATTACATTTCATTCTGATAAAAGATTTTTTGTTGTTGTGAAGTGTGAAAACATAACTGTAGTGTTTTAATTCCAAAATGTGTTTTGTTATGTGATCATTACGAAATATGTTAAAATAACTGTCAACAATTATTTATTCTTTTTTCGGGCAAGCGTCGATAACGCTTTGCACAAAGACACCTCATACGCGCGCCGCGTTAATGATAATATCTAAGGCCACATTATGTCCAGATCAAAGGGTTTGAAAGGGATCGAATCATTGAATTTATGGAAGCTTGATGGTCAGTATAGCAAGTCGCCATTCATGTGTCATGATGCCCAAATGGTTGAGGATTGTTTGCAACAATGGGTACAGGAAGGCACTGGGACGTGTTTCAGGACTCTGTTGGCATCAGGAGAATATTGGAAGGTAGAATCGACCGATTAGCTAACTAGTGGCAGAAAGTATTGTCACAGTCCGCTACATTTGCAACATGGTAACGTCATTCTTGTCTGTAGCTATGTTAGGGAGCACATTATCAGACGACAACGAGAAGAGTGGGCTGCACTTTCGTCATCCATTACCTTGTTTGCCTCTGATGCTATTCCGTCGTCGTCGTCGACATCAACAGTTGTGTGAGGAGAGAGAGAGAGCACTTGAGGATAAGAATGGCATCCTGTCTTGTCTTTAACGACAAAGTCACGCTTCTGTTTTTGATCCAGCAATGGCCATATGAGTACCGGAGATGCGCCACGGACAGAGTTAATCAAGCGTAAATCATGGTGTAGCGTACTGGAGCAACACCTAGAACCATAGCGAACAGCTGCAATAGACATTTATCTTTGGTCGTGGTTGATAGTACATGGAGCTCACATGTGGTGTGTATGGGCTTGGCACACCCAGGATCCTCAGCTGGATATTATCATTCTTCTCTTTCTTGGTGATTCCATTCTACCTCTCTCTCTCTCTCTCTCAGGGTAACTCGGGGAATTTTTTTTTTTGGCTGGTGCAGGATAAGCCTCAGGCTTCCTTGCACCATGTAGCTAATACTACTACTACTACTAATAATAATAATAACTGTAAAACATTAACTTGAAACTATTCTAAAGACCAGTACTTTAGCCCTTTCTACGCTCCATGCCAAAGTCAGGGTATCCGTCGATCTCGCGTTCTCCTGATGTCTTCAGAGCCCTAGCGATGTGTCTGAGTTTTTTTTTTTTTTTTTTTTATACTCGCTGTTTTCAAGCTTCCTGATAGAGCATCACAACCCAGACGAACTGCGATTTGTCATGCTGGATTCAGTGGACGATGATCTGACTCCTTTAAAAATCCGTTAGCTGTACATAACATAGCTGCTATTGTAATGGGGTTTTAGGAGCATCAGCAACTAAGGCCATATTGCTCCGTGTATACTGTCTGTAAATTGCGTGTGTTCTGTTCTCGATTTTCTGGACAGTCTTTTGTTTGACTAAACTATTATTTTAAGGCCACCCGAATAATTTTAATTTTAATTTTAAGGCCACACGGCAGAAAATTTTAAGGCCACACGGCAGAAATTCTTCTGCCGTGCTGTGTATCTTATGTCTGTTAATTGCGTGTTCTATGGTTGATTAGTCTGTTTTGCTTGACGAAAAAGCCCAGTTTCTGGGGGAAAACCTTGCTATCTATGCCTGAGACCGACTAACTCAACCACGGAGTGAAAAAAGCCAATTAAAGCTACCCAACGTTTAATCATGTTTTTATTGCACCTTCAGATTCCAACGTCGGCGGAAACTTACACGTTATTGGACCTTCTACTGCGCCGATCAGCTTAACATGTTAATTGTTTCGTTCATATAAGTTACATTCTTGCAAATTTTCAGGTAAATTTGTCCATCCTTTCTAGGTGTGGCAATTTCAGTGACGAGTAGTTTACATCGATGCATTCAGTGTCTCTGGTGATGCCTCAGAAGTGTTTGAAGAGTGAAAATGATGCGAACACATTATCCATGTGTACACTTCGACATACAAAATGTCCCACTGTTTTCTTCTGTAGAAATATTTCTTTACTCCAGTCAATTTCTTTATTGATTCCGCCCACAGTTATTAAAAGTTCTTCCTTTAGTCCTGAAACGGTGAATGTTTCTGTAAAGAAATTGCTTTAAGAAAAAAAAAAAAAAAACCCTTAAAAAAACTTTTAAAAACCTTTAAGATAAGAAAAATGTGGCTCACATTTGGTATGTCCTGAGCTGGATATTATCATTCTTGTCTTTCTTGATGACTCCCTTCTACCTCTCTCTCTCTCGCTCTTAGGATAACTCGGAAATTTTTTTTTTTTTTTTGGCTGGTGCAGTATAAGCCCCAGGCTTCCTTGCATCATATAGCTAATAATAATAATAAGTCCGCAAGTAGAATTCTACCAGGTTCATATCTAGAGATCACAAGTTCTAGAGCTCATTTCCGAAACGTTCGAGTCTAGATGGTGGTCCAGAAGCTTGCCTGAAATAGTTTGGACAAAACTCAGCTGTGAAAATTCTTGCTGAGAAAACAGTACTGCGCATACATATTTTTACTTAAGAAATATGTATGGACATACTGAAGAAATGGAATAAACGTTCAAAGAACTGACATTTTAGAGAAATCGGATAAGTTGTACAAAGAAAAGGCGTTTACAGTTACCGTATAATCCATAAAAAGGCTTCAACAAAACAAGTTGATAAACCACACTGAGCATTTTTGATGTACAATTGAAATTCCATTATTTTATACGATTTTTCCCATGCTCGCATATACATACGCTTCTTGCTGATGTAAGCATTCATATGAAAAAAAAAAGGTGTCATATTAGGACCACCCGAGAACTAACTCCATCTGTCCACGTGTAATATGTCCATAAATTGCGTTCATTCTCTAGTCGCGTTGCCATTTTGTGCTGGACTGAAAACCCGAGCTTCCCGGGGTGAGAGGAATGTTATTAACCACGCCTGAGACCGACTAACTGAACTATGCAGTGAAAAAAGTCCATTAATGTACCTTGCATCATTGACGGGATTTGAAGTGGGAAGGTCCCCTTTTCCACCACGCGCGGGCATTCAGATGCAAAATAATTATGTCTGTAATGATGAAAATGCTTGTTAGAACAGTTGAATTATTTTCCAGAAAAAAAAAAAAAAAAAAAAAAATGAATGGTGAACGTGAAAAATGAAAGAGAAGTTGACTCGTCTGTCTTTATTACTCTCACCGAGGGATTAGTGTACTTTATTTTTCGATGGAAACATAGGTGTTAAACTCCAAAACAATTAAGACTGAAGCGTCGGTATGTTGTGTCCTGCAGTGGCAGAATACAATATACCTCTATACTAGACAAAATCCGATAAAATATGAAGATAAAAAAAAAAAAAAAAGTACCCCAATTAAATCGACTAACTTGGCCATGTGTGTGTGTGTGTGTGTTGGGGGGTTACCCATAATTCCTCGCGTCACTGATGGCATCGAAACTAGGGTTTTCCACCCAATGTGGCGATGATAATCATTATGCTATTGCGAGGGCGATTTTATTAGTGCTTCACAACGGTGCGTGCTGAACAAGTAGGAATCTTTTTGCTATTCTGATTGTCTTTTTACCGACACTGCCCTTTTATTGACCGTGAATTCAATTGTTTTAAACTTGTGTGATTTGGTAAAATCACACATTATACTGACAGTCCCGCTTATTGACCATGGATCTAATTATGTTAAACAGACCTGTTTAATGCAGATTTTGCATTTGTGCTTACGCAGACTTGTCTTCCCTGAATAAACCAATTTTAACCCACTTATGCTTAACTTCGCTAATTACTTATAATTTGGAAAAAATGTGCCATGAAAAAAAAAAAAAAAAAAAACATGTTGCGCTGTTCGGGTACACTATCTTGTTTCTTGAAGTTGCCACCAGGGAAGGTATACGCTAATGTTTGATAAAAGCATCAAATGTACAACGATGTATATCATGTGTTAAGGAAAATCCTTGCCATTTAAATTTAAGTCTCTCTCTCTTTTTTTTTTTTTTTTTTACTTCTTAAAAACACTATATTTTTGAAATAAGAGCAAAAATCAAGATCCATTGTAATGTTATTCTATAGCTTATCATTTATCATTATTATTATTTTTTAATTAAGTTATAAAAAAAGTATATAATGACGGAGCAGAAACGAAAAAAAAAAAAGTATGGACTTTTGGCGCCTATGGCCAAATATCAGTAATGCACTCTTAATTTTAATTAATTTTTGTTAAATGGAAATGACATAATAGTTACATAATAACTAAACTAATTTAATTATTAAATAATTACTTAACAAAAATGAACATTTCAGTATAATTTAATGCTTTAATTAACTATAATAATTAAATTATTGTTGCTAGGATTAATAAGGAAGCTAGGCTTTTGCTGCATTAGCAAAAAAAAAAAAAAAAAACGTACGAATTCCTCGCATTTACCTTATCCTAGACAGTAGTAGTCTCAGGATTTCTAAGTAGAGAGTGAAAGCAGTGTTTCGGGAGTCAGGATTTTCGAAAGGGGGAAAATAAAGCAGCGTTCCAGGAAATAATAATTAAGCTTTAATCATCCTGTAGCAGCAAAAAAAATTACCATTATTTTGAGCACAAGAGGAGGAAGTGGTGCCTTTAGCTATTACCTGGGCAAATCCACGTTAAGTACTCTCTGATGCTACACAGATTTTCAAAAACCAGTCGCTGTAAGTAATGTGAAGTCTGTTGTTCAATTGGTCACAATATCTGAACAGCTGTTATAATTAGATTGAATCCCATGGTGAGGTGGTTGACACCAAATGCAAAAGGTGTCCAATTTATTATTTCCAGTGAGTGTAGATTCATTAAATGCTACAGGAAGGCGTAACTCCCTTGTAATATGTGTTTTATTTTGATGCCTTAGAAATGCTCTGAAAGACCAGCTTTTCTTTTTCATGAGAGTTTGAATACAGTTAAAGTCATATCAGTTCCTCCAGCTTATAAATATTGGACTTGGTGCATCATGACCTTTGAGACATAAAAACCGAAATGAAATGAAATGAAATCCAGCTTATAAATAAATGGGGGGAAAAAAACCAAAAAAAATCCCACTACCTTCAGAGGAGACTTCAAGCTCACGTGCAGTAGATGTGGCAGGACCGCTGGACAAATTCAACCAAGGGGGAAATCACCAGGAGATTCATCCCAGATATTAGCAGAGTCTATCCAAAATCCCCAATATGGTTTTCTCCAGGCCTGTATGCCACGTATTTGCTTACTGGCCATGGTGCAATAAAGGCAAAACTAACCACCTTTGGCCTAGAAGAGAACCCAACATGCTCCTGTGGAGGAAATGAGGACTGGGATCACCTCATGCACGAGTGCCCCCTCTACGATGACCTCCGCTGCCAGCTTATCACAAAGCTGACTTATATACCAAAAGGCAAAGAAAACCACCTTCTGAATACTAAGGAAGAGTATCAAGCTCTCACCAACTATGCACAGCAGCTTTTCTTGAGAAGACAACTAATCGCAAAGTGATAACCCTCTACTAAATGAACCCAGGGACCCTGATGGTACTGGAACAAGGCAGCTAAACTTGACCAGCATTACCATCACTGGTGTGAACTACCATACATTCTCCAAAGATAACTACCAAGTGAAGAACCTTTGAATAGAGACAACCCACAAATTAAGACAAAAGGTTCATATACTTCTGAACTTGACTCTCATGGATGTGACCAATAAGACAATCTCCTAGATAAAGACTGACAATGCCACCAGCGTGCCATTAGATGTCAACTGCTTTTCTTGGCCAACTAGCATTTTGAACCGGGTACCTTAACTTGGTTCACTTTAATCCCCGCCTTCCCTGGTAGGGAGAGGGAGGGGAAGGGTTTGTCTCCTCTCCCCTCCCTGCTACCCCCATTTTCTCCTGGTGGGGCATCCCCCACTGACCTTTCTGGGGTTGCCTTCCCTGTCATCCCCATATTTCTATCTGTCCTCCCCTTCTTCAGTCTTCACCCCTACTCTAACTAAATATGCATTTTATTTTTATTATTTTCTTTTATTTCTTTTTATTTTTTATTTTTTTATTATTTTTTTTTAGGCCCTTGCCACTTAAATCTTAGGAAATTAGGTGGCAGGCCAGAGTACTTACTTCCAATGCAATCCCTCTATGCCTGACCTGCCTCCTCAGGGCTCAGTGTGGGCAACGGGGGAAGTCCCACTAGGGGCCCAACGGCTAAAAGGTCAGAGGAACAACACGACACTACCCAACATAAACATGTACCTTACACTTTTTAAAATCTCTGGCCTTCACAGTGTTCTGTGTTTCACAGAGTACACAACACTGAGATGGGGGAAACCCCTGGGGCCGTTAGACAATGAACACTTTTACACTTTACCTTCAGCTTATAAATGGAAAAAAAAAAAAACCCCTCCAGCTTATAAATATGGAATCACAGTAGGCCAATGTAGACTAGTGGCGAAAAGCGAGGGTCTAGCTTATGGTGCTGCTCTTGAAATTTCTATTTTATAAATTTTTTTGGCTCTATGTCATCGTCCCAGATTATAACCAGAAATAATAAAATAAAATTTTAAAAAATAACACATCAGTTATAATTCTTTATAATTTATATTCCTGGGATAAATGGACTATAACCTCTCCCTTCCCTTCTGATCAAAATAATGTGAATTATTTTACTACTACATGATGATTAAAGTTTAATTATTCCCCTGACAATTGGCAATTAGCCCTCCTTAAACCCTGGCATCACCACTGATTATACTTTCACCAAGTGTTGTGGAAGAGCAGGTTAAATTTATGTAGATGGAGAGGACTGACAAATTATTAGAAGAGATGGTCAATACTGATGGGAATCTTCCTCTTGCTCAGATTCCGCACCTGAGGGGGCATAAATTCAAATTGAGGACAGTTGTAGAATAATTGTGCGGAAATTTGTCTTTAGCCAGTGGGTGGTTGATTGTTGGAACAAACTTCCATCTGTCATAATGGAGATCGACGACTAAAATATGTTCAATTATATAAGCCTGCTTTCTTGCATTATATGCCTCTGCTAATGCTAATATCAACCTAGGTTTCTGTGTCACCTAATAATTTATATGCATCCCATGCATTTTTCTTCTCTGCCACGAGTCTCATCCAAAATCTATTTAGGCCTGTACCTTGAAGAGTATTTCTTAGTTGGTACGAAAGGCCTAGCAGCTTCCAAGATTAATTCCACAAATGCTTCCAATTTAGAATTTGCTGATGGTAACATCATCAGTTGGTCCCACTGTACAGAATTTAAAAACTGCCCAAGACCACTGCAGTCACCTTTAAGAAAGCAAACACCCCCTTCCTTTACCCTTGATGGTAGTTACTTCTTTAAGTAAATCCCAAATCAATACACTGTTATCACTTCACCTAGTTTTTTTTTTTATCTGCAGATTCTTGATGTATGAATAATCACTATTGATAATCATTTCAGGAGTATTACTCCCTCTTGTTGCATCTTTAACATGCGGCTGTAGAAAACAGCCATTGAGTAAATCCACAAAAGCTTTGCTATTGTGCGGGTAACTAACCCACAAGTTTGTCGATATCTGGAAAATTAAAATCCACCATTATAAGACATTGATTCACTGGCCCACTATTTCTCTGTATAGTTGTTCACTGTACTCATCAGTCATTAGGCATATAACACATTCCTCCTCTCATTTTTGATTTCCTAGTGCTTATGTCACACCAAACTGATTCAACATTGCACTGTCCACCCATGTCAACTGGATATCCTGCTTTAGATTTTGTTTCCTAACAACATAATCTCTACTCCCTGTCCTGTCCTGTCTGTACTCCTCAAATTCCAATTTTGCATTCCTTGCATCTGTGTTATACCATGTCTCTGATGTCCCAACAATATCTGCCTTTGATGTCTGAGAATAAGTCCCTAGAGAAAATTTTAAGTGGGGCTTGACAAAGACCCAGGTGTCCAATTCTATACTGAGTGATGCATGACTCAAAATTGAAAGAAATGAACTGAAGTCTTGATCAAGAAATACAGTCATGCTGGAAAAATGTAGGAAGGGATAAAATAATCTTCTCCTGCATTTCTGCCTAGACACAAAGGCACAAAATTGTGGAAGCCTTGTGGATGGCTTATAGGATAATTTTTCTTCTCAGTGTGGCCTGCAGTAGTTAATAGAAGAAACTACTAATTCGGGAGTGGGAACCATTTGAATAATGCAGGTTAGTTACAGGCTGTATTATCACATGATACGAACCACTGATTGATGTATGGATGTACATATACATCCCTACAGGTCCTCTATTCTTACTGAGTAGAGACAGTGACACCCTTTGGTTCTCTAGTAAATTCAATGCAATAAGTAGTGCTGCTGTGATTGCATTAGGTTCATCATATTGTATTGTTTGAAATGGACTTTTACTCAGCCCAGTTCTTCTCCAGTTTATACTCAATACTTTTGGATTTCTGTATACATTTCTATACATTGAGTAGCCACTTTATTAGGTATACACCTAATAGTGTGTAGGTGTAACTAATTTGTCATATGGGCTTAATAAGGTGCCAGCAGCGTGAAGTGGAATGCTGGTCCATACTGACTCAATTTCTTCCCTTATTTGTTGCAAATTGGATGGTTGTCAATCTCTATTCAAAAGAGCTCATTCCATCTCATCCTACAGGTGCTTGGCTGGATTAAGATCTGTGACTGAGGGAGCCACTGCAGTAGTGAATTTACCCATATGTTCATGGAACCAGTTCTGCGCAGTTGTGATTGTGACATAATGCATCTTGTTGGAAGAACTCATTTGCATATGGATATGTTGCAGCCATGAAGGAATGCAGCTGGTCAGTAATTTTTTCCAGATAGCCCAGCCTGTGACATCCAAGAGTTGCTTCACTTATATCAAGGTGACACTGTGTACCAAGAAAGCCCTCCCACCACCAGACTGCACTATTGACACCTGGCAAGATGGGTTCATGAACCTGTACAGTTCCCCCATTAGCATGAAACAGCAGGGTATCATATCTTCGGACAGGAGTCGAACCTAGTTTAGTCACCAGCAGTGATGTCCCATCTGTGAAAAGGTATGACAAGTTGTGCATTCTAAAATGCCTCTTTGGTTACCAGTTATACTGGGTTATATCATCGACTATAGCCTTTCTATTACTACTGCAGAAATCTTGTCACATTCAAATTAACATTCAAATGTCACATTCAAATTAACTTAAAATCTTTTACCTATCCTCACATTAAATTGTATGTGAAGTGCCACTCAGTGCATTTACATGTCTATACCTTAAAATTTAAATTTTATTTTAGGATACTTATAGGATGATTTAAAGCATTTATGAACTCCACCAAAAAGGGCTACCTTTTCTACTTCTGCACTGCAATTCATTCTAAAGATGTTCGTTTGTGAGATTGACACTATGTACTAGCTGCTGCAATTTTTTAATGTTATTTTCTTCAAACCATCCATTCCTTGCTCATGTGGAGTATTTTCACACTGAAAATTGCAAGGGCCACTTCCATAAAACTGGAACAATGTATGGCACACAGAACGTATACACTGTGTCAAAACAATTAAGGCTATATGGCATAAGTATATTGGGCTTATAATAGTGTATTCTGTGGTTGGTTTGTCTGATTGCTGGACATGTTACACTCCATGAGTGTAAGGGCTGCTTTCATAAAAGTAACACAGTGCATGCAGAATATTTAAGATCAGATGATGCAGCATTCATGGTTCCATGCACTGCAATCAGTGGACCTAGTGCACAAAACCCATACCTTTGTCTTTTGTTATTTTGCCAACTAAATCCCACAGCAAAATACTATGACCACTGCCACCCAGTAGTTCCTTTAATTTAAGGTTCTTAGCACACAAACCACTTCTGACAATCATATCAAGAATAATGCTTTCTCTGATATGTTTTTTCAGAAAGCCGTGAACTAGTAAATCCAAAAATATTGTGCTACTGAGCAAACTGCCAACTCTGGTTCTACCTGGAAAGTTAAAATCTCACATAAGACATTCTGATTTTCTTGATGCCTGTTTATCACAATTTAAAGGGATGGGCAAATACTTGAATCATAAATGAAGTGAGTGTGATTAAACACTGGTTACTTTTTTTTTTTTGGTTGATGCTACAAAAGCTTGCCTACTTGAGCCATTTCACCAATATTAACAATAATCACATTCTTGTGTTTAATTTGGCTTGTGCATCAATATTTGTAAGAATTTTGATTCAATTAGTAATAATACTATAATATTACTAGTAAATGCCAAAAGAAATAAGTTGGGTTTTTGATGTGTTAGCCCAAAAAAAAAAAAAAAAAAAAACCTACACAGTTCTTACCCCTTTTATTATTCTCCTCGCTGCAAGAAGGTACTTATCCAGTTGCCCTTAAAACTTCACTAGACTGAACATCACCCACTCAGGAAGGCAGTTTATTTTAGTGGTCAATAAATACCAAACAAAATGCAACAGTAACACTGGATTTTTCTTCTCTTTGAATTCAGCAACATCAAAACTACAAGAATCACTTTGAATTTTAACAGGGAGCGACAAAAAAAAAAAAAAAAAAAAATATATTTTTTTCATTACACTGATTTGCCAATCAATGTAATTGTATTTTAATATTACATTCCCATGAAATGGTCTTTGTATTCTTACTTTTCAAATGCTGCTCATAATTAAGAGATTCATTTTAAAACATGAGACTTTTATTTATAAAAAACATTTATTATGTATGTGCACTTAGATTATAAATTCACGAATTATCTTCTAAGAGTCCTGGTTCATCACTTAATAATTTTCGTTTCTTAGCCGTATTCATGTATGGTCGTAGAACCCATTCAACATCTGCGGTTGCTTCTTCATCAACTGTACCCAATTTAATTTCATATACTGTAAAAAAAATAAAAATAAAAATTAATAATAAACCAATAATTACAACTGAATTATTTTTTAAAAAAAATTATTTCTATAGTATTTTAAATATTACATTCTCATGTCTTTGTGCAAAACAAGGATTTTGTTCAAAAATATTTAAACCTTCCATAGCATCTGTTAAATTAGTTTTATCTCTCTGAGGAAAGAGCCATAAAGTGTTGCACAGCAATTCAAATAAAAAAAAAAAACAACTCAAGAAGTGAGATTTTACATTTCTTTAAAGCGTAGTTTTTACACTATTGATTATTGACAGCTTACAGCTTCTCATCACTATGATAACTAGAAGGTGCTCCGAAATGTAGTTGGCTATTTACAATACTACCCTTTAGTGGTACCATCTCAATAAGGTTTGCAAAATATGCTCTTTTAGTTTTAATCTGGTAGATTCATATCTTGAATGTAAGCTGGGTGAGGAAGAGTTTTCCATCACAGTGTATAAAAACTGTTGAGGTACCAGCAATAAGGCAGAATGCATCTTTAATCAGAATCATTTGTTCCACAAGACTTCATTACTTCTTATAGTCAGAGAAATTTCAGCAAAAGCACCTAGTAATTTCTTCTATAAACATCCAGTGGATGGTGAGAGCAGTCTTGCAATGTTACTGTTAATAGCCATTCAAATTTGATTAATTTTGCTTTCTTTGTGATTTTCCAGCATCACTGAGGATGGATGATGGCATTCTGATAAGGGGAATTCAGTATAGAACCCATTCCTCAATCCTTTCACCCAC
Organism: Mastigoproctus giganteus; assembly: GCF_048544385.1. NCBI lineage: Eukaryota > Metazoa > Arthropoda > Arachnida > Uropygi > Thelyphonidae > Mastigoproctus > Mastigoproctus giganteus. The sequence goes on from NC_143578.1 coordinate 67,807,743, forward strand.
TGCTCTTCAACTGTGTCTAAGATGATCATGTTCTGGGTGACCAACATAAATTTACACTAGTTAAGATGATGTAGGACTGCCATAGAACAGTTCAAACAAAAGTGTGGAAACAGATGGTTACATTGTACCTCAATTGCTTACTGATGCAGGAAAAAGGTCATTTATAGTTAAGGAATTGTGCTTGCTCACTACAACTTACACTCAGTAGCCACTTTATTAGATACACTTGACCTTTTCATGAAATAGGGCACTCCTTCAGTAACAGTTCAGGTTCATACTTTGCAATATAAACAGGCAGGTAGATATGTATGGATGAAAATGCTGTATGTGTGCAATTCAGTGCAAGAATGGGCAAGATGAAAGATTTAAGTGACTTTGAATGTTGTGGCAGTAAGTGGCAGACATGCCGGTTTGAGTAGCTTGGAAACTGCAACCCTGCAAGGGTTTTCTTATTTGATGTGTCTTGGGTGCACTAACCCAAGTTAATTAGTCCAATAACCAAATAACATCTAGCCAACAGAGATACTCTAGTCAGAAACAGCTCAGTGATACAAGAGCTCTACGGAGGTTGACAAGACTTGTGCAAGGTAGCAAAAGGCTGCAGTCGGTCAAATAGCAACCCGGTATAACAGCGGTAACCAAAGAGGCATTTTAGAATACACAACTTGTTACACCTTCTCACAGATGGGATATCACTGCTGGTGACCGAACCAGGTTCCACTCTTGTCAGAGAAAAAAAAAAGCAAGATATGGTTTGGTTATAGTGAGCTCAGAAACAACATTAGATAATGGAGGATTAGAAAAACAGTGCCTGGCCTGAGAAATCCCAGTTCCTGCTATATATATGAAAAAAACAGCATGAATCCATTTGGTATGGGGAGTGTTTTTGTGTGCCACAGGTTATCTGGAAGTTATTTACAATCACAAACATCTCTTCATGGCTGTAGTGTATCTATTTGTGAATGGGTTCTTCCAGCAGGATAATGCACCATGTCACAAGGACAGAATTATTTCCAGGAATGAGATCAAAATCAGCCTATGTGGAATTGTGGAATGAAGTAGAAGAGTTCATTGGAGTAGAGATCTGCAACCATCCAGTTTACAACGTATATAATAAATCTAGGCTGTTTTGAGGGCTAAAGGGGATCTATTCACTATTAGGTAAGTGTACCTAAAAAATTGGCAACTTGGCATATTTTCATGAAATGGAATTAACTGATTAAAATATTAAAAACTGGAAAATATGAGTAACTTTTTTCTCCTTTACTTTTTTAAAGATTACTTTAAGTTCTTTTTTTCTAATTTTATTCAGTCACTAAAACTATCACAACTAGAACAACAGAGTCATTATTACTCTCATACATAGTTACCTATCAGGAAGGTGGTGGAATCTATAATGCTATAAGAGTAATCCTGTATTTCTTTAAGGGAGGAAGAGTGCTGTTTTATTTTGAGTTGTCTTGGGCAATTTATAGAGATTAAGACATGAACTGCTAACCAGGCTTAACGTTTTAATACCTATCCGAGCCTAATATATCAGTGGTTTTCAACTGGGGTGCCAAGAGTATAAAAAAGTTGGGAAACACTACTATATATGAATATAGCAGCTCATATGTATTATTTTTCATTAAAGATAATGTGCTCATTGCCTTCTACAAGTGGCATCCAGAGGTGATCACCACTCTTCCTCATCTGTCAGCTTAACCCTTGGTTATGACATTACAAAAGAAATGAATTATTAGTTAAATATACGTTAGTGCTAATGCATAATTATTTTGTAATGATTTCTTCTACACAAAATAAAAATGTCAAAACATCATTACATATTGTTCACCTCATAAGTAACGGCTTCACATTAAAGCTAAGCATGTTGATAGTTGTAATTACTGCTGACACAACAGCGCATTCACATGCTGATGCTTACAATGGAATGGAGCAAAAATTTTAACTGTCAAAAAGAAACTCTGCATAGGTTCTGCCGTTAAGCATGAAATTAAGATTGAAACTTGGTTTGCGCGTGAGAAACATGAATTACAGTTGAACTTGGGTTATAATGAGCATCAAGGGACCGACAAAATTTCCTTGTTATAACCATCACTCACTATATCAGTGAAGAGTTAAATCTACCGCCTATTTTTTTTTTTTTTTTTTTTTTAAATTCTCAGTAACTTGATAAAAAGATAGATTCAAAAAGGGTGGGGGTTTCCGATAATTACAAACTTCTGAGTGGGTCTCAAATTATTTTTGACAAATGTAGTGTGTTGGTATTAAAAAAGAGAGGAAAAAAAAACAAAACAAAGAAAACTACTTATATAACAGTTTGAATTCCATTTCAGTTATCAGAAATTATGATCTGGGTTTCAAAACCATGCCAGAAATCATATTTACAGAGTTTTTGTGTTAACTTAGCACAGGTAAGTAGGAATGGTAGTGAGAAAATGTTCATATTCACAGAATCAAATTGCTTATTTCATTCTGTGAGGATGAACATTTATTCATTAACTGATATTAAATTTATTTTATAAACATTCTTTCATGTAAGTAGCAAAAACATCTGATGGCACTAAGTTGAGATCAGTAGGGAGGGGAGGGGCATTGCTTTTGGTAGCTGCTCGATTCGCTCCTAGGTGGTACATGACAATTTACAACGTAACTGATTACCACTCAAAATATGGGTTTAGAATGCTACTTTGCCCTGGTCAGATGGATGAGACCACCTGGATGTAAAAATAATGAAATTGTTTTTATTTTACTTTTACTTTACTTAAGTAAAAACAATTTCATTATTTTTAGATCCAAGAAATAGTCTACAATGGAAAACTTTTTCAAATTTTATTCTTAATTGTGACATTATATTGTACAAGACCTAAAAGATTGCCAGTAACAAGAGTATTGTTAGCAAAAAAAAAAAAAAAATAAATAATAATAATAAAATAAATCTTAACTGCCTTATATCAGCAAATTTCAGGGTTGTGAAGTGGGCAAAAAAGTAGAAGCACCAAAACTATGGAAAATTAACATGGAAACGTTTTTTTTACAGCTTTTTCAATTAAAAAAAAAAAATAAATAACGATGGAGATTGAAAACAAATGCTAAACTACATTCACACTGATGTAATTCTAATGAACATTTAAAATTTTCCACTTTTGGTGTACAGAATACATCAGAGCAAGGTAATGGGTTAAAATGCACTATTTTAAAATCTGTCCTACACAATTAAAACAATCAAACCACAAGGTTAACTCTTGAAATAAGTATAGTATACAATACAGAAAAAACTAGTACAATACTGTTGTGTTTCAGCTATTATGCCACAGATTTGGAAAAATGAGAATGCCTGTCTTCTTATACCTTGGAAAGCCTGGGATAAGCTTCTGTTGCTGGGAACCAGATTATCTGGTAACTCTTCCATCCTTTCATTAGCTGTTCTAAGATGTTGCAGGAATGAGGTTATGACAATGCAACTTTCCTTTCCTAACTTTAGGTGACCTTTGTGAACTACTCAGAGAGGTGATGTCATTTCTGCCATTGTGGCGGGCAGACTGGGATTAGGTGGCAGTTACTGGAGTAGATTAGGTGGTTGTAAGGTGATTGTCTTGTTCGGTGGTTATGTGATGCTCATCTTAGGTTAGAAAAGGTAAGTTGAGAGATTACAACCTAATTTCTGCACCATTTTAGAACAACTAGTGAGAGGGCAGAAGAGTTTATAATCTGGTCCTATCAAAAGACTTAGCCCAGATATAAGAAAACAGGCATACATTCCCTTCATAGACCCAAGTAACTTCAGGTGTCCCACTTGTCAATTATACAATTTTTTTCTTATTGTACATAACTTATTTTAACCTAGTGGTAAATTGTTTGAATATTAAATGTGCAGGATAAATTAAAATAGTGCATTTTTAATACTAATTAATAGTGTAATAATACTAACAGTACTAATAAATAATAACAAATTTTAGAAACATATGACACCAAGGTTAATCTTTTAAGGGGAATAAAAGATTTGTATAAAAATGGCAAATCTGCACCCAGGACTAAAGGAAGCATTGGAAAATAGGATGTGTGTGTGTTAATTGACAAAGTGACTAATTCCATGAGGCATCAGTATATCACACCTGTTAACTGCATGTATTCTTTAGTTGCTTTCCCTGTTGGTTGGATGAAAAACTTGAGTTTTTGGGAGTTAAAAGCATGCAACCATTGCAACCGTAACTTAGTAAAATTGTGAAAAGAGCACCTAAAAAGTTCTTCACAACATTGGCAGGATTCAAATTCAGACTTTTCCCAGATGTTGGTTTTAACCACAACCTGTGAGAGTAACTGGAAAATGGTTTAAGGATAAACTTGGAGGGAGGCAGGGCTGCATCTTATTGCCACTTCTTTTATTTATAATTTTCATAGGCCAATTAGTAAAAGAATGCAAGCTACTGACTAAATTTAGCGTGGAAGATGTAAAATTTGGATCATTATTATATTCAGATGATGCTCAAGATAACCAAGAGTATATACATAAATTAGATAAAACTTATAGGGAATTTGGCATGAAAATTAGTTACATAAAACAAAAGTTATGAAAACTGAGGGAGAGAAGGAAAATTTAGAGTGCATACAAAATAACCAAAAGCTGGAACAAGTTAGTAATTTTGGCTATCTAGGAACAATCTTAATGAAAATAGAAGATGAGATATGGATAAGAAATAAACAAACTGATCAAAATTATATATTTGGAAATGTGAGTTAAGAAAAATAACCAGGGACATATCAAGAGCAAGTACAGCAGGCCCCCGTTATAACGCGGTTCGCTTTACGCTGATTCGCTATAACGCTGTTCTTATATTATAACCCGTATCTGACTATAACGCTGTCACAGATCACTATAACGCTCTTTTGCAGATTGCATTTTTGGCATATTTAACGAAATCGTTTCATTTGATGGAGTCGATAGCTTGAAAATGAATAGCAAAACAGCATTAAAACGTTTCCCACGCCGACTTGAGAAATTTTCCCACGCTCAGTGAAATTTTCTCGCACGCTAATTTAGTTTCAGTACAGTGACTTGTTACGTAGTTCCGAGATCAACATTTTAAAAAAATGATCAAGTATATTGCTTGTAATATTTGCGTTATATGCATTTATCCGAAGTCTAGTCATCACTCAGTAGAGTATTAGACATCGTGCGTAACGGAAAGTTTACTTGAACATTGTATCGTAATTAATTCAACCAACGCAGTTACATTTTCGAAGAGCTAATAATGACTGATAGGAATGAAAATGCAACAACGTCTGGGCGCAGTACGAAGACTATAAATGTAAGAAAAAGACCTGAATTTGAAAATTAAATTAGACGTTTTGAAGCAAATCGATTCCGGTCAACGACAAATGGATGTGTGCCATAATTTAGTACCTGCAACTTTAACTGTAAGAACAATTATAAAAAAATAAAGAATTAATTTTTGCAGCGGGAAAGATAGCTGTTCCACTGCAAGCAACTAGGACTAGGCCGGCTGTTAGGATTGAAATGGAAAGACATTCATCAATTAAATTAAATTCATTATTTTAATTGGAATTTTAAATTTACTTTTGATACGCAAGTAGTTACCACATAATTATACGTATGCAATGCAGAATATTTTATATGTGCAAATATTTGAATATTAAATATTTTGACCGACATTTGTGCATCTTTTCATTACTGTTTATTATTCATTAGGAAATATCCTATGGCACCGACCGCAGCTCATAAATACATATGTTACCTTATGGGAAAGCGGCGCTCGCTTAGCGCGGATTCACTTAGCGCTCTGTTTTTCCGGAACGAATGATCAGCGTTAAGTGGGGGTCACCTGTATTAGAAGAAAGACAGCTTACTCTGGTTAGGGTTAAAATTTAACAGAAAATAAGACAGAATAAAATTAAATAAAAAAAAAAAAAAAAAAACCCTGGATGGAAAGCAGTGCAGGACTGATTAGTACTACTGTAATGACTAATATGCTCACTGAGTATAACAGGTTTTATGGTGATAGTGATGATTTATTTAAAATTATCTACCTGCAGCAATGAAAATAGATTAATCCTTCCCCCCCCCACCTTTACAGCAAAAAAAATTAAATAATCTACATATATGGTGCATACATTGATACTTACATCTCATTTCAAATCTTGGTCCGATTTCACTAAGCTGAATTTCCTTTTCAACATTTCTATAAATATGGTGCCTATAATAAAATAAATAAACAAAATAAATAAAACTAAAGTAAAGAAGTATGATATTTGAAACAAATTAACAAGGAGCACAATACTGAGAATATATGCAAATGCAAACTCACATGATTTGATATTATTTAATATATATATAAAATTGAATATCTTTTGAGCACCACAAGATGTCACAGACATTTGTTAGCTACTGCTGACACGTACCATGTGGACAAATCCTCCAAGTGACCATATACCAGAACTCAACAGATACACAACATTTCAATTACTTTCAATGCAAGCACAAGTTTTTAATACATTTCAGTTAACTTGAATCAATTCAGTTCCTTTAACTGAAACATTTCCTTCTATATGCAAGCATTATACAATGTTCACCAGTATCCTGGTGTCTGTAATACTACAATTTGCAATAAAGGTGTGATTTAAATTTTTCATTCATTTTACTTAAGCTGTATTTTAAATTGCCTAGATCAACTGCTTTTTTTCCCAACTGGGAAAGTTGTTCCCCACGTTGGTTTAGTCTGAAAACGTCATATCTACTTCAGAAATGCACATGAACTGACTGACCAGTTTGTTTCTTTCCGAAGTTCATTATAAATGGTAAATAACATAATCATCATTTAACATTAACCATTACAGGCTGTAGTTTCAGATGATTTAAATTTCAAAATCTATTTACAATTCGAAAATTGTAAATCTCTTAAAGTACCATTTATAACTGACACAATATAATAGCGTAGCTTAATTTAATTTATTATGACACTCACCTTTTTATAATAAATTAAATTAAGCTACGCTATTAAAATCTATTTACTTAAATTATATTTCATTAAATTTATTTAATTATGTTATCTAAGAATTTCTAGACTAATTTCTGTTTTGCTTAATTTATTATATTTAAAATGAATTTCCTGTAATTATAAATTCAAATTCAGGAAAGACAGATGTAGGATAGATGTGCGGAAATTTGCCTTTAGCCAGCGGGTGGTTGGTAGGTGGAACAGACTTCCATCCCTTGTCGTGGAAGTTGATAGCCTAAATAAGTTTAAGGCTCGGCTGGACAGGTATTTCGAACGAACAGAGGGGTGAAGTGGAAGTGGTTATTTTTTATTTATTTATTTTACTTTAATTTTTTTGGCTGATGCTGCATAAGCTTGCTTTCTTGCACCAAATGCCTCTACTAATGCTAATGCTAATTTTGTACATTTACCAGCCTTTATCTTGCCTTTCATAACACAATCCTACTAAATTACATTCTTTTATGTATCCTGTTAGATTATATTCTTAAATTTACAAGATACTGAATGCACGTTCAGTAGTAGATAAAGTTTTGGTAACCACTTAATTATTATAATATAAGAATACCTCACAGAGTGGTTTCGAACAGTGCGGTTTACAAATTGAAAAAAAAAAAAATAATAATAATAATAAATAAATAAATAACTGCGTTACGCACCAATACATTTGATATGTATGTATGTATTGTAATGCCAGTATATAGGCCAATGCGTTATGGATTCAAGGCCATGCTGACTGTTGTCGCAACCCCCATTATATACGGACTCTGCTAGCATTCATACATTAGTAATCACTCTAGATTCTGAGCAGCGAGGTTGATGACTGTGCGTAAGCTGTACAAATATTTTTCGCTGTTGTTATTTCGTTTTTAGGAGCATTAGCAACTAAGGCCATATTGCTCCGGGAATATGTGGTGGTCATTCCCTGACCTTTCCGCATCCTCCATATTTGGTGGTGACGGGCTCGAACCCCGGTCTAATCAAGAAGCATGTACTACGCACTGCTGCTCCTTCCCACCTGGCTACGGAGACGACTTATATTTTTCGCTGTGTATTTTTATTAAAGATTATTTTTTAAAAATGTTACACCTTTATATGCAGATAGGGGTGGAAAGAAGAAATGTAATGATGCTGAGTGTTCTTCTAAATGTAAATAGTTGACACTAGATGATAAACTAGAAATTATAAAACAATATGAAAATGGTGCATCATATGCTAAGATAACATGGGGCAAGAATATGAATGAATCATTGGATTTATTCATATTCTTGTCGAACGCTTCTAAAATAAAATAAAATAAAAGAACATGGAATGGCAACAGCATCTTATATGTAAAAAATTATTGTTAAAAATTGTAGCTCTGAAATGGACAATATGGAACGTCTGTTAATGTTATGGATTGAAGACTGTAACAGGAAAATAATTCCGTTAAGTCAGATAACGCAGATAACGTTTCAAGCTAAAACAAGCAGTCTCTATTCACTACTAACAAAAGAGAATGGCAAGGAAGAGGAAAGTTTTTGTGCAAGCCGTGGTTGGTTTTACAGGTTTAAAAACGTATGGGGCTCCACAATGTTTGACTTAGTGGTGAGAGTGCCAGTGCTGACAATGAAGCAGCTGCAAGATTTCATGATCTAAAAAAAACTGATTGAAGATAATGGTTACAAGGATGCATAATTGATGCCGCCAACTCTGACCAATTATAACTTTATAAACATAGATAAAATTAAATTACAAACAAAATACATAAAACAGACTGTAAAATATAATATAATTTAAAATACAATAAATCATATGAATAGGTTAAAAATAATAAAAATAATATACATTAAAAGCGTTAAACCTGTACTACCCTAAAACTGAAAAAAAGTTGAGAAAGGCAGCATCTGCTGCCTTTCTCAACATAAGTAGTGATGCAGCAACAATTCATTATAAAGTACTAAGCCTTCCCAGCAGACCCAGGGCGTACTATGGTACCTGCGCATGCTCCGTTTCCTGTATATCAGCACCGGAAGTGGCTCGGGGCTGTACGATCTTAAAACACTCATCCCTATCCAGGATAACGGTCTCAAACATTACATTAATCCTACAACCCTTATCCCTATTCAGGCTATGATCACCCAAGGGACTAATCCTTAGGCTCTCCAGGCACTTCCGGTTCCAGAAACCCTCTACCTTATCTGTAATTACAGCTCATTCGGCTGTTATCCCATGCCCGGTTTCCCAGGCATGTTCTGCCATGGCTGACCCAGAGACATTAGCCAATCTAAGCGCCCTGCTATGTTCCCCCAATCTATCGCGTAATCTGCGCCTAGTCTCACCTACGTAACATCCCCCTCAATCCAGACACTGAATTTTGTAGACAACCCCACTGTTGTGAACTTCCACAACAGGGTCTTTAACTGCCGCCATCACCGTGTGCTGCTTCCGACCTGGAAGTTGCACACAACATATTTGGTACGACCGAAGATGTGGGCTATTGGTTGCGAAACGCCTGGATAGTAGGGAATGTACGCGATGGAGCCAAGTACCCCCTCCTCCCTCCAAGTACCACGTCCAGAACAACCTTCAATCACGTTCTGGAGTATCCACATCTCACAAGGTTGGCCGTGACCCGTTTAATTTCTTCCCCCCATCCTCCGAGGTGGAGCAGTCCGACCAAGCCCTGCTCATTAAAGCCCTAACTACACTCTTCTTATGACCTCCAGTCTGGGCAGAACCAAAATGAGTATATTGGGCCCAACACATCTCCTTCCTAAACACTCTTGTTTTTAATTGTTGGCCCACCCTGTAAATCCAGACATCCAAATATGGCAGAGTGCCCACCAGCTCAACCTCAGAGGTAAACTTTATAAAGGGGGAACCACTATTAAGCCAACTGAGAACCTCTGGCCCACATCCCATATGTAGTATAGCAAATGTATCATCCACATACCTCTTCCATGCCCGCAGGGACAGCGGACCAAAGGAGGTTAACATCCTATCCTCAAATTCTTCCATTGCTACATTAGCAATGACTGCTCTAATAGGCGAACCCATAGCCACGCCCCAGATCTATTGATACATCACACCTGCAAATACCATAGTGGTGCTGCACAAACACAAGCTAACACCTTCACATATGTCTTGTACACTCAAATTTGTTCTATCTCTCAAGGTATTATCACCCTCCAAGGCTGTGCACACAAAATCCAAAGCATGATCCAACAGAATGCACGTGAATAACCACACCACATCAAATGATATCAAAATTTCTTCTTCTTCAATGTTCTGATCCTGGGCAAACCGTATAAATTCCTGACTAAGCACAGATTATGCCATAGATTGGGGGAACATAGCAGTGCGCTTAGATTGGCTAATGTCTCTGGGTCAGCCGTGGCGGAACATGCCTGGGAAATCGGGCATGGAATAACAGCCAAAGAAGCTGAATTACAGATAAGGTAGAGGGTTTCTGGAACTGGAAGTGCCTGGAGAGCCTAAGGATTTGTCCCTTGGGTGACCATAGCCTGAATAGGGATAAGGGTTGTAGGATTAATGTAATGTTTGAAACCATTATCCTGGATAGGGATGAGCGTTTTAAGGTCATACAGCCCCGAGTCACTTCCGGTGCTGATATATACAGGAAATGAAGCATGCGCAGGTACCACAGTATGCCGTGGGTCTGCTGGGAAGGCTTAGGACTTTATAATGAATTGTTGATGCAGCACTACTTATGTTAAGAAAGGCAGCAGATGCTGCCGAAAGCTTCAGTTTTATAGTACGGGTTTAACGCTTTTAATGTATAATATTTTTATTATTTTTAATATATTCATATGATTTATTGTATTTTAAATATTATATTTTACAGTCGATTTTATGTATTTATTTTATTTGTAATTTAATTTTATCTATGTTTATAAAGTTATAATTGGTCAGAGTTGACGGCATCAATTATGGATAGATTTCCTGACCACAGAGGCCTTTTTAGTGGGTTACAAGGATGAACAAATTTTCAACGTGGACGAAACGGGATTATTTTGGAAGAAGATGCCGTCATGCACTTATCTGGCAGAAAAAGAATCAACCGAACCAGGATATAAAGCTGCCAAAGATCGATTAACCCTTTTAATAGGTGGAAATGCATCTGGTGACTTTAAATTAAAGCCTATGCTGGTATATAAATCAGAAAATCCAAGGGCTATAAAAACCTTTTCAAAAAATACTCTTCTTGTTATATGGCAGTCATATAGGAAAGTCTGGGTAATGAAACAGCTCTTTGAAGATATGGTTTGTAAATTATTTTTCCCTTGCAGTTAAATGCTATTGCAAAGACAATAACATGGACTTTAAAATTCTATTACTATTAGACAATGCGCCAAGTCATCCTACCTATCTTATGGACCTGAACAGAAATGTCAATGTTATTTTTCTGCCATCAAATACAACTTCTTTGTTACAACCAATGGATCAGGGTGTCATTGCCACATTTAAGGCTTTTTATTTAAGACGTACCTTTGGACAAGCCATTAATGTAACAATGGGAGAAAAACCATATCTTTATGTGAATTTTGGAAACGTTACAATATCCAAAATGCCATTGAAAACACGTGTGAACCATGGCTTGAAATAACTGAGAACAACACGAGAGCTGTTTGAAAACAACTTTTACCGAATCGCGCCAATGTTAATTGTACCAGTTTCGAATCTCATATCAAAACAGTTTTTGAAAACATTGTGCAGCTTGGGAAAGATCAGCTTGGATTTGAAACCTTGGATTGTGAGAGTGTGTGTCAATGCATTGACTCTCATTCTGATGACCTCGTTGATGAAACCCTTGTGGAAATGGAGCAGCAACACTTATATAAAGAAGAAGAAAATGTTACATCCATGAAAGAATTTACAATTGATGAATTGTCAATTGAATGAAGTTCGTGAATTGATAATGACAGCAGATCCAAACATCGAATGAAGTATGAAAGTAAGGCAGGCGTTGCAAAATTACATTCGATGTTATGAATGTGTGCAGATAAAAATAAGAAAAAAACTGTGCAAACTAAGCTGATCAGTTATTTTTCAAAATAAAAATACAGTACATACTTAACTTATCTTCTCTTGGTATGTACATACTGCAATAAAAATCATTTGTACTGTACTTGCCAGTATTTTTCATTTTTATCATTTTAGTTTCTTTTTTTGCAAGAACTTCGTATGCATCAATTTACAGTAAACAAACACCTATATATTTTTGCAACTTGACCCATATAATCAAATTGTTGGAACGCATTGCATTAAAATACATAATAATACCTCGATCAGCGCAGTTTTGCATAGTGCGGTATTTTTTTTGGCACGAATTAACTGCGCTATGTGAGGTATTCCTGTATTTTGTAAGTTTAGTATTAATGGCAAATTACACAAGGAAGCAAGCTTATACACCATCAACACACACACACACACACACACACACACACACACACACACACACACACACACACACACACACACACACACTTAATAATAATACTAGCCAACACCATTTTTACCTGCATCTGTTCCAGCAGCACCACCACCTCTCTCTCTTTCCTAAAATATGGATTTCAGACCTGTATGCAGTACTCAAGATACAGCCCTAACTATTGCCTTATACAATGGGATACCTCCTTGTCCCTGCTGGCAAAATTCTTATACATCAATGACAGAATCCATCCTAGGGTTCTGTCAATGATTACAACATCAAGCTATGGTAAATTCCCAATCTCTCTCTCTCTCTCTCTCTCTCTCTCTCTCTCTCTCTCTCTCTCTCTCTCTCTCTCAAATCATCATGTTATGAATCACATTATGAGTGAAATTAAAAAATCATATCTCCAACTTTTTCAGAAGTCAGTTCACATGTCCATTTCCAAGAAACTGCACCACATAAAAACCTTTTTTATGCATGCTTTTATACTTTGCAAAATCTCTGTGCTATTGTCTTAACTGGTCTTTATTAATAAACTGATATTTGTCACAATCATCAAGAAGAGTGACATCATTTCATAGATAGTGTCAAGTAAAAATCCGAAAGATGTAACGAGTCTGGTGTTTTAACCTTTTTAAAAGGACAAATTTATATTATTCTATTTAGCCCATTTTTTATATGTTTTGTCAGAGAAGATCAAGTATGACCAGTATAAATAGGATACTGGGGTTCCTTCTGGATGTGCACAGTAGTTTCACCACATTCCCTTGCCTTCTCTGCCTCTGGGGCAGCAGGGCAGCACTACAGTAAAAAAGAATGATCTGCCTGAAATGAGTTGCAGCCAGGTGCACAATTTAGTAAACAATCCCTTGGTTCTAAGAAGCAGCCTTGCTTTCTACTGCTCACTCCATTGTCACTACTGGTCAAACAACTGTCCTAATCATGTACGTTAGTTAGCTTATTTTTTAATTTAGGTCAGGATTTCATAAGGCTCTATGAATATTAAGTCGTAAGTTATGATTTAATATTCATAGAGCCTTCATCATTGAGGAATTTGACTCACACATCATAGTAGTTAATTGCTGTGTTTTAAAATTGTGGTAATAAATAGTTCAAAGATCTCAAGTAAGTTAGCTTATCTTTGTATTGAGCTAAGCATTTAAAAATTCAGTAGCATTATTAAGGAATGTAATAGTGTTATTTAGAAATGTAATAGCATTGTACATACTGCCATCTTTGGAACAGTGTAGCATTATTATACTCATACCTATTTTTAACTTAGAATTAGACTAAAATCATGCTTCAAACAAGAGCAGCAAAGCAAAAAAGCTCAAAAGTAGCTGAAATAATTTGGGAAAGAACTGTTGATGGTATTTTTCCTGTAAAACAGAGTTAAACTATGTAAGGTATGCTTCCTATGTTCTAGTAATCACCATTAATGCCATATTATGCATCCCCAAACAAACTGGCTTAATGGAAACTTCACTGTTAAGTCAATGTAGCCAGGGTGACTGTATTGACTAAACAGGACTTATACCAAACATAGTGGTTCCCATCCAACCCAGAGGTTAAATATGGACTTGGAAAAGATAATAGAATTCTTGACAGAGAAGGCTGATTACAGTCAACCTTTTGGAAAACACATTAACTATAAAAACCCTTCCCCTAACAACAGCAATAACTGCACTTTCCTTCCTTCCTTGCAATTAATTATTTATATTCCAGTAAGAAGTGCTAAAACTGAAGAAGTGCTAGCAGACAAAGACTTTTTATACACAGCATAATGCAAAAATGTGCATCTGTTAGTCTGCAAATGAAAGGCATTTAGCATGATGAAATATTATGCTGATATTATATAAAAACAGTTCCCCCTGCAAAACTAGGGGAGGGAACTGTTTTTGTAACATGTTTCTAAAGCAGAGAAGTAGCTGTAGTTAGTGCTCTCTCACCAAGGCTTGTTTACTATTTATGTAGTTATAATCCTTTGGTTTTGAAGATATAAATATATTACTATTAGAATACAAAAACAAAATCCAATTTCAACAAATTTTTAACTAACAGCAAAAAACTTGAAGGTTTACTAATATGTACTATCAAAGGGAAGCTCACATTTTGAAAAAGGCACATGCTATGACAAAACAAAATTGGTTTTCAATAATCACAATGGTTAGGAATAAAAATATACTTATTGCTTTCAGTCAATAAAATCAAAATTTTTAATTATTTTAGTACTCCAGGTTTCCATTGATATAGTATTTAGTGGCAGCAGAATAATGTTCATTTTGTCATAAACAAAATATCTCTCTATACATTAAAAAAACTTTTCCTCCTAGTGATATTTATTCGAGCCAATGGGAGAAGAGAGCGAGGCAATTACGTCACTACAAATGCAATTAATTATTGACAACTGCCTCCATAACGCTCACCAACCTCGTGCACGTGTTTCACCGTCTAACATTTGATGTTCCACCATTGTAACATTTTTTGTATATTAATGAATATTGTATACTGTATTTGTAAATGGTTTAGTATTTTGTAAATATTTTAAATATTTTTATAGTTTGTAAATATTTCAGTTAAATATTTTCGTCCTGCTCTTTCGGATGCAACAATATTCCTCATGCATTATGGGAACCCGAAGCAAAAGGCCTTTTCCTAAGTGACCTATGTGAATGCAGGTATTACATAGTGATATGTAATTTACATAATTTACATAGATTACATTTACATAATTTACATAGATTACATAGTGATATTTATTCGACCTTGAAAAGCAGGCACATTACAAATGCACAGGTAAATAATTACATAGGTCATTTCCTGATTGGATGTTGATCACAGTGACATCTGTCTGGAGGCACTGGTAGTCTCCCCCAAATCCACGTTTTTTACTCTGTGTAGAATACAATACTCTGCATAAGGCCAGGGTGTGTATGTTTTGTTGTTCCTCTGGCTACTTAGCCTTGGGGGGGGGGGCTGTAAAGCCACTAACAACCCCAGTTTCCATCACCACCACAGGGAGATGGGCCAGGACACATTAGGAGAGAAGAAAACTCTGGTGGGGTGAATCTGGGGTAGCCTAGGCATCCCAGGAGAGCAAAAAAAAAAAAAAAAAAAATTTGATTTAAAAGGGGAGACAGTAAGAGGGACCCCTGGTACAAGACGCCCATTCTGGTCCTGAAGTGGGAGTTGAAATTGGGTGGTAGGGTGAGCCACCAGGCAAAAGGGGGTAGGGGCCACACAGGGTGGGGGAAGGACACTCAACCACCCCAGGTGGTAGGAATAAAAGAACATAGGGAAAGATTCTTTTGGTGGACGTGCTTTTTGCAGCTCTGTCCCACACTTGCCTGGGGGTTTACCTAATGGCCAGTGTCAGCATTCCACACCATGCCAGCTAGGAAAAACTACAGCATGGTCTCAGCTTGGACAGACTGATGGCTATGCATGCCCTCAGGGACCCACATAGCCATCAGTCTGTCTGGTGAAGAGGCGTAG
Source organism: Mastigoproctus giganteus (assembly GCF_048544385.1). Classification (NCBI taxonomy): domain Eukaryota; kingdom Metazoa; phylum Arthropoda; class Arachnida; order Uropygi; family Thelyphonidae; genus Mastigoproctus; species Mastigoproctus giganteus. The sequence goes on from NC_143578.1 coordinate 67,823,688, forward strand.
ACAGAACATGCAATCAATAATAACTTTCATTCACTCAACATTCACAAAATTTTACTTTTTTATAGTTTTTTCTTACACTTTCTATTTTCTTTTATATATGAGATTAGATATCGATCAGTGTGATTCAATAGGTGTGTCTTTTATGTAGAAAAGATTTACCTTACTCCGTCATACCTCTACATATTATGTCGAAAAGTGTGCACGGGGGTTAGCAAGCAGGGGGTAGAGCTGCCTAATGATACATTAAAATAATCCTTTCACAAATTATAAAAATATATTAATTATAGATTTCTTAAACATTCCAAGTGGTGTTATAAATTGTTCCAAGTGAACATAAACATTGTATACAAAATTATCTACCTGAATGATATACAATCATCTTGATTAGCAAATGTAATTATTCTTTTACTATCTTCTTTAGGGACGGGAAAAAGATACTTTAAAATGTTCATAACCTGCAAAACAAAATAAGAAAGGTGAACAGTGATTATTTAATCATAATTTTAAATAATTAATTTCACTATTAATATTATGATAAAAAATACAAAGGAACAAAATTAAAAGTTCATAGTAAGCACACTGGTCAAAACAATCAGGAGATCACAGTATGTGCAAACAATGCTTGCTTAAATATGATGACATATATACCTCATGATGAAGTCAAAGCTAAGCTCCAATCACTATGTTGAAAATGTTCAAAACAATTCCAGAGTGAACAGTAATTACAGCTTTAATATAATGTGACACTTCAGAAGCAAAGTGCTGTGATCTTGTAGGAATTGTTTTTATGACCACTATAGATGGCATGTGCATGGACAGCAATTTTACTCCGGTGTTTGTCTCCCTCCCATAAACTGCCAAACATGCTTTGCATCTGTGATACATTGATAAAACCAGGGTATCAATAAACTGTTGCAGAACTGGTCACCACTCCAATGTAAGTACTATTTCCAGCTGATTAAGTATCACTTGACAGTCTGGATGAGCTGTAATATGTCCTAGAGTGTTTCAAATATGTCCAAAGGGATTCAAATTGACGGAGCAAGTAGGTTAATTCAGACAGATGATAATCAATGTTATTGTTGACCAGCTGTACCACAAGGGGACCAAGCATTGTCATCCATTAAAATATTCTTTTTACCTACAGCACCAGCATAGGGAGGGACCACGAGTCATATGACCTTATTTCTATACTTGCGTGCAGTAAGGTTACATTCCAGATGATGATGTGTAGATACATATGACCACAGAGACTAATGGCACCCCACACCAGCAATCCACTTCTACCAAACTGGCTGTTCCTGTATATACACACAATTGTTTCAGGTTCCTCTTTCACATCACACTAGATCCAAAGAGAATCTCATTACAGATTGTACCTGGACTCATCCATGGAGAGCACCCAGCTTCATTCCTTGTCAATACAATTATGATGTCAGGCACTCAACAGAACACACACTTTCAAATGGCCTGACTTGACACTTGTGTTCCTGTCACTGATGCAAAGCATCTGAGTAGCCTTCAAGTGTCAATTGCAATGAGCAATTGGTATTTTATACCTGTAGCTTTGATTTGTTGCGATTTATTCTCATATAATATTCTTCTTACCCTCTAGTTGCTGCTTTTAAATGTATTTATTGTTGAAGGCACAAATTGCCTTCAATTCATATTTAGCTTGTATATTTGACTTTCACTCACTAGTAAGAGCACTCGAGATCTTCCCCGGCGTCATTGATCATCTGATTCTGGAAATCTATAAATGGCCTGGATTTCTTGGAACCAATTCCAACAACTTCCTGATGGCACTCAAATAGTAAACTTGGACAAATCAATTTGAGATGACATTCTCAGATGCTTCACTACGAAGTGCATTGTCTTTGCAGCTGTAGTTCATGAATGGGATGTAATTACATTGTGGTTGAGTATTTAATGAAATAGTTACATGCCTGAATTTGCAAGTTTTTGCCTTGTACAGTGGTACCTTGGATTACGAGTAACTTGGTATGCGAGTGTTTTGCAAGACAAGCAAAAATTTTTAATAAATTTTAACTTGATAAACGAGCGAGGTCTTGCAATACGAGTACAGTCAGTTCTCGTATAACACGTGTTTACACTACACGAATTCGATCATACACGATTTATAAATAGGGGAACGATATCTTATATAACACGAACCGAATTCGCTTATGCACAATTAGCCTTTGTGTTTACAAGAAATGGCAGTCGAACGCAGAATCATCCCAACCGAACGCAACTCGATAGGAATGAAGAGAAGATTTTGAAAATGTATTTATGGTTTTTTATATCAGTGAAGGGGAAACACATTTCACCATAATAACGTAAAAACCAACAATTCCAGCTAGTATAATCGCAAATGCAATTAGATCGAGTTTACTACCAGTTTATAACAGATTCCACTAGCAGGAACGCAACTGGAAATTGTTTTTATTGTTTTATGGTAGTAACCCCTAGAAATGTGCTTTAGTAAAATGTGAGGTGTTAATAGTGTATCTCCGAATTTATGGTGTTGTTTATTCAGTTGCTACACGCGGGCAGCTTTGTTTATGTGTATCAAGCGTGCCTCCTCGTTTTGTAATTGTGCGAGCGATGAATCTGATTTCCGTGAAATCCTCAAAAGGAGGCAAAAGCAAGCGTCATTGGAAAGATTCCTTGTTAAAGTCGCACAAAAAGAAAAAATCAACAGATAGCAGTGATTCCGTTAGAGACAGTGAAAGTCGTCCTACCCAATAATTAATAAATTCGATTGCTTTATGTATATTACATTTAAATATTAAAAATATAAAAAGGTATGTATTTTGTATTAATCATTTTTACAGTATATGAATATTTTTGAGTTTTGGAACAAATCATCTGGGTTTCCATTATTTCTTATGGGGAAATTCGCTTTGATATACGAGTGCTTCGGATTACGAGCACGTTTCCGGAACGAATTATGCTCGCAAACCAAGGTACCACTGTATTTGTTTGCTATTATCATGGCCACAATGGATATCAATAAGGTGACTTCCAATAAATTGTGATGATCCCTTTCTTTTTCTTTCTTTCTTTCTTTCTTTTTTTTTTTTTTTTTTTGCTGGCACAGCAAAAACCTATGGTTATACTTGAATTTAAAGATAAGGAATAAAACTTTTTGTAATTAGAAAATAGATCTACACCTCAATTATAAAATATAAATCTTATTGCAAAAATATTTAAAAAAATACAACTTTCAGATAATATTTTAAAATATTACCGTATTTCCCCACATATAAGACGCACCTTAATTTTGGGGCCCGAAATTTGAAAAAAAAAAATGTACATAAAGTTATTGAACTCAAGTTTTATTCATCATAAAATTCATACAACTCCTTATCACTGTCAAAACTCCCATCCCTTAGCTTGTCCTCATCTGTGTCTGATGACGAATCACTGTCTTCATATATTGCCTCGTCCTCAGTTCCATCTATGGCATTTGAAATGCCACACTTCTTAAATGACTTGACAACGATCTCAATCTTGATATTATCCCAGGATCTTTTCACCCAGGTACAAACTTCTCCTATAGTTGGTTTCTTCACTCTTTCTGTTGGTGTCAAATTGTCCCCAGAAGACTTCATCCATTGGTTCCATTCGTCTCTCATGGCAGCTTTGAAGGGTTTGTTAATGCTGACATCAAGTGGTTGGAGCTGGGATGTCAAGCCTCCAGGTATGACGGCAAGTTTTGTTTTATGCTCTGCAGCAATCTTCTTTGTGTTTTTTGTTATGTGTGCCCTAAACTGATCAAGCACCAATAGGGCAGGTTTGCATAAGAGCCCACCTGGTCTCCTGCTCCAAACCTTCTCAAACCAGATCTTCGTCCCATCCTGATCCATCCAACCCTTGTCATGAACGTGGACAATCACTCCTTGAGGAATGTCTTCTTTTGGAATTGTTTTGCGTTTGAAAATCAGCATAGGAGGCAGCTTGGTTCCGTCGGCACAACAAGCTAGAACAACTGTATAATGGCTCTTTTCATGTCCACTTGTCTTCACAGTTACAGTTTTCACCCCCTTCTTATCAACAGTTCTGTTACCTGGGACATCAAATTGAAGGGGTACTTCAATTTGATGTCCCAATAGGGCAGGTTTGCACAAGAGCCCACCTGGTCTCCTGCTCCAAACCTTCTCAAACCAGATCTTCGTCCCATCCTGATCCATCCAACCCTTGTCATGAACGTGGACAATCACTCCTTGAGGAATGTCTTCTTTTGGAATTGTTTTGCGTTTGAAAATCAGCATAGGAGGCAGCTTGGTTCCGTCGGCACAACAAGCTAGAACAACTGTATAATAGCTCTTTTCATGTCCACTTGTCTTCACAGTTACAGTTTTCACCCCCTTCTTATCAACAGTTCTGTTACCTGGGACATCAAATTGAAGGGGTACTTCGTCCATATTTGCAATCTGTCCCAACTCAAACTGATGTGTCTTCCGACATTGAATGACAAAACAATGAAATTCAAGGACCTTCTGCTCATAGCTTTCAGGCATCTTTTGGGCAAGTCTGGTGCGTGTACACATGTTTAGTCCATTCCGTTTCATGAACCTGAAGCACCAATTGTGTCCTCCTTTGAAATCAGTAACTTCTTTTTCATCAGCAATTCTTCTTGCCTCATGCTGAACCATCTTTGTGGACACAGGAATTCCAATTGCCCTTTGATCCTCAATCCATATCTTCAATTCCCTCTCTAAATCAGGCTATTTTGCTGACTTGCCTCTAATGGCCTTCTTCTGCTGTGTCGTTTTCAGTAGGGATTCTTCTCGTAGCCAGTCTCGGATTGTTTTCTCAGTTGGAGGAGGACCAAACGTACGTTCAGCAGCACGATTTCCATTCACTTTTGCAAACTGGATCACTTTTAACTTGAATTCAGCACTGTACGAAAATCTTTTCTGAGCCATTTCTGAGCAGAACGTGGCAAAACGCAACCTAATATACCAGTAACAAGTGCGAAACAATGAGCGCAAAGACAACAAGCACGAAAAAGCAGGAAATGCAAGTAAAAAAATCTACAATCACTGTATAAGACGCACCCAGTTTTTAGACCCCAAATTTTTTGAAAAAAGGTGAGTCTTATACATGGGGAAATACGGTATATAATTTCCATATAAAAATATAAAAGAAAAACTACCATCTTCAGTAGTACTTAAATACTGAAAACATAATACTTAATACTATTAGTAACAAACTGTTTTTTAATATTCCTTTTCATTATAACTGGAGCAACTAATTGTTTTTTCTGAAAGATACTGAGTAAGAAAGAAAAACTACAAGGCATGCACACCTCTTCCATCAAGCCATCTTTTTTCCCAATATTCTTCCTCCAAAATAATTGAGACTTAATCCATTTATTTCTTAATTCTAGCAATTTTTCCAAGGAAACATCATCATTAATGCTAATATTTCAGATAAACTGTTTTAACTCTGCCCAAAAATATTCAATGCATTGATATTGCAGTGATATGAACCTAATACCAAAATAATTTTAAAGAAACCCTCTCTTTTTCAGCCATTGTATCAAATGTGTATATCCTTATACAGAGGAGTATTTCTTTTAACAAATTATAAAAATTCAACTTTTACTTATTGATTTGCTGAAGGGTATATCATTCCTAGCTGCCAACCAATCCATTATTTCCTGTTTTCTGACGATTTTGGAAATTTGTTTAGCTGAACACAATGATAATGCACATTGTTAATTATTATGACAGCATTTTCTGGTATATTATTGCAAAAGCTTCTCACCTCTTGTGAAACAAACTACCTATAATTGAGATTATTATATATATTTTTTAACTTTCTAAGGAATTTTAAGACAACCACTTTGTTTTTAATCCAAGCACTATTGTCTATGGTACTGCTCACCATACTGCCATAACTATCAGGGAGGTGGTCACTGTTTTCTGAAGTAGAAGATGAACAGAGTCTTGGGTCTTCTTTTCAATTTGTTGTCCCACCCCTCATTCCTATTATGCAGCCCACAATTTCACCCCCATGACTTGAGCTTTGTTTGACTGGAGTGGAAATCCTCTGGAAGTGGGCACCTAGTGCTAACTCCCATAGACTAACTTGGGTGACCCTAAACTTTTTAACTGTGCTACCCATAAAAAACTGACATCAGCAGATCAGTGTCTTCTGACCCCCAGGTAGAAGATGAACAGAGTCTTGGGTCTTCTTTTCAATTTGTTGTCCCACCCCTCATTCCTATTATGCAGCCCACAATTTCACCAGCTATAACTCAGCACCTAATCACTGTATGGGCTTGTTGCACCCACCACTCTTCTCAGTAGCTTCTCCTACCAGCTACACTATTCAAACCCTGGTAACCTGGATTCTCGATAATCTGCCTATCTACCACATATTGACCAACTGAAAACATCCAATGCTGAAGCAGAGCTCCACACATTTCTTGTGGTAGGAGACACAAGAACAAGGCTTGAGTTATCAGATGATGGCAACCCCAGTGACCACAACCATGCCCTGCAACAAATAAGAAAACTATGATGACATTTGCCCACTGTGGCACTAAATTCCCCACTCCCAGCCTTACAAGTAAAAAAGCTACACAACTAGATCCTGGCCAAAATTCTGAGTTGAATACTTCCATCACAGGAAACCAACCCCCAACAGGAGATACCACTCTGGCACAAAGGCTACAACTTGAGGAAGTTCTTGCAATTCAATCAAACTGTATTACAGCATCAGTCAGATTGCAGATTATACAAATATGGATATGGATAATATACATCCAGAATGAAAAAAATCAACACAAAGCTTGAAGCCCAACTTGAAAATATTGAATAAACAAACCAAATGCAACAGCACTGAGGAATCAACCTATTCCTGAGCAACAAGCTCCAAAGGCAAAGACCGAGACAGAACTTAAACAGAACCTTGTTGTTCATAAACCACTGGAGGAATCAACCAAGACAATTAGTGAGGCCATTAAAGAATGCCCTCAAAAAAATTGTCAAATTGCCATTAAAGAATACCTTCACAAAACACATCAAGACAAACATTAAAAGGCTAAAGTTAACTCCATTAGAAAAATTAGAAACTGGAGTAATAGTAAAAACCACAACCAAAGCAGATGTGCAAATGTTCCTCTAAAACCCATCAGTTTCTGACTTATTAGGCCTTGACTGGAAATTCTGAAGCCAAAGGGTCCTACATCATCTTGATGTTCCAAGGAGATCTCCAGTGATGAACTAGTCAATAAAGGATATCAAAGAAATCTTTGAATAGCCTTGAAGAATTCTGAAGCTTTCTCTAGAGAAGAAACAAACAAGGGCTTTACCCCCAAGTAAGCAATGCCCACAACATCGAAGGCCAACGTAAACAGGATTGTTGGGCTCACTCCAATGATCTGGAAGACAATCTCCGTCCAAACTAGGATATGCAACTGAACATCACATATATAGGGAGCACGTCCCTGTCCCTAAATGTTTCCAGTGTCTAGTATACCAGAAAGCCAAATGTCTAATCAAGCAGAGGATTGACTATGGGTATACACAATAACGAGCCCACAAACACTATGATAAACTTTATCCAGCTTGCCTAGCATGCTTGACTGGTCATGGACCAACTTAAGAAAAAAACTGACAAGGTGAATGCAAGTGTCTTGCTCATCCAGGAGCTATACGTCTGCTCTGAGAAAATTCAAGGATATCCACTTTCCTACAAAGTTTCTGAAGCGACTGGTGATACCCCCAAGTCAGTAGTACTGCATCATCAGAAATAAAAACGACTGTCACTAAGATCAACTCATACACCTCAATGGCCGCATGTGAACATGTCATTAATGAACCTGGATCCATCTACACCAAGCCTAGCAAAAACATTACTCCAACAGTGCACTATTTACAAAGAGTCAAATCCATTCTGCCCAACCAAAATATCCTTGTTGCCATTGTCACCAACTGCTTGTCTCAGCACAAACCTGACTGCTGATGGCACCCATTCTACAAACAGTGCAGTTCTTGAAGACTATATTGCTACCTCCTCATTTTAAATCCTCAACAGGCCCAGACACCTACCAACGTTCTCTAGTACTCTTCATGAATCTACTATTGATGCTGCTATGGCCACCCATTCCATCTTGCCAAAGTTCGCCTTCTGAAAGGTAAATGAGGCTTAGACCACCTCAGATCACAAGGCCATCTTCTCTCCCTCTCCCTAGTCTGTCAGGTGGATCCAGCTCTCCCCATGAACAGTGACAACACAAGTTTTGCCCTCAAGCATGCCAACTGGGACAGGTTTGTTGCTGTCCTCTGTTCTACTCTGCAGAACAGCCCACCCTAGAACAACGTGCAAAACAAGATCACCAGTATCATCCTCAATGCCTGTGCTGTTACAATTCTGAAGAAGAATCCTTTTCGAAACTTGGTTTCTTGCTGGTGCGATGCACTTTACATCCTCAGGAGATCAGTGCATAATATATGTAAAAGATTTCAGTGAACTAGATCATCATTGCCCACAGCTCAAAGTTTACACGCCCCATGACACATACAGAACAGCCTGTAACATTTACACAAAGACCACCAGGGAAAAAAAGTGGGCCACAGGATTGACTTAGTCTCCACATCTGGAAACAATGATCCTTGCAGTGTAGTTTATAAAATTGTTACTTCAAAGCTCCCCTGTGGTGAAGCAGTCAGATCTACACTGACCTCTGCGGGCATCCTTACCAACCCATGGGAGGAATCCACAACAAATATACTGACTGTCCCATTTCCTGAAAATGACCAATAACTAATAGAAGCACAGCAAACCATGTACAGTGAAAATGGATCATATGCCACGACAACAACCAAAGAGCCTTTTACCACTGAAGAACTAAATCTGGCATTGGAGAAAACTGACCTCATTGTGGTAGAAATTATTAAGCAATCCTATAACCTGTTCCCTCAGCATCTTCTGGCTTTCTACAACAAATGCCTTGACCACTCCTTTCCAAATGATGGAAACTTGTATTTCTAAGTCTTATCTTGGTAAGCCACTGACTCAGCCTATTTCTTACCATCCAATTATTCTTCTGCCAGTACTGGAGAAATCTTTGAGTGCCTCCGTCACTACAGGACCAATCTCCTATATTCCACTGCAAATCTCTATTCTCGCCTCCAGTATGGATTCAAACAGACCTGCTGTGCTGAGGATGCACTCCTCTTTCTTACAACTGCTTCAGATACTACTGAACAGAAATATCTTATTGCCATAGCTATCGACTTCACTGGTGCCTTTGATGCAGTGTGGTAGTCAAGTGTTTTGTGATGTAGGCAATCTGCCATCCCTTGAAATCTCTACAATTACCACCTTGATTATCTCAACATCAGAACCGTCATGGTCAGGGTCAGGAATAAATACAAGGAATCTACCTGACAGATATTCAGAGGCTGTCTGCAGGCCTCTGTCCTTGACCCACTCTTTTGGATGATTGTTTTGAACAAACTTCTTGCCAGTGAAATCACTCATACCTCACTCCTTGTTTTTGCGGATAATCTCATCATCCTCATAAGAGCTGACACCCGAGCTCAACTTAAAAAGTCAGAAAAAACTCTGCTCTGCAGCAAATAAATTCCTGGGTGAACCTCCATCATATTGATCAAGGACTCCCTCAGAACCATTCAACATATAAAATAGTTGGGAATCATTATCGATGCAAAGTTTACATTCCTTCTATACCTTGTTCACCTTGTAGCTAAGATGAGAAGGTACACTTCACTTATTGCCAGGATCTCTAAATGTGACTAGAGGCTCAAACATCATGCCCTCTCACCCCTCTACAAGGCTGTTTTTCTTCCAGTGGCATGATACAGAGCTGAAGTTTGGTACCATTGGGCCATCATTACTAGAAATCAACATAAATTGGATTCAGTTCATGTGACATATTCTCTTGGCCATCAGCACACCAGCCCTCAAAGTCCTTGCAGGGAAAGAGCCCCTACACCTCGAAATCATAGCCAGAAGTCTACTCTACTGTCACAAGGAGGCACTCCCTCCTAAACTACAAACCTTACAAATTCCCAGAAACAAGAAAAGAAAAACATTACTGCTCACCTTACTGACATCTGGCAAGCAAACTGAAACACTACCTCAAAGGGTAGCATTTACAAGAGTTTCATTCCAAACATCTCAATCACATATCCAAAACCTCTGCCATGGTTCTCTCCAGGACTCTACACAACCTATCTGATTATAGGGCATGGCTTGCTGAACTAAGACTTAGGGAAGATGTGTTGTGTTCCTGTGGACTCCCTGAGGACTGAGAAAATGCTTGTCGAACTCTGCTCTCTTTCTCGCAGAGAGGAATTCTTATTTGTCACCAATGAGCACTATTATACTCACTTCGATCTTCGCACAGGTTGCCTTCACCCTGAAAAGAGCAAATCTGCTCCCCTAAAGGATGGGACATCTCAACTGCAAATCTCCAACATCATCCAAAAGTCTCTTTCCTCATTTACATTCTTCAGCTCTACCTACCAAGTAGATAAATTATTCTGGAGATACTATTCTACAAGTGCTGACCTTACATTTGGCAGCATTAAAATTTAACTCCCATTTCTCCAACCATCTATGAAAGCTGTCCGAATCATTCTGAAGAAATTCAACTTGATTTTCATGAATAACTATCTTTCCAACCTTCATTATTATCTGTTTTTGTTGATCAGCATTTATAATCAGTTTTTCTGTTTTCTAAAAAATCTAAAACTATTATTACATAATACATCACAAGGAAGCAATATAAAAAATCTACTGTTACTAAATATGACCATTTGAAAACAGCAATGCAAACTATTTGTGACATACTGATTTTAAACTGGGGGGGGGGGGGGGTGAACATAAGTCAAAGCTGCCTACATAGCCATGGGTTGCACAATATAAAGAAATGTGGGCTTCTGCGTTTGAAGTGTTCTCTCTAAAAATTGATTTAACGAGGTTTAAAAGACATTAGTATTAGTGCATTACTTACATTTAGTTTGTCCAATTTACATTTGATGGAATGGTAGATTTTCCACTGTAATTAACAAAACAAAACAAAAAAAAAAAAAAAATCGCTTAAAATGCACAGGAAGTTTAGCCTTGATAAATATAGAGCAAAGAGAATTGAATATTCGTCTATTAGTTTCATTTTTTAACCCATTAAATAATAATGTAAAAATTGTACGCACTCGCATTCCTAATTTTGACTTGAAATTGTGGAATACTAGATGAGGATAAGCTTCTGACATTGTTCCTATATTAGCAATGTCATGCCTCATTATAGTGTTCATAAGAGTGAAGTATGCAGTGGGTCCATAAGGCAGATGGCAGATAATCAAAGAATCTAGAGAAATAAAATATGTAAAACAATTATGCTCATAAAAGTTAAACTACAACTTTGTAAAATAAATTAACAATATAAATAAATTTTATGAAAGAGAGAAAATATTGTAATCAATTTTAACTAAGATTTCATATTAAAGGAAAACTAATAGGAGTACTTAGACTTGCAATTATCTAAAGTGGTCGGGATATAAATTTTCTTACATAATTTGTAAAATGATATAAAAAGTTATAATAAAAACATGACATTATTTATATACATATTCAGATTTAATACATACATATTTTTTGAAGAAAGAAAAACAAGTTTTTTTTCTTGTTTAGCTTTCTTGCAAATGGTATTGTTCATTATCTCATTGTAGAGTGGTATCCCCATGGTTTCATGTAGTTCAGCAGAGGGAAGGACTCCACAAGAGAAAGCAGGATTAACTGGGCTGTAGGGAAGCCAACTAATTGAGTATATACTGTTTTCCATAAGCTATTTAAATACAAACTAGTCAGAAGTATAGAAACTGTCACAGAACTTTAATTCAGTCGCTTGTTTGTCTGCAATTGGTGGCAAGGCAACTAAAATCATAAGACATATCATTATATATGTTGTATATTAACCATAATCAGTTTGCCTATTCTGAAGGATGAAGAACCAGTTTCCAAAAGAAAAATCCATGGCAACTCTTGAATTAGAAAATCAGCCACAGTGCAAAATAATACATAAAAATGACCTCCAGCCAACTTCAGAGAATTTAAATACAGGCTTTTTTTTCACATGGTGTGGAATAACGGTAAGCATAATCACACACCCCAGACACTGAAGAATAAAAGGAAACCAATGAACTGCAAAGCAGAGGCAAATTACAAATTGTAGCCCCTCCAATAATCTGTGCAATGGACATACACACACAATAAAATTACAGAAGTGAAATCAGTCATGTGCATATAAAATACAGTAAACCCTCGCTATTCGCGGTATCTGCATTCGCGATCGCTGATTTAATATAAAATGAAACTTTAAAAAATGTGAATTTTAAAGCGCCGTGAATATTTTCCGCCATAAAAAAACATCGCCGTGGCTAAAATTATCTTTCCCGGTCAAAACAGCACTCAGTGGGTGGGGAGAGAGGGGTGACAAAATCGCGAGTGTGGATGTTTCTCGCTAATCCTTGTTCAGTATGTGTTATGCGCTTGTCATGGAAGGTTTGGTCGTTTGCTTTTAATTTATATGCTTATAAATTGAATAAATTTATCAATTTATAAATTGATATGCTTACAAAAGTGATAAATCTACCGTTTTGCAGTGTAAAACAGACTTTTAGTGTGTTAACGGAAGAAAGTGCCTTTATTGTGGACAAGTTCTTTTTTACCCGTACAAAAATATGGCTACGAATAACAAGGGAAATGTGAAAATATCAAAGAAGGTGATGACATTAGCGAATAAAATTGAGTTATTAGACAAAATTTCTAATGGTGAAAGCGTCTCTTCAGTGGCAAAACATTATAAAATCAATGAGTCAACGGTACGATCAATCAAAAAATCGGAAGAAAAAATCCGCCAGTGTCCTTGAAAACGCTCTAATTGCTTCAAAAATTTGCTTTGTAACTCGTGATGTTAAATTAGAAAAAAAATGGAAAAAGCTTTAAATCTGTGGATAGAAGACCGAACTCAAAATAAAATTCCGTTAAGTTCACTCATCATTTGTGAAAAAGCAAAACTCCTTTATCAACACTTTAGCGAAACTGGTGATAGCACTGGCGGGATAAGTTTTTTTGCTAGCAAAGGCGCTGGTTTGAAAGATTTGTTTGAAATTTCTAATAAATATTACATTTAATATTAAATTGTTTCTTATTTTCATTCCATACCTCATGTTTGCATTTCACTATGTACTGTCTATGTACATAGTCATATTATGAAGGTACATATAATATATACATAAACAAAATTTTAGACTAGTTTTTCTTATATATTACATACTTTGGAACGGAACCCCTTTATTACTATGGGAGCCATAACTCAGTATTCGCATTTTCGGTATTCGCGACATTTCTCAGGAACGTAACCCCCACGAATAGCGGGGGTTTACTGTATGGCCATTATTCATCACACATTTCTAAACTTGACGGTTCACAAATATTTCAGGAACATAATAATTAAGTATGGTATTTTCCCATAGCCTAAATTATCACTGAATGTTACCCTCACAGAGCCATGATCACTGGCATGGTATCTGCACAAACTGTTCTTCCACATAGTTGGAAGAACAGCATGGATAACAACTGGATTTTATTCCTATGCAGTGGAGGCACTTGTGGGCTTTTTCCTCTTTACTGTGGACAAATTGGTCACTTCTGAAAGAGTTGCTTAGTTGCTCTATTTTGGAAACTTTGAACTTTTCTTTGTTAGTTTGCATGAAAATTAACATATCAAACACATAATACATGCAATTTACTGACTCTAAATACAGATGACTAAAATAACTATCCTTTGTATCCAAAGTTCTGCTTTAGGTTGAGTTGTTTTGAATAAGTAACAAAGCAGTACAATTTCATCATTGCCGTAAACTTTTTTTTTTTGTTTTTTTTTAAATGAAAACCTCAAACATGAGAGGTATTAGAACCTATAGTACTTAGTGCCGTGCAAAGACTGATGGTTGAGATGATGAAAGATGTCTGTTGACATTAGACTTGAACTTCTGTAGATTGTAATTTTCAGGAAATATATATGAAGAAGAAAAGTTGATTCTGTGAGTATGAAATTGGATAGGAAAAGGATATTGATTGGGTGCGGCACATGTTCGGCCTGCTTTGGAAGACTGAGAGAGAATGGTAGAAGCCAATTCAGAAAAACAGTGCTCATGGAAGTATCCATAGAAACAGTATGCAACAGAAACAGAACATCTATGAGACAGGAGTAGAGAGACTCTGTTGGAGATCAGTCATTAATTAACATAACTGCTCTCTTGAAGCCTCAGAGAGGTTTTGGGGGCACCATTCCAGATGTGGGAACAATATTCCATGGTAGGGCAGATTTGCGACTTGTACAGAGCGAACAGCTGTTTGGTGGAAAAGTAATGCTGAGAGCAAAACAGAAAACCCAGTTTTTTAGATGCAGAGAAAGCAATATTACAAATGTGCTTATGCCAAGAGAGATTAGAAGTCAGGGTAATCCCCAATAAAGTTATATGACCTTGCCAAGAAATCAGAATGTCACTGGAGATTAGCATAGGAGCAGAAGAATTCTTTTGCGAGAAATAAGACATGATTGAGTTTTAGAAGGATTGAAATCAACTCAGTTATCTTTGCTCCACTGGAGCCCAGCATTTAAGGAATTGGTAGTGGATATTTGAGAAGTTGAAACTGTTTGTGTAATGCAAAGTTTCTCGAGCTGGAAGGTGGAATGAAATGTGCTATCATCAGCAAAATTATGGATAGGATTTCTGGTCAGTGGAAGGTCATTAATATACAAAAGGAAAAGAGTGGGAGAAAGAACTGAACCTTGGGGAACACCAGCATTAGTGGAAAAGTTAGAAGACACAGAACTAACTACAATCATCTGCAGTGAGCGGTCAAAGAGAAAACTAGATACCCAATTACAAAAAACAGTTGGAAAATCAAAAGATGGAAGCTTATTTAGGAGACTTTCATGCAAAACATAATCAAAAGCCTTTGAAATGTCAAGTGCAACTGCTTGAGTTTCACCAAACTTTTCCATTGAATTTATCCATTAATGGATAAAATAAGCCAGAATATCACCAGTGGATCGACACTAACGGAATCTATACTGATGATCGTTGACCAGACGGAAGGTTTAAGAGTTGGCAGTTAATTGATTTCTCCATTACTTTAAAAAGAGTAGGAGTAAGTGCAATGAGACAATAACTGGATGGGAGAGATTTGTCAGCCTTTTCAGGAACTGGCTGAATATGAGCAAATTTCCAAGCAGAAGGAAAAACACCTTTGGAATAAGATGGTGAAAAAAGGTGATATAGGTTTTCAGAAAAAGTGGAGAAATACTATCAAGACCTATAGCTTTCTTAGCATCAAGACTGATCAAAATTCATCTGACATCCTTTTGACAGGAGACCACAGGAGGCATAGAATGGAATGTACCAGAAATGATGGGAGGTGGTTTACCAAGATCATCAATACATGAATTGGAAGAAAATAGGATGCTAGCAGGTTAGCTTTATCTTTGGGTGAAGTGGCAATAGAATCATCTGGTTTTGACAGAGTGGGGGGGGTAGAGTGGGGCAAAAGCTGCAGCCAGTAGCTTTGACAAGAGACCAGCATGCTTGGTTACCATTTGGATAAGAAGCAAGTTTTCTACTCTTAGCCTGTTTGATATATATTTTGGATTAATTAATAACTGCTTTGCAATTTTTGTGAGCTTTGGTGTAGACAGAAAATGAACCTGGAGATTTAGAAACAGGCTATTAAAATATGCAACCTTCTTATCTTGAACAGCCTTAGCACATTTATTGGAAACCAAGGTTTAGATCAGATTTTTCCCAAAATGTTTTCCATGGAACACTAGTGTTCCGTAGAGGTAATGGCATCTATGAAAAAGTAGCAATGTGGTGATCTAATATGCCATTTATATACAATTTAGCCGGGAGTACACCGGTTGGTTGAAGGAGGGGGGGGGGAAACAAATCAATATCATAACTAAACTCACTTCCTTGTATAAATTTTTTTTTGATAATTATCAGTATTACCAAGGTTAAAATAAATGACCATGGATTTGTGGTCAAAAAAAGGAACTTTAAAATGAGAAGCAAGTACTCCTAGTAGTGCAACTGTGGTCGATGAAATCGAACACAATATTGTTGCACTTCAAAGTGAGAATGAACAATCCCAGCCTTTTTTTCCCCAAAAATCCGGAGTGAAAAAACAGGAACCAACTAACAAAAGACCAAAACGAAAGTATGATGACAGTTATTTGAATTTTGGCTTTGTGTTGGAAATGATGCTCCTGATGCACAGCGTGTCATATGTAATAAAATATTAGCAAACAGTTCTTTGGCCCCCTGCTAAACTTGTGTTTTGTAAATAAATCTTGCAGATCATCCCATTTTGCATTCTTTTAATGCTAAACAATACGAGGTTGAGAATGGCCACGAGAGAAAGGCTCCATTGGCGAAGAGACCATCACCAAGTTGCGATCTGAGATGCCTAGAGGACAACTTGACTTGACCACGTACTTAGGATTGTCTGGTATTCTGGTGGGTAAATGAACAATATGTGAAGGTCATCAGTAATTGCAAAAGTATCAGCATCTCGACCAAATGGGACCGTGTGACTAGAAATTGGAAGGCAGCTGGTATTGTGAACGTTAAAATCACCAAGATTATTATCTTACTGTTCGGAAAGTTTGGCTGGAGAATGTTAAGTTCCAAGCGATTAGTGGAGTTGGGGGAATGATAGAGGCAACAAATTCATTTGTGAGAATTTGTCATAATTTAAACCAGAGAAGATCGAAAAGGGGAGGTTTTAAATTACTGTCTCTGACAGGGAATATCAGAATGGACATATGCACAAGTACCACCTTTGAAGCAAAAGGAATCATATAGCGAATAATTCGAACAACTGAGATGAGCAGTGGCTGAATCAACAGGTAACTGGGATTCTGTCAGAAAAAGTAAAGGGACTTTGACAGACTAAGTGGAAATGGGCATCACTGAGGTTAGAATTGAGACCAAGTGAAATGAACAAGGAAGTGTTTGAGAGGTTTAGATCTTTTTGCAGATAAGTTTGTTTTATTAGTTTGACAATTCATGGTGTATTCAGAAGTAAGATAAGCTGGCAAGGACATGCTGTATGAAGTAATGAAATTTTTGAATAGAGAGCACACATGGTAAGAATATACCCAGCTCCTTGAAATAATACGGAGCTCGACAATGCCCCCAACAAATACAACATTTACTAATCACAAGGACCACAACAACAATAAAACTCAACTGGAGCAAGCTACAGTGAAAAAATGGTGGATGAGCAACAACTTCCTCGCATTCACTTCACATTTGAGAGATGTTAATAGTCATCAATACAATAAAAGTCTTTCTGTCTAGACAAGTTGTGTTTCTCATATTTTTAGACCATTTAAATGTCTTGGATTAGGTACACAATATCCAAAACATTTTTGTATCCTTTAATGGCCTGTACTCCCTGCTAGAAATTCAACTTTTCCATAATTTTCACTGAGACACTGTGGCAACCAGCTGTTTACGTTAAAATACAGTGGCCTTAAATTGATGTAATCATATGGATATCTCCAAAGGCAACTGAAGAGCACTTAAATCCCATAAATAAAGGAATACTAACATGTATACTAAGCATATTTGATTTAATATTCTAAACATAACCACCTTACTATTATATCCTGCTCACTTGTAATATCACAGAATTATTTCTGAACATTCTTCCTTTATTTTAACCAGCAATAAATTCATTTCATAAAATGCCTTTTAAGTGTAACTTACCTGGCTGACCTCTAGTTTCATGAACTATAATAAAATCAGTGACATCATTTGCTCTGCATGCAGCGACTAGTTGTTTCATTTCATAATTACCTCTATTCATCCTCTGTGAATTTGGAAATATAAGTCTCAGCTCCTGTGGAATAACCATAATTACTTAATATACAAGTGTTATAATAAAAGGACATAGAACTTTTATTAACACACACACCAAATAAGCAAATATATAAATTTCTGGTTATACTCTGCATGGCCAGAAGAGTTTCACAACTTAACTGTAACCATTTTATTGCAATTGACAGACAAGTGCTGCAGTGAAGAATAGACCATGCATTTTTTGTGACAGCCTACAGACTCAATCTTGCAATACAGTGTAAATACCATTGCCCGTGCAAATTACCCAAAGACCAGCCAGTCCAACAGAGAGAGAGAGAGAGAGAGAGAGAGAGAGAGAGAGAGAGAGAGAGAGAGAGAGAGAGAGAGAGAGAGAGAGTTGAAATACTCTTATAAGGAAGGAGTAAGATCCCTCCCTCCCTAAGGGGCGCTCTAGTCGCGGAAGAGAACAGTCGATGGATTTCTGGCTGCTGTAAAGGATAAGTATTTTTAATTTTTACTTTATTCTTTGTTAATTAACATACCACATTGTGTTTTACAGAGATATTAAATAGGTTTAGTAGCGTTTGTTAGCTTCTTATTTTGAATTTAACTAGCGATTTTTGAAAGTTACAACTCCCGGTGTTGGCACCAATATTGTTGAACTAGTCACCATATTGTAGTCGATAAGAAATAGCGTAACGTATATATATCTCGAACTGAAAGTATAAAGTAAAACTATAAAGCGTAATACAAAGCACTCAATTAGGAATCAGTTAGCTTATTATAGTATTGTCAATTAATCAAAAATATAATTAATCTTATTAAATTTCATTGTTAATCAAATTGTATTTAAAAAGAAATCATGACCCAGACTAGAACTGCGAAGCAAAGATCACAGACTAGCGAGAGTGTTTTGACTTGAGGAAGAAACGAAGGGGGTGATTCTCCAATGCATCACATCTCAAAAAAATGTGCGAAATGTGAAACATTTGCTGAACTTTCTAAAACGAGACATGAGCTAGCCAAGGAGGATGTCTTTGTGTGTGCTAGATGCCTAGAGTGTGAAGAAATTAGGCACCAACTCAGCATTCTGATGGGCATCTATGAGAGCTTGAGGTGTAGAGTAAATGCCCTTGAAGAAATTAATATAAGGGGCCCATCAAGCTCTCAGCTGCCCAGCTCAACGGCAGAGCTCATTCCTGTGCATCAGGCAACACAGAGGCAATCTCCAAGGCAGAATGCGCTGGTATTAAAGGAACTAGTTATTGTGGGTGACTATTCTAAGGGAGATGGGGAATATACTGTACAAGAAGAATAGGTGGAACAGGACCATGGTATGTCTGCCAGAGGCAAAAGTTGATGACGTTGTAGAGCAGATATCATCTTTTAAGGGCACAAAAGGTGATATTGTTGTACATGGAACTAATGACATTAAGAATAAGAGATCTGCAGATTTACTTAACAAGTACAGGTCAATGTTGAAAAAAAGTCGTGAGTTAGGTTTGAATGTGAAAGTGTCTGTAATTCTGCCCAGACACGATAGGAGGGAGTATATGATGAGAGCCTTGTCAATCAATAGGCCCTGGAGAGATTGTGCACGGCTCAAGAGGTAGAATTTTTTTCAGCCTAGTCTGTGCTTGTTGACAGGAGAGACTGCTTCTACATGGATGGGGTACACTTAAATAGAAAGGGTGCCAGAATATTTGCTGATGCTATCAAGGCATCTAGGTGAGTTGGAAAACTGCTAGCTTGGGGAGGATACAAATACTAAAAGGTTAACAGTGGCTGCAGGCATAGGCAAAAGTGATTCTTGCACTGCTTCTATTAGAATGAGCAGCAGCCTGGAAAGCAAGGTAATGGAGATTTCCAGGACTGCTGGGAGTCATAGTGGAACAAGTAAATACGTGGGCTGTGTTAGGGTGGCTAGGAGCAGTAACAGGTGCATGTATACTTGCATGTACACCAATGCTAGGAGTATAGTTAATAAATTTGATGAGCTTGAAGTGCTAGTCAAGACATCAAAGGCAGATATTGTTGGGATATCAGAGACATGGTGTAACACAGACGTAAGCAGTGCAGCACTGGAATTTGGGGAGTACAATGTGTACAGAAAGGATAGACAGGACAGGAAAGGAGAAGGGATTATGCTGTTAGTTTAGTTAATTATCCACCAACATCAATTGGAGTGCATCCAATTGATGTAGGTGGATAATGCAATGTTGACTCTGGTGTGACATAAGCACTGGGAAAGGAAAAATGAGAGTAGGTGTCTGTTATAGGCCTGTTGTTGTTGTTATTTGGTTTTTAGGAGCATTAACAACTAAGGCCATACTGCTCTGGGGATATGCGGTGGTCATTTCCTGACCTTTCCGCATCCTCTGTATTTGGTGGTTCGAACTACCCCGGTCTAATCAAGAAGTGTGCGCTGCGAACTGCTGCTCCTGCCCACCTGGCTACGGAGGCACCGTTATAGGTCTAATGAATCTGATAAGTATAATGAGCATTTGTACAGAGAAATAGAGAGGGCCAGTAAATCAGAATGTCTTATAATGGGGGATTTTAACTTTCCAGATATTGACTGGAACTTGTGGTTTGGTCACTCGCACAATACTCTTGATCTGATTATCAGCAGTGATTATTTATGCATTAAGAATAAAGGATAAAGGAACCACTGGGTGACAGTGATCACAATGTACTGATGTGGGAATTACTTAAGGATGTAACTACCATCAAGGCTAAAGGGAAGGGCTTTTGCTTTCATAACAGTGACTGCAGAGGTCTCAGACAGTTTTTAAAGTCTGTACAGTGGGATCAACTGATGATGTTACCAACATTGAATTCTAAATGGGAAGCCTTCAGGGACTTAATTTTGGAGGCTACTAGGCTTTTCATTCCAACTAAGAAATACTGTTCAAGGTTTAAGCCTAAATGGATGTCATAACTAATGAAGCTTGTGGTAGAGAAAAATGTATGTATGGAATGCATATAAAGTATCAGGTGACACAGAAGCCTATGGCAGATATAAATTAGTCTGTAATCAAGTCACAAAGGAGGTGAGGCATGCGAAGGCAGATTATGAGAAATCCTTGGCAAAGGATGCAAAGAAAAACAGCAAGGAGTTCTTTACTTCTGTAAATTCTAGAAGGAAAGGGATGAACCAGAATGGGCCACTTACATAGATGGGTTGCTATTGATGATCATGCTCAGGTAGCTGATAAACTAAACGAGCATTTTGCATCTATTCACACATGAATTATTCAATGAGGGGAGTGCCAGAAGTTTATCAAATGCTAACAGGGAGCGAAGTGATTTTGTAATAACTGAGAGCAAAGTGGTGGAGAAATAGTTGAAGTTAAACATAAAAAAGGCACCTAGGGTGGATGGGATCTATCCAGTTATATTAAAGGAGGCGGCAAAGCAACTAAGCAAACCCTTAGCCATAATTATGAGAGCATCGTTGGACTCAGGGGAGGTTCCCACGGACTGGAGATGTACAAATGTATCCCCAATTCACAAAGGGGGATCGAAGGGTGATACGAGTAATTACGGACCAGTTAGTTTAACTTCTGTTCCAGGTAAAATAATGGAGTCACTGGTTAAAGATGCATTGCAGGATCATCTAGACAAGACTGCAGTAATAGTTAAGACAGAATGGGTTTGTTAAAGGGAGGTCTTGTCTGACCAGATACTATAATGTGGTCACAAAGGAACTGAATGCCAAAAATCATTTTGATATCATATACTCATATACCTTTTTTTTTGGATTTCAGGAAAGCTTTTAATACTGTTGCACATGGAAGACTGCTATACAAATTGGAGAGGTATGACATTAAGGGTTGATTGATTGATTTTGATTTTTGTGGCGCAAAAACAGCAAGGTTATAGTGCACCATGAAAAGGTTAAAATTCAAGAAAGATAAGACTGGTAACCTTTAAAAAGGTTACTTTGTCGAAAACTGCATATATATATACAGACATCAATAAATAAAATCAGTAAAACGATAAAAGCAAATTGTATATTTCATATGAATGTATATATATTAATCGATTTTAAAAATTTAAAAACTGCTGACACATTGTCATTTAAAATTTGACCAAGTGTATATGGCTTGGTCAGATGGGTTAAAGCGGTAAAACAAGCATTTCTAAAACTGGTACAATAACATAAAATATGTTGAACAGATAAAATGGTGTCGCATTGCTCGCACATACGAGGGGCATCAGCCCTCAGCAAAAAGGAGTGTCAGATGACAGTGTCCTATTCGGAGTCGAGCAAGAACAACTTCCTCTTTACGATCCCTGCATAAGTTGGACTGCCAAGGATGGATCACAGGCTTAATTTGACAGTTTCTTTGTAATAATCAGGCGATGCCACGAATCTTGCATTGTAAGTTACTACGGATTACTTGCCTGTAGTCTGTATAGGTGACTAACAGGTCAAGATTATTCGTCAGAGCTGCCGATTTGGCCACAGCGTCAGTCAAATCATCCTGATGTGACTGGGATTAAAAGAAGCGGATATCGAATCTACTTGCATAGAGTTGGATGATTAGTGTGTGACAACGCTGATAAAGCCTGTAGTGCACTCACTGAATCGGCATATATAATACACCATTGGTATCGGTGTTTTCTTATGTGACCTAGAGCTAATTCTATAGCATGCAGCTCTGCAGTGTAACTGCTGCAGTCAAGGGGTATCTGCTCTGATATGGTATTATCTGGAAAAACAGCAGCAGATCCCACATATGATTCTGACTTCGAGCCATCTATGTAAACTGGCAGGAAGTCAGAATGCTCTGCACGGTGTTGTGAATAGAGATGAAGGTAGACAGAAGACGAAGGATTGGACTTCGTCGCAGTCTTGAGCGAGAAGTCACATGCTGGTATTTGCGCATGCCAGGGTGCAGGGGGCTGCGTAGGTGATCGAGCAACCTTGTCTACTCAGATGTTAACCTCATCGAGTAGCTCTTGAATGCCGAATGGGCAATTGGTGGTCTGTCGTGTGTTATAAAGATTTCCCCTTCGTGGCTCAAAAATGGATGTCCACATGGGGTGATTTGGCAGGGATTTCAGCTTGAAGGCATATTGTAGAGACAACTGCATTCGTCGAAGCGACAAGGATGGTTCATTTGCTTTGGAATACAGACTTTGGACAGGCAATGTTCTGAATACACCAGTAGCAATACGAATGGCTTGATGATGGATGGGGTCAAGCCAATGAACAGCACTATTTCTGGCAGATGCATATACCTGAGACCCATAATCTAATTTTGAGTCTACTAGTGCATGGTATAGACGGAGTAGAGTGCATCGGACTGCACCCCAAGAGGTTGAAGGAAGGGAGAGAGAGAGAGAGTTTGTTTGTTATTTGGTTTTTAGGAGCATTAGCAACTAAGGCCATATTGCTCCGGGATATACGGTGGTCATTCCATGACCTTTCCGCATTCTCCATATTTGGTGGTGACGGGCTCGAACCCCGGTCTAATCAAGAAGCGTGTGCTACGCACTGCTGCTCCTTCCCACCTGGCTACGGAGGCGCCTGAGAGAGAGAGAGAGAGAGAGAGAGAGAGAGAGAGAGCGCGCGGAGAATGTTAAGCCCTCTGGTGCACTTTGTGCGTAGCTGACGAATGTGTTGGACAAATGTTAGCTTTTTTGTCAAAAATGAGTCCCAAGAATTTTGTCTCTAATACGACTGGAATGGTGATTTGTCCAAGTCGTAATTCAAGCTCAGGGTGGAGATTTCGTTTGCGACAAAAATGGACGCAAACGGTCTTCTCCGGTGAGAACCTGAAACCATTAGTCATGGCCCAGGAGTTAAGATGGTCAATAGCTTGTTGCAGCTGTCTCTCAATAACCCTCATATTGCATGATTGAGAAAATATGCCGAAGTCATCAACGTAGAGTGCACTGTTTATAGTTGGAGGAAGTTGTTCAGAAATAGAGTTTATTTTAATGGCAAAAGGTGTGACATTTAAGACAGATCCTTGTGGTACCCCCCCTTGGCAAAAGGACCGGGAAAAGGTGGATCCTACACCAACTTGGAAATAACGGCAGGATAAAAATTTTTTTAATAAAGACGGGAAGGTGTCCTCTTAAGACCGAGGTTGTAAAGGTCTTTTAAAAAAACAAATCTCCAAGTTGTGTCGTACGCTTTTTCCATGTCAAAGAAGATGGACACCAAGTGTTCTCTTTTTAGGAAAGCATCTCGGATAAAAGTTTCCAGTCTAATTAAGTGGTCCAGTGTGGACCACTTAATTAGACCACTTAATTAATTGTTTCTTCGGAAGCCACACTGAAAGTGGGAGAGAAGGTCACTCGATTCTAAATACCATAAGAGACGAGCATTGACCATTCTCTACAATATTTTGCATAGACAGCTAGTCAGAGCAATAAGACGATAGTTTTTTGGAGATTTAGGCTCCTTTCCTGGCTTGGCAAAAGCAAGAATAGTTGTCTTGAGCCAGGTATCTGGAAAATGCTCTTTAAGAAAGATTCTGTTTACAGGAAGAACAGAAGGTCCATGGATTCTGGTGATAATTTTGATCATTTCATAATGGATGTTGTCTGGTCCAACAGCGGTAGCATTTGTACGGGCAAGTGCTGTTTTCAGCTCATGGATGGTAAATGGCCCATTATATGAGTGGAAACCCTTCAATGTGAATTTAAGGGCCTGTTTTTCAGTGTTGTGTTTTAAGACCAGAAACTGGGGAGTAGGATGATGTTAGAAAATATTCCCCAAGAGCATTGGCTATTGCAGTAGTTTGTTATTGTTATTTGGGTTTTTTTTTTTAGGAGCATTAGCAACTGAGGTCATATTGCTCCGGGGGTATGCGGTGGTCCTTCCCTGACCTTTCCGCATCCTTCGTATTTGATGGTCACGGGCTCGAACTCCAGTCTAATCAAGAAGCGTGTGCTACGCACTGCTGGAGGCACCCTATTGCAGTAGTCTGCAATAGTACATGCATTATATTCAAGAACTGATGAGGGGTGTGCTGTGTATTTTCCCTTCATTTTTCCGGATTTTTTCCCAGACCACCTTAGTGCTGGTCGCCTGGGTGATGGATGATGTGAAACGGATCCATGATTCCTTTTGACTCTGACGGCGGATGTAGCATGCTTTCGCTCATGCACGTTTAAAGGCTAATAGGTTGACCGTGGTAGGATATCGTCGAAATATCCCCCAGGCTTTGTTTTGACCCTTTTTGGCATTCTGGATTCCACCATGGTTTTGGAAAGGGAGGAAACCGTGTGGATTTTTTTGGAATGTAGTTGCAGCTGCATATACATATAAATATATATATGTAGTCTATCCTACATATATATAAATATATATATGTAGGATAGACGTGCGGAAATTTGCCTTTAGCCAGCGAGTGGTTGGTTGGTGGAACAGACTTCCATCCCTTGTCGTGGAAGTTGATAGCCTAAATAAGTTTAAGGCTCAGCTGGACAGGTATTTTGAACGAACAGAGGGGTGAAGTGGGAGTGGTTTTTTTTTTTTTTTTTTTGGCTGATGCTGCATAAGCTTGCTTTCTTGCATCAAATGCCTCTACTAATGCTAATGCTAGCTGCATCATTGATAGGCTCCTGACTGACTGCTGCGTTGTCAAACTTTGCCAGGTGTTGAAAGGCACTCCAGTCAGCTTGATCAAACTTCCACTGCAGTAACCTGACAGGAAGATAAGGTCTCCCAGTAATTAGGGTGGTTATCACAGGGAAATGATCACTTCCATACAGGTTCCCCTCTACCTCCCAAGTAAGTGAAGTGAGAAGAGAAGGGGAGGGGAGCTGATAGAAAGATCAATGGCAGAAAACGTATGGGTAGGCATGTGGAAAAAGGTGTTTGTTCCCACATTAAGAAGGGAGAGGTCATTGTTAGTGAGCATATGCTCTATGACTCATTCCCTTCTACTGATGTTAGCACTACCCCACAGGGTGTTTTGCCTATTAAAGTCCCCAAGAAGTAAGAAAGGGGGAGGCAACTGCATTACGAGATCATCAAGGTCTTTCTGGCAGATGTCAGTACCAGTTGTCAAATATATAGAGCAAACAGTTAGGAAAAACCCCACTGCTATTCGAGTTGCTACTGCCTCTATGCTGGTAGTAAGTCGCAGAGGCTGAAAAGGGGTACGGTTACCCACAAGGATTGTGACTCCTCTGTGAGGGAGGGAGACCATCCCCAATTCTATCCTTATGAATGATAGTAACGTTATGCATCCTGGGATCATCATTTGCCCTTATGTAAGTCTCCTGTAAGCAAAAGCAAGATGGTTTATGCTTTTGCAGGAGTGCCTTGATGGTTTCTGCATTTTACTGGAATCCATGACAATTCCATTATAGGAATTTAGCCATTATTTTGGCTTGGTGGTACCTTCAAGCGGCTTCTGAGGTGCTGAGGGCTTACTTTTGTCAGTCTTAGATTTATCCTTTCTGGGGAAATATGGATGCTGCCCCATGTCCATATCCTCCTCAGGAAAGAGTTCCAAGACTGTTTCTTCATGTACCTACTTCTCCTCAACATCCATTCTTTCCTGAGAACTAGGATGTACATCAGATTTCTTCTTATTTTCTCCAGAAACTTGTTTTCTTACTGGTGGGGCATTAGGAGGTACAGATACTGGAGTGGCAGCTGACTGGTCCTTTTGAGCAGGTTTTATTGAACTTAGCAGGTAGCGAGCAATAGGAGTGAATGGCTCCTTTGGTGGTATGGTCATTTCTGTCTGAGTTACGATGGAACATATCCTTGCTACCTTCTTACCTACGCTCAGAAGGTATCCCTGCTACCTTCTGAGCATAGGTTGGTTTATTTGTATTTAAAGGTTTCACCATTTTCCTTGCCTCTTGATAAAATATATTCAGCTCTGACTTAAGTCGTTGAATTTCTTTTTCTTGTTCTCTGGCATGCTCTTGAGTAGGCCAGACGTTCTTCTTGGCAGTTAATGCAGGTTGGTTTTGCAGCTGAACATGATGTTGTTTCGTGGTCCTTTGCACCACACTGAGCGCATACAAGGGCTCCACGACAAACCATCTGTGAGTGTCCGTATTTTTGGCACTTGAATGTCCCGTATGTCCCAAATCCGTTACGGATTTGGGACATACGGACGCACTGGGCAGTTAATATAGCCAGCTTTGATTTCATGAGGAAAAGTTGGTGAATTGGTCTGGTTTCTACAAGTATGTCACCTGAACAAAGCTGTTTGACAGACTTAGGAGAGCCTGCCAACCCTTCCAAACCCTTCTGGATAAATAAGGGTGACTTTTTTCCATAGGCTTCTCACTAGTTGAGTGAATTATCAGGAACCGAGGTGTTGGACCTGATATAACCTCCTTTTTCTGTCTTTTTGCAGAAGTGACGTTCTCTTGGTCTACGATCAAATTTTCAGTTAGGGACTGGGTTGAGGCCCCGAAGAAATTAGTTTATCAGGATTCATGAAGTTTTTTTAAGTGGTTCAGTGCCAGGGTTCCCCACCCAACACAGAGCCCAAAGCAATAAATGTGCTTGGGGGTAGAATGCCAGGGCTACCCAAACATCATACCCACACCGCCGCCAGCCTAAATCCTGTCCCTCGGACCATGAGGGTAAGGGCCTGGCACTGACACGGTTGACCCTCGCAGATGAGCCTAGTAGCCGATTGATCCTAGCCAGGCCTCAGGACCACCCGACTTGTCGAAGCAGGGGCCAAAGTGGTGTATCGAAGCTGGGCCCCTCAACCACCAAGATCCCCCTTTCCGAATATCCATGGGTCGCAGCACACAGCAAACATGCCAGATTCCATTGATGTTAGCCGGGAACCTAGGCTGTGGGTGTTGGATCCCAGTGATGCTTTCTGGAGGTCCAGCAGCGTCGCTGGGAGGTCCCCTCACCATGTACAGGTGCCCACGTCGAGGGGCATTAAGGGTAAGTTGCTACAATGGATAAAGGGATGGTTGAGTGAGAGGCGACAGAGAGTGGTAATCAATGGACACTGCTCTTCATGGACAAATGTTATTAGTGGAGTTCCCCAGGGTTCGGTTTTGGGCTCGTTGTTTTGTATATTTATCAATGATATTGATGAAGGTACATCAGGTTTAATGTACAAGTTTGCAGATGATACAAAAGTTGGCAGGGTTGTTAACGACAGTAAAGACAGTATGCTACTCCAGCTGGATCTAGATAAGTTGGGCAAATGGGCTGAAAAGTGGCAACTGAAGTTTAACATTGACAAATGCAAAGTAATGCATATGGGTAGCAATAATCCAAGAGAAACATACCAACTGTGTGGTACTACACTCAGGGAAGGAAGTGGAAAGTGAAAAAGACCTGGGGGTAATTGTACAGTCAAATATGAAGTTTGCTGAGCAATGCAGAGGGGCTGCCAGGGCAGGTCATGGAGTCTTGTCAATGATATATAGGAATTTTGCTAGCAGGGACATTGAGGTGATTATCCCGTTATACATGGCAATGGTCAGGCCACACCTAGAGTACTGTGGGTGTACAGGTCTGGGGGCCTCATTTTAGGAAGGATATAGAGTTGCTAGAACAAGTACAAAGAAGGGCAATAAGATTGGTGAGGGGAACAAAGGGATGCTCTTACCAAGAAAGGCTTAAGTTCTGTAAATTGCAGCACCCGGAGAGTAGGAAACTGCAAGGTGATCTGACTGAGGTGTATAAGGCCTTGAATGGGTTGAGCAAGCTGAATGCTGATGGGATTCTTCCTCTTGCTCAGGTTAAGAACCTGAGGGGGCACAAATTCAAATTGAGGAAAGACAGTTGTAGAATAGATGTGTGCGGAAATTTGCCTTTAGCCAGCAGGTAGTTGATTGGTGGAACAAACTTCCATCTTTTGTTGTGGAAGTTGATAGCCTAAATAAATTTAAGGCTGAGCTAGACAGGAATTTGGAACAAATGGAGGGGTGAATTTTTTTTTTTTTTTTTTGCTGATGCTGCACACGCTTGTTTTCTTGCATCGTATGCCTCTACTAATGCTAATGACGACTACAAATGTTCCACACACTTTATATTATACAAACCTACTCCTGCAAACTCATTTCTGCTACAGTAGAACAATAGGATATCTTTCCAGCTTCCAAGACATGTTCTAGATTAAATCATTCACAAGCTGTTTATATCAGGAACAAGTTCCCAATAATGTTTTAAATTAAAAGTACATTGAAATAGTACTAAAACTATAATTATTATAAAAACTGAATCAATTGTTCAAGAAAACTTTACTACTTTGTT
Source organism: Mastigoproctus giganteus (assembly GCF_048544385.1). Lineage (NCBI taxonomy): Eukaryota > Metazoa > Arthropoda > Arachnida > Uropygi > Thelyphonidae > Mastigoproctus > Mastigoproctus giganteus. The sequence goes on from NC_143578.1 coordinate 67,852,830, forward strand.
CATGTCATTAATACCATGCTTACAATCATAACATGACCCAAAAGAGATGGCAAAATCATTCGAAAGTAACTTTTAGATTAATTCCATTTATACTCATAACAACTTATGGTGCTACTTCCTAGATGCAGCAAACAATATTTTTTGATATTTACTTATCAAAATGATCTCTGAATCATTAACATCAGTCTAAAGTTTAAAGCATTTATGTTATAAAACATCTATTTATGTTACAAAGGGTGGACCCAAATTCAACTCCTTAGATTTCTCAATTTCCTTAAACTATTAGTAATGGTACCACTAGGTCATATAAAAACAAGAAATGACAGCCCCCCCACCTCTCTCTCTCACACACACACACACACACACACACACACACACACACACACACACACACACACACACACACACACACACACACACACACACACACACACACACACACACAAACTGCACAGTTAACTGAATGTAAAACAGTTATTTTAAATACAAAGCCATTTAAAATTCACCTTGGAAAACTGTTTAAGCTTCGAACTTGGATCACGGGATGTTGTGATAACTATTTTTGGGTCTTCGACTCCTGACCATCTATATTCATCATCAACATGGGTGGTTAATCCTTAAAATGATCAATTTAAAAAGAAAATTTATTATGCACCCTTTTCACTAATTTTTATTCACTTAAGAATTCACAAAATATTATATAATAAAAAAATCAAATTACATGTCCCTCACCTGCTGATAATGTTCATAATAGTGTATCACACTGCATTGACAAAAGATGCTCAAAAGTGCCACTACTGTTTGTAGAGCAAATTTACATGTTTCACCATGTTTTCTGGAACATGGCAGAGACACTTTCAGTTCATACAAATTCACACATTTTTAAAATTAGTCCAATGCCTGCATCAAAATATAACTTATTTCACTACTTCCTTCCTTAGAAATTTTTTTTTTCTCAGACCCAGCATTGTTGCTCTCAGACTTGATACATTATTTACAGGTTAACAAAAGTTTGCTAATGGAAGCACCTATCATCTTATGAGATGATCAATAAGTCTCAAAACAGCAGACACAACAGTGCTGAGTTTTAAAAAAATATCAGCTTCACCTCTTGATGATGTAATTTGTATAAAACAATATTAGCAGTTTAAGTTGATTCATGGATGAAGGTATCATCTCTAATGTGAGAATATGTCCAAGCTCTGATGACTGAAAGCCAGTCTCTGGAGAGACATGAGTTTTCCCATGACTGAAAATTGTCACATATCTGTGACAGAAACATGTCTTGGAAACTGATCACAGATATGTACCCATTTTCAATACTATAAGATTGCAGAGGAATATTTTAATGCAGTAATTGATATAAAAACTTGTATGCTCTACCATGTTCAATTTTTGATTACAGAGGTCATTCTGCTCCCAATGAATAAAACCAAGCTGAATACTCTGTGCCAAGGCCTGGACTTATATGTTTAACTTAGAAACAAATATATCATCCACAATTCTGCCTAAGTTGTTTTTTAAATTATGTAACATCACCTGAAGAGGCGAATCCACTATACAGGGTAAAAATTTCAGACACCATCAGAACAGCTGTTGTGGCATATGTTTGCTAATAAAGGCCACTCACCAGCTGATGAGAAGCAGTATTCCCTGCATCTTATGGTCAGAACACATTTTTTTTTTTTTTTTTTTTTTTTTTAGATCAGACTATAGATTGCAGTGGTGGCCAATCCTGCAGCATGCATACCACACACAACTCTTGTTAGTGGTTCAGTATCAGGGGTTAAAATATACATATAACCTTCGTTATGTCTAATTACATTTTTTTTCTTTCTTTTATTTCAAGCACTTAGTGTATAGAGCAATTTCTTTATGCAGTTAGCAAAAACATTTAACAGCATGTATCAATAGTGGAAGGTATTTATTCCAGTAACTTATGGATATACTCCACAGGTTTCATGTAGTGCACTTTCAACATGTGCAGTATGTTGCAGGAAATTACCCCTGATTATCATTAGTATATCTGAGTGATGTTTTACACACTTCACTAGAATTGGTCCTCTATTTCGATGAAAAAATAAAATAAAACCCTACTTCTAAAACACTTTTTCTGAAAAGGAATTACAGGAAATTACCATGTAGCTCTGTCTTACCTTCAAATGTATGAGACAACTCCACCCCCACATCATATCCCTGCTTCTTCCTGTTGAGATCTATTTGTGCACTAATAAGCAGTACAATCAGTACGAAGAACCAGTATTAGTAATCATTTGATTGATCTTATCCACGACCTTGGAGAATTAGTAACCCCCTCTATAAATTGATAGTGGAGAGAGAAAAATCTCTTCAAAAATCTAGCCCATGTTTCCGTGTTTTGTGCAGAACGGTAGTTTCACTTTGTTATAAATTTACACTCCTAACGAAATGGATTTTTTTTTTTTTTTTTTTTTTATTTGGTAGTTGTTGGCGCATCGGCTTCTGTGGCCATATTGCACCTCCCAAGGTTTTTGCAGTACTTTGATCCAAGCCCGAGGCGGGAATCGAACCCACGACCTTTGGGTTGCCGGGCAGGTACTTTACCCACTCGGCTAGCCCGGTCGGCCGACGAAATGGATACAAAGCAAAAGAGTACACTGTTGATTTAAAATTAGAAGTGTTAAATTATGCCAAAAAAAAAAAAAAAAAACATGGGAACAGAGCAATTAAAAGACAGACATTTTGGTTCTAATTCAACTGAAAAAGATTATACCATAATGTGTGAATTTGAATTTCAGATATGTGCAATAAAATACTTTTTCCCAAAATGCTCTTTCTAAAATCTGGGTGTGTCTTATGGTCTAACAACTACAGTATTTCCATTTGTAAAAAAAATAAAGGAAAAACTATTAAAAGGTTTATCATTATTAAAATATATATATAAAAAACACCACACTGATGGATAGGACATTAAAACCCATGTGAAATTTATCCACCCCCATAGTCAACAATTAGCACAAAAATACCGCCTGAGCTGCTAAATATGCACAACTAATTTGAAGTTTTTTTTTTTTTTTTTTTATGTATTAATTGAGAATGTGCATATCAATGTTAATTGCTGTGACTGATGCATATAAGGATCAAACGGTATTACAAGTGCTGTGCTGTAATATATACAAAAGGAACTTCTTGAGTCTGTCTGCATGTTAGTTGAATTCGGGACTATTAGCATCAAAGATTTGTTTTTGTTTATAGTTGGTACACAATTTTATTTGTTTTTTTGCTTGTGTTGAGTTTAGTTTATATACACAGAACAAACATTTGATAAAATTTAGAGCTTTCTGATTTTCAGCTCGACCCAAAAGTAAGTGTTTGTTTTAGATATGAATTCCAGACTTTTACTTTTCAACCATTATTTATGAATTTTCAGAAGTTGTGGATTTCTGAATGTTGCTATTTCCTGACATTCCAAAAATTATGACACAATGAATACACTCTCAAATATAGGTAACAGCAAATGTGCTAATTATCAGTAGAGCAGTCAGCCTATCATTTATAATCAATGGTCAGATAGTACTTTTACACTCTTCATTCCTGCCACTACATAATCATTTATTTTTAGGCACATTAATATACAGGAACTCTCCGATTTTACGTTTTTGCTGGCCAGTGCAAACTGAAAAAAATTGTGGAAATGCATTTTGCATCCCGTAGGAATAAATATAGAGGTATCATGAAAATATCGTAATGTGAACCCAATAACATTTTTTTTTTTTTTTATAATTAGTTCCAAGTTGAAAATTTCGCTATATTACTAAGCTACTTATCTCTCTAAAAGGTCATATTTATAATGGAAATTGTACTATCCTTTCATCATTATCATATGTTCCTGTTATAAGAATCAATTTTGAATGCCTTTGTGATATTTTTATAAAGCACGTTTCTGGATGTCACATTCATAAAACAATAAAAACAATTTGCACTTTCCAATTTTTTGGGCTTTTCTGTTAGCGCATCTAATTATAAATGGGTATATATAAATAATACCGATAACTGCAATTGTGTGGGTTTTTACACTATTATGGTGAAATGTGTTTCCTTCGCTGAAATCTTCAATCATATAAAAACAAATTTCCAGAAACTTCTCCTCATTCCTATTTATGTATTACAATGATGAAGGGAAAGCGACCAACGAAAAGCACAAGTGGTGGTAGTGCCAGGAAACGAAACAAAATTGATTTAGAAATGAAGAAGAAAATGATTAAGAAGTACGAAGTAGGACAAAGTTTGTCATCTATTGCAAGGGAATTAGGTCTCACTGCATCAACAGGGAATACTATTTTAAAGGAGAGTGCACATATAAAAGAACATGTCAAAGGATCAACGCACTTAAGATCAACAGTGATCACAAAACAGCATTCAGGTGCTATATATCAAAGATGGAACAGCTGTTAATAATATGGATGGAAAATCAGATTCAGAAGTGAGTGCCCCTGAGTCTAATGACTCAGGGGCACTCAAGCTGTTCGTTATTTGGTTTTTAGGAGCATTAGCAACTAAGGCCATATTGCTCCGGGGATATGCGGTGGTCATTCCCTGACCTTTCCACATTCTCCGTATTTGGTGGTTACGGGCTCGAACCCTGGTCTAATCAAGAAGCGTGTGCTACGCACTGCTGCTCCTGCCCACCTGGCTATGGAGGCACCGACCATTCAAGCAAAAGAAAGAAGTATTTATAAAAATATTAAGGATAAGTATGGCAAACCCCAACCCAAGTTCGTGGCAAGCAACGGGTGGTTAATATAGGTTCAAGCATCGCGCTGGTTTCCACAACGTTAAAAGTATGTGGTGAAATCGCCAGTGCCAATTCTGCAGCGGCAGAGAAATTTTGTGATATGTCGGAAAAAATGATTGATGAAGGTGGCTATTCAATGCAGCAAATTTTTAATGTTGATGAGACTGCTCTGTATTGGAAAAATCGAACATACATTGCCAAAGAGGAAAATACAATGCCAGGTTCAAGGCATCAAAAGATAGGGCCACGCTCTTCCTTGGGTCTAATGCAGCAGGAGATTACAGATTAAAACCACTGCTTGTGCACTATTCTGGAAATCCTCGTGCATTTAAGGGCATCATTTCCAATCGAACCAGAGCATGGATAACAATATCTCTCTTTGAAGATTGGTTTAAATGCTGCTTCATTCCAGAGGTTGAAAAATACTGTAAAAACAACAATGTTCCTTTCAAGATTTTGCTTCTATTAGATAATGCCCCTGGACATCCTATGCATCTAGATGATGTTAAATTCCAAATAACATCAGGGTGTTATTTGGAATTTAAAAGCATACTATTTACACACATTTGCTCAAGCATTGTCTGCAGTAGACAATGAGAAAAATTTTATCTCATTGTCTTAATCTTAAACACGCCATCTTAAACATTAATAAGGCCTGAGTGAAAATTACTAAAAGTTGTTTAAATGGCGCATGGAAGAAAATATGCCCCCGGCACATAAAAGGCTTCAAAGAATTTGAAAAAGATGAATCATATGAAGAGGTTCCAGAAAAGATTGTAAAGGTTGCAGAGCTACTTCAGTTGGAGGTTCATACCAAAGATGTGGAGGAGTTAATAGAGGAAGAAGAGAGGGAATTATCTAACGAAGAACTTATTGACTTGCAGGCAGTGATAGTGAAAGAAGAAAATGCTGATGAAACTCAAGATGAACCAAATGAGGAGCCGAGACACTTCATCACCAGAGAGATGGCAATGGCATTTCATGAAATTGCATTGGCAGTGGTAAGGTTTGAGAAGATGGATCATGACAGCGAATGATTCTTAATAGTTAACAGAAGGGTGAATGATATGCTTGCTACAAAGAAATCTACAATGAAAAGAAAAAAAGTCACTGTTCAGCCATCCACTAATATGTTCTTTCGTAAGGTTGAGTGGCTGACCCCCTTCTAAATCTCCACAGCCCCCAACCTCCGCAGCGGCGTATTTATCAGCTGAAGATGTCGATTCCAGCAGATGCTCGAGATGTCGATGCTCGAGAGGTAAAACTTACTGACATTATGCCTGTCTCCTCTCTTTTTTTGTAATTTTATAATTTTGAAATTGCACACTTTTGTAATTTTTCCTGAGCATGAAATAAAAAATTGAATAAATACAATAAATAATTCTATTTACATGTTTGTCGAACATTTCTTTTTTGATTAAATCAATTCAGTGAACACAGCTAGAGAAGCGAGTGCTGCACAAGCATGGGGGAAATTCCGACTTGTGTAGCATTCCGCAGAATGCAACCCTTACTTAAGTTGGGGAGTTCCTGTATATGTGTAAAGCACCTATTGTCTTTGCCATGTACGTCCATCGGTCCATCTATACTTGCTAAGCCCTCCCAAATTTCATTAAATAAAATCCAATAAAAATCTGCCAATTATTATTTCCTTTTTTAAATACATATCATACAAGTTATATAATGTATTATAGCAGAAGCATTGAATATTGTTTGTTGCCATGTGCTGATTGGAAGAATAGATTGACAATTATGGCAGATGTGCAAAAAAGAAATGCTCTGCTTTTTTGGTTGTTTTTTAAAAATCAGTTTACTAAATATATAAATCTGGAATTATTACTATTTGCTTATTATATTAATCACATCAGAAATGTTAAATATGTGTTATATTTCTATTGTTATTAAAATCCATAAATAAGTGCAGTTAAACTCAGTTATAATGAGTGCCAAGTGACTGGGTAGTTTTGCTCAATACAGTGCTATTCATAATAGCCACAAACATAAAAACAAGCATGCATTAAGTATTGATGTAATATGTAAAACTGAACAAGCAAGTAAATACAGACAAATAAGTAAAAGTAAATAAATAAACTAATAAAATTTAATAAAAACTAATAAAAGTAAATAAATGAACTAATAAAATTTTACAACAAGTCTCAAAGAAGGATGCAAAATTCAAACCATGGCATTGTTTAGTACAAATGCATAAACTTATATTTAATTACCGTATTTGTTGGCTTATAAGACGCACCCTAATTTTGGAAAGGTAAATTAAAAAAAAAAAATTTTGAAAAAAATTTATTGTTAATACAATGGAAATTTAAAATTCAATAAAAATAAAACCCAAAAGCGAATAAAGAAAGGTATAAGATTATTACTCTTATTATTTTAGTATTATTCAACTTCAGATTCATTACTGACTTGATCATCATCATCCTGTTAACTAGTATCACTGTCATTTTCATACAATAAATTATCTTCAGTGCCATCCACTGCATTACTTATACCACATTTTTTAAAGGACTTGACCACAATTTCGGTCTTAACATCATGCCATGTCTTCAGCACCCATTCATACACTTGTGCTATTGGTGGACGTTTCATCTTTCCTGTAGGCATTGTATCATGGTTCCTCTGTATCGTCCATTTATTCCATTGCTCCCGCATGTTATCCTTGAATGGATTATTGATGCTGACATCTAACAGCTGTAACTGGGAAGTTAAGCCACCCGGAATTAAAGACAATTCTGTGTTCATCATTTCAGCCAGTTGTTTGATGTTTTCAGTCCTATGTGCCTTAATTGATCCCATACTAGTAGTGCATTTTTACACAGTAGTCCACCAGGATGCTTGGACCAAACTTTTACAAACCAATCCTTGATACACTCTTCATTCATCTATCCCTTCAGTCGTACAGGTAATACGTGAATTCCATTTGACGTTTATATTTTGTTAAAATTTTTTCTTTTAAAAATTAACATTGGCTGAAGTTTGGTCTCATCAGCAAAACAAGTTAAAACTGTGGTGTAGTGTGTGTCTTTTCACATCCAGTGGTTTTAATAGTTATAGATTTTTGCCCTCTCAGATTTACAATTTTATTGGATGGCACATCAAAAGTCAACAGAATTTCATCCATATTCCTAATTTGGTTAAGTTCGTAGTTGCTTCATTTTCTAGCATTAAGAATAAATTTATGGAAATCTAATATTTTCTGTTCGTGCTCAGCAGGCATTCTCTGGGCTATTCTAGTTCTTGTGAGTAAACGTAACCCATCTCTTTTCATGAAGCGATAACACCAAGATTCAGTTCTTTTAAAGCCGTGTAACCCAATATCAGCTGCTAGTTTCTGCGCTTCTAAGTTCCATTATCCAACTACACAAGTTTTCTTCCAAATTTGGCCATTTAGGTGGAATTTTATGAAAGTCGTGCTTTGTTTTATCAGCTTCTTATAATAAAACTTCCTGCTTCCTCCAATAACAAATCATCTTCTCAGCAAGCGGTGGTCCAAAATTTGTTCTGCTGCTCTGTTCCAGTGTTCTTTGGCATACTATATGTGCTTTTAGCTTAAATCCAATAGTATAATTTTGCCTTCTTGATGCACCTGCCATTGATTAGGGCTTAAATGTGTATAACTGGAATTCACTTGTTACTCCAATTACTGAAAAGTGTACTAACAAATAGTAATTAACTATCTGTTAACTCATGGTTGTGTGCATGTGCTGTATTGCCACTTTCAGCTTCTAAGACACAAGGCAATTTTTAAGGTATTTATAAGTGTCTTATAAAGCGACAAATACAGTACTTTGTAATTAAACATAAATTTATTTTTTCAGATAAAAATAATTATGTAATTCCTTACCATTATAACAATTTAAATTGAAATTTTTGGCAAATACATGCGTGAGATTTAATCCATTAACTTTGTAACATACCGTTTAAGTTTAAATTTGCTCTTTCAAAAATTTTAGTGTAAGAAACTAGTCAAATTGAAGCTTAAGGAAATAAGTACAAGTGTCAGTACTTTTTTTAGATAAAAATAATAAACTAAAGTTATTTAAAATTCATGTAGTATAGTTTATATTCTTTGTAGAGTGCTATAGAATTGAAATATTATTTAGCATTAGATTAAATTAAACAAACAACTATCCTGTTTAACCAAATTATACAGAAATATTTGCATGCCAGAAATGGGTAACTGCTTTAGCCCCTTTCAGTAGGTTCCTGGAGTGAACATTTTTTGAAGTATTTGGAAGTTTGTAAAAGGTACACAGATCAAAACAGGAAAAAAAAAAAAATAAATATTAATTAATTTTTCTCTATTTTGGCTACACAGCCAAACAGTGTGATTATTGTCAAAAAATATATATAATAAAATTAAAATAAATATATAATAAAACAAATAAAAATTTCATGAAAAATGTAAAAAAACCCTAATTACTTAATATCTTTCTTTGCAATATCTTCTACATTTATATATATATAGAATAATATAAATGCCAATGCAAGCAACACAAAAAGCTGCAAGGAAAAGAATAGACTAAATATAAGATTAAAGATTGAAGCCAGCATATGGCAAAACGGTGTTACCAACAAGACCATCTAAAGACTGAAAAACTGAAATGGGTGTAATTTAAAGTAAAGAATAGTACCGTGCAAAGCAGCAGATAACTAATTCTTAAATCATAAAGCGGATAACAAACCGGTTTAATAAAAAAGGTTAAATCGGTTTTCATATTGAGTTGTTAAAACCGAAACCGAGCTTCTAAAGCCGGATTCGAATATTTTCTTAGTTAGCCCTCAAATATAGTTTTTTGTTATGCACATTTTCTTTTGTTTGGTCATTTGTCTGCATCGTTCAACTGCTTTATGTTTTAAACATGTTTTTTATTTTATGTTTAGGTACGAATCTCATGGGCAAGTGGCCCAAATCTAGGAGGGGTACCTTTTATCTTCCCACCTGTATCATGGCATGATGCAGGTATACTCATTTATCACTGAGTGAGTCAGAGCGATAGCGTAAAAGAAAATGCTCAACATTTCTCCGTTCCATCTATCTTGTTCGCCAGGCAAGTTATGGAATGCGCCTTATTGATGGTTACCCACTAGAAACAGATTCGCTGAATATTGCATCAAATTTCATTCGTAGAAAGTTTTTTGCTTCTTTATTCCTATTAAATTTGCGATCGAACATTCTCCAAAAAGCAGCTTCACCAAATTTAGCTTTTATGTTTGAAAATACAATAGATTTAATTGGGGGAAAAAAAATTGCAAGTAAATAAATATCATCTTTGATGTTGCATTTAAAGAAAATGCATCAGATTGACATTAAACAAGATAACAGTGAACCTCCCGTAAAAATGGTAAGAACGTTAGAAAACTTTATCGTTAAAAAACCTATGGAAGAAGAGATTTTGAAATTAGCTGCTTTAGATGGATTTTCTTTTAATTCAATTGCCAAGAGTGAGTTTATACAATCACCTTCACCTTCAGAGAAATAAATACGATAAATTACCACCAAGGCCTTAGTGAATGGAATTAAAAATATAGTTCTGAATTATTATAAACTAAGAAAGAAGAACTCATTCAGCATTTCAAAAATTCATTGGTTTTGGGTGCACGGTATTCATTGACTCTAGACGAATATACGTCTATACAAAATAAAAGGTATATGAATATAAATGTGCATTCAAAAGACAATCATTGGTCGTTAGGCCTTATTGAGATTAATGGTTCACTTGAAAGCAGAAGAACTGAGCAAATTGTGAATGGACACTTGAAGGAATTTGGTTTGAACTTGGATGAGGATATTGTTGCCTGCACCACCGATGGAGCAGCAATGAGGATTAAGTTTGGCAAGCAAATTACGCCTGATCATCAACAATGTATAGCCCATTGTATACATTGTCAGTTATAGATGTACTTTATGAAAAAGCAATCAATTATGGTGCCACAGTCTCTGAGTCTCTCAAAGACAATGAAGAAAATGAAAATAATGAAGAAAGTAGTGATGATGAAGAAGTTGAAGAAAGACAGCAAGGCATGCTTTATCAAGCCAACTTTACTGATGAGCTCATTTATTTCTTCAATCTAATGGCCAATATTGCACAAACTATTAACAAAGTCAGAAAAATTTGCAAGCTTTTTCAAAAATCGCCTACCAAAAATGACATATTACAAAATTTTGTTAAAAGCAAAATTTAATGGGAAAGAATATAAACTAATATTAGATTGGAAGACTAGATGGGACAGCACTTTCTATATGATTGAGAGACTTTTGAAATTTAAAAATTGCATTCCAAATGCTCTATATGCATTACTATCAACTGAAGCTGTATCTGACGATGAATGGAAAACACTTGAATTGCTATGTGAAACTTTGCAACCAGTTGAAATTATTCTGAAGGCTATAACCTCAGAAGATACAGACTTACTTAAAGCAGAGTCTTCAATAGAATTTCTGCTTGCTAAGCTTGATACAGCAGAAAACCCATTTGCTTTAAAGTTTCACCAAAGCCTTTTGCAGCGTTACAATGCAAGACGAAATTGCCGAACTGTGGGTTTGCTGAGCTATCTACACAACCTCAAAAAGTTTAGGAAAGAAGATTCAGGTTCAAGAACTTTTGATTTTCCAAGTAAGCAAGTTTTGAAAAGCATGCTGAAGAGATTTATCAGAGATTATTTGCAAAACATTCCGAAGGAGTCTTAGCATTGAATGAAGAAACTGAAAATAAACGAACTGTTCTTTTAGAAGAAAACAAAGACTCGTCTAGTTCCGATGTTGGAGATACACTCATGTGAGAGTATGATAGTGTAATAAAGAGATTAACTGAATAGCCTTCAAAATATCCGAGTGAATTGGAAATCAGCAAAGAATTTAAAATTTTGGAGGCAACTAGCAGTAGAAGTGAAAAGCTGGATAAAGTTTATAGAGCACTGCTGACCATTAAACCAACAAGTGTCCAATCTGAGAGAGTGTTTTCGATCACTGGTCTTTTTAACACAAAAATAAGGTCAAGCCATTCAGGAAAAATGCTTAATATACTGTGTTTTTTAAAGGATCATTTTTAGAAAAAAGCTGAGCAATAAATAACAAAGTAATTTCCCCAAGCTGTTTTTTTTCACATTATTTTTATATATTTATTTATTATTATTATTATAGGGCTTTTTTTTTTTTTTTTGTTTACTATACGAGAAGATAGTTTTTATTCAAAGGATTTGAATACAATTTGTAATTTTGTATAATCTCAAGCTGGTTACTTTTTTGGAGCATTTTAATTTTTTTTATTAATTATTTCTTGGCCAACCAACATACGATATGGTCGTGAAGCTGCAAAAGGATTTCATCTTTATAGCCAGTGGCAAGCAACATCTCAGATTTGCTCACAGGTGCAAATCAAACAGAGTTATCCCGAAAGGATTTCTTTACAAACCACCGTTTCCTAACGAATGCATGCGACGTGCCTGTCAGAACTCCAGCTACAAGACCCTGAGCATATGGATTGGCTGCCTTCATCGAGACTTGCAATATGCTTCAACAATCGAAGCAGCCCTGCTGGTCGAACTTAGGAGTCTAGTTCCCAATCCTATTTACACCAATTTAATCCATACCTTGTGCTACCAAGCCGTCAGAGAATCTGAACACTACTGTGCACGTCAAAAACGTAAGTTCAATGCTTTAATTAATGAATCCCGTCAATTTCGTCATCAGCATAATACCCCTTCCGCAGGTTGCACAGATTTTGTATTGAACCTGAGCAACAAGCAATTATCTGCAGAACAAATAGACCTATTGACCCTGGGTATGAAATTTGCTGTTCTCCCAAGAAATCCACCGATCACTGACATTGCCTTAGGCATAGAAGCGTGTTTAACACGCTTTCCTGAAGATGTGGCAAACGCAATTCTCCTAAAAACTGCAGCAGTTCTACACCATGCTCGCCCCGCTTCCAATCTCAGCCACAAACAAATTTCTGCCCTTAAGACACTGAAACGGGATTCATCCATCGTCGTCCTACCGGTGGACAAAGGACGTCGAACAGTCGTAATGAACCGCGCAGATTACGAGACAAAAGCCTTGTTGCTCTTGCGGGACACTTCTATTTACAAGCCCTTAACCGTTCCCCCCATCAAAGCCCCGTTACCACTTTGGCAGTTTTCTCTGAATGGACCGAAAATGGGTTCAATTAAGTACACTTTTCAGTTTAGAGAAGAGAAAAAAAGAAAGGATTTTTTGGGCTAGAAACTAGCAAAAAGAGGGCATGTTGTGTGCTAGAGCATTTTTTTGATGGTGCATCCAACCATTCCAGAATTTAGGTCTCTTCCTTCTAATTTTTTCACACAGCCTTGTCAGAATGTCAATGTAGTATGACTGATTGACAGTCTGATTTGGTGGGATGTATTAAGCAATAATAATTCCTTTAATATTGATGAAAACATGGTTTTCATTTTTGATTTTGACATTCTTCCTTTTCTATTGCATTGATTGTCTTTTAGTTTCTGGGCCGTACTGGAACAGTCAATTTTCATAGCAAGTAAGTAAAATACTCAAAGTCTGGATGTTCTTCAGTTTTTTTCAAAACATCTTCACAAACTTAGAGTCCTTTCGTTCTTTGACCTTCATTCAAAATTTCTGCCACCATTCTTATGCTGGCACACTCTTTTCTCAAGCCTAAATTTCCATTTAAAATTTGCCTGTTGCATTGAGTTCTGATGCAACCATTCTAATGCTTAAATGATGATCACTTCTAATCAATGTCCTCACCTAGTCGACATTTTTTCAGTTTTCATGGATACTGGATAGCCTGGATGTGTATTGTCTTCCACATTCTCTCTTAATTCTAAAAATCTTTTATGCCATTCAAACATGCAAGCTTAAAAAAAGGTAATGAAAAACCTGTCTCATTGCAAAGCAAATGAGTATGCTGGAACATGAATTGGCAGACGACTGGGGAAAGGTTCAAGGTCAACTGCTGTGCCTTTGTTTCAAAGGTGGTTCTTGGTGTGCTGTGGCTGCACATGCAGTCTTGTCATTTAATAGCTACACCTTGTATATGTACACATTTGTGAAAGAATTAATGTTCATTCTCTGTCAAAAGTGTATTTTTGTATTTAAACAATGTCATTAATTTATACTGATCATAGTTTCTAATTTAAATCTTTATAATTTTTCCTAACTTTCTTCCTGATGAGAGGATTTGGAGTAAATTCCAGAAAGGATCGTTGGACCCACTGTTGTTTTGTATATTTATCAATGATATTGATGAAGGTATATCAGGCTTAACGTCAAAGTTTGCAGATGATACAAAGGTTGGCAGGGTCGTTAATGACAGTGTGCTACTGCAACAGGATCTAGGAAAGTTGGGCAGATGGGCTGAGAAGTGCAACTGAAGTCTAACATTGACAAATTCAAAGTACTGCATATGGGTAGAAGTGACCCCAGAGTAGCATATCAACTGTGTGGTACTACACTTAGGGTGGTAGAAAATAAAAGACCTGGGAGTAATTGTGCAGTCAGATATTAAGTTTTCTGAACACTGCAGACATGCTGCCAGAGCAGGTCATGGGGTATTGTCAATGATATAGAGGAATTTTGCTAGTGAGGAAAAAGAGGTGCATATCCCTTTGCATAAGGCAATGGTCAGGCCACACCTTGAGTACTGCATACAGGTCTGGAAGCCTCATTTTAGGAAGGATGTGGAGTTGCTTGAGTGAGTACTGAGAAGGGCAACAAGATTGTTGATGGGAACAAAGGGGTGGCCTTACCAAGAAAGACTTAAGTTTTGCAAATTGCAATGTGTGGAGACTAGGCACCTGCGAGGTGCCTAGTTTCCCATCAGAATTGAGCCTGCTCAATTCTGATGGGATTCTTCCTGTTGCTCAGATTATGAACCTGGAGGAGTATAAATTCAAATTAAGAAAAGACAGTTATAGAATAGATGTGCTGAAATTTGGCTTTAGCCAGCAGGCAGTTGATTGCTGGAAAAAACTTCCATCTGTCGTTGTGGAAGTTGATAGCTTAAATAAATTTAAGGAGTAACTGGACAAATGTTTAGAGGGAATGGATGTGTGAAATGGTGTGTTTTTTGATTTTGTTTTTTTTTGGCTGATGCTACATAAGCTTGGTTTCTTGCATCACATGCCTCTACTACTACTACATAGGTACTAGCTAATTTTGGCTGTTTTGAGCCTAGAAGTTTCTCCCTTTTTAAAATAAAATCAATAGTAAACTAAAATTACTTAAAATTTGTGTGGTTTACTGCAAATCCTCATCTACACATAGGTTAAATTTTAGAAGTTTATAGCATAACTGCAAAGAAGTTTTTTTTACTGTCACATGGGTGTGTTGACATTAGCAAACTTATAACATATCACTTCGTCACATATTACACCATAATGACATCTGGCCCACACGAGTTCCTAATGAATTTCCACTGCTGCCATATGTTTTGTCCACAAAAACAAACTTGCTATTCACAGCTCTACTGGCAACACACATTCAATATGGTTGCCATGTTTCAACAATGCTACACTGCACTAGCACAGAATTTAACTTTCCACGGGAAATATGAGATAAGAGACACACAAAAAAAAAAAAATAGTTTCATAGAAAAAAGTTATTCTACGCGTAATACCAATATCTAATTGCATTTCTAAAAGATAGAAATATGATTGGGATATAAATAAAGAGATTAACTGAAAAGCATCACAAAACTATATAATTTACAACTAAGAAGTTAGTAAGAGAAGCATTGAGATCATTGAATACAAAGGATATCTACAAAACAATAATTGTTCTATAGAATCCAATGTATAATTTATAGCTGAAAAAATAATGTACAAGAATTCAGCCTTGAAGAAAACAAGTTGTTTTATTTGCTTAGTTAAGCTGGCTTATATGAAATACTGCTTCAAGTTCTCAGAGGGGAGTACATTAAATATTAATATAGTTGAATTAAAATTGAAACCTCTTGAGTAGAGCAACCTTAAACCAATGGTGAAAATTAAGGGAATCCTTTTGGATAAATTTGAAATGCTGGAAGTTTGGCCACAATACAACAGTTTCATAGGGCTTTTCGATCAGTTATGTTATATTTCCAATTATCTATGTCCTGATCATCTGTCAGAGAATTCTGTACTTTTGTCCCTGTTTGTCTATTCTATGGTTATTGCTTATGTGAGAATTTTTAAAAGAGAAAATTCAAAAGATTAGACTTTTCTTTCAGGATATTGCAAGTTATAGCTAAATAGGCAATATGGTTGAAAAGTGGGAGCAGTGTTGTTGAGGATCAATATGACCTCTATGTACCTAAATACAAGTGTCAATTCTTGCTTCTATTTCCCACTTTAAAGCAGTAAAATATAACAATATAATTATTATATGAAAATGAACATTACAATAAAAAAATTTGGAAAATATCACCTACCTTCACCTCCAGCATCATCCCACTCAAGAGCTGCTTGTAATTCCAGTGCATTATGTTGCAAGTTTTTGGGAATATGTTTATTTTCTAAATTATGAAAGCAAAATTAAAGATAATAAGTACCTTAATTAATGAATTTGATCTTATGAACTGAATCACTGTCAATTCATTCAACTTAAATCTTATTTCTATTTTATTTTGTTACTAAGTTCATTTATATATTAGCTGCAGACACTGGCAGATCCAGAAAAAAATGACAGGAGATGCACCATGATACATATAATTATATTGTTACGTTACATCCTTCTAAAAATTTTTTATATCTCTATATGGACCAATTACCAATTTTAAAAACTAATAAAAAAAAAGAAAAGATGTATAAAGGTAGGTTATACAAAAGCATTTGTGAGTCGACTGATAAAAAATTATCCCAGTATAAATGATAAGGAACATGATACTTAACGTTTTATATGTTTACACCACAGTTTTATGATGTGCAGCAGTGAAAGTCGCAAATTTTGTTTTATAAAATGTTATTATCAAACTTAATATTCAGTTCTTTGAGATGA
Organism: Mastigoproctus giganteus; assembly: GCF_048544385.1. Classification (NCBI taxonomy): domain Eukaryota; kingdom Metazoa; phylum Arthropoda; class Arachnida; order Uropygi; family Thelyphonidae; genus Mastigoproctus; species Mastigoproctus giganteus. Next base: position 67,869,593 of record NC_143578.1, read on the forward strand.
GAAAAGAGAACAAGTTTACGTAAACTCTAATTCAAGTTTTCATGAATTTTTCTGGCAAATATATTTAGAACCTCTTCAAGGGTTATCTGAATATTTTTATTTATATTGAACATGGCTAAACCATTGAGTCTTTCCTGACCCATTATTGATCTCAAGTAGGTTTTAATTCTTTTCAACGAACTAAAAGATCGATCTGCTGTTGAAGTAGTAACTTGTATCACACAAAGAATTTAAGAGGTACTCGATGTTTGGAAACAGACACAAATCTGTAAGCTGCAATTGGCATATTGGCTTTTTCAGATTTTTGTATCCAGAATTTCCTCCATAATTTCAATTCTTCATGAAGTACCTCTATAGTGGATGGTAAATTGGATTCGTATGTTTTTGCTGCATCCAGTATTTCTTCATCTGTTGGGTTCGAATTAAAATAATATTTGGGAATTATTTTTTTGCAATTTTGAAATCGCTATTATATTATCTTTAGAAAATCGTGAATCCAACTCTGAAATCAGATAATCAAGATAAGATAAAAATGTGTTTGCTCGAAAACAGTCTATCAGAGTCAAGTTAGCTTGGTTTTGTTGCACATTTCTGACTCTTGGAATTTTTATTTCCCCATCTAATTTTTCGGCAGTACAATTTATTTGGTTAGTTAGTTAGTTAGTTAGTTATTTGGTTTTTAGGAGCATTAGCAACTAAGGCCATACTGATCCAGGATATGCGGTGGTCATTCCCTGACCTTTCCGCATCCTCCGTATTTGGTGGTGACGGGCTCGAACCCCGGTCTAATCAAGAAGCACGTGCTACGTATTGCTGCTCCTTCCCACCTGGCTACGGAGGCAGCAATTATATTTGGTCTGATCAAATATAATTCTAAATTCAGTTTCTGAATTTTCTCCTATTCTATTTAATGCTGATGCACTGCAATTGCCTTACAGAAGTCAACATTAATGCTTTGCAATTGAATTGAAAGTGGCAGTGTTATGGCTAAAAATGTTGTCAAATTTTTTAAGCAGAGCAAAAACTAAAAGTTGCAAATTGCTATGGACAGCAACCAGGCATTGCTTGCTGCATGGGTACTGGAGTATTGGCGCTACTTATATCATCCATTACAGAAACTACTGCAGGCAGTATTTCCAAAAAAATATAGATTCTATTATGCCTCTCAACCCAGCGAGTTTAGCAAAACTTCTTGGCCTTTACTGCTTTCTGAGATGGTAAAAGTTCTGTTATTTTCGCACTCAACAATTGGGTTCTTGAGGCAGATTCTCTTAAAAAATTGTTGACATTTATAATTATGCTGACTGTATTGCGAATATTAGGTACCATACTTGCTTTGTTTGCTACTTCATATATGGTAAAAGCCATTTCTGCATTACAAGTTTTCTATCCAAATCTGATCAATGTTACTTGCTTAGCCCAAGGCTTACGTAGATTGGAGAGGCAATTCGGGAAAATTTTAATGAAATTAACAAACTTATTTCTAGTATAAAAAAGATTTTGTCAGAAATGCCATTGAGATTATCAACTTACAGAAACATGCTACCCACCTGATCCTGTTCTTACAAGATGGAGAACATGGTTACAATTGGCATTGTTTTATGCTAAAAATTTTGATTCTATAAAAGAATCTATTGACTTCTTGGATAGTACGTATCCAGCGGCAATTAGTAGTGCCAAGACACTACCATTTCTTTGGCCAGACAGCATTTATTGTTCATCCAGACCCATTTCAGCTAGTTACCTACTTGTATAATCAAACTTGAAATGTGGGAACATTCTGTGACCAGTGCAATTGGAGAGATGGAAAAAGTTGAATTACTAATTTCAACTGTGACTGGAAGCATAGGACAAGAAATAAGAAGAAAATAAAATGCTTTAGAACAGAGCTCAGGATTTCACATTTTGTTCAGCAATTTAATCTGTTTTTGATCCCTGGCCAAAATGATTGGACACTCCTAGACACAATCCAAAATAGAACAGTCAGGTTAATTAATGATTCCTACCATAAAAATTCAATCAACTCCATATCACACAGATGTCTAGTTTCTGTTACATTCCTTTACTACAGATATTTGCAGGGGTGCTGCTGTTCTGAATTTTAAATAGGGTGATTTAAAAAACACTCAATTTGACCCTTCTCCATCTCACCATTATAATATAGTTGCCGTAAAAGAGTTTCTCTGAAAAAGAAAAGTGTCCACCTTTTTTCCATCTTTTTCTTTTCACAAAAAATAAATAATAATAATAATAATAAAAAATTAAATATTTTCCATGCATTGTAAAATCTTCTTTGTGCAGTGTAATTAGATGCATTTTTTCAATTTCAGGAAGTGGGAAATAATGTAATCAAACATTTGCAAACAAATAAGGATAAAAATTGTGAATGCAGTGCATGATTGTATTTCATGCTGACAATGATGTCCTACAGGTCAAATGTTTATTTGCATATTTTGCCATAGAACAATCTTCCTCTGAGCTGTACTGATTGTGCAGGCGAATCATTCAGAAGTATGCTTCCCAACAGTGAAATAGAAAAAAATAAATAAAAAATCGTGGCAGAACAAAACATAAATAACAAGCATTATTAGTGAAATTGTATGATTAGGGAAAGACGAGGTAGCAATGGTTCTGAAAAATGGGCCATTTTTGATTTATTTTACTATAGGTGGCAGCAATTAAAGTGATTCCATGCTATATCTACTTTGGTGACCTTTGTAATTAATAATATTTGTAGAAGGAGAGAAATTTACCTGAATATGATACATAGAACACTTCCTAATGACATTCTCCAGCAATTAAAATGAATATAAAATTAATGCAAAATGATTATAATAATAACATTAATTAAAAACATTAAAGAAATTAAAACAAGTTTAAAGTAAATTTTGAAAAAAATACTTTAATGTTATTGTTATAATCATTATGCACTAATTTTATATTTGTACTGGAGAGTGACATTAGGAAGAGTTCTACGTATCATATTGAGGCAAATTTCTCTTATTCTTCTACAAATATTGAAATACAACACAGAACTTATTGAGCATTGTAGCTCTGTTTTATACTTTTAATTAATAATAGTAATTAAAACTCATCAAACTGAAAGCAGCTTGCTCTCATCCATTAGAAGGTAACTCTATAGAGTATACAACGTTGAACTTCACCTTCTGAACAAAATATCTCACACAGATATATGGAATGTAGAACTGGAATTTGGGGAATTTGTACTATAATGTGTACAGAAAGGATAGACAGGACAGAAAGGCAGGAGGTGTTACGCTGTTAATTAAGAAAAACATAAAAGCAAAAGAAGTGCACCCAGTTGATATAGATGAACAGTGCACTGTTGAGTCAGTTTGGTGTGACATAAGCACTAAAGCAAAAATAAGAGTAGGAGTGTGTTATAGGCCTAATGACTCGAATGAGTACAATGAACAATTGTACAGAGAAATAGAGTGGGCTAGTAAATCAGAATGTCTTATAATGGGGGATTTTAACTTCCCAGATATTGACTGGAACTTGTGGGTTGGTCACTCACACACTAGTCAGACTTTTGTGGATTTATTGGATGATTGTTTTCTGCAGCAGCATGTACGAGAGGCAACTAGAGAGAATAATACTCTTGATCTGGTTATCAGCAGTGATCATTCATGTATTAAGAATTTGCAGATAAAGGAACCACTAGGTGGCAGTGATCACAGTGTACTGATGTGGGATTTACTTAAAGATTTAATTACCATCAGGGGTAAAGGAAAGGATTTTTGCTTCCGTAAAGGAAAGTACAGTGGTCTCAGACAGTTTTTAAATTCTGTACAGTGGGATCAACTGACGATGTTACCAACAGTAAATTCTAAGTGGGAAGCATTCAAGGAATTAATCGTGGATGCTACTAAAAGTTTCATACCTATTAAAAAATATTGTTCAAGGTTTAGGCCTAAATGGTTATCTAATGAACTAATGAGACTCGTAACAGAAAAGAAAAATGCATGGGATGCATATAAATTATCAAGCAACTCAGAAGCCTATGGCAGATATAAGCTAGTCTGTAATCAGGTCACAAAGGAGGTTAGGCAGGCGAAGGCAGATTACAAGAAATCCTTGGCAAAAGATGCTAAGAAAAACAACAAGGATTTCTTTACTTATATAAACTCTAAAAGGAAAGGGATGAATCTGATTGGTCCACTTGACATCGATGGTTCGACTGTTGATGATCCTGCTCAGATAGCAAACACACTGAATGAGTATTTTGCATCTACATTCACACATGAGGAATTATTAAGGTTTGAAAATGGCAGAAGGTTATCAAATTGTAGCAGGATACTTAATGATTTTGTAATAACTGAGAGAAAGTAGAGGAGAAATTGTTGAAGTTAAACATAAGAAAAGCACCTGGGGTGGATGGAATCTATCCAGTTATATTAAAGGAGGCGGCAAAGCAACTAAGCAAACCCTTAGCCATAATTATGAGAGCATCATTGGACTCAGGGGAGGTTCCCACGGACTGGAGATGTACAAATGTATCCCCAATTCACAAAGGGGGATCGAAGGGTGACACGAGTAATTACAGACCAGTTAGTTTAACTTCTGTTCCGGGTAAAATAATGGAGTCATTGGTTAAAGACGCATTGCAGGATCATCTAGACAAGACCAGCAATAATTCAGACACAGCATAGGTTTGTTAAGGGAAAGTCTTGTCTGACAAATTTGATAGGATATTACGATGTGGTTACAAAGGAACTGGATGCAAAAAATAATTTTGATATCATATATTTGGATTTCAGGAAAGCTTTTGACACTGTTGCGCATGGAAGACTATTGTACAAATTGGAACAGAATGGTATTAAGGGTAAGTTGCTACAATGGATAAAAGGATGGTTAAGTGGGAGAAAACAGAGGATGGTAATCAATGGGTGCTGTTGTTGTTGTTGTTTTGGTTTTTAGGAGCATTAGCAACTAAGGCCACATTGCTCCGGGATATGTGGTGGTCATTCCCTGACCTTTCCACGTCTTCCGTATTTGGTGGTGACGGGCTCGAACCCCGGTCTAATCAAGAAGCATGTGATACACACTACTGCTCCTTCCCACCTGGCTATGGAGGCGCCAATGGGTGTTGCTCTTCGTGGAATAATGTTATTAGTGGAATCCCACAGGGTTCGGTGTTGGGTCCACTGCTATTTTGTATATTTATCAATGATATTGATGAAGGTATATCAGGCTTAATGTCGAAGTTTGCAGTGTGCTACTGCAACAGGATCTAGATAATTTGGGCAGAAGTAACCCCAGAGAAACGTACCAATTGTGTGGTACTACACTTAAGGTGGTAGAAAATGAAAAAGACCTGGGAGAAATTGTGCAGTCAGATATGAAATTTTCTGAGCAATGCAGATAGGCTGCAAGGGCAGGTCATGGGGTTTTGTCAATGATATATAGGAATTTTGCTAGCAGGGAAAAGGAGGTGATTGTCCCTCTGTATAAGGCAATGGTCAGGCCATGCCTTGAGTACTGTGTACAGGTCTGGAGGCCTCTTTTAGGAAGGATGTAGATTTACTTGAGCGTGTACAGAGAAGGGCAACAAGATTGGTGAGGGGAATGAAGGGATCCTCTTACCAAGTCTACTACTAAAATGAAAGAATGCAGGATCCTTTCAAAAAACTGTCTAGAACTTAGTGTTGATAAAGTGACTGTTACGCTAGGCCTAAAACTTGAGTAGCAAGGGTATTAAAGAGGAACTTGAGCACTCATGGTAATAGTTCTTATCATATAAATTTCTCTACTAAAAAGGAGCTCTTCCTGCGTTTACTTATGAATAATTAGTAAACATTTACTACTATCTAGAAAAGTGTTAAAAGGAAAGATAGATTTAAACAATTTCAACTGATGTATGCCACCGAAATTAAAGATTTTGAAGCGCATGCATACATGTTGGTTGTTTTGGTTAAGTGTAGTGGGACTGATAGAACAGTTGCAAACTTTGACAAGTCTATTTAAAGAAGGGGTTAAAAGTGCTCAGAAAAGCCACATGAGCACTCTTCAGATTTACCAAATTGAAAAGTATAACACGCAATCACTACCGAGTGCCACTGACTCATGTTCAAATCGGATTTGTGATCCAAAAGTTTTGAAAGATGACACATTGAGAACTCAAGAAAAAGAACTAAACTGCAAACTTCTGGTAAAAGCAATCCCAAACAAGCAAAGCAAGCTAATAATTCTAGGCACGTTATCCTCACTTGTACAGAAATCTATGTTTTTCTCTCTCCTGGCTTGAATAAAGCCACTTGTTTCTTTTATGAGAGCATCAATCTGTAATCAAAGTGCCAACTCAATAAATGTTGAGTTGGCACTTCTACCTCAGCATTTATAAGAATTGACAATGAATCATTTCCAATTTGGACACATTTCCAGTTTTTCTAGGTGTTAAGTGTCATTAAAGAAGAAATCAGTTCTCTCAATTTCAGTGTGAGAACTTACCAGACCCTAATGTGAAAGAAGAAAGAACTGATGTACGGTGGTCCTTGGTTTGGCAACTGACAAGTGCATATGGAAACTTGAATTACAACAAATTATCCCAATGCATGCTTGGCATTTTAACAATTCCTCACTGGAATGCTGAGTATGATAGAATATTCAGCCAGGTTAGAAAAACAAAATCTCCGAGTTCAAATCTCTTTCTGGTGAAGCTTTGTAAATGCGTCTGGCAGCCAAGTCTAGATAGAAGAGCCATTGTTATAAACAAAACTTTGACTCGACACTTCTGAAGAGGGCAAAGGCTGCAACAGTATCTTCCTTGAAGCAATTAAAATCAGTTGACATCTAATAAAATATCTAAACAGAAATCCAAAGAGAGAAAAAGTTAGCTAATGTTTATAAACGTATTGTACTCATAAACAATCCTATGACTGTATTTTTTAAAATAAAATGCATATTTTTCAGTGAAATTTAATTTCTAATGTAGTGTAGACTTTTAAAAAACCCGCTACTTTTGCAAAAAAAAAAAAAATCCCTCATTTTCCTCTTGCTTACAGATACCTGATCACCAGCATTTTGAAAGTCAGCAGTTGGCAGCTATGACATTCATTCACATTTCAGACTCCAAACTCACCAAATTATTTATTCTTTTGTTTTTTTGGTTTATCCTTTCTACTTTAAGTTCTCTGGAATGTTCTTCCTTCTTATGTATTTCCTGAAAATTAACCTACAGAAATTCAAGTCTAATGTCAGAAAATATCAATCCACATACAATACCAAAATACTACAGGATCTAATAACCTTTTTGATGTTCAAGGATTCAATTATTAAATAAACTACTTTGGGAGTTGAATACTTCTATATCATATTCAAGGAATGCTTGAGTATGATATAGAAGTGATGATGATGCAATGATGTGTGCAGCCCAACAGGTGCACACATCATTGCATGATAGGTACATGAGGTAGGATTTGTGTAAGCAGTATTTTTTACTGTAGAATGGATGCTTCAGAAATATGGATTAGCCTACCAACAAGAATTGGTATCAAGGTCCCTAAAAATATTCTAAATAAGACATGAAATTTTGAAGGGTTAGAGATGTTCTTCTAGATTTATAGCAACATTTATGTAGAGGAAACTAGAATTAATAAAATTTTGGCTTAAAAGAAAAAAACAACATGGTATTTTAAGGAGAAGAAAAAATGGATTTTCTGAACTCCACTTACATACAAAATTCATAGGTCAGGTATGAATAATTAAAAACAAACAAACTATAATCATTCTAATACAACTCAGTGTTATTCATAAATTACCTTCTAATGCTTGTTTAATTTTTTGTTTATTTTCAGAAAGAGTTCTCTGTTTGTCTTCTAGTGCTTTGCGAAAGAGGTATTCTCTCCGCAGCCTGGTTTGTCTTCTTAACTAAATTATGAAAATACAAATGAAATTTCAGTCACAGCTAAATCTCATTCATATTAAAAAAATTAAAATATGCATTTAATAATACATGCAACCAAGTTTTAAACCATATAAGCAAGTGCGAAGATGAAAACCTTATCCACATTTTTAAATTTATTACATACATCATATGGCATTTTGGTAAAGCAGCCATAACAGTCACCTCAGTGTTACTGTTATAGTCACCTTTTGCTTAATTTTGTATAGGACAGAGCACCAGTTATGCAATCAACATCTGCAAAACCAACTGGTCATTTGGTATTCTTATCGTAAGGCTCTGGCGGAGGAGGGTGGATTTATACAGGGTGTTTCAAAAGTGATGGTCAATAATTTAAAGGTGAACTGTACAGACTACAATATGCAAAAAAACCTAGTAAACATGGGTCCTTCAGTGAATCGTTTTCAAGATATTGCACATTTCTAATTGGGATCCACCACTGGGTTATGCTCATTCTCTCCTTTTTCCCTCTCTCAATGCTCTGAGACATAGCAGGCATACTAATACTTGTGAAAGGATAGTCAACATGGAAAGAGGTTACTGAAATGAAGAGTATAAGGACATGCACTTCACATATGGTAAAGCCAACGGCACTGCACTTGAGGCTGCATGTTTGTACCAAGAAGCATTTCCCTGCCGAAGGCAGCCCAAGAGGTGCACATTCAGCAGGGTACATCAAAGCCTTAGAGAACATAGGCGCTTAGCCCATGGAGTATGAGCAGGTAGGCCCAGAAGCATAACACCTGATGTTGAGGAAAGGGTGTTAGAAAGAACAGAACAAAATCCAGGAATTTTGACAAGGAGGGTTGCTCTGCAAGAGTGTGTGTGTACTGAGTCATAGCAGTGCGGCAAATTTTATATAGCCAATTACTGTACTCCTACCATATCCAGCGTGTACAAGGTCTCAGCAATACAGACTACCCTCCCAGAGCAAACTTCTGCCAGTGGATGCAACAACTGTGTGCCCCGAACCCTCAATTTTTGAACAACATTTTGTTTACTGACGAAACTGGGTTTACTTGCGATGGTATTTTTAATTTTCATAACTGTCACATTTGGTTCAACGAAAATCCTAATGCAATTCACGAGTCACAGCATCAACAACGTTTCTCATTGAATGTCTAGGCAGGACTACTAGGAGATCAATTTATAAGCGATGAATTTTTGAATTTAACATGTTCTTTAGCAATGAGAGATTCATAAAATCATTCTCAAATAATTGTATTTATTCAAAATTGCCGCCAATGCGAGTAGTTACTTCTCGACATAATAAATGGTTCACTAGCGCTCTTGCTTCCTACTTTTACCACTCAATAGATGTCTCTCTATTGCGCCATGGGTATGCTGGTACGGCTTTCGATGTGCAATTGTAAACAGTCGAGTTGACACCGAAGAAAGGTGCAGACGTTATGTGTGTTTGTGGCGATTTGGCGAGTAAAATGCAGTGACTTTTGATAATATTTCTTCCAACCTACCTTTGTAAACGACAGACATTTTTGGTTATTTAGAAGACATGTAAGTATTTTTAATTGATTATTACACCTTGCTTTCTAATTTTCAATTTATTTTTTTTTTTTAAATTCCAGGATGCCTTCCACAGCATCTCAAAAGAAAACCGAACCAAAAAAAAAAAAGAAAAATTATAGAAGAAGGAAGATTGTTCAACGAAAAGTGGACAGATGACTATATTTTTGTTGAGGCAGACAGTAAGGCAATCTGCTTAATTTGTAGGGAATTTGTGCCAGTTTTCAAAGACTACAATTTGAAAAGGCATTACACGCAAAAACATGCTGCGATATTTAGTGCGTATCAAGGAATGTGTTGTAAAGACAAAATAGCGGAACTGAAAAAAAGTCTATCGTCTCAACAAAGTTTTTTTAAAAAAATAACAACTCAAACAGATTCTACGGTAAAAGCTAGTTACGTGGTTGCAAACCTGATAGCAAAAAATCAAAACAATATGCTGATGGTGAGTTTATTAAGCAATGTATGGAAAGAGTGGCAGATATAATTTGCCCTGATAAAAAAAGGGGATTTTTCTAAAATCAGTTTGTCTCACCAGACTATAGCCAGGCGAATTGATGAAATAGGAAAATCTATCGAAAAAGGTTTGGAGAGTACAGCTGCTAATTTTAAATTTTATGCTTTGGCGATAGACGAAAGTATTGATGCTACTAATACAACTAAATTGGCAATTTTTATTAGGGGTATTGATGACGAATATACTATCACTGAAGAAATGGCTTCTTGAAAAATACATTAAAGCGATTTTCTCTGTCCATTGTGAGCATATCTGGTATAGCTACTGACGGTGCCCTGGCGATGATAGGTAAAAGAGATGGACTTGTAAAATTAATAGAAGACGATGCAATTGCCTCCCAAAATCTACGTATGATGAAATATCACTGCATAGTACACCAAGAAAATTTATGCGCAAAAGCTTTAAAGATGGATAACGTCATGCAGATTGTCATCAAGACTGTAAAATTCATAAGGGTCAAGGGGTTGAATCATCGCCAATTCCAGGAATTCCTTAAATTTATGGGTGCTGACTATGGGGACATCATTTACTTTTTGGAAGTAAGATGGTTAAGTCGAGGTAAAATGTTGAAAAGATTTTATGATTTGCGAAATGAAATCAAGTCGCTTATGGAATCAAAAACAAAATTTGTGCCAGAACTTGACGATTAAAACTGGCTCACAGATTTGGCATTTTTAGTAGACTTGACCGCTCATTTAAATGAGTTAAACATGCATCTTCAAAGTGAAAACCAACCGATCAATGCAATGCTTCAAACTATAACAGCGTTCGAAATGAAACTGAAACTATGGCAATCTCAAATGAAGGCAAACAATTTTATGCATTTCGACATGTTGGCTAAACACGGTCCTGTGAACAACAAAAAATATGAGCCTTGCTTTTCGATTTGATACAGGAATTTGAAAACAGGTTTCAAGATATCCGAAAAAATCATCAATCTTTTGGTATATTTGCGACTCCATTTTCAGTCGACATAAACATTACCTGGCAATTTTCAAATGGAATGCATTGAGCTACAACCTGACATTCAACTTAAAGAAAAATTTGATCATGTCTCTTTACTGGACTTCTATAAGATATATCTTCCCAGAGAAAAATATCTCTCGCTTCACAATCATGCCTTATTCATGTCATCGCTATTTGGAAGCACCTACATTTGTGAGCAGCTATTTTCAAGGATGAAGCACATGAAGAATAAAACTAGAACCAAAATATCTGACGAGTACCTTGAGAACTCACTGAGAATTGCAACTACTTCCATCGAACCAAATATTGAAGCATTAGTGTCTCAAAAACAATGTCAAACATCTAACTAATTTCATGTTGCTGTCTTGTCTTTTACTTTTATAATAAAAAATTCATGAATTAATGAAGCTTAAATTACTTAAATATGTTAACTGTATATTCTATGTTTTTTTGCTCATCAGCTATCGTTAGTGTATTTTATGTGTAGCCCAAAACAACTTGTCTTCTTCCAGTGTGGCCCAGGGAAGCTAAAAGATTGGACACCCCTTCTGTGACATCTGTAAAATCCTGTGGTGTTGAAACCAAAAATTAAAAATATATTATCTTATGTTTAATAAAACCACCCTTAGCAAAGGATTCACAGCCTTTTGCTAAACTAGTGCTCCCATAGTCAGTGGTGGATCTTAACAAAAAATGTGCATTATCTTGAAAACAGTTCATTTGCGGCCCGATGTTCACTGGGACTTTTTTGCTTATTTAATCTGCACTTTTCACCTTTAAATTATTGACCATCATTTTTGAAACACCCTGTATAGTGTATTAGCTTGTGATTTGGTGTGTGTGATTATATATATATATATATATATATATATAATATACACTGTGCTGCCACTTTATTAGGTACACCTACCTGGTAGCGTGTTGAACCTCCTTTAGCCTTCAAAATAGCCTGAATTCGTCCAGGCATGGATTGAACAAGATACTGAAAGCATGCAGGAATGGAGTACCATGCAGACCTGAGTGTGTTACGCACTTCTTTGAGATTCAATGGAGGTGTAGGCTTGCAGCGAACAGCCCTTTCCAGCTCACCCCAAAGATGTTCAATAAGATTGAGATCCGTGGACTAAGTGGGCCGCTGCAGAAAGAAAAGCCATTGTCGTGTTCCTGGAACCATGGATGCACTTGGTCAGCAACAATGTTTAGGTACAATGTGGCATTCAGACGTGAATCTATGGGTATCAATGGACCCAATGTGTGCCAAGAAAACATTCCCCACACTATAACATTGCCCCCACCACCTTGCACAGTAGTCGTCAGACATGACAGTTCCATGGATTCATGTTGTTTTTGCCAAATTCTGAGCCTTCCATCAACGTGATGCACCAGGAACTTCGACTCGTCAGACTAAGCAACTGTTTTCCAATCCTCGATAATCCAGTGCTGATGTTGCTGTGCTCACAGGAGGCGTACTCTTCATTGTTCTTCATTGATAACAAAGGTACACAATGTGGCCATCAGCTGTTGTAGCCTATTTGCAACAAAGTGCGACTAGTGGCTGTAATATTTTGTTCTGCGCACCAAGGTTGTATTCTGACGTGATGCGCGACATTGTGGCCCGTCTGTTTGCTTGCACAATTCTAGCCATCCTCCTCTGACCTCTCTCATCAACAAGCAATTTTCTTCCACAGGAGAGAATGTTTTCTGTTCGTTGCACCATTCTCGATACACCCTTGAAACTGTGGTGCGTGAAAAGTTCAAGAGAACTGCTGTTTCAGAGATGCTTTGTCCGGTACATCTTGCACCTAATACCATGCCACGTTCAAAGTCCATTAGATCACTCCCTTTCCCCATTCTTCCTACGGTTTGTATGCTTAACTGATACTAAAAAGGTTGTTCTGCTGCATTTATATCCACAACTGTGGTCATCTGACTTGCAACATTGTGGGACAAAACATTTGTGTGCACAGCACGGGTGCACCTAATAAAGTGGCAGCACAGTGTGTATGTGTGTATGTATATATATATATATATATATATATTAGGTCAAAGTACCCCTTTGGATTTTGTTTTGCGAGTGGTAGTGAAAATTTTTTTTTATTATTTTGGGTGAGAGGCATTACTGGTAATCAAGGCCTAACTAACTGGCTAGCCATTGTTATTCTAGCAGTTGTTGGTTTGCCTCTTGTTATATGTTAACAAGTAACAAGAAATCAAGTTAAGAGGTATATAAATGTAAAATTTTAAAAGATTAGAAGTTTAAAATCAGAGGAGAAAGGAAATAGAGTAGTGTAAAATAGGGAATACCTGAGAAAAATTAGGAAAATAACTAGGAAGAATTAGGAAGGTAACATTCCTGCACATGACCATCTCTCTGCTACTTCCTCAGGGGCTTTGAGCAGACAGATAGCCATACTAAATGAATGTCTCATGCATACCCGTTTCTGTAGTCTCAATAACAGTTTTGCTTACTATGTACTCATGTTTAGTTATGGATATCCTAATGTAATATGGCAAATAAAATTTAATTGTTAATTTATTTTTAATTAATTTAGTTTTAAATTTTTGGATTGTAATTAGCTGCAAATTGGGATTGGGACCCAAAGCCCAATGGGTATGCATCAGAGTAAATATAAAAAGTATATAGGTATTTACCTGCGAATACTATAGCTGGTGGTTGGTACGAGAAAGCACGTGTACAGCTATAGTGTGTTCACAGGTTCCCAATCCCAGTTTGCAGCTAATTACAATCCAAAAATTTAAAACTAAATTAATTAAAAAATTAACAATTAAATTTTATTTGTCACATTACATTAGGATATTCATAACTAAACATGAGTATGTATTAAGCAAAACTGTTATTGAGACTACAGAAACGGGTATGCATGAGATATTCATTTAGCATGGCTGTCAGTCTGCTCAAAGCCCCTGAGGAAGTAGCAGAGAGGCAGCCATGTGAAGGAACGTTACTTTACTAATTCTTTCTAGCTATTTTCCTAATTTTTCTCAAGTATTGCCTATTTTCTAGACATTCTTTAATAATTCCCTATTTTACACTACTCATTATTTCTTTTCTCTTCTAACTTTAAACCTCTAATCTTTTCAAACTTTACATTTAAATACCTCAATTTGATTTCATGTTAATTGTTAACATAGAATAGGCGAACCAATCCAGGAGCTCACATCTGGTGAGTATGGGCTTGGCAAACCCAGGGTCCTGAGCTGGATATCATCATTCTTCTCTTTCTTAGTGATTCCTTTCTACTTTTCTCTCTCTCTCAAGATAATTCGGGTATTTTTTTTTTTTTTTTTTGGCTGGTGCAGCATAAGCCTCAGGCTTCCTTGTACCATATGGCTGATGATAATAATAATAATAATAATAATAACAACAACTGCTAGAACAACAATGGCTAGCCAGTTAGGCCTTAATTACCTGTAATGTCTCCCGCCAAAATAATAACAAATGTTCACTACCACTCGCAAAACAAAAATCAATCAATACTTGGACCTAATATATCAATGTGCATATAATGATTAATGGTTTAATCCTACAATAGCATTAACTCCACATAACTGCAGAATTATCACAACTGAAAATTTAATTAAAATAGAACACAAGCTTAAAAGTAGTGTTTCGGTCTATACCGAAAAAATTCGGTATAGGCCATCATCTGCCTATTTGGTAGTTACTTCTTTCAGAGAAAAACAGAAAAATCTGCTTGCAACTGTGCTGAGAATGTTGTGATTGGACAGTGAAAGTTATGCAGTCAGATGAATCATGATACACTTTGTTTTGCACTGATACCTACACACACTCTGCCTACCATGCAGTGTGTCATTCTTGTCACACTCTCGGCACAGTAGGCAAAGAGTGTGGCAAGAACCTCACAAAAGAAACAGACTCTGCTTGCCTTGTTAGGACAACTAAAGCATCTGAAGGTGTATCACAGTGCGAGGAATGTTCTGTTGGCACAGACTGGGTCCATTGATACTGGTGGAAGGGCAAATGTCATCCAGGGAGTATCTGAATTTTGTATCAGATCTACTGCATACTGAAATGTTACACTTTTATCCTGAAGGTGATGGCCACTTTATGGATGACAATGCAACAGCACATTGTGCCAGAATCCTGCAAGAATGGTTTAAAGAACATGGCACAGATTTCCAATATCCTCCCTGAACTCCCACATTCACCTGATCTCAATCCTATTGAGAATGTGTGGAATATACTGGAAAGACCTATTCAGAAATGACAGCCTCCTCCCTGAACTTTCCCACAGCTGCACAATATTTTGCTGGATGAATGGTAACAATCAGACCAAAACACACTAAAATAGCTTAGAATTCACGCCATGTCGCGCTGCTGTTTTTCAAAAGAAAGGCAGCCCGATTCAATACTGAATAAAGGTTCATATTTTTTTTGGATGGTGTGTGTGTGTGTGTGTGTAAAAAAAAATATATATATACAGTGGAATCTCGTTAATACAAAGTTCAAGGGACCTAAATTTTCAAGTTTTGTAATAATGAGGTTTGTAGTAACGAGGTCCCCCAAAAGTGTCAAAATTTTAGTTTGTTTTTTTTTTTGGCACATACTGTATATCTAAGAATAATGATAACTAATAATAATATCAAAAATAAATTAATAAAGTAAAATAATAAAAATAAAATAAAATAAAAACAAAAGCCTTGTCTAACAATACAGTAATAGGAATAACATATTTTTTAAAGATTTTATTTGTAAGATAAACTAAGAGAAAAGCAATATTAATGGAAATGAAAATATTGTACAGTATATATTTTGATACGAATTACAAATCTTAATATAAAAGAATTTATATTAAGAAAATTAGAATTGGAATATTTAAATTAGAAGAAAAAAAGAATTACAATCTTAATATAAAAGGAAACATACAAACCATTAACTTTTTAATAAATTAATTAATTTAAAGAAAGAATCCAATGTTGTTTGCACGGTTTTTGTCCTATATGCTTGATTGATTTTGATTTGGTAGTTGTTGGCGCATCGGCTTCTGTGGCCATATTGCACCTCCCAAGGTTTTTGCAGTACTTTGATCCAAGCCCGAGGCGGGAATCGAACCCGCGGCCTTTGGGTTGCCGGGCAGGTACTTTACCCACTCGGCTAGCCCGGTCGGCATCCCTATATGCATTTTTAACTACAGCACAGACGTTATCAAATGCAATAGTTGTTTCTTTATCAATGTTACTGCAGGCCAACACATTCTCTATTACGTTCAAGGCATTTTAGGCATCTTTTTTAGATGGCAGTATGCATGCTTCTTCACTTTCACTGGTAACAAAAACATCATCGTTTTGTTTGGTATCCAGCAGCTCTTCTGGTGTTGGCGTTGCAGTGCTAGCAACTTCATCATCCACCTTCACAAACTCTTCAAATTTGCCAACAAAATCCATATACTCCTTCAAATTCCCCCATTCCTCACTGTTGCTATCATATTCGTCTGATGGACCATGTTTTTCGAAGATGTTCTCTCCAAAGCCACTCTTTCTGAAGCAGCTGATTATTACACTTTATGTAATACTTTCCCAAGCAATAACAAGATTACGAATAGCATCCAAGACATTCCAATTTGGCTGCAAATTGTTCCTATGTTGCTGATCAAGTATCTTATCAAGCGGGCTCTATATGCTCTCTTGAGGTTAAAAATAATGCCTTGATCCAGTGGTTGCATTAAACTGGTAGTATTGGGGGAAGGGGGTAAAAACAACAGCCATATATTTGTCAACTTAAGTGTCTCGGTAGAATGTGCTGTACAATGGTCTAGAATCATCAGAATGTTCCTTTTTTCTGAAGCCATTCTTCTGTCCAATTTTGATAACCAAGACTGAAAAATTTTGACTGCAAGCTAAGCACGTCTATTGGTCTCATAATCACAGGGATGTTGGTTAACTGCTTTAAAACATCATGGCCTGGAAAACTTACCAATCACAAGTGGGCATAGTTTTGTACTGCCATCTGAATTGCAGCATAACAGAACAGTGAGTTTCTGTTTACTTAGTTTTCCACCATGACAAGACTCTCCTCGAACAGCAAATGTTTTGTTTGGCAGCAAATTATAAATTAAACCTGTCTCATCAAGATAAAAAAAGGCTACAGACACAATCAGTCTGTAGCCTTTTTCTTTGTCAACTAATCCAGACTCACTGCAAACATTTCACGAAACCAAGTTATTCCTGTCTTTGGAGCCAGCCACTGCTGCATTTAAAGTCACTAATCCCATGTTGCTAAGCTAGATAATTTGCCATTTCTTGCAAAATTGAACCTGATATTGGCACGCATTTGTTGGTACCACTCGAAAAGTTTTGTTACAAGCTCCTTGTGTTTTGCACCACAAATTTATTTCCTGTTTTTCATCGATGCTCCAGTGTCACGCACTTCTTCAAGTCTTTTTCAGTTTTTCGATATTGTAGATAAAGCAGGTAAAGGGATGTTGTATTCCTTTGCGATGTCTGTTTTGCTTCTTTCCATCCTATCAGCTTCTTGTATAATTTTTAATTTAATTTCCAGGCTTAATTATGTCTGACTACGTTTTGTCGCCTTACCACTGCTATATAAGATTTAATATAAACAAATTTTAAATTAATTTATAAAGACAAGTTCCGAAAAAGACGTCAGCTCAGATAAAATGACACAAAAAATAGACTGCTGTATATAATAGCAAAAGACTCTTTGAAGTGGGGTAACAATTGCAACTGACCTTATTCCCATGGAGAGCGAGGGAGTGCATGTAAACAACTTAGAAAACCTTTTTATTCTTTTGTTAATTTAACAACTCGTCCTTCAGAAAGATGTTTTTCAGAGTGCACTTGACATTGTAGCTACCATAAACTGCTTTTGTTTACACAAAACTAATGTCTAACAAGTCAGTGCCATCCTTCAGGAAGTAGGGAGACAGGTGGCGGGAGAAATAATAGAATCACTCTGCCAAGATTTGTATTAAACATACAAAATGACAATATTTATTTCTCACGGGGTGAAAAAGAACTTTGTAATACATATTAACCGAATTTTATAATAAACGAATATATTTACATAGAAAAGCCTATCCTTTCACAGGGGAATGGTATGTGCTTCATATAAACGAGTACTTTGTATAAACTGAGTTTGTATTAACGAGATTTTACTGTATATCATTTTTTTTTTATAGTGCATTTGGCATGCGATTTTTTGCATTTTTGGCTTTAATGGTTTTAGTTGTCGGTATCACACCAATATACATGTCACACCAATATACTACATACACGTTAGCACTTGCACAAAATGGAACGACATTGCATTTCTGTGAGTTATGTATCCAGATTTTTTTTTTTTTTAGTGCTTTTTAAATTGTTTTTTAAAACAATTTTTTTTTTGTATGTTAATGCTTTTCCACAATTAGCACAACCTAAATTTTTTAGTTCCCCCAGTTTCAGTGTGATTTGTTTTAATGGATCTATTTGCATTAATGGTAATTTCTGAAATTTGCTAATATATAATTACGTATTTGCAGAAAAAAAGATAACTCAACAAGAACAAAAATGCAACTAACATAATCAGTTAGTTGCAATTAGCACAAAATCTAAGATATCAGAATAGTGGTGGTGGTCGTTGTGGTGGTAAATAATGCAAGAAAGCAAGCTTATATAGCATCAGTCAAAAAAAAAAAAAAAAACCCACTACACACACACACACACACACACACTAATTAATTCTTCCTTGAATTCATTCAAACCATCCACTTCCACAACAACAGATGGAAGCATATTACAACAATCAACCACCCACTGCCCGAAGGCAAACTTCTGCATATCTATCCTGCAACTTAAATTTATGCCCCCTTGTTTGTGTGTGTAGTCCAGGCAAGAGAAAGAATGCCATTTACATTTAGCTTACTCAATCCATTCAAGGTCTTAAAAACACTTCAATCAGATCACCCTGCAGGTACTTAGTCTCCAGAAGCTGCAATTTGCAGAACTGAAGCCTTTCTAGATAAGAGTACCCTTTTATTCCCTTCATCAATCTGGTTGCTCTTCTCTGCACCTGTTCCAACAGGTCTACATCCTAAAGTGAGGACTCAAGAACTGTATACAGTACCCAAGATGCTGCCTAACCATGGCCTTGTACAAAGGGATAATCACCTCCTTATCCCTGCTAGGAAAGTTTCTGTATATCATTGACAAAACCCCATGAGTTCTGGCAACATGTCTGCACAGCTCAGAGCATTTCATATCTAACTGCACAATTAACCCAGGTCTTTTTCATTTTTCACTACTCTGAGTGTAGTAACCACACAGTTGATAAGTTACTCTAGGATTACTGCTACCCATATGCAGTACCTTACATTTGTCAATGTTAAAACTTCAACTGCCATTTCTCAGCCCATTGACTCAATTTTTTTAGATCTTTGCAGTAGCTCATCCTGACTACTATCATTAACCACCCTGCCAACCTTCGTATCATCTACAAATTTTGACATTAGACCTGCTATAGCTTCATCAATATCATTAATAAATATTGAAAACAACAATGGGCCCAGCACTGAACCCCGGGGAACTCCACTGATAATATTAGTCACAAAGAGTAGTGCCCATTAATCACTAATCTATCTTCTTCCACTTAACCTTCCCTTTATCCATAGCAGTAACTTGCTCTTAATGCCACATTGCTCCAATTTATACAGCAGTCTTATGTGTAACAGCTAGATATCATGGTTGTTGGTCCCAAAAATGTAGTTTGAAAAACAATTTTTGGAGGGAAACAAGGTATCACCCACCAAAAGAAAAATAAGAAATTTTTTTTCTTAGTTTTCTTTTGGTGTGCAGGCATACTACTAGTACAATTATTAAGTACCAGGGCCACACTAAAGTGAATTATTACCAGTTTTTCTGAGATATACATATTCCTGTGAGTTTTTTCAGCAACCTGTTCAGCTTGGAGAAATTGGTAAAGTGGGATACACAGACCAGAGCCTACTTTTTTAAAAAGAATAGTTTTTAAAAACCAGAAGAATATACATAACAGAAACAACGACGGGTTTTTTTTAGGGACATATGATGTAGGAGAAAACAGCTAAGAGAGGTGGTCTGCCTCGGGTGCCATCACTTGAAAATATAAGAAAAGTATTAATTTTAACAAAAAAATTTTCGACCTTTTTTTTAAAAATTTATCTTTCTCCACTTACATTTACAGTTGTTAGCTGAAATTTCTATTTGACACAATTTAATTAACAACAAGGTACTTTGATTTTTATATTAACCGACTGTGACTGTAATACTCACGTTTAAATTTTTGGTATGTTAAGGCATATAAAACTAGGGATCAAAACAATATTCAGCCTTTACAAATGCATTTAGTCAACTACATTTTTTTAAACAAAATTAGTCTTATAAGTCATTAGGTTAGCACCACATTTTTGGTGAATGGATTTATACGAAGTATAGAGGCGAGCCTTTATCTCCTGAAAACTCATTTTTCATTTGATTTCTAATATTTTACAGATATTTTCCGTTTTTTAATGAATTTCTGTATATAGGTCTCTACATATAAGTGCAAAATAAAGTGAAATCGACCAGCAGATTTCAACAGAGAAGAGCAAAGAAAGCAAGAGAAGAAGTTATTCAAGCAATGTCTGAATCACTGTTGAAGCATGTTACACTTTCATCTAGTGCAATAGATATTCAGCATGATAAATCAAAAGAGTAAGTACAAGAGTCATCTTCTGAAGAAGATCTAATAGAGAAAGTTATTCATCCACTAGTGGAGAAAATCTAGAAGATGCTTATTCATCCACTAGTGGAGAAGAATCTAGTGAAAGTACATATGAGCAGAGAGAAGATTCTGAAAAGGAAGAGGAAATAAACACATTTGTAAAATATTGCGACATCGCTTTCGTTTTTTTAAGCCTATCCCAATACCAGAAAACTTGGGAATTTATTTTATTAAGAAAGGCAGTGAATATTTTCAAAATAAGGCCCGACTCTTTGACACTGTTGAAAGATCAGGAGAAAAAATTAAAGGGAGATGTCGACAGCTAACAACTTCTTGATTTTATAAGGCACTGCCAAACAGAGAAAAAATTTTAAGAACATGGATGGTTTATTTATTCATCAGGAAATTTACATTGTTTTTGCTGCAAACGATTTTCATTGGAGAATAAAGAATCAAAACATCCAACTTTATCACGGGATTTAAAACTTGGTGGAAATTAAATCCAAAGGTTTCTGACCATGAAAATAGTGAAGAGCATCTCTCGTGGTTGGAGAAGTGAAAAAACTTAAGTGCAAGGTTGACGTTTCAACAAACTATTGACCACATTCATTAAACAGTACTAGATAAAGAAAGAAAAAAAGAAAGAAATGGAGAGATGTTTTACATTGGCTTTTAGATGTAATCTTATTTCTGGCTTGTCAGAATATCCCTTTTTGTGGACATGATAAATCTGTATTTTCTACAAATAAAGAAAATTTTAGAGAAATGGTAGAATTGCTATCAAATTATAACCTCATTTTGAAAGAACACATTTTAAGAATTGAACATTCATCTGATAGGAGAGAATCTTCATATTTATCACCAGAGATTCAAAATGAGTTTATTAATATTTTAGGTGAGAGAAAAATAGTAGGTAATATAAAAAAAAAAAAAAAACTAAATATTTTGGAATTCTATTTGATACACTAAAATGACAAAATGTATGAAGTAATTTTATTTTTTATTTTGTTAACAACAAGATGCACAAGGTAACCATTAACAGTGCATCTGAGAGCAGAACGATGAACACAATTGGTAACAATAATATGAAATCCAACAGGGAGATAAACATTAATATAGACTTAAAAATTAAAATCATATGTACAAAAGAGGATTGCATTAAAGTTACCAGTAAAACAAATAATAAATTAATTAACTAGAGAATAGAAAAAATAATAATAATAAACTACAATAATTAGTTTATAAATTAACTAATTATATAAATAGATATAAATCTGTGCCGTGATCAGGAATACGGCAATGGAGACAACCATGGCAGAAATTCATTGTGGGGTCCAATCTAAAATCAAGGAAATTAATCCAAAAGTATTGTTTATGCTATGCAAGCCACTCATTAAATTTATGCAGAGTGCATTCACTGCAAGCATTTCATCATACATAACCTTCTGACAGCCTGACGTAGCCGAGTGGTCAGGAGCAAGAGTGCAGTGGCACACAATCATCGAGTGGACCAGGGTTCAAGCCCATTACTGTTAAATATGATTAACGTTTGTGTTGATGATTTATTGTAAACTCTACTGACTGTACTGGTCGTGCTGGAGTAAAAACAAGAACTGTTTTTTTTTTTTTATCTTTGGAAAACCTTTACTCTTTCTTTTCAGTCTCTTCAACCATTGGGAAATGATGAAAAAACATACACGAATGAGAGTCAAAAGACTTGCCCAGACAAGGTGAAGTGCACATTATGAATCTGTAAATATGGTCAAAATGAATTTTGAAAAAACTTCTGCTCTACACACATCGTGCAAACCTCAAGAAAATATTGATACCAAAGGAACCACTGAAATTTTATTATCATCCATATATGATTTTTCTTTTCTAAGTTCTTTCTTTCTGGCACAAAATTCTACAAGAAGTTGTTGTTGTTTTGCTTTTTAGGAGCATTAGCAACTAAGGCCATATTGCTCCGGGATATGCAGTGGTCATTCCCTGACCTTTCAGCATCCTCCGTATTTGGTGGTCACGGGCTCGAACCCCGGTCTAATCAAGAAGCATGTGATACGCACAACTGCTCCTTCCCACCTGGCTACAGAGGCGTCTGAAGGCGCCTCCGTAGCCAGGTGGGAAGGAGCTCTTCTATTCGCAAATATAACTTGTGAGGAAATGTGCATTTCAATAGGAAGAATAAGGATAAACAAACAAATGCTAGGAGAAATAACGAAGGACATCGAATTCGTCTTTCACCTTTGAATTCATTAACTTTGTGTTCTTTTTACTGCATCAGTCCAGGAACTTTATTACCACACTTTGTAATTGAGAGTTATTGCCACTGGCAGTACAAGAATTAAAAAGAGCAATGTATGAATGTCTGGATAGGTTTCGTTGAGAACTGGAGGTTCGTTCTAAAGCGACAGATGAAATTGTTTCAACATTTGCCATTATTCAACAGCATAATTTGGATTTAAGAAAGAATATGAAATGCATATTTCAAAGCTGACCAAAATTTTTGATGAATTTCATCATGAAGAAATTATTAGAAATTTGCCGACTAAGATGTCACAAGTTGCAAATATAACTATTGAGGAAGAAAAACAGTGGACAGCTTTGTAGCTTGTTCGACAGTATTGTCACTGGAGATGAGTGCTGGGTGTTTCAGTATGACCCAGAGTAAAAAGCATTAGAGCATGCAGTGGACTTAAAAATCATCACCAAAGCTTGAAATGTTTCATTTACAGAGGTCCAGGATCAAGACAATACTGATCAGCTTTTTCAACAAATGGTACAATTCACAAGGAATCTGTACCTGAAGGGGAGAGTTCAACAAATGGTACAATTCACAAAGAATCTGTACCTGAAGGGGAGAGAGTCAATGCTGCACTCTATATATAGTTGCTTCAAAGACTATTAAAGTGCATTTTCCTGGTGAAACAGCAATTTTGAGAGAAAGGAACCTGGTTCATGTTGCACAACAATGGCCCCACCCATTCCGCACTTGTTATGAAGACATTTCTGGCAAAACATGGCACTGTGCAGATCAATCATCCACCCTACTCTCCCTATCTACGAACAGCAGACTTCTTCCTCTTTCCCAAAGTGAAATTTCCCACAAAGAAAAAAGACTTCAGGATGTTGAGGACATAAAGGAAAACATAACCACCAAATTGAACATCACTCTTTGGATGCCTTCAATGACTCTTTTCAGAAACTTTTAGAAAGGTGTAATAAGTGCATTCAATCAAGTTGTGATTACTTTGAATAAAAATAAAATCATCTTTGAATTCATTAACTTTGTGTTCTTTTTATTGCACCAGTCCAGGAACTTTATTACCACACTTTGTATACCGAGAGTTATTGCCACTGGCAGTACAAGTTTCTGGTTAATGGCCAGAATATTTTGGCCTTCATTCTCCTCTATTTCAGTTTAATTTCTTTAACACCTGCTGTAGCAAGTGAGATTCCAACTCCTCCTCTTCTCATACCCCAAAATGCTGAAATCATATCAAATGTTGCATCATAACAATGTTGTGAAATCATACCAAATGTTGCATATTCCGATTGAATAACTAGTAGTCTTGCCTCCCATGGGATGTAGGAAAAGGTGACCATGTCCATTTATTTTTCATTTTAATAAATGTTACTTGTTAATCTCCCACCACCAAACAGTAAGTCTGGAATATTATAATTGTAATGGCTGTAGTGTTGTTCATTCATTATCAGCCATTATCAATCCACTACAGGATGAAGGCCTCTCCAGCAACTTTCCAGTTCCTTCTGTTTTGTGCAATGGCCATCCATTTACTACCCACAAACTCATGAATTTCATCTGTCCATTTCCGTCATCTTCCAGGTTTTCTTCTAGCTCCTCTTGGATACCATTCTGTTATTCTCTTAGTCCATCTGTCATCATGTCTTCGAGCTATGTGTCCTACCCAAAACCATTTTAGGTCTTTAATTTTGATAAGAATGTCCTTTACTTGAGTTTGCTGCCTAATCCATGTTTCACTTCTTATCTAGCAGTCTGATTCCCAATATAATTCGTTCCATTCTTCACTGTGTAGTTCTCAGCTTCTCTTCCATTCTTTTGGTTAGTGCCCAAGTTTCGCTTCCGTAAGTCATGGTGGGTAGTATACATTGGTTCATTATTTTACGTTTCAGACAAAATGGGATATTGCTCCTTAGTATGCGACTATATTTCCTTAATGTTATCCATCCAAAATTTATTCTTTTCTCTTGACTTGCAGCCATTTATCATTATTACAGCTGATGACTTGTCTCAGATAAGTATATGACTCCACTTTTTCAATTACTGCTCCTTCAATCATTATATCCATTTCTATGGCATACTTGTTCATCATTACTTTTGTTTTAGCCATATTCATCTTTAGTCCAAAATCCTTACTAACTCTACATAACTGATTAAGATTTTCCTCTAATTGTTTGGGATCGTGGCTTATGACCACAATGTCATCTGCAAATCGTAAATGGTTTAGGTACTCTCCATTCACATTAACTCCTTTCTGCGACCAGTCTAATCTTGTGAAAGCTTCCTCAAGAGCAGCAGTAAACAACTTCGGAGATATTGTGTCTCCTTGTCGGACTCCTTTCTCAATTTTAAATTTGCTACTCTCTTTGTCTAGTCTAACAAAGGAGGTAGCATTCTCATATATTTTCTTCAAAATCATAATATATGGGGTATCCATGCCTTATCTTTCCAGTGCCCGAAACATTGACTTATGCTGTATAGAGTCAAATGCCCTTTCATAATCCACAAATGCCAGGCATAATGGTGTTTTATATTCATTTGCTTTCTCCATTAGCTGTGACATTACGTGAAGGTGATCCATAGTTGAGAATCCTGTCCTAAAGCCGGCTTGCTCTTTCGGTTGATTCTCATCAAGTATTCTTTCTAATCTGTTAGTAATGACCCTTGTGAACAACTTGTAAATGTAGAATAACAAGCTAATTGGTCTATAGTTTGCAATTTCTGATTTATCTCCTTTCTTATGCAGCAAAATTATGGTTGCATTATTTCACTCCTTAGGCATCACACCTTTTCTAATGCATTTTGTGAAGAGTCTTGCCAGTTTTTGTGTCATGTCTCTTCCTCCCAATTTTAACAACTCTACAGTAACTTCACCTTCCCCCGGGGCTTTCTGATTCTTCATTTTCATCAACACATTTTCTACCTCATCAGGAAGGATATCGGCTATGTCGTATGTGTTACTAAAATCCATCTTCCCCACTGCTGGCTTCATTCCCTCGCACCTTGTATAAGTCTCTACAGTAGTCTTCTGCTATTTGAATCATGCCTTCTCTGCTATTTATAAGTACACCATTGCTATTCTTCAGTTTCAATATCATTTGTCTTTCTGTATTACTGCTCATGGCTGCTGATTTAAGTCTTTTGTTTTCCCTTAATGCTTGTTCTACTTTTCTTGTGTTAAATCTTCTTATGTCATCTCTGAGTCTCTTTTCTAATGGTTTTACAAAGAGTATGTAAAACTGAGTTGTACATAACTCAGTATACTCAATTTTCTCCTTGTCAGTGTTTATCTTGCTGTTCATTTGTTGTCTTCGGTTCATCATGACAAGTGTTTCTTGACTAATTTTTTCTTCTTTGGATTTCTTTTTACCTATAGGTTTCTTGGGCTTTATCACTTTCAGAAAGTTGTAATATTCCTCGTTGATATCTTGGTCCTGAGCAGTCTGCAGAAGCTCAAACCTGTTCTTAAGTTCCAGTACATACTGCTTTTTCTCCTCTTCTGTTATCTCAAAGACCTTCGTATTATTTATTCGGGTCAGTTTTTTCCTTTCTTTTCTTACATCTATATCAAGTGTACATCTTACCATTCTGTGATCACTTCCAACATTTATCTTGTCGAGGACAGTAATATCATTCATGATATATTTTCTGTTAGTGAGGATGAAGTCAATTTCATTAGTTGTTAATCCATTTGGGCTCTTCCATGTCCATTATCTGTTCACCCTTTTATTGCAAAAAGTGTTCATTACTGACAATCCTCGAAATTCTGCAAATTCCACAAGTCTTTCACCAATTCCAAAATTTCCTATAGTTCCCCTTTCTGTGCTGTTTTGTCTCTTTCCAACCTTAGCATTGAAGTCCCCCATAATGACAGTGTAGTGGGTTTTCTGCTCATCTAGAAGACTCTCAATTTCGGTGTACATTTCTTCAACCTCTTCCTCATCATGGCTCGATGTTGGTGCATAAATCATAACCTTTAGCTTCTACCTCTTAGAAATCCTGTGTAGTTGTCTTGACACCCTTGGTGATGTACTTTCGAATTCCAAAATGTTGTTTTTTATATCTTTATGGACCAAAAGCCAACTCCACCTTCACTCCTTTCACTGTTTCCATTGGTGTACAGCAGATTTCCACTTGATAAACTTATAAGTGATTAATTTCTTCTTCTAGTTTCAGCCAAACCGATGATATTCCAATTCACATTTTCTGATTTCTTTTCCAGCTCTAACATCCTGTCTTCACCAATGAGCGATCTTACGTTGTAACAGGCCATGTTCAGTTTCCGTGCATGGCAGCCTGGTCATACCCAGAGATTCTTAGCACCCTATGCTTCCACTCCAATCCTCTCGCTGTCGTAAGAGGGGGAGTGAAAGCTGCTGGGGACTGAGGGCCATTTGTTTCGTTGTGCTGTTATGTGCTGGAGGGTTTAGTCTTTTCCTCTTCATGCTGACCAGGTGTCTTGAAGAGAACCACTCTACACATTCGTTGCCACCTAAGTGACATAACAGGGCTTACCATCGAGAAGGTGTGCATGAGTGGATTTTAGGGAGGCAGGCCAACCAGTCTTATCCTAAATCTTCTGAAATAGAAAGATATTGGTTCCATCAGTGTTTTAGACTGAGTGTGTGATAACAAACAGAATGCCTGTTCCCCTCTAAGCCCCTAGTGTTGTTACTATCATTAATTCATAACCTAAGTGGTTACATAAGCCAGTTTTTAAACCACTCTTCAGAAGGCTAAAACACTTCTCTTGTGTGAATAATTTTGAAAGAAAGTGTTTCTGCTGATTTTTAATATTGTGGCTGCTTTAAAATTAGCTGTCATGCCCATAATTATAGAAGTTTCTGAAAAAAATTTAATGGATTTTTGATATTAGAATTAGCTGTACAGTGCAAGAGTGCTAGAAGCTTTTGCTGAACCACAAAACACACATACATACATACATACATGCATGCATGCATGCATGCTTGCAAAAGTGGGTTTTGAACACGGGTAAAAATATGCATGCACAACTCCACTTGGCTAATAAAATCACTTCAACAATTTCATTAATCAATCAGTTCAACATAGCACTTCTCTGAACTTGAAATCCCTTGTGTTAGCATTAGCAGAGCCATATGATACAAGGAAGCAAGCAAAAGCATGTTTAAATTTCCTTGTTATTCCATTTTCTACAGAGTTAGCTTTTGCTGGAACAATATTTTTTTTGTGTATAGTTTCAATCAGAGAATTGATATATCACACATCATACCAAAATGTAGGAAAAAATCTGAGGAAAATACCCAATATCAGGTTGATTTTCTATCCTTTGGTTTCTACATATTTTAATGGCTATCTGCAATTAACGTTACCATTAACAAGAGTGGTACCACTGTATCTTACTATGGTATAATCTTGCATTTTAGCAGCACAAGCAGGTTCAACATTTTGTCAATGGATGTTGCCACCATAACTGTCTTGTTAATAAATGTTATTTGTTAATCTCCCACCACCAATCAGTAAGGCTGTGCTTTTTGCCAGGTCTGTTGATTGAAGAGTGAACTATTTTTTGTTTAAAGTACAAGATAAAAAAATTAAATCAAATTTGTCCATATGATTAGCTAAAAATTGGCTCCTCACTTGTTTTTCACAAATCCACATATTATTATTAGCCATATGGTGTAAGGAAGCCTGAGGCTTATGCTGCACCAGCCAAAAAAAAAAAAAAAAAAATCCCAAATTACTCTGAGAGAGAGAGAGAAAGGAATCACCAAGACAGAGAAGAATGATGATATCCAGCTTAGGACCCTCAGTGTGCCAAGCCCATACTCACCAGATGTGAGCCCTTGGGATTATTTCCTACATTCTGGCATCACATAATAATAATCATTGTTAAACTAGGATTACTATAGTAATCTTAGTTAAACATCCAGTGTTTACCACGCCTTCCTAAGTTTTCATAGGCACACAAAGGTTTTTAAATACAAACCTTTTATCTTTCTATACATTAAAATAATTTTCCTCATAGTGTTATTTATTCGGCCAATGGGAGAAGAGAGATGCGGGTTACATGTTAATACGTAACAAATACTAAAATACGTAACAGAAACTTGTTTTACTGTGGTAAAACAAAATTCTGTTTAAGCGTGGTCACGCGTTATGGTTATCTAACATGACCACGCTGTACCATGCTTGATTTCCATATGTAACGTATTTATGTTTTCATAGCAGAGGAAGAGGCACAGTGTCGAAAGCTTCTGTATTTTATTTTACTTTATCAAAAAAAAAAAAAAAGCGAGCAGGGAATGAAGCCCACTAGTCATCATTATTTATAAATTTATATTTATGTAGCTATAATAAAAGATTCATGTCTTTCGGTGCATATATATATAAAAAAAAAAAAAAGTAACTACGCAAACGAAAAGACACAAGGATCCTTATGTTCCAATTATACAATATAAACAATTTCAACTAACAATTATTTTTGAGTGTTTTCATACTCATTCTCTGAATCAACGCAGTTTACACTTACTCATCCAATAAACCTTATACAGTATTACAAATGAGAGCAAAGGAATGGATTACTGTGGAAGCAACTCACCATGATGGAATTCCTATCATATCAATACAAAAAAAAATAAATCAAACCGAATTAAAATTACTTTGTTCTGTAGATCAACAAAACCTCATCTTTTTTTTTTTTTACGAACGCAGTAAAACAAAATTTACAATTACAACCGTTTGCTGAACAACCATTAACTAGAATTATTGAACATGAGTGTCGATAAAAGCGCCCTCTCCAGAAACTGTTCCCAATTTTTTTCAGAATGTGGTTTAAAAAAATACTGTATATACAGTACTGTATACGTATATAATATCGGTGTAGATTATGCCTTGTGCATTTCGTCTTCTAATTATATATACGGTATAAATATATATACAGGGTTGTTAAAATTAAAGTATTCAATTGTATAGGGCTCTGGAGCGAGTTTTAAGGCTCGTACTGAATAGAAATTTGGACAACAGGGTACAATAAAGAATGCACTCGCCATTTATTGCAAAAAAAAAAAAAAAAAAAGTTACAAATTTGTCACTATATGGCGCTGTGGCAATACAAATCACTAGAACAGCGCTAAAATTGTTCAACGTGTCCTCCATTTTGGTCAACAACAGTTTCCATTCGAAGAACAGCATTTTCTACAGCAGAACGTAACATGTCAACTGGAATAGCCAGCACATGATGTCTAATGCTGTCCTTCAGATCTGCCAGAGTTTGACATCCTTCCCGATACACCTGGTTCTTCAAAAAACCCCACAACCAGAAATCGCATGGGGTGAGATCCGGTGACCAAGGTGATTGGAAACAGCGGCTGATGACCCGTTCGCCTGTAAAGTGTTGCCTTAGCAATCTTTGGACACAACTGTGGATGTGGGGTGGCGCACCATCTTGCATCAATATGGTATCCTGAAGGCACTCAAGTTGTTGCATCTCTGGCATTGCGAAATTTGGCAACATTTCATAATATCGCTGTCCAGTGACGGAACAGGTGCAGAGTTCAGTCGGTGTTATCTGTCCAAAAAAATATGACCAAATCTTGAATGTGCCCGTAAATCCTCACCACATTGTCATTTTTGGAGAATACAACAGGACCTCTTGGATAACTCGAGGGTTTTCTGTTGCCCAAATGCGACAGATGTGCGTATTCACTTGTCCATTTAAGCAGAAGTTGGCATCATCACTCCAAAGGATATTCCATGGCCAAGTGATATCCACTGTCATTCGGGACAGAAACTGAAGTGATATCCACGGTCACTTTTGGAGAATGCAACAGGGCCTCTTGGATAACTCGAGGGTTTTCTGTTGCCTAAATGCGACAGTTGTGCGTATTCACTTGTCCATTTAAGCAGAAGTGGGCTTCGTCCCTCCAAAGGATGTGCCATGGCCAAGTGATATCCTGTCATTCGCGCCAGAAACTGAAGTGTGCATGTGAAATGAATATCTGCATCACCATGCTTTAGCTGCTGTAGCGTGTGCATCTTGTAAGGATAGTACCGCAACACCTGACGCCTTACATTGGAATACGGCATGTCCACTTCAAGAGAAACAGCTGGCACACCTGCGCTACCACATGGAGATTGACTTGATAAATCCACGATAGCCATAGCCACAACTTCAACACGAGAGGAGTCCACTGGTTTTCGACCTCTACCTGGATGAACAAAAAAAAAAAAAAAAAAATTATGATAGGGTCCCCCGTAAATGATTACATCTATCCATTTATTTATTTGTCTGTAAAATTGCGTTCTCTGGTCGATTTGCCTGTTTACTGGACGAAAAAACCCCAATTTCTGCGGAGAAAAACCTTGCTATCTACGTTTGAGACCAACTAACTCAGCCACGGAGTGAAAAAAATCCCACTAAAGTTCCTTGCGTCATCAACGATTAGAACCCGGGCCTTTCCCACACGGTGTGGGGAGGACGGTAATGATACCACTGTGTTACCGCGCAGACTACCTAGTTGAACACCAATATGTCTTGTCGCTTCAAATTTTGCAATAATTTTGCAGACAGCACAAACAATCATAAGTCCACGCCTTATGCGCTTCTGACGCCGGAATTCTCTGATAGCCGCAGCTGCACTGTTGCTGTTCTGATAGTACAGCTTTACTAATAGCGCCTTTTCCTGCAACGTTGTTGGCATTGCTGCTGCAGTGCCGGCAAACATCTACTGTATGATTTTGAAGAGACTGCTTTGCTTTTATACAGTAGAGTAGAGCTGAGTAGTGGCGCTGTGGCAATAACTTACGATTATGCAAATAACGTAAGTTATTTGCATAATCGTATGGCGCATAAATCGTTATTTGTATGGCGCATAACTATCGTAACTAAGATAGTTATGGGCCATACAGTGACAAATTTTGTAACTAATTTTTTTTCCCCAATAAATGGCGAGCGCATTCTTTATTGTACCTGTTCTCCAAATTTCTCTTTAGTACGAGCCTTAGAATTCGCTCCAGAGCCCTCTACATTGGATACTTTAATTTTAACAACCCTGTATATATATTTAACTAAGACTAAATGCAACTGGGCATAATATTTTTAAGAGTTATGGTTAGCTATATAATATACATAGGTGTAAAAACACCATAGACAACTCTTAAAGGAATAAACTACAATAGTAGTGTAAAGGGCATCATTTCAACTGTATCTCATATTGTGCTCATCCTTCACAATGAGTTAGCATGTATTGCACTACTCGAATAAATAACGCTTCACTAATAGAGAAGACTATTGTTACTTATTCTCAGTGTCATGTTTGCAATACCATGGTGCCTGCCCACCCACCGATGAAAGATCAACAAGCCTTGAAACGGTGGCGTCTGTGTGGTGGTACCCACTGAGAATAAGTAACAATAGTCTTCTCTATTAGTGAAGCGTTACTTATTCGAGGTAGTGCAATACATGGTAACTCATTGTGAGGGATGAGCACAATATGAGATACAGTTGAAATGATGCCCTTTACACTACAATCGTAGTTTTTTCCTTTAAGATTTGTCTATGGTGTTTTTACACCTATATTATATACTGTATATGTAACAGGGTCGCTATTAGCCCCATTATTATTAGTTTTGTGATCATTAATTACTATTTTTAATTAACAACCACAAATTAATAATTGTTAATTATTATTATTATTATTGGTAGTCCAACATCGTAACCGATTATTACGATGCGGGACCGCCAATATCATAGACCCGAGTTCGAATCCCACAGCGTTAAAAAAAAAAAAAAAGAGGAGGAAATAATCGCGAAAGTCGCTTCATTGGATCTACTTCTCCCAAGATCGAAGTGACGGATGAGGCAGAGAGTGGCGCCATCTGGTGTCTCTCCCATAACTACCACCCGCCACTGGAGGCCAAAGCTAAACAGATCCACCTCCATAACTAGATGAAGATGAGTTGTAAAAATATTGAACATAATGCATGGAGTATGACAGAGGATGGTGTCTTGTAGCAATCACCTGGATTAACGGAAGGGAAACCAGAGACAAACATAACACAAAATGCAAAGACACGGAACCACCAGCCCGGGGGAAAAAGGCTACAGCAGAAGATAGAAGATAAAAGATAGTACAACTGACCCAATACCAACAGGATAACAGAAGTAAGAAGCCGATCAGAAAAGTGAAAGGCCATCCTCAAGGAAGACATCCACAGCAAACACGAGATCTATAATCAGAGGATTAAAGAATACCTTGAGACCCTCAAGCAGAAACTCCTGGCACTTGGCAAGAAACTTCTCCATTACTGGGAGAGTGCTCAGATAAAAATAGACAAGACATTTGATGAAAACCGCAGAGCCTCCTGCAGGTAAATCGTACAAGAGGAGAAAGAAGGCAATGGAGCCCCCAATCAGATCAGAACGTACTCGAGGAGCTCTGGGAAAACCTGTGGAGCAGTGAAGCTAGCCATAATGGCCACACGCCCTGGATAGATCTAGAAAGGAAGAAATCCAAGAACGTTCAAGAGATGACAGAATGGGAGATTCGGAAGGAAGAAGTACAAAGGTCAATTAGGAAGTCCCACAAGTGACAAACCCAAGGAACAGATTACATCCAGAACTTCTGTTACAAGAAATTCAGCTGCATAGTGGAGCAGGTGATGCTCCTATGCCTATTCCCTGTTAGGGTAACAGGGAATAGGCATAGGAGCATGTATGCTTGCATGTATACCAATGCTAGAAGTATAGTAAATAAATTTGATGAATTTGAAGTGTTGGTCAAGACATCAAAGGCGGATATTGTTGGGATAGCAGAGACGTGGTGTCACAAAGATATAAGGAATGCAGAACTGGAATTTGGGGAGTACAATGTGTACAGAAAGGATAGACAGGACAGAAAGGGAGGGGGTGTTATGCTGTTAATTAAGAAAAACATAAAATCAAAGGAAGTGCACCCAGTTAATATAGATGAACAGTGCTCTGTTGAGTCAGTTTGGTGTGAGATAAGCACTGCGAAAGGAAAAATAAGAGTAGGAGTGTGTTATAGGCCTAATGACTTGAATGAGTACAATGAACAATTGTACAGAGAAATAGAGTGGGCCAGTAAATCAGAATGTCTTATAATGGGGGATTTTAACTTCCCAGATATTGACTGGAACTTGTGGGTTGGTCACTCACACACTAGTCAGACTTTTGTGGAGTTATTGGATGATTGTTTTCTGCAGCAGCATGTTCGAGAGGCAACCAGAGAAAGTAACACTCTTGATCTGGTTATCAGCAGTGATCATTCGTGTATTAAGAATTTGCAGATAAAGGAACCACTAGGTGGCAGTGATCACAGTGTGCTGAAGTGGGATTTACTCAAAGAGGTAACTACCGTCAGGGGTAAAGGAAAGGGTTTTTGCTTCCGTAAAGGGGAGTACAGTGGTCTCAGACAGTTTTTAAATTCTGTACAGTGGGATCAACTGACGATGTTACAAACAGTAAATTCTAAGTGGGAAGCATTCAAAGAATTAATCGTGGAAGCTACTAGACTTTATATACCGATTAAGAAATATCGTTCAAGGTTTAGGCCTAAATGGTTATCAAATGAACTAATGAGACTCGTGACAGAGAAGAAAAATGCATGGGATGCATATAAATTATCAGGTGACGCAGAAGCCTGTGGCAGATATAAGCTAGTCTGTAATGAGGTCACAAAGGAGGTTCGGCAGGCGAAGGCGGATTACGAGAAATCTTTGGCAAAAGATGCTAAGAAAAACAGCAAGGATTTCTTTACTTATATAAACTCTAAAAGGAAGGGGATGAATATGATTGGACCACTTGACATCGATGGTTCGACTGTTGATGATCCTGCTCAGATAGCAAACAAACTGAATGAGTATTTTGCATCTACATTAACACGTGAGGAATTATTACAATTTGAAAATGGAAGAAGGTTATCAAATTGTAGCAGTGTGCTTAATGATTTTGTAATAACTGAGAGCAAAGTGGAGGAGAAATTGTTGAAGTTAAACATAAGAAAGGCACCTGGGGTGGATGGGATCTATCCAGTTATTTTAAAGGAGGCGGCAAAGCAACTAAGCAAACCCTTAGCCATAATTATGAGAGCATCCTTGGACTCAGGGGAGGTTCCCACGGACTGGAGATGTGCAAATGTGTCCCCAATTCACAAAGGTGGATCGAAGGGTGACACGAGTAATTACAGACCAGTTAGTTTAACTTCTGTTCCGGGTAAAATAATGGAGTCGCTGGTTAAAGATGCATTGCAGGATCATCTAGACAAGACTGCAGCGATAACTCAAACACAGCATGGGTTTGTTAAGGGAAAGTCTTGTCTGACAAATTTGATTGGTTATTATGATGTGGTCACAAAGGAACTGGATGCAAAAAATAATTTTGATATCATATACTTGGATTTCAGGAAAGCTTTTGACACTGTTGCGCATGGAAGACTACTGTACAAATTGGAGCAGAATGGTATTAAGGGTAAGTTGCTACAATGGATAAAAGGATGGTTAAGTGGGAGAAGACAGAGGGTGGTAATCAATGGGTGCTGCTCTTCGTGGACTAATGTTATTAGTGGAGTCCCACAGGGTTCGGTGTTGGGTCCACTGTTGTTTTGTGTATTTATCAATGATATTGATGAAGGTATATCAGGCTTAATGTCGAAGTTTGCAGATGACACAAAGGTTGGCAGGGTTGTTAATGACAGTAATGGCAGTGTGCTACTGCAACAGGATCTAGATAATTTGGGCAGATGGGCTAAGAAGTGGCAACTGAAGTTCAACCTTGACAAATGCAAAGTACTGCATATGGGTAGAAATAACCCCAGAGAAACGTACCAACTGTGTGGTACTACACTTAAGGTGGTAGAAAATGAAAAAGACCTGGGAGTAATTGTGCAGTCAGATATGAAGTTTTCTGAGCAGTGCAGACAGGCTGCTAGGGCGGGTCATGGGGTTTTGTCAATGATATATAGGAATTTTGCTAGCAGGGAAAAGGAGGTGATTGTCCCTCTGTATAAGGCAATGGTCAGGCCACGCCTTGAGTACTGCGTACAGGTCTGGAGGCCTCATTTTAGGAAGGATGTAGATTTGCTTGAGCGTGTACAGAGAAGAGCAACACGATTGGTGAGGGGAATGAAGGGATTCTCTTACCAAGAGAGGCTTAAGTTCTGCAAATTGCAGTGGCTGGAGACTAGGCACCTGCGCGGTGATCTGATTGAGGTCTATAAGGCCTTGAATGGGTTGAGCACGCTGAATTCTGATGGGATCCTTCCACTTGTTCAGATTACCAACCTACGGGGACATAACTTCAAATTAAGAAAGGACAGATGTAGAATAGATGTGCGGAAATTTGCCTTTAGCCAGCGGGTGGTTAATTGCTGGAACAAACTTCCATCTGTCGTTGTAGAAGTTGATAGGTTAAATAAATTTAAGGAGGAACTGGACAGGCATTTGGAGGGAATGGTGTGATTTTTTTTTTTTTTTTTTTTGGCTGATGCTGCATAAGCTCCTACACTTGCTTTCTTGCATCATGTGCCACTACTACTACTACTACTACTACTACTACTACTACTAGGTCACCCAGATAATAACGCAACTTGACATAATCCAAGAGTCTCAAACACATGACGGCCAGGGACACAGACACCACACACGCGGAAAATCGACATTGCACATCTCAAGGTCCATACACTTTTAAATCGCTGGCCTTTACAGCGAACTGTATCGATCACAATGAAAACTACATGAAGAAGGGGGAAACCTCTGGTGCCGTTTGACCCTAAACACACTTTACACTCAGAAAATTACAGACCAGTCACCTCTCTTTCAACAATGTACAACTTCCTAACCGTCTGCACAACTAAGAAAATAGACCACAGAGAGCTAGAACATCATGGCCGAGCAGCACAAGGGATATGTAAACATGAGCAGAGGATGCAACGAGCAATTGACTATTGACACTGCAGTTATGGAGCAAGCCTACAAAAAGCACTGCAACCTGTACACAGCCTACATCGACTACCTGAAGGCCGTCGACTCCGTGCCACATAGCTGGCTGATAAAGACAATGAAGGCCTACAAAGTTCACCTGACACTGACATACTTCCTAGAAGCAACCATGGTCGAATAGA
The DNA here is from genome assembly GCF_048544385.1 of Mastigoproctus giganteus. NCBI lineage: Eukaryota > Metazoa > Arthropoda > Arachnida > Uropygi > Thelyphonidae > Mastigoproctus > Mastigoproctus giganteus. The sequence goes on from NC_143578.1 coordinate 67,906,628, forward strand.
GGATCACCATCAAGGTCGAGAACATCACGACCAGAACAATACCAATCGAAATAGGAATCTTCAAGGGAGATTCCCTGAGCCCATATGGTTCTGTCTGGCGCTTAAGCCACTATACACCATGCTCAATTACAGCAAGTACAGATATACTTGAGAGAAGTGAGGAAGAACCTGTACACCCTCTCTAACCTGATGTACATGGACATCATCATGACTTATATCAAACTCTATGGCGCAACTGAGAATCAACTCCAATAGCTACCAAAGATCACCAAAGAGTACAGCATTGATATCTGGATGCAATTTGGTCTATTCAAATGCAAGGGCCAAGGATTGCATCGAGGGCATCCAGTCAGACGAAACTACCAGGTGAACACCAGTGAAGAGATTGAATCCAGGACAGAGGGAGAGACATACAAATATCCAGGGATGATGTACACCCACCATTTAGAATACAAGGAGATCAAGGTTCGCTTGACTGAGAAATACCATCAGAGACTGAGAAACCTGTTAAAATCAAAGTTGAATGGCAGGAACATGGTCACAGCCATAAACACTTATACAGTCCCAGTACTAATGTACTCCTGCATCATATACTGGACCAATATCGAGCTGGGGGAGATTACAAGATCTACCACGATAATGATGACCAAGAGGCGCCAACACCGCTCGAAATCAAACATCGAGAGATTGACCATAGCACGTAAATAAGGAAGAAGTGGATTGATTAATCTCATTGGACCAGAAAGAAGCGATTAAGAACCTGCGCGATTACTTCCAGGAAAAGACAGCATCAATCTACCCAGTTATAAGAAAGATAGACAAATGGCACACAACACTCAAACTCAACAAGGAGACCACACAGACACAGATAGAAGGAAAAAGAAAGACGGGCGTAGAAGACATGGATGGTAGAACTCCATCAAGACTACATACATAAGATAGCTTTCAACATTGGCTCACTAATGGAAGGCCCTTCCCCGAGACCAATGGATTGATGCTCACCATTCAAGACCAGCTAATCAACACTAGTAACTACGGAAATACATCAGCAATGACCTGATAGTGACAGATGACACATGTCGACGTTGCTAGTTGGTCTCAGAAACAATACAGCACATCACCGCAGAATGCAGGGTGATCACGCAGAATGATTAAACTCACAGTCAAACCAGGTGTCAAGGATAATATATCAGAAGCTAAGAAGTTAGCGCAACAGTACCAGCTGATTAAAGAGAGTTTACCATATTACAAGTACGAGCCTTAGGCAGTACTACAGACTATCCTGGGACAGTGCCATAATGACGGAGGAAGCGATCCCACAAAACAGACCAGACACAACCCTTATCGGCCACCAGAAGGAAATGGCTACCTACCTGATCGACATAGCAGTGACCAACACCAGTAACCTCCAGAAAACAAATGAGGAAAAGATCAGGAAGTACTCAGACCTAAGAAAAGAAGTCAAAGATATGTGTCATGTGAAACAAGTAATGACAATCCCTCTCATTATGCCAACCATTGACACTGTGCTAAAGATCTTCCAAAAGAACCTAGTAGCAATAAGCCTCCCAAGGAACATTTACATGTAACTCCAGAAAGCCACGATCCTGAAAACCTTCAGGACAGTAAGAGAGTTTTTCGATCATCAGTAACGATAATAGTAATCAAACAAAATCAACCACACCATGCACGTGTTACAAGTACACATGATCGGGCAAGATTAATGCCTAATTGCCATTTCTCCGATCATTCATGAAGTCTATCCAAATCATTCAGAAAGCGCTCATCCTGATTAACTACCATCCATAATTTCATATAATCTGCAAATTTTCAACATCCTATCTTTTATATCCTCATCGATATCATTCAAGAAAATCAGAAACAAAATTGGCCCCAGTACCGAATGGACCCACTCATTAGCTTGAACCACTCTGATGAGTGACCATCATGAAATGATTATTCTTTAGAAGTAATGCAACAATTAAAGGATAATAAATAAAAATTTAATTTAATTCTTGACTTTCAAGACAGTATTGAAATTATAATATTCCTTTCGGTTAATTTGAGTTAAGAAATATATCAGTACATATAAAATACACAGCACATATAGATTTAGATAATGGTTACAGTAACAGAGTGGTCAGGCGCCTGGATGTGTAAAGTGCTCTGAGTGAGCAGGATTCGTTTCAACCCGTGACTGTTAAATACAGTGCTGTTTCTTTTATTCTTTCGATCTTTTGTACTCCTCTGACCGTGTGGTCGTCCCGGAGTATAAACAGAGCATTTATTTTCATATTTTATAATCAGTACATCTAAAATCTAAAATATACATCTATACATATAAAATATACATATAGATTTTGATATTCAGTACCATACAAAATATATCAGAGTGTGATGCCTCGTCCTACAGGTAGTAGTAGTAGTAGTGGCATGTGATGCAAGAAAGCAAGTGTATGAGCTTATGCAGCATTAGCCAAAAAAAAAAAAAAAAAAAAATCGCACCATTCCCTCCAAATGCCTGTCCAGTTCCTCCTTAAATTTATTTAACCTATCAACTTCCACAACGACAGATGGAAGTTTGTTCCAGCAATTAGCCACCCACTGGCTAAAGGCAAATTTCCGCACATCTATTCTACATCTGTCTTTTCTTAATGCCAGACCGAATCAATATTCTGTGGATAAATACAAGTACCTTGATGAAATCGTCAAGGACAGTGTATTACACATTAGCATTAGCATATGATGCAAGAAACAAGTTATATAGCGTCAGTCAAAAAAATAAAAATAAAAGTTTCCATTTCACACATCCATTTGCTCTAAACATTTGTTCAGTTCCTCCTTGAATTTATTTAAGCTATCAACTTCCACAACGACAGATGGAAGTTTGTTCCAGCAATCAACTACCCGCTGGCTAAAGGCAAATTTTCGCACATATGTTCTATAACTGTCTTTCCTTAATTTGAATTTATGCCCCTCCAGATTCGTAATCTGAGCAAGAGGAAGAATCAGAATTGAGCCAGCTCAACCCATTCAAGGCCGTATACAGCTCAGTCAGATCACCTCGCAGGTGCCTAGTCTCCAGACGTTGCAATTTGCAGAACTTAAGCCTTTCTTGGTAAGACTACCCCTTTGTTCCCCTCACCAGACTTGTTGCCCTTCTCAGTCTCGTTCAAGCAACTCTACATCCTTCCTGAAATGAGGATTTCAGACCTGTATGCAGTACTCAAGGTGTGGCCTGACCATTCCCTTATACAAAGGGATTTTCACCTCCTTTTCCCTTAGCAAAATTCCTGTATATCATTGACAATACACACCATGTTGTTAGCATTAACAAGGAAATTGCCGGTAAAAAAAAAAGAATTTTTACTGAAAATCGTTCTCGAGTTACGCTTCCATCCTTCTGAGTACATTTCAGTGGAACGTTTTTTAATTTAGTTTATATATAGTAAAGTGACCAGATCTCCTGATTTAGGCGGGACTGTCCCGCTGCTGATTGAAGTATCTATTTGTCCTGCATTTTAAAAGTTTCATTTATTGTAATAGACGATAAAGGTATTTGCAACATGTAGTTTATTTATTTAACAATGTTCCACGAATGGAAGGTCAGCAGTTGTTGGCGAATACTGTGGTAGTGATGTCTGTATTGATTATAATTCATTCAGTTTATTCATTTTTGGAAAGTGAACATAGATGTTATTATTAAAGAATAAGAGCCGTTTATATTTAATAACGGGAAGGAAATTTTTCACTACATTTTTGTAAAGCGGAGATGGGGGAAACTCTATCTTTGCCGTCAGACAACTAACATACTTTACATTTTTTTTAAGATAAGTCAAGCTCAAATTTCAAATCAATTGTGAAAAACAAAGTTTTATTCATTATTCATCTGTTTATTAGATTTTTACCCAAAATATGCCAATAGTTATATTTTAATACGTTTATGTATGTAGCCGAATGGTTAGGAGCGGGAATGCAGTAGCACACGCTCCTTCAGTAAACCGGCGTTCAAGCCTCTGTTAAATACGGTAGTTCTATCAACCCGCACTAGACCAGAGTGACAGATTATGATTCATTTACCACAACGTAAATTGTTGAAGAGGCTTCCATCCTACAGTGGATTGATAATAGCTGCAGTTTATCTCTCTTTTTTCTTTTTTTTTAACCTTTGTGTATTATAAAGAGAAGGATTCAAATTATTTCGTGACATTTTTTTAAACAATTCATGCATTTTATCCCTTTTTTACATATGTTCTACATTTACAATTTTAATTCATTGTAATAAACTTTAATAAACAGTGTTAATATTAATAAACAGTATAAACGGTACGTTTCTTTTTTTAGTTTCAATTGTCCCGCTTTAACAAAATATCTGATCATTATATATACAGTAGCGTACTTTAAAAAAATAAATTTTAATTATGATATTTTTTTTTTTAAAATATAAGTCTAGGTGGCGTTATTTTATCTGAAAGCAAAATGTAATTTCGAATGCAGAGAAATGCTAATGTTAAATGTAAACGTTACTTAATGCTCATATGGAAAACCGCATCCACTGTATACAAGGACTAGTTGTGAGAGTTTTTCTTTGGGTAAGTATTGCCAACTGATTACTAAAGCTCGGAAAATATTAATACTGTGTAATGACTTCGCTTTTATTAATACTTAACAACAGATCATAGAAAATGCGCTGTGTGTAATGTAGTTTTATGTAACATGCACGCACAAATTTATAGTTATTTTTACTACACGAGTTACTTTTATTTGGAATAGAAATTTTGGGTTAATGTTTACAAGCGGTACTCCTTCCGATTGATCGTTGCGAGTAACAGTGATTGACATGCCTAACCCGTATGATTAGTCTTAGGGTGTTTATTTCCACTTTGCCGCTGTTTTAAAATCGGAAAACGAGTTCCCGATTTTACAACAGCGGCAAGGACTGGGTGGATAACACCCTAACTAAGACTAATCATAGTGAGCTAGGCATGTCAATCACTGTCTTATAGAATGTCTTATAATGGAGGATTTTAATCCCAGATATTGACTGGAACTTTTTATCGATCACCCGCACACTAGCAAGACTTTGGTGGATATATTGGATGATTGTTTTCTGCAGCACCATGTTCGAGAGGCAACCAGAGAGGGTAATACTCTTGATCTGGTTATCAGCAGTGATCATTCTTGTATTAAGAATTTGCAGATAAAGAAATCACTAGGTGGCAGTGATCACAGTGTACCGATGTGGGATTTACTTAAAGATATACTTACCATCAGGGGTAAAGGAAAGGGTTTTTGCTTCTGTAAAGGTGATTACAGTGGTCTCAGACAGTTTTAATTTCTGTACAGTGGGACCAACTGATGATGTTACCAACATCAAATTCTAAGTGGGAAGCATTCAAGGAATTAATCGTGGATGCTACTAAAAGTTTCATACCTATTAAGAAATATTGTCCAAGGTTTAGGCCTAAATGGCTATCTAATGAACTAATGAGACTCGTAACAGAGAATAAAAATGCATGGGATACATATAAATTATCAGGCGACACAAAAGTCTAGGGCAGATATAAGCTAGTCTGTAATCAAGTCACAAAGGAGGTTAGGCGGGCGAAGGCAGATTACGAGAAATCTTTGGCAAACAAACTGAATGAGTATTTTGCATCTACATTCACACATGAGGAGTTATTAAGGAAGGAAAATATCAGAAGGTAACAAATTCTAGCAGGGTGCTTAATGATTTTGTAATAACTGAGAGCAAAGTGGAGGAGAAATTGTTGAAGTTAAACATAAGAAAAGCACCTGGGGTGGATGGAATCTATCCAGTTATATTAAAGGAGGCGGCAAAGCAACTAAGCAAACCCTTAGCCATAATTATGAGAGCATCATTGGACTCAGGGGAGGTTCCCACGGACTGGAGATGTACAAATGTATCCCCAATTCACAAAGTGGGATCGAAGGGTGACACGAGTAATTACAGACCAGTTAGTTTAACTTCTGTTCCGGGTAAAATAATGGAGTCACTGGTTAAAGATGCATTGCAGGATCATCTAGACATGACTGTAGCAATAATTCAGACACAGCATGGGTTTATTAAGGAAAAGTCTTGTCTGACAAATTTGATTAGATACTATGATGTGGTTACAAAGGAACTGGATGCAAAAAATAATTTTCATATCATATACTTGGATTTCAGGAAAGCTTTTGACACTGTTGCACATGGAAGACTACTATACAAATTCGAGCAGAATGATATTAAGGGTAAGTTGCTACAATGGATAAAAGGGTGGTTGAGTGGGAGAAGACGGAGGGTGATAAACAGTCAGCACTGCTTTTCGTGGACTAATGTTATTAGTGGAGTCCCTCAGGGCTCGGTGTTGGGACAACTGTTGTTTTGTATATTTATCAATGATATTGATGAAGGTATATCAGGCTTAGTGTCGAAGTTTGCAGATGATACAAAGGTTGGCAGGGTTGTTAATGACAATAATAGCAGTGTGCTACTGCAACAAATGCAAAGTACTGCATATGGGTAGAAATAACCCCAGAGGAACGTACCAACTGCGTGGTACTACACTTAGGGTGGTAGATAATGAAAAAGACCTGGGAGTAATTATGCAGTCAGATATGAAGTTTTCTGAGCAATGCAGACAGGCTGCAAGAGCAAGTCATGAGGTTTTGTCAATAATATACAAGAATTTTGCTAGCAAGGATAAGGAGGTGATTATTCCGTTATACAAGGCAATGGTCAGGCCACGCTTTGAGTACTGTGTACAGGTCTGGAGGTTTCATTTTAGGAAAGATATAGAGTTGCTAGAACGAGTACAAAGAAGGGCAACAAGATTGGTAAGGGGAACAAAGGGGTGCTCTTACCAAGAGAGGCTTAAGTTCTGCAAATCGCAGCGGCTGGAGACTAGGCACCTGCGAGGTGATCTGATTGAGGTGTTCAAAGTTTTGAATGGATTGGCCAAGGTAAATGCTGATAGGATTCTTCCACTTGTTCAGATTACGAACCTAAGGGATCATAAATTCATATTGAGGAAGGACAGATGTAGAATAGATGTGCGGAAATTTGCCTTTAGCCAGCGGGTGGTTAATTGCCGGAACAAACTTCCATCTGTCGTTGTGGAAGTTGATAGGGTAAATAAAATCAAGGAGGAACTGGACAAATATTTAGAGGGAATGGTCATGCTGCGAATTTTTTTTTTTTTTTTTTTTTTGGCTGATGCTACATAAACTCATAAGCTTGCTTTCTTGCGTCACATGCCACTACTACTATTACTGCTTCCGCAACGATCAATGGGAAGGAGCATCCGCTTGTAAACATTAACCAAAATTTGGATTGTGCTGTTGATAAAAGATTAGGTTAGTCTGTACAATCTGGTACCCCTTCCTATTGATCGTTGTGAGTAGCAGTAATTGATATGCCTAGCCCGGTATGGTTAGTCTTAGTTAGGGTGTTTATTCCACTTTTGCCGTTTTTTTTTTTTAAATCGCGAACTCGTTTTCCGATTTTACAACATACTGTAGCCATATGTTATACTGTAACAATATGCTTTTCGAGTTCGTGGACTATGGACTAAAGAGAGTTTTTTTTTTTTTTTTTTTTTTTTTTTTTAGAGATTATACACTATATCTAAAAGTAGACAAGATCATCTGTCCGAACAGTGTAAAATGAATTAGCTGGAAAAATTTAAAGCAAACTGGGGCATACTTTGCATTATATCAATATCAATGCGCCTGACGTCATTCTTGCAAATATAAATTTAATGTATCGTGTCATTTATACATAGATTGAGAATACACTTCGGCAGTGAATCACAGTTTGGATTTAAAACCATTGTATTATGCTTCGTAACATAAAATTATAAAATAAACTTCTCTGTACACGCTCGAGTAATACATCCTTCCTAAAATGACGCCTCCAGACCTGTACGCAGTACTCAAGGCATGGCCTGACCATCTTATACAGAGGGATAACCACCTCCTTATCCCTGCTAGCAAAATTCCTATATATCATTGACAAAACCTCACAAAACCAGGGCAGGTCATACATGACCTGCCCTGGCAGCCTGTCTGCATTGCTCAGAAAACTTCGTATCTGACTGCACAATTACTCCCGGGTCTTTTTCATTTTCTACCACCTTAAGTGTAGTGCCGAATCAAATTTCGCATTAAAAAGTTTACCACACTTGGTACATTGCTTTAGGGTTACTTCTACCTATATGCAGTACTTTGCATTTATCAAGGTTAAACTTCAGTTGCCACTTCTCAGCCCATCTGCCCAAATTTTCTAGATCCTGTTGCAGTATCACACTGCCATTACTGTCATTAACAACCCTGCCAACTTTTGTATCATCTGCAAACTTCGACACTAAGCCTGATATACCTTCATCAATATCATTGATAAATATACAAAACAGGAGTGGACCCAACACCGAACCCTGTGGGACTCCATTAATAACATTAGTGGAGTCCCACTAATGTTATAATAATAGAACAGAACAGCATTTTATCATACAGTACCGTTTTTTTTTTGTTTGTTTTTAATAATATTGGACAGCACAAATTCGCAATGTGAGCAATGCAACAAATATATACTGTTAAACCTCGAAATAGACAGAACAAGTCGATTGATGGGGGACGCAAATCATAAAATACCATACATCAACAAAGTGCCTGTTTTAAATAAAATGTGTTACGAAAATTGACAATATGAAATGTCCATAAAGGCTAGTTTAATAATGCAGTAGATACATTTAGTGCTTCCAAGAGACTAACATATAAAAGAAAATAATAATAATAAAACACCATAAACATTTAATCAAGCTTTTTGGGAACAGAATACTAATTCTTAATGATATTAACACGGAATTAATAATACAATGGAATAGTGAAGAAACATTCCCGTTGCGCGAATGATACATGAGAAATGTATACCATATAGAAATTTTAAACAATCTGTGTGACATCATTAGTTGAGAAATAAACGAGTCTCATCATAATCACGAATTAAGAATGCAGAATAGATGTGCGGAAATTTGCCTTTAGCCAACGGGTGTTAATTGCTGGAACAAACTTCCATCTGTCGTTGTGGAAGTTGATAGGTTAAATTAATTTAAGGAGGAACTGGATAAACATTTAGAGGGAATGGTTGTGTAAATTTTTTGGCTGATGCTGCATAAGCTCATACGCTTGCTTTCTTGCATCACATGCCACTATTACTGCTACTGCTAAGCTACCGGAATTGACATTGAGCTTATTGAGTTCTAAGAGAATAGAAAATGTCTGTCCATTCTCCATCAATGACTGCTCGACTGTTTAGTGGAACAGTTGGGGGGTTGGCGCCTACTGACATACGTGCATGTAGGTACAGTATTTGCCAACTACAGACCGAAAATCTGGAGAATCAAATTTCGCATTAAAAAGTTAACCAAACTTAATAAAACAAACCTAATATCGTCACAGTTAAGAATGAGATCGTTGAGCTGTTTGTCGCAAGAAATGTTAGCCTTGCCAGGTTGAAAGTGGCTTTGAATAAGGTTCACGAAGACAATATTCAAAGGTTGTTAACTCGTTAAAGTTTTTTTTTTTTTTTTTTTTTTTGAAATACCCATTCAGACAGATGTAGGGGATCAACGGTGAATCATTTTTAGTGAAATAGTTAATGATGATGAATGCATAGGCGAAGTAATCCTACTTAACATCCAGTATATCTTGAAATATTTCATCACTAGAAAGTTATTAGCATAGGCAGCAAACGCGAATATGGTCACAGCAAATCCTGAGACCTAAGGTATACATTTATTGGCGTTAAAAGTAATTGACTTTGTTTTCTTCCAAGCGGGAAAACAAAATGGAAGCAAAAACCGATAGGAGACTTATACTGGGGGACATTAGAGTATACAGAAACGAATAATAATTTTTCTTCATTAATGCAAAAACAACGGCATGATAAAGTGAAAGCAGCCTTTATTATGATTTCTCCTCTACCTGCCCAAAGCTAATAGTTTGGCATGAGAAAACATTTTCATGTAATGAGTTCCCTGAGCGACTGCTTATACAGGTAGTTCTCGACTTTACGAGAGCGCGCGCTTGTAAAGCGAAAACTCGTAAAGCGGAAATTTATATGCCATAGACATAATGTTAAAAATAGGGGTTACGTTATCAACAATCAAATTAGTTAACTAATTATTTTATGTTTAAACAACGATTGATTTATCCAAAGAAACGAAAACGTAGCCTGTAAAATCAAGCAAATTATAATAATAAAGAAATTATTTATGACTTACAAATGTTAAAGAACGTTTATTCTTCATCATCATCGACTAAATGCACACTCGTTGATCACTCATTATTGGCTTGGCACTCGTTGGTTTGTTGCACAAGGAGTCGTCTTCTTCAGAAATGCTTCAAGATAACCATCTCTTTTCTTTATAAATTTCAATAGCATAAGCATTTTTTAACGGAACGCACAAATTGCAACTAACACGATTTGCCCGGAGTAACATGTTTACGAAGTTTAAAAAAAGGAATGAAGAGAAGATTTTGAAAATTTAATTGTTTTTTATACGATTGAAGCTTTCAGTAAAAGGGAAACACATTCCACCATAATAACGTAAAAATCCACACAATTCCAGCTATCGGTATTTTCACAAATGCAATAACATCAAGTTTACTGCCCGTTTATAATTGCTTGCAGTAACAGAAAAGCCCAATAAACCGGAAAGTGCAAATTGTTTTTGTTGTTTTATGGTAATGACCTCCAGAAATGTGCTTTAGAAAAACATCACAAAGCCGTTCAAAATTGGTTCTTATAACAGAACATATGATAATGATGAAAGTAGTGCGTTTAATGATTTGAATTGGTAACTAATACAATTTACACTATAAAAACGACCTTTTAGGGAGTTATATGGCGAAAATTTGAACTTCCGACGTCGTGGAATGAATTACCAAAAAACAATGTGTATAGAGGGTTCACATTACGATATTTTCGCGATACGATGGTAACGGATTAATATCGTAAAGCGGAGTACACTGTATTGTATAGCTACGTGCATGGTTTGAAATGCGGTATTTATGAATGTTTAACATTAATTTTTTGCAATTAATTTTCATATTTTCGATTTTGTTGATACTTAATACTTGACAAAAAAAAAAAAAAAAATCGCGTAAACCCGGAAACTCGTAAAGCGAGAACTGCCTGTACATCTAAGTGTATTTTATATATAAATTAAATCTATTCGCTGTCTGGCTTGCCTTTTTTGCTAAACGAAAGATCCCACTCTGACAATTAAGGTGCCAGAGTGGGTTTCGAAAACTCTCCAAGTTTCCTAGAGGAAATAACCTTACTACCTTTGCACAATTAAATCGCCAACGGCGCGAAAAGAGTCCACAAACATCGTTGGCAGAATTCAAACCCAGACCTTTTACACAACGGTGTGGAAGGACGTTGATTATACCAATTACGTTACCGGCACGTATAGTGTGGACAAAAAAAAAAAAAAAAAAAAAACCACTTGTTATATTAGGACCACCAAAGAACGAACTTATTTGCTTTTCTTTTTTCTGTTTTGCTGGACGAAAAATCCGGGGGGACGGAGTGAACATTCCTAACCGCGCCTGAAACAGATTAACTCACCCACAGAGTGAAAAAAAAAGAAAAAAAAAAGGCCCATTAAAGTTCCTGGCGTCATTGACGGGTTGGAACTCGGACCTTTTCTACCCAGTGTGGGAAGGAGGGTGATCATAACCAATATGCTACTCGCGCAGATGGTGTGGAAGAACAAATCTTAACCGCTATGATGATAGTTATAGCTCAAAAAAAACAAAGTTGAAGAGATGGGATAAAGATAAATTCTTGCTCCATTAATCCAGCCACCGAATAAAATCCACTCCCAGCTAACACCTCAGGTTTTTCGCAGTCATCATCAGGTCAGCTTTTTTGCGATAATACTAATCAGAAGAGAATAATGTATCTGGAAGTTTGGTCGGCTAGGATTAGTTTTGTGAGTACAGTACTATTATCTCTCTCCTTCCAGAAGTCAGAATAAGCTTGAGGCATGTGAAATTAGCCTCCACCCAGAAACCTGGCTTGTACTTTTTGTATTTTACAGAGGTATAAAAAGGCGAAAAGTATGTTTGGTGTTCTTTCTTGGTTGTTTTCATGGCATTTTTTTAATACAAAAAATTATAGTTCGTTATTAACTTACTATTTTTAAAGTAATTTATCTTCTTTTACGGTTTTTAGGAACATCTGTATGGCAAGTATGGTTAACGGAACTCAACATATCACTGGTTTTTCAAATAACATGCGTAGACTATTCAGAGATAAGCAAACTTCGAATGATTTTCGAGACGAGATCCTTAGAGATGAAACCAGAAAATTTAAGGACGCTCAGAATATTTTTGAACAGAATATGAAAGAAGGAGAAAAAATGTTAGTGGTAGTAGAAGATAATTTTGATATTCCAAACAAGGTTTGGCAAGTTGAAAAGGTTGCCAATGCTGGACTTTATGCATTGATGAAAACAGATGATTGCTATAAGAAAGCAACTGGAAGAATAAATAGAGCACAAATACCACCTCAACAAACTTCGAGACATATTCCAACTTGTAGTGCCTTTGAAAATGAATGTAGATGTGTTGAAAATTCTAGCTCTCCTATTTTAATAGATGGGGAATATTATTTTTCTCCACAGGCTGAATTCGATGATGAATGGAAAGAGTCTCGAAATGAAATCCTTTCTGATAAGTGCTTAAATGTTCCAGAAAAAATTATTCCAGATAATACTAAAATACTATATTCAGAAAGCATGAATCAATTTCCATTTATTCAAAGGAAGACCCTCAGTAATTGCTCTGAAACGAAGGAACCTGGAATTCACAATAAGAGATTTCATTGTCGCAATATCACTGATCAGGGTGCGTCAAGAGATATTATATATTCAGATTCTGATTATGAACGGATCCGTGCGCTGGAATCTTTAAGAAGGGATCGCATACCGGAAAGAAATGGTAGAACACTAGCTGCTAATTCATCAACAAATAATCTTTCTCAACTAGATTACTTATGTTGCACACAAGGAGCTTGTTCTTTAAGTGCGTACGGTCATTCGGGTAATAATAATCATTCAGCTACTGAATTAATTTATCAGAGGCATTTACCTTCTGAGTATAAAAACGTGCGTTCAAAATACATGAAATCCTCAAGTTCTCAAAATCCTGATACAATATACAGAAAGAGAAATAAAGTAACTTTCTATTCGACGGAAGAAGAAAACGACAATGACCTTTTAGAAGAGAACGAAAGTAATGAAGTTTTAGGGAAAACAGGAAACAGCAGGTTTATTAGAATTAAAGAGTGCCCTGGAAAATTTTGTAATGAAAAAATACGAGGAACAGAGAATGACAAACAGGGTACTGAACACGATAACTTTAAAATGGAACGTAGACATCCCAGTTCAATACAGCTCGAACAGTCTAATGTGTTTTCAAATGAAAACTTGGAGAAATCCTGTCGAAAAGGAGGACAACGGATCTTACCAACTGAGGAATTAGTAGCCAGTGCATACGGTTATAGGAAAAAAAACATTTATGATAATCCAAGTGCAGATCACGATTATAACAGTTTTACATCTGTACCAAACTCTACTAAAAAGTGTTCAGAAATTGCCAGTCCTGACGATTACTTTATAAGTGGAAGTAAATATAATACTTTGACGCATAATGAAAATTGTAATGCGGCAAACTGCACGCGTGCTCTTTGGTCCGATGAGGATGAGGAAGACAAATATCTGAGTTCCTTCCAATATTCGGATGAACATTTTAATCGATCTGATCAAACTGATGAACATGAAAGCAGGTTTATTATGTCCAGCGTAGATTTTCAAAACTTTAATACTGCAAATCGAGACACGTTACTGGATTCAGAAGAATCGCGTAAAGAACATCATCCATCTGTGAAATCATATGATGGGTTGTATTCTTGTGATAAAGGAAAGGAAAAAAATTCAAGCACTGGAATATATTATGATGAATACACAGATCATTCCAAGGGAATTAATAATATGCAAGCCAAAATAACATATGATTATGAGCACAGCAAATTTGCAGAATTTAAAGAGGAACATGGGTATCAAAATAGCACTCCAAATTCCTGGAAAGAAAAATCGCATACTGATAGTTTATACAGAACTTCTAATAGAAGTAGACACTATAATGCATCTTTACACCACAATGGGAATACAAATTTAAAGTTAAGAAATGCAATATATTATCCTACAATTAAAAGAAGAGACAGAGAATACAATTCCCAATTCCCACCATACATTAATGGCTGCCCAACATCAACAAAGCCATATGAAGTGAAGGAAAGTTTTGCTATTTGGCCAGACCCAAATCACAGATTCAAGGATTCTACTGAACATACCAGTAACAGTCTCATTTCCAGTAAAATTAGAACTCATTGTAAGGATTCTATTATTAGTCCTTTCGATTCACGTCGGTATGCATGCAGCTATTCAGGAACGTGTCACCGTCCTGAACAAAAGGCCTTTTTATCTAATGACGAGAAGTCATCATCGAAAGAATATGCTTGGTTACCGCAATCAGAAATACGAAAAATTAAGGAACAGTTTCATTTGTATGAAGATGAATTAGACCACGCAGAAACAGAATTTCGTGTCTCTCCTACGTGCAGAGAAGGTTATTATTTTCCTGTATCACCTCGAAAGATAAATACCTGGGAATACTCAGGCTGCAAAGAGAGACTTGGTTCGATCAGCCTGTCTTGTGAAGAAATACCAACTAAAGACTTTACTGTTGGAACCAGAGACGTCCCGCCAAACAGAATATTACAGCAAGCCGAACTCACCAGCATTAGTGATATAAATAAAGAAATGAGGAAGAAAGAAAAATCTCCACACCATGCACAAATGGTTTCGGTTTTTAATAAACAGGACATCATGAAAAAATACCATCTTTACAAAAATAAAGACAAACATAAGCATATATATGATAACGAAAGGGGAACTAAAGGTCACCAAAATTCTCACTATTGGTTTGTAGTTCACAGTGATGATGGCAATATGTCTCCCATTTCTTGGCAAGAAGGCTTCGACAGAAATTTTAAAAGAGAATCTGTTGAGCCATTTTTTTTGGATAAACAAAGCATTTCGATGAAGCCTAATATCAATGAAGAAGCTGACAATAGTGAAGAAGTAGAAAGAGGAGGTACTCCAATTAATCAGTCACGACCCAGTTATTATCAAGAAAATCACCAAAAGAAAGTGTATTCGGAAAATTACAATGCTCCAAAACACCAGTCAGAAAACAAATATGATGTTTTTACGTCTTCCACTAAAACGAAGTCTACATTATCAGCAAAAAACGAAAAAAACAACGCTTCACAATGCATGAAAACGAAGCAGCTTAAAAGAAACAAGGCTCAATCGTTTGTTCCACTCACCTTAAGTAACAGTCAAAATGTTGCAACTAATCTCCTTACGAGATCGAAAAGTTATTCTTTGAAGAGCAGTGATAAGTCGAGATCAGATTCGGAGAAATTAAATCAAAGTGACACATCGGTTGAGTTGATATTTATTACTTCTGAGACTGAAACGGCATCCTCGTATGAAGAAATATCGTTAGACAAAGAAAGTTCAAGTGATGATGAGGATAAGGGCAAGCAGGAAAATAGTACGAAATGGCTTGAGAAATATCTGCAGAACTATTACAACTCTCTTGACTACCTCCGTTTGCCAAAATCCATGGATCCTAATTTCGGTTCTGTCAGACGCATAACCTTAAAGGAACACACAAAAAAATCTTTAATGGAAGGATGGAAGAAAATAAGTGCCAGGTTAGCCAATGGACTACCCAAGGCAACCAAAATCAACACGAATATTTCTTCAGCGGTATTAGTTATGGGAGGTTTTAACCCGAAAGATCCAAAGGACTGTGGTCTTGGAGGTGCTATATTTCATTATAATACTCGAAAAAATTCCTGGAGTTACTTTGGTAATATGCCTGAACCGCGAAATTATCATGCTGCAGCCATCCTTAGAAATTATATTTATATCACAGGTGGCTATACACCATTTACAATTAAGAAAGGAGAGATGGTGGCTACGGCTACTACTTACGCTCTTGATATCCATAACCGATTATGGGCGAAGAAAGCTGACTTAAATGATGCCCGGGCATGCCATGGAATGGTAGCTTATAATGAAAAGCTCTATGTTTTCGGAGGAAGGGATCATACGGGCAGATTATTATCATCTGGAGAATGGTATTCTCCCATAGCTGACCAATGGAACAAAACAATTTCCTTGCCCATGCCTCTAATGGGTCTTGGGGTGGTTGGTGGAGGAGGTCAATTGTGGCTCATAGGTGGGGTTACTGTTCCGAATCTAGAGAACCATGTCCCGCCATTCGTAGATTCTGTGTTCTCTTATAATCCTAATGATAACAGCTGGCACGAACGTCCCCCATTACGGGAGCCAAGGGCATTTTGTTCAGTGTGCAACGTTCGTCGCAATATTTGGGTAATGGGCGGCTGCATGTATAGTGAATCTTCAAAAGTTAGCAACACAGTCAGTCTAGCCTTAGTAGATATATTCTATCCAAAAACTGAGACATGGAGGCAAGTATTTTTTGTAGATGTTCCTCGTCATGCATCTGCAGTTTGTAAATTAGAGCAACAGGTGATGATTGTGGGAGGCATGAGCAGTTTGAAGAAGGGAGCTCTTAATGATTGCTCTCTGTATCACAGGGAAAGCTATGAACTTCAGAAAGTACCTCCTCTACCATTTAATTTAACAGGTACTACAGCTGTGTATATTCCTCAGGAAAAGGGTCAAGTTACCAAAAGGAAAATGATTATAGATACGGATACAGAACGTGAACAAGCGGCATTGATCATTCAGGCAGCCTACCGCAAAAAATTTAAACCAAAAATGCGGATTCCAGATTCCGTTCTTGATAAGAAGCCACCACATGAAAAAGAACGCATGAAGGACAAATTTGTAAAAAGGTCTGATGATTTACCTGGAGGAAATCGAACAAATTTTAGTGGAAACTCAATCAGTGCAGAGAACGTTAACGATACCTCTAAAAATTCTAGAAGGTTGGATAAAAGACAAAGTCTTAATCTTAAAGACAGAAAAGGCCTACCAGATAATGAAGATCTCCTTTTGAGTACAAAGCAGACCAGTTTCGAGTTTCAAAGTGTTGCACAAGGGCATGAATCACTTCCATTTAAAGAACAATTTTTAAATTTCGATAATGAAGCCGGGACTCCGAAGGACATGTTATTTCAAAGAGAAACTTGTGGTCTTAATGGTGTTGACTGTTCTGCCGAAGATGTGCAGGTTATGTGTAGCAGAGAAGCTTCTCATCTTGGAGTCATGTTAACCCGAAGCGGAGAAGAGCTACGAGCCAAGGAACTTCGTTTATATTTCATGCTTCCCCCACACATCGATCCTAACCTGACTCCATCCAGTGATAAGAATCAGTTGACAGAATGTGGTCGTGTAAGATATGGACGCACTCATAAAAAAGTTCTGGCTCTTCCACGTACAGCAAGTACACTCCCCCATTCAAAAGAGTTAAGGAATACGTATGTTCCTCTTGTGCTACTAGCTGGAGGAACATATGTGAGGAACCACGAAGATTGCTCTGTTGGTAGAGCCATTCATCTGTATAATCCGGCAGACAACAAATGGGAATTTGCTGGAGTTATTCCGGAATCTAGGAATTATCATGGAGCTGTGTACATGAATGGAATTGTGTACATAGTGGGTACGTTCGTAGCATTAAATATTGATTTTTCTTATTGTTTTATATAATTTGAAATTTGGCTGGTATTATTATCCTTTAGATTGTCATGTATGGATGGAGTGTTCAGATATGACCCTAAATTTTGATCACATCATGTGAATAAATTTACTAACCTAATTCATCATAAGTAGTCTTCTTGTTCACACCTCGTACTGCCGTACTTCCTCATCGATGTGGTAGTGCTAATATCCCTCCCGTGTGTTCTCGTGGAGGCAAACATATCCTACAATTCTTTAGGACGGGTTTGCAGCCACGCCTGCATTGCTGCATTACTGTTAAACTTCTGTCTGCCATAAAATTTTTTTTAACAATCAGAAGAGTGAAAACCGAGGATGTCTCGGCTCAGGGGTGTATAGAGCTAGCTCAAAACCCGAGAAAAACATCCTCACCAGGTCTGCCTGTTCCCGTTCCCCTCCAAATACTATTTTCGCTTCGTATCTGAGCCCGACGCACCAGATCCATCTGATCTCCAGTCTCGATGTTCCTATCTGGACTCTAAGGAAAAGGGGCTGGTCTGGGATCTTCCAGATGATCTTATTGGAAGCAGGGAAAGCGTACACTTTTCAGAAGCGAAGAAACTTGTGAATGATTGTCGCAACACCACTTGTGAGATTTCACGTACCATAAACTTCCAACTTTTTTAATAATCATGTGATTGACTGCTGCTTTTGGCCGGGAAACATGGGTGAGATTTCTAATTGATTCACTGCTGCAGTGCTTTGAATGCAGTATACCACATATACATTCGTGTTTTCGATAGGCACAATTCTCGAACTGTAAAACGGGTCTTCAGTGAATATCAGCCATTTTTTAACCCTTTCATAAAAATGTGATGATTTACACATCTCTTCTTCACCTTATGACTAATTTCTACAAATGTCACTATGTGGTATGACTAAGTGCATGTTGCCTCTGCAGTTAATCTGAGGAGGATGCTAATGTACAAAAATAATATCAATCCACATTGTTGTTTACGAGAGACATGAAAATGTTGAGGTTAAATCTGAACCTGACTCGTAGTTCATTTCTTCATACTGTATTTTATTGCTAAGGGTTGCAATTTTTTGCAACCCTTAGCAATAGAAAGTTAGATAAATTGAAGTTTCTTAAAACTTCAGTTTGTCTCGCTTTGTACGTAATGAATTTTCCTCAAGAGACTACGAGTATATCGAAGAAAAGTACTTCACCCAAATGTTATCTATATAATTTCAAGTTTTAAAACTTACTATTTTAAATTTCCAGAAAAAAAATAAAAAGAGTATTTAGAATTAAAATTCGAATATAAATATAAATTGTATTAAAATACGATGGTATAATTCCAAAGAATGAATTCAGTATATGTTATCTAAAATAAAAATTAACGTAATGTAATGTCTCAAAATTTATAGGAAAAACTTTGTCATCAAAGAATGCAATAAACTCGTATGAGTAAATTATATCCTTTGCTGACAAATCGTTATTGCTATTTGGATTTTTTCCATTCTTCTCGGGGTATATTTCTAATAATTTGTCTCTCTCTCTCTCTGATTATATTCCGGATGAATGTAATACCACCTAGTCTCACTTTCTATTTATTGGTGTATTGAGCCACGGATCTTTTATTTCTTGAAATAGTAAAACAAACATTGGTTAGTTCAAGAGAAAATTGGGGGAGTTCAATAAACAACTTTTTATTCAGATCTACGGGGAGGAAACTCTGGTATTTTTCAGCATAGTTTGGCCCTTTTAAAGAACGCCATACAAAAGTGATATCTCGATGTCGCCGGGGAGGGGGGATTTCTTGCCGAGCCGCACACTTACCTGAAACCAAGAAAGGTTGATGCCAACTATGTTTCTGGTTGGTGTTAGATTTTCTAGATTGTTTAGTGCGGAGGAGTCGTGAGTCCTTTAAAGTCCCTTTCAACCTGTAGGCAAGCAAGACAGTAAAGAATGGCTAACCGAAGGTATTCCGAGCCATGCTATTTGAAGTCTGCAAGACCAAATCGGGACCAAAAGTCGAGATTTGAATTCAAAAGGGGTTTATTTACAGAATTAAAACGTCAGTTCTTACAGTACTCAGAAAACGGTTGGCCACATTCAAGATCTACAATATCTTGTTCTTATGACTTGTCTCCGAGTGAATATCAGTATTTAACCCACTCAAAGAGGTCGTTGGAAAGAAAACACGTCCATTCCGATGGCGAGATTCAAAAAGCAATGTATAAATGGTTGAACAATAAACAAATAAATTATTTTCCGGCGGTCTTGAGGTTTTGCTATAGAAGACGTGTTTTTCTGAAGACTAGGAACCGGTTTATACTGTGATTGGGGTTAAAAAAAAATCTTGTTTCTCCAAGGAAGTACCTGGAGCAATGTCTACAAGAAATTAGACATAATTATATCTCAAGAAATCTTGCTGATCCTAGCTTCTGGGACGGGCTCCTCCATGGGATTATTTCCCATGGCGTGAGAAGTCAGTCCACTTCTCCACCTCTATTTCCTTTAGTTTTTCTTTATTTCTTCTACCGGCCTGACGTAGCCGAATGGTCAGGAGCGAGAGTGCATAGCACGCGTTCCTTGAGTGGACCGGGGGTTCAAGCCCATGACTACTAAATATGATAAATATTTGTATTGACAATTTATTGTAAACTCTACTGACTTGGTTGTCGTGCCGGAGTATAAACAGAAAATTTATTTATTTATTCTAACTATTGGAGGGTTCCTCTGTTTGATCCTCCTCTTTTCTACTTCTCCAGCTCCCAAACTTCTCTTTCTATAGCCTTAATCCAGCAGATGATAGTAGATCCTGGCCGCCTCCACGTGGTGGGGATGGGAGGTGGGAC
Source organism: Mastigoproctus giganteus (assembly GCF_048544385.1). NCBI lineage: Eukaryota > Metazoa > Arthropoda > Arachnida > Uropygi > Thelyphonidae > Mastigoproctus > Mastigoproctus giganteus. The sequence goes on from NC_143578.1 coordinate 67,927,288, forward strand.
ATGGTGACCAGGTGTTGCTACTTCCCATCTGTTAAGAGCCAGGTACCGGCTGAAAACATAACAACGCCATATCACTGGTCTGCGCGGGTAGCACAGTGGTATCGTCACCGTCCTCCCCACACCGGGTGGAAAAGGCCCGGGTTCGAATCCCGTCGATGACACGAGGAACTTTAATGCGCTTTTTCAGTCCGTGGCTGAGTTAGTCGAGCTCAGGCGTAGATAGCAAGGTTTTTCTCCCCAGAAACTGTGGTTTTTTTCGTCCAGCAAAACAGGCAAATCGACCATAGAACACACTCACTCAATTTACAGACACGAATACTGGTTAATGTATTCAATTACGGGCAACCCTAAAATAATAATAATAATAATAATAACACTATATATCACTTCTTACACATCCAACACACTACATAAAAATGGCTGGTTTTGGCGTAAGCTTCTACACAAGATGTACAACGGCGGCTAATTGGGGAAACCCTGGGACAATACATGAATACTCCCTTGAATAGAAGAAATGTATTGAAAGAAGAGACTTCATTGATAGGAGGTAAAATGGATCCAAGATTCCATTTGGCTCTTACGTCGGTTACAGCATACTTCGGCACGTGCACGTTTAAAGGATGTTAAATTTTCTGTGGTGAGATATTGGGAGAATATTCCCAACGCCTTGTTTTGAGCTTTTCTTGCTGCTATGAATTCTGAATTCCACCAAGGTTTTGGAAATGGTGGAAACCTTGTAGTTGTTTTTGGAATTGCAACTGCTGCTGTTGGGTGAACCTTCTGTAATGTAGCTCACCTACCCTATACAACATCAAAACCACAGCTCTGCACAAATCATACACTCCGGCCCAGCGCCTGGCATATGCGAGGAAGCTCACAATGGTGCTTAATTTGTGCTCCGTTGCTCTCGACTTCGTTAATATCTGGAAAATCGTAGGCTGGTAGAGCCCTCAGAAACCGTCCAGTGCTTTGTTCTAACCTGCAGAGGCTCTCGACCTTTAAGCGGCACTTTCCGAACAGCATCATCGGCGTGCTGAACTCCACAAACATTGATTTCGATGTGTGGTCCAGAGATTCTGCCTACAGAGAAGAAATGCGCAAATCCATAGTGAAGTGCATTCAGCATTCCTGCAATTGTCAGCAGAACTAGTCATATAACTCCCAGTGAAAGTTTCCAGATTGTCTCAATGTGTTGCAGCTTGTAAATAATAAGTATAAAATCTATATACTGTAATGCAATATAAGCTCTGTATAATCAATCTATTATAATAACTATAAAATCTATTTATTGCAATATTAGCTGTGTGTTTTGCACTGTCTATATATTCTATGTATACGCTGTGTACCCACGTATTTTTTTATGTACTGAATGTTATGTGTCCAGTTAATTGTAAGATATTCCTCTGGTTACCGGTAGCGGGAATCGTGACCTACATTTCTATGAATAAAGAATTTTATTATTATTATTATTATAACTACATTATTGACAGGCTTCTCTTAAAACTCCTTATGCCTACTTTCCAACATTCTCTACGACGTGCCTTGTGCAGCAGTTGCGTTCATGTTATACTGTGGTTCCAGCATATTTGCAGCAAATAGCTATCGCATGAACCAATTTTATTATTACCTATCTTCCTCATACTGTACTGTAATGTTTGTACCGTGGCAAACGCCTCGATATTCGAAAGCCACTAAAAACATAAGGGACCCCAATTGATTATCCAGGCTATTACAATTGCATTACTTCCCAGACGATTATTTCGGTGCTAATCAGTGTGAAGCCAGGCATTTAAAGGAAGAAACAACAGTTGATCGCCAAACTGAAACTAGTCGCACTGATATTGAGCTGAGCAAAACCATTCCAAAGTCTAGCTGAATTTTGAACTTTCTTTGAACTGTCTTAAGATCTTTGATAGGATGATTATATCTGGCGCAGAATTTGCCAAAGTTTTATGCAACTGTTCATTTTGTATAGTAAAAAAAAAACAAACAAACAATCTCTTAAATACACGATATGTGATGGAAAATTATCGCTTCAAGCAATTACTGGAACAGGTCTTGCGCCTTATTATTTTTAGGATTACAGACTCTCACACTCTTTAAGGTAAAGCGACATTTTATATTGTAAATGTTACTAATGCATATTTTATTTTATTTTTATTTTATTTTATTATAATTTTTTTGGTAATAGGAAAAAACTTGGCTAAATTATTAGCCAAATTTTTGTCTGTCTAATTGAAATGCCCATTTGTGAAAATTAGTGCTACGGAACTGATTAAGATCAACTTATTTAATTATAATAAAAGAGAGCTGGGACGAAGGTGTGGCGACTGAAGCGCCTGCCTTAAGTCCATTAATTGTTATGCACCTTGCAAAACAGTTAATGGATTTAAGACAGTTAAGAAATTTAATGTTGTAAATATACACTGGTGTTCAAAGAAAGTGCATTACCCCTTAAAATTGCAACTGTCGTCCGCATAACCTAAATATATGGCAATATTTCTTACAGATCACATCAGATAAGACTGACACGCGCGGTGATGACGTAATATTGCATCAGATGTTACTTTCAGCTATATAAGCACGCTCTGCAAGAGTTGGAGTCATTCCTTGCTCGTCCGGATGGCGAGTTACGTGCAGTTACGATGGCGAGTTGACGCCACGAAGAAAGAGTGCTATTGTTGCTTTACATGAGGAAGGATGTTCTTCCCGTCATATTGCTGATAGAGTGTCTTGTAATCAGTCGACAGTGAGTAGATTTCTTTCCAAACTCAAGAATACTGGTTCTGCTGATAGGAAAAAAGGAACCAGTCGCAAACGAGTCTACGAAAAAACAGGACAGCGTTTTGTAGCGCTTAAAAACCGTAAAGCTTCTTCGTCTGAGCTGAAATGAGAATGGGAAGAACATACAAGAATGGTAGCAAGTGCAGTAACAGTCACAAGACGCCTCTACAAAAATGGACTTGTAGCCCGTCGTCCTAAAAAGAAGCCCCTCCTCACACAAAAAATGAAAAAGACTCGATTAATTTGGTGTAAGGAGCATGTCAAATGGACCCCCGAGCAGTGGAAGTCAGTTATTTTCTCGGATGAGAAGAAATTCAACCTGCATGGCTCTGATGGGAGAGAAACGATTCGCCGTAAACGTGGTGAAGAATACCATCCAGATTGTATGGTGTCTACAGTGAAATTCCCTACCAGCCAAATGATATGGGGGTGCATTTCGTATCGCGGAGTAGGTCACCTGCAGTTTATAAACGGTTCCGTAAAATGCCAAAGGATACCTGGCTGTATTGGAAGGCAAATTGCTACCAAACATCAGAGACCATTTCAACTTGCCAAGTAACTGCATCTTTCAGGACGACTCTGGTCCTTGTCATTGGGCGAAAAGTGTAAGTAGGCACTTCTCTAGTTACTTTACATTCTTTTCTGCATTAGAGATTCGACAGTAATGTGTTTACATTTCTTACAGGTGAAAAAATGGTTGGAAGACCGATCCATTACAACTGTTAGCTGGCCAGGAAACAGCCCGGACCTGAAGCCTATAGAAAACTGTTGGCATCGTGTGGAATCTGCAGTTTCCAGAAAGGAACCAAAGACCCTTCGTGAACTTCAGAAGCCATAATTCGTGTTTGCAACCACGAACTATCAGTTGATTATCTTCCCAAATTGATCTTGTGAATGCCTCGACGGTGTGCTGCTGTCATCAGGGCCAAAGGCGTTTCAACTAAATATTAGTTTGCACCTGGTGAACTTTTCATTTTGTTTTCAATTTAAAATAATAAATTGAAGCAAACTGAGGGCTTCTGATAACATTTCAGCCATAATTGTCGTGTTTACTAAACCTGTTATATAAAGGTTGCAAATGCTCATTTTGGAATATTTTGAGAGCACCTATCAAATATTACTTAGCTTTGCCTTAACTATTAATAAATATCTTTTGTTTATATTTCGGTTTGTAATGCTAGTCATTAATGTAACTTACCATCGCAAAAAAAAAAAAGGATTAGAAATGTGAAATTCCTAGGTGATGCGCTTTTGTTTTGAACACCAGTGTAGTTACAGTAGTTGAAGGAATATTTCTGGAGAGCTGCCTCGGGCCCAGAAATGCTTCGTTGCGGCTTTGATGAAACATATTATAGAACTGAATATTGTATTATAATTCCACCACTTATTTTTACAATATAGGCGGGTATGATCCTGATTGGAAAATTTATGGAGAGATGGTAGCGAGGAAGACTGTGTACGCACTGAACATCGAAAGTCGAAGATGGAGCAGAAAGGAAGACATGAACTGCGCGAGAGCCTGCCATGGTCTTGTTGCGTGTGATCAAAAATTGTACGCCATTGGGGGCCGTAATGAAAACGGAAGGTAAAAGTGCTAGTAGAGTAGAATATTAATAATTCAATTCTGAAAGCTGACAACTTAAAACAAACTCACTTATTGTCTTTTTTAGTCCAGATGTTCGAAATGATTGGTAACAGTTTACGTCAACGCCGCTTTAAAAAGGAATCGTTAATCGCTTTACTTCTTTAACGTTCATAAAGGTACATTTTTTCCCAAAATGCATGGCTACAAATGACCATACCACAACGTCCGCATTTTTCAAAACGCGGCAGAGTTAGTCTGTAATTATTTAATTGACGAGTGATGCATGGGTTTTCAACTGGAAACGCGATTTTTTCGTCCATCTGCAAAACATACCTGCCATAGAATTCGCGCAGATTATAAACACTGTCCCACTAACGCCTCACGACCGACCCTAGTTTGTCTTGGCGTAACTTAAACAAACGGCAGCTTTCATCAATTTTAATATCTTTTTTAATAACGAAATGAAACCAGCAACTAACAATAAGGTTAGTTGCTGCTTTAATTTCGCTTCAATTATTGACAAGGGACGTTGTCATTAGTTGAAGAACTCTGCCTTAATGTTTTCTATTGGAAATGATGGTGAGTGAATGAATTGTAATTATTGTTTTATGGAGTTATTAAATTGTGCCTTTATCATTGCAGTATTCTGCCATCAGTGGAATCATATGATCCTGTCGATAACAAGTGGACCTTACAAATACCTTGTGTTCTTCCAGTCATGGGAATGGCAGTCGTAACCCACAAAAATTCCATTTGGGTAATGGGAGGAATAGCTGAGATCACAGAAAATAACAGTAGGGATCAATGCATATCAAGTTGCGTATTCTGCTACCACCCATGCCATAACAGGTTAGTCATTTTAAATGTTCTTTAGAATAAAATAAAGAAAGATGCACTATCTTCTGTCTTAAACTGACCATATGTTAATATATCGGGAATAATTGTTTTTCTTTTAATTAGCGAGAAGTGAAGAAAATAGGCTAATAAAACAATAGTAGTGGATTCATAAAACTTAACCAGCAAACACTGATGGTTTGTTAGGAATGAAGTGGAACCAGGTGATCAGGGGCATCTCTACACCAGCCGCAGGTAAAAACGCTCTACTTGTGAGCAGCGAAAGACACCCCACAAATTCTTCTGGTGTTTTTTTTTTTTTTGACCAAGAAAAAAGTTTTAATTACATGATTAATGTAGTTTAAGTTAATATATATTTTGTAGTAGTAGGGTTTCAGCGACTAAGGCCATATTGCTCCGTGTACTGTTTTTAAATTGCATGTGTTCTGAGATCGATCATCCGTTTTGTTGGAAGAAAAACCCGAGTTTCCGGGAGAAAAAAAAAACATGGTACACTCGCCTGAGACCGGCTAACTCAGCCGCGTTGTGAAAAAGGCCCATAAAAATTCCTCTCGTCAGCGACAGAACTCGAACTCAGTCGTTTCCACCCGATGTGGGGTGGATAACGAATCTAGCAACGAAGACGCGCGCTCTCTTTCTCTCTTTGCTGTTTTTTTCTCTCTCTCTCTCTTTTATTAAAAAAAAAAATAGAAAACAGCGCATTGTTTCAATGTATTTTATTCATTAGTGAAACAGCCTATTTTTTAAATTTAAATTTTAATTTAATTTTTTTTCTTTTATTTTCTGAATCTGTCTAATATCTGTTTTGGCGTAGGATAAGAAATCTGCCAAATTTATTAAATTTTGAATTTACAGTTTACAAGTTGTGTTGGTGAAACTGGTAATTTTTTTATTTAATTTTTTTTTTATTACTATTAGGAAATTTATGAACCTCAGGTTCGATTTTCCGTTAGTTGGGTTTACTGAGCAGATATCTTTTCCGATATCTGCTGACAAAAATATTATATTAGGGTTTCCCGTAAATGACTACATAAACCCGTATTTGTGTCTGTAAATTGCGTGTGTTCTCTGGTCGATTTGCTTGTTTTGCTGGACGAAAAAACCCCAGTTTCAGGGGGAGACACTTGCTATATACTCCTGAGACCGACTGACTCAGCCACGGAGTGAAAAAAAACCACTAAAGTTCCTCGCGTCATCGACGTGATTCGAATACGGCTTTTCCACTCGGTGGGGGAGGACGGTGACGATACCACTGTGCTACCGCGCAGGCATGATATCTGCTGACAGATATTCCTAAGCATTCCTGGGGATAAAATCACGCATCAAAGCGAGTAAGTGACTGACAAATCACGTTAAAGTGACCAGTGGGTCGCCATTGAAAAGCAGTTTGCCGACAGAGTCGGGGAACAATTAAGTTATATTAATTTACATATGACGTGGAATGCCACAGTTACATATAAGCAAATTTTCTGCATAGCAGGCTGGATTTTCTAGTTATTTCTAAAAACTTGAATGTAGACTTCAGTAATAGCCCATTTATTTATTTTCAATTAATGTAGTGCATATAGAAACAAACTTAAACACCGCCTAGTTGGCGAATCACAAAAAGAAACAAAAAATCAGACCCAGTGCGTCTCCACTGTTTCATTTTGGCTGTCTTACGTCAAAAACGTTCTTTTAAAAGGATGCTAGATAGCATTCCGTTTAATATACTTTCAAGAAATGTTTACTTCTTGTCAAGGTGGATAAACATGCCTGCCCTTGGTGGACCTCGTGCCTTTGCTTGTGCTATTGCTGTGGGCAATAAGATCTGGGTATGCGGAGGATGCAGAGAAAGCGAAGACAACCATGAAGGAAGCTTGATTACTGTAGCTACTGTCGAAGTATATGATGACCTGCAAGACAAATGGGAAAGATGTCAAGATTTGCAAATGCCTCGTCATGCTGCTACAGCGGTCGAATTAGGTAAGTAATTTTTGAGTGTTCTTGATATTACTAAGATAACGTTGATTCAGCTATCTAAAATATTAATATTAAGTTGTGGACTGAGATACGACGATTAGCAAGACAAGTTGCACTACTACGTAAGTTGGATATGTCTAGTTTTGAAAAGTACCGTTTTAATGATTTGACGTTTCTTATGAGACACAAGCTCATTGTTTTCTTTTATGCAGAATCCGCTTTATATCTGATGGGTGGCATGAGTAGCCAACAAGGGGGCTGCATATCGGAACCAGAAGTTTACTTCACCGATGACGTACCAGCCGAAATTACCTGTGGTGCATCAGCAGCACCAGTTGCAGTAACAGGGGCGTCCGCAGTTGTAATTCCGCCTCTTTCTCCAGTAAAGAAGATAGCAGCATTCAGCTACCTTGTCTTTAAGAACTTTGATGTAAATAAGTAGGGAGAGAGAGACATCAAAAAGAAAGTTGATTCATTTCATCAATCTAGTGAAAAGCAAGAGTTCATTTAAGTATAGGTATGCTTTCCTAACAAATGACCATAACAGAAATAAACAGAATTCATTTAGGTGTTTTGATAAAGTGTTTACTGTTTTAAACATAATAATAATAACTCTCATACTAACCTGTAGAATAGTACGAGAGTTCCTCGACCAACAGTAACAATAATAATGATAGTAATCGGACACAACCAACCATCCCATGCACTTGGTACCAGTACGAGTAGAAAAAAATGGTAAAAAAGTAGTAAAAAAGGTGTAAAAGTTTTTATAATAATAATAATAATAATAAATACTTCTATTGTTCTATTATAGAAGAATTACAGTAGGTAAGAAAGCATACATTTATTCTTTATTGCAGAGATATACACACCTGCAATATACCTTCACGGCCGGCTTGGCGAAGGGTTAAAAAATGTTCTTGTTTATACTCTGACACGGTCAGAGGAGTTTCCATTAATTATTTTGACAATGAATATAATCATTAACCGTATAAAAACCATTAACTGTATTTAGCAGTTATGCGGTTTTACTCAAAGCGTGTGTGCTTCTGCACCCTCGCGCATGACCAGTCGGCTACATAGAACCTAGACAATATTTGTTATTTTATAAAGAAAGACAAATAATTTTTTTTGTTTATACCCCGGAACGACCACATAAGGCTAGTTGGAGTTCACAGGGTAGTAAGGACACAAGAACATCACCATAGTCACGTAGGCTTAAACTACGGTCATTCAAACGTATTTACTTTTGAACCCTTCCCCTTGACCACTCTGCTGCGGCAGCCTAAAACTTACAACGGGATTTGCTCACGTATACCCGAAATAACATGAACTGCTTTTACTCGTCACGCCACTGGCTTTTAAGTAAACTTATAAAGTTTACAGCACCAAAAGTTATGAAGTGTGAGTAACAGGCTAGTATATGGAATTCAATTAATTAACACGTTAAATCCATATGAGAGCTAAACCGCGTGGCTTGAAGCTAATTAACTTCTGAGTCAAACTGCAGAACAAGTTCTCTCCGCATCATGATAATATCAGTATATGCTTTGTTTTAAACTAAGTTTTATAGAATTCATTTCTACGAATTCCGTATTATCCATCTTTTATACTAACTTATCCTGGAAACTTCCAAATATTATTAAATCAGGTTAAGATCATAAATAAAAAAAGAACAGTAATTGAATTAAACATCCATCCGAAATACCAAGTAAGGGTTTTAGTATAATAATTTACTATCAGGACATACGTAAATAAATATTAATAAATGGAATAATTGGTAAAATAACTTACCATACTCTTGAAATAATGTGTCAGTAACTACATACATTCCTGGAAGTAGAAAAGAAAACAATCAGTGCAGTGAAATATTCTGTAAAGGAATTTTTAGTATATTCAAAAATATTCATTTAATTATTATTATTATTTTATTTTATGTTATTTTATACTATGGATCAGCGATGAGGCTGGAAGATTTTTTATATTAGTGAGCTGCTGCCATGACAACACTTCACAGGGCGTAATATACCCATTTGGCGGGGGGGGGGAGTGAATTGAGATCCAGAAAAACAAGTAACACAACCCTTCTTTAAATAAAATAAATTTTCTTCAATCAGAGATAAGATTTTGACCAAGCAGAAAGACACTTGATGGTGGATATATATTTTATTCATTTGTCTATATCTTGTCTTTAGCAGTGTTGCTCTTATTACCATCACAATGGGAAATATCTGCACACAACTGTTCCTTTATATAATTCTGTTGTAGGAATTTGAATGTGTGTGTTAAGCGCCAAAGCAACTAAGGCTATGAGGCAATAGTATATTCTGTCTGTAAATTGCATGTATTCTGTGCCATTGCTGCAGAAAAAAATATGGAATGTTCGCTTGAGACCGACTAACTCAGCCACAGTGAAAAAGTCCATAAAAGATTCTCACGTAATTGACGGGATTCGAACTGGAGCCGTTGTCACTCAGTGTGGAAAGGACATTGACTACTGTGCTACCGCGCGGACTTTGACATAGAACAAATGATATCCGTGTCATAATTCCAGAAAATGAAATGGACTGTTGATTTACCGAAAAATATGTTAAAATGTACTTTTTTTCTTCCTAGCTGATGCAATCCTCTGAAAAAATGCTGTTAATTATAAGGGATCAATCACTTCCACTTGATGTGGAAGTAATCCAGTACATTTGGAAACGTGTCGCTTCAAATCCAAGATATAAACGACTGTCTGTTGTTGCTGTTACAAAATGATTCGACATCTCCACACCATCAGATTCTCTCTCTCTCTCTATCAAAATTTTTTATGTATGAATTAGGCCTACAGGGAAAATCAGCTTTCATTTAGCTATAATTTTCTTCCATTGAATCAAAGACGCGAATGTACTTACCAGTGACTTGGCAAAAGGTGTATTTCGGATAATACTAGCTTCGAAAAATCCAATGGATGATCGTTTTCTTCGGTGATGATGTTGCTGCTGAAAAGTGAATGCATAATACTCATTGGAGAAGGTAAAGAGATATAAAAAAAAAAGATAATAGTGCAAGAAGAATAAAACAATTAACTGTATTTTTCTGTAAGTGTATCGAAAATCTAACATAGCAGATGTGCAGAATTAATTTGTTAATAAGATTGTAAAAAAAAGGAAGTCGATAAACATTGCTTCTTGTTCATAGCGTTATATCATATGAAATATTAACGAACACAATTTAATTAGAAAGCCGTACGATCCATGCTTTCAGTTACTTCGGTCCTTCCAGTGAGAGATGTAATCCTTCAACCTATATTATAATGAAGATGTACCAAACCGTAGTAGCAAATTATAGCTATATATAAATATAATTAAATAACAATATGCGACTAAGATATCGCAACTTACCTTCTAAAACGGGTTGTTAAAACAATTTGAAAGAGACAGAAAATATAAAGGAAAAATGACAAGGAAGGAAGAAAGTGAAAAAAATAATAATAATAATTAAAATTAGTACGTGAAGGCAAGGAAAAGCGCATCTTCGAGCACCTTAACTTGTCAAGCAAAACCGAAAACGTACAAGATAAAAAAAAAAAAAAAAAAAAGCGAAAAAAATCCCCAGTAAATTCGCACCACTTATAGCTGTGATTCTTTCGCATAATTGCGTCATCAGTCAGCGTACGAAGTGTGAAGAAACACGTTAAAAAGCTAAAAGTGGCACGTTAGGTCCCACTAGTTAATGTGGAAACATTCCAAACGGAGGATAAGTCAGCGGGATAAGTGCTCATATTTAATATTGACCGAGATTTTGTTGAAAAGACTTAACACTTTGTATCTTTGAAACAGTTTACTAGAAGGAAATTTGATTAGCATTTCGCCTGATGGATATTAGGATAATAGTTGTTGTTTGGTTTTTAGGAGCATTAGCAACTAAGGACATATTGCTCCGGGGATATGCGGTGGTCATTCCCTGACCTTTCCGCATCCTCCGTATTTGGTGATCACGGGCTCGAACCCCGGTCTAATCAAGAAGCGTGTGCTACGCATTGCCGCTCCTGCCCACCTGGCTACGGAGGGGCCTTAGGATAATGGCTTGTTTTTCAAAACGGAATGCATGGATAATTCGGTTTTGCTGGAATTGTTGTTATTTGGTTTTAGGAGCATTAGCAACTAAGGCCATATTGCTCCGGGGATATGCGGTGGTCATTCCCTGACCTTTCCGCATCTTCCGTATTTGGTGGTCACGGGTTGGAACCCCGGTTTAATCAAGAAGCGTGTGCTTCGCACTGCTGCTGCTGCTCCTGCCCGCCTGACTACGGAGGCGCCTTGCTGTAATTTCAGGATAAACTGAATACGTGATAATTAGCGCGGATTTTGAGACATTACACGGACCTTATCGTGTGGTGGCCATAAAAACTTGCGGACAAAAAAATTATCAGACTGCTTGTTGAAAAACTCTCTTAATCACCGTGGCTGTAAATTCCTCTGACTTTGCGTGGCCGTCCGAGAGCGACAACTGAATTCAAAAAAAATGTAATTTTAAAATTTAATTTCCATAATAGTCACAGCTGTCTTGTTAAGAGATATATAAATATTTAGATCATTTACTGATGTGATACCGTTTCTTTATTAACTACAGACCCGACATGACGGTAAGGGGAGAAACCCAGAGAAAAGTGGTTTAATGAAATACCAGTGCTAATACGTTTGTTGTAATATGTCAATGTTAGCTTTAATCATGGCTTTCTTGATGGATGTTAATTTTAATTTCGCTTTTAGTTTCATCATTCCTGTGGATTCCACCCCCTTTTAACTTTCCTTCTCTTTCAAATGTTTTAACAAGCAGATTTACATGGTAAGTTTAGATATTTCAAGCAAACCGTAACAAATAAGTAGTAATATTGACTAAATTTGTGGCGCTGCCCTAAAACAAAGAATAACTTGTTTTCTGTTATACACCATGAACTTTTTTTTGGAAGTGCAATACTGAAGTCTCTGCGTAGTTCAATATGTTCCTGGAAGGTTCCATGCAAACCCAAAATGTTTTAAATGTACATAAACATGTCCCATCTAAGATCCTATACTGATATTAAAGCAAAATTTCCTTCGAGTTTCCGGGGGGGGGGAACCATGCTACTCTCCCCTGTGACCGACTAACCCAGCCGCATTGTGAAAAAGATCCATAAAAATTCCTAGCGACAGGGATTCAAGCACAGGTGTTTTCCACCTAGTGTGGGGCAGATGGGTGATTATGACCACTGTGCTATACTCGAATAATGAATGAACATAAAGATAATCTGTTAAATGAACTGAAAACAACTAAAAACAACTTTCTTTTTTTAGTGCAAAAGACTACAAAGGATCTGTAATAAAGAAATATAAGTCTGTATAACGTTATCCACTACAACAAAAGTGACTGAGATGAATTTGTTAAAAATGTGCCTATTATTAACTGAACTACATAATTAATTTCAGTCAATTGTGATGCTCCTCTGGTGTATCTATCATGAGCAAAAAAAGTAGCCATGTGCTATAATTAAGAATATATGCATAATATGCACATTACTACTAATAATAACGATTATTTATTTATAATGCCACTGTATTCCGAGAAAGTGCGACACCACAGATTTCCGCTAAACTGCTATTAGAAAGTTAGACCTTTTTTCTAATATAACGACTGATGCAAATATTTGAAGAATCTATTATTTGAAATAGATATTTTCTTAGTTGTTCAAGAAAAAAATATAAGAACTATTTTTACAAAATTAAAAATAAAGTTAAAAAACTAAAATGTGTTTATGTTGCCCCTAAATGACTACAATAGATAAACAATTTTAAAGGAAATAAAAAAATTATAGAAGACCATATTGACTAACGTGGTAAACAGTTATGAAATAAAGGATTGTGGAAACTTACTATATTGTTCATGATGCAGTCTTTCATCTGTAAATACAAAAAGAGGAAAAAATTAATAAGAAATTACTCAGAATACCCGGTTCATTCATTCATGGTTTTATTATACTTAAATAAAAGTAGTTGTGGTAGCAATTCATGGTGGTTCCTTTCTATCTTATCATAATCTGTTCAATTCGCTGCTGTCAATTAAGACCAAGGCAATGCAAACAATTCTCAGACAATACATGACAAAACCTGTGTGTCCAAAGTCAAACCTATCAAATAAGAACTTCAGATCCATTTACATCAAGAGTAGGCTGTTAAAAAAAAAAATTGGAGGCATCTCAGCGATCCCTGTTTCAGTCATAAGCCGAATTACCCAATTCAATAAAAATTCAATAATTACTCAATTCAACGATCACCATCCTTATGGAGACTTCTGGTAGGATTTAACAAACCCTAAGCAATGAAAACTAAATCGATGTGGTACAGAGTCCAGCAGTACGAAAATCTTGGAATGGTTTGGTATGACACCTCATCTTCACCCACCACTTTTCCAGTTCCAAGAGAAGGGCTTCTGCTGCTGAATTTCGACTTAGAACCTTCTTTAGCATCGAGTATTGGATCCCACAGTCGCGCACCCGCACTCAAGAACAGATTTTTAGTATTTCTCAGGATGGATTCCGCGGTAATTTCATCTCTTCAGAACAAATGTTATATCCTTCGATAGGCTGCTTTAACATATTATTAAAGTCCCTAGCATGGCGGAACTGCTGTCATACCCAGCAGTGAGCCTTATAATACTAAAAAAATATTGATTCCACTTTCCGATCCCAAGCAGCCAGATTCAAGAGCCTTCAAAGGATATATCCACAAAACACCACACAATATTTTGACCAGCTGAATACAGATCGCGGCCGAGTGTGCGCAGACAAGACCTACAGAAACATAGCTCTTCAATAAACAATATTCAATCCATTCGAGGATGTTCGCTGTTGCATGGAAACCTGGAAGCGTCGCTGATTCTGCTCCCAAGTGCCCATGTTTCGCACCCGCCACCAACGCCCCGTCTGACGTGCACTTATCAAGCCCAAAGGTGTACTGATCCCACTGATTATCAGCAGTAAGTTCATTTTTCAGTACTTACGTCAGATGATTTCAAACGCATCATTAGCTCTGTCATTATGCCAGAAAGAAGTTTTAGATTGTTGCGTTTTTGCCCCAGTAGCTTTCATCCATTTGTATTTACCCATATGCCTTCTGAAACAAAATTAAGTGCTCTAGAGGAGTGTAGTGGCTCAAAACGCGTTTAAGTCATTATCTATTGTGAAAACAGTTGTATTGAAGCGACTCTGTTTAACTTTTGATAATTTTCCTTTCAAAATAGGAAAGCATTTTTTTTTTCTTTTTTTCATCATAAATCCATAATTTTCGAAATTCGGCAACGATCATGGGGTCTCAAGGTTGCCAGATTTGAGAGGCCCTACTATACTTCACATTGATTTAAATAAATAAATTCCCCTCTGGAACATCCATAATTGAGATAGCTGCACAGTGTTTCAATATCAGCCTTGTATTGGAGATTGCTGCTGCGAACCATAGACACGATTTCGCTCGTGCATATTAAGTACTTTTTTTTTTATTTCAGTATGCTAAGAATTGGTTTGGATTATTTTGGACTAGTGTCAAGGATGAGGCGTCAGTATATATCATGTTGTAAATTGTAGGCGTGATTAGTCGGAATTTTCCTCGCGTCATCGACAGAATCGGAACTCCGAAAGCCTGTGACGTATCCATATTTAGGAGCCAAAGTGAAAAAGTTCTCTGGTGCTGTTATTCGTGTTTCTAAGTCTGGCTGGGGTTTATCCCGCAAGATTATCTCATTATATTATAAGGCAGTATTTCTCCCCATGACAACATATACACGATGGTTTCATCGTGCTGTGTTGGTGAGATTCCAAGCAAAACCCAACTCTATACAAAGATCAATGCTTCTCAGCATGTTGAGAGTGTGTAGGAACGTATCTACTGCAGCAATTCAGGTGTTGGCCGGGGCTATTCCTTTGGACTTGTTCCCGATATACCGAGAACTATGTTATAGGATTAAGAAGAAGATACCCCGCTACGTTTCATAACATTACAATTGATACTCAGGTAGACATTAAAAGGGAAAAGAAGCGGTGTATAAAGGAGATAATTAACCTATGGCAAACGAGATGGGACATTGGAATTGCGGGAAGGGTGACAAAGTTATTTCTTCCTGAGGTGACGTTTCTCCTAGATAGCTGAAAGGGTAGCTGAATGGTTCACGCCTGGGTTGTAGTTGCTATATGTAATAACAGTCCATGGCTCATTGAATGAGAAACTATTTGCTCTAGGATTAACAAATACTGAATTATGTTTTTGTGGAGCCAAGGAAAATTGGTTTCACATTTTGTGTGAATGTAATATTTATGATAGTGCGCGATCAATAATTAGTGATCTCCTGGTGAATGTGATTCCTGGACAAGCATTTCATTTCTTGATGGAACGAGATAAACTTCAGCTGTTACAAACCTTTGCTAAAGCTGCATTTGATCTAAGAAGTATGCTTCCACAGTTAAGAACTGGATTAACTTTGGATAATTAACTGTGATTAACGTGGTGTTTGTAGTTACAGTTGGCGAGTTTTGTTTTTTTTTAAACTCTGTAGTGGGCCCTAGAGTGTTTTTTTTTTTTTTTTTTTTCATTTTGTTTCATAAACTGAAACCTAAGGCGTCCCATCTACTGGACCTGGCCCACCTTCCCGTGGTGTGGACGAGTATCTGGAAGCAGCCTTCCCGGTGATCGCTGCTTCTAGGTAGCCAAGAGGCCAGTACATCACAACAAAACATGACACTACTCCAAGTTTGGCCTAGTTTATAGAGTCTGTTAAAACTTACAGTAATACAAGGCGGATTTGAACTGACGTTCTAGGAGCCGCCCTAACAATAACACATGTCCACATGTGACCATAACGAGTGTTTTGTTACGGAAACAGCCCTGAGCACGCACGCAGAATTTCACGGTTTGAAACTTTACTACAAATCAAAAATGATGACAAAATTATTATTTTCCTTTAAATTTAATGCTTCTAATTTATGAACGTAAAACGGTTTACCTTTTGGTGGGCAGCATCATCAGTACAGAATCCATCTAGGAACTTTTCATCGTTCATATTTGGATAGGATTCGTTACGACAAATTTGAGCTACGTTCTTGACCTGGAAGAAAAATGTTTTGAATTACATTCAGCCTGTTTAAAACAAATTAATCTTTATTATTGCTTCGACATTGTATATGTAACAGAAACAATAAACCGCTCACCACCGCCAATAGGCCAGGAGCATTAAATAGTTTAGTGAATAATGAACTGAACTGCACTGCAACTTAAAAACTTAAACGGAAATTTTAAATATAAATACAGAGTCAGTGTTATATTGCTCTTCTGAAAAAAAAAACAATTTGTTATTATGAATATATATAAAAATATATATTTTTATATATATTTATATAATTACTTAAAATATAAAAATGTTATATAAAATCTATTATAATCATTAGTCCATCCATGCATAATGATGCAGAAAGCTGCACAGTCGAATACATAGATGAGGTAAAGGATTATCTATAACTGTACTCCCAATTTTTTTTCTAGATATGGACTACTTTTTGAAGTAGAGGCTACGGGCCACAAAAATATTCAGGTATGAATGCAAATATATTAATAACTTTTGTAAATACAATGATATATACTCCTACTTAATATATGCAGTATTCGTCAGATTGTTATAGGCACACCTGTGTCTCCCATCACTTGAATGAGATTATTCACTTGCTCCCTTTTTCCCTAGTGAAAATTTTCTGAAATTATCCATCAGAACAAGGTAATATCTCTATAGGAATGGTGTCTTTAATGGATCACAGCATGGGTTCGTGTAGGAGAAGTCTCTTGGAGCAAATTGGGACTAATGGCAAAATCCCACGTTGGATCAAGGGCTGGCTAAAAGATAGGAGACAGAGGGTAGTCACAAATGGACATACTTCAGTTCAGGGTGAACCAGCGTAGCAGCAAGTGGAGTCCCTCAGGGATCAGCGTTGGGCTTCTCATTTTAATGATATTGATGAAAAGTGAATGGACGTTGTCAAAGTTTGCTGATGATTTAAAGGTAGGAACAACAAGGACCAGACCACTTTGCTTCTAAAGGCCTTAGATCGGTTACACAAATGGTCTGGAAAATGACTATTGAATGTAAGGTTTCGCATCTAGGCTTTACTTACAAGTTAGGAAGGAAAAAGACTTACGAAAACGGTTTACGATTCAGTCAGGCATGAAATTTTCCATGCAGGCGGAAAAACGGATAGCTAGAAAAGCACATGGTATCTTGTCTATGAAAATAGGACCTTCGCAAATAGAGAAAAGAATGTCATTGTCCCTTTGCATAAAACGATCGCGAGGCCGCATTTAGAATACTGTATTCAGATCTGGAGTCCACACTTGAAGAAAGAGAAAGAACTTCTATAAAGGGCTCAGAGGAGGGCAACCAGATTGGTGAGGGTCGCTATTGTTCATAAGAACAACTTAGCAAGTGCGGACTGCAAAACGTATCAACCAAAAAGTCTCAGGGGAACTAGATTATATATATAAGGAACCGAAGATAATCAATAAAATGAGTGAGGGAGATTAAACTTCACTGGCGGAAGAGAAACGAATCAGGGAGCACAAATAGAAAATTTTGGTGATTAACAGAAGGCTGGATCTCATGAAGTTTATTTTCAGGCAGCGTGTTTTAGACCACGGGAATGAACTGACTGCTATTGTAGTCAACGTTTATAGTTTGGTAAAGTTAAAAGGCAGAATTGGAGAGGCACTTTTTCGAGAAGAGGAAGGTATGAATGATAGATAGTTTTTTTTTTTTTTTTTTTTTTTTTGGCTAACTAGAAGCAGCGATCGCCAGGAAGGCTGCTTCTAGATACTCGTCTGCATCTGGCCCACCAGATGCAGATGCAGTACAGTATATTACATTAAATAATAATCACTTTTAATTTTGCATAACTTTCCATTCAAATTAAGTCAGAACTAATCAACAGCTAAACAAAACTAATCTATTAATATAAGTAAACATACCGGAGCAGGTGGACTGTTGATGAAGCAGTCGTAACGAGCTTTTCTTTGTTCCATATCCATGCTTTCATCTGTAAAATTAATTTAGAAAACACATAGTTGCATAGTTATCATTAAGTAAATGGCGTAAGCTTATGGAGCTATTCATATACTTAGATAAATTTGGCCTGGCCCTAAATCCACAGAAGACTGTAATGGTGGTGTACTCTCTTAAAAAATCACCTACGCTCGTGCATCCAAAAATTAATGAAATGCCTATCCCAATTGTCACAAGTCATAGAGATCTGGGGATAATGTTTGATACCAAACTTACGTTCAAGTTGCATATCGACTTGTAAAGAGGATGAACTATCTACGTTGGATATGCAAACAACACCTCTTGCTAGTGAGACAAACTGCGACAACTGTACGATATATAAGAACAACAGTGTATTCGGCCATATTGTATGGTGCTGAATTGTGTGCGTCAGCCACATTATATTCTCCTACCCACATTAGGAGAATATATGCAACTGAATTCTGGCTTCTGAAGTGGGCCAACAATAACCACAATCTCCCCCATCAGTTAACGACCACGCAGCTTGCTGAACAGCTGAAACTACAGCGTTTACCAGACATCATTGCCTGGAAACGACTGATAACTACAATAAGGATGATGACGAGTGTGATATCCTCAATGTGCTTCTGGTAGCTTTGTGAGTGGCACATCCCGCCATCGGCCTTAAGAGGCACGAAATCCCTGAGGAAGAAAGCCAACATACTGAAGATGGCTGATAGGTTCATACCAGCCAGGGCATTGGAATCAATCCACTGGTTATCTCAAATTGGAATATATCTCGAAAGGCTAACAGAAGAAAGAAAAAAAAAAAAAAAACAGCGATTTTGTTCACTGAGGCTACTGTCGCCTAATAGTTCTGTGCGTTTTTTGAACAATTATGTATACTCAATGGTGTGCTTATGTGAACGCGTATACCACGTCTATAGCGTATTCAGTGGTGGTGTTGTTATACTGAGCAATTTGTTCGTTAATTGTCAGGACTCTACAGTAGAACCCGGATAAGAAATTACCGCATAAGAAGTTTTCCCCTGCACTAGTTTTGGTTTCTTAAGTCCCAATTTCAACTCTGTATGTTGTAATGTATTATTTTCTCGAGAAAGAAGTTTCCCGGGTAGAAAGTTTTCCCGCATAAAAAGTTCGTGATAATAAAATACACAGTGTATTATTATAATGACGTTTTCCCACTTAATACGTTTCTTAAATATACAAATTCTTTATTTTTAATACAGTATTAAAAATATTAAACAATATGAACATTTTGGTAATCGAGCAAGTTATTGCATAGCATCATTTTAGTTCGTAGTAAATCCCCTGGCATTTACTGCCGTGAATGGAATTTGTCACTCACTAATTTAACACTTTATTTAGTTTGGTAGGACAAATAAAGATATTTATTTATTTAAAACGTATGGAAGTGACATTTCAATTTATGGAAACTTTGACTTCCATATTAGTGAGCTGCAATTTCGAAGTAAATTAGAAATTTAGTGGTATAGCTATATACCGCTAAATTTCAAATTTATGTGTTTCAAATTCATGTGAGATGCCCGAAGGTTGTCAGGTGTCAGCACGATATAACCCAAAGCTATTGACAGCAGAATGAAAATGCAAAAGAGCTGTCAAGTCAAGTGAACATTTGTATCGCTTTTAAACAATTTCAACAAATTTCCTTGTAAGGTTTGTGACTGTGGATGAGACGTGGGTGAATCACTTTCAGCCAAAGAAAAAGAAGCAATCCAAAAAATGAAAACAGAGTTCTTCTTCCCCTTCCAAAGAAAGCCAAGTTGGTTCCTTCATCTGACAAGGTGATGGCATCCGTTTTTGGGATGCTGATGGAGTGTTGCTAGTGGATTATCTTCAGGAAGGTCAGAGAGTCACAGGGGCATATTACACAGACCTTGTGAAACGTTTTGGCGAAAATATCAAGGACAAACGCCAGGAAAACTCAGCAAAAGAGTCTTATTCCACCAGAACAACGCACCTGATTACAAATCTGTCATTGCTACTGTTGCACGCATGAGTGTGGTTTTGAAATCTTGGACCATTCCCCATATTATCATTGAATTTCACTTATTTCCTAATTTGAAAAAAAAAAAAAAAACACCTGGCTGGCATCCATTTCCCCACCAACAGTGATGTCATTGCAGTAGTGGATGCATTCCTGGAGGCCCAAGAGGAAATTTTCTTCGCAGCTGGAATCTACACATTGCAGTGTATTGACTCCAAAGAGGATTATGTTGAACAGTAACATGTTACCAGACTCCTCAATATTTATATTTCAAACTTTTCAAAAGCCCATCTTCATACTCAAGTCACGAACTTTTCAACCGCTCCTCTTACGTGAAAATACTGTATTTCTTTCAATAATGCTACATCGGTTTGTTGAGTGCACACTAGTATGGCCCGCAAGCCTCGAAAACTGCTTACACGGCTCGTGAGTACTTCTGAGTTTGACACCCATGCGATATGGTTATGGAACTGTCTAATTGCTATTTGTGAACAACGTTTGTGACTCATTGATAATAAGCGATGGATTACTCAGAGTTTCTAGATTTCATTATTCGCACATGAAACGTTAGTCGTAGCAGCTTTCATCCATTTTTATTTGCCCATATATCGCTTTAAAAAATTAAGTGGCCAAGAGGATCGCGATAGTTCAAAACGTTTATCTATTGTGGAACTAATTGTATTGTCAAAGAAACTTGACATTAGATTTCAGTGAATCGATTATGTGAAACCTTTTGACTCTTTTCCTTTCAAAATAGAATGCATTTTTTACGGATTCCTTTCTTTTTTATGTGACTGTAATATGATTACCCGAAGTGAGGAAAATTACAAGATTCAGGCAAGGATTAGATCCTGATGGTGCCTTATTTGGTGGGTTCGAATTACTTCAAGTTGATTTTAATAAAAATATAAATAAATAAACTCTCTCCTGGAAGAGCCTTTTACTGGGTAATAATCTCTGTGGCCGCGAACCACAGAGGTGATTTTGCTGGAGCATATGTGGAAACAAAATTAGCACATTTAGTAAATCAATTCAGATGCTGCATAACCTTTACTTGTTACATTGTCCTTCCATTTTTAATGCTAATACTAATACTAAAGGAGGTACTGTATTTCGATTTATTAGTTTTCGTCCAATCAAACTTTCAGTAACTACAAATGTAGTAGTTATGTTGGTAAACCAAGGATATACAAATAATTAGGTAACAAATAGGTATAATCATTAGTGTAAGGAAATCGCATAAATACTTGCATGAATATAAATTCTCATCTTTACGGGCCTTAAAAACGAAGTGATGAGATATCACCCGAGTACCCAACCCTTCGTTTGCCGAAAAGTTCACAGATTCAGTTTTTCTAATGTATCAACTAATTATTTCAGACATAAAAAAATAAATAAATGCTCACCACAAAAGATATTTCTCAGAACTTTGTCAGCCATATCCATTACTACATTGGCATTGGTGATGAAGATGCAACCTGCGACCACAACGACAAACGCAAAGATACCCATAGTGGACATATCGAGAACAGGGTTCATAAGAAAGTGCGGATAGGAAGTCGATTTTATAGTAAACTGTGCTTGTTTACATCATCTGTTGTCCGTTAACGACCCATTATGGGCTTATTATTTGGACACATTTATTCCACCATTAAGCCTTTTCAATGGGCAGCTGAACATACGGACTTATAGTAGTCAATAAAGAACCGTACGTTTGTCGAGTGGAACCTACCTCATTTTATCCAAGACCTTGACAGAATGCCACACTTTTTCACTGCTGGACATCTGTAGTAAAAAAAGGTAAAGTGCAGCCATTATCAACCCACTGCAGGATGGAAGCCTCCTCAACAATTCATGCTGAAGACATCTGTAATAATCCTCACTAAACTTAATAGGTTTATTATGATCTCAGGTAGATTATACTTTACGGTTGGATAACGAGGCAGTTGAATTTTAAGGAAAAGTATGGAATGCGATATAATAAAATGCAATTGCGTTTTATTATGTTTTGTCAGCTTGTCACTAATGAGAAAAATCAAAGATCATTTGACTCTCAACTGTTTTTATAGACACAGCTTTTTTATTCATTTAATGTTTATTCATTTAATGTATACATTTTTACCGACCATCATGTCCCATTATATTCATATGTTTCCAACTTTGTAGTTATGTATTTTTTTTTTCTAGCGATATAACAGTGTATGTGTTAAATTAATTAGAATTTCTAGGCAGAGCGATTAATGGAACAGGGAGAAGCAGCCATCCTGGGTGCAGCTTCATGAGCTACTTAAAATTAGCTGTTAGTATCATAAAAGTTCTGCTAGAAAATAATAGAAGCGATACACAGAATTAAATTCTTGCCTTCGGGACATCCACTCTACATCACTGAAAATTTCTACATCCCCCTTTCGAACAAACCACAAATGTGCTCATAAAATATTGAAT
This sequence comes from Mastigoproctus giganteus, assembly GCF_048544385.1. Taxonomy (NCBI): domain Eukaryota; kingdom Metazoa; phylum Arthropoda; class Arachnida; order Uropygi; family Thelyphonidae; genus Mastigoproctus; species Mastigoproctus giganteus. The sequence goes on from NC_143578.1 coordinate 67,950,003, forward strand.
AATACAGGGTCATCGAAAAGATGTGATTTCCCTTTTAATTATCTTCGGAAATATTTGATCAATTTCTGTGATCGTAGCAGCAAATAGTGTGGTAACTCACTAAGTTTTATTTGACCCCTCAACAATGACCTTGGCTGCGTCGTGAGTGTGCGCAGAATGACTCCTACGCGCACCGTCTCAGTCAGTGTCAGTAAGATGGTCGTGCAACAGAAAGAGCAGCGCGTGTTGTGGTACGCTAAATTTAAATCTGTCATAACAGTGCAACGTCACAACATACACACTGCTCTTTCTGTTGCACGGCCATCTTACTGATACGCAATAAGTATCACTAATAAGTCCACATAGGCGGTAGTGGTCGCAATAAGTCCACATAGGAGGTAGTGGTCACAATAAGTCCACATAAGCGGTAGTGGTCGCAATAAGTCCACATAAGAGGTAGTGGTCGCAATAAGTTCACATAGGAGGTAGTGGCCACAATAAGTCCACATAGGCGGTAGTGGTCGCAATAAGTCCACACAAGCGGTAGTGGACGCAATAAGTCCACATAGGAGGTAGTGGTCGCAATAAGTCCACACAGGCGATAGTGGGCTCAATAAGTCCACACAGGCAATAGTGGGCTCAATAAGTCCACATAGGAGGTAGTGGTTGCAATAAGTCCACACAGGCGATAGTGGGCTCAATAAGTCCACATAGGAGGTAGTGGTCGCAATAAGTCCACACAGGCGATAGTGGGCTCAATAAGTCCACATAGGAGGTAGTGGTCGCTCGCTTTACTGCCTAAAGCGAAAGCGAGCGACCGCTACCGCCTAAATCCACTACTGCCTATGTGGACTTATCGCGACCGCTACCGCCTATGTGGACTTATTGTACTGCAAAACCCTAAATGTGGTTGTCCACTGCCAAAAGGATGCCATCCACATCCTAAAAATATAAAGCTCTTACGAGGTACCCAAAAATCGAAGTTGACCCTAAGCTCATGGAAAAGGTGTTATAATTTTTCTCTCTTTTGCATTAGCATTAATGGTTTTATTTTTATTATTTATTTTAATTTTTTTGTTGTTTATGAACCCCCAGACACGAAAAGTATCAAAACCTATAGTACTTAGTAGCGTGCATGGGTTGAAGGAGATGGGGGGAGAGAGAGGGTGCGCGAAACTTGTCTCTGGAGACTAAGCTGCCCGCTGTAGTCGAGTGGTCAGGCACAAAGGTGATAAGTATATACACTTTGAGTGACCTAGGTTCAATCCGTGACGGCTAAATACGATGCTGTTTCTTGAATTCTCTGTATCTTGTGAACTCCTTTAACAGCGTGGTCTGACCGTTGTCCCGGAGTATAAACAGAAAATTTATTTATTTATTTATTTAAACATTGGTTTCATCACTTCATGCCTCTATTAAGCAAAGTGGTGGTATTTCACCGGCTCATGAGAGTCAACTACCACCTAGAAAGTAGGGAAAAAAAGCAGGGGAAAATTTTGGTTGCTAAGAGCCAGAACAAATATCTATCAGGAATAGCAACTCAACATACTACTCCTCATATGAAACGGATCCCTTCACTCTTCCCGAGCTAAAGTTAGCCCTAAGCAAAATAAATATCCATAAATGTCCAGCTTTAGATCTTGTGGAAAATGTTGTAATTATCAAATTTGCCGAAATCTTTCCAGAAATACTTCTATGTACAACAAGTGTTACTGAGGGGATATTTCCTAATCTCTGGAAGGTAGCCTTGATCAAAATTATTCACAAGCCGGACAAAAATAAATCTGATCCCAAAGCATACAGACCCATCTCTTTTTTGGCAAACCTTGGCAAACTATTTGAAAGATTGTTAGCACCCAGAGTAGCAGATTTAATTGAAGGTCAAAACTTAATGTCTCCAACCCAATTCGGCTTCAAGAAGGGAAAATCCTGTGAACACGCCTTGGTCTCTTTAGTTAACCACATATCAGCTTCGAGGGCTAAATATAAAATGGCCATATTCGTTGACTTCGAGGGAGCTTTCGATTCCCTCTGGTGGAAGAGCGCTCTCAATCGTCTTACCAAAGCCAAGTGCAACTGTCCCAAGTTATTAGAAGCTACTTCCAAAATAGACTCATCCAAGTAAACAGCAGTCTCTCTCTCAAGGACCATCTCAAGAGGTTACCCCAGGGATCAGTTCTGGGACCCATCTTCTGGAACAGAAGAGGGGTTCTGGAATTATGTCTGGCTAGTACTACCATGCTATTTCAAGGAACTATGTACAAACAGGTTCACGGTACCGCCATGGTTAGCCAATTAGTGCCACCGTGGCCAATTTGGCCATGGAAGAGTTAGAAAGTAGGGTTTTTAGTGGGTGTTCGTTTCCTATTAGAAATTGGAAGAGATATGTTGATGATACTTTACCCTGGTCCAGAAGGGGAGGGAGGATGATGCAGTTTGCTGGCTTAACAGCTTTTCCCAATTTATACAATTTACCTCAGAGGTGGAAATAGGTGGTACCCTGTCATTTTTGGATGCATTGGTCTCTAGGATGGGTTCCAGACTTAAGACGTCAGTATTTAAGAAACCCATGTGTAGAGGCCAATACACCCACTACAACTCAGCAAAAGCTGGACAATATAAGAACAGTGTAGTAAAAGCTCTATTCGATAGAGCAGGATCACACTGCACCACCTCTGAGGATAAAGAAAAGGAAATTAATCGTGTCACGGCAGACCTTAGAAAATGCGGATACCCCCAGAGGATTCTGGACAGATATAGCAGAGGAGGGTCTGAACATAGGGAGCCGTTCGTTCCGGTAGCCACCGCATACATCCCCTACTATCCGGGCCTTACTGAGCATTTAGCGAGAATTTTACGGGGTTATAAGACACGCTGTGTCCAGCTTCCCGGGTGGAGGCTGTGCACAGCTGTATCCCAGGTGAAAGACCGTATTCCAAAAGACCTCAGTAGTGGAGTTGTATACAGAATAGAATACCCGGATTGTGGGGAGTGTCATAAGGTATAAGGTATAAGGTATGTTAGTGTCTAACGGCTCCTGGGATTTCTCCCATCTCCGCGGGTGTACATTGTATCGGGGCCAGAGATTTGAAGTGTGTGGGGGTCATGTGCTGTATATTGTGTTGTGCCCTTTGTTCCTCCGGTCTATTAGCCGCCGAGCCCCTAGTGGGACCCGACGTTACCACACCATGCCACGGGGAGGCTGACCGGGTGTACCACTGTAGCTAGAGTACTCTGGCGGGTCCTGCCACCTACTTTCCTGGGATTTCAGTGGCTAGGACCAGATTTGAGAACGAGATGATCGCTGTTTCTTGAGCAACGGTTGTAATTTTAACAGAGCGTAGGGTTGTTCGCTGATAACTTGTTCTAGGGCCAAATAGGTCGGGTAGTAATTTTGATGTTTTAAATTTAGACCTGTGGGGAATGCGTGTGTGTGTATATATAAATATATGTATATACACACACACGCAGTGGGGAGTGTCATGTGGGAGAAACAAAACCACGGCTCAGGGATCGTCTGGGGGAGCATTTAAATGCTATAAGAACCGCCGATTATAAGTCTGCTGTGGCCGAACATTTTTGGGAGTAGCAGCATCAAATCTCCCCAGAGGACGCGATCATCGTGGACCAGGCGCATGGGTACTGGGAGCGTAAGTGGCTAGAGGGTTTACGGATTGGCTCATCCAGTAAGAATACCATGAATAGAGATAGAGGTATACGCATTCATCCTATTTTTGAAGCAGTTGTCCGCAGTACGGATGAACGATTTTGTTTGCCACGTACCCGAGCCATTTCCGCTTCCTGTTCTGCCCATGCGCCGAGGGAACCACGTGGAGGAATACCACGTGGAGGAATACCACGTGTGGAGGTACCGTGAGCCTGTTATATAAGGAGATGTTGCAGGAAGTCTTATCACTGTTGAGGAAGAGAGCTGACGCTCTCGAAAGCTGCAGTTTTTTTTTTTTAAAAGTGCTTTTAAGCTTTATATTTTAGCATATTTTATGATTTTATTTTATTCATTATAGTTTTAGCATTCCGTAATATATAGCCATCAGATTATAGTAAATTATATAAATTGTTTTTTGATATTTATTTGTAAAACTTCAGTTACAGTAAAACTTATTTAATGGTCTGTGTATGAATTCACTTATTTACCAGACATGAATTTTCCCGACCTCAGAGGCCTCTTTCAGGAAGTTTCTGGCTAGGGGTCGCTTGTTGTTTTTGTTAATAAAGAAGTATCTTAGTGTTTATTTAATTATATTATTATTATTTTTTTTATTATTATTATTTTTTTTTTTCGCTAGAATGGCGTTAGTTATTTATTTCAATTACAATTTTACTTGGATTCGATAGTGGTTCTTTCTGGTTGGTGGTGGTGGTTCCTTACGCTAGTAGATCTACAATTGACAGTGGTTAAAACTTAAAAATGTTCATTTCTTAAATTATAATATACCTGCATGTTATTAAAAAATATAATAAAAAAATGTTATTAAAAGGTAATATTCTAGGAAATTGAAAAGAATTAAAGCCAATCAGTGAAAATATCGCCACCGTGATATTACTATGATATTTGTTGTTAAATATCTCCTTTGTAAATGGAATTATTCACTGAAAACTGTCTTGAATGAAAAATTTGTTTAGACAATGCTTTATTTGAGCTAGCATGGCGTGCGCTATTCAGAATTAACCAAATACAATGAACGAAGATAGGATTATGTTATTTATTTTCAGAAGTTTCAACCAATGCTGAGAGGTGGAACACACTACCCTATTCGTTTGGTACAAAGAGAAAAGTTCAAAAGCATAATACAAGGAACTGAACTCTGCGTCGGCCCGCTGATAGCGATAAAAGTGCTTTCTTTAGGTATAATCAATGATAATGATCAGAGCCGTGCCGAGGGTGAGGCGAACGAGGCTCTTGTCTCACGTGAAAAGCTGAAAGGGGCGCCAAAAGTGAGATTAAATAATTGCCAACGTTTCCATCAGAGCGCAATTTTTCATTCTTGCCTCAGGTGGTAAAATGGCTCGGTAATGATGGTGTCCTTCCTAACAACTACACTGATCACTAGCAGGCGCTACCTCGCAGTACTAAGAAGCGATGTAATCAATTAGTTAACATACCAACTGCCGAACCGAACTATCTGCAAATCCGAAGTAGAGTAGTAAAAATTTTCAGACGTATACACAAAGTTTTTTCTATGCAGTCTCCCTTTGTGTTTATGTCAAAGCCAAGTAACATATCCAGTTTGCTTTTACTGATTTTAATATCTTGCGTTCTGTTTATAACCGGCCCGTCCGCGGATAGGAGTTTACAACAAATCATTTTGGCAAGAATCATTAACCGTATTTATCAGTCACGTGAGCTAGAACTATGGTCAATTCAAACGCGCGTCCTACTGCACTCCTGCGTTGACTAATTTCCTCTCCAGTGTTAAAGTTTCAGTGTTAGATTTATTATTATTGAAAGATAAAAAAAAAAAAAAAACGTCAATACAAAACAATTGATAATTAATTTATTATATCAGTTATTGAAAGTTCTTAAAACACAGTACTGTTAGAGTGGGTTCCATATAAACGACGGATTCCTGAAATTTGTTGCGAATTTGGATGCGAACATCACCTGTCGCCATCTATCGCTTAAATCTAAAACTAATAAGCAAATAATGCTAATAATGAATAACTTGTTCTACAGAGATGTCTATGATAGTTTTTTTTTCCGACTAATTATATGTATCCTTTAATAATTCGTATGAAATGAGGTCAGTTGACTTCCATTTTCTGCATCACTCAGATTTTTTGTATAACTTCGCTCATCTTAATTTTGAATAAAGTACTGTACATGGTTGCACTATTAAAAAAAAAAAAAAAAACAATTACACAAGAGGCACAGTGGCGAAACTATAAATTTTGGGGCTTCTACACCAGATTGCCGAACTGCCCAAAAGTGATCTTTAACCATCATGTAAATACTACCGATGGGGGCCCCTGATTCATAAGGCCCGACGTGGCGGGCCTGGCGATTTGTTCCGCACGACCATAAAGGTCAGCAGTTTACAAAATCATTTGGGCAAGAACATTATCATTGACTGTATTTAGGGATAACGTGGCCTAGAAGCACAGTCAGCAGAAAGACTACTGTTAGACTCTCTCTCTCTCTCTCTCTCTCTCTCTCTCTCTCTCTCTCTCTCTCTCTCTCTCTCTCTCTCTCTCTCTCTCTCTCTCTCTCTATATCCATCCATCGTTGATCACTCGCTGTATCAAGGAGGTCCATTCAGGAGCGGGTTCCAGGTAGGGGATAAAGGGGCTATAGTCCCCTTTAAATCAAAATAATGTGCATTTTTTCTGTTACATGATGATTAAAACTTAATGATATCCCGAACGCTGCTTTAGCCTTCTCGTTTAGAAAATCCTGGCCAGCCCATCGAGCCATTAGTTCCCGATTTTTCTAGTGTGAACGGATCTAGAGAACTATCCGGAAGAGTAAAGAATCCTCCCAGGGGCTCATATCTGGTATCAGCACACCCAGGGTCCTGAGCTGGATATCATCATTCTTCTCTTTCTTGGTGATTCCCTTCTATTTCTGACCCCCCCCCCCCATCTCTCTCTCTCTCTCTCTCTCTCTCTCTCTCTCTCTCAGGGGTAACTCAGATTTTTTTTTTTTTTTTTTTTTTGGCTGGTGCAGCAAAAGCCTCGGCTTCCTTGCACTATATGGCTAATAATAATAAAAAGAATGTATAGAGCGAAAGATGGCATTAGTAAGTGGAGAGTAGACCGCTAAGAAGTGTCATTCTTTGCATTGTTTTAGTTAGTAAAGAACAATTCAAGTAAACCCGTGTTTATTTCTGCGTTTGTAAATTTCGTGGTGCAGTAATGGCAACCAGGGTCGTGCAATAGTATCTGGGAAACTGGGTGCATGGTTGATTTTGGGAACCCTTTCTTTTTTTAAACTATATATATTATATTAACCATTTAAGAAATGTTTACGGCCTCGGCCCCCTTCCTTCTGTGTTTTGGCCTGGGTGCATCGTATCAACGCATTTCCCTTTTTTGCACACAAAAAAAGTGGCAACAAACGGCTGCATTTTCTATATTTTTGCTAGCATTATTGTAAAAACAGAGATTTTCCATTGGCACAATTTACAAAAACTTGCGTATTTATTTCGCCCATTGTCATTGTTGCAAGTAAGCGAAGGGCAAAGATTCGTTCCGAAACTTTTCTAAAGTGGAGGAAGCTTATGTTTGTACAGAATCCATCCAAGAAGTAGTCAATACTAATCAGATGTGATGGTTTCAACGTTGTTTTTGCTGAAAATGCTCAGATTTAAGCTCCATAGGTGATGACAGGCTGAACAAACGGTAAGTATACTGTAGTGTGATATCCTACTCAGTAAAGGGGTTGCTTGGCAAGCCACCTGGACTAAAGACCATTTTGTGGATGTCCGCAACATGATCTTTCTAAGCAGTTGCCTGTTTTTCGAAACGAAACTTCGGGAAGCGGGCGACTGCTTAGAAAAATCGGCAGTAGCAGGCAAAAGCCACTGCTGGAAATTGGTGAAATAATAAGTACTTAAACCTGCATGGAGTGTAATCTACCTTTAAGTTCTTAACGATTTACAGATTATTCTCAGATGTTTCGTGGTACAAGAAGTACCACGAAACCTCTGAGAATTTAAGAAATTCAAGACAGATTACACCACGCAGGTTTAAGTGCTCATTATTTCACCAATCTCCAGTTCTTGATATACCTGTGCAAAAAGAATCTTCAAAAAGGAACATCAGTCAATTTTTAGTTACTCTTAAAAATTTTAAGTAAATTTAAACTTAAGCAATGTTAATGTACCACTCATAAATAATTGGTGTAAGTATCTTGCTTTGGATTTCAGAAGGTTTTTTTTTTTTTTTTTAATTTTTATTGAGGCAACTATGGCTATGATGAGTCAGTTTAGAGTTTCCAATAGAAAACAAACCATACAACCCTTGTCCAAGACAATTAAAAATTAAAGGCTATGAGGGTAAATTCTGAAAAAGAAGATTGGGATCCTGTCACCATACCCAATCCAGTTACTCCACATATGATAGAAATACCACCCCAATCTGACGATGCTCAGACATGGGGCAAATCAAAGAGAAGGAACAGGGAAAAACTGGGCGATGGTATGAAAAAAAGAAGTTCCTCTGTTAGAGACGGTATTCGAATCGGGGCATTTTTTTGCACTCAGTGCCGAAGGACAGTGATTATAATCACTGTTCCAGCTGCGAGGAGTGAATTTCGTTTATTCTAGTCGTTTAAGTCATATATTGTATTTTGTGTGTATTTAAAAAAATTACATGAATTTTATTGACAGAGCTGTATGCATAAAACTATATTTACTATGATGCAATTTTTGTCCCTATAGCCACGTATGCTGCGGGCGAGTGGTTCCATAGGGCAGCAACGTAAAATTACAGGCCAAAGTACACTTCAAAGAATCTCCTTGCCTTATGTTGACTTAAAAACTACTCTAGTCAGGCTTAACAACTTTTCCTCCAGGACTTGAACTTTCTTCAGTATGAAACAATATCTCCTTCCAGGCCTGTCAAACCAATGCTAAAAATGTCTTTTTCAGGAAGAAAACAACTATTAGCAATTTCTTTGAATGCTTCCCACTCTGGAAACAACATGATAACAGTATCCTCTGCTTCTAATACATTTAATGATACTACTGACAACTAACGCCGGCACCTTTCGCTGTCCATATTTATTTACCAACTATTGTAATTACCATCTTATAAATACTATATATCTTTGAATAACAATTGCCACTCGAGATTAATAAAAACTAGTACAAATTAATTCAACGTATCGCATCTATTGACTATTCTGGATTTCTGGACTTCTTCATGAACTTTTCGCTGAACTTCTTGAACTTTTCCTAAATTCTTAATTGGACTTTGTTTTTGGACAATTTGATTTAATCGTCTGATTGGAAAATTGCTTTTGACCATTGATCCTGACTTCGTGACTGGACCACTGATTAGATCAAGACAGATATCGGAACAGGAACTGCTAAGGAAGTTGTAACACTACCAGAGGATTTTCATCTCTTTAAGTGCATCTGAAAATTTTCATCAGACCTCTGCCTTATGACTCTACTATCGATGTCCTTAAGGTGATGTGTATACACTAGAACTACCACCTTAACATTGACTTCCTTTGGACTTATCATTTATTCCTGTCTCCTGAACGTGATTTCTGTTTATGACTCCTCAATATGCCGTCTTGATCCTTGAAATTCTCTTTTGTCTGGGGCGAGATAACTATTGGCCTACTATCGTGCCACTGTCTTGGGTCCAAGTAACACAGGATTGTTGATATCCACTGGAGGCAATTTTTCTTTCTGTTTCACTTTGAGTAAGGCATTACATGTATAGTTGTGGCGTGGACGGATACCGGGGAGTAGCTTTACGGATTATCACTGCTTCCTGGTGGCAAAGCAACACACACACACACACACACACACACACACACACACACACACACACACACACACACACACACACACACACACGTTGTAATAAAGAGGGTGCCTCCGTAGCCAGGTGGGCATAAGCAGCAGTGCGTAGCACACGCTTCTTGATTAGACCGGGGTTCGAGCCAGTGACCACCAAATACGGAGGATGCGGAAAAGTCAGGGAATGACCATCGCATATCCCAGGAGTAATATGGCCTTAGTTGCTAATGCTCCTAAAAAAAAAAAAAAAAAAAAAAAAAAATGGCGCCTCCGTAGCCAGGTGGGAAGGAGCAGCAGTGCGTAGCACACGCTTCTTGATTAAACCGGGGTTCGAGCCCGTCACCACCAAATACGGAGGATGCGGAAAGGTCAGGGAATGACCACCGCATGACCCGGAGCAATATGGCCTTAGTTGCTAATGCTCCTTAAAAAACCAAACAAACAAACAGCTCCTAAAAACCAAAAATAACAAATAACATTGTAAAAGAGAGCCATAAAAATTCCTCTCATCATTGATGGGATTCGAATTCAGGTCTTTTCCACCTGGTGTGGGGAGGACGGCGATCCTCCCCACAACAATATGCTTTTAGTTTCTAAATAACTTTTCAATACTTTCTTAATTTAGTTATTGATGTCAAAATGCAAAAGCTTTATGTTTCAATACTAAAAGAATAGAGGAAACTTTATCTTTGTAGCTAGTATTCTCCAGCCGATAGTTTCAGCTGCTGGGTAACGCCAATAAGTTATGGCTCTTTTATGGGTTTTTTTCACATTGCTTCCTGGCTGAACTAGTCGGTCTCAGGGGTAGACAGCAAGTTTCCCCCTCACAAACTCGGGTTTTTCGTCCAGCGAAAAACGATAAATCAACAAAAGATTGTACACACTTTATGGACATAATACATGGATGGACATAATAGATGAGATCGTTCTCGGATGGCCTTAATATCGCAGTTTTTTTTTTTTACACTTGCATATTTTTATAAATCTAGGTTTAAATATCAACTTCCATGGAAACAAGTGCCAACTTCCAACGTGATAAAAACTTGATTTCTTGTTTGCCGAACAACATCAGACACGCGCGATGCACTTCTCAATGTACTTTCCATTTACTTAAAACGGGAGCATATATCCATGTCGTAAAAGCTCAATACACAGTTAACAATATGCTATGCATATTTGTGGCAGCATACTATCGTGGATGAATGGTAAATTCGATCGCTCAATATGATTATCAATATGCTCATTATCAACCTGTTACGTTACCCCTGGACTAGAGTGTTCGGTTATTAGCCAGTGATTGAAAATTACATATCTACTGCACCAAAACGTCATCAGCTCGTTATTCAAGTACACATTGTTCCAATCTACTGGGCGACAAGCAGCTACGGTGTTCATCTATATACAATCACAGATTACATAATAAAAAGAGAAACGTGATATTTATAGTGTTCTGGGAGCATCGTTAAGAAACACCTGTTCTGTCATCAATCACCATAATGTAATTAATAATATCCCTACCATAAAGCACAGTTGGCAGAAAAACGCCGTCTTCCCAAACGCGGTGGAAGAGACCCGAGTTCGAATCCCGTCGATAACGTGAGTAATTTTTATGGGCCTTTTTCATAACGTGGCTGAGTTAGGCGGTATCAGGCAAATGTAGCATGAAGGTTGATGTTTTTTTTTCTCCCGGAAATTCGGGTTTTTCGTCCAGCAAATGGAAAATCGACCACAGAACACACTCGATTGACAGACAATATACACGGAGCAATATGGCCCTAGTTGCTGATGCTCCTACAACCGTATAATAACAACCCTACCATAATGAAAATGTTTTCCTCATTTGCGTTTGTTAAGTAAAAAGCAGCATTGGCGGCGCTCGCTTGTACGTGTAGCTAATTCTCCTACTATAAACCGAGGTTTCTATATAATCCCTAGAGAAGTCCTTCAATAGCGGAACCCCGCGTCCTTCGTCTACGTGGCTGAGTTGCCTCAGTGTTTTATCGGAACATGTGACCTTAGACTGCGGTACCGATACTGCTGTACAACTACTTAATGCTTGGAGGGTCAACTGTAAGGTTACGGAATTCCCTCAGGGTCTGTTGGATTTAACTAAGGAACGCGGGGATGGCTGCACGGATGAGGAATTAATGATGAGCATCGTGCTCATCATTATCATCGAAATGAGTTACCGGAAGCAGAGACACTTTATTTTTTTTACTTCCGGTAACACCAAGGCAAACATGGTTCCATTGTTATCCTGTTGTCCGTATTAAGCATGGTCTTAAACAAAGGAAGAAGAAAGATATAAACTATATCCTTTGTTCTATTATACACACCTCGGTGGTGAGGGGAGGAAAGGAGGGGACCAATAAGAGTGTGTCAGTAGGCAGTTTGCGTCAATAATTGCTATAACCCCTCCTTTAATGTGCAGTATATATAGCAAAGGAGTACTGACCATACCGAAGCAAAAAAAAAAGTTATTCTTTCGCTATCCAAGCATGATTGCTATTTATTTTTGATGATTACATTGTGCCTATTAAGATCATCGACAACTAGTCCATGGCTCAGCATGCACACTGTTTGAACATGTCAGTCTCTGACACATCCTTCAGGTGCGTACAATGCCACTAAGCAGTCAGGTGGAAGCTGTTATTAAAATAGACACAAGTGACTCGGGCTTTTATGCGACGTCATTGGGTGTTGGATGCTGATGGAGTACGCTCATCTTTATTTTTATACTACGATGACAGGTCTGGAAAAAAAATACACAACTTCGAGAATTAGAAGGCGGCATTTGAGCTCTCATTACTGAAAGCTGCACCCATTATTACATTGATCAGTAACACACAAAGGGAAATATACCTGGAGGAAAAGTTATAAAAGCCTCCTCAAAGAAGATTAATTATCACTGTTGTTCGTATTCACTATTTTATATGCAAGGCAAGTGTGTTCACCTTACAGACAGAACCGTTCCCTACTTTTTAACAATTTAAGGGTTCCCCGCCCTCTTCCTTATGTTTCTGAGTTTTAAACCTGGTCCAGAAAGTACTAAACTAACACACGAACTCACTGAATATCGCAAGTACCATTGTCTACCTTTCTGTGTGGTGTGTGTGTGTGTGTGTGTGTGTGCACGCGCGGCATCAAAAATTCACTTACTTCTGGGGATCTGATTTACAGCAGAGACACAATAACCTGGCAGTTTACTGTTTTTTGTACCCCCATTGTTCTCCATCGAAGATTACATTTATGATAGTACAGTACTTTCCCCGTTGGCCAAAAATAAAACGAACGTAGCTCTAAAACTTTACAATTCAGAAGACTATCAATCATTTGCATAACGGTCAGCGACTCAGAGACTGACTTCCGCAGGTATCTCATTAAAGAGCTTTATTGTTTTCTGTGAGCCGCGGTAAGATGTGAAAATACAAGATGGCTTCTCGGGTAGAAAACAGGCCAGGGACCAACTTTATTAAACAAAAGGCTAGTTCGAATGGCTCCAGGATCATATTTCATACCACCTACTAACAGTTATCAGATAAATCGCATCTGCTGCTTTTGCGCACGCGGTTAGAGCGCCTGCACAGCTGGTGCATTTTGCGTGTGAAAAATGCAAACTCGTTCAGGCGTATAGCTTTCGCGTGGTCTATTGTTCCGTGTGTTTCATCAGCGTTAAAGAAATAAAATAAAAACTAATATTGACGCCTACACGCATTTCGCTTCATGCACATTAGAGAGTCCATTAGAGCAGCTATAATCTTTGTACATCTAAATTTGTCCAGAAATCCAATAGCATGAACTCACAGATGGGGAACAGATATTCAAATTTCGTGACGTGTCCTTCGCCCAGCATAAACCAAGGCTAAAATAATTTGCAATGTTATTTTCAAGTGTTTTATAAATGCATACTGATATATGCATGCTTCAGTAATTTTGTCTCACAGTTCGGGGAAAATGACGCCATAGTATTACCATTACTGCACTGTTGTATCTCGACGCGGGCACACAACGTGTAGAATCCAGGACACGAATGTTTCTTAATTGCCAAAATAATGTTCCTTTTATCTCACAGCATGAAAAATGATGTCATTAATGAGGGGATATTTCACACCGTTTGCAAAACAAATAATCAAGAATGTTGTTAATATTTATTTGCGTGACATTTCGATTGTCTGGTTGACCTTCTGCAGGAAACTTCAGTATTCGTCGATGAAAGCATTTCAGGCAGAGATTATAGTAATTGAATGAGGGCATGACACTTCGACACAGGGGCAGATACTGAATTTAATTACAGTAGTTGGTGAATCTGTGCTTAACCGAATTCAACGGCAAATAACTAGAACTGAGATCCATTTGTGCCCCGTAGGAATCTTCCCTTCTTGAGATATTTCCAACTTCAAATCAGTACTCTCAGTGCTGAAACAAGTTAGAGCCTTCTATCTTGTTTCAGCATTGATTACATTCACAAAAGTAGTCCTTTTTGTGGAAAGTAAACTGACATCCACCTTAGGTGAGAGCGTCTGTGCTAACCTGAGAAAGTTGTTTCCTAGGTTAGGACACAATTTTAGCATCAGAAAGAAAAAAAGAATGTAGTCATAATAGCTATTCATCCTTGTGTATATCGAGATGGTGCAAGTTAAGCACCAAGGTAACTAATGCCATGAGGAGTCAGAATGCTGTGTCTGTAACGACGTCTATTCTTTGGTCGGTGTTTTTTCTTGATGGACAAAAAAATTGAGGTTCTGTGTGATAAAACCATGCTTGAGACTGACTAGCTCTACCACGTTGTGAAAACAGCTGATTACAGTTCCTCCCATAGAATCAATATTGAAATCTTTTTGAATATCGTCTCGTGACCAGCACAGCAATCTTTTTTATTACTGTGCTGGCTACGAGATTTCTGATGGTGTGAGTAAAAGAATCATCAAATGAATAACTAGTGGGAGATGTGAGCTCGTAAGTGTGTCCTGGCCCAGGCGAAGGGAGTAAGGGGCACCCATGAGTTATTTCAGATTTTTCAGCTAGCACATGTCAGTCAGTTCATAATGGAGAGAAATTCTATAGGCAGTTGAAAGTCATTCTTACTGCCCTCTTCTCTCTCATTCCGTATAGCTTTCGTTCACGTGGTACTGACTACTTGCGTAAGCGGTTCTTAGACCAACAGTTCTGGAATTGTAGCGTGAATACGTCTTGGAGTAGCTAGTCAATGACTTTTACACGCCTATAGAAATTCTCTCTACTATAAAGTCTCATGAGAACTGGAGCACTATAGGCGCTGTAGTCGATGCATTAAAAGTTCCTATGAACAAGAAGAACAAGCCCATATAAACGATGCTGCTATTTATAATTTTACTCTAACTTCTATAATGAACCGCTTCATGTTTCTCAAAAAAAAAAAAAAAAAGAAAAGAAAGAAAGAAGAAGAAACTGCTGAGTGTTATATTGGCATGGAGGGCTCTACAAACATTTACACTCAGCAGGCTGGAGATGCTCGTGTTTGGAAAGGAGGTGGAGAGTTGTAAACATGTCCCAGTTTTGAGTAACTCCTCGTTCTGTAAACCTGAAAATAATGATGACCCTATTGCAGTTTCTCAAACATTCTGCTTGGGAAAGCTCGAGACGTTCCGCTATTGGCATTCCACTTTTGCTCTTTCAACTACCATTGATAATTCTTGTGTTTTATATTTCATTCTTTCGAAACTAGCACACACAGCCTTGATTCTGAAGACTATAACGCTTCTTTTACTTTAATTTTTTTCTTCAATTCCATTATTATTTTATATTGTCAGCACAACTTTAGATAATGCTTTTCTGGCGAATTTAGCTTAGAACAATAGGAGTCTTATACAAGAAGATCATTCGCCTACTAATCAGAAGAACTCCCGTGGGATGATCAGTTTTCCTTTGATTTCGTTTATAAATGTGAACTATACAATAATGTTTTTATAGCTCTCTTAGCATGAGGCTTTTGCACTAAATTTACTTGAGTTCAGATCTTGTTCTTAAACGAAAGAGATCTAATATGCCATTCGTATGCGATTTAGCCTGGAGTGCACTGGTTGGTTGCAGGAGAGGGGAAAGAAAACCAATATCATAACTAAACTCGCTTCCTTGTATAATTTTTTTTGATAATTATCAATATTTCGAAATATTATTATTAAAATAAATGACCATACATTTGTGGTTGAAAAAAAAAAGAATGTTAAAACGACAAGCAAAGTACTTCTAGTAGTGCAACTGTGGTCGATGAAAACGAACACACTTCAAAGTGAGGATGAACAATGGCAGCCTTTTGTTCCCCAAAAATCCTAAGTGGAAAAACAGGAACCAACTAATAAAAGACCAAAATGAAAGTATAATGACAGTAATTGGAATTTCGGCTTTACATGTGTTGGAAATAAAGATGCTCCTGATGCACGGTGCGCCATATGCAATAAAATACTGTATTAGCAAACAGTTCTTTGGCTCCCGCTAAACTTGTGTTTCCTAAGTGTTCCGTGAATATGTTGAGATGAAAAGTGTTCCGTGACTAAAAAATTTGTGAAACGCTGTTGTAGGGTTTTAAGGGCATCATCGACTAAGGCCATATTGTAGGTGGTAGATGACTTTCATCAACCGGTGAAATACCACCACTTTGCTTATTGGAGGCTTGAAGTGGTGTAACCCATGTTTAGTCTCTAGAGCAAAGTTTCCGGTATCCCCCTCCCCCCATATTTCTCCTTCAACCCATGCACGGTACTAAGTACTATAGGTTTTGATACCTTTCGTGTTTGGGGTTTTCATAAAAAAAAATATATATATAAAAATATTGCGTATATACACTGGTGTTCAAAGAAAGTGCATCACCCCTTAAAATTGTAATTGTCGTCCGAATAAAGTAAGTATATGGCAATATTTCTTACAGATTGCATCAGATAAGAAGGATGTTCTTCCCGTCATATTGCTTATAGAGTGTCTTGTAATCGGTCGAAAGTGAGTAGATTTCTTTCCACACTCAAGAATACTGGTTTTGCTGATACATAAAAAGGAACCGGACGCAAACGAGTCCTACGCCAAAACAGGACCGCGTTTTGAAGCGCTTATGTCTTATAAACCGTAAAGTTTCTTCGTCTGAGCTGAAAAGAGAATGGGAAGAACATACAGGAGTGGTAGCAAGTGCTGTAACAGTCAGAAGACCTCTTCAAAAATGGACTTGTAGCCCGTCGTCTAAAGAAGAAGCCCCTCCTCACACAAAAAATGAAAAAGGCCTGCCGATTAATTTGGTGTAAGGAGTATGTCAAATGGACCCCCGTGCAGTGGAAGTCAGTTATTTTCTAGGATGAAAAGAAATTCAACCTGCATGGCTCTGATGGGAGGCAAACGATTCGCCGTAGACGTGGTGAAGAATACCATCCAGACTGTATGGTGTCTACAGTGCAGACGGGCTGCAAGAGTAGCTCATGGTGTCTTGTCAATGATATACAGGAATTTTTCTAGCAGGGATAAGGAGGTGATTATCCCCTTGTATAAGGCAATGGTCAGGCCACACCTTAAGTACTGTATACAGGTCTGGAGGCCTCATTTCAAGAAGGATGTAGAGCTTCTGGAACGAGTACAGAGAAGGGAAACAAGATTGGTGGAACAGACTTCCATCCCTTGTCGTGGAAGTTGATAGCCTAAATAAATTTAAGGCTCAGCTGGACAGGTATTTCGAACGAACGGAGGGGTGAAGTGGAAGTGTTTTTTTTTTTGGCTGATGCTGCATAAGCTTGCTTTTTTTGCATCATATGCCTCTACTAATGCTAATGCTAATGCTACAGTGAAATTCCCTACCAGCCAACTGATATGGGGGTGCATTTGGTATCGCGGAGTAGGTCACCTGCAGTTTATAAAAGGTTCCGTAAATGCCAATGGATATCTGGCTATATTGGAAGGCAAACTGCTGCCAACCATTAGAGACCATTTCAACCTGCCAAGTAACTGCATCTTTCGGGACGACTCTGCTCCTTGTCATCAGGCGAAAAGTGTAAGTAACCACTTCTGTATTAGATTCTTTTATGCATTAGAGGTTCGACAGTAATATGTTTACATTTGTTACAGGTAAAAAAATGGTTGGAAGAACTGTCCATTCCAACTCTTAGCTGGCCAGAAAACATCCCGGACCTGAATCCAATAGAGAACTGTTGGCATCGTGTGGAATCTGCAGTTGCCAGAAAGAAACAAAAGACCCTTCGTGAACTTGAGGAAGCCATAATTTGTGTTTGGAACCACGAACTATCAGTTGATTATCTTCACAAATTGATCTTGTCAATGCCTCGACGGTGTGTGGTTGTCATCAGGTGGCTCAATTAAATATTAGTTTGCACCTAGTGAACTTTTCATTTTGTTTTCCATTTAAAATAATTAACTGAAGCAAATTGAGGGCTTTTGATAACATTTCAGTCATAATTGTCGTGTTTACCAAAACTGTTGTATAAAGGTTGCAAATGCTCATTTTGGAATATTTTGAGAGCATCTATTGCCTCAACTATTAATAAATATGTTTTGTTTAGTTTTCTATTTGTGATGTTAGTCATTAATGTAACATACCATCGCAAAAAAGGGTTAGAAATGTGAAATTCCTAGGTGATGCACTTTCTTTGAACACTAGCATATTGTCTGTAAGTTGCGTGTGCTCTTGGTATTTATATATAATTTAAATTTAGATACATATGTAAATTAAAATGTCACAGAATGGATAAGCCTGTGAACAGCGAATACAATAAAAACTTATAATTAAATAAAGAAACATCAAAAACAACGGTGGGGGGGGGGAACTAATAAGAAAGAGTTTTATGAAAAGAATACGTACCTACAGTTTTAAATAATACCTTAAATAAAGCTAGTACAGCATAATTTACAAACTAATTATGAACAAATTTTGACCTGTATCCCCAGAAAACGCTGAGAAAACGTTGTGATATATCACAACCTTGATACTGGGAACAATTCACATCATAGGAACCAATAAATAAAATAACTGAAATTTAAATACAGACCACTATTGTGCCCTATCTCGTCAGAAGGCCATAGGACAACAATAGTCGTGGAGTCACTGCATTTCGACCGTCACACAAATCAATGCATCGGAGAGCAACTGACAAAACATTATCAGCCCGCCAGCGGTCGAGAACGGTATTTCTTGATTTAGGAACGCTATGCTTTCCCTAGAAGTAATTCGTAAATTGGAGCCCACGTTCACATAGATACGAGGGGCGATCATTTAATTGCGCAGGCAGTGATCACTGCCATAGGTGCCGAGGTTCTGCCACATACTCCTTATTTACCGGACTTGTCCCGTGCGATTTTTTTCTATTTCCATGTCTGAAGAAAGTTCGAAAGGCAAGCATTTCGCGTCCGACACAACAATGCTCGCATAGCCACAACAAGCACTTCGCAGTCTTTCGAAAAATGGCTTGCAAGAAGCATTTAATGTGTGGATACGATGGTGGCCAAAGTGTGTAAAGTTCACGGGAGAGTATTTCGAGAAGGAGATATCCACAGAAGATTCAGATGATTACAATTAAGATAAGATCTTGCAGCAGTCCGCGAATTAAATGATCGCCCCCTCGTATAACGATATAGACGGAAATCGAGTGCTTAACTATTTTTTTCTCGAAATTTTGTTACAGTGTGGTTAGTTGATAAATGGTGGAAGTTACTGGATGATGTATTTTTAATGCATACATTGTTCTTCATTTTCTATACGCAGTACAGATTTATATCGCAGTAAAAACAAAGTGCAGTGTACTAATACACTATATCAGTGTTTCTCAACGGGGGATTCGCAGATCCCTGGGGATCCGTGAAGTTATCTTACATCTGACTCAGCGTTTTATGAAACTTCTTAATTGGAGAAAGATCAGTTCCTCACGAGATCGAGTTCATTGTATATAAAAATTTTTTATTGTACCAGATTCGTTGTTCCATAAAAATGAGACTGTGTTCTCGTTGTCTTTGAGTACAAAGTAGTCTATGCGTATAAGTATCATAAACTGTAAGAGTTGCATATATGTTCATTTTATCTCTTTGTCTCCGCGCGGTCCAAAGATTCACCACCCTTGACTTATATAAAAGTATTGTTGATATTTTTCCATTCAAACTCCCAACTAGTGTTCGAACTCAAAAGGAAAAAAATGACTTGCAACACGTGTTATAAGTGTGAACCCTTTTGTGAGATGTTTCCGTATCATAAAAACTGCTCCGTGTCTATTTGCCAGTCACTATGCGTCTAAGAAATTCTTCACAATGTCTTTCACACAGTGTGAGCATTTTCCACACACTTTTACGCTGTTTTGTTTCTGATCAGGTCTCAAACGGTGACACCTGATCAGAAACAAAATCAAGCGAGCACAGATTTTCGAAATTTTAAAGTGTTCTGTAAAATTCCATTGTACACTGCCGTATGAAACTGGCATTCTACTGCTTAGCTGACAGAATGTGATTCTCCTGTCTTCATTCAGAATCTCTTGGGCCTTGAAATTTGTTCTGGAGTAGTGTAAATACTCGGCTTCCGAGTATTTACTTTCTTGCGAGCTGTCGGCCAGATCGAGAATCTGTGGCTGTCGGAATCTTAATGCTTGCACTTTTCTTCAAACACTTGTCTTCATAAACCACTGTCGTTTCTCAACACTATCTGAAGCACTCATTCCAAAACGTTGCTCGGTCTTCATATCTTCCATTATGCAGCTCACAAAACTGTTCACTTATAGCATGTAGTCCTCCGTGACGGTGCATTAATGGTTTCGCGTTTGTCTTGTCGACGACTGGAGGAATTTCTAAAGTTCTGTTCAATCGAAGCTATAGTTAGTTGATCTTATTCAGAAGGAGTAGATTTCTCTCCCGTGAGTTAGCCATGAGTTAGCAGGGATTTTCAGCTAGCATAACATGTAAATCTGTCCTCATGACTTTTAAATGCCAACAGATGGCGTCCCGGGCGAACTTTGCCATTTGAGCCCCCTCTTCCCAACTACCAAGGGTAGATGTAGGCTGAGAATTTCGGGGGTTTTAAGCGACCGGCTAGTTGGCCTATATGGAGTCTGCGCAGTAGCACAGTAGTATCGTCAACGTCCTCCCCACACCGGGTGGAAAAAGCCTGAATTTGAATCCCGTCGATGACGCAAGGTACTTTAACGGGCTTCTTTTTTTTTTTTTTTTTTTTTTTTCACTCCGTGGCTGAGTTAGTCGGTCTCAGGCATAGATAGCAAGGTTTCCCCCCCAGAAACTGGGGTTTTTCGTCCAAGAAAACAGATAAATAAACCATAGAACACACGCAGTTAACAGACATAAGACACGGCACGGCATATGAATTTAATTATTCGGGTTGCCTAAAAATAATAGTTTTTTTTTTTTTTTTTGGCCTATATGGACGAACTTCCTCTTGTCTTATGTGGGAAGGACTGTGCACTCCTCTCTCGAGACCGACTAATTCGGCCAAGGCGCGATATTAAACTATGAGAGATGCTAAATGACTAAAAATGTATTTAATGGAGCATGCACAGAACCACCACCTCTACCTCTCTCTTCCCCATATAGGCCTTAATGCATTCCAGGATATAAGAAACATTCTAGGCTTTCATGCAGTCTATCATCTAGATTTATTTATAGGCTCTCCCTTAAATAAAATCTTCATTTCGTTGATTTCTTCCCGATTATCTGATACACGTAAAAATTTAAATTCATTACGGGAAGGTGTGTTGTGGCCACCTTATATATATAACCGTGGATAAATTTTACGATAAGACAATACTTGTCTTATTGTAATTGTAATCCAGTCAAGTGCCACTATAGCCACGTTATGTGAAGCATGCACTACATCACTGATGGTATTTAGTATATATACATACTATCAGTGATGTAGTGCATCGACTTGTTGGGGTGCCCAACAAGTCGATCGCGGCTTTAATTTCGGTTGATCACGACGAATTTTAAATATATATATAAAAATAAATATATTTATTTATTTATATAAATATATATAAAAAAGAAATATATATATATATATATATATATTAATAAATATCTCGCTTTGGCTATATAAATATATAGCCAAAGCGAGAGACAAGGCATCAAAGGACTTCTCATCAATAAAACAGATAAAAAATGAGAGGGGAGTGGTTATATATGACAAGAGAAGGAGAAGGTTAAGGAAAGGTGGAAAGACTATTTTAAGAAGTTATTAAATGAGGAAAACCCAAGAGCATTATGCGAGGATGGAGAGACGCATGAAAGAGTAGTGGAAGGCATAAGCAGGAAAGAAGTGGTAAGCGCACTCAGAAAAATGAAGAGCGGGAAAGCAGTAGGCGTTGATCAGATACCAGTAGAGGTATGGAGAAATCTGGGCGAAGAAGGGATTGATATCCTATGGGACTTTATGGAAAAACTGTGGCAGCAGGAGAGGATACCCGATGAGTGGAGGGAAAGTATACTTGTGCCAATCTATAAAGGAAAGGGTGATGTGCAGGAATGTGGGAGATGCGGTCTTTGCTTTAAGGCAGGTGATGGAAAGATACAGGGAGATGCAAGTAGAGTTGCACATGGTGTTCATAGACCTGGAAAAAGCATATGATAGAGTGCCCAGACAAGAGGTATGGAGATGCATGAGGGAGAAGGGTGCATCAGAAAAGTACGTAAGGCTTGTGAAGGAAATGTACGAGGGAGCGGTGACTTAGGTTAAGAGTAGTGTAGGTATGACTGAGGGGTTCTCTGTAGAAGTTGGACTGCACCAGGGATCAGCTCTCAACCCATATCTGTTTGATCGGGTAATGTATGTGTTGGTGAGAGAAGTGAAAAGTAGAGCACCATGGAGTATGCTGTTCGCAGATGATATCGTACGGTGCGAACCATCCCAAGGAAAGGTAGAGAAGAAATTGGAGGAATGGAGGAAAGCGTTGGAAGAGAGAGGCATGAGGATAAGTAGAACAAAGACAGATTATATGGTATTGAATGGAGAAGATGAGAGTTCTATAAAACTGCAGGAGGAAAAGCTACCATCAGTTTCGAAATTTAAGTATCTGGAATAGAACGTTGAGAGGGAGCGAGGATTGAGTGCAGAAATACAGCATAGAGTGCAATGTGGATGGTTGAACTGGAGAAAGATGAGTGGGGTGCTGTGTGATAAGAAAGTAAATTGTAGAACGAAGGGAAGAGTATATAAAACTCTGGTTAGACCCGCATTGATGTACGGTGCTGAGACATGGCGATTACAAGGGCCCAGGAGAAGAAGATGGAAGTGGAGGAGATGAGGATGCTAAGATGGATGTGTGGTGTGACGAAGAAGGACACGATAAGAAATGACTACATCAGAGGTACGGTTAAGGTGGAGCCTCTGAGTAAAAAAATGCAGGAATCTAGGTTGAGGTGGCTTGGACATGTGGAACGAAGAAGTGAGGAGTATGTGGGGAAGAGGTGTGAAAAGTTGGAGGTGATAGGGAAGAGGAAGAGGGGGAGACCTAAGCTGAGATGGAAGAACAAGGTGGCAGAGGATTTAAAAGAGAGAGGATTGAGGAGAAAGGAAGCCCAGGATAGGGAGGAATGGAGGAAAAGAATTAAGGATGGAAATTATTATTATTATTAATATCAATTTATTTCCGAAGAAATGTCCTTTTACAGCTATGCAGCTAGAGGACATGAGTTATATACAGAGAAAAAACATAAAATACAGACATATGCATTGCATACAGAGCCAGATACAATATACGGCCTTAAACAGCCACTGGTGAATATACAAAAACATAAAGTTACAACAAGTACAAAAACATAAAGTTACAACAAGTACAAAAACATAAAGTTACAACAAGTACAAAAACATAAAGTTACAACAAATAAAAGTGCATCCGGATACATCGAAGCGTGGATATTGCGGTATCACAGAGAGTCCACCTAGAGCATGACTAAGGAATACATGTCTGCAAGAATGGAAGATCTGTAGGTTCTGTCCTTGCAAAGTTTCTCAGCGTCTATGGCTAATCTGTTAAATATTTGGAAGGAGTTGTGTGGAAACATGTTGTCCAAGGAGGACATGCTACGCAGCTTCGATCTGTATGGGGAGGTGTTGGACTGGCATCTTCTCCTGTCGGACGGTCTGGCGATGATATCCCAAATATCGGGTGAGCTCAGTTTTCCGGATAGAAGCTGAGAGAGGGTAAGAAGGTTCCTAGAGATGATGTGATACCTCCAAGGAAGCGTATTAAGATTGGTGACCAGAACAGATTTTGAGATTGTAGGTGTTAGCCCGGCAACCCTATTTAGCCATTTCAAGATCCAGAATTCCAGGGAGAGGAACCTGGCTTGGTATGATGAGGGTGCTGAGGACCATATAGTCGAGGCATATAATGGAATTGGGAAAATACAACGAAGAATGTATTTGATGATGAGGTCCGGGTTATGGAAGTTGGAGATCTCTTGTTTTACTGCCCATAAAGCCGAATATGTTTTCGTTCGAGTGGCATTAAAGTGAGGCAAGAAGGTGAGGTCTTTGTCCCAGATGATACCCAAATCTTTATGTTGGGTGACTTTTTTAACTGGAGAATTCGCAATAATGATGTCCACATCGTTGGTATTTTTCTTCTTGGTGATAGAGAGTTGTGCAGTTTTCTCTTTATTAATGGAGAGCCCAATCGCATGAAGGTAGTTTTCCAGTTCATGTAGCTGTCGGTTGGAGCTCACAGTAATAGACTGGAGAGAATTCCGACCCCATATAAACGTGGGAAGAAGGCGAAGATAAAGAAGAAGAAGAAGAAGAAGAAGAAGATAAAAACAGATTAGTCAAAAACGAATCTGTTTTGACTATATCAATATTATTATTATTATTATTAAGCGCCCCACTGCATACTCGTATTACAAATCTGTTGAACCACGTGACTACACTTGTCGTCGCGCAGCCGCTAGGCTTGTCTAGTGAAAATCACGCAGTTATGTTGTGGAGAGCATAATGTATGTGTCTAATTCTTATTTAGCTTATTTAATATTAATAACTGGAGAGTATTTATACGTTAATTTAATTTTAAAATGAATACTACGATAAAGAGTAAAACGTACCATTTTCATCGAGGGGGAAGAAGAATACTTTTTTGTAATAATAAGAGAAAAATGTTGTTTGATTTGTAATGCTTACGTTGCTATACCCAAAAAAGGAAATTTAGAAAGGCACTTCATCGCACTCCATGGTAAATACCAATTGGATTTTCCGCCTAATAGTGACCTTAGAAAAAAAAAATTAAAAGAGCTTAAATCCAGATTATTCGCACAACAAAATATTTTCGCGACACCTAATTTACAATCTAAAGCAATAACTGTAGTATCATCTGTAGCAAAATCTTCTTGCGTAAGAAATTCAAACCATTTTCAGATGGTCAATTCACCAAAGACGCATTTTTAGAAATAACAGATTCTCTTTTTGAAAATTTTAAGAACAAAAATGAAATTAAAAGTGCTCTTCAAGATTTACAATTATCTCGAAATACTGTGAAGCGACGCATCGAAAAAATGAGTAAAAATGTGAGTGAACAATTGCGTGCTCATATTGCTAATCATGTGTCCTCTTTTTTACAACTGGATGAATCTACAGACGTCTGTGATATAGCTCAATTGATCGTTGTTATTCTTTGGTTTTCGATGATTCTGCCACTAGAGAAGAACTACGGTTTCATTAAAAGAAAGAGCTAGAGATCTTGATATATTTAACACATTCAAAAATTTTATCGAAAAAATTAAATTACCACTCTTTAAGCTCGTATCAATAACAACAGATGGAGCTAAAGCATTGACGGGGCATCTTAACGGATTCATCAAATTTTTTGTGCGAAAAGGATGATGAATTCCCATATTTTTTGAGTTACCACTGTATCATCCACCAACAAGTATTAGCCAGTAAAAGATTAAATACTAAAAGTGTTATGGACATAGCTTTCAAAATAGTGAATTCCATCAGAGGACAATCTCTTCAAAGCAGACTTTTCAAAATGCAACTCGATGAAAATGAACCGGATCTGATATTATATTACACACAGGTGTGAGGTGGCTTTGTTGGAGCAAGTTTCTACAGAGATTTCGAAATTTGCTGAATGAAATAAAAAAATTTGTTGATCAAAGGCGGGTGGGGGGGGGATGATTATCAGTAGCTACGAGATACGGAGTGGTTGTGTGATCTGACTTTTTTGGCAGATTTTACCAGTAAATTAAGTGATCTGAATTTGGAATTACAAGGAAAAAATAAAAATGTATGCGATATGATTAGTAGTATTTCTGCATATAAATATGAATTTTTGGCGATGGCTAAGGATCTAAAAGAAAATTCGACCATTTTGCAAATATGCAAGATCATTTGCAAAAATATGCTATTTTTGAATTTAATAGTGAAAATATGTTTCTGAAATTGAAAAGGTTGTGGATGATTTTGAACCAGATTCAGGGATTTTAAAACAATTGAAGACATTGTTCGATATATTTCTTATCCATTTAATGTCGACTTAGATGCAAAACAAATTGCAGAAAAAATCGCTGAGATTTTTCACACTGAGAAAATATTAATTGAAAATGAAATTATTACACTGCGAAACGATATCTTCCTAAAAGCAAGGTCATCAGTAAAAGACTTTTGCCAAGAAAAGTAACCAAATGTAAAACAATGCAGTGAACTTTTAAATTCCTGTTTTAGTTCCACATATCTATGTGAATCAGCCTTTTCCTATTTGAAACAAACAAAGACGAAGGATCACTCTACTGTTACGGAGTTGCATACAGAAGATTCTTTACAGTTGGCCTTATCATAGTATAGTCCCGACTTTGAAAGCTTGGCAGATGACATTAAGATACAAACTTCATATAAATTAAAATACGTATGAATTTAAAATAAGAATTCATAATTGTATTTAACTTTAAAATTTATAAACAACATTTTTCAATATGTGATGATTAACTTTTTTAACCATGGCAATGAAATTCTTGAGATGGTAGATCGCGGCACATTTTGAAGAAAAAAAAATGTAGATCGCATCGCAAATTAAGTTGGATTCCCCTGGTATATACCAAACATGTGATTCACCACTGATAGCAGAATGTCTGGTAAAATATTCATATCAGTCACCACGACGAGATCTCGGCTAGAGACTTGGAAGGTTATTCTCTGGTCTGGAACTGTCAGTCAAACAACAAACGCTATATTCGCATTACTAGCAAGTGTTATTGACAGCTACACTCGGCGCCGTAACTAGGTGAAGTACTTGAGCCGGGGGGCGGGGGGGGACAAATCAAAGGTGCAAAAACGTAGGATTTAAAACTAACTTCTTTTTTTTTTCTATATTTTATTTCTTCAAGTTTGGAAAACTGAAATATAAGTGAGTGCAACATGCATTTCGCAGTATTTTATTATATATTTATCGTTATTAATTTATAATAATTATTTATGGGGGCTAGGGAGCGCAGAATATCTAGTTAAGGTTCTGGCTACGATAGAACATCATGATGACAGTTGTTTTGTTTTGTATTTTGCGCAGAATGGCCAAGACAAACGACTATGGCCAATACGTAACGTTGTATTGTGTCTATAAATTGCTTGTAGTCTGCGTTTGGTTTGCCCGTTTGTGTAGTGAAAACCAGAGTTTCCGCAGGGATAGGCTAAAAAAAAACAATTATTTTTAGGCCACTCGAATAATTAAATTCATCTGCCGTGCTGTGTGTCTTATGTCTGTTAATTGCAATGTTGATTTGTCTGTTTTGCTGGACGAAAAACCCCAGTTTCTGGGAGGAAAACCTTGCTATTTACGCCTGAGACCGACTAACTCAGCCACTGAGTGAAAAAAGGCCAGTAAATTCCTCGCATCATCGATGGGATTCGAACCCCGGGCCTTTTCCACCCGGTGTGAGCAGAACGGTGACGATACCACTGTGCTACCGCGCAAACGCAGGGATAGGCTGCGTTTGCGCGGCCTATCCCTGCATTTTGTCGGAATTTGAACGCCGTCTTTTTCTGCATGCTGAAGTACAAAGATCATAACTGTTAATACTAAGCTATGGCAGATGCGAGCACGACAGGACACTGTTGCTTCCGATTTTCATAAACGACATCGATGATTGGTAGAAGCACTGGACATTATGTTTTGTTAGTAGCCCAAATGATAGCAGAAATCTTCTATCAGTAAAGATACAATTATTCAAGAAATTATTCAAGATACAATAATGCAAGAAAGCAAGCTTATATAGCATCAGAAAAAAAAAAAAAAAAACAGTTCACCCATCCGTATCCTGCAAGAATTTGTCTAGTTCTCCCTTGAATTTATTCAACTCATCCTCTTCCACAACAACAGATGAAAGCCTGTTCCAACAATCAATCTCCAGCTGGCTGAAGGCAAACTTCCGCACATCTATTTTGCAACCCTTCTTCCTAAACTTGAATTTATGTACCCCCATGTGTGTGTAGTCTCAGCAAGTAGAAGAATATCATTGACATTCAGCTTACTCAATCCAGTCAAGGCTTTAAATACCTCAATCAGATCTCCCCGCAGGTGCCTAGTCTCGAGACGCCGTAATTTGCATAACTGAAGCCTTTCTAGTAAGAGCAACCTTTGTTCCGTTCACCAATCTGGTTCCCTTCTCTGAACCCGTTCCAGCAGATCTACATCCATCCGAAAGTGAGGCCTCCAGATCTGTATACAGTACCCAAGATGCGGCCTAACCATGGCTTTATACAAAAGGATAATCACCTTCTTATCCGTGATAGCAAAGTTTCTGTATCTCATTGGATTTTGTCAATGAGATACAGAAACTTTGCCAGCAGGGATAAGGGGGTGATTATCCCTTTGTATAATGCCATGGTTAGGCCGCACCTTTGGCTTCATATCAAAATTTGCAAACGGCTTAAAGATTGGTAGAGTAGTTAATGATCAGTACTAAGCAGCGCTCCTTCAGGATGACTTGTTGAATAGGCTGCAAGGATGGCCAGAAAAATGGCAGCTCCGTTTTAATGGAGCAAAATGCAAGGTCTTACATTTGGGGAATACAACACCAAAATAAATTATACACTTGGTAGGATTGAATAAAAAACAGTAGAGGAAGAAACGGATCTGAGAGTTATAATACGGGCAGATATAAAGTTTTCTGAGTAGTGTAAACAGACAGCTAGGAAAGCCCATGGTATCATATCGATGATTTCTCGAACATTATCCTGTAGAGATGTGAAGATTATAGTCCCACTGTATAAGGCAATTGTAAGGCCCCACTTGGAATACTGTGTGTTCAAGTATAGAGCTCTCATCTGAAAAAAAGGCATAAGCTTCTTGAAAAGGTCCAAACACGGGCAAATAGCATGGTGAGATTGGGAAAAGAGCGACCATATGAGGAAAGACTCCGATTATGTGGCCTACAGTGCTTGGCAACCAGGCAACTCAGAAGTGACCTGGTTGAGGCTGATTGAGGTTTATAAGGCTCCGAGAGGGGTTAGTAAAATGAACAAAGGAGGAATTTTCACTTTTATAGAGAATTCCAGAACTCGGGTTCATAAATTCAAATTACAGGGAAGAGGTTTAGACTAGATTATAGGAAGTTTTCTTTTTGTCAGTGAGTTCTTGATTGTTGGAGCAAGTTGCCTTCGCAGGTAGTTGAGACTGACAGTTTGAATATACAGTAATTCAAAGGTCAACTGGATCGTTACCTATGTGAGGAGGGAAGCAAGTAATTTTTTTATCAACTTGTTTTTTTTTTTTTTTTTTTTTTGTCTGGCCAGTGCATCAAAAGCCTGTGGCTTTCTTGCACTATATTGCTATTACTATTACTATATAATGTACAGTAATGCAAAAAAAAAAATAGTAAATAAATAAAATTATTGGTTTAATTATTAAATAATCTAACCTAACTTTTTATGAAAGTCTGATATAAATTTGGCCCTTTTTTTAAAATGGTATGTTATTTGACTGCTGATGAAGCTTAAGAATTCGAATCCTGGATTACTGGGAAAGGTTGGAGATTTCGGTAACGTTCCATGTCCCTCGGATTAATATTTAGTGGCGCGGTTTGTACTATCAACGGTTGCTGCGAATTGAAAATGCTACAAGTATGTTTGGTGATTAAAGTCTTTGAATACTTACAAAGTAGCTTTTCACAAAACGCGAATCCACACATTTGGAAGTGAATCTAGACAGAAAGCATTCAGGAGATTAAACAGATCAACCGGGCCACCGCTTTATTTCAAATATTTTCTGCTCAAGGAAACACAACAAACAAACAAAAAAGTGCACTCTAAAACCAGTATATTTCTCTGCTCGAGACTCACTAGAATACAATCGAAGGAAAATCCCATCAACTCAGCTTGATATGTTACTACCTTGAGAAATGTTAAACGAGGGGGACCTAAAAACGTGTTTTCAAAGAACGAAACAAAAAAAAAAAAAAAAAAATCACAAAGAAACATACAAGATGGTACAGGTTGGTATTACTCACTGCAACCTCTTCACGGCTTCCTTGAGAGACAGAATTTTAAATAGTAAATTGGGAACTCGTATTGTTACTTAAAAACTGGAATTATAAATTACGTAATGACCTGTCAAGTGAGAATTCGCTTTCGGAGTTGTTGCAACCAAATTACAGAGCAGAAAAATCACCCCTCAAATCTCCCAGACATTTTTCTCACAGAGGAAAACTGAACCATATTTTCTTTATCAGAATCTTCGAATTAACAATTGATATCAATAGCCATGTGACCTGGTGGATAAAAATATTTTTAGCAGTCCAAATTATTGGTCAATCAGATAGATTTGTTCTCCAACAATCTCATCAGTGTCACAGGCAATCAGTACATATTTCAGGAATATCATTGGAACGAGTGAGTGAAAATGAAAATAATGGAACGAATAGATAAATTACTGCACATTTCTCCTACTTTCAGAGAGTGCTCACGCAGCGTCATATGTAATTTCTACAGATGACTTCAATATATATTCAAAAAATAACGATTATAGTAATAAAAGATAATTATCGTTTTGTTTGTCCTTTAGCATCGCAAAATTAATTTAAAAAAGTTCTGCGGTCAATAAACACCTGCTTGATGAAAGTAGCCATCTACTCCTATCACACTTTCCACTCTCTTCGGGTATCAAAATAGCAAGGAACACATTTGAGTTACCCTTCTTTCTGGAAGGGAGTGAGTTATCGCCCACATAATTTCCCTCCCCGCAGATTAATGTTCACATATACTGTATTAAGAAGAAACGGTAACTCTAGGATACAGTTTCTACTCAGATAAGAAATATCCAAAGTAGGTACAGTATTTTAAAGTGCACGTCTACACAACGTCTAGGGTAAAGTAATCACACGATCCTACTTATGCCGCATCATTAGCCTACTTGCATAATTTTGTCTTGATGACAACAGCACGCACTAGTTGTACCAGTTATATCAAGAGGTGTGTAACTAGTTTCACAATTAAAATGCGAGATAAATTATCTTACAATGAGGATAGCCAAACAGAGAAATCAATTTCTTATATATTTTAAAGACGTTATTGTCGAGAACAACATTTTCATAGAGGCAAGAGTTTACCAAGCATGAAAAGGTTTTATGGCTTCAT
This sequence comes from Mastigoproctus giganteus, assembly GCF_048544385.1. NCBI lineage: Eukaryota > Metazoa > Arthropoda > Arachnida > Uropygi > Thelyphonidae > Mastigoproctus > Mastigoproctus giganteus. The sequence goes on from NC_143578.1 coordinate 67,981,053, forward strand.
AAAGCCTTCCTTTTACCTAAATAATAGCCCACTTGAGGGTGGACTATTTCAGCGATAACTGAATCTGTGCGTAAGCACGAACTACCACAGCTAAACTAATTCACTCTGGGTAGTTTCCGTTACTTTTGCACACGACACCCCAGTCTCGTGATGGCATGAGTGGCCGCTATAACAAAGAATTCGGAGCAGCGTTTAGCATACCAACACGTTCTGTGGGTGGAGTAAGGGATGGTGTTGACTGAACGAAGGCCATGCGCATTTTTTTACACAAATAATAATAAATAATTTTAGTGAGATAAACTACAGTTTAAATAAGATTGAATAGCGATTAGGGAATATCAGGTATGAATCCTTAAGTAAACACGTTTGTAATGGCGTTAAAAATATTAATTGATGGAGAGAAATCCGTTCACTCAGGAAATTTCATTCATCATACTATGACGTCACCAGAAACAACTGTTATGTGGAAGTTAGCAGCTCAGTGAGAATATGTTTATTTATAGTAGTTTATACACCTATTAGTTTATTAGGATATATGCCAATAAATGTCAATATGAATTGCATTTATTGAACATGGTTTAACAGATCCTCTGTGAGAGGTCTAGGTTCATTTCCAGTCTGTGACTGAAAGAGTTTCTAAAGTCCTCTGCAACTGAGGCTGTAGTTAGCTGATAAACCCGGAATAATTTACCTCCCCCTCAGGGGGAGGTAAATTATTCCGGGTTTTTCATCCCGCACAGCATGCAAATTGGCCCATGAACACACACCATGTATAGACATAATATATAATGGCGCAATACAGTCTAAGTCGACGATGCGCCTAAAACCTTATAACAACAGATGTTTAAGAATGGAAAACGCGCAAACTTTTGTTTGATTACTAATCATTTACCAATAAAGGAACCCTGCAACTGAGACGACCACCCCAGATTAAGATTGATGGGACAACTATCAAGTTTGCTAGTCAACTAAAACACCTGGGTGTCATACTAGACAATAACTTATCCTTCCAACCACATCTCAAATTCCTAAGACAAAAGATCAGCAACTACTCTGCCATGGTAGCTAGGGTCACAAGGCAAGACTGGGGTCTCAAAAAGCGTACCCTAGCCTTATACTACAAGACAACCTTCCTCCCAATAATTACATACGCTTCAGCAATCTGGTGTGACAAAACTGCCTTGGTCGTAAATAAGAGAACCCTGGATGCAATTCAACGCACCATCCTCCTCACTACCACCCGCGCCTGCAGAACGGTGAGTAACCCAGCGCTTCAGGTGATAGCAGCAGTACTTCCACTTGATCTTGAAATCGCAAGAACAGGACTCCTCTACTACTTATCTAAGGGAATAACCACCACTTTCTTGGAATTTACAATAGACCCAACAAACAACCATAAGGCAGAAAAGATCCGGTTTCAGTCTCACCTGCTGCAGGTGTGGCAGGACAGGTGGGCAGAAACAACCAAAGGAGCAATCACCCACAAGTTCTTACCGCAACTTGAAAAAATCTATCCAAAATCGCCTACTTGGTTCTTTCCGGGGTTGCAAACAACATACTTGCTAACTGGACACGGCCCCTTTAACGCAAAGTTAATGGACTTCGCCCTTGTAGAGGACCCATGCTGTACATGTGGAGAGATCGAAACCTGAGAACACCTCATGTACGACTGTCCGCAATACGAGGATCTCAGGTGCATTCTAATCACGAGTATAAGATACCTCCCCAGAGGGCAAGAGGTATCTTATACTCGTGGATTCAGAGGAGGAATACAGAGGAATACCTACTGGATTCAGAGGAGGAATACAGAGCCCTGACCAACTTCGCTCAAGAACTCTTCTCAAGAAGGAGAACACAATATGCAATACACCAGGAGTGAAAGACGACCAGCCAGATAACAAATCAAAACATCCTTTAGGACACACCCCAGAACGAAAATTATGTGGAAGCTACTAGCTGTCTACCAAGAAACCCTGCCTATGTACCAACAAATATGAGACCTAAATGAAACTGACAAATATACTGAATGAAGATAGAGAACCAAAAACAAAGACATTCAACTTGGACGGGACACTGTCCCACGAGTGACTCTACTACCGGACTTATGACTACACTACACTGATGCAGCCTCACTGCCATGTAGCCAAATGGCGATCTCTACCAGCTCCCTTGTCTGGTACCTTTTTTTCCTATCCCTGGCAGGGAAGAAGAGGAGATGGTCTTCCTGTTTCCTCCCTCCCTCCCCTACCATATATTTCGCCTGGTGAGGCTTGGGCATGCCTTGCTGACCATCTGGGGTTGCCTTCCGTATCGACCCCATACTTCTGTCTTTCCACCAGTCTTCAGTCTCTTCCCCCTACTCTGACTAATACGCCAGCGTAAACCCCACATAACTAATCAAAATTAACCAGGAGAGGTTGATATGGTTCAGATTTCTAAACTGAAAACTGAACCATATCAACCTCTCCTGGCTTTTCTAAACTTAAGTGCCCCCGTTTTTTTTTTTTGTTTTTTTTTAAGGTCCTAGCCACCGAAATCTCAGGAAATTAGGTGGCAGAACCTGCCAGAGTGCATATAAGCTACTGGGTTCCTGGTCTGCCTCCACAGGGCGTAAGTGGGGTAACGTTGGGCCCCAATTGGGGTTTAGCGGCTAAACGACCAGAAGAACAACGGTACATGACATTAAACGATACAAGACCCACACACTTTTAAATCTCTGGCATTTACAGCATACTGTAACACACCACAATGTAAACTACGCGGAGATGGGGGAAACCCCTGGTGCCGCTTGACCCTAAACACACTTACACTTACACTTACTAATCATTTAATTTCTCACTAAACCTTCGATACCTCCCTTGCTTCCCAACTGAGGAGACGTCAATCAGAGTAAAACCGCGGTGTGAGGATGATATATATTTAATAAATAGCAATATATTTCTCCATTGGAGTAGTGCTTTTTATATAAAAGGAATAGCGCAATACCGAGGCAACTTATAGTTCAGTTCGCCCACAGGAGGTTGACGCACTTAGCAAACAGTTTGCCCAATACTACGTACAATCTACTAGTATCTGTACAAAATATTTCTTCGCGCCAATAAAGAGTTACAGGCATAACAAAACAGTTGTGATATATTCTGCTAGCAGTTATGATGAAACAATCCAAATTCTTTGCTTAATACATTCAATGGCCATTGAAATATAACCACCTGCCTGGCTGGACTTTCCGGCACGGATAATGGCTTGAACAAGCAGTACTATAGATGCTACAAGATTACGAAACACATCCGGATATACGATTTGCCAAGATACTTACAAGGTCCTACAATTTTTAGCTTCAATTTTTAGACTTCCACGTTTTCAAGGTGGAGATGGGCGACTGTCTAGGGGACACACACACACACACACACACACACACACAGGATCCTACAATTATGACACGGTGGCCGGTAGAGGATGCGCATATCGTATTGCCAGTTAGATTATGCAAGGAGGCCCCTAAATGTTATGATAAACAAAAATGATGATAAAAAAAATCTGTGATGATAAACAAAACTCTGCACAATGTCCAGAAATGAGTGTAGTGCTATGTTTGCGTAGTGTTTGTGTATTGTTGTGTTGTTTAGCTGTTTCTGGCCGCTTTGCTACCAGGAAGCAGCGATCACCAAGAAGGCTGCTTCCCACTACCCGTCCACGCCACGAGGAGGCAGGCCAAACTATACCGTACTAAACTAAACGTAATATTTCCAGCACTCATAGGAATAAGCCCAAATCCTATGGGTGCAGCAGTCTCCTATAATCACGTATGGTGGTGAATACCACAAAGAATCCCTCATCCACTGGAGAAAGTGTAATAGCAATGGATGCCATCAGTTCCCGTACCCAGGAAGCCCAAATCTGGGTACAAGCAGTTTAAAATCCCGTCTCTAATAAACTGGAGACCAGAGAACCCTGCCCCCTAAGGGACTAGCATAATTAACAATTTCAGGAAAAAAAAAATAAAATATAATAATAAATAAATAAATTAAATAAATAAATAATAAAAAATAATAATGAATTTAATTAGATAAAATGTTAAAATAATAAAATAATAATTATTATTAAAGAAAAAGAAATAAAACAATGAAAAATATATAAAAAAAAAGAAAAGTAGCTTTGTTGAGTATAGAAATAATCTCAGTAATCCGCGTTGTCTGTTGAAAACCTGTGTGGCAAATTCCTGTAGAGCTGAGAAGCCATTTTGATTTGCAATAAGATCTTTCATTTCCAGGAGAGAAATTATGCACTATACTAGATAATGCTTGTCTTAAATCTTGGTAAACTGGGCAGAAGAATAAGACATGACTCCAGTCTTTGGAGGTGCTCCAGAAACAGGTATCTGACGTTGCTAGATTGAATTGAAGAAGACTGGCCACGATTCAAAGAACCGTGGCCAGTTAGAATGTATGATGTAAGAAGGCTTGGGTAGAACCAAAACTGATTACTTTTTTTGAGGTGGTGAACTTAATATCAGGTATAAAACATCTGGTCACTGCTTTGGTCGAGGAATTTCATCTCACTTGCCATCTTTTATGAAGCTCAGTCCAAAATTTCGCTTTTTCATTCTTTGGATCGGCAGTGGGATCACAGGTCAAATCGAAAAACGTTAGAGGATATCTAACCTTTACGAATATAGTAAACAAAGCCTTTGTACGTAAGATACAGATCCAGAGGTAATAAGCCTGCGATGGCTTGCAAAGATTATGTTGAAACTGTTCTACAAATTCTCAGGAGAGCTAGCAAAAAGGTCCGTTGGACACTGTCTAGTTTGGTTTGAACTGTAATAAGTTTGGTTATGTGAAACCATAAGCATGAAGTTAAGAATTTTTTGTAACTTAACTGTAACTGTAACTTCACACGTCTGGTCCGGTGGCATGGTGCATTGTCCTGATGAAAGAAGCCATTGCCGGTGAGACTCAGTGAGGGGTACCGATGGCAGACAGCACTCGTTGCTGCCTGCCATCGGTACAAAGAGAAAATTTATTTTATTCGTCAGACCAGTACACTTTTACCTATTGTCGACTATTCAGACGTATAAAAGCAGATGTCCAAGTTCAGAGAGTGCGGCATCTGTTCTTGATCCCAACAGTTATCCCTCTTTTTAACTCTGACAAATCACGAAGTTTCCCCACGTTTTCTTTAGTTCACAACTGATTCCTATGTTAGCTTGTAGTGAATAATGCCGAACGATGACTCAGCTTGTCTTTATTACTCTAAAAGCTTCATTCTTCATCGTTACAGGGTAGTAGTGGTTACAAATGACCACTGCTTATATATTTATGGTAAAGAAAGGAGTAGGACACTGATTCAAAGACTGTACATAACTTGAAAAAAAATCAAGCGGGGTTTAAAGAACGCAGATTCATGAGGTCACAAAATAACTGTATGTTGGAGCAGAAAACAAAGACCTTAGCAAACTGTATACAAAGGTTATGCAGGCATAGCCAAGCTTCATGACTTTCCAATTAAATTAGAACTGATAACTGACTACCGTGGTTGAGATATTGAGGAATAGTGTTCATCATCCGAAACCATTTGTGAAGGATTATACCAAGTTCAAGGCCACTATATAGTAAACAGTAAAGGAATGAATGATAGAAGTTTTGATTGAAATCTTTAAGGTTTTTTTTTTGTGTATCTTATATGCTAATAAAAGAAAGACATATGCTAATGAAAGATTCAACGCACAAAGTTTTCAGTTTTGTTAGAGTACACAAAAGACAAGTTATAGTTACGATTTTTGATTCCACCTAAAACCTGAATTTACGCCTATGGTCGATTGCCTGGGTAAGCGGAATAGTTATCTCGTACATGGAAAGGATCGTTACAAAATAACAGTCGAACAGTTCAAATACTTGGAAACTGTTTTGGCAGCAGAAGCACGAAATCTTTGAAAACAAGTTTCATAATTTTGGTTCGCCCACATTTTCTTCAAGTAGGAAGTTCCTGAAGGTTTACCAAATTTGTACGGACGTGTGTGGGTTGCCTTCTACTGGCCCTACCAAGTGTTTTTGAAGTTATCCTGGCTCCTGTAATGCTGGCTGAAATCAGGTACTAATCTGATTGCAAAGAACTCAATTGTTCTTCACAGTAGCAAAGGCGTTAGACGCCTCTCGAAAGGATTTTTAATCAAAGCTGTAACTAGGGCCAACAAGAGGATACTTTCCCCTGGCACTCAAAACAAGGGGGAAAAACGTAGAATTTAAAATAATATTTTATATATATAGCTACTTTTTTTTATTTGAAAAACTGCAAAATGAATGAGCGCAACTCGCATTTTGCAGTTTTTGATTCTTTATTTATTCATTTTTAATTTATGTTTATGGTCCATTATGGTCCATTTTCAGGAAAATGGACCATAATCTGTCACTCCGGGATTGGCAGATCGACCGTATTTAGCAGTTAGGGGTTTGAATCTTAAACGGCCTCCGTAGCCGAGTGGTCAGGTGCGGAACTGCAGCAACACACGCTCTTTAAAGATGAGTAATCACTATGCAATTATTACAATAATTTTCTTATCTGGTTTATTACAATACTGATCTCAATTTCAATTGTGAAATAAAACAGCCACAGAAACAACTTAACACGCTTTTATTTCCATTGCACACATACATTATTTTCAGAATCATTCCATTGTATTAGTGTTTAAGAAAGTTCAAACAAAATATCGGTTCTATTGAAAAATTCTGATCTATCACATTTTTTATTAGACATAATGGAAATTTTTAGTTAAAACACAGCATTTTATTACGGCTCCATCTTTTTCTCTTTTTTTTTTTTTCGTCTAGAAAAAGCAAGCAAAAACAATACAGAAAATTAAGTATATATCCCAGAATGTTCCATGTCCCATCATATTACAGCTCAGCTATTCATAAAGTGCAGATGGAATTGCTGGATAGGTGATGAAACATATGTAGGGATTGCCACACACACACACACACACATATATATATATATATATATTATTTTTTTTTTTTTATCACGTCAAATTTAGTTCACAATATGAAGAAAATCCTCATCCTTCATTCGAGGTCAACATCTTCATTAGAACTCGCTTCGCTGAGTTATTATTGGGTATCTATTAGAACCTCGCTGTTCTTGTGACAGCTACGGAATATCAGAAAGAAGCCTACTGTCTTTAACTTATTTTTAAGGTAGATCAATCTTAGTGATCTTCTTTTAACACTTGCTCTGTTGACGTTCTTCTCCTGGGGAAGGTGTAGTCCCACTGTAGAAACTATTAAGCTACACGTCTTTTCTTAAAGACACATTACAGTAATATACAACGAAACTGTAACTCTAAAAAATGGCCAATACACACGTGTGGTCAATATATATTCATAAAAAAAGTATAAAAGGCATCCTAAGTTTCTCTGTTCATCACATCAACACAAACTTTCTGATGGTCACATTGGAAACCACAGAAGTTGGTTTGAGATAACCGAAATAATCCAACTACTGAACGCAACTAAGCGTTACGATTTCCAAGAATATTGATGAGGCACTAAAATGCATTTATTTACAAAGCAGAGAAATTTCGCGAAATTAAGTAATGTAATAGTAGCACTGAAATTCTCAAGTTTATTAATTGCTTGTTGAGTAAACGTCGATGTGTTGGTGCCTCGTGAAACCTGGATTTTTTTTTTACTTCACCTCCTCGAGTAAGTACTGTTCGTTGTTCTACGAGTTTATTTTCAGGTCGTCTCGCCTCTGAAGAAAAGTGACTTCAGGCAGAAAATGGAAGAAGGCAACGTCGACTGATATCATCTGACACACTTTATAATTACTGAAAGTTGTGGCTGGCATTATCGCGATTGATTTTTGCTTTCGCATTAAACGATACTGAACTAGAAGGAAAAATATAGTTACTTAGGACGGTTATAGCTGTACACTGATCAAAGTTTTTTGTACGTGTGAAAATATACTGCTCGCCTATCCTTTGATTTTTGTTCTTGGCTCAATATTATTTGCTGTGTATACTGCTTCTTCATATGTGAAGAATTTGTTTCGGTAGAAAAGAAATCTTAAGTGATTAAATTTGGTTTAATTAACAGCCAATATACATATAGTAGATACGCTCTCTGACAGAGTTCGTAAGCATTGTTCCTTAATTTATACTGGTTGTCTTTAGTGCTGCTACACCTGATTGAGGATTACTAATATCACAATCATGTACAAGATCAAAGTTCACCAGTTGGCCATTAAATGGCGGAATAATCTGTTACTTTTAATTTATATATATTAGATAAGACGACGTAAGCCTTTGCGTGTATTGCAAAGGAGTCTTGTGCTAAAACTTTAGGTCAAGCTGCATATATCCAGTGATTACATGCAAAGCTAGTTTTAAATATATAGTATTGACAAACAAATTCAACACAGAACACAAGTTTCTCACACTTCTATAATACACAGTTTAATGAAGGCCTTAGAGAATCAAGTCGATCTGTCACTCCCATTTTTCTAGTCACTAACTAGAAAAAATAAAGTCTTAGGGGTGTGACATTCATCATTATAACATAGGGTCAGTACTACACCCATTTCTTCTTTATATGTCGTATACATTGCCTCGGGGTAGTGCATAGTTTCTGTTTCTTACACTTATCATTTCACGAATGATTACTTACTATGCTTTGAAGAGCAATAGTTTCTTGGAAGTAACAATTTGAAGCCAAAAGGAAGAAAAAAAGATTTTTTTTTTTACTATTAAATGCTTCTGTGAAAAAAAGAAAAGAAAAGAAAGTCGATACTGAGAAAAATGTTTAAAGTAAAAAAGATTCGGCATAGTGTAACATTCCATCAGGTGGCGCTGCAGTCGATACGGTGAGGTGGCACTAGTCAGCAACGTCAGTTCTGCAACTGTGTGCCCTGGTCGGTTGCGTTCCTTCACCGCTAGATGACGCTACACACACACAATGGCCTTTTTAAGATATTTATGGTCCGTAGACTATAGATACAGTTGCATTTTCTGGTTATTCTCTCACAACTGGAAGTTATGCATGGAGGCTGTGTACTCCCCACGGTAATGACTACCTTTTGAACGGCCAGTACGGTGCGAATAGTCGGAATAGCGTTCGGGGTCAGCTGCCTGAGCAGACATCACTGGTTGTAGGTTCATTGACTTCCTGGATGGAGTAGACTGGTTGTCAGCTACGAAAGCACTGTTGACCTCACCTACATTAAAACGAAAAGTATGAAGTAATAGCTGAATGAGCAATTCAAGTTTTTAAGAATGGTTGAAAATTAGAATTAATGATGCAACACAATAAGCAATAAAGTGAATCTACCCCCCCCCCCCCCCTTCTACCGGTAGAGGTTTCAAGCATCAGATGCAGGGCCGTATGCATGGGTGGGAGGGGGAGGTTAATATATTCAAGAACATTCCTGAATTCCACTAAAATGGAAAAAAAATGCTCTGTATTTTGACTTAGTTTGTGGTCTATTGTCATTAATATTGAAAAGGTGCTTAAATTATGCTTCTTTTATGTGGAAAGTACAAATATTTTCTTAAGTGTTTGTTTGTTTATAGCGATTATTCAAGCGTATATATCTAAAATGAATGCAATTTCTACGCATCAGATATAGTATTTTTTAGATATGGACTTGATCAGATACAGCCGATGATTGAACTCAATTCATCTGTAATAAGACATTAACTGGGGTGAAGGAAGAATGCTAATTATGGGATCAGTACACAGCTATGCACACATTGCAAAAACACAAATTTTTATACTGTACATTTTTCTTTAAAAATGGCACTATGACTGACATCTACAGAAGAAAAGGTCAAAGCTAGGCAAAAAGTCTGTGCAAACAAATTACATATTTTCTATCCATATACACTATCCTATCAAAAATACTGGAACCCGTCCAAATGTAGTGAACAGCGCAAATTAGATGTATTTAAACCAGTGGTATATATGAAAGAAAGAAAAGAAAAGAAAAAAAAAAAAAACAATAATAATAAATAACTGATTCCCATTGGTCTGATTTTAATGAAATTTGAGAAAACTCGGCAAATAGTTCTAAAAGAGGAAATATAAGAATTCATGAAAATCCATCCATGAAGAGAATAGTCACATTATGCATATGTGATAACTCGCCTAATTACTCTTTTGGTTTTCAATCAGTCCTGGCCTTTGCCCTTCTACTGGATTCTAAATTATCTGCACTCATCTGGCCGCCAAAACGTTATGATCACCTAACTAACAGCACGTTGGGAAGGCTTTCTCAGTGATAATCGTTTGCACCCAATATCGCACCGCCTCCACGAGACTACGAAAGGTGTCCGGCATCCTGGACCAGCTGGACAGAAGAACGTCCCGAGTTCGGCAATGGAGCGCGGCACTAGCGTGGACTGGCGAATGCTGTGTGCCACCGCATCCCACAAATGTTCAATGGGATTCATGTCGGGGTAATTTGGCAGCCAGGGGAGCATAGGAAATACTTGGGCATGATCCTCGAATTATTCCTGCACAAAGCGAGCCTTGTCTTATTGAAACAGTTAAATTTCATCTGGATACACGGACACGGACACGGACACCGGATATGGCCCAATGTGGATAAGGGATCCCAATGATGTCCATGAAAACATCTCCCATACCGTGATAACAACCCGCAGGCCTGTTTTTGTCGACTGTGCAATCTGGTTGCAGCTGTTCACCTGCTGGCCGTCAAATACGCACCTGTCTATCCGCATGATGGAGCTGGAACCTTGATTAATCAGACCAGATGACTCTTTTCTAACCATATAATGTCCAGGAACGGTGTTCTCGTGCCCACTGCAGGCGGAGGTGTCGATGACTGTCGGTCAACATGGACACATGAACAGGTCGCCTACTCCGTAGCACTGTCCACAAGACCGTTCGCTGGATGGTGTGTTCGGAAAAGTTTCTCTCTGCGCCCTGGTCTGGTCGGCAGTTAATTGAGAGATCGTGAGTCGTCTGTCATCCCGGACAGTACGTGCCAACCGCCTTTCACCTCGACTGTCAATCAGTGGTGGTCTCCTCATCCCGGCACTTTGGATGGTTGTATGTGACTCTTCGGACCGTTCCCGCTACACCTTCACTTCCGCGGCCCTCGAACAGCTGACAACGTCTACGGTTGCTGAGATGTTGGCCTCCGCCTTCCTAGTGCCGCAAATCATTCCTTATTCAAACTCCATCGGGTTTTTCCCTTGCACCGGTCGGTGACGTCACTCGTTGGTACTGTGGAAACGTTCACTGGAGACTGTGGTGATCATAATGTTTTGGCTCTTTTATTACAAAATTTAGATTATTTAAACAAAGAACAAAGCCTTGAACTTATTTGGCTCGTAGTTAACTGTGTTAAATTACAAATATTAAATTATAATTTAACATAGACATTTATGTTGTTACTAGTTTACTAGCAGTACTAACAACTAGTAATCAGCTTAGTGGTCAAGCACGAGAGTGCAGTAATGCACATGCATTTGAGTGGAACGTGGTTCGATTCCCATTAACGTCACTGCTAAATACAGTTAATGATTGTACTCATTGTCAAAATAATGAAGTGTAAACTGCTGTAAACTAGAGGTCGTGCTAGAGGTATATACAAGAATATTTTTAGCCGCGTTTGCGCTATACAAAAATGTAATAACTGAAATATAACGCATCTGCGTGCATTAACCAACTTGTTTAATCACAAGTTTTTATTAGTAATTACTAGTCAAACAAGCATAAATGTGCTGTATTGATAGTGTCACCGTAGATGAAATTTGATGATGTATATATATATATATGCATACGCATAAGCGCCTATTGTCTTCGCCATATTCGCATGTAACAACTCGCCTCCCAGTGGGAAGATTTTTGATGAAATTTTATGTTTAGTTCTTTCAGAAAGATTTGTCGAGCCATCCCAAATTTAATTAAAATCGGACGAATATAAATCTGACTATTATTATTTCTTTTTTTCACACAGCTTGTATGGAAAATAAGAATTCATAGATTAAACGTAGTTGTAATGCAGTTTTGTTAGCTTTAGACAGTCCGTGCACGCTTAGAGTGTGCTGTTCTGTAAGACTCGTGAATGGTATCGCTTATGAGGGATATCTCGTATATACAGGGTGATTCACTACCAGTGCGACAAACTTGCAGGAGGTGTAGGGGGCACAAAGACCAATCGGAATCACATAGCATTGCAGGGTCCGAAATGCCTTCGTCATGCGGTAGAGGACGTTGAACGGGAGGTCGCGTGAACAGCGATCCCGCTGGAAGTCAGCATTTGCGAACCGTTTCTGTTGAAGAAACCAAGTAGCAAAAGTCCTCCGGAGTGGATAATCTGCAGGCTTCAATGATTGAACGCGTTGCAGATGGTATGAACTCATTTGGTTTGTTGACAGTATCCTCCATACAGTGGATTGAGAAATACCCAATCGTTCGCCTATCGCTCGAGTACTCGTACTCGGATTGCCTTCTGCAAGACGTAGGACATTCTCCTCATTGTCTGGCGTCCTCGTTGTTCGCTCTCGATTCATGGTACCTTTCGTGAAACAACCAGTTTCACGTAACCTTCTGTGCACACGTGCGAAAATCGTATGATGAGGAGCACGCCTGTGCGGGAAACGTTCCTGGTACAAGCGCAGAGCGGCGCGCTCGTTACAGTCCGCAGCTCCATACGCGAGGTGCATGTCGGCCAGTTCAACGTTTGAATACTCGTCCATCCTACTGCCTCGGGAACCGGTTCGAAAATGCTAACTTCCAGCGGGATCGCTGTTCGCGCGACCTCCCGTTCAACGTCCTCTACCGCATAACGAAGGCATTTCGGACCCAGCAATGCTATGTGATTCCGATTCGTCTTTGTGGCCCCTACACCTCCTGCAAGTTTGTCGCACTGGTAGTGAATCACCACCCTGTATAGAGTGAAGTGACTTTTAAAAAAGTGTATACGAGAAGAGCAATAAATATTACATATGGAATCTAGATTTCTATAATGACCACTCTTATACCCTTCCAAATACCAAGATAGTTTATTCAGCCATTAAATAAATCACTAAACATTAAGGTAACGTTTAGGGAATCTTCCGGAACACTTCCTCAGACCATACATAGGTTGTTGTCAGCCTCCTAATTGCCAGACTCAATTCCGACTGCACGAACGTGGAAGCTGGAATTGAGCCATTCGGCAAGCAGGAGGCTGGCAACAACCTATATATGGTCTGAAGATGGATTCTGGCAAGGCTACCGAAACGTTACCTTAAAGTAATGGTAGAAGAATGGTCATTATAGAGATCAAGAAAACCACCACGTAACGTGTATCCCCAACTATATTAATTATACAGTTGTAATTAAACTGAACGGCTAAATATAGAGAACGCAAAACTATTGAGTTTTATTAAGTGTTCTGTAAACTTATATTCTTAGTAATAAATTGATAAGAGGATAACTATATTTACTTTTCACTTCTATTAATCACCGAAAAAGAAAAAAAAAAAAAGTAAATGAATTTAAGAAATAAATCAACCGCGCCTGAAATTCAACGCACTGCGTACATTAACCAACTGTTTTATCACTGGTTTTTATTAGCATTACTAGTAAAAAAAAAAAAAAAAAAAGCATGTAGGTGGTGTACTTATAGTGTAACCCTTTGTGAAATATCAAGTGTTTGGTGTTTCTGCAATGTAGCATGAATTGTTGTTTCTTTATACAGTACATCAACCTATCTACAGTAATTGTAATCTCGGAATTATATTCAGACATAAAGAGGTTTTGTTGATTGTTTCAGTACCGACTATTGCTATAAATTTTGCTGTAAAATAAATATGTAAAGCTGATATTCAGTAAATATACGCATTGAAATAATTACGTGCAGACCTCTTGAAGAAAGGAAACCTTTTACTGGAAGGTGAGAACATTTTCATTACAGCATTTATTAATGTACGGACTGACACGTGGATACGAAGGAACTAGATTTCAAGATAAACTATCAGGAAAACTTTTAAAAGAGAAACAGGTTACTATGGAATCTACTTGTAGATACAGTCCCGACAGGAAAAGTCTTAAAATGATAATCTAAGTTTCTCTCTGCAGAGGCTCAACGTCAGAAGAATATTGAATTCAAACTTACCCTAATAACGAGGCTTTATGAAGTGACCAACTACCAAGAAGTGAAGTGAGGCAACGGTCTCTTGCCCTATCGGAAGCATTAAATATGCAGGAAGGAGGAATCCCTTCTGAAGCTCCAAGGTTTAATACCCGATTAGAAGTGAATTCCAATAAAAAAAAAAAAAAAGACCATGATCTTTTCTAAGGGTGCTTACACGTAGAACGCAGGTAGCCGCTTACCGGAAACCAGCAGCGACATAAAGCGGAAGCTTCTCTCTATCTATGAACACCTAGAAAACAGTTGACCAACGCAACTTCTCGGTATGAACACATAGAAAGCAGTTGACCAGTGCAAAACTTTACCCCATTGCATACCAAGAAGTTGCACTGGTCAACTGCTTTCTATGTGTTCACAACCAGTGAGAAGCTTCCGCTTTATGTTGCTGCTGGTTTCCAGTAAGCGGCTACCTGCCTTCTACGTGTGAGTATCCTAAAGAAGGAGATTCGTTCCGCGTGTTGATGCCAGTTGCGACCACCTGACTATTTGAATTCTGTTATTTTTGCAAGAACTGCCCCCCCTTTTTTTTTTGAATATTCTAGCATATTTCTTTTTATCATTCTTTGTACTGCATAAAATTCTAAGACTATTAAAAAATATTTAAAAGTTAGATAAGGACATAAGGGACATAAGTGTTACTTGTTTAGGCGATACTAGAGGTTTCCCACAAATCTGCGAATGTCATCGTGAAGAAGCATTAACATGGCTAAGCTAGTCGTGAGTGTAATGCAGGGTTTCGTGTTAAGTGTGGTTTCATGTTTGTGTTGTATGACTGGCCTCTCAGCAACCAGCCAAAAAAAAAAAAAAAAAAAAATTATTTTAAGGCCACCCGAATAATTAAATTAATTTGCCGTGCATTGTGTATTATGCCTGTAAATTGCGTGTGTTCCCTGGTTTACACGCAATTTACAGGCATAATACACAATGGTATTATTCAACTCGGGTTTTCTTGACGAAAAACCTGAGTTGCCGGGGGGGGGGACCTTGCTATCTACGCCTGAGACCGACTAACCAGCCACGGAGTGAAAAAACCATTAAAGTTCCTCGCGTCATCGACGGAATTCGAACCCGGGCCTTTTCCAAGGAGTTTGAAAGGCAAACCCTTTGGGTCTCTACTATTTTTATAAATATCTGGCTGGACTTTGAAAGGTAATTGATGAAATTAAATATGATATATAGCGTCACAAGAACTCTATCATTTCCGTGGCAAAATAACTGAATTTCCCCTATCTCTTTTTGGGTTAATTCAGCCAGATGATGCTAAACCATGTACGGCCTTCGTCATAGTCAATCCTAAATTCGACGTAGTCAAGGTAATTTGTCTTACAAACAATATGCTGTTTGCATACGTGTATCTGCTCTTTATGGCTCTTACTTTTTAATGTCAGTGTACTATCCACCAACTTCGGAAATTTCCCTCCATCATGGCTGTCTTTATCAGGTTATTTCTCTAGCAGGTACTGCCAAGCTTATTATAATGACATACATTAATGTAATGTGAAATTCAATCTTTGGCGCTGTGATCATACTGATCATAAAGGTTTACTCATAGAAGAGGTTCTCTTTTCGCATAAGTTGACTGTTCTAAATAAACGAGCTTTACCTTATACTTTTAGTTCTCTAAACAGCGAATCAAATATAGACATCCCTCTTACTTCCTATACTGTTCCTTCAACTATGGACAGTTAATACCAACATTTTTCCTAAATGCCCATCGTGCGATTATCTTCTTTGTGACTTGCTCTGCACAAATATATTATTTTCCGTACACGAACCTGAGACATGAGGTCAAGGAGAGGTGGCATATGCAAGAAGTAACGACCATCCCGATCATCGTGTCGACCGCCGGTATGGTGCCAAAGACTCTACATAGCAGCCTAGCAGCAATAGGTCTCCCAGAAAACACCTACAAGGAACTCCAGAAAGTCGCAATCCTGAACACCTGTAGGACAGTCAGAGGGTTCCTCGACCAACAGTAACACCAGACGTTACAACCACCCTGTGTACTTCGTAGCAGAACCCATCAAGGAGTGGAATCCCTCAATCAGGGAAAAATAAAATAAGAGCAACAACAATAATAATCTCATTTGACCAAAACATTTGAAAGACTGGTTGTTATGAGGCTCATTTCTCTTTTTACTAATACCTCTCTCTTGTATCAGCTGATCAATATGGTTTCCGTCCTGGTCGAGGTACTGAAGAAGAACTCCTTGAATTCCTTTCTCGAATACATTCTGCAATCTAAGTATATATCCTTGAATTTCTGTTGATTTCTCCGAGCCCTTCGATCGCTTATGGTGGCCTTGTTTATTGCACTTAAGTCGTGCTGATTATCCTATTTCTTGATATGATCTTCTAAGATCATATCGAGAAATAGGATAATCAGATTTCACATCCTAAGATGATCATCAAAAGTAACTGCTTTGAAAATCGTACAGTTACTTTATTTTGGGTTCTAACTTCTTCCCGCACTCTGTCACGAGGGCTGCCCTCAGGATTCTGTTCTTGGGCCATTTGTCTGTAACAGACTTCTTGACGAGTGGTTACTCGAAACGTTTCCTTCCACATAACATTGAAATCATCAGGATTAGCCAAATCCTGATGATCTCAATGTTGATCCAGTATAATTCCCGTACCTCTCTAAAAGCCACTAACGATTTAGTCATATCACATCGCCCTTTTAGCAGTCCACTGTAAATAAATTATCCATATCCTCTGCCAGTACTAAGATGATGCTAATTAAGTGTTCGCTTAATATTTCGCATCCACCTGTTGTCCAACTTCAGAACAAATCACTGTCTATGGTTTTCTCTTTAAAAGTTCTTGGTTGATCCTTGATAGTAAGCTTACAGTTTACTAAACGCTTGGAATATCTTTCAGAGAAAATGAAAAAACATACTTCCCATTTCTGCGTCCATGCAGTCTTGGGTACTCAATTAACTTTCCCTACGGTTGTATTACAAATCTGCCTTTTTGCTAATTTGTTCTTATTGTGCTGTGACTGGTTCTAGCATGTTAAGAAAATTAAGATCCAGTTCAAATTATATTCCATTCAAGGTAAAATGCTTTTGGCAATGCGTAGGGCCTGCAGGACCGTGTCTACTCCTGCCTTTCAGATCTTTAACGGCTATCTGCTTCAACATCAAGGTAAGCCATGTTGCCCTTGTGACAACGTGGGTATTATTATCAATATTCTTGGGTATTATTATCAATGTAATTTCGGATCCCGAGGCGGAGAAAACACGCTGGAATCTTTTGATGCAACGTTGGCAAGAAGGTCCACTACCTTTAAGGATCTTGTTATTCTACCTTTCATCCTTAATGTTTCCTTAGCCATATTAGAGTGTATCCAAAAATGGTTTCATCCTGGAAAAAACCTTTTACTGGAAGGTAAAAGAGTGATGATACACATCACGATACAGAGTGATGAATCAATCTAGTTGCAATAAATTTTCAATCTAGTTGAATCATCACTCTGTATCGTGGTTTCACAGACGACTGGGAATGTATTCTACACCATTGCTATCAATATCTAAATCTACGACCGAACCTGCTTGTTGCTATTAGTATTACTGTGCTCAGAACTGAACCGGACTTCCTGAGTCCAGAAAAAATTTTTAGTTGTGCAAGAATTTGCTCGCCAAATTCTTGCACAGATAGAAAACAACATACACCACACAAACACAATATATACCCATTTCTAGGCAATTTGCGGAGTCGCGTATCTTCACAGCGTACAACGATAAAGTTGAACTAACGTTTAAGAGCAATACTACATATTATTTATACTGTATGTTCACTGGCCATCTGCTGGATTGCTTGCACCCTTTCTACAACTAGAGTGCAAGTTGTAAAAAGAAAGGAAGGTCCTAGAGAAAAGGAGGGGAGGTTGAGGAAGAGGAAACGGAAATTAGAATAGATATCTCTAGGCGAAAACAGAGCACAGAAACTTACAGCAGGGAGGCCCTAAAGAAGGGTTTGAGATATCTACAAGTGGACTGGATGAAAGATGGAAAGTGCGAATACTGTCTGCGCGAGTATTACAGTGGTATCGTCACCGTCCTCTCCACACATGGTGGAAAAGGCTCGGGTTCGAATCCCATCGATCATGCGAGGAACTTTTATGGGCTTTTTTTTTTCATTCCGTGGCTGAATTAGTCGGTTTTTCGTCTTAGTTGGTTTTTCGTCTAGCAAAACAGGCAAATCGACCATAGAACACACGCAATTTAGCGACATAATACACAATGCACGGCAGATGAATTTAAATATTCGGGTGGCCTAATATAATAGTCTGTTTTTTTTTTAGTGTGAATACGAGTGGGGAGTTGTCCATCAGAGACTGTTGTAGAAGGAATCCCACAGTAAGGAGGAAATCCTTGGTGTCATCAGCAAAGTATTCCCATTCCGGGGGGGGGGGCAGAGAATCAGGTATTGTATCCATTAGATAAATAACTCCAGAAAAGATGTATGGTTTCAATTGGCGGACCCCCCCCCCCACCTCTGAGCACTGAAGGCGAAAGGAAATCGTTGCTGGAATTCGTCAAACAAGAGAGCTGTACACAGAAGCCGATAGCAGGTTGTTCAGGCGTCAGCAAGCGAATCTTACCCGAACAATAGGTATGCCGTCCGGGTGAGCACTGGTGAAGAGAAACCATGTTTTGAAGAAAGATCCTTCCAGGAACCATCCAAGAAGACGAATGGATAACCCCACAGAGACAGAAAGGGGAAACCACTGTCCGCAGAAGGTCCCGCCTGGAGATCTGGCCTGGTTGGATTCCGCCTGGAAATCCAACCAGGCCAGCAGGAAGAGTTGATTTATCCCAAATGGGCAAGGTCAAATCCCACGCCGAGGAGAAAGGGTCCCCGACGTCCACCAGAAGGAAAGAAAGTCCATTTCCAGCAGAGAGACCCTACGACTGTGAATGGGCCGTCCTCAGCAGTAATCGTCCGTCTGGTTTTCATCTACCCAGATGAAAACCAGATGGACCAGGTTATCATGAAAAGTGTCTACTGAGAAGCTAATGATATGGCAGAGAGACCCAGTGAATACAGTTTAGTTCGAGAAAGCGTTGAAAGAAACTGAAAGCAACTGTGATGATGGTGAAATGCCACCCCCGAAGCAGAACGAGCAAGAAATATCATGTTGCTACTATGCTAGCTTCTGGAGGTCGAGGCGCCAGTGGTATGTTTGATAGTTGTGTCAGCAGTGAGAGTTTAGAAAATCTCCTTTTGAACAGGGTAGTCGCAAAGGCAGTAAATGCATGGAAAGCGTTCCTATGGGGAAGCTTTAACCCAGGATGGGTTCTTCTGTCCTAATAGGTAGATAGTGCAGGTGAACATGAGATGAGGCCAGTTTTCTAGTTCACTGAAATCACAGAGTTTATTATCGGTCAACATAAAGGTGACCTTAAGATCAGGAGAAAATCAAGTAAGATTCTCACGGTTGACAAAGGTTACAGAAGGGACGAAGAGTTTTGTGTGGTCGTGCTTTTGGGGTAATCAGTCCACCAGAATTGCCAGATAAGTTCTTCCCATATATTGTTTTCACTATTCACGTCGAACATGCTTTCGGCTACCGAGGAACTTCGTTTCCCTATTAATCCTTACAAAGTGCGACAGACCCACAAAGTGCAGATCCAGGGTAAGTTGCCTGTGATTGATTGTTGTAGGGACTTTTAGCTACATCGACAACTCAAATCATATTGCGCCATATACATATATGTGTGAAAATTGCGTGTTCTGTGCTCGATTGTTGGATGAAAAACCTGTGTTTCCGGGAACAACATCATGTTACCCTCGGCTGAGGTCGACTAACTCAGCCACGTTGTAAAAAAGACATAAAAATTCCCTCATTGACAGGATTCGAACTCAGGTCTTTTCCATACGGTGGGGGATGACTACACCAACTATGCTACTCACGAAGGCAAGCTGCTTGTGACGACCTCTAATGGATCAACTGAGGGAGTCGGACAAACTCTTGTTATCTGGATCAATCTCTGAATTTGATAGAACTAGTTGCGTGTAACCGCTTTGTCCGTACTTCGAAACCAGATCGCCGCACCATAGATGACTGTATTATTGTTGTGTTTTAAGCGCATCAGCGACTTAGACTATATTGCCCTTTATATACATGTATCATATCTGTAAATTGCGTGTTCTGGTATTTTCCAGTTTTCTGGACGAAAACCATGCTACTCTCGCCTGAGACCAACCTAACTCAGCCACGTTGTGAAAAAGGCCCATAAAACTCCTTACAGGAGGACTTAGGTTACTATAGGTAAGAAGACTGCAGAGTACATTAGGAGCAGGGTCTGGCCTTTCAGGTCCCCAGTTCCTCCTAGTGAACCATGAAAGCATAGCTGTGTAATTTTTAGGTTTTGAAGTGAGATAAGTGCATATTCAGAAATTAGGGCAGCCCAGGAGTATAATTTCTTGCAAACAGACACCTTAAGTGTAAATAATACACGGATATCAAACAACGTAGAGGCAATGTACATATCCGGTAGGCACAGCAATATCGATTTAAACCACCCAAAAGAAGAACACCTTGCAATAACTTCATCAACAGAATAACCAAGTTGCTTTTCTATTTAAATAAAAGGGAAGTCACCCTATAGTTATTTTAGTTACTCCAGTTGTGTAGTGGAATAAACAGATCTGACTTAATAGCTGCAATATCAATACTTTGTGAACCTGCATTAGGTTTGTTCAAAACCATGATTATGGAGGGGACTATTCATAAAGCAACGTTAGTAGTTGAACTCTTTCATTTCCTTAGCCAAAGCTTAGTTATGCCTCTTTTACTGTGCAAAGCTACTTATACACTGTTGCCTGGAGCCATCATAATCTTATATTTGTTTCTTTTCAATGGCATGCATTTAAGCAAATTCATTGGTTATTACACTCTGAACCGCGAGTCCTATAATATGAAGTAAATTGTCCTTATTTACTGTAGTTCAGGGCTCATAGGTTAAATATAGTGCTGATGAACAATGTGAATAAGGTTTCAAGGTTTTAAGCAGCAATTTCGCGATACTGTACGTACCAAGCAGAGGGCGCTGTCTGTTAAGGTAAGGCAGGAAATGTAGACCAGATGGTTGATTATGTTAATAGATGTTACACGGAACTGATATTTAAATGAACATACAGTAAACATGGACTAGCCCACATGAACTTACCTTTGTACATAGATCCTCCCGTAATATACTGTTCCGGCAAGAGTTTCACATAACGGGTGCCCAGGACAAATGCAAGAGCAGCTAACACAACACAGTCGCAGACGCCAATAATGGCCAGGATATATGCCCAACGTATTCCGCATTGTCCGACACTGTAGTCGTCAGCTTCAGGGCCGCAAACCTCCCTTACAACGTCTGCATCCCAGCCAGCAGGGAAGGTCAACACACCAACGACCATGCAAATAGCTGAAAAAGAAAACACTCCATTAGACACTCTCCCACTTCATAATGGTTATCTACATAT
The DNA here is from genome assembly GCF_048544385.1 of Mastigoproctus giganteus. Lineage (NCBI taxonomy): Eukaryota > Metazoa > Arthropoda > Arachnida > Uropygi > Thelyphonidae > Mastigoproctus > Mastigoproctus giganteus. The sequence goes on from NC_143578.1 coordinate 68,002,695, forward strand.
TCTAATAGTGTTATGTTTATAACAGTTCTCAGTAATTCTATTTCAGTCACTAGCAAATTAGAGTGCAGAGCTGAGCATCAGATACGCGAAAGCCAGGAAACATTTAGAGTGCAGCAGTGGTTCCCAGCCTTTTTCCTTTCGCTACACGTGTACCTCATCCAGTTTTCATGCGGCACACCTGCTTTTCCCCTTGGTCTTACGTATTTAATGCTGATTTTAATTTACATATTTATTGAACTTTTTTAAAATAGATGGCCTTAAGGGTTAAAAGTTAATATAATCATACGGATGTTATTGATAACATAAAGTTGAACACGGATGTTGATGATAATGTTCTGTATTCAAGTTTAAAAATGCAAGTTAAGTAGTATTTCTATGAATACTAAACTCTTTTATTTAAATTATTGCAATAATCACTAAAAATTTAAAACTAAATATTACAAAGAATATGATACAAATATTAAGAAAGTTAATGGCAGACTTGTGAGTGATGGACAAGGCATCCTTGGTAAGGCTGGATTTACCGGAGCGCATAGCATAGCTACTCCAGTTTCTGTGGTGGGAGAACAAACCAATGAAATTACTGTAAGGAGCAAGCTTACAGTTTTTTTAGCTTTTAATATTTATGTGCGTCAGCAGGAGGGCGCACAATAAGAATAGATGGCCATTGCGGAAAGAAATTATGTCTGTCTGCGCAGAAATGAACTACTTAAAGCTAAATTAGAAGCAAAGGAAACAGAGTTCCAAAAACCTGAGGAAACACAAATGACCATCACATAAGTAGTTGTTGTTGGTAGGATTTTAGGAGCATCAGCGACTAAGGCCATATTGCTCCGTATATGCTGTATATAAATTGCGTGTATTCTGTGGTCAATTTTCTGTTTTCTGGACCAAAAACCCCAGTTTCGGGGAGCAAAAAACCATGCTACCCTCGCCTGAGACATACCACATTGTGAAAAAGGCCAGTAAAACTTCCTCACCTCATCGACGGGATTCGAATTGGTGTGGGGAGTAAGGTAAGCAGCAGCCATTATCAATCCAATGCAGGATGGACGCCTCCTCAAACAATTCATGTTGAAGGTATGGCGATTCTACCAACTGTGCTACCCACAAGGGCACGCAGGTGGTAAAAGGTCCCCGCCATGACCAGAAAGCTATTAAACTCCAAACAAAGACTTTCAATAAACAAGAGAATAATATTATCATAATCGGGCTAACTGAATCAAGTACATTAAACTCTAGTGAGGCAATAAAGAAGGCTATCACTATATATTTAGAGCCTGGATTTCGGACCATCAAAATAAAAGGCTTGGGAAAAATCAGAACTAGAGGAATCGTTATAGAATCTGCCACAAAACAAGATGCAGAAAAAATAAGGAACAACTCTGTTGTTTCAAATCTAGGCCTAAAAACTAAACAGCCCAAGACTAAAGGGCCAAGCATTTTGATGTTTGATATACATAAATCCAAGACAAAAGAAGAAATAATGACAGAAGTATATACTGTATATACCAAGAACTTTCAAGAATGTATAACCAAGGAGGAAGAACTAGCCTCAAAATTTCACTTGACGTACTCTACCAAATCCAGATACAATCAATCCTGTAACTGGATTGCAGAGTTATCTCCCAGAATATGGCAGAAAATCACAAAGCAAGAAAGAATCTATATAGGATGGGAATATTTCCATATACCTAAGTGAGTCGATATGCTACCGCAGCGCTCGTCCCCTGTATAGCAAAATTTTTCGTATATATTTTTGGTTCAACAGTGACTTTGTCAGTGGTATGGTGTGTTACCATGTGAGTGCTACGTTCTGTTCTATTATACTTTTTCACTGCATTAGGGCCACCATTATTCAAATCCATTGCATTTGCGGATCGATAAGTGTATCGGTTCGTCTGTACATGGATTTGTTTAATGTTCGAACTGCAGTAATTTCCTGACCATTATTGGCCTTGTGGCCCTCTGTCGAGATGGGGCATAATGGTCAGTCTATCTTAGTTTTGTTGGTCCAGTGTTTTAGTTAATTTTTGGTCCCTGCTTTTAGTGATATTTCACATAATTTGTATCTGGTGCTATCAAGGGGACGTTGCTAAACTTTAATTAATTGGAATATTCTAAAAAAAATCTGTTTTTTTTGGTATCATATATTTTGGCTTTTCAAAATTATTTTAGGAGTGTTCCTTCTGCAGTACCCTTTATCTTGATTCCCCCCCCTCCCCTGTTTTGTTTTATTATGTATGGTTTATTTTTACTTTCGCTCATCTGCGTTTGCCATGCTACTGGCACTTGTTTTATTTATTTTTTCTTAATTTATTATAAGCAGCATGCGGTGGATATATATATATATATATATATAAGCTATCCTTGCAGGTTAAGTTGTATAAATGTGAGTGAATGTTAGGTCACATGTGTAAACCATGCAGTGACCAAATGAATGTTTATGATTAGTATTTTTAAAAAACAAAGTGATGTCTTGGTAGTTGCTTTATTTAGGTGGCACCTGCTTGTCTGTATGATGATGAAAGTAAGATGTTGTGTGAAATAGTGTGGTGTTATGTGCTTTTTTCAGTCTTCCCCTAAACACGTATAAAAATTGTAATTGTGTAACTGTGTGACAGGTCTGCAACCGGGCTGAGTGCATATGGAGTGTGTGTTGTTCTAACAGGCCCCCAATTTAGAATGACCAGGAACCTACCAGGAATCCCCTCTGCCCTGCTGACGTCATATCCTCTCTTCTGAGGCATGACGTGGGATTTACTGACACTGGCTTCAGCTGGCGTGGCCGATGTGGGATTACTAACAGAGAAGCAGTGCATGTCCACAGTGCGATCTGTCCCTCTCTCACATAGGGCGCCTTGTCCTTATGACTTTACCCCTGCAATCCCTGTCTCCATTTCCCAACCTTTTCGCCTGGTTGACTTTACCATCACAAATCTTTCCTGCTCTTAATAATCCTCCTCTGTGGAGGATGGGCTCCTTTCACAGCGGTGCTCCTCTATCGCTTTAATTTCCTATTTCCAGATGAAAAGTCTCCTATCATCCATCTTCTTTATCTTCACCTCTTCCTCTCCTCTTCATCTGTCTCCCCTGCTTCCTTTTCCACTTTCCAGAGTGTGTGTGTGTGTGTGTGTGTGTGTGTGTGTGTGTGTGTGTGTGTGTGTGTGTGTGTGTGTGTGTAACTCGGGGCCCCTCTGGCAAGCTCAGGTGATGTCCAGGGTTCATCCCAGCCAAAGACTTCTTTACTCCCTACTACACCCAGCCTGTCTCCACGGGGCTAAGGACGGGCAACTTGGGGTCCCACTAGGGGAGCCCCGCGGTTTGAAGCCTACAGTGAAACCACAGTCTCTGGCCTTTACAGAGTATGTACTGCATCACAGAGTATACTACGTGGAGTTGGAGGGGGGGGGACTCGGTGCCACTTGACAAGCTACATTGTACACTATGTCCGTCTGCGCAGAGGCGAAACTAAAAATTTTAAATAAATTTTTCTTTTTATACTCCGGGACGATCGTATAAGGTCAGAGGAGTTCACAAGATGTAGAAATACAAGAACATTCTACCACATTTAGTAGTCACAAGAGCTCGTACCCTTAACGCTTGACCACTCGGCTACAGAGTTCTCATTTTTGTCCCACCCCATACTCTAGATTTCTAAACGGGTCCATGTGATCTCTAACAACCATACCAAATGATAAAGACAGGTTTAATGGTAAACGTGTTATTTTTTGGCTAACGACCTTAGGTTGTCTAGATGTTAGAAAAAGGGTCTTAAATATGGTTATCCCAGTAACCAGTCACCATACCCTTCCCCCGCGATGGCGAACCTGGCGGTGTGGTAGCTTCGTTACTGCGTCAGTGCCAAGGGCATTTCATGATAGGTTTAATTGTTGTTGGTAGAAATAAAAAGTCCGTTTATTATCAATGAGTTCAGCCCATCTGCCCAACTTTTCTAGATCATGTTGCAGTAGCACACTGCCATTACTGTAATCTTGTTCTGTAACAGAAATAGACAAGAACCTGGCGACATGGTTGTTTCGCCACTGCAAGTGTATTTTATGAGAAGCTTAACTGTCCTTGGGGAACGTAAAAAGTCCGTTTATCAATGAGTTATTAATCTTTTTCCTGAAAAGCAATAGAAAATCGCATGACCTTCTAACAAAGAAAGAGATTTGCAAAACAGCATTAGAATTTCAGCAGCAATATGCGCAGTTCTTTTTATTTCCTTTTTACTGAATAGCAGCGCTTGGTCTCTCTGATCAATTCGATGTCTTGTTTCGAACAACCTGCTCCAACAAATGCATACTAAAGCCATATGTTTATGCAGTTATTTGAACAAACAAATTAATTTTTATCTATTGATTAACGATATGTTTAAAAACAACAGATTTCTGAATAAAAAAAAACTCAAACTGCCCAGAGTCATAGACACATACTTTTTCCAGACAAATCCAACCGCTGTGCCACACAAAAAAAAAAAAAAAAATTAAAATTGTACTAAATTAAAAACTAAAAAACTAAAAATATAACACATACAGCCAGATGCGTATTCAGGGGTGGGCAGAAGGAGTATATGCCCCCTTAACCAAAAATTTGAAACAAAAAAAAAAAAAAAAAAAAAAGAACGCAGGAGGCGTTCTAAAAAAAAACTCAAAAGCCTGGTCGCCATGTCTCCCCTTACGATGATACCTGGATCTGGTCGCCATGCACCCACTTACGATGACACCTGGATATGCGACTGAATTCAGCTCCACAAATGACTTTTCTGATGTACGGCTCCTCTCATAACCCACGATTGGCATAACTGAATATAGCACACCGTTAAACATAAGTTAATTCTGGAAATCATAGGTAACTCTTTCCGTATTTCTTGCCGTGATTTTATAACAAACCCTCTTATGTTATAAAATAATTACTGTTACTTCAAAGCGTTTGTAAGTGCGCGGTAAGAACTTTTACAAGTCTGAGGCGAAATCTCTCCCAGAGTACCACATTCAAGGAAGATGAAAAACTGTGTATAAGCAATGCATGTATAAGGAAGAACAAATACACTATGATCTTATAAAACGAAAATCCCGCAGCTTGTATCTAGTATGCCATCGAGCCATAAGATGTAGAAGAATTTTAGACAACATTAGAAAGGAAATTGCATCTTATGGTCCGGAAAATACGGTAGTTCTTTTAGACTCTGCCTGACTTTTATCAGCACTGTGTTAATCTAATTTTCTTTTCTTTACCACAAACTTATTCGTTCAAATACAATTAAAACAAAATCTAGGATAAAAACGTTTCAGAACTACTATTAGTCGAATCTCACTGTTCTTTTACTGCAATCTTCCACAGACCTTGTTATCCAGACATTACACCTTCTGCAGCTTGGTCACTTTTGCTTCTCTCCTAAATTCACGTCCTTCTTTTTTGCAAACCAATATTTCAAGGAGAAAAGAAATAAATCCCGACCCACTACTAACTCTAGGAAATACAAGAGTTACCTATTCTAGAATTAACTATTTTAACTAATTCAACGGTTCGCTGTATTCAGTTATGCCGAGTGTAGGCTATGAGAGAAGGAGCCATACATCGGAAAAGTCCATTGTGGGGCTGAATGTCTTATATTTGTAAAATGCCCACATTTTTCATATTAATTTACAGATATTTCCCATGCATTTCCCTCCCCCCCCCTTTGCTGTGCCCCTTCTTGCTAAAGAGTTGTTTTGACCGTTTCAGCAGAAAATATAAATGCCAATTGTACATGAGTAACCGCTATCAGTTTCTTGTCAAATATAGAATGGTAAAATTCGACTTAGTTGCTTTCTCAGTTATAAATTCCCTTTGCCATTATTTTCCTAACTGAAGATAACAGTCGCTACGTAGAAGTAAGTTCACAAGTCCACGAAAATACGAGCTTCGCTCTCCCTGACAAATACTGGTCAGTGTGTCTGATGTTGACCGCGTGAGAAAAGTGTCCCACGCTAGTTCAAGCTTGGTGTGAGGCGAAAGTTCATGCGATAAGGAGCATATACCCTGGTGGACGATGAGCGAAAGGTTGTCGTTTTGTGGTGGCTTTTGGTAGAAGCAGTCGGTTAGTTAGTCTGTATGAGAGAGAGTGAAAAAATACAGTAGTTTTTGGAAACGGGAATTACGTTACAGAATGACTGTACAGAGAGAAGCTTGAAGAACAGCGCAAGAAGATACAGAATGAGCGAGCGAAGATAGCAGAACCCGAAGGAAGGCTGCGAAAGCACGGAATCCCCTCGCCGAGTTCCACCCCCATAGAATGAGTCATCCGTATTTAGGTAAGTTATCCCAACAGCTATACATAAACCTTACTCCTCAATAATATAATTAATTATGTTAGCATTGATAAATTGTAGAATACCCTAATTGCTGCTATCTTAAATAGCTTACTACATAGTATTTCAGTCTATCATAATTTACTATTGGTAACATGATGTGTCACAGGGTAAAACCTATTTTATGTGTGCTATCCTAAATAGCGCGACATTTTAGTAATAACTCCCATTACTTCTATTTGACACTGAATGTAACCAGTATGATTTATTATGTTGCTATTGTTAAGTATAGAATATCCTAATGCTGCTATCTTAAATAGCACATCATTTAGATGGTCGTCTATCACAATTAACGATAGATAAAATAGTGCACAATAAGTTAAAACACATCTTATGCGCGATAGTTTAGTATTGACACCCATCACGTTTGTATAACTATGTCACATGCCAGTTCTTGCCTGAGATGAAGTATCCACACGAAGAACACCTATGTGAAGAGCCCATTAATTTCCAAAATATCAATAGTGCTAAGAACTCTTAAATACTTCCATAAAAATCAATTTATATTATTGTAACCAAATGATTTAGGATTTGCTTGTCACTGCCACTAGGGCGGTAGTTATTAAATATGTACCATTTCTGTAATAGATTGCATTAAACTATGTTTTGTTTTAAACATATGCCTCAAGCCTATTCTCCATTCACACGAATGAGTAAGTAAAGAATTATATATAGAACTTTTATTGCGGGTACTCGAATTTCTGCCTAGAATTGGAAAGAGTTTGGGTATTGACACAACGCCCTGGTCAAAGCTGCAGTTTTCCTATTCCCTGCCGTTGAATAGGGTTACCGAGGGCCGAGACCATTGTCCTAATATGAAAAACCACTAGACAATCACATGAGTATACTGGGGTTATCATTGAACAAATGATTAAGGAAGGAAAACGTCCCGCCATACAGATGTGTTGTCCAGAGAAGTCCGAACGAAAATAATAATAATAAATAGTAAGAAGTATATAACCCCCCCACCCCAGTATAACACTGGTGCCGTGACCAGGATTAAATATTTTGCGGGATGAAAAACTGTCTACACAGAAGAAGAAGTCACAAAGAGAAAGAATCTAAAGGGATTACTGATAAGTAGTAAGATTGTTGATTTCGTGCACTAAGAGAATAGGTAGGAGGCATTACTCCTTCGCAACAACACAGGACATCTACACTAATTAATAAATTATTGCTATTTTTATAATTAGATTTAATAAACAAATGACTACATGCTATAACACACTCTTGTTTTAAATAAGTGATTACTAACATCATAATTTTGTTTCAGCAACAGGTAAGTCACATTATTTTGGAAGACAGGGGCCCAAAATTAGCAATTAAATTTCCCAATTCCTAGTAAATTTAAAAAAAAAAAATGGAGGATCAAATTCCTCAAACAACAGGAATATCATCCCCCCTACCTCAAACACAACAGCCACCACCCACCCCAGAACCAGACAGACCGCATTCAGCGAATATCGCAGGATTTTTAAGTCTTGTGCCATTATTCTTTGGCAAAAATGATGAAGGCCCTTCAGTCCAATTGTTTTTCGAAACTTTGGAGAGTGTTGGAGAATTAGCACTCTGGGGACACAGAGAACTTTTGGCAGTCTCGAAATCTAAACTTCGCGCTTCGGCAGCCGACTTTTTAGCCCAATCCTTTGAATTACGCGGGGAAAAGAATTACAACATATTTAAGAATGCTTTTTTAGCTCAGTTCGAAAAAACGGAACCAATTATCACTTCCCTTCAGCAGTTCGCCAGTGCTGTGCAAGAACCTTCGGAAACCATTGCGAGTTATAGCACGCGCGTGAGGAATTTGGCAAGGGCAGCTTTCAAAATTCAGGGAGAGACACCTGAAGTATTAAACATTTTAGACCAGGCAATGCTGGCCCAATTCCTTAGGGGCATATCGGGAAAAATTAGAAAAATGGTGCTCACACACAATCCTTTAACTTTTTCACAGGCAATTGAGATTTCGAAAAGAGAGGAAATTAATGACCAACTTACTCACACAAAAACTGTCCCTGTACATGTTATTAATAGTCCTGTAAGGGCCGAGAGTGAACGGGAGCGACAGGAAAATAATCCCAAACACATTCTTGAACCCATTCAAGATCAAATACGCGACTTACAACAATCGTTAAGTTCATTATCAGTAAATCACGCAACAATCAACAATTTAGAGACACAAATAGCCGCCCTGAGTCAGCAGATGCAAACTATGAAGGTGGGCAAATTTTCCCCTCCCCACGGTCAAGCAGCATTAGGCGCTACCTACCTCCACTCGGACAGCGCAGTAGATCCGCTAACCGACGCTAACGTGACCTTCAGACCAGAGGTCGTTGACCGCCCGGAAAGACGCATAATCTTGCCATACTACGGCCGGCAGCAGGCAGCCAGAAATATGGTAAAAAATCGCGAACGAAGGGAAAGACGCATTTTTGACGGTCGTCCGAGCTTCCATCAACCCACTCAACTTTTCCGCAGTCGCCCGTGCACGAATTACGAAACGGACATGTACACTGCATCCCCAAAAATTAGGACGCCCTATGCTAATAATCAATATTGTAATTTTAATGAAAATCGAGATCAAGCTGCCAATAGAATGTATTATGTTGATCATAATAGGAGTAATATAGACTCTTATTCTAGGATAAGGAGAGGAACATATAGGAATGAGCATATTCAGGGGCAAATTCGGCCAAAAACATTTCAGGGCAGACAAAATAATTATACAAATACTGGAAGCTACAGGCGAGATAGAGATAGAAATTTATGACTAAAAAGGGGTTCTAAACTTAATAGGAAGGATTCGCGATGTAATAAAACCCTTTTGCCAACCCCTAACTTTAGTAAAGTTAGTAAGCCAGAAGTCAGAGATATCAGAACACAACATGGCATTTACATTCTGGAGGATAATACTAAACTACCTGTGGTATTGGGTTCTGTACAAAACATTAAAACTAGATTTCTTTTAGACACAGGTGCTGGCGTTTCTTTAATGAGTGCAGATTTATTTAATAAAATTAAAAATGATACATCGTTAGATTTCAGACCTCCAGAATTAACTGTAACCGGAGTTTCAGGAAATATTGTGCCAATACACACTACAGTAACTGCTAATATTAAATTAGATAAGGCAACTTTTAGGGAGAAAATTCTGGTTACTTCAAAAAATTTTAGTGGCAAATATGATATCATCCTCGGCTTGAACATATTAAGGAAGTTTTCATTCAGCCTAGACTTAGGTAAAGGGATCATACGATCAGTTCCATTAGGGATTTGCCTGAGGGAAGAGGATATTCGGCAACAATTGGTGGATTCCACACCCACAGTTGCTAAGCTTACATGTAAACATGTGCTCCCAGCAAGCACAGTACAGGTGGTAACAGTATCTTGTGACCAGCTTGCTGCTCCTCCCAAACAACTAGTATTAGCAGGGCCAAATTCAAACTTAAGCCGGGATGATTTAGCAGTGAAATATTCGGTAGACCAGGTGGACGAAAGTGGGAAAATATCTGTGCTCGTCGCCAATTTAACAGCGGAACCGCTGCATCTTCCAAAAGGCATGGGTATTGCGTGTCTGGAGAACCTGAATCCTCAATCAATTAACCCTAAGAGCCAGGAAAGAGGCAAAAGGGAAGTTTCTCCAGTGACCATAGAGGACTTTAAGCTTGATCACCTGACTGCCGATCAAAGACACCAATTATCAGACCTGTTACGCAAATACTGGGATGTGTTTGCCAAATCACCAGCCCAACTAGGCAACTCAAAAGTTATCCAACACAGAATTAAATTGACAGACAACATTCCTGTTAGACAGAATGCTTACAGAACCCCCTTTTTACTAAAGGATGAGATTCGCAACCAGGTCCAAGAACTCCTAGATTCAAACATCATTGAACCCAGCTGTTCTCCGTATGCCGCGCCCATTGTTCTGGTGAAGAAGCGAGGTGGGGGATACAGGTTATGTATTGATTTTAGGAAACTTAACGCCAAGACGATCTCCGACGCATACCCGATCCCTTCCATGAGTGAGATACTTGAACTTCTGGGAGGCGCGCGCTACTTCAGCTCTTTGGACCTCGAAGCCGGATTCCACCAGATTGAAGTGCACCCCGCGGACCGCCACAAGACAGCTTTTACTACAGGGGAATCGCTGCTACAATACCGGCGCATGCCTTTTGGGTTAAAAAACGCGCCATCTAGTTTTGTGAGAGCAATGGGGCTTGTCTTGGATAATTTACAACGAGATTCCATTTTCGCTTACTTAGACGACATAATCATAGTGTCGAAATCTTGGTCCTCACACCTTTCGAAGCTTGAGAAAGTTTTCCAGCGCCTGAGAAAGTACGATCTGAAGCTGAAACCAAAGAAGTGTGAGTTCCTAAAAGAGCAAATAAAATACTTAGGTCATCTCATTGATAAGGACGGTGTCCGTCCCGATCCAGCGAACGTGAAGGCCGTTCGAGAGTGTCGAGAGCCAAGAACAATGAAGCAAGTGCGATCGTTTCTTGGGATGACAGGATTTTACAGAAAGTTTGTCCCAGAGTACGCAGAGATAGTCAGGCCGCTAACCCAACTTACAAAAAAGAACACCCCCTTTTTATGGAACAGTGCCGCCCAAGAGGCATTCGACAAGCTGAAGGTCGCTTTGACCACACCACCCCTATTGATTTACCCTGACTTTTCTAAACCATTTTTTGTGTCCTCTGACGCATCTAATTATGCAATCTCGGCTGTGCTAGAGCAACAAGTTGACGAAAATCAAAGACAGCCAATCGCTTACGCCTCCAGACTACTAAAGAAAGCAGAGACTATGTATAGTACCACAGAAAAGGAAGCTTTGGCAATAGTCTTTGCGGTATCACAGTTCAGACCATTCTTAATAGCCTCCAGTTTCACACTAATAACAGACCACCAACCATTAAGCTATCTTCTTCACTTAAAGAATCCATCCCCCAGATTAGCTCGCTGGAGTATGCTTCTACAAGAATACAATTTCAAAATCATATACAGGCCGGGTCGACTTCACTCAAATGCCGATTTCCTTTCAAGGCCAGTGTTAGAGGAAGAGGAAAGACAAAAGGGGCTTAAGAAATCCAAAACTGCTGAATTAGTTGCTCCTATAGCAGCAAATCCCACCATAGAGTCACTGATCATGCCGCAACAACAAACCAGAACTTTGATTAGGAATCTCCAAAGAGAGGACCCTAATTTGCAGGAGTTAATTGAGCAATTAGAAGGAACACTACAGGCAACAAGCAAAGTCCCAGATTCCTTCTATCTGAGTGAGGACAGGATACTGTATCACTACAGTTTACCTGACCATGGAGCTACTCGCTCAGAGCCCTGTGAACAGTTAGTAGTTCCAACCAGCTTGAAAGCAGAAGTGTTGAAGTCCTGTCACGACGGTTTTCTCAGCGGGGGCCACCTGGCCCTACACAAGACGTTAGAGAAGGTTAGAAAACACTTTTTCTGGTTAGGCCTTTTTAGCGACGTCAAGAATTATGTGGAGACTTGTCCATCGTGTTTGGAGCGTAGAGGGTATAACCCTAAGGCAAAAGCAGCCCTGATGAGAGTTCCTAATGAGAACTCACCTTGGGTCCGAGTGTCCTTGGACATTTTGGGACCCCTTCCAATGACTTTGAAAGGGCACAAATATTTACTGATGGCAATAGACAATTTTACCCGTTACGCAGAAGTAAGCCCGCTTTATACCCAGAAGGCTGAGGAAGTGGCCACAGCTTTCATAAACAATGTGATCTCGAGACATGGGATTCCTAAATACATCCTAACAGATCAGGGCACTAACTTCATGTCATCACTGTTACGACAGGTGTGTAAAAAGCTAGATATTCATCAGCTTCATACGACCCCCTTCCACCCCCAAGCCAATGCAAAGGTCGAACGTCTAAACCGCACCTTGGCAAACATCCTGTCTCATGTAGTGAACGAGTCTCAAACGGACTGGGATGTCATGGCCCCACTAGCAATCGCTGCGTACCACGCGGCAACTCATAGTTCCACACAGGAATCGCCAAACTTTTTAATGTATGGCAGAGATTTGGTGTTGCCATCTGACTTATGGCATTCCAAAGAGAGACATTCATATGCGTCTTTGGAAAACTATGCAGAACTATTGTGTGCACGCCTTCGCAGATCCTATGAAATCGTCTCCCAACACTTGGAAGAGGCAGTGCAGAGGCAAGAGGATCGTAGAGCATCCGTTGCAGTAGACAAAAACATCCGTGTAGGAAGCCTTGTTTATCTTTTTACCCCTAAGATAAAACCGGGCACTACAAAGAAATTGGCTCGTTTGAGCACAGGTCCCTACCGTGTGATCAGTCAGCCATCATTAGTGAATTATGAAATACAGCACCTGTATAACCCTAAAGATAAACAAATTGTGCACGTGGACAGACTGACAAAGGTTATTGACAGGAAAGTGTTTCCCGAACTGAGAGTAGAGGAATCAGAGGAATCAGAAGATAGCAGTTCACCAGACCATACAAGCCCCACATCAGTGCCCAAAGAGACATGGATCTTTGATGAACCTTTGGTGGAGGATTGTGATCTTATCCCACCTATAATTCCCCGTCCAACTATGTCCAGGCCGACCAGCTTACCCATATCAATCCCGTTGTCATCCCTCCCACAAAGAAATCAGGAGAGCCAACCAAGGACAGATCAGTTAGTAAGACCAGAAGGAGCTGTGCAAGCACCTACTCAGACCCACGGATATAATTTACGTAGTCGCGACCGAGTAACTCATGCCCCACCAGAGGAAATTGTGGTGTCCCAGTCGCAAGTAGAGGAATTAGTGCCAGAGACAGCTTCAGTGGAAAGAGCAGATACAGTGGTTGATACTCCCAGCAATGTAGCTGAAGCAGAAAGAGGTGTCACCCCAGATCAGAGTAACAACACTCAAGCAAACACAAGCCAAAGCGAGCCACCAGATAGGATAGAAAGAGCAGTTCAGTGGATATTGGGTCCACATCTTGCTGAGAGATACCTGCGACCAAGCGAAGGCAGTAGTTCTGATCTGGCAAGTATTCTGAGAGATGCCTGGAGAGACTAAAGTGAGGATAGTGAAGCGTATCGATTTCAAGGAGAAACATGCCATAATTACAGTTACTAGCAAGGTGAATGCTTTGGCAAGACAGTTGTGTACACCGAACGACCAGTTTCAGAACCAGTACCAGTAAAATTCAAAAAAAATAAATAATAATAATAAGAAGATTGGTGACAGAGAGTGGAAGCAGGAAAAAGCATTGAGAAGTGTAAATGGCACAGGTGAAAACACAGAAGAGAGAAGATACAAAAAGAAAGGGGGAAGGGATATACACATGTATACACATCCCCTGCATAATAATGCATGAGATGAAAGGAGCAAAGAATACTGAGACCTATAGGAGCAGATCTGAAGAGCAAGCATGAGTCTTTTTTTTTGAGGAGAGTATGAGGAATGATTGGGAATGTAATTTGCATTTCTGCTTAAACTGTGGTAGGACTATTGAGAAAAGGTTTCTTTTTAATTTACATACCACTTTACCAGTACAAAAAAAAAATTTATGACATCAGGAGATCAAGATTTTGGATAAGAAGATCATCTTCCTGTACTAATGCGAAAAAAAAAACACTTGTGTTATTTCAAGAGAAGAAGAAAGGGGATAAGCGAAGTTATGATAAGAAAAGGATCAAAGTACATAACTGACCACAGAGGTGAAGAAATTGATCAGTTTTGTTGGATTCTGGCAGTGTGTTTTATCAGCAGCCAGATAAATGGATGGCAAATTGAATGACATGGCACAAGTAGGAAAATAGAATTAATTTATCTTTATAAATCTCACGCAGAAGCACGAACCACTCCAATGAACCTTGAAAAAAAAAAACCAGAGATTTTGTATCCGAATTCTATTCAAATATGACCATTGAGCTAATACTATTAAAGCAAACACCTTTCTCCACCAAATATATCTAGACTTTATGAAATTATGCGGTATAAAAATGGAGAGAGGAAGGATACAGGTGGCTGAGGGAATGTCCGGAAATCCCCTAGTCACTTTTTGTTTTCCCTCTCTCTCATTGCACATCGAAATCCAAAAGTCAAGAGAGAGGATCCCAAAAAAAAAAAAAAAAAAAAGGAGAACAAGAGGGAGATAATATTTGGTTTCTTTTGGAGAGAGGATAGGGCAATTGGCCTGGGGACGGCTGGTTCCTCCCAGTCACTAGTTGTTTTTATCACTTTCCAGAGAAAAAAAAATTTAAGTGAATAGGAGGTAACTTCTGAACTTCAAGATCTAGACTTGGGATCCATCTTCTTGTACTACATATATATAAATAATATATATTAAAAAAAAAAAAAAAAAAAAAACTTTACTGTGGAAAGAAATCCTCAAAACAATATTAATCAGAATTCTAATTCCGTCAATAATTTCTTTTTGAATAAAGTTTACCTACTAATGAGAACTTCATCATGTATGACAGTAGGGAGTAAGTGATAGTGCATTAATGTAAGAAGATCAATATAGAACAAAACATATAGGTAATATTGACTATAAAAAAAAAAAAAAAAAAAAAAAACAGAAACAAGATTGCTGAAGTAGTGTACTCATGTTCGTGCCTTCAAAAATCCAGACTGCTGATAAACAAAACATTGTGCTAATTAGGAGAATCAAGGGCAATTTTAAAATAAGAGAATGATTTCTAAAGTTTTTGTTTTCTGATGGGGATATTATTTTTTTTTCCATGCATGGCATGTTTGATTTTGCAAATGAATTGAGTAATTCGTCTTCGGAGAGGTATGCAAGGAAATCAAGAAAGTGACATTTGAGGTTGTGAGTGAGAGCAGGAAGAATGAATGAAAGGTAAATGTGGAGTATGGATGGTACCAAATACTCCCTCACCCGGGATTCGAAAGTATAAGGAGGAAAAGATGTGTAAGTGGGGCAAATCTTTAGTATGGAAGAGAGGATGGATGGAATGCATAAACAGAAGTATTTTCTTCACTAACTAGTCGTGTTTATCCGTCCTTGTTTAGTTGCGATGGTGGAGTTTCACAGGTCTGTACGATGCCTCATCGCTAGAATGCTGACCTTCCTCCTAGCACCTTTACGTTGGATACAGAGGGTGACCACCACAGAAAGGGAGATCCCAGCGCCTAATCAATCCATGTCCTTGTCAGGAGTCTTCTGGAGCTGAGCTGATTCTAACCCCGCAGCAGCTTTCCCAGCAAGAGCGGAAACAAAAGGAAGTAAGGCGGTCTCAACCCATGAGGAGGAAACTTAAGGCAGCCCTGGAAATGCGTTTTCCCTGCCACTATGAGAACCATGGCACGAGAAGTTTCCTAAATTGGAAAGGTGAGGTGCAGGTTTCAAAACATAGACTTGGGATGGTGGATCGCTTTGTCCGCCCAACCTGGTGCACACCTGCCCTTCCCCGGTCACCAACGACACACCCCCTTGGATCACTTCCTCCTTTCTCGAAGTGGATCGTCATTGATTTTCTATTTGCCAGTAACCAAGAAAGTGCACTCAAAGTAGAGGAGATTGCCCTAGTAAGTTGGGACCATCAGTATATTGCATCAACCCCAAAGGCAGGAGCGTTTGCATCTCAGCATTTCGGATCATGGTTAAGCATCCTTACGAAGCCATACCAAACGATCATAGCTATAGGAGAAAGAAAGGCACGAAGCCTGGAAAAAGTCCTTCCCTTCCGGACTGTGGTGGATGCTAAAGTCTTCTCCTGTCCCGATCCAGAATTCTTGCCTGATGCAAGAAACAATCCCTTTCATTGTCCCTGGAACCACCCGGCGGACCACTGTGCAGTCCGCACAGTGAACCTTTGCACCCAGTGGCTGGAATTCATCGGTCTAGTGAAGGCAAGAAAAGCTCTTCCTGAGAACTGAATAGTGAAAGTGGTTTACCACAAGGCCATGTGTTAACAGCCAAGAAAGACAAGGCCAAACGTGGAGACAGAAGAGATTGTAATTCCATTCATTTCTGTGTAAGGAGATTGCTAAGGTCTACAATATTCAAAAGAAAAATTATATATATACATATATATATTTTATAGACCTAACTTTAATATTTTTATCAGCTTTACATATATGATATTTCTTTTATGTATGTTGCAGTGTTCCATTTTAGTTATTAGTTCATGTCTATGTTATTGTGATGTTTAGTTACATGTATACAATTATAATGTACTTGCTTAATTAACTTCAGATGCTTTGTGTCCATGACCTAAGGACAGTTACTAATTGTGTGATTGTTTATGTTTTATGTCGTGCCTGTGAGCCAAGTAAGGACTATGAACAAAAGCAGTGCCCAGAACATTCCTTGGAGGGATAAGCTCCTTTTGTGTGTCTCCAGCCTGCTGAAGAATAACCTCACCGAATCATGGACTACAGAAGAACTTTTCTTTTACTGCCTGACAACCTCAGCCTGGAAGTCCAGATCTGTTTTCTGTTGTGCTTCAAAATGCTCACTTATTTAAACCAGGGAAACTGTTAACTGAAGCACGGACTTTAGTGGTGAGAAAAAAAAAAAAAAAAAAAAAAAAAAACAATTTCTCAACAGATGGGTGCAGACAATGGCCTCCATGTGGAGAGCGAACAGCATTGAGAAGTGTGAATACATTAAGTCCACACAGTGAACTAAGTGCTATACGCTTTGTTTTGTTTGTCTTGTATTTTATTTGATTATATCCATATAATATGTTAGTAATTAAGTTTCTTTTACATACTGTAAGAGGAGGAATGTTTATGTTGTCCCCCCCTGACAAAAGTCAGAGCCCCAGTAGGGACGTCGAGAATTTCAGTCTTAGTTGTGTACCCCGACTGAAATCCTCAGCGGTAGTGGCGAGGAGTGTAAAATGCCCACATTTTTCATATTAATTTACAGATATTTCCCATGCATTTCCCTCCCCCCCCCCTTTGCTGTGCCCCTTCTTGCTAAAGAGTTGTTTTGACCGTTTCAGCAGAAAATATAAATGCCAATTGTACATGAGTAACCGCTATCAGTTTCTTGTCAAATATAGAATGGTAAAATTCGACTTAGTTGCTTTCTCAGTTATAAATTCCCTTTGCCATTATTTTCCTAACTGAAGATAACAGTCGCTACGTAGAAGTAAGTTCACAAGTCCACGAAAATACGAGCTTCGCTCTCCCTGACAAATACTGGTCAGTGTGTCTGATGTTGACCGCGTGAGAAAAGTGTCCCGCGCTAGTTCAAGCTTGGTGTGAGGCGAAAGTTCATGCGATAAGGAGCATATACCCTGGTGGACGATGAGCGAAAGGTTGTCGTTTTGTGGTGGCTTTTGGTAGAAGCAGTCGGTTAGTTAGTCTGTATGAGAGAGAGTGAAAAAATACAGTAGTTTTTGGAAACGGGAATTACGTTACAGAATGACTGTACAGAGAGAAGCTTGAAGAACAGCGCAAGAAGATACAGAATGAGCGAGCGAAGATAGCAGAACCCGAAGGAAGGCTGCGAAAGCACGGAATCCCCTCGCCGAGTTCCACCCCCATAGAATGAGTCATCCGTATTTAGGTAAGTTATCCCAACAGCTATACATAAACCTTACTCCTCAATAATATAATTAATTATGTTAGCATTGATAAATTGTAGAATACCCTAATTGCTGCTATCTTAAATAGCTTACTACATAGTATTTCAGTCTATCATAATTTACTATTGGTAACATGATGTGTCACAGGGTAAAACCTATTTTATGTGTGCTATCCTAAATAGCGCGACATTTTAGTAATAACTCCCATTACTTCTATTTGACACTGAATGTAACCAGTATGATTTATTATGTTGCTATTGTTAAGTATAGAATATCCTAATGCTGCTATCTTAAATAGCACATCATTTAGATGGTCGTCTATCACAATTAACGATAGATAAAATAGTGCACAATAAGTTAAAACACATCTTATGCGCGATAGTTTAGTATTGACACCCATCACGTTTGTATAACTATGTCACATGCCAGTTCTTGCCTGAGATGAAGTATCCACACGAAGAACACCTATGTGAAGAGCCCATTAATTTCCAAAATATCAATAGTGCTAAGAACTCTTAAATACTTCCATAAAAATCAATTTATATTATTGTAACCAAATGATTTAGGATTTGCTTGTCACTGCCACTAGGGCGGTAGTTATTAAATATGTACCATTTCTGTAATAGATTGCATTAAACTATGTTTTGTTTTAAACATATGCCTCAAGCCTATTCTCCATTCACACGAATGAGTAAGTAAAGAATTATATATAGAACTTTTATTGCGGGTACTCGAATTTCTGCCTAGAATTGGAAAGAGTTTGGGTATTGACACAACGCCCTGGTCAAAGCTGCAGTTTTCCTATTCCCTGCCGTTGAATAGGGTTACCGAGGGCCGAGACCATTGTCCTAATATGAAAAACCACTAGACAATCACATGAGTATACTGGGGTTATCATTGAACAAATGATTAAGGAAGGAAAACGTCCCGCCATACAGATGTGTTGTCCAGAGAAGTCCGAACGAAAATAATAATAATAAATAGTAAGAAGTATATAACCCCCCCACCCCAGTATAACATATTTTTGCTGCACACCTTTAACTTTTTTGTGGCACAGTGGTTGGGAATGTCTGGAGTGTATTCTATGTGTCAATGACTCACTATATTATTATATATTCTGTGCTTACTAAACACTAAAGGACTGTGCAGCAGTCTTTTGAGTTTATTTATATATCAGAAATCTGTTGTTTTTAAATATATCATTAATAACAGATAAATATTAATTCGTTTTTCAAATAACTTCATAAAAATATACCATTAGCAGGGCCGGATTTAAACTTGTTTCCCTAAGCTATAACATTTATTAGGCCCTTCTCTCTTACAGTTCACCTGTGAAAATATTAAAAAAGGATTTTTTAAGAAGGATTGAGGCCCTAAGCTGTAGCTTGTTTGGCTTATGTGTAAATCCGGCCCTGACCATTAGACCATTACTATGCTACACGCATAAGAGGGCATAAATTCAAATTGTGGGAAGGATGGTTGCAGGACAGATGTGCAAAGGTTTGTTTGCCTTTAGTCAGCGGGTGGTTGATTGTTGGAACAAATTTCCTTGTGTTGTTGTGGAAGACAGTAATTTGAATAAATTCAAGGAAGAACTAGACAAACTATTGGAAGAGATGAACAGGTGATGTGGAAGGGCTTTTTTTTTTGGCTGCTGCTTTATATATATATATTCCATGATATTGAGTTACTAAAAGAGCAAAATTATGGGCAAAATATTTCTGTCTAAAATTTTGTCCACACGTATTATGCATATGAAGATATTGATAACAAATTAAGAGATCCAGATTAAGATTCATCACCATATTCACTCCAATTTATATAATTTTTGGGGCAAACACTAAAATTCATACCAAATCCTCTGGAAGCTTCCGTTGGTTTATTGATAAAATTTTATTTTATTATATTTTTATTGTTCAATGTGTACAGGGCGTATTGTATTACCATAACTTCGGTGACTGTCTCAAGAGTACACTGCGGAAAGAAAAAAAAAAATGGCATTAATGAAAAGAATGTGAATGCGAAATATATGCATATACAGTGCTTCAGTATCAGACAATGCAGAGACTACAGCGTGATCCAGTTTGGTGAAAAATATATAACCGAACCAGACATTCAATAGAGTGAAATTTCGCACATTGTGTTTGTGCAACATTAGCCACAGAGAGTATCAAAGCAAAAAAAAAAAAAAAAAAAAACACCTGTAATAGTTGTGTCTGGAGTGGCCAAGCTGTAGACAATTCATAAGGCGGCCACCCTCCCACACTTTATGGTGTCAGGGTAACAAACTCAATACAAAGGGTGGAGAAGTGGGAAGAAGGGAATCTTAATTACGACACCTGTCAAACGGGTCGGTTTACCCCCACTGTGACAACGACCTAGATTCTAGAAGATTTCGTGCACGATTTTTCAAGAGATCACTTTAGTTTGCGAAAATAGCGTGGCTACTCTGGTGGGGAAAACTTTCATTGTCTCGTGTTCTGGTTACCTTGAGACTTGCAGCAGGTCCTGGGTGAAAATGCAACTCGGTGACACTTTCGCAAGCAGGTGGATGTCGGGAACTCCGAAAATGGGAGTAATGAGGATGTAAAAAGATTGACGGTGCGTGCTGGCATTTATAAACTATGCGACTCTCGCTGTATGGACGTTGCTGTAGCAACACATACCACAGTCATTCCTTTTAAATCTGCGGAAGGTTTTAACGAAGTCATTTAATGACTCGTGCATCGTGAAGTACATTCAGCCGTAAGCTGCAATAGTAGCACCACGTGGGTGCGTGAGGCACATAATATTCCTGTTACCAGTTCTCTCACTTATCCTTGTCAGGGGAATTCGACACGCATGTTTGAATTTTTTCCTCTTCTATGGAAAACTGAAGCATATCAGATTTTAAAGAAATATCTGTATACTACGTCAACGTGTAACGCCAGTGATTGCCTCACTAGGGCATAGAAATGGAAACTAAAATTTTAAACAGTTTATTTTAATAACATCTTTGGGGGTTATTATCCTCTTGTGGGTGTCGCTATTAAGCATTCTGCACTTATAACACTATACGTCATGATTAATTGATTGTTGAACATTTAATCTCACTCCAGAATAAACAAACGTAACGTTTCGAACTTATTTCTAGATTATTGCTAATATGTAATGACAATTGACTTAAGTCTATTCTTTGTTTACAATAATTTCTTTCATTTCGAATTAATTTCGTTAATTAATTATATGTGACTGTAAATTAGGTACTGCACAGTTGTTACAAAAAGCCATAAAGACATTTATTTTATGATGATGGGTACATACTCTAACAAGGTGCACCTCACAGACATGTGCTTTTCCATTCTCTAGTCTCCTCTCACTTTATCTTATTTTTCTTAACCACATGAAATATTAATAAGCGGTATCAAGAGGCGAGTTATATTTGTAAAGAAGTTTTTATTTCGTTTATGACTGTTGCTCGGATAACTAGAAGCCCACAGGCTCTACTCTATTTATTTCTTAATGTATATGCAATTTATGTAATTTCAATAGAGCATCCGAATTTTACAGTTTCTTTGTTGTATATTCTCTGCAAATAAATCATTATTGTTAGTATTTATATAGCGCATTATCAACTAAGGCCATACTGAGCTGTATGTATTATTACTATAGAAGTTGTTCATGGGCGGATTTCTATGCCGTGTTGGCTGAAAAACCCGGAATAACCCACGAGAACACTATTCCCTCCTGAAATTGGCTAACTACAACCCCCACTGGAGAGGACTTTGAGAATTCCTCCAGCTGCAAACAAAAAAAAAAAAAAAAAAAAGGGGGGGGGGATTCTGCTGTGCAGTGTTTTCGATTTGTTCGACAAATGCTTAATTTCTGAATTTAACTCTTGAATGGCAAGTAAATTGCTGCAATAAACAAGTTCCTCCAAAAATTAAAACAGAAAGGAATGGAACGATTGAGATCGCGAATACGGTGTTTATGACTAACAATACCCAAACCGTTTTGAAACTGATTCTACAATACATCTACTGTATATCCAAAATATCGTGATGAAAAAATAACACCACATTTTGATATGCAGGAACATGGACAACCTTATTCATGTTTCCACACCTAAAAATACAACTGATTATCGAAAAATATAATCCATCCAGGCTTTCGAATCCTAGAAAAGCACAGATGGCACCATCGCGAAAAGGCTGTAAATGATGAAGACTGTTTTCCACAACGATTTCAGAGAGCATATATACATATTAAATTAAGAACAGCCAAACCTAAATTTTGGCTGTTCGTAATTCAATACGTATTAATGCACTTGTGAAAGTGCATTAATGTCACTGTACTTATTGAACACCGTATTACTATAAATGGGTTTCGTGAAACAGGCCTAATATATAAATATACTGACTTAAGAAATGGATATGGTGGATTTAAACTGCCGTACCTTTCTGCAAAGATCTTGAGTTTTGATATTTTCTAAATTTAAATTTAATTAAAAATTAAATTTATATTTAGAAAATATCAAAACTTGCTTTCTAGATCTGATTATACTGTACTCGTATGTTATCTGCCTACGTTTGGTTTTATCCTATTAAGTATATTCAGTTAAAGTCTATTTGTCTAAGATTTATCAATTTTTGTCATTTATTGTTTGTATGTATGTTTGTTTATACGTCATTGCAATGCTCTACTTTTTCCTTCCTTTCAATTTTCTTTGCTCTATTTAATATCATTTATTTTCTCCATCATCACCTTTGAACTTTGAATTTGTTCCCTGTTTTGTCTGATTAACCATGTTATCAATACGGGATTAATTAGAAACAGCTGGAAAGGGGCCGGTTCGTTATTAGCCGAGAAAATCAAACTAATCGCAGAACATGAGGTCGAAGTCCTTTAAGAGCGTGTCAGGTACCCAATACAACTGTTACTAATGCTCAGCTGAAATCAGATTAACCCTGAATGCTTCGCGTTTGCCATATCTGATAGCACAGCTGCGTCTCACGGAAATCACGTTCAGACAGTCCTCGCAACGCGCATAGAAATTATTCAGGAAACGACCTCTGTTTTTCTCGTTCTAGACCTCGACCTTTTAAGTCTTCATGTTTCTCTTTGAG
This sequence comes from Mastigoproctus giganteus, assembly GCF_048544385.1. NCBI lineage: Eukaryota > Metazoa > Arthropoda > Arachnida > Uropygi > Thelyphonidae > Mastigoproctus > Mastigoproctus giganteus. The sequence continues at coordinate 68,025,715 of NC_143578.1, forward strand.
AAGTGCGACTGTAGATATAAGTGACTGCAACTGGCTGTGGCGAGGTGATTCCAATTTCACGGATGTGTTACCTCGAGCATTCTGATAGTAATTATCAAGGTCTCCCAGTGATGTAATTAATTCTTGAATATTCCTGGAGGCAGTTACGAAACTACAGACGTTAGGCTCAGTGTTCCACCATCATTCGGCTGAACAGGTTACAAATACAGTATTTTAATTTTCGTATTGTACACATGATACAATACTGATGGCCAAGTGGCAGAAAGGGCACTATTAGTATTGAATAATTAATGGCTGGTGTAATGAAAATCGTGAATGAATTTATATATATATATATTGTGTGTGTGTGTGTGGGGGGGGGTGATATTAAAGGGCATCTGAACTTACGTGAAGTGATAGGCGTTCATGCCGAGTGGGGTGAAAAGAGGAATAACCCGTGGGGAGAGCATTTAAAGGTTAACACGATTCATTTATTATAATTTTTAAAGAATATGACATGTTACATATTCTCTTATAATGTATAGCAGTATAGCATGTTTTTAATACTACAGTAAACCTCGCTTTAATGGACTATTGGGGGGGTAATGCCTATCAACTAAATCCGATTGTTCGTTAAATTCAAAAGATATATATATATATATATTCACCAAAGTTGCCAGAATGTTATTAAAAGTGCTATACTATGAAATAAAAAAAAGCAAAAAAACATTTAAGTGTTGTAATATTGTACCGTATTTTGCTGCACTTACTGTGCAGAGTGGAAGAGCTTGAAATTTCATGCATATTAAACAGTGAAACTTTGACTGAAGCTTATTCAGGGTCCTGTCGTTGGAGGTTTGGATAAAACCACAGCTGATGTCTGCAGGGTCAGCTTTAGAGCTCAGAGACAAGGGCAGTTACCCTGGGCAATAAGTGAAGGGGGAACACTATGAACCTCAATATTTTTTTATAATAAAATTGTTATGTAGGACACCTGTACCCAGTCTAGAGAAAAAAATCGGAGACTGTTACTTAAAGATAGATTTCAGTAAACATTAGTAGTCTGCCTGATCCTGCATTATTCTGATTCTCGATATTCTTGTTTCCTCCTGGCTACATACATATTTTACATATGAAACCAATCAACGTGGGGGAAAAAAAGCTTTTTAGTAAGGAAATTAGAATAGAAAATGATGAAAAGCTAAAAAGGTTATGGTTTTTATGCTCAAAAAGTACCAATAGGGCTCTGTTTCTGTTGTAAATTATTTGCAGCGGACTCGGTCTACTTCGCAACTGAAAACTATTGGTTTTCGTGACTGGAAGCATATGGGCACTCGTTTAAATAAATACAAGAAGTCAAGGCATGTCGCAAATGGACTGAAACTGAATTCGGTTAAATCGAGCACTGATGCTTAACATCAGCAATTGATGAATTATTTTAACTTTATTTTTATCTAAGCATAACTTTAGCATTTACTCCAGTCAGCATCTATTCAATGATGAAAAATACTGATATTTCACGTTTCCACCCTCGATGTGAAGCCATCGATAGGAAAGTCACAGAGTGTAAAGCTATAAACTATATATTCAGAAAAACCTATACTATATTTTAATATAATCTTATTCAAATAAACCAAATTTTCATTACTGGCTGTGAAAGCGGCAAATAATGAAAATTTCTTAGGAGTAATAGAAGTGTTAAGCCACCAAGTATTACTAGACAGGAAAGTCACGCTGAGTGTCTGAAAGCTGTACGTTATCAAACAAAAAAAGTTTACGATGCTGCCCCGATGGAGCGTCGACTCATGGGGTCGCTGGCATTAGGCAGGAAGCAGTGTACTATCCAATGGACTTCGAATTTATAATATCTACATCTGTAAGGTACGATTTTTTTTTTTTTTTTTTGAGTAAATATAGTGAATAAGATGATGCAAAATTCGACGGTATGCTTAAGCGTTGTTTGAAGAATTTTTCTTGAAACAGAAATAATGGATTTGAAGGTGATAACAATATTGAAAAAGAGATTGTAGAATTTTGAATTGCTCGAAAAACAAATTTTATTTAGTTTTTAAAATGGGTTTATTGTTTTCTTTTTTTCCTTAATTTTATAACTAAATAGGTTTTTAAATAATTATAATTTAACATAAAAACTTATCGTTGCATTTTTCTATATTATGCCACAAAAGGGTGTTTTTTTTATATATATATATATAATTAAAGTGAAATATATAAAATATTTTAAACTAGTCTGACTTCCGCGGGAATACATAAAAAGTTTCTTGTAATTTCCTGGTTGGGAAACATTGCTCTTTTCTATGTAATACCTCCAGGGCCAGCTCTGGATGTAATACACGTTTAGCAGGCTGATGGAAACTGATGGTTAAAAAAAATTAAATAAATAAATAAAAATTCTGTAGCAGGTACATAATGTGTCCTGCGGCTAGCATATTTAACGTGTTTTACATTTAAGAGTTATAGGTAGGCGTTAAAAACGTTTTAATTTTCAGATATTAATAAAATTAGATCTGTGTTGTATAACTGTATGTAGATGAGGAGGCCGATTAGAAAAGCAATGGTTTTGTTCCATTACTTGTAGTATTTATCGAAAGATCTGATGACATGTCCAAGTTAAAGAATGTTTTCATAAATGTGCAGAACTCTTTTTCCAGCCTCAGAGTTTAATTGTAAATAAAAAAAATTGCATTCAACCTGAAAACACCAGGTCACTTGAAACCAGATGCGTTTTCGAATTTACGCATTTCCGAAAGTTTTTGTGTATCTTAAAACCTTAATATTTCTGTTTCTAAATTCCTTAGCTTTCCGACGATATGCTATACGTCCACATTATCCGTTTATTACGTGATAAAATGTCCTTGATCACATGTTCATGTTTCCCATTATCCTGGAAAAAATGCTGCAATTTTCAGAGGTTTGAAAGTTTTTCCTCTAGTACAGAGTTATGATGAAGCTCCGTGCAAAATTTCGTTAAATTTGGTCGAATAGAAGATAAATTAAACTGGAATAATTTTCGTAACGCTTTTCACATGACGGTTTTTCGTTACAAAATTTTTGGAATAACGCCAGAAACATTAAAAACGTTTTAACGTCAAAACGTTTTTAACGTTTCTCAATCAGGAATTCATGAGGAACTTGTAATGGACTCCCGCCAAAGTTCAAGACTAGTTTAAAATATTTTATATATTTATGTTAATAATTAAAATATATCAATAAGATGAATAATGGCTTTAAAACTGCAGCAAAGAGGGTAATTAACATCACTCTACAATGAGGATACTCCCTCTTGACATTGATGGCTGTTATGTTTGGGCGGCATGAGTTGATTTACTCGATTTTAGCAAAGAAGTACTTATCTGAAGTAGATAAACAGAGATTTTAAAGTAATGTTTTAGTAAATAAAGTAGGGTGTGTGTAGATAGCCACATTTATCGAAGGCAGTTATGATATCGAAAAAAATTACATCGATTTGCGATTTCTTGCTTATAGGTTCCTCTATTCTGAAGAGAGTATCCAAGAGATTGTGAGCTATTATTAGATCTGTGTTGTATAACTGTATGTAGATGAGGAGACCAATTAGAAAAGCAATGGTTAACTATTGCGAAATGGATGAGTTTTTGAAGACCTTTAGTAAGTTGCAGCCTATAGAAACTGGGCGGAAATCTTTTTCTGATTTTGGATGATTAGATTTAGGAAGGGTTTTACGTTGTAAGTTTTCCAAATCAGTAAGATAGCTCCAATTTTGGAGAATTTTTTGACAAATGTGTAACAAGATATCGGAGATATATATTAAAGAGATTTTGATTTCAAAGAGTAGGAAGCCGCCTGGTCCCACTGTTGCTTTGTTGGACAGACTTTTTTTTTTTATCATATTGTGGGATCACAATGTTGTCCACCATGGCTGGAGGTCCAAGTGCTCCATTAGGTGGAGTGGGCGAAATATGCTGTTCATCTTTCTCATTGAAAGAAAGATTTATCTACTCTTTGAGGAGATTATTGTCCATGTCAAACTGGTTTCTGAAGTATGTTGCTGGATTGTTTGACTCTTGAAAGAAGATGGCGATGGTGTCCTGCTTTCTGGATGTGAGAAATTTTAGTCTATCTCTCATGGTCAATGAGTGATTTGGAGCGAATTCATTGCGCCAGTTTTATCTAATATTCTGACTTCATTAGATTTAAAATCCATTGAATAATTATTATTTTACCACATCTCATGAATTAAAGTTTTTGGTGTTACATAAAATAAATAAAATTTCTGTGTACAGTCTGAGACAACGACATAGGGTCAAAGAAGTTCGGAAGATAAAGAGAATACATGAATAGAAGAGAATAATGAAACGCGTGCCCTCGCATGTGAGTCTGTGGTTGAAGTAGTTCACGTTTTTTTTAACATCTAAGAAAAACAAGAAAACATTCTAAAATTACTCTAAAAAACGACCATATTTTGCAGGACTCCGTTGATTACAGCCTTTATAGTTTTAATATTAATTTTATTTTTTTCTTGTAAATTTTGTAAACGCGGTATCAAGTGCAAGAACTACTACAGTTTTCAGAATCAATTGATATGGAATATCAAGGAAAAAAGGCAAAAAAAAAAAAAAAAAATGCAAATAGCTGTAAACAGACAAATACAGTACCTTTATAATATTTAAATAAATTAAATTCATTCTTGAGTTTTAAGTTATATATGGATAATACAAATATTAACGCAACTGATGCTTCGTAATGTAATTTTATGCTTTGAGGATAAACATTGTAAAAACAAAATAAACACTTTTGTTTCTGTCTCTTTCTCTTTTCTCGGCTTAATTGTTGATTCTGCTCCGTTTTTACCTTGGGGTGATGTATGTGTGTGTTAAGTGCCAAAGAAACTAAGGATATGAGGCCAGTATATTACGTCTATTCTGTGGTCATATGCCTGTTTTTTGGACGAAAATCCGAATTTCCAGGATCAAAAAACCAGCTCCATGGCTATTAAACGTAATAAAGTTCAGTAATAGGTTATTAAAAATTGAGAAGCATCTAGCGAATTCTCACGAAATACTCGGCAGAGACTATAGGATGGGAATGGCTGGAGTAAGATGCATAATACGACTTTCAGTTAATTCGTATTAAATTGATTTAAAGCTACTATTGTGTACTTGTGAATTTTCACTGTACAGTATGTGAAAATGTACGACAAACATTATTTCAATGCTTTCAGAAGAAAAGGAAATTTCAGCTAAAATAAAAGCAAATATATTGTGTTTTTGGTATAAAAATTGACCTCCTGCATATTTTAATGGCTCTCTCTCTTCATGGTGGACAGTGCGAAATATCCATTGAATGGGTGTAAGATTAGCGCAGCGCAAAACTAATTCCACAGTATTCTCCATTTTAACTCTGTTAAAATGAGGAATACTGCTGGTGTTTGTGTTTGAGCTAGCAAGGTCTCTTCCTCTTCCGGGACAGGTTCTGGTGAAGCTACTTTCAGCTGGTACTTGAGAGTGGGCAGAAATTATTAAATGGCAACCTTGGGTGTTGGAGAAGAGGAAATCAACCTGTAGGCTTTATCACAATTCATGTTTCCATTGTTTGTACAGAAACAATGCGTTCCATTGCCAACAAAATGATCATTTACGAACACCCTCGCTTTCCTGTGAGAGCACCAGCCAGTGCAAGGGAGAAATTAGAACACGAAACTCGTTGCGATGAAGTTTGACCTCACAACCTGTGACCTGTGAGGCAATTTGATCGGCCGTTTGAAAAAGGTAAACTAGCTTCTGGCGAGAGACGATGCGAGTTCTATGCTTTCCAGATGGGTTTCACTTGTTATTCCCCAACCAGCTGGCGTTGACAGAGATGTATGCTGGTGATCAGAAACGATCTGTGTTAACCACAGTGTACGTGTTTTCACGTAGAGAAGCCATCGCAGGGAAGAAGTTGCCCCAGAAAAACCAAAAGCACATGATATTGTATTTAACAATGAAAACCACATGATGGACAGACATGTGATTTAAATAAATAGTGAAGTATGTTATTATTGTGATGTGATTGTGTTCATGTTGTTGCACCCAAGTGATTTAATATGTGTGGAGACACGCAACCAGTATTGGATGAGGAAAATCCGTCTTTTACGGAGCAGAGGATATTGAAAATGCAAAACAAGGTACATTTGAAGAAAGCTGTAATCTACTAAATCTAGTAGATTGTCAAGAAACTATTCCAGCAATTAAGAAACTCTTTGATTTCGCCAGAGAACAAAATGTTGCGTGAAGAGCCTTTAGGCAATTATGCATCACATTTTGAATTTTTGTATGGTTAGTAAACCGTCTTCACGAAGTGCGTCGTTAAATGCACATCGTGGAGACAGATGCGAAAAAACTGAAAATATAAAGGTCAGAGTGGATGTCATAGGATGTTCTTGTTTTGAATTTCTCCAAAGCAACGGGAATGAAGTGTCAGTATATCGTATCTAGGTGGTCGGTTTATCTGTACTGCTTATATATATATATATATATCAAGGATTTTTCGAGTGCTATTTTATAATAAAGGTTATAAGAAGACTTCAGATTCTCGCGCTGAGGAGCTTCATTTTAGAATGGACATGATACCTAATTGGATAAGGGTCTACTTAAGCTCTTGGCAAGCAACAGTTTTACATGAACTTAAGTGGGACATTAATATTACACTATGGTGTTACTTGCATATAAATGTGCACGTACTATGATACAAGATAAGACGAATTACCGCCGAAGGGCTGCATGCATGGAAATTCTACTGACCTAACAAGCTTACAGGTTATCGGACACATAACACTTAATGACAAGTAAATTTGTTAACTTTACAGATGAAGAAAGTGAAAATTCTGGATTCAAGAAGTGCTGATCTCTTAGTGGCATTGCCTTTACCTTTGTGTTCCTCGTGCAGTTTTTCTTAAATTTACCTTTGTGTTCCTCGTGCAGTTTTTCTTAAATTTACCTTTATGTTCCTCGTGCAGTTTTTCTTAAATTTAAGAATATTATCCTTCCTTGAAAATCTAGGTGATGACATCCTTGTTAGTCCTATAAATTTTGTTTCTGCTTATCAGTCAACAAGTTTTAACTGTCAAGCTTTTAAATAGAAAAATAAATTTTCTCTTTGTAGTCCGGAACGGCAACCAAGAGTAGCCAAGGCATTTTGTATTTTGTGGCATTATGTCGATTCAAACACAAGACGTACACGTTTCCTCCGACATAAGTTTCGTTACTACTTCATTTTATGCTTCCAAGGAGGAGTCTCCTCATACAGATAAGCAAACCTTTTGACTCAGCATAAGTAAAATTAGCACTCCTTTCTTTTTCTTTCCTTCCAATTAAAATTTTACGAAAAGTCTCAACTGCATCTTGCAGATGTTTGTAAGTCGTGATATCAAAAAGCTTATATATCTGCGACATACCCCGAAAAGAGCGGAATTACTGGAGCACTATTCCAATTCTTATACATAATTACCGTGATGACTAGTCTGGAACTTTGGGTTTACAGAAAGCTGATGTGCACGCACTGGTCAGTTTGCTTATTATAGCAACGGCTAAGCGGCAGCCCATAAAAATAGCATTGTAAGGGCCTGGAATGAATGGGCGTGGTTCCACTGTAGTTTTTCTCAGAGAAGGTGTAGAGAAATTGATTTATTAATAGTAGACCTCCGTAAAACCGAACTGCCTCAACATTATTATTATTATTATTATTATTATTACTATTGTTAACAGCTACTAAAACATGTTTTAGTTAAGTTCAATAATGAGAGAGAGAGAGAGAGAGAGAGAGAGAGATTTGACAAAATGCGGACACGCCTCTGTTGCTGATCTTTGCTGTGCACATTTCTTCTATCTAGAAGTAGTAATTATTATTATTAGCGAGAATTCAGTTTATTTGAACATTTCAGTTTATTTATTTCAGTGTTTGTTTGAATTTCATTGAGTAATACGGGTATTTTATAATAAGTGCGTTGTATCACATAGATCTAGAGGAAGGAGTCAGACAACAGAATGTTATATGAAGTTGCCAGTTTGCATGAAAAAACAACTCTGTAGGTATGAACTTCTTTCATCCCCTCGGTGGTACATCATTTTGTTTTCAAACTTTTGGCAGCCATATTTGGACACCCCTGCATTGCTGGGGCGCATTGTGTATTAGATATATTTCTGATATATTCCTTATACTTAAAACAATATCCATTTTAAATTGCGCATCTTAGGCAGAGCAGATTTATTACTTGCCAGCACGGATTTGAATCCCGACTGGCAAGTAATAAGTTTGATCTGTTGAAGTGAGATTTTTCGAGATTACTAAATTTATGAGTCTAGCAGATTAAAAAAAATCGAAGATTTTTTCTAGTGAGTCATAAACAAAATCTAGATTTCCCCCACTCAGTAAGCTCAACTTTAATAACGTTCAGTATTCTTTTCTGCAGACAGCCGAATATGGAAACACGTACGTTTCGTAGAAATCACTATTAATTCTTACGGACTACGGATATATCACGGTTTCATGCCATCAGAGCTGACTGGCAAAAACAAACTCTTAGCATCCAGGAAACATAATTTCCTTTTCTCTTTAGAAGAAACTACAGTATTTGGGTGTGAAGCGACGGTGAGAATTCAAAACAGTACGACAATTGTAGTTTCCAAAATTGCAGTCTTTTATGTAAGGAAAGTTGTACTCTATATTTAAATACAGCTATTGGGTCAAAAGGAAACCGATTTAAGAAGGAAATCTGTTTTGTGAAACATCTTGCTCTGCATATCCATGTACTCTTTATTTAACAGCGCTTTCCAAACACAAAGTTCTATCTGGCAAGTAGGAGCATGAGATGTGTTTGGGCTCTGTTGCATCCTCATGCCAATGGTTGCTCAAAAGTTTCTCCATAATTTCGACATCATTAATAGTGTGGTCTACCCCACTATTTCCCAAGATAAATTACTATGTGCAGTATAGAAGTCGTGCAATGCTAATTCAGCACATTCCACCTAAAAGATTTAACGACGTTTTAAGTTTACGATGAGCACTCTAAGTGCTGATGGTGCTAAGGGGTCAGGCACACACGTGTTATTAGTACCAATAAAAGCCCTTCAAGATGGAAGCTGAAACGCCTTGGCCTACTTCTTTCTATGCATTCACGCCTTAAAAGACCCATCACTCAGCGGTGGAGGATCGGGCGGATTTCCAGCATATGACGTATATATAAGAAGGGAGGAGGAAAAGGCACATGAACGAAATGAACACATTCTTTATTGTGGCAGTGAAGTTTCAGAACCAAATGGCGAAAGAGACTTTAGTGACAGAAACAGGCATGAGGTCTCATCTAGCCGTCAAAGATCTTTGGAATTTGATATGGAGTTTAATTGATAAACCTCTCCTTAATGGGTTTATCTTCAGGGTTCCATAGTGTAAAGTGAAGAAAAGGGGGTCAGCCCCAGAAATAGAATGACTATTTTAGAGAACGATAGGTCAAGGCACTCTATTTCCTATAGCTGACTGCACGCTTAATATATTGACAGCGACATATAAAAGAACACATGTAAACTCGTAAAAAGACTCTTGAAAAAAAGAAGCGAGGTCAGTTGCCTAGTTCCTTGAGGCCACTCTCTCCGTAGGTCAGCTCGTGTTGGCCAAGTTTCTCGGAGTATATATATATATATTAATGACTTAATTTATAGATACAAATATTTTTATGTTTCGTTACTTTGTTTTATTTTTTAAATCATCTTTTCCTTATGTGTTCTGAGAAAGTCATCTCGTAGAAATCTAAACAGAAGAAATGCTGGAAAACTTTCTGTTCCACGCGAAAGTACCATTTTTTTCTTCTCTCTCTCTCTCCTCTATATTGTAAACATTGTCTACAAGGCATCATTGTCTAAAGAGAACAAAAAGAACAACACATAAAATACACTTATGCATGTCGGGCAATACCATTAAAAGCTTATAAGGAAAGCAACTATGGAAAGTGACGTAACAATACCCTGCAATGTTCAAGTCACGAGTCATTAGCCTGCAGTATATGCAGTCGCTTTTTAACAATATGAGCATGAGGAAAAAGGAAATGGTCAGGGATCTGTGTCGAAGCAGACATAAAAATAAAAAAATAAAAAATTTATGTTCATCTAAATGTGCACAAATAACGTTACACCTGATGCAGTTAATGTCTAGCTATATCACTAAAAGAGTGGAAAATCTCCTCACGATCTTTTAGTAACAATAAAGATAATTTTCATTAATATTGCCGACTTCTTTGCTGCTAGTTATTAGCGTCCGTTATTATGAAAAAAAAATTGACAAGATGTTGCATTAATTAAAAAAAATGGACAGAATTAAAGAATAAAAAATATTGGGTTAAAAAATAAGAAAATTGAACTTGTCATATCGAAGATGCAAAGAAACAGGAAAGTGGAGTAAAAAGAAAGAGCGAAGAAAGTCTATAAACTGAAGGGCGAAAAGAAGAATTCATTATTTCTTTCGTTTCATTTATCATGCTCGTTAGGAGGGCCAACCCGACGACAGTTAGAATGAGTGCCTGGAACAATGAGTTAATTCTTATCCCACGCATTGCATCTCTGCACGTAAAGGGTGGGAAATATATTAAATAGCGTTTAAGATGATCTACAAGGCTGTTGCAAGTGAGAGTAGAGTAAAGGAAAATGAGACTAATGTAGTGATCGTCGAGCTTTGCTACGGTGGCGGCGCTTGTGCTAACGAATTGAACACATCATTACACCCACGCAAGGGAGGGTTAAGAAGCTCGAGCTCACGGTGACCTATTCACGATGTTCTTTTGTTCTTGGAATTCCCTTTCAGCATCGCGGCACCTTCTTTCAACCGAACAAGAAACTCTTTTTCATACGTGACCCGCTTCTCAACAGGTAACCCGACACACTGACCCTTGCCGTAGTGCTGCCACCGTGTGGCCACAAAATAAGTTAGGGATGTTTCCCACACTGGTACTCCTAACAACTGAACTGTCTTCAGTTCTAATCAACGCAGTATTACTCACAGGGCTGAACCTCTTCCCCAATCGTACTAAGAGGACTGAAGGAAAGTAATTGCAAGCATGCTATCGATTGTACTGGTCATGTGTATCAGTTTCATGAAGCACTTTGGGGATTAAGTCTCCAATCTTAAGAAGATTATTAGGAAGGGTGTTCTGGTTATGCAAGGCAGTGCTCGTCACGGTACAGGTGGGTGGGTGGCTCACGGGGGCCCTTTGTAACTATGATGGTGTGCATCTCTGAGAATAACGAACTAGTAAATAGGATTCTTTACAAGTCACGTTCTTCCGTGAATAAAGGACCCCATCCTTTCCGGAGAGGTCGTTGTGAACGATCAGTGGGTCTGGAATCTGAAGAGCTAAGTCCTGCGCTCCCTCACTATTGGGTTGCTGAAATGACGCATAATTATGAAGTGAGAGTAGGGTTAACATGTCCAGGTAATTTGTGGAAACCATTTATACAATGGGTTTTTTAGGGGGGGGAAGAATGTATAGATACCTGGATGTCCCTACCTCATGCAGTTAATGGGAACAACTCCACCCACTAAATTCACGCAAAGAAAATTCGTATGATTTCGTTGGTTTTTTTTTTCCGTTTTTCTCTAATCAGATAGAGCATTGTCAAGATACACACACTACAGTGCAGCGAAAGTTTCATTGTGGTGATCCCTATTTATACTCACTAATTCTTATTTAATTACATTCTAAGGAGAAGTTTCTCCCTTAAATAGGTGTCATCATGAGCACATCAGTTATTCACAGATTACGTGGTTGACAGTGTGCTCACCGCAAAAAACAAAAATGAAATGATCACGTTTACAAGTGTACAGTGTTTTTTTTTTATTATTTTTTTTTTACCATTCATTATGTCTTTTTGAATGTCCTCGAATGGAATGAACTGGTTTATGTCAAGAGAAACCTGCAATCAGTGTGATAAATTGACCTAATTATTGGAAATTAAAGTATCGTTAGAGCTCTCATATACACGTGGATATCCATCTCCATAAGTAAATTTCATAGAATCGTTGCTAACTCCCACGCTTTTCTTCTCAGTATGTAACCTGATATTTATTGAATTGTTGATGAATAAATAGGATAAAACTAATTCATATTTTTTCCCCATACTTCCTTCCTTTTTTATGTTTTATCTACTTGCTTCTTTTTTTTTTTTTTTTTTTTTTTTTTTTTTTTGCAAATTTAGTGTGCCACAGTCTAAAAATGCCTGTAGAAGGTTGTTGTTATTAAAAATACACTTCTCAGCCAAACCATTATGACCACACCTGTGGACGCATCTCACAGCACCTAGGAGTGACGTCACATATCGGTGCAGCATATATAGTGACGGAACAATAGTGCCCATCAGTTCGTCAGTACGAAGCCCGGCCAATGGGGAAAAGGAAGGACCTGACGGAGTTTGAACGGGGAATGATTTGCGGCGCTAGGAAGTCAGGTGGAGGGGAGCATCTCACCAACCGCAGGCATTGTCGGCTATTCGAGAGCCGCTGTAGTGAAGGCGTGGCAGAAATGGTCCGAAGAGGGGCGCACAACCACGTAACGTACCAGGACGGGGAGATCACCACTGACAGTCAAGGTGAACGACACTTGGCACGTGCTGTCCGGGACAACAGACGGCTCACGATCCCTCAATTAACGACAAACTACAACCGCCCTGGTTGTAGTTTGTCGGACAGAGAAACAGTTCTGAGTACACCATCCAGTGGACAAATCTTGAGAATAGGGCTAGGGACTAGGTGATCGTTTTATGAGTCAATTTTGACTGACCGTCATCAACACCTCCGCCTACAATTGGAACGAGAACACAGTTTCTGGAAATTGGACGACTTGAAAAGTCTTCTGATCTGATTAAACAAGGTTCCAGCTCCATCATGACGATGTACGGCGTATTCGACGGCGAGTAGGTGAACAGCTACAACCAGACTGCATGTTGGACGGAAAATCCCCTTCAAAACAGGCTCGATTCATCTAGGCATGGACTTAACGTGGCGAAAGTGCACAACAGGGATATGGACTCAAATGCTTCCACATTTGTTGCAAATTGAATGGTTGCAGATCTCTACTCTGAAAAGCTCGTTGCATCTCATCCCACAGATGCTCAATTGGATTGAGATCTGATAACTGTGGAGGCTACTGTGAGTTCAGTAGGCTGAATTCACTCTATGTGTCTGAAACCAGTTGTGTACATTTCTGGCCTTGTGACATCCAAATGTTGCGTCATTAGTATCAAAAGATCCAATGTGGACCGCCGCCACAATCCTGAATCGTTGCAACCGGAAGGATTGTGTCATGGAAGTCAGGGTGACTCATGCTATTTCACCATATTCTGGTCCTCCCATCAGCGTAAAACAGCAGGAACTGGCATTCGTCAGACCAGACAATGTTTTTCCGATCCTCTGCTGTCCAGCGTTGGTGTTACTGAATTCACTATAATTGTACCTTCTTTTTTTGCTGACATGAGTGGAACCCGACTCAGTAGTTGGCTGTCCACACTTCCGTGACAAGGCATGACGAATTGTGCGTTCTGAAATGCTTCTTTGGTTACCACTGTTATATTGGGTTGTTATTTGATTGACTACAGCCTTTCAGGGTCACCTTTCGCAAGTCTTGTCAACCTACTCTGACCTCTCGTTTCGACAAGCTCTTTTCGACCACAGGATTATATTGTACACTACTCTCAAAACACAGTCGTTAGTGAGAATGCCATCAGGGTCTGCAGTTTCAAAAATACTGATAACAGTGCGTCTGGCTCTGATTACCATACCATTCAAAGTCACTTAAATCTTTCGTTCTGACCATCGTTGGACTGAATTATACATATATGGAATCCCTACGTATCTCTCTCCACTTGCAACAGGATTGCATGGTACGAACGTGATGCTATTTTTATTATTGAAGGATCGCTCCATTTCATGAAAACAGTAGGTATACCCAATAAAGTGCCCACTAAACGTATATGTGACGTGTACTACTACATTTTGAACAATCTTTAGTAAGAACAGTGCTATCTCATATTTTCACTCTCAGGCTTCGGCAATCACACTGCCTATCGGCGACACCTAATAGATTTTACGCGAAACAGCAAGGCATTACAGTCAGTCTCGTGGCACCAATCTAGGCGCTCATTCAAGATTTTGCAACTTCAGAAACGAGACGAGACCAGAGACAGTATTATTAAAACGTGCAACACAGATTGTAGGCGGTACCGATGTTATGATGTTTGCATGCTAATTTTAATGAACGAATGTAGGTATTGGAATTGTGGATATACTGAGTAATTAAGAAGGGTGATGGCTACAAACACAACGGCCACAGTGACTTTATTATGGTAATTAACCTATTTCTGCTGGCACTTTGGGAAATTAATCTGCCGTCTGTGTTTCGTCCATGAAGTCCTGTTGCACTTCCGGGATAATGAAACGAAGCCACTTCTGTCAGAGATGATTTCTGTACACTCCTCATTATTCCATTTCCAGCTCAGCTTCTAATTTGCTTTCTTTAGCCTGCAGTACTGTAGTACACAAAACATTTCATGAGGCACGTGTGTGGCAGGGGTAGACCTATGTGCAAGTCTAAATAATGTAGAAAAATAAGTGATGATAGAAGGGTTTAATTCTCCAAGTCTCTTCCGAGACGGTGTTCCTCTGGTGTTCCATATTTTAGCCCGATACTGTTTTTAATATACGCCAAATGTACCCAACTTGATCACAGAGATGTTAATTTTACAATTATTTGTCGGATTTTTAAGTTCATTATGTTATATAGGCTCTTCACGAAAAAAAAAAAAAATTATTATTATATGTCAGCATAGAAAGGATAACAATTTGACAATTACAAAAAGCAACACTATTAGGCACCTAACCACACATTTTACGATGAGATTTCGTTGATTCTTAGTGAAAATCCGAATCAGTGATGGACCAGAAATTCCAGTCGCAACATTTTTAAGTTATCAAATCCAAACCCTTTTCGAGATGACCACTAGTGTACACCAACGTACTGGGATAACTTATCCAGCACAAATTTTGCTTCTTTTTTGACGATATTAAGAACTTCATGGAAACATAAACAGAAGATATTACCACTGGTGTTCAGTGGTCGATTTTCTGTTTTCTGGACGAAAAACCCGAGTTTCCCGGTAAAATAAATAAAAAATAATAAAATAAAATAAAAAATCATGTTGCCCTCTCCAGAGACCGACTAACTCAGCCACGTTGTTAAAAATTCCTCGCGTCATTAATATGTAGACAGTTAATGTGATCGTTAATAACCATAATCGGATGACCCCCCCCCCCCCGACCATGTTAACTGAGATGGTAATATCTTCTGTTTAAATGTTTTTTTTTTTTTTTTTTTAAACAGAAGATATTACCATCTCAGTTAACATGGTCGGGGGGGGGGTCATCCGATTATGGTTATTGACGATCACATTAACTGTCTACATATTAATCACGCGATGAATTTTTCACAACGTGGCTGATTTAGTCGGTCTCTGGAGAGGGCAACATGTTTTTTTTCCAGGAAACTCGGGTTTTTCGTCCAGATCCAGAAAGCAGAAAATCGACCATAGAACACGCGCAGTTTACAGATATAATATACAGTATAATATGGTCTAAATCGCTCATGTGCCTAAAATCATATAATAACCAACCTGTTTACATATCGAAATTGTGGTAGACAGAAAAGAGAAGCGTCTGAAAATTAATTATTTCTGTCACAAGATATTATAATTAATTTGTTAAACGGAATGTTTTGTCTTTTTATGACTATTATGTTTCTTGAAACTTGAAAAGTCTTGAAACTTTTATTTAAATAAAAGTTTCAAGACTAAACTTTTATTTAAACAAATACAATATTTATATACATTTTTACCACCCGCTATACTTATTTAATTGCAAAAAGCTTCTTCGAAGTCCATTTATGAAAGTTCCCTGACTTTCAGAGTATATGAGCTTTCAAAAAAATCCTTTGGAAAAAAGTTCCTTTCAAAAAGTTTTTTTTGAGTCTTGTGACAATGGTCCTACTGGTTAGATGAATAAGGAGGATTCATTTTTGTCCTCTTTATATCCTGGATTTTGTGGTGACAATTGCGTGGGTGTGTTTTAAATCAAAGTAACTAAGAATATGAGGCGTAAGTGTATTTGTTTGTAATAGCGTGCATTCATTTGTCTGCTTGCCAGACGAAACACCAGAATTTCCGGGAAATAAAATCATGGAACCTTCTTTTGAGGCATACTAACTCGACAACAAACTATGAAAGATAAAAAGTTCTTCTCTATCGATTCATGATTCGAACCCAGAACTTTTCCACAATGGTGTGGAAGAACGCGAAGGTTGAATTTTGTTAAAAAACCAAATGTTGTTTGGTAAGGTCTTATAAACATCATTCTTTAATTTAGTGTCAACTGTTTATTCCACTTCTTCCATTTACATACTGACGACTGACTTGTATTTAGTTATTTCAGTGTAAACCTCTGAAGATAGCCAAATAATCTATCAAGTATATAGTAGTTTAATACTTAAGACAAAACTGAAGATACACTCTAAGGACAGATGGTTCCCACCGTGTTCATTAATAAGATAAAGTCGAGAAAGGTCTTTAAGAACAAACGTAAATCTTAAAATACCTGAAACAAACATCTGAGTAGTCTGCCAAGGGGTCATTGGGCGACGGGAGATCCACGATCTAACAAAGGAGTCGACAAACACGACCTAAATCTGTTAGATCCTGTTGGGAAGATAAGTACCGTGCTTTCCTCCACAAGTGTCCATTGCGAACACACTATTATTAAGTGTGGAACTAAAGAAATTCCTCTTTACAGTTAGGCGACTAGACTTTCCCGAATACTTTAAGAATAGACACCACACCTGATGGCTCCAGCCAGTGGTGGATTCAGGGTAGGAGCACCGGGGAACGTGTCCCTCCTGTCGTTTTTCGGAAAATATACACCAATCGTTTAAATTCCCTTTAGCTGTAAAAAAAAAAAAATTTTTTTTTTCACTGTTAACATAGGATTTTATCTATTTTTGCAATGTCTCAGCTATTTTCAACTGACTACAGTTGGCAACACTGATGCTAATGTGATCGCCATTCTAGTCCCCAAAATGGTGCCCCTCCTGTCATTTTTTTCTGGATCCGCCACTGGTTCCAGCAACAAATATGAAAACCACTAAGATGGGCTTTATGACAAAACAGGGACGCGAGTTCACATCATTATTTTATGGAGAATTGTGTCATCGTTTACTGGTCTGTTTAATGCTATTTCAACTTGTCCTATCGTTTCACCATTACGCTAGACTGAAATCTGACTGCAGGCTGAAAACAAGTGTCTTGTATTTTTGGATATTCACATTCAGTCACGCGCCAAGCTATATCTGCAAAACAGGCACTATTTCCACTGGCAGTAGTTACCACCCGTAGTCATCACCGCAGCTTAACCGGTGATGCAATTTTGTGAACTTTCCTGGTGACGTCATACGCCACTAGTTCGGATGCCATCGTCAAGGTGAAGTCTTTGTTCACACGGTTTACCAACATCCCCATTCCTGAACAAAATTCCCACAACGGAGATAATGGCGAAGTATTCTTGCTTGGACGGTTCTGTCTCAGCACACGCTGTTATGACGAAGAGTATTATGTACAGACAGACAAAAAAAAAGTTCCTCGTGAACTTGGAGTATCCGATACATACTATACAAATTTTCATACCAAAAGAAGGCGGAAGTAATTAGCCAGGAGCTTAAGGAAAATCTTAACCTTTTTCTTCCGCTTCAAATTACTATGTAATGTGAATAAAATTTATCTATGGATTAGTGGTTATCATGCCACTAGATAAATCAGCATAAAGAATGCTCAATGCTCACCTGCAAACAACTGGCAATTTTCTCATTTTAATACGGACGAGAGAAATTTCGAGAACCCGTTAACCTACTCACGTATTTATTTACCTAGTTTACGTTGGTGAGTGCCTTAGCCTACAAATGTTCAGTTCAGTGACAGTAATTGATGATTTCCTGTGCTCAGTGCGTGTTAGAAAAGAAATAAAGCGTGTCGCGCGCATCGCAGAACTCGAATCACATCTCAGGAAATTTACTACAAAGTACAAAAAATTACAAAGCCGCGTGTTATACAGTTTGAGATAGAGATTTTTACCTGTGTATAATAAATTATGACAACAGTTGCTATTGTCATTATTTTCTCAAGTATTGTTGACTGGATCCGACTAAATTGGCAATCCATTAGTCGACTAATCAAGTTATTTAACAATGACATTAGCTTTCCCATTGTCTGGCACGTAGCTGTCAGGAGCCAATATATTTCCGATGGTTGCGCATGTGGGTGATTACACAATCAAGAAAGCGGCTACATATTAATTGTAGTTTAAATGATCGCAAGCATTCTTTCAAGAGACGTGGGAGAAACGCCCTATTTAACTATCCCTGGCATCTGGATGCAATTAATTTCTTAGTCAAACATTAGATTCAAGTTTAGTTTTCCTGTGTGGGTATACGAAGACATAACCTTGAAGTAACCTTTCCACAGGTGCGTAGACAAAGAAAATATTCAATGAGCATCCAAAACTTCGTAGTTACTGCCTTCGAAAAGAAAATCGTTTTATAATTAATAACTTATGTACCTTCATAAAACTTACTGCCCTCCTTTTGTAAAAATAACTTCCTCACTAAGCAATTTAAGTTCAATTATGCCAATATATACTGTAGTTAATTTCAGTGTTGTACATTTAATATTGTCTTTTGTAACACTATACAATATTATTTTATTATGAATATACCGTCGCTCAGGGCCTTTTTGGAAATAAGCTTGACGTTCGATTGCCTCTTTCTCTCTCTCTCTCTCGCAATTGAACTGCAATTAGCCGGTCTCAGACAGAGGTGTAGTGTGATTTTCCAAAAAAACGTGGATTTCCCCTTTCACATATTGTATTCTGATTTAATTTTTACGGCATATCTGCTTATGCACTACAAAAATGAAGTTTCGAGGGTGGGGTGAGGGGAACAGTGCAACCATCGCATGAGATCGTTTAATTCGACTGCAGTGTGCAAAACGCACATAAAATTTCCTCCCATCTTGAGGAGTTTCGAATACAGGCTTTTTCCAAACTGTATGACAGGACAGCGATCATAGCCACTGAGCTATCGACGAGGTTCTAATTTAATCAACGCAACATTTAGTATTACCTCGCGTCTTCACAACAGTATCCTACCAAATGTATTGGGACGGCAAGTTTAGTAAAACATGACTTCTAATAAAAATATGAATAACATGTAGGCTCACATTTGGCACCGGCGAGCCTATTCCACAGAATTTATAGTTTTCGGCAATGCAACCAACAGTCCCTCAGAACCATGAGAACCAGTTGCACAGTTATCCCACATCTTTGAATTTCACTGTGGTACACTGCAGTAAATGACGTTCCCCAAGCTTTCCACACTCGCCCATCTAATCTGAAGACTAAAGCGACTCCTTATCTTTACCTGTTTCCATTGTTTAATGTACCTAGAACTATCGAGCCAGGCACTACTGCAAACAACGTATTATTATTATTATTATTCAGTTTATTAAGTTTGAATTCACGCCCTGTACAGCTGGTTGGCTAGAAAGGTGTACATAGAATTATAAAAACATATTTAGATTTATAAAAACGTAATTAGAAAACCAAATGTATATTAAAAGGACGATTGACAGTGTTTGACAATACACTTGACTGGAACTGGCATAGTAAATTATATATATTAACATGAAGGAGATAATTTAGGTTTGAACCTGTATACAGAGGAAAATTAATTACCTCTCTTAATTATCTACAATATGAATTCAGTTACACTCTATTAAAAAGACAGTATGACGTTTCTTATCGCGATGTGAGCTTGTAAGCGACCACGCCGCGAAGATCTATAAACTTTTTCTAATTAAGCTTTTACGTAAAGCACTTACAGACACTCCTGTGGCCATCTGAAGCTGCAACGTAACGTTTTTACGAATACCACTCGGTTTGTTTTTATCACTTTCTTCAAGAATCGACATTCCTAACTATCCGTTTTTTCTTTCTTTTTCTATACATATTTTTTCACTACATCGGCCAGCTATAGTTGACTTTGTGAGGTTCCAACATGTGGCTGTCGCATGCAGTGACAGATTGCTGATATGGCATCCGAAGATTAACCTCTTTGCAAATCCTCAGCATCTTACGTGACTCATTCCACTTGTTTGCGGTATCTCTGCAAAATTGCCTGCATAACTTTTAAACCTGTTTGTGCTTTACACACGTCTCGCTCGCACTGTTGATTACTTTGAGAGGGGGGAGTGCTAATACTATCGACAGGCTATTGCGTTGTATATCTTTTTGTACTACGTTGGAAAAAAAAACAAAAACAAAATGTCCTAACAAAACAATATTGTCAATCATATCAGAGCTTGTTCGCTGATATCGATAAAAAGAAATGATAGTCTCCAATAATGGTAATTCCAACTTAACAAAAATTAATTGGTATACACCAGAGCAGAACACTATAATAGGCTTCCCTCACTTCAATTGACTTTCTTACACCATAATCGTGATGTACAGAAAGTCAAAATCGATGTATATTGTATGATACATATGACTAACGTTTTATTTAATTACCCATTAATTTATACTAAATTGTGTATTATTTTTTTTAATCAGGAAATCACTTGAGACTGGATTTATTTTTTTATCAATCACCGCATTTAAGATTCATGAATTTTTCAGTATCAATTCGTAGTGATTCTGCAAAACTAATTTATTGTTATTTATTAATAACAATAAATTAGTTTTGCAGAATCACTACGAAAAACAAGCACGATATCACTTATAAAAATATGATACATTCTGTACATATCGCATCAGTCATTCCCATTACTGCTGTGAGACAATTCAACTGCATGTCACTTATTAGCTTAGATCTGCACGGAATTTAGGTTAAACGCGAAGATTATGAAAGTTTGGTAAGCGCTGCTAATAATCATATTTGGAATATAACGCACATCAATGAATGTTTACAGTACATTCTACGTGAATATCTTCTTCAGGTTACATAAACGTAAACAAACTAGAACTTCACTAAGGTATAAACAACGTCCATTTTGTTACTCATATGTGTTTTCCTGCTCGATCTGAAGAGCGGAACAGGTTACATAGATGTCGTTTCTGCCCTTGTTACCATTACTGTGGCAACTGAATTGTGCCACTCCTGGGCGGATTGCTATATAAACGGTCATTCCATCTATAATAAGGGCGTTAACTTGACCTTTATGTGTAGCAAGAAAACCTTTTAAGGGACCTACCTGTCTTATCGCATTAGAAGACGTCTGTCTTGAAGAAATAACGATGTGTGTATGTGTGTTTTAAGGTGTAGGTAACATTCTAGTAATCCACAAAGAATTTATTGCAAAGTTTTTGAGGCATTTGCATTAGCATGTCTATAAAAGTACTTATCTCTTTCATGGTCTTAAAAAAAGTACGAGGTTTTGGATTACGCCTGTTCTAGTTTTTCCCGAGGTTTATTTATAGGTATAAAACGCTACTTACAAAAAAAAAAATTAATTTTCCTATCATATATGCAGTTCGTGATTAATGAAATCGAATTTGTAAATAAGCGCACTACTTTATACACAAAGGAAACACTATTCCAAAGAGAAAAAAAGTTTTATTTTTATTAGTGGAGATTGGCGTAAAAAATAATTCTCCACAACGTAATGAGTTTTACCAGCTTATACGATACAAACCTGAGGTGAACGACCGATAGAAATGAAACCTCTTTGTGAGGAATAGCGTTTAAACACGGTATAAAGGGCAATCACTGGAAACAAAAGGCGATCTTATTATTTTAATATGGGTCACATCAGATCGCACAGACACGGTTTCTCTGCTAGCAATTTTTAATAGATAAACAGCGTCCCATTTGGTTTGACGTATAATAGCTATAGCTAACGTTATCATAATTCTTTTATTTTCTCTTATAATACCTGAAACCAAATCGGGCGTGTCAATTCATATTTTTGCGTGCTTCGTCAGGTGTATTGCAGCTCAACAATGTGCGTTCTGATTTCTGGTTCCAACAATTAACAGCTTCAAGTGACGTACAAGCCTCCTTGTCAGCAGTGGATGCTGAATTTTGCACTATAGAGAGCAGCACTGCAGCTTTTGAAATTATAGTTTATCTACTAATTATGGTTCGCTCCAGAAATTTACTTTTCTGAAACTTAATATTTAAATTTTAAAATATGAAAAATAAAAATAATGAAACCTCAACTGTCTTGAACAAAAAAATGGAAGGCGAATGATTGGAATACATAAAATAATCCAGGAAGCGGCAGGACCGTACTTACATTTCTCGGAACCGAGGCGCTAAGCTCTTGAGGGGCCCCTTTAAAGATACCAGAGTCCAAAAAAAAAAAAAAAAAAAAAAACTTGCATATACTGTATAAATACAGTAAACCGTCGCTAATCCGGAGTAATTGGGGAGAGAGGTCATCCGGATTACGCGAGAATCCGGATTAGTGAAGCAAAAGATAGCCCTAAAAGTAAAAAAAAACTCAGACCACAAATAAATGAAAAATTTAATGATATAGTAGTGCTGATGAAAATAAATAAAACAAAATCGCTGTAGAGCCTTTATTTAAAAACTGTAAAAATGCAATAGTTTTTACGTTGTTAATTGTCTTTTGTCTTTTTATACATTTATCAGGTGGCGCTGGCGTCGCACACAAACACAACTTGATCGTTGCTGTGAATACCACTTAAATACAGCTTCTTCCAGCAACACTTCTTTTGTTTTTTTTTAATGTCCTCTCTATTTAATACACTGCTTTTATCACTCTCCACATCGAATTTTAAAGGAAACGTTTTTATAGATTCTCTTTTTTCTTTAATATCTGACACAGCCTGTTGGCCAATATCAAATTCTTCAGCATTTTTTTTCCAGAAACACTATTTTCAAGTTAATGATAGTTAAAGTAAAGTGCTTTCTTTTTATTTCCCTTTTTAATTCTTTAGAACCCATAATTATATAAAATATGTTAACTTATGTACATATATATGTATACAGAAGTACGCAAATGAAGCGATATAAGCAATAGCATCCGTCCGACTCAGAGTCAACAACAATATTGAACAACACGCAAGACAATTACATTGTCTTGCGTGTTGTTCAATATTGTTGTTGATAATAGAACTTACAATGTAATGTAAGTTCCATCTCTCTCTCTGCACAGTCATTCAGCGCACAGTGAGAGTTACTCATCTGCCTTCCTAAATCCCGTGTGCCTTTCAAAGTACTGAACTGTGAACAGAATTTTCATATTTTGATCCGGATTAGCGAGGGTTTACTGTATAATCAGAAAAAATATATATTTTTACCGATCTGTTTAAACACAAACGTTGCAATACTGCGAAATATAAAGAACAGTACTGAACTAAACTTTTTTGTAGCAACAGAGTTTAGTTGCGACACAGAGAAACTATAGATGGTCCAATTAAAATAGTTTCCGTAGAACGAATAAAATTTCTGCATAACGAAGGGATTTCGAGAGAACTGGATACGCAGTGTTCGCGCCTCTAGGCAATAGGGCTACTGCTGTAGAATGCACGAATTAAGAACTAAAAGGGATATTCCACAATTTAGTGGTGTCCGTAACACATTTACAACCGACTCCCACATACTGTACTGTGAAGTCGCGCTGGTCAACTGCTTTCTTGTCGTAGCCAGTGGAAAAGATTAAGGTATATTCCCGACGCGAATAATACGCTGTGGTCAACCCGAATCCTACTGTTACACCCTATTAGAGAATTAGGAGAAAGTGATTTTCCTTTATTTTGGAAATGAGTCATCCACACTTTCAATAAATTTCACCTTTCTCTGGCGTTGAAAAAAGAAATCCCTTTAAAAATTTCAGATTACAGAGGCCATGTGAGGCCCACCCCCTTTGTGGTGAGACCCGAGACTACCACCTCATGCGCCTGTTCATAAGTACGGCCCTGATAAGCTGAAGTAAAAAGATGATTCTTGTGAAATTAAAACACTATTATACTATATTGAACGGATAGTTGCAAATTACAACCGGTAATGCTGACAAGGTTCCGCCTGCATACGATTAAAAATGAAAAATAAAATAAAGTAAAATTATAAAAAATTCAGAAATAAATAAGCAGAAGCCCACGCTCACCCACGAAAGCAGCGGCACGGTCTCCTGCTTAAAATAAGGCACAACCGCTGCAGGAAACAGGCTAGGAAACCCCAACTGTATTTAACCCAAAAGGACTCCCACCAAAGAAGAAAAACCTAAAAAGAAAGTTAAGGGAACCACAGTGACACCGCTTCTTCAAGAGGCATTGGCCATTAGAATTCCCAAATACTTTAATTTCTGTTGCGACTTGCTAACAGCAGAACTATGAATGCCTCGATGCGAGCGATCAAGACAGACATCCCAAAAATCGACAAGCCAAGCCAAAATGTAAATATGCAATATAAAATCTACTGACTGAAAATAAACAGCAAAACTGTTAGCTTAATGACAAAAATTAGATTAATTTGATAATCAATACCTGTTTGGTTATCAAATTAATCTGATTATACTATGTTCTATTTTCAGCTTTTAAAAACAGATGAGTCTTGAGTTGTTTAAATTTCACTTACAAGACCGGTTTATATTCATGAGGCTCCGAACATAGATAATTAAATATAATAACTCCAGCAAAATTGTGAAAATTCCAGATTTACTTCATAAATAATTTGCTATGCTTAATTACTTGCTGCCAACGATTTGGGGAAAAGGGGCGAGGGTTTTGCATTTGAAACATCAAAGTTGGGAAATGCTTCGTAACATTTTTCTTTCCTTTGGTAGGTGTTCTCCATGTGATAAATGTGATGATAAAAACTTCCGGCAAGACAGTGTTTTGCTATTGTTCCCCAAAGTGCGATGTTGCCATGGTAATCATCCTGTATTTTTCTCTGACAGCGTATTATTATCCGAATCTTCATTCATCCGTGAATAGACCCGACTTTATACTACCAGTGGCATTTTGTTCAGGGGAGGTGAAACCATTCCCTTGATTGTTTCATGCATCCTTAGACAATGAGATTGGTACCTTGCGTTACCAAACTCGCCGCACAGACTGAGGACAGGAAAGCTACAGTTGTATCGAAAAGAAATAATTAAGCTCTGTCATTTGATGGAAAAACAATAGGAATTTCGCCAAGCTTTATCGAAAAGTTTTGAGTTCGGTTTCTTCTCCTTCATCGAGTTTTAAGTATATGTGCAATACATCGTTAAACTCAGATATCCAGTCATATCTCCAGATGTACAAAGAAAAGTACTCAAATATGTTTCAAGTGATGTGTGTTACATATCACTTGAAAACCTTCGCTGATTTCCTTCTTGAGGAATGCTATTTCTTTCTTTGCCATGATCCCGGCACACTTTCTCTCTGTTTTCTTTAATCCGAGAGCGGCATAGCTAATTCAATTAGCTAAACAGGTTCTGCTTCACAGTTTTTGAACACAGCTGAACAGAATGTATTTGAAGAAAGAAACCATCCCAAAGAGAAGGGTTAATGGGCAATTATAAATAAGTCCTGAAGGTGATTTTTGGCCCACTCCGATACCAGCTAGAATGCTCCGCTCCGCTGAGAATAGAACAAATAAGGCTACAAAGAAGAGCTCAGAAAAAGAAAAGCCAATCAGAAGTATACCAGATCTTTATAAAGATTAATTTATATCCCTACATCTATCTCAGAAAGAAAGGAATAAGAAACATTGAGACACACAACCCTTGACAAAAGGAAGATCATTAAGTGGAAAATGCCTTTGAGATACAATAACGAAATCCAGTCATCTCTCTTTGTATCAAATATCTTGAGAAGGTATATGAGAATAGTTCAAAACGTTCCTATTTTGACTACTAAGCAATTAAGGTGTCACCTTTAAATTTTAGATGCAGTTAATACAGATCTTCAGAGAAGCATGTACGAAGTTTAATGGTGTGCCTAATTTATTTTCCTTAAATAGACATTTCTGTGGCGGTCTGCAAAATGGATACCACCAATATTGACATTGCTTCGAAAATTCCCTAAGAACTTCATATCGCTCTTTGTCATTGTGGAATTAAAATATGGGTTCACTACTTTGATCCAGAGACAAAACTATATGGCTAGTCGGTTGTGGATAACTGGTTGTGAGACAATTTCTTTCAAAGTAGAATCTACTCTATAGGACACATCTTCAAAAATCGACATCGAACTAACTTCATCGTCTGGACAAAGTACATTCCGGTTTTAGGGAGCCAATCACATCTCACTCAAAACATGAACTTTTTTGAATGACCCGCTGGAATGTCTTAAAAGTCTTATAAAACTTTTAAGTTGCTTTACAAAATAAAAGGTTCAAGGTGCAGCTAACAAATACACTATTTGAAATAAAAACTGAAAAAAAATATAATAAAGTAAACTGCAGCCATTATCAACCCACTGCAGGATGGAAGCCTTCTCAACAATGTTTGTGGGAAATGGACCATAATCTGCCCCGCTGGTCCAGTGCGAGTTGGCAGATCGACAGTATTTAGCAGTCAAGGGCTTGTACCCCGGTCTACTCAAAGAGCGTGTGCTGCTGCACAGACAGGAAAACTACAGTTGTAGCTTTCCTGTCCTCAGTCCCGCTCCTAACGAATCGGCTACGGAGGCCTATATACATTTGTATATATATTTTTTATAATAAAGTAGTTCAGTGTAATAGTCAAAAGTGGTTGGAGAAAGCCGCTGCAGCCGGAAGTTCAAACGAGAGGTATAGTACTACACACGTTTGAATTGATCAAAAGCCAAGTAACTACTAAATATAGCAATGTTCGAAAGTCCAATAACTACTAAATATGGTGAGGTGTTTTTATTCTCTTTCTCTCCGTCTCGGGGGGGGGGGAGAGCATAAGAACATCATCGTTATGGCCGTCTCAGAGAATAAAAAAAATCTGCTGTATTTTCCAGTGTATAATATTTTATTAAACTTAATTATTTTTCAATATCACAGAACAAAACAAAATAATAATAAATAAATAAATAAAATTCTAAATCCTAATAAGTTTTATAATATACATTAATCACTGGCATGACCACCGAATCCCACGAAATCTTCCCCTGAATCCTGGTTTTTATCTTCAGTTGTAGTATCTTCAGCCTCTTCTTGATCACTAACCTCCAAAAGCTCTTCCTCTGAATCACCTTCATATATCAAGTTGTCTTCAGTACCATCCAAAGTATTACTGATTTCACATTTCTTAAAAGAATTTACTATAATATCTGGATTGATAATTTGTCCATGCTGTTTTGATCCATTCGCACACTTGTATGATAAATGTTCTCTTTAATTCGCCATATTTAGTAAACTTTTTATTGTTATCATCCACTTATTCCATTCTTCTCTCAGCAGAACTTTAAATGGCTTATTGATAGACACATCTAGTCATTGAAGTTGAGATATACAGCCAATTCAGTATTTCCATTTCTTATTTTATCGTTTTATGGGGGCTCCTTGAGATGGGCTCTATTTTTTTGCAATTTTTTTTTTTCATTCCCCATTTTGTTTTTCCCCACACTCGTTCTATCCATATTTTCATCCCACTCAAATCCATTCAACCTTTTTGGTGAACATGTATACTGAAAGGACAGAATTAATGGGATACCTGGTTCCTGGACAACGTGACGCTGTAACCCCTCTCGCTAGTGGACGCACACACCGCTCGGCAGATATATAGGTACACTGTATCGCTGAATTCACAAATATAGTAATTCGATGTCAGTACGGATAAACGTCGCGAGTGAATTGACTTTGAAAGAGGGATGATAGTGGGTGCCCGACGCATGGGTCACTCTGTCGCAGAGGTGGTACAGAAATTGCCCTATCCCCTTTCGATAGTATCAAGGGTGTATCGGGAATACGCCATTTCCGGAATAACACCTCATCGTGGACAGCGCTGCGGGCGGAGAAAGGTGGTGGATGAACGTGGCCGACATCTGTCTCGCATTGTTTCAGCCAACCGGAGACGGACAGTGGCACAAATCACCACCGACTTCAACGAGAGAGGTGCCAGAAACGTCTCCATCAAGACCATCAGGCGATCATTAACCGCAATAGGTTATGGGAGCCGCCGACCCACCAGAATCCCTTGCTAACACCCAACACAGGATTCTAGGCCTCAACTGGGCGAAAGAACATTGGCGCTGGACCTTGGATGATTGGAGACGGAACTCCTGGTCCGATGAGTCCCGTTTCCAGTTATTTCGAGCGGAAGCAAGGGTGCGTATCTGGCGGAAACAGCACGAAGCAATGCATCCGTCATATCAACAAGGAACTGTTCAGGCAGGTGGACGGTTGGTAATGGTCTGGGGCGTGTTCAACTGGCACACGTCGGGACCTCTGGTACGACTAGACGCATCTCTGAATGGTCCAGATTACGTGTTCATCCTTGTAGACCATCTGCATCCCTTCATGGTCAACGTCCACCCACAGGGCAATGGACTCTTCCAGTAGGACAATGCGCCTCCTCACAGAGCCGTGGTGACTAGAACATGGTTCAAAGAGTATTCCGCAGATTTTACCACCATGGAATGGCCTCCCCGTTCACCGGAATTGAACTCTGTGGATTATCTTCGGGATGCTGTGAAAAGGTCAGTTCGAGCTTTGGATACCCCACCCAGGAATGCGACGGAATTATGGACAGCGGTGCAGCAAGCATGGATGGAAATATCTGTGGAACGTTTTCGTGAACTAGTGGACTCAATGCCTTGCAGTGTGATTGCTCTTGTCGGGGCGAAAGGCGAGCCTACCCGTTACTAGGTACGTATTTCCATGATTTCTGTCCACTCAGCGTATAATGACTTCTTTTGGTATCTTGTCTTTAGGCATTAATTTTCTTTTGAAAATTAATACTGGAGGTAATTTTGTTCCATTCGCACACACATGCAAGAACTGCAGTGTAATGCGTTTCTTTGTGACTGCTTATCACAACTGTTACCGTACCTCCCCCCCCTTTGACGCTTTCCTGTTAGAAGGAACATCAAATGTGGTTGTAGGTTTCATCCATATTTCACATTTGACTTAGTTCGATATTCTTTTTCTTCCTACAATTGATTCAGTAAACGATGAAATTAAATAATTTTATCTTCATATTATGGAGGAAGGTATTTTTTGAACTAATTTGGTTTTGACGCACATACTTAAATTTTTGTGTTTCATAAACCTATAGCACCAAGTTAGGCTCCCTTTAAATCCAGCTATACCCCTTTTAGAAGTTATATTTTGAACCTGAATTCTTACAATTTTTGTTGTTATGGCAATGCAATTTTGTCTATGATTTTCTACCCATTTCAATAAATCACTTTCTAATTCTGGCCATTTTGCAACTTTTCCGCGCAAAGTTTTTTCTTTGACGTGGATTTAAGCACATCCTTTTGATTTCTCCAATTTCTAAAGTTTTTTTTTTTTTTTCGTTTGTTTGTTGGTGGAGGTCCAAATTGTCTTTCAGTTGCCCCTTTCCGTGAATTTCTGCGTACTTTACAACTTGCAATTTAAATTCCACAGTGTATGACATACGTGATTATTTCTCCATGGTGTACGTAAGGGTCTTGACAATTTAGGACACTCACGATTTTATCGTGAGTGTCCTAAACTGTCAAGTGTGTACAAAGGGCAGGGACGTAATTAACACGAGCTTATGACTCGTGCTTACTGAGAATTGCTCGTTGCAGCATCGCAATCTGACAGAGTGTCGAATCGCACACAAATTTTCTGTGGCCGGGCGGCTGTCTTTGCAATGTATCAATCTCTTGTATACCTAAGGGTCTGCGATAATTTTTTAAAATAAAAAGCGCATCTTATACACAGGAAAATACAGTATATTTATTTATTTATATTTAACCTCCTGCACACTTTTTTGGACACTATTTTGATCAATTTTTGCACAGGCCTGTGTGATCAGGGGCTCTGAGTTTATTTAGAGTTGTTATCGAAGATGGGACGTAGATACTGACACTTTTGGCAAACTCCCAGAAGATAAAATCCATGGATTGGATGGTGAAATCTGGTAATCCCGAGCGGCCTCTTCATTGATTAGGAAAAAGTACATCCGGGTACTTCACTTCATTATGGAAATGTGGTGAGAGCCCTGTCTTGTTGGGAAATCTGATTGGACTGCC
Organism: Mastigoproctus giganteus; assembly: GCF_048544385.1. NCBI lineage: Eukaryota > Metazoa > Arthropoda > Arachnida > Uropygi > Thelyphonidae > Mastigoproctus > Mastigoproctus giganteus. The sequence continues at coordinate 68,055,949 of NC_143578.1, forward strand.
CACCTGGCACTTTACCCACCCGGCTAGCCCGGTCGGCTAATCAAAACTTGTAGCATAAAATGAATTATCTGCTTACACTCTGGGACTACCACATAAGATCAGGAGTTCATAAGATACAGATAACACAAGAACATCACTGTATTTAGCATCCCGTGAGCTTGAACAACAGCCCCTCAAACGTCTGTACTTCTGTATCCTCCCGCTTGATCACTGGGCTACGACATCAAATTTCTATTATCGTCGGTCTTCAAGAAGAACGAGACTATTCCCAAGGAACAGTCCCATTTATAATCGTATCATTATTAGCCACGAGGAACCGTTCAACACCTTACCATTTTATTTCGTCTGTGCGTTACAGTTGCTGCACAATCTGTAACCGATAAGCACGGAAATGAAAGCGCTTTCGAGCGACTTGCCAAACAGTTGTTTTGAGTAGTTAACAAACTATTAACACGTCACATCAATTCCGCAGAAAGCAAAAATGCTTGTCCAATGTTTTTAACATGCTCTTCATGTCAGCTAGTACTTTTTCCTTTGCAAACACAGCCATTGTTCGCTTGTAACACTCAAGAATCGATAGATTTCTTGCTTATGCCGAAATTGTCGTTGCACTATCACAAGAGATTTAATTTCGTGAAAAGCAAAGACTGGACGCCACTTCGTGATACTTAGGAATGTAGTTCTACTTAGCGGTAGAAATGTGCAGTAGCTGCAACTTAGGTACCAAATTGAAACGTTCTGAGTTAATCTTTCCCTGTACTTGAAACGCGCTCTGAGGAATAAGATATTAAAAGTATAACGACCATTTAGGGACACCCTGCACATCTTTAACCCTTTTTTTTTTTTTTCGATGGAATAAATTGCAATGGTATCATATGAAATGGATGGTTTAGAATAAGCTCAGAGACAACTAAGGTCATAAGGCATCAAACTTAATTGTGTATCCTATGATCAGTTTACCTATATTGCAGGATGAAACCACAGATTCTGGGATGGAAAAAAGCAACAATCTCCAAGTCGACCACGATTGGGGGGGGGGGGAACAGCCCGCAAAAGTTCCTTCCGTCCACATGGAATCAAACCCAGGCCTTCCGAGGGTGCGGAGGAACAATCATAGCCACAGTGAACAATATTCTGTTGATAAAAAATTTCAAGACACAAAAAGACTAAGTAACATGAAGAATCCAAGAGCCCGTTGCCAAGAACGTCAAAGTGATACTGAGAGCAGAGTTTATGCCCTTTCCAAGAGAGCACTTATTCCACAGTTGATTCGGTAATGACAAATTGGCAATTGCATTTCAGCATATCTGAAAAATTTGTGTATAATAATTCAGTTAAAGACTATTTAAAGTATTCTATATGAGGATTCGGATGGCAGCACTAGATAAAAAATACAAACCTTTAACACGATGTGATATAAACAGCAAGTTTAGTGAGCATAGTGGGCAGCTATTTACATATTTTGTCGAACGATTTATTGCAATTCATCTTGTAGTCCGAATTCTACTTCCTCTTTTATAATGCCTCCCTAAAAATACTGCAGATTGTTTGAGGGTCAGGAAATGAGTTCGTTTGCACTGTATTTAATTAAATTGCTAAAAGACGTGGAGAAAAGGCCAGGGTGGGGGAGAGAAGAAATGAGCAAGAACGAAAGTTGGGTTGATCAACATTTGAGATTAACTGTGGATGAATCGACTATTTCATTCTCGTGTTTGGATGTTCCTTTTTTAGCAAGATGTTAAAGTTTGTGATATGGTAGCACTCTGGATGAACTGAAAGTCAAGAAAACAGAACAAACTGATATAGTGATATAGAGACCGCTAAAATAAAATAATAATGAAGAATGTCAGTCTTCTCAAACCATGCTATTAGATAATTCATATCCAACAACCACTCAATAAACATAATCACCTTATTCAGTCACTTCCTTTACTTCTGTTCCCTGTGCTAACAAGATTTTTACTTCTGAACTCTGAAACCACAACGTGCTATTAGAATAACGCATTTTACATTGGCAGATGCTATGCAGTTGTATAGATGGAATTTTAGTTGTAATTATATTGTACTTATGGATGATTAAATGTAGTTTTAATGCAGTATTGTTAGCTTTAGACAGCTCATGTAAGCTTAACGTGCATTGTTATGTAAGACTCATTAACTTGGTGTCTGCTTTGAAGAGATAATATCACACAGTACTGTCATAAATACGGTCACATGTGTTACTGCATGTAGCCACAAAATAAAAAGACAGAGGAACTCACAAACCTGTGGGTTTATTCTTGAACACTCAACAAATGAAGCAACACAACACTCATTCTAAATGTACCCCCTTATTTTTTTACACAAGGCTTCAAACGTTCCGGCCATTCATCAATAGAAGTATGCACAACATCCAGCGGGAAATTGGCCACAGCATGCTCCAGTGATCTCTTCAGGCTCTCCAATGTAGCATGCCTTTTACCACAGACTATCCCTTCCAAAAAATCTCACAAACGGTAATCAAGTGGATTAAGAGCTGGGCTGGCAGGAGGCCATTTGTCGTGATTGATGAACTCTAGCACATTCTCAGTCAGCCATGTTTGGGTGATCTTCGCCTTGCGGGCAGGCGCTGAGTCCTGTTAGAAGACCCAGTGCTGACCACTGAAGAGAGTCTGATTGAGGGGTCTCACATGCGGCTCCAGAATATCATTCAGGTACGCCTTTGCACTGGTCATCACCTCCTGAACACAAAAATGCATCTTGTTACACCTTCGCAGGAGACTCCCTACCAAGCCATCGCTGATGCTGGATGATGACCCCTTTCACCCTTTTAACGGCCTGACATGCCTCTGCAGAGCTATGGGCATACACCTTGCCATTTTGACGGTTGTAACTCTCCTCAATAGTAAAAATATTTTCATCTGTGAAGAGTATCTGTCGATGCTTACCATTCGCGTACCGACGCTGCAGTGCCTCTAATCTTTTGCGCCTCCGTTCCATCAGAGCTGAAGTTAGGAACTGTCCTGTTCTCCTCCGGTAGGCACATCCCTAGATCACTTTTGATTATGCCTGACATCGACCTTGGTGATATTCCCATTTCTCTGGACATGATTTTCTCTTTTAGTAGGGGATTCCTACGCATTCTGTTCTCCGCCGCCTTGATAGTTGCAGGGGCCAGGTAATTACTTGAAAAAATTCATATTACCCTAAGTAGCATTTTAAACTTTTTTTTAAACTGTTTCTTACATACAAGACAAGAAGAATTGTCTTCCTATTTTCTATGACAATTTTTGTTACTTCAATCCCGGAACTTAAGGTTAACCACAAAATAAGTATTAGTCATATTCCTCCTCCCAAAATTATATTTTAAACGTATTTTGTGAACTGAATCCAGCTGAATAATATCAACATTTTGGCGGCAATCTGAAGGTGTTATGTTTTTACCAATATTGTGATGTATGAGCCAGTAGTACTTATTATATAAGTGTTTTTTTTTTCTTTTTGCAGTTTGCAATGACTTCCAAATGATGGTGTAAGTTATCTTCAGGACTCGCTCTGCTCTGTTTGTAGATATTATACAGGTCTGCAATAGGTGAAGCATAACATCCTATGTTGCACCAAGTTTAGCCATGCATATGAAGCTATTTTGGAACGCCTATGGCTGATCAAGACAAGTTGTGGACACCTAATTTCTCCTGTGGTACTTGTAAGTCAACGTTAGAAGGATGGTTTCGTAGTAGTCGTAAGAGTATGCCTTTTGCTACACACTGAATATGGAGAAAGTCCACAAATCAGCATGACAATTGCTATTTTTGTATGGTGGCTATATCAAGGTTTAAAGAAAGTCTTCATATCGAAAGGCTGTAGTATATCGGTATTAGTATTGCCAGCCAAATAGTGCAAGGAAGCCGCAGGCTTTTGATGCACTGGCCAAAAAAAAAATATAAAAAAAAAAAATATATATATATATATATATATATATAAAATAAAATAAATAAAAAGATAAGAAACAACAAATTATGCACTTCCCTCCTTACGTAGGTTACTATCCAGTGGACCTTTGAATTTCTTCAAACTGTCAGCCTCAACTTTGAACATCTTCAAGATGTTGAAATTCCCTCTGGGTCTGCAAAGTAGTTTCATTAAGTTCCTTGCTTGCTCTACCTCTGGGAGAGTAGAGCAGTAAAAAATCTCTTGGTTTCAAGAAGCAACCGTGCTTATCAAGCTGGAACTGCCAAACAATTCGGCAAAACATTGGATCTTTAAGATGATACCTTAAAACATACAGAGTGTATGTTTACGAAACTGTCTGGTGCAAAAGTGAAAGGTGCACATTTACTGATCCACAAAGCAGATTTTAGCTTGACGAAATCTGGAAGACAAAATGACTGATGCTGAGCGAAATTCCTGGCAGTCGTTTCATCTTGTAGTGAATGGCTTTCTTGGTACCGTTAAGAGTGAAAATTACAAAGAGCTAGTTGACGAGCTGATTTAAAATTATGGATAAAATGGAATGCCATATGTCAAGCAACCTCTAATACATGCAATCTCACTTTTTTTTTCCAGACCAAATCTGGACGATGTTAGTGAAGAGCACGGGAAAGATTCCAATAAGACAAAGGGACCAGTAAAGTGGAATGAAGCTCGTATGATGAGCGACTATATTTGTCCGATTGGACTATATTTGTCCCGAATATGACCGATTGGTCATATTCGGGATGATCACAAAAAGAAACTTCTTTCAAAATTGGTGCATTTTTAAGGGTTTTTTTTTTATTAGGGTTTCCGCATTTTAATTTGTAATTTTTTTAGCTTTTTTGTTTACTTGTAACAAAGACTAATACTCTGTTCTGTCTATAAGTTAAACATAAGTTAAAGCATAAGCTTGCTTTCTTGCATCAAATGCCTCTACTAATGCTAATAGGCGCCTCCGCAGCCAGGTGGGAAGGAGCAGCAGTGCGTAGCACACGCTTCTTGATTAGACCGGGGTTCGAGCCCGTCACCACCAAATACGGAGGATGCGGAAAGGTCCGAAAATGACCACCGAATATCCCGGAGCAATATGGCCTTAGTTGCTAATGCTCCTAAAAACCAAAATAACATAACAACTAATGCTAATGCTAATATTATTAATACATTTGGTATAGCATCATTGCGTAATTACATTTTCTGGGCAAATCATTGATGCTATGGGAAAACTGTCATATTCAGGATAAGAATACCCAAATTCGTAAAGAAACACCAAGAAATGTAGATAAACAGAATCTTTTTGAAAATTTAAACTGTTTTCTTACATTTTCACATTAAATTCCACTCCCTTAATGTGTGCGTTAAGCGCCAAAACAGCTAAGGCTATGACGATTCCGTATATCATGTCTGTAAATTGCGTATATTCTGTGATCGATTTGCTTGTTTGACATGGAACTGTCTGAAACCGACTAACTCATCCACGTTGTGAAAAAAGACAATACCGCCATTCCTCGCGCCACTGATGGGATTTGAACCCAGGCCTTTTCCACTATATACTCGTGGGTCTATCACAGTGGAAAAAAGACCAAAACACGTACACTAACACATAATCACCTGAATGTGGCTACCCAGCTGTATTTGCGAACTATTTATCCATAGCCGAGTGGTCGGGAGCGGGAGTGCAATAGCACACGCTCTTTGAGTACACCGGGGTTCAAGTCCCTGACTGTTAATACGATCAGCTAACCCGCGCTGGACCAGCGTGGCAGATTATGGTCCATTTCCCTCAATGTGAATTGTTGAGGAGGCTTCCATCCTGCAGTGGATTGATAATGGCTACAGTTTACCCCCCTCTTTTTTAATTATAATTCACACTAAAAAGCAGTATTTTTCCATGCTACCTGTCATTCGAAAATGAAATGACTCTAAGACACGTCTGCACTCTGAGGTAAATTATGTTAGTAGATATTTCTCCAGCATGAAATCTGCTCCTGATTTATATAGTATACTTAGATAATCTATCTGATTTTATTAGTTTTAAACTTAGAAACCAGGAAGGCCTTGAAAGTTAAGAGGCGACAGGAAACAATCGTCATTACGCTTCCTGGCCGTGAGCTTACCAACTCATGCAAGTAACCTAAAATATTTTTTGCCGTATCTGCAGGTACCTTACCAGAAAGGTGTTATAAAGTACGAAGCACTTTGTTAGTAACATAAATATGGGAAAGAAGAAATCGCACTTATATCCACGTAGCAATGACCAGTTGGTGTCGTCCGTGATAAGGTATGTTGAGAATGCGCAGTACAGTTAGACGAAGTTATCACGTATTTTTGTGTTTACATAACATGCGGACTTACCAGTGGGCGTTTAGGTTAAGTGCTGTAAGGGAAACAGAGAGGGGGGATTCCTCCTTGATAAATTGGACACATAATCTATCAGCAGTTTATGCTTTCTAGTTACACCAGCTTGAGATATAATTTAAGATTACATCACTCCTAAGTGTGTCGCACTGAATGATGGCCCATATTTGTCACAGTACGAACTGTGTATTGTTATACCTTGGTAAAAGTATCTTATAAGGATCGATATCAATTTTTTTTATTATATGCAAACTTCTATACCAACTTAGCGGTTCTTACCGCTAAACGTTCACAGAGCGTAAAGCAGAGAAGAAACATGTTTGTATGATGTATATGATGGACATCTAAAAGGATGTTACAGAGCGAAACGCAGAAAAAAAAAGGATGTTACAGAGCGAAACGCAGTGGATTTACCTAATTTCCCTTTTGAATATGATTAAATCGCAGAAACGCAGAAAAAAAAGGATGTTACAGAGCGAAACGCAGTGGATTTACCTAATTTCCCTTTTGAATATGATTAAATCGCATTCCTCTATTTTTCTATATATATATATTTTTTTTTTTTTTTTATTTTGTATTTTTTTTATTGTCTTCTTATTCAGATATCAGAGGCGAAGTAGTGCAAGTTATAGCTCAATACAGAAGGCAGAATGGAAAAATACTATAAGTGGAAGGTATGCTTGAGCATTACTGCCACATAACGAGAGAGAGAGAGAGAGAGAGAGAGAGAGAGAGAGAGAGAGAGAGAGATCTGTTATTTAATCTCCAAAACAGATTCGCTGTAAGGGTTTGATACTTTCAATAATAAATTTTCTTTCATAGTCCCGTCCCGGTCGGCCACTAGGGTCAGAGAAGTTTACATGTTATAAAAACAGCTTCATTTAAAAATTATACATCAAAATAAAATAAAAACGGAAATAAAAATATAAAATTCTAATAAAAAAAAATAATAATATGAAAAAGGATAGAAAGTCATCTGCTATTTTGATTTTACTTTGTACAGTTTTTATTTCTATTTTTATTTTATCTATTTTAGTTTTTTACGTATTTTATTTGATTTGCACTCAAGGTGCCAAGAGTGTTTTTGATTGCACTATTATTTTATATTCTTTTATTCCGTATCAATTAGCACAATCTATAAAATACATATGGACATCCCTCTCGGCTAATAGCTGCTTAGCGCTGGTCGGTGCTTGGAGTACTTATACAATTCATACATTTTACATACAATCGTTATTATAGCATAATAAGGTAGTAAATGAACGCTAAAAATAGCAGCCTAGAGTTGTTTGAAATTCCTCACCCATGGTTTCTTACACTGAGGCAGGTGCACTGCTGTTTCAATATGCTGATGCCTGCAAATGCCTTTACCTGTCTGAATAATCAATAGCAAAAATTACAGTATAATCTCTTTTTTTTTTTTTTTTTTTGAACATTTAAGAAAATTTCCTTAATGTATAATACTAGGTACTTCAAGACTCTATAATGAAATCACGTACCTTTCGTCCTTTTTCATTCAGCCCGCATTCCCATTAAGCGAGTTTTTTTATTTTATTTTTCTCTTTTTCTCTCATCTTTAGGAAGCAATGACCTTACAGTAACTTTGGCCAGCATCAACCTCAAGAGCTAATAAGAAATTTTTGTTTTCCTTCAGTTTCTCGCTCCCTATCCCCCCCCCCCCCCCAAACAAACACACGCACACATATCCTCAAATTCTACTTTGTTTCCTGTTTGGTGGACAGGAAACAAAGAAATAAAAATATCAGACAGCATTTTTTCCCTACCATAAAACCATCTTTCGCTGTTAACTTATGGGGACATTCAACTTGCTTCTGCCAGTGCTTTTTATTCAAATAAAAAAAAAATAATAAAATAAATAAATAAAACGTAATAGAACTGTCCTCGTCATGCTTCAACTGTCCTTCCAGTCTCATAATATCATCTCCCCCTTCATTTAAATACCTGTGAAAGACAGTGGTGTGTGTGTGTGTGTGTGTGTGTGTGTGTGTGTGTGTGTGTGTGTGTGTGTGCGCGCGCGCTTCTAGTTAACTTTCGAAAAACTGATTGCAATTTCTGTATTCTACACTTCTCCAATATCCACTGCCTCTTAAGAATGACAACAGCACGAGAGCAATAGATGATTGGTTTCTAGGGGTATTCAATAATAGCACAAATAAATAAAGGAGTATTACAGAGTATGATGAACACATCACCACAAATTTCTGACATGATTTTAAAGCCAATTTTCTATTCACTTTATATTACGTAATCAAATTTCATGTTTACAAGTGAAGAGCCTTCAGACAGTTAATTCTTCCCGCATAGGTCGTAGATATGTCCCTATTTCGTAAATATCTTTTTATTTTTAATCTATTTTCAGAGTTGTATTAACTTCTGCATGCGCCATTCATCACTAATAACTCCCTACAGTGACAACAATTAAGTTTTCAACACGTCATTTCCTCTTCCTATCATTGTTGTTTGATGTCGTAGCCACAAAGCCAGTATGACAGTAGCAGGTCAGAGACTGCCTTAATTAGGGGCGTCTAAACGACCCACAGGGAAGCTGACTGTTATATAGCAATCGTGACGTCATCGCTAGTATTCAAAACATCCGAAGGATTATAATGAGACTCCTTGAGGTTCAGATGAATGAACAATGCCGCTGCGTGAAATGCCTGCTCCAGAAACAGAAAGCGCTTTCCCAGCAGCAAGAATAAGAGTACAATACAATTATCAAATCCTTCCTGCGTTTTTATAAAATCCTACTTTACACTGTCTACTGTATTCTCATTGTCAATGTGTTGTTGGAGGAAGGTTAACGAGTTACTAGTTCATTAATGGTGCGAATTTTTTAAATTTAATATTGCCGTGTCGAGAACATTCTGCTAGTCTTGAGATTTTTCCTGTGTTTTCATTCTTCACAGAGCGAATTTGTTCATCCGCAAATCACCGACAAATTATCTTACAAAGGCAACTGGTAAGTTTCTGGAAGAGTTTAAATCGAGGTCCAGAGCTCTCAGTGCGCATTTTCAGAACAATGGCTTTTTTTAACACCCATTAAAAAATTACATAAAATTGTCCAGAAGTTTACATCTTATTAGATTTTATTTACATTTCTAGAACTTTCTACCTACGGAGGAAGCCAAACCTTACCAAACACACTGTAATCCCAAAAAAAAAAAAAAAAAAAAAAAAAAAAGGATCCAGACACAGATAGGGATAATTTTTGTTCCAAACTGACGTCATTGCCACGCATTTCAATAGTTCCATTTGCAGATTCCCCTTTGGCCGCTATGACAAACGCCATTATCTTGGGTAGGCTTTCCACCAACGAACGAGTGACTTCAGCGGTATACTCTTCTGTTCCTGGTACAGAGCAGTGACCAGTTGAGCTCCGATGTGGGACGCGTTGTTTTAGCCTTCATCCAACATTTCAGTTCATCCCATAGATGTTCTGGTGTTCAAATCGGACTCTGCGCCAGCAGTTCCAATTTTATGTATGTCCATGAACCAGTCTCAAACAGCGCCGGCGGTACAGCATGGGGAATTATTCTGTTGAAACAAACATTGGTCTGTTTATTTCAATAGGACACTAACCTAATGGTCCTTGAGGAGGCTGTCATAGACATTCTCTCAGGTATGTCAAGCTGGGATTACTATCTTGGAGTCTAAAACGCGGATGGAACTGATATTCAAGTGGCACTCAAGTCAAGTGGACCGAATTTCGGCGAAGTCCAGTCATCATGTGGCACTTTCGCAATGGTGAGACTGTTAGTAACCCTGGGTATAACCATCCAGGTGAGAACCAACGCAAGCAGGGATCGAGGTGTGGCGCCCACACCACACTGAAGAATGCCGCCTCCTCTGTGTTACCAGGAAGCAAAGCTCCGGCAAACCCCACTCAATCTCTTCCATCATGCAGTATGATTGATGTATTTTGAGGTTATGATGGACATAATGGCGAAATCCAATCTTTCTTACATTTCGAGGGTAGAGCACTAAAACGGTGTTTGCAGGCTAGCCGCTACGTAGTCCACCGGACTGAACCTATTGGTAACTCTCTACGAGGCTTTTGGATCAACAAGTATATAATCTCGCTGCCTCAACTGTGTCATGTATTGACTGGAAGGAGTCCGATAGTGTGCATGCGGAGGACAACGTGGAGGCAACGGAGCTGTCAAGTAGCTGGATATATTCTTGCCGTGTGTACACCATATCCAAAAATTTTATTACTTCATACAACATGTCCTCCACGCCTTTTCTTACTACTGAATACATCATGAATAGTCAAACTAATAGAACAAATTTATCTGGAAAAGATCTAAACCTCCCAAACACTCCTCGTTCATTTCACAAATATATGTCGTCTTAGTACCAATCTCAATGATGTCTATTTCCACTTACAGCCTGCTAAATCCCCACATACTTTTTCTGACAGAAACCCAATTATCGGCTGATTCCACCACTGCTCATCTCAGTTGTCCAAATTATTCACTGTATGATTACTCTCGCTCCAAAGGTGGTACTTGTGTATATGTCCGCTCTGATATTCCCGGTCAGAGACTTAGTATTTTGGAATTTCCTCTTTCCGACATTCTCTGGCTTAAAATCTATCTCTCTATCACATTCTGTCAAATTCGTCTGTTGCCTCTATTGTTCTCCCAACTCCACTAATCACTTGGAACTCTTTGACTTCCTCTCTTTGAAACTTGACTTTCTCCAATCGAACTTTCCTAACAGTGAGGTAATTTTCATGTTCACAACTCCAGCTGGTTTCCGTTTTCTAGTCACACGGACTGAGCTGGAGATGCTAATGCTTTTGTATGCTTTAACTAATGACCTCACACAGATTGTTCATTTACCTACTAGAATACCAGACAATGCTAACCACACAGCCAACACGCTTGATCTTTTTCTTAGAAACAACCTTTCTAAGTACACCGTTGAGGTGAGTGGTGCTCTAGGCACCTCAGATCACAACTTGGTGATGGTCTCTTCTTTCATCTTACAAGAATGCAAAATGGGATGATCTGCAAGATTTCTTTTCTTCTTATCATTTGTCAGATTACTATTTCAAATCTTCTGATGTCCACGTATGCTCAGATCACGTCAGTGCAATTATTCTGTAGGGATGAAATCTTTTATTCAACACTCCACCTTAAAATCTCGTCTTTTATCTAAACCTTGGTTTTCCAATAAATGTGATAAGACTGTTCAAGGTAAGCTTCATTTTCTGCTTCATTTTCTACCTACACCAAAAGCTCGCAACAGTTGTAAATCAATTATTAATCACTCCAAACTAGACTTCGAACAGGCTAAGGAGTACAAAACTTGTTTCTTGTCCAAATAGTAGTCGAGCATTCTGGTCTCTTGCCAAAGCTATTGGCCACTACTTTTGCCCATCTCTATTCCCACTTCTGTTAAAACCAGATGGTTCTATTGCCACTTGAACCAAAAATAAATCTAACCTATTAGCATCCTACTTTTCTCCTAATTCATCTATTGATGACCTTAGTAAACCCCTCCTACCATTTCCAGTACACTCCATTCAATGCATCTTCTGGTCTTCTGTCAAAAGGATGTCACAAGGATTTTTGAACAGTCTTGATGCCAAGAAACCTCTAGGTCCTAATGGTGTTTTTCCACTTGTTCTCAAAATCTGTGTTCCTGGAGGTATTTTCCCTTCTACTTGATATTTGCTCATATCCAGCCAGTTCCTAAAAAAGGTGACAAATCCCTTCCATCCAATTTCCCTTACTTCTACTGTTTCTAAATAATGGAGAAATCTATTAGCCGCCAACTCTTAAACTATCTAGAAACCTTCCATCTGATCAATGATCGCCAGTATGGATTCGTCAGTGTCGATCCACTGGATATATACTCGCTTATGTTACCTATGTGGACAAATTCAATGGAAAAGTTTGGTGAAACTCAAGCAGTTGTTCTTGATATTTCAAAGGCTTTTATCGTGTTTGGCATAAAGGTCTTCTAAATAAGTTTCTATCTTATAGTTTGCCAAATGTTTTTTGTAATTGAATATCCAATTTGCTGTCTGGCGCTCACTGCGGGTAATGGTAGATGGCGCTCTGTCTTCTAACTTCTCCACTAATCCAGGTGTTCCCCAATGTTCACTTCTTTCTACCACTATTTTCCTCTTGTATATTAATTACCTTCTTCCATTGACCGGAAATCCTATCCATAGTTTGCTGATGATGGCACACTGCATTCCGCCTTTTAGTTTGAGAAACCTTGCCCTGTTCAAACAGCTTCAAAATCTGGAATATCGACTATCAGTTTCTTAAATACTGTTCTCAGTGGGGCAAAGACAACTTAGTTGATTTCAATCTTTCTGAAACTCAGTTCTGCTTTATATCTCGCAAAAAAGGATTCTTCTGCTCCTATGCTTATCTTTGGTGACACCCAGTTTTCTGGACAAGATCTTATATCTCTATTAGGTATTAACATGACTTCTAATCTCTCTTGGTATAAACATATCACCGATATTTCTTCCTCTGTATCTAAAAAACTGGATTTTCGCTTTCGCTCTCGGCGTTACTCTCTTCCAAACAGCTGTTCACTCTGTACAAATCGCAAATCCGTCCTACCGTGAAATATTGTTCCCACATCTGGGGAGATGCCCACCAAAACCTCTCTTAGGCTTCTAGATTCCATTCAAAAGAGTGCAGTTAGCTTAATTAATGATCCATCTCTAACAAAGTCTCTCTACTCGCTCCGCCTCATAGACATTCAGTTTTTGCTGTAAGCCTTTTCTATAGATATTTCCATGGGCACTGTTCTTCTGAGTTGGCTTCTATAGTTCCTGCTCTTTCTTTTTAACCAATCTGAACACGTGCCGCAGCCAGTAAGCATCATTTTACTGTCCATATTCAATCTCATAGAACCAACTTTTCTTTTTCCTATTTTATTCGTTCAACTTCTATTTTCTGGGGAAACCTCCCATTATACGTATTTCATGAAAATTGCAAACTACAGAGGTTCAAGTCCGTTCAATGTTAAAAAGTATCTTCTTTCATCTTCTCAACCTTCAAATACCTCTCAACCTTCAAATAGGTTCTAATACTGCTCGTGCTTGGAGTTTTCATCAAAGAAAAAAAACCCAAAGAACTGCCACATCGTTGGAAGCATAGAATTGTCCAAAATGTTAAGACACGCGCTAATGTTAATCGTTACCCCCCAGAATTATCAAAAGATCCTAAGCTATACCATGAGAAAAATCGCCACATAACTCAACCTCCTCCGGATTTCAAGGTTGACACAACGCACTCGAGTAGTAGACGTTGTCCACGCATCATCCACACCGACACTTGCCCATCTCTTTGGAATAGGGCGTAGCGATAATTTTTAATCCGTAGAACCGATTGCCACTGTTCTGTGGACGAGTTATGGAGTTCGTTGTATCCTGCAAGGAGAGGCCACTGATTGCGGTTGGTGATATGACTTAGGTGCTGCAACTCTCCAATGAAAACCGAGACGCTGGGGTTCCGTACATAGTGTATTAATACAGACCTCTGTTGCTTCAACATTCTGTATTAATACACTATGTAATTAAACTAAAAGCGTCAACCTCTGTTAACGCTTTTAGCTTGTGGTTAGTGTTTTGCAGGGATGTCTGACGAGACTATCATGCTATTCTCCTGAGTGCTTCCTGAATATCCACTTCACCAGTGGATATTCAGGAAGCATTGAGTACCCTCTTGACACCGAGAACCCACAAACGTGCTAACGACACGTTTCCATTTCATGATAAAATCCGACTGATTGCCACTGCTCTGTGGACCAATTACGGATGTTGGACGGTTCAGCAATTGTACCAATCGACAAGCCAGCAATCAAATAGCTGATAATAATGTCCCTCTCGAAATCAGCCGAGAACCCACAAACGTACTACCGTGACGTTTCCATTTCATGGTAAAATCTGACCGATTGACAATGCTCTGTGAGCCAATTATGGACTTTGGACGGTGCAGGTTGTGAGCAACTGTACGAATCGACAAGCCAGCAATACAAAAAAAAACAAAAAAAAACTATTATATTTAGGCCACCCGAATAATTAAATTCATCTGCCATGCTGTGTCTTATGTCTGTTACTCTCTGTTAATTTCGTGTGTTCTATGGTTGATTTGTCTGTTTTCTGAACGAAAAACCCCAGTTTATGGGGGAGAAACATTGCTATCTGCTATCTACGCCTGAGACCGACTAACTCAGCCACGGAGTGAAAAAAGCCAGCAATACAATAGTTGACAATAACATCTCTCTCGAATTCAGTCAGCTCGTGTCTACGTGCCATGGCGGGAACAACTAACTTGCGTGGGTTATACGCCTTCCTTCTGTACCTGTCTGAATCATTTATTTATCCGGGAAGGGGTACAGTGGCCTATGAAAAATGGAGGTGTCCGAACTTTGAGTGCATTGTACACAAACACCAGAAACGAGAGAGCAGTTAACCTGAGTCGATTGCTCAGATCGGCACTGGCAGCAACCGCAAACCCAGAAAAATGCAATGGGATTTAATGGTCTTGTTATGTTCAACTAAGGACGTTTATACTTAGAGAACACTCACGATCTTCTGAATATATTGCCATGAGCAGGATATTCTTTCAGAAGGTAAAATTTTATTCTTTATAGACTAGGTTTTTAATGAAATCCAGATAGCTAAATAAAGCTGCCTGAATCAGATGTTCCAGTAGATCTAGACTAGCTACACTGTTCATTATCGAGCAATCTCTTCATATGTTTGATAGAAATGTCTTATTATTTATAGTAGTTGTTCTCAATCTGTGATACTCGTGCCACTGATGACATGAGTAGGAGAAAGGATTCTAATCTGAACCAGCTCCTATATAGAACCGTT
Organism: Mastigoproctus giganteus; assembly: GCF_048544385.1. Lineage (NCBI taxonomy): Eukaryota > Metazoa > Arthropoda > Arachnida > Uropygi > Thelyphonidae > Mastigoproctus > Mastigoproctus giganteus. The sequence goes on from NC_143578.1 coordinate 68,071,133, forward strand.
CTTACATAGGATGATTTTTTTATTCATCTGAAGAACATAAAAAAATTGTTTAGAAACAGAAATTAACACTTAAAATATATTTATCAGCATTGGGAAATTCATTTCACAACATGTTTAACAAGTCCTCTACACGTTTATCAATAATGTGCTAAAATCGAACCGTGAAGTTGAGAAGAACATGCTCCGACGTTTCTTCTGACATAGCAAAAAATCAATTTCATTTCAATCGTTTTCTTCAGCACAGGAATAGTTCGTGGATCTTATGAAACACCCTATCTTTGAGGTACCTCAGAGATAAAAATCGCTAGTTTAAATCACGTGACATCGGAAGCTATACCAATCATTTGCCACAAACCTCATTTTTGACAAAATTATGTTTTCTAACCGCTACTCTCAGGGTAGCGGTTAGAAACCATCCTGTTGTCAAAAATTTCATCCAGGAACTCCAGCAAAACCCTTGCAGTATGGAGCCTCGCACCTTCCTGTTGAAACTAGTTGCCATCCACATCAATGCCACAGCATACAAAAATGACACAAAATTGTCAATGGCACTAATGACAGTGAGGTAGATGCCACTTGCAATGTTTTTTTTTATCAACGAACACTGGCCCAAAAATATGAAATGCAGAGAATGCACACCATACAGTGATTCTCTCTGTGCACGAATGAATTGTCAACAATAACATCATCATCAGCCATTTTCAATCCACTGCAGGATGAAGGCCTCTCCAGCAACTTTCCAGTTCCTTCTGTTTTGTGCAATGGCCATCCATTTACTACCCACAAACTCATGAATTTCATTTGTCCATTCCGTCGTTGTCTTCCAGGTTTTCTTCTAGCTTCTTTTGGGTACCATTCTGTTATTTTCTTAGTCCATCTGTCATCATGTTTTCGAGCTATGTGTCCTGCCAAAGACCATTTTAGTTCTTTAGTTTTTGATAAGAATGTCTTTTATTTGACTTTTCTGCCTAATCCACGTGTTTCTCTTCTTATCTAACAGTCTGATTCCAAATATAATTCGTCCCATTCTTCGCTGTGTAGCTCTCAGCTTCTCTTCCATTCTTTTGTTGAGTGCTCAAGTTTCACTTTCGTAAGTAATGGTGGGGAGTATACATTGGTTCATTATTTTAGGTTTTAGACAAATTGGGATATTGCTCCTCAGTATGTGACTATATTTCCTGGAGTATCTATGCCTTGTCTTTCCAGTGCCCGAAACATTGCCTTATGCTGTATGGAGTCAAATGTCTATTCATAATCCACAAATTCCATTCCAGGAATAATGGTGTTTTATATTCATTTGCTTTCTCCATTAGCTGTGATATTACGTGAAGGTGATCCACAGTTGAGAATCCTGTCCTAAAGCCAGCTTGCTCTTTCGGTTGATTCTCATCAAGGATTCTTTCTACAATTGTTTCATCAAATATTCGTTCAACAATAACATGTGGATTCATAAATACAAACTTTGTTTATATCAGAAGTATTATATTATGTTTAATTATATAAAATGTCAGTATTATAATGGCATTATTATGTCAGCTATAAATGTCTGTCTGTTTATGGGCTTTACGGCGCAAGAGCAACACGGCCGTAATGTGCCTGTTATAAATGTCAGTTATTTATAATTTCATTTACACTTCAATATTACATCCTAGTTCTCCTTAGGAAACTCCTTCAGTCCAGGACCCTATGGATCAGAAATCAGAACCATAATCACCGCATTCTCTGCTCCACAGGGCTCCCCCAAGGGGGTGTTCTCTCTCTGCCGTCCTCTTCGCTGCATCTTTAGAACCTTTCCTAGCAAACCGTACTAATTTTACCACTTACGCAAATGATATTAAGTTCTTCATCATCACAAAATGCCCCCAGTTTCTGCAGTCTATCACAGTGAGCTTCAACCGACAGCTACATGAACTGGAAAATTACCTTTATGCGATTGGGCTCTCCATTAACAAAGAGAAAACTTCACAACTCTCTATCACCAAGAAGAAAAATACCAACGATGTGAACATCATTATAGTGAACTCTCAAGTTAAAAAAGTCATTCAACATAACGATCTGGGTGTCACCTGGGACAAAGACCTCACCTTCTTGCCTCACTTTAATGCCACTCGAATGAAAACATATTCGGCTTTGTGGACAGTAAAACAGGAGATCTCCAACTTCTATAATCTGGACCTTATCATCAAATACATTCTTCGATGTATAATCCCAATTCCTTTATATGCCTCGACTATATGGTCCTCAGCACCCCCATCATACCAAGCCAGGTTCCTTTCCCTGGAATACCGGATTTTGAAATGGCTAAATAGGGTTGCCGGGCTAACACCTACAATCTCAAAATCTGTTCTGATCACCAATCTTAATACGCTTCCTTGGCGGTATCACATCATCTCTAGGAACCTTCTTACCCTCTCTCAGCTTCTATCCGGAAAACTGAGCTCACCTGATATATGGGATATCATCGCCAGACCGTCAGACAGGAGAAGATGCCAGTCCAACACATCGCCATACAGATCGAAGCTGCGTAGCAGTCCTCCCTGGACAACATGTTTCCACATAACTCCTTCCAAATATTGAATAGATTAGCCATATGAGAAGCTCTGCAAGGACAGAACCTACAGATCTTCCATTCTTGCAGACATGCTGCCCTCGTCACGCTGTAGGTGGACTCTCTGAGATGCCGCGCTATCCACGCTCTGATGTATCTGTACTTTTATTTGTTGTATCGGCCGACCGGGCTAGCCGGGTAGGCAAAGTGCCTGCCTGGCAACCCAAAGGTCGCGGGTTCGATTCCCGCCTCGGGCTTGGATCAAAGTACTGCAAAAACCTTGGGAGGTGCATTATGGCCACAGAAGTCTATGCGCCAACAACTACCAAAAAAAAAATTTGTTGTATCTTTATGTTTATGTATCTTCACCAGAGGCTGTTTAAGGCCGTATATTGTATCTGGGCTCTGTACACAATGCATTTGTCTGTCATTTATGTTTAACCTCTGTATGTAACTCGTGTCCTCTAGCTGCATAGCTGTAAAGAGACATTTCTTCGGAAATAAATTGATATTAATAATTATAATTATAAAAATTATACGAGTGCAGTGAATTCCGTGGTATTGGTAGCTGGCTGAGCTGAATTTTGTAAAGATACGCAGACAAGTCACTTGATAAATCTGCCTTACTGTGCTGTACTGCAGTAGAGTATATCCTCAAGCTATTGTGAAAGTGTATTCGAACTCTTTCTTGGGCTTCGCAGCAAGATTTCTTGAGTTTCATCAACCCGCTCTAGGCGTTCTTAATGACAGTTGTCCTGCATAATCTTTCTTTTCATCTAAAACATTTTGAACCCATAAATTCAGGGTGCTATTATGCTTTCGTGGTTCGCTATTCAGAATTGCTCTGCACCAACCTGATGCTACGTTGTCAGCAAAGCAGTTAAGGTTTTCTAAACGGAAGTTTGGAAATATATATATATATATATATATTTTGTATAAATAATGTAAGGGCCAAACTACTGAGTGAAAACAGAGCAATTAACAGTACTGAGAACCGTAGAATATATGTCAAAAAAAGACTAGGCCAGAAGGGGTAAACATCAAGTTCAATATACTATCCATGTTGATATTTAGGGAGATTCCACTGAACAGTGAGTTTTAGAATATTGTGATCCTCCTAGTACACAATTTTCGTCTGAAATTCGATGGTTCACAAATGAGCAATCCGTAAAATGGTCTTGAGCATTTCATAGTATCTATAAAACTCAGTTGTGATGACAAAATATTATTGATCATTCACTGTTCAATGCCCACAAAAAGATTAACAGAAATCACCCTAGGTTGTGATAATGGTATCTTTATTCTTTCCTTGCAGCCATTATGTGATGTGTCATTTTTCAAGGCGTTATTCTGTTTTTATTATCAAGCTTCGGACAAATCCATCCAAAAATATAACTTCATTCCAAGTCTCAGCTCTATTACGCTAAGCATAAGGAAAACCTGCTACTGGAGGAAATGCAACCAGTAGAGTTGTTAAGAACTGGACTTTGCCACTCGATAGAAACATCTTTAAGCATTGTGGTTTTCTAAAGATACAAAACAATAGGCATACCTTCGAGCCACAGTTGTCACAAGGTTGCTCAGCTAATACAAGTTTTAGTAGTGAAATTACAAGTTTATCTTAGTGAAAAAATAATTATGCCTAATTTTGTTCCGCCAACTTTATTACTGAATCATGCAGCCAGCACAGATTCAGAAAGGATAGCTCTAACAAAGGTTAAGCGTTCCTCAAAAAAAAAATAATAATAAATAAAACAAATAAATAAAATTTACTCTGAGACTTCAAATAAGAAAATCAGATACCTGAATGATGAAAGTGACGTCAGCAGACGTAGAATTTGTGAAGAAAACGAAATAGACAACATTGAATCATCATTAACCTTTATACAGATTTGATTTATCTTCAACAAAAGTCCAAAGATAAGTCTAAACAAAGAGTCCAATTTAGGGATCCACTTCGTAAATTTTACCAATATTCATAAGTCAATTGCTTTCCTCATTAGTGTATATATACTTTATTTGTTGAAACATATATACTCGTATGTTTCGTTTCAACTTTTTAATCGCTGATATTTCTTTCAACATTTTATTATATAGGGCCATTTATCCTCGTGCATGTGTACCAATGTACGCTGTTGAGAAGCGGTGCAAAAAAAAATTAATAACATTTACCCTCTTACAAAAAAAAAAGTGGTACAAGCTACTGTATCTTTTTGAAAATTGTTACTCAAGTTTAAAAAAAAAATGACGGAATCTTTAGTGTAAAGTTCGATACGACATTCGGTTCATAGGAAATAGGCTAATTTATTGTTTAGAGGCGTGTCAAATGTTTTTTTTTTTTTTTTTTTTTTTATCCGTTGCCTTGCCTACCTGTGGCTTTACCAGTTTCTTTAGTAAGGCCTCAGATGAATGTCAGAGACCGGTCAAAAATCGTTTTTTTTCCCCCCTTTCTTTCATGAGTATATCATGTGTGTGTTGCTAAACAACCATAAGAATATTACTCTTACAGTATATACGTAGTTTTTGGTGGGCGAGATGGACAGGTAGCCTTGATCACCTACTAAGAATGGCGTGGTTACAAGGGAACAGAAGTGTCGTCATCAGAAAGGGTGGTAAACAGCATTGATGCTGGGTGGAGTTCTGAGAGAGATATACAGCACGTTTCTTCTTGACCCAACATCACTATTTCGATGCAAGGTGATTTTTTCATGTCGATGGAATTTCGATACAAGGATCGAGAAACGCAAGGAAGCATACTTTAAGAACATGAAAAAAAAATAGTAGGAAACCGTAATACTAAGAAAGTGGAGGGGAGGGCGGAATAAAATGGGAAGCTATGTTATCATTCGGAATGGCAGAGGCGTGAGGCAATTAATGACATATGCTTGCGCTGGAAAATATAGAGTCACGCACCAGTTCTTTGTTCACATTAAGTCACATGAACAGACACACCTGTTCCTCAGACCGAGAATGCCTGAACTTTCCCATGCATCCAGGACCGTGCAATGGTATTTCCTAATAGACTTTTAAATAAATATACTGTAACAAATGTATGCAAAGATCAGATATTTTGCATTCTACTTATCATCCTTCCAAGTCCTGTGCATCATTAAAAGTAATAATAAAATAACTGTGAAATATGAAATCTCTATGGTTGATGAGGTATTTATTTTGCACAATAATTTGGCAAGCATGATTTATGAGATGAGTTTTACAAAGATCAACTTAGGGGGTAATGCAATCACTGTGAACCTCCATATCTATACGGTTATATATAAAACGCTTAGGTCATCATCATCATCAGCCATTTTCAATCCACTGCAGGATGAAGGCCTCTCCAGCAACTTTCCAGTTCCTTCTATTTTGAGCACTGGCCATCCATTTACTACCCAAAAACTCATGAATTTCATCTATCAGGTATGCTGCCCAAATTTTCCAACTGCTAATTATTGCCAGCACCCGTTCAAGCGGTTCACCTCGCATGACCACCATACCGGACATACTTTATTAATTTTTGTACTAACGTTTTTCGACTGAAGAAAGGCAACCTATGCCTGAAAGCTATATTTTTTCTATTTGTTAGCGCATGGGCTTCTGTAGCCATATTGCACCTCCCAAGGTTTTGCATTTTCTACTCTGATCCAAGCCCGAGGCGGGATTCGAACCCGCAACATTTGGGTTGTCAGGCAGGCACTTTACCCGCCCGGCTAGCCTGATCGGCTGAAAGATATCGATGTATGTTTATTTTAACTGTTTATTTTATCTGTCTTCAATTTTAATAAACCGTTCTAAGTTTTAAGAAGTGTAAAAATGGCTGAACAGTGTGTAATAACTTTGAGAAAATGTAGAAGAAATGCTAATGAAACATTAGAGGAGAGATCTAATAGACTAAGGACAGAAAACATTGAAGAAAGAGAAGCAAGATTGGAAATGAGAAGACGCCGTAGAAATAATCAAATAGAAGTACCGGATGCGAATAATCAAACAGAAGTACCGGATGCGAATAATCAAACAGAAGTACCGGATGCGAATAATCAAATAGAAGTACCGGATGCGAATAATCAACAAGCTGTAATTAATGTGGAAGAGCATGACATAGGAAATATGTGTTACAACTGTGAGTATTGCAAAACAAGATATTGGAGGACATGAGTTAAACACATCGAATAAATTCACCAAATGCTGTCATGATGGAAAGGTTTCACTCGACCCACTGTCTCAGACACCTACACGAGAGCTGCTTCCGGGGATACGCGTGAAGCAAATAACTACAGAGAACTTATACGAGAGTACAACTCAGCAATGGCGTTCGCATCAATGGGCGCAGAGATTAAATCACCGTCTGGACAGGGTCCATACTGTTTTAGAATTCACGGCCAGATTTACCATTTGGTCTCACCGCTATATCTAATAGAGGCAAATAAGCCAGGATATGGACAACTTTATATTTTCGATTCTGCTGAAGCAACAACAACAAAACGGCTTGAAAGACAATCAAACATAGGGGTAGCCGAAGTAATGGAACAATTGGACGAGATGCTGCGACAAGTTAACCCATTTGCTGAGTCATATAAACACATGCATTAAATAACCCAGGCTAATCCAACAATGAATGTGCGCATGGCACTTATAGAAGATTTGGACTTAGATAAAAGACGATATAATGCACCTACATCCAAAATGGAGGTTGTATTTTGCAAAATTGTAGAATTATATCACCGCTAAACAAGAATGGTGAAGACACTGGATGATCTAGATTAAATTATTTAAGCCATAATCAGAAAAATGGCGTTAGTTACGCCGGGTACAACTAGTATAGTATAAAGGAAGAAACAATAGGAGTAATCTGAGGCTGTCTCTCTGATTTTTTTTTTTTTTTTTCTAGTTTCACCTCTAGAATTAAGTACACAATATACTTTAAGCCAGTGGTTTTCAACCTTTTTTTTAATAACGGCACCCCTAAGTAATTTGTTTTATTTTGCGGCACCCCTACTCAATTTTCTGCTTGTTTGATCCGATTCTCGATTCTCTCTCTCTCTCTCTCTCTCTCTCTCTCTATATATATATATATATATATATATATATATAATATTAAAAATATATGTTATATGATATTTATTACAATAATATAATTATTGTAATAAATTTCATACTACAAATTATTTCATAATTTCATTACATTTCATAATACAAATTATATATATATACAGTATCTAATTTTATTCTTTATATAGAAGTACTAAGTAAACGTCAATTATAGATCACCACAAAATTAAAAAGATACTGTACACCATTTTATAATGAAATAAACTTTTTTTGAAAGCGAAATACGCAAGGCATAATCCTTATGGGTTTTGGTAATTAACTATATAATATCGGTGTAGATACACCATAGTTAACCCATAAATTTGAACTACGTAAGTAGTGTAAAAGGCATCGTTTTAATTGTATCTCATATTGTGGGTGCCTTCACAACGAGATAGCTGGTATTGCACTACTTCAAATAAATAACGCTTCTCTAGTAGAGAAGACTACTGTTATTTATTTTCAGAGGATACCAGCACCCAGACGATCGTTTCGAAGCTATTGGGCTTCTTCATCATCAGTGGGCGGGCAGGTACCCTGGTAATGCAACAAGCCAAGTAATAATGTACAACAAGGTAATGATGTATTTGAAAACGAAATGCACAAGGCATAATCCTTATGGGTTTTGGTAATTAACTATATAATATCGGCGTAGATACACCATAGTTAACCCATAAATTTGAACTACGTAACTGTGATAGCTTGTTGCATTACCAGGGTACCTGCCCGCCCACTGATGATGAAGAAGCCCAGTAGCTTCGAAACGATCGTCTGGGTGGTGGTATCCTCGGAAAATAAATAACAGTAGTCTTCTCTACTAGAGAAGCGTTATTTATTTGAAGTAGTGCAATACCAGCTATCTCGTTGTGAAGGCATCCACAATATGAGATACAATTAAAACGATGCCTTTTACACTACTTACGTAGTCCAAATTTATGGGTTAACTATGGTGTATCTACACCGATATTATATATAATGAAATAAAAATCTAAATTAAAAAATAATAATAAGTTTAAGTAACTGAAACCCAAATTACGTGGCACCCCTGGAATGTTGTTGCGGCACCCCGATTGAAAACCACTGCTTTAAGCCACCAAATCAAGGCACCCATTCCCACGAAGCTAATCTTCAGCTTGGCATGTGAGTAAATATTGGCCTCACATCTTTACAAACGTCAGGCAGTTAACATTTATTAATCATCCAACTAGTTCCAATACCTTTGTAGTTCCTTGACTATTTTCAGTTACTACAAAATTGGAGCACATCCTCTAGCAGACAGCACTGACAAATTCATTAGTATCCACTTCCCTTTTATCTTTTTCCAACCCTTGAAACCCTTGAAAGATAACCCTTGAAAGAAAACACAATGGGATTTACTAATATTCCAAAGTTTCAACTGGCTATCAGTAGATGCTGAAACTACTTCATTAGGACTTAAAAATTTTACATATGATACAGCTTTTTTGTGTCCCTTAAATACTCCTAATGGCTGTTTAGGATTCCGTAATTCATAATAAAGAACACATCAGCTCAACTAAAAGTGATATGGTATCTACTTTCTGGATTAAATTTTACATAATTAGCCTTAGCCTCTAAACTAATTATGGAATTAGTCACTGAATGTAAACCACAGTTTTACTTGGGCATCATCTGAACCAGATGCTATTAACTTTGTATCTATTCGATTGAAATCCACACTCCAATATCTCTTTTCATGTTCCTGATAAACCTTGATTTTTTGGCGTGTGAAAGCATCCCAGACAGTAACAGCAACTTCATAGTCACTACTGGCTAGCATACCTTTAAAATAGGAACTCCAGCTGATACAGCTGATTTTGGAATTGCACAACATTTCATTTACAGGATAATGAATATCAACAGTATCTCTTATCACGGTTACATATTCAAAAACCTTTATTTAATAATATTATTATTATTCTTTTGCCACTCCTGCAATGGTATCTTGAAGCTCCGGTGCATGAATCGTAATATAATTCCGCTGGCTGCAGCGGGCCTGCATTGCAGGCGGGCGCCACTACAAGGTGGGCGCCGTTTCGAAGTGTTAGTATGAAGTTTAGTATGTTTGGGGGCGCTCACCTTGCAATGCAGGGGCGCCCATTTCAGCTTTGCAGGCGGGCGACGTCCAGCCTAGCGCCCGCCCTAATCATAGCTTTTGTATAACTTTTGTTATAGTATTACAATTTAAAGGTTTAAGACGCCTGCCTTCTCCTCTCCTACCTCGAATCCCATGTTTAGCACTCATGGTAACATCCTTTTCTCAGTCTAGCATACATCTGAGACTCCTCTTGCCATATGATCACAGATCAGTAAATATAGGACTATAACAAGCATCATTAAATGCATGTAACTCAACTTCACTGACACTATTAAACATCCGGTTTATAAAAGCACTGTACCTGGAGCTGACACTCGTGGTAACAGTTACGCGATTACCGACAGTCCACGGGTGGGAAGTGACCTATGCACCTGTACTAAATTAAAAGCCCCCCCCCTCCAATCTAAACGCCCTTGAAATATATTAACTATACAAACAGTGCAGAAAACAAAAATCTCACAAATACTGGTTCACGATTACTACAGCATAATTCACCAGAATACATTAAGCAAATATAAGTAGCAACCAGCCTCGAGACAAATGGATCTATCCAATAAATGGATTATGTTGACTATGAACAAACGGTAATCGTATAACCAATTTAATTATCACCAGAGGCATATGAACGAGTTGCTTTATTAGTAATTGCTTTTATTATACTTTTTTTCCAATGGTAGGTGTGGCTACTGTGCAGGGGTGCTGCACGTATTCTGTATTTATAACGCCTAAGGAATGATCGAGAAAAAGAGCATGCGGACTATATGTGCAGTGCAAAGGCCTTTCCTTCGACACTGTTCTAAATATATCATCACGTCAACCACCGGCCAAGGAGAAGCGTGTGCGTGTGTGTGTGTGTGTGTGTGTGTGTTTTTTTTGGGGGGGGGAGGTAGACTGCGTGTCGTCCTTCATTAATATAAACCACGGGTCACTGATTCTTATGGGTGAATAAATGAACCCTTCGACGAGGTGCTGCGAAACGACCAACGAATTCGTATTTTTATTTTTCATCGCCGCCTCCTACTGTCTGTAACACGGAACTGCTACCAGAAGGGAGTACGTGGCTTCAGGGAAGAACTATGTGACAGGAATTAATGGAACGCCCAGTCACACCCCTGACCCTTAATCTGCCGCTACAGCAAGCCGTTGCCGCCCATCACGCATTTCTGCTTATTGCAACACACGTGGCTGGGGGCTACCCCCTTGAAGTAAAAAGTGTTGTGTAATTTGCAGAACAGACGTATTATATCCAGGAATGCTAAAAGAGATAACTGAACTAATATATTTAGGTTTCTAACGTAGCCCAGTGGTCAGGAGCGAGAGTGCATAGCACGCGTTCCTTGAGTGGACTGGGGTTCAATCCCGTGACTGCTAAATACAATAAATATTTGTATTGACGATTTATTGTAAACTCTACTGACTTGGTTGTCGTGTTGGAGTATAACTAGAATATTTATAAAACCTAAAGCGCTGTTAGAATACTATTAAAAAATAAATAAATAAAGAACATAAACAATACAGTAGTGAGAAATATTCATCCTAAAGTAAATATTATGGTTTCTTAGGTGGCATGATATTAAAAACTGCACGCTTTTGTCTGACTGAAATATCAAACAACACTATTTAAAGATATATGGCTTGCGATTGAATTCGTGATTCTAATTGTTCGTTCTCTATCTCCCAACCATCCCCGCCACAATAACTAGCATTGTTACTGGGTCAACGATTTTTATCACTTCTCTACGTGCATGTCTGTGTGTGACCTTGTTATCAAATGTATTAACGTAGACCAATAGTGACGAGTTTTAAACCATATCTCCGCACATACATTCAGACAGGAAAACTAAATCAATTCAATTACAACAAAACGAAGAAGTTTGGCATGGATCCAAATAGTACTTCATATCATTTATTAAACGAGCGTTTGGAGACACTTCTTTTCCTGCTTTGATAATATTAAATATCAAGGCAGAACCTTCCTCTCGGTGTTAACTTCCTTTTATTTCAGCCGAAACACCTTTCACTCTTCGTTTATACATTTCGGTACGGTTTATTAAAACAACACTGATTTACATTGTCACCTCTTACGAAATACGAATATTCGTTCTGCTGTGAACACTGTATCGGCACCTTACATGATTGTTAACGCATGAAGCACTGAGTAGTAAGAAGAATGGATGAAGTGGGTACAGCATACGTTTAATAGTCTTTCGAGGGGATGAGCTTGAGTATTAATTTATAATACGAATAGTATTCGTCATATAGTGCAAGGAAGCCACAGGCTTCCTTGCACTATATGCCAAACTTCTTCGTTTTGTTGTAATTGAATTGATTTAGTTTCCCTGTCTGAATGTATGTGCGGAGATATGGTTTAAAACTCGTCAAGCCATCTCAATAGCACTGCCCGCACCCTGTTCTCCAGGGCCTGGAGCCATTCCAGCACCGACACAATTAGACGTAACGAGATCTCCCGTGTGAAGGCGGACCTAACCAGATGCGGTTATCCATCCCATGTACTAAACAGATGCTTGTTACAGGCACAAGAACTTACTTCCAACCCAAGACCTCCGAAGCAAGTCGGCATATCATCCGCCTACATTCCGTACTATCCAGGAGTGTCAGGACGTATCTCGAAGATCCTGAGAAGTTACAACATCAAATGTGTACAATTACCAGGTAGGAACCTTCGTTCACTTGTCTCCAGTGTGAAGACCCCTGTCACACCTGTCTTACGCAGCAATGTAGTGTACCGTATCACCTGTAGGGCCTGTAACAGTTGCTACGTAGGTGAGACATCGAGACGTCTCCAGGATCGCCTCACGGAACACGACAGAGCAATCCGGCTTGCCGAAACTGACCAGTCCGCGCTTGCAGAACATTTTTGGGCTACCAACCACGATCTTGACCCCAAGCGCGACTTTGAGATAGTGGACCACGCGCGACACTTTCGCCACCGCCTATGGCTAGAGTCACTAAACATAATGAACAACCCTAAGGCATTAAATCGCCAGAAAGGCATGCGTATACATCCAATCCTGGAGACAACCGTTTTATTGATGGATGATCACTGGCGCAAGGCAGCACACGTCCGTGCTACAACAATGACGAATGAGTAACGTGCCACACTTTGCTTGTAATGTATTCAAATTTGTCAGTTGATAAAGGGACACGAGTTCCGAAAGCTACTGAAATTGTACTTATATTTTATTTTATACTGGGTATACTGTAAATAAATATCTATTTGTTAAACTATGGACCCCAGTACTCCAGGCCCATTTGTCACCACAGGCTTTTGTTGTACTGGCGCAAAAAAAAAAAAAAAACCAACCCACCAGATAAGAAAATACTTCCCTCCTCTCACAGATAGGTATCCGGTTGACCTTTGAATTTATTCAAATTGTCAGCCTCAACTATCTGCGAGGGCAACTTGTTCCAGCTATCAACGACTCGCTGGCTAAAAGAAAACTTCCTACTATCTAATCTGAACCTCAAGCCCTGTAATTTGAATTTATGATCCCTAGTTCCGAAATTCCTTAGAACACTGAGAATTCCAGCTTCATTCATTTTACTAAATCCCTCTCAGAGCCTTATAAACCTCGATCAGGTCACCTCTGAGATGCCTGGTTGCCAAGCTCTGTAGCCCACACAATCAGTCTTTCCTCGTATGGTCTTTCTTTTGCCAATCTCACCATTCCAGTTTCCCGCCTTTTAGACCCTTTCAAGAAGCTCAGTGTCTTTTTTTCAGATGAGGTCTCCATATTTGAGCACAGTATTCCAAATGTTGTCTTACAATTGCCTTATACGGTGGGATTATGACTGCGCTATCTCTATAAATCGATAAATCATCGATATGATACCATGGGCTTTCCTGGCTGCCTGTTTACACTATCCATAAACTTCATATCTGCTCATATTGTAACTCTCAGATCTCTTTCTTCCTCCACTATTATTAATTCAACCCCACCAAGTGTATAATTTATTTGTGGATTACTATTCCCAAGTGCACCTTGCATTTAGCAGCATTAAAATATAGCTGCCACTTCTCTGACAACCTTTGACGTCTGTTCAAGTCATCCTGAAGGAGCGCTGCTTGGCACTGATCATTAACGACTCTGCCAATCTTAACATCATCTGCAAATTTTGACATCACGCCTTCCATCCCTTCGTCGATATCATTTATGAAAATGAAAAACAACAGTGGTCCAAGAACCGATCTTTGAGGAACCCCCACTCCTGATGTTACACAAATCCGAAGAATATCCATTAATCACAACCCTCTACATGCAGCCACCCAGCAATCCATCTTAGAATCGTACCAGTAATCCCAACTTGTTCAAGCTTATACAGCAACTTCTCGTGAGGGATTTGCTGAAAACATGGTTTGCTAAAATCCAAATAAACTATGTTGGAATTATTCCCTAAATCAAGCTCATGAGTTACTGTTTCAAAAGTAACTCGTGACCTTAACAAAGCCATGTTATGTGTCCTTCAGAATGCCACATCTATCAAAGAGCGTGTGCTACTGCACTCTCTTTCCTGACCACTCGGCTACATCAGGCTCTGTATCTTGTGAACTCCTCTGACCGTGTGGTCATCCTAGAGTATAAACAGAAAATTAATTTATTTAAACTGCCTATATATTTTATGAAATTTGCTGTCCTGATGTAATTTAACACAGTAATCCGAATATGACATGAAAATTCAGTTAACTCCCGAACATCAGAATACTGCAATGACCTACATTTCCTGAAATGAATTACAGCTGCTGGAAGAGGAGAGTTGGGGGAATGTATTTCTGCGCCTGAAGCAGTTATCCGAAAGTACGTCCTCTTTCTGACTAACTGCATTAAATCCTTTAGTGTTTGCACGTGTCGTCGTATCCCCCCCTTCTAACCAGGAGACTGAAACAAGTGCTCAGTTGTGAACTCGATACAAATTAACAATAAATAAAATGAAATATATTTTTTTCTTTTCCTTTTTCACAATGTTAGTCTCCTCGTAAACGTCGCTCCCTTGCTGACATGACATAAAACAAACCTGCCAGTTTCTAACACGCACCATGAACATTAATTAAGTATCTTGGAATACAGTAAACCATTACGATGAGTTGCGCTTAATTTTCGGGCACATTATTCTCGATACCGGCCATTTAAACAGTAATAAATAAACTTTTTTTTTTTTTTTTTATTCAATACAGTACATTAAAGCTACGTTTACATCCTAGATTTTTTTCAGGTGTTAAAAAATCAGTTTTAGAAAGGCTTTGATCTTTCAAATTGTAAGGTTACCATGACAAGTTGCCTTATGCCTCGCTACTAACAGTTCTCGAAAAAGAAAAGCACTTGTATAATGTCATTTATTATTGTGCTATTCATTCCCTCACCTACGGCCGTTTCAAATATGGTATGGGAGAAAGATCTCTGTTATCCTCATACTATCCCAATTAGATTTAGGAAAGCAACAAAGATGAAGGAAGGTGATAGTAAGAAATGCCATCGAAGGAAGAAAAGGGTAGTTACTCCTTCGACTCAAACAGGCAACGCTTCCCCAGTAGAGAAGACTGTTGTTACCTATTCTCGGAAACTCCGTGACCATCAGACCCTCCACAAAGGGCCGTTTTGAAATATGGTATGGGATAAAGTTCTCAGTTATCCTCATACTATCCCTATTAGACTTAGAAAGAGATAAAGATGTAGGAAGGTGATAGTAGGAGAGGTAGAGGAAGGAAATGCCGTAGAAGGAAGAAAGGGACAGTTGCTCCTTCAACTCACACTCAAAGCTCATATATTCCTCGAATAGGCAACGCTTCCCCAGTAGAGAAGATTGTTGTTACCTATTCGAGGAAACTCAGTGGCAATCAGACCCCCCCCCCAGACGGCACCGTTTCAGGGCTATTTGGCCCTTCTTCGGTGGGTAGGTACCCGAGGGCCGTTTTGAAATATGGTATGGGATAATAGTTCTCGGTTATCCTCATACTATCCCTATTAGACTAAGAAAAGCAATAAGGATGTAGGAAGGTGATAGTAGGAGAGGTAGAGGAAAGAAATGCCCTAGAAGGAAGAAAGGGACAGTTGCTCCTTCAACTCACACTCAAAGCTCATATATTCCTCGAATAGGAAACGCTTCCCCAGTTGAGAAGATTGTTGTTACCTATTCGAGGAAACTCAGTGGCCATCAGGCCCCCCAGACGGCACCGTTTCATGGCTATTTGGCCCTTCTTCGGTGGGTGGGTAGGTAGGTACCCGAGGGCCGTTTCAGTACTTAATAGCAATTAATCGGTGGAAAGCTAGGCACCCAACATTCAGCATTGGCAACCCAGTGATAATATAAGGTTACAAGACGGTAGAAGCGAAAAGGTGTCAATAGTAATACGGTATTTCGAAATGCGAGATAAACAAGTAAAAATTATTTTTAATTGTTTATAATTATTTTTATTAAATGAATAAAATTTTCTGAATCCGAAAATTATTTTTGCATTAGTAGTGTTATTAATTCAAACTCTTTTCGAGAAGTGTTACTTGTTAGTAGCGAGGCATAAAGCAACTTGCCATGGTAGCCTTACAATTTGAAAGATCAAAGCCTTTCTAAAACTTATTTTTTAACACCTGAAAAATGGGGATGTAAAACGCCAACGACGGTTGGTTTTATTTATTTATTTTAAGAGAATGGCAGTTTTATTTTAGGATCGCGAGCAACGTGTGCAGCAATCTTTTCGCGTTTTCTTTTGCTCTTCTCTGTTCTTCACTGTTTGAAATGCGCAATAGCGCTCATGATCTTTCTTTTCATTTTAAAAGAAAACAAACAATTTAATCTACAAAACATTAACAAGAGTTGTTCTAGAAAAGAATAATTTATATTTTTTTGCCGCAAACTGCAGTAAAATGTTTTAAATTGCCTTTTAGGGAAGTAGAAAAGAAAAAAAATGCAGCTAAGAAAGTCACAGCAGAGTAAGCAAAACTATTAAAATGTCGTCTACGCATGTGATACTGCAGATCTGAGAGGAAATAATATGACAAATAATCGTATTTGTCCCTGAAACGAAAAGAAGTTAACGCGTGATGGCAAACTTTGAACTAAAAATAAAAGGTGAAGGAATGATTAGTTTGGAGACGTGACCAAGGAATGTTTTAAGTGAACCGAATACAGAAACGATGGAGAGTAAGATTAATGTTGTTTTTGTACTCGTTGTTTGAAATATTTATATCCCCATTCCAACCTGAGAACGTCTAAAGCCTGTGTACGAGCATGTTTTATTTATAAAATAATATTTTTATCATTACTATTGGGCAATGATAATAAAAAGCAGCGCTGGCTTCTGACATGTCGTTGTGTGGTGTGTTGTCGAAGAAACAGACTGGTCTGGTACTGACCTCTTTAGAAATCAACGGCATAGTAACTCAGAATAGAAACATTGCACGGTAAACATGGACGTCGGCAGGTAAACATTACTCCTGTAATTATCTCAAGCTAAGGACACACACACACACACACACACACACACACACACACACACACACACACACACACACACACACACACACACACACACACACACACACACAAAGCTTAGAGGAGAGTGGGTTGACCAGTTTCTTTAAACAGTTACGATATATATATATATATATATATATATATATATATTACGTAATGTGTGTGTGTGTGTGTGTGCGCGCGCACACACACACTAAATGGACAACACTTTATTAGGTTTAACTACCTAATAGCGAGCAGGTCTCCATTTAGCCCACAGAACAGCTTGAATTCCCAGGGGCATGGACGCAACAAGTTGTCGAAAGTGTGCCACAATGATGCTGGTTCATGCCGATCAATTGCTTCCCACAATTTCAAATTAGACAGTGGTTGCGGATATCTATTCCGAAGAACTAGTTCCACCTTATCCTACAGGTGCTCAATCGGATTGAGATCTGATGGCTGCGAACCACCACAGTAGTTGAGTTCATTCTAATGTTCCTGGACTCAGTCCTGTACGCTTTTCGCCTTATGAAATGGAGCATTATCCTAACAGAATCCATTCGCAGATGCATACACTGCAGTTATGAAGCGATATGCCAAGTCGGAAAAAAATTCCCAGATAACCTGTCGCATCAACGATACACACCACTACACTCATACAATATCCATCCACTTTTAAATCTCTGGCCTTCCCAGTGAATTGGTACACCTACAATGAAAGCAACGCGGAGATGGGGAAACCCCTGGTGCCGTTTGACATTAAACACACTTTACACCTTACATAACCTGTCTAATCCAATGTTGTTCCATTGGTCTCAAACAGCCGAATGTGCACCACGAAAACCCTCCGCACACCATTATTATTATTATTATTATTAGCTACATGGTGCAAGGAAGCCTGAGGCTCTATTCTGCACAAGCCAAGAAAAAAAATATTCCCCGAGTTACCATGACAGAGAGAGAGAGAGAGAGAGAGAGAGAGAGAGAGAGAGAGAGAGAGAGAGAGAGAGAGAGAGAGAGATAAAAGTAAAAGGAAATCACCAAGAAAGAGAAGAATGATGATATCCAGCTCAGGACCCTGGGTGTGCCAAGCCCATACTCACCAGATGAGAGCTCCTGGGTCCAGCCACCAGCACCTTGTATTGATGATACTAGCCAGAATGAGTCCGCGAACTCATACTATCTTCGCCATATGTCGTCCATCCTCCAATCCGCGTGAAACAGAAAGACTGGGATTCGTCAGACCTGGCAATTTTTATCCAACCCTCCACTGTTCTGTGTTGGTGTTCCTACACACCTTTTCCACCTTAGCTTTTATCCACATTCTTTTTTACTTGTTCCCCACTGAGGAGACCCTGACGGAGACCAGCCAGAGAACAATGAGCAGCCTACCTCTTAGCGGTGTGCAGGCAACGTGGGGTCCCACCAGGGCCCTGCGGCCAAATGCCAGAACACAACAACAGAACCTAACACAATTCAACATAGAACAGTTTTCTGGAATTTACAGTATTACTGCATCTCTTCACAGCGTACATATGGTGCAGATGTGGGAACCCACTGGTGGCGCCTGACCTTAACACTACGCACTACTATGTGAACCCCCCCCTTTCTGTTTTTTTTTTTTTTTTATTGGTCTGCGTCCAGAAAGCTCAGGCGATCCTGATGGCGACCAGCAGTCAGAGCAGCGTGACTCACCTCCCAGCGGTGGTGGCGGGCAACATAGGGTCCCCACTAGGGCCCTGCCGCCAAGAAGTCAGAGAAACAACAACAGGACAAAACACTGTATTACATAAACCAGACACTACACATTTTCCTGGCTTTTTCAGTAGTTCTGTATTTCATTACAGAGTACATACGGCGCAAATTTGGGAAACCACTGGTGGTGCCTGACCCTAAATACTATGTCACTATGTAACCATACTTTCTTGTTTTTTGCTAACAAGAGTGAAACCGGCTTTGGCCGTCGGCAGCGATAGCCATCCAAGACACAGTACGAAGCTGTGCGTTCTGAAATGGCTCTGAAGTGACTAGCCTTTCTGTTACCCTGCACAGGTTGGCAGTCTCCATTGGCCTCTCGCATCATCCCTATTTCAGACAACTGGATCTTCGTTCGTTAGATGTATTTTGGTTATTGAACCAATCTCGATACACCTGAAACATGTAATATCCAGCATGGGTGCAGTTTACGAGATACCCATACTGCATATGTTGTGCGGTATGAGTATACTACATACCGCACAATATATGCAATATCACAGTATGCGGTATGAGTATACTGCATACCGCACAATATATATGCAGTATCACCGTATGCGGTATTAGTATACTGCATATCTTGTGCAGACTGCTCTGTCACGTTAGAATCACTTAAATCTTTTGTCATGCCTATTTTGTCCCGGTGAGTTGCCCACTACAGCATCCTTACGTATCTGCCCACCTGTTTTATGTCGCACAGTATAAACAAGTGATGTGTTATTGAAGGAATGCAACAATTCACGAAACGAGTAGATGCACCTAATAAAGTGACCACTTAGTATAAAACATGGCTCATTTGTTTTCTTTAGTCTCCCTCCGAACAAAGAAGTGGAGATGTATAATTTTGTTGCAAATTATCTTGCAAATAAAACTAAGTAACTTTCATTAGCTTCACTACGGAGTGTATAAATTTTTGATCACCTGACCAAAGTGATTATTTAACGCAATCTCGTCAATGTTTGACAAAGTTAACCAAAAATTTATATCTCAAGTTTAAAAACACAGCCCTGTGGGGAATCTGAATTTAATGCAGTTAGGCACGTTGTGTAACAAATGTTTTTGAAACAGATTTTTCTCCCAGACTAATCCGGACTTGTACAATCTGCCGACAATTTTGTATATACTTATAGACCTTTCAAATTCAACGTACATTTTAGTATTCGCTTCAGATAGGGGAAAAACAATTGTCCTATACCTTTTATCTCTTCCTCTATAAGCGTGGCGTACAGAGATAAGTGATAGCTGTTATGCAGGGAGCGTATATTAATAGTTTGTTGTATCTTGTAAAATATATCAATGCAGTCTAATAGTTCTGATTGATAAGGAAGTAGGAAGAACTACCGAGGCTCTAACAATGGGCATGTAGGTGGACCTCAAGATCAGTAATATAGAACAGCCTGTGTCTGTATTATTAATCACAATCACTTTGTGTGTTTATCTAGCGTCGAGTTGATAAACACAGGTAACGTGTCCAAACAACCTGATAAGGGGAAATGATCACCACAAAACAATAGAACGGAGGGGGATGGAGCGGTTTTTGTGGTACAGAGCCCAGAAACTAACAACTCTTATAAATCAATTGACCTCACTCCACCTATGTTCTGATTAGCAAGACTGTTGATTACAATTAAAATAAGCACATCAATATCTACATAAAGCATTAGATTGTTCAATAATGAGTAAGGACTGCGATCAGAAACAAATATTTAAAATCTTTTGAGATTTTACGGTAGCTCAGTTTTCTTATTACAGGCCTTCAGTATAGGCACTGAAACGTTTTAAATCTTATCCTTTCGCTTTCTTCGGAAACCATTGCAAGGATATCTGAATTGTGTTTGAGAGCAACTCACTGCAAAAAAAAAAAAAAAAAAAAAAAACTTAAATTTCTAAAAAGAGGGAGAGAGAGAGAAAGACAAAGATTCAAGTTTTTAATCGCCTTCATCTGGGTGTAACAGCAAAAGACAGGAACTTTTGTCACAACGTCTTATACAATATTTTTTGGGATCAATGACGAATGTAAATTAGGCAATGCCAGCACTTCTACACCTTAAGTTTGTGTGAATATAGGATGTATGAGACATTGCAGTGCGCCTTTAAAACTACATTTCGCATGTGGTAAATACCATTTGGAAATATATGTTAAGAGAGAATTCGTCTGTATTGTATTAAATAAATTAAGCGTGTATAAAGAAAAATGTTAACCTCAAAGTTTCTCTTTTTTTTTTTTTTTTTTTTGAGTTAAAATCTTTAAAAGATTACAAAGAACAAACAGATACTGTAGGCCAGCTTTTTCAAGCCAGTGGTTAGCGAAAAAAAAGGTAATTAATTGCATTATTTTCACTTTCTAGATTCTACAGTTCTTAACCATTGTTTCAGTTTCCTTCTAATTTATTAAAATATTCAGAAATAAAAATTTATAGAAATTTCAGTTAATTACTTCAAGATTGTTTCTAATGCCTCTTTTTTAGTCAAGAATATCCAGTGATTTGTGAAAATAGCAGTTAAAGTTCTTATCGTCTTTTCGTATACATCCAATAGAAAGTATTTTCATTTTAACCCTGGATTAAGTCAAAATATTCCAAACAAGCTTGCTGCAAGAGTAGATTTAAGACTGTACATACCTCTAGTCTGTTCAGCCGAATATGTCTTCGAAATAAAGTCCAGGTTTCTCATTAGTTTTAGCTAAATGGCTTCGTTTTTAGCTCTTAATTATGTTTCTAGAATTATATTTTAATATTATTAGTGCCTAGCTTCAAATTGATGACAAAATCAGAGTTCAGATTTTATTGTAAACGTATTATATTATATTGTACGTTACGAAAACATTGTTTTCACTGCAAAATTTATTTTTATTCAAGAGGTTCGTGAAGAGAAAAAGACTGAACCACTGCTGCAGGGTTAACCATAGTTTTTTTTTTTTTTTTTTGTTAGTTGTTGGCGCATCGGCTTCTGTGGCCATAATGCCCCTCCCAAAGTTTTTGCATTTTTACTCTGATCCAAGCCCGAGGCGAGATTCGAACCGGTGACCCATAGATCACCGGTTCGAATCTCGCCTCGGGCTTGGATCAGAGTTTGTCCTTAGTATTTTTCGTCGTTTGTCCTTAGTATTCAAACCGGTGACCCAAAGGTCACCGGTTCGAATACTAAGGACAAACGGCGTAATATGCAGCAGAATACATGGAGCACCAATACTATCACTGAAACAGCATCAACCTAGGAACCAATGGGAGTGGCACCAGCCAGGATGTCATCGCTCCCAGGATGAACCCACACACCTAGAAAAGGACTAGGCCCCACCAACGAGTCATCATCGGACTGCACTTGCTGGAGGGCATTGCAAATTGCCTCTATGGCGAACTGGGAGGGGCTTCCTTTCCCGGCCCACTTTCTCTCCCCCATCCCTGGTGGGGCGAGGGGACGGTCTTTCTGCTCCCCCTTTTCCTTCTGGTGGGGCAAGGGCATGCCCAACTGATATACCTGGGGTCGCCTTCCCTACTGACCCCATATTTCTGTCTTTTTCCCCCAGCCTTCTGTCTCTCCCCCATACTCTACCTATCTCGTCAGCGAAAAGCGAATACCCCACACAACGAAAAATTTTAAATGCCAAACTCGAGACACTTGCAAACTCTTTCGGCCTAACTAGATTCAAGCGTTTATCCACCCCCCTTTTTTATATATACAGTATATATATATATATATATATAGGTCCTAACCACTGAAATCTCAGGAAATTAGGTGGGAGGACCTGCCAGAGTACTTATCTAAAAATACT
The DNA here is from genome assembly GCF_048544385.1 of Mastigoproctus giganteus. NCBI lineage: Eukaryota > Metazoa > Arthropoda > Arachnida > Uropygi > Thelyphonidae > Mastigoproctus > Mastigoproctus giganteus. The sequence goes on from NC_143578.1 coordinate 68,093,879, forward strand.
GGTGTACCTGGTCTGCCTCCACGGGGCGAAGAGTGGGCAACTTTGGGCCTCAGTAGGGGTCCAGCGGCTAAACAGCCAGATGAACAACAGAACACAACACTATACGTGTACAATATCCACACACTTTTAAATCTCTGGCCTTCCCGGCGAACTGGTACACCCACAATGAAAGCAACGCGGAGATGTGGGGAAACCCCTAGTGCCGTTAGACACTAAATACACTTTACACTTTTTGACCTTTGGGTTGCCAAGCAGGCACTTTACCCGCCTGGCTAGTCCGATCGGCCAACTATAGTAATAGTGGCATGTGATGCAAGAAAGCAAGCTTATGAGCTTATGAAGCATCAGCCAAAAAAAAAAAAAAATAATAAAAAATCCACACAACCATTCCCTCTTTAATTGTTTGTTCAGTTCCCCATTGAATTTATTTAACCTATCAACTTCCACAACTGCAGATGGAACTTTATTCCAGCAATTAACCACCCGCTAGCTAAAGGCAAATTTATGCACATCTATTCTACAACTGTCTTTCCTCAATTTGAATTTATGCCCCCTTAGGTTCGTAATCTGAGCAAGTGGAAGAATCCCATCAGAATTCAGCGTGCTCAACCCATTCAAGACCTTATACACCTCAATCAGATCACCGTGCAGGTGCCTAGTCTCCAGCCCTGCAATTTGCAGTACTTAAGCCTTTCTTGGTAAGAGGACCCCTTCATTCCCCTCACCAATCTTGTTGCTCTTCTCTGTACACGCTCAGGCAAATCTACATCCTTCCTAAAATAAGGCTTCCAGACCTGTATGCAGTACTCAAGGCGTGGCCTAACCATTGCCTTATACAAAGGGACAATCACCTCCTTTTCCTTGCTAGCAAAATTCCTGTATATCATTGACAAAACCTCATTACCTGCTCTTGCAGCTTGTCTGCATTGCTCAGAAAACTTAATATCTGACTGCACAATTACTCCCAGGTCTTTTTCATTTTCTACCACCCTAAGTGTAGTAGCACACAGTTGGCACGTTCCTCTGGGGCGCACTATGGCCATAGATGATGCGCCAAATAAATCCCCAACCAACCGTTTTTCTGTGGTTACATCTAGCCACATGCAGTACTTTGCATGTCAATATTAAACTTCAGTTGCTACTTCTCAGCCCATCTGCACAAATTTTCTAGATCCTGTTTCAGTAGCACACTGCCATTACTGTCATTAACAACCCTGCCATCCTTTGTATCATCTGCAAACTTCAACACTAAGCCTGATATACCTTTATCAATATCATTGATAAATATACAAAACAACAGTGGGCCCAACACCGAACCCTTTGGGACTCCTCCACTAATAACATTAGTCCACGAAGAGCAGCGTCCGTCGATTACCACCGTCTGTCTTCTCCCACTCAACCATTCTTTTATCCATTGTAGCAACTTACCCTTAATACCATTCTGCTCCAATTTGTACAATAGTCTTCCATGCGGAACAGTGTCAAAAGCTTTCCTGAAATCCAAATATATGATATCAAAATTATTTTTTGTATCTAGTTCCTTTACAACCACATCATAGTATCCAATAAAATTTGTCAGACAAGACTTTCCCTTAACAAACCCATGCTGTGTCTTAAGTATTACTGCAGTCTTGTCTAGATGATCGTGCAATGCATCTTTAACTAGTGACTTCATTATTTTACCCGGAATAGAAGTTAAACTAACTGGTCTGTAATTACTCATGTCACCCTTTGATCCCCTTTGTGAATTGTGGATACATTTGCACTTCTTCAGTTTGTGGAGACCTCTCCTGAGTCCAAGAATGCTCTCATAATTATGAGATAAGGGTTTGCTTAGTTCCTTCGCCGCCTCCTTTAATATAACTGGATAGATCTCATCCTCCCCAGGTGCCTTTCTTATGCTTAACTTCAGCAATTTCTCCTCCACTTTGCACTCAGTTATTACAAAATCATTAAGCACTCTGCTACAATGTGATAACCTTCTGGCATTTTCCTTCCTTAATAACTCCTCATGTGTGAATGTAGATGCAGAATACTCATTCAGTTTGTTTGCTATCTGAGCAGGATCATCAACAGCCGAACCATCGATATTAAAATGGATCAATCTGATTCATCCCCATCCTTTTCGAATTTATATATCTAATGAAATCCTTGCTGTTTTTCTTAGCATCTTTGCCAAAGATTTCACGTAATCTGCCTTCGCCTGCCTAATCTCCTTTTTGACTTGATTACAGACTAGCTGCCACAGGCTTCTGTGTCGCCTGATAATTTATATGCATCCCATGCATTTTTCTTCTATGCCACGAGTCTCATTGGTTCATTTGACAACATTTAGGCCTAAACCTTGAACAATATTTCTTAATAGTTATGAAACGTCTAGTAGCTTCCACGATTAATTCCTTGAATGCTTCCCACTTAGAATTTGTTGTTGGTAACACCATCAGTTGGTCCCACTGTATAGAATTTAAGAACCGTTTGTTTATTTATTTCGTAAAATTAAAAGCGTAACTATCAGAACCGTTTGTTTATTTATTTTTATTTACATTTTAGTATAAATTTTTAGCTACGTTTACTTCTCGTTTGGCTTTATCAAATTAAGCTTTCATCAATTACAATCCCATTGCTTTATTTTATATAGTTTTAGGCGAAGCCTAAAATTACTTAGAAATTTGAATTATATCAAACTCTTGGGTTATGACTACTTAATCAATTCACCAAAAGAAAAGGTAATTGTTTACACTCTGTACTTATGTAGTCGGGAAAAATGTGATATCGCTCTCTCTTCGGTCCTATCTTTTTTCAGCAGTGGGACTTGAGATGAGTCACACAACACCGAAAGCGTAAAAACAAAACAAAAACTCGGTTATACTTCACTTGGCGATAAAATGATATTTGAATCAGGAAGTGCCTGTTTTCATGTAAGCAGATCGTTCTATTTAATACAGAAGACTGATTTTCACGTGGGCTATGAGATAATTAAAGATACATGTTGTCAGTTTCTATTATTGCCACACACGCTGCTCGCGCGCACGCGATCCATTATGACGTTCTGTAATAACAAGATTGTGAAGTGACGTGTGAAATCAATATTTTGTTCTTTCTTTATCTATTTACTCCGAAATGAGGCATTTCATTTTGTATGCGACGTATGATGTATTTTCTGACAGTTTCTTGATGTCACGTTTGATAAGCAACTTATTTTTAACTCTAATTAAAGTTGAATCGAGATGAACTTACCTGAGAAGACTGAGAGTAATAGTGACAGAGTTTATAAATAGTGCATCAGTAAAACTTTCCATGCTTATTCTAATAGTCGCTGTGCGTGAAAAATAGTAATAAAACTCTAGACATAGAAATGTTATTAAAATAATGCACAATGTTAAGCAAATCTTGATAGAATACCAAACTGATACTTACCGCAGAATACTTGCATCCATCCGCAGATATGGAACACGGTGGAGGAGTGGAAAACAAAGAAGAGGACCATACAGCAAATGCAGAGTAGGATGATAACCACCGACAGACCGATAAATACTGTAGCTGCTCGGAACGCTGGCGATGGAATGGAGCTGAAGTCTGTAAGTTTTCCTTCGCACAAAATGTCCTGTCCGTCTTGCACCATCCTGCATGCCTGCCACAGTCCAAAGTGTCCCGTGCCCTTGCTCTGCTGCGTATCCCCCAGCCAGTGTGGTTGAATGAAGACGACGACATTGATGATGGCAAAACAGATTGTAAAAACCCCCCACAGGACGCCGATGGCTTTGGAGTTCTTCATGTAGTTGGCGTGGTGAATATTAACTTCGGACGTGTATTCATATTTGCGATCTATGGCCATACTTCGTGTTTCGTACGACGAAACACGGGCGCTTCCGGTATTCCAATACAACTGCTTCCACCACCTGTTGCCGCCCTATCCTCTCTCCTATGCGTGCATGTACACATAACCCACGTGGTGTAGGTGTACACATACGCGCTAACCAATAGGAATGTCGTCCAGCTGGTTCTCTCTGTAGGGAGTGCCTCGCGAGGTAAGAAGCGAAGAGGTTACGTACTAACATGGATAGAGAGCAAGGTGGTGAAGGCTACGGAAGAATGCTTTCTGAACCCGGGAGCTTGCTATTAGGAGCGTCGTCTGCTGTAGACGTATGGATGTTGGAAACGAGATTATAGGACTGTTTACTTTCATTTCCGCCATATTTGAAAATCAATAAGTGTTTGAAAATCAGTGACGTTTCCTGTGCCTGTGTTGCTATTTCGTGTAAAACCTGGCTAATAAGGGAATGAATCACAACCATTTCACAGACAATAACAGCTTATTTAAATGGAATAAAAATAACAATTTTTATTCCATTTAAATTAATTTCTTAGTATTTATTACAGCTGTTAAATGGGACCCAACTGAGACAACCGTGCTCTCCGTTCACAAAAAATAAAAAAATCATGGTTTATATATATACAGGGTGTCCCAAAAAGGTGTAACCCATTTTAAATGTTTGTAACAAATGTAATTTTAATGACAGAAACACAAAACCTGCGCTAAATGTGAAAAAGCAGTTGAAGTTTTTACTGACATTCAACATGTGTACCACTTGTCAAACGAACAATATCTAATCGGTAATAAAGTCTATCCCATGTTTTTTCAAGGATGTCACGCTTAATCATGGTAATTGCATTTGTAATTCTGCGCTTTAAGTCTGTGTCTGCAACAGGGGTCTCGTAGACTGTCTTTGAGGAATCCCAATAAGAAGAAATCATAAAGAGATAAATCTGGAGAACGTGGCAACTATTTGGCAGTTCATCCAATTGAGAATACACATAAAGCTCAAGCATGTCCTGGTAATTATCCGCTCTCACAGTCGCTTCTTGAAAGAAAAAGGGTCCAATAACACGATCAACCATGATGCCACACCACATATTCACCGTTGGGCTATCTCGCTGATACTTTTGCGCGCAGTATGGGTTTTCAGTCCCCTAAATTCTGACATTTTGCTTATTCACCTTTCCCGAAACATGAAATGTGCACTTGTCCGTGAAACAAATCCGTGTTGTTGTTTGTTTGTTATTTGGCTTTTAGGAGCATTAGCAACTAAGGCCATATTGCTCCAGGGATATGCGGTGGTCATTCCCTGACCTTTTCGCATCCTCCGTATTTGGTGGTGACGGGCTCGAACCCCGTCTAATCAAGAAGGGTGCGCTACGCACTGCTGCTCCTTCCCATCTGGCTACGGAGGCGCCACAAATCCGTGTCATTACACGTTCATCTTGTTCTATTTTCTCCAACATGTTTGTATTGCTCATTTAAAATTGGTTACACCTTTTTGTTCGTGTGACAAGTGGTGCACATGTTGAATGTCAGTAAAAACTTCATCTGTTTTCTCACATTTAGCGCAGGCTTTGTTTCTATCATTAAAATTACATTTGTTACAAACATTTAAAATTGGTTACACCTTTTTGAGACATCCTGTATATATACAGGGTGTCTCAAAAATATTGGTACAAACGTTTAGGGGAGGTAGGTAACATCTAAAAGAATGTGAATCGCATAGGCATCCATAACCGGAAACGTCACCGTAAGTCTGTACACGGCACTGTTCATCAGTTCGCGAGAGGGAAAATTTCTGGTTTACTCATTCAAGCAGTAGTCGCCGCACGAAGAGCATGAATCGATATACGAACTGTGAGCTGGCAGACATGCACCTAGTGTATCGATTAGCAGAGGGCCCACACGATGTGCGCCCCCATGCGGCACAACATCGCTTCGCAATAAATGTGTGGGCAGGTATGGTCGGTGACTGCCCATACCTTAGTCGGCCCATACCTGTTACCATCCCGCATGAACTCCGCTAAATATCTGATCTTTCTTGAACAAGTTCTACCAGGGTTACTTGACGATGTTCCAGCAAATATGAGACGCAACATTTGGTTTCAACATGACGGTTGTTGTTGTTGTTGTTATTTGGTTTTTAGGAGCATTAGCAACTAAGGCCATATTGCTCCGGGATATGCGGTGGTCATTCCCTGAATGACCTTTCCGCATCCTCCGTATTTGGTGGTGACGGGCTCGAACCCCGGTCTAATCAAGAAGCGTGTGCTACGCACTGCTGCTCCTTCCCACCTGGCTACGGAGGCGCCTCAACATGACGGGGCGCCTGTCCATTATGGAAGGTATGTTCGTGACCATTTGAACAGGCGTTTTGGGCGTAGATGGATTGGCCGTGGTGGACCCGTTGCCTGGCCCCCACGCTCACCTGATTTATCGAGCCTTGATTTCTTTCTGTGGGGGACTCTCAAATCTATCGTTTATGAACCGCCTGTGGAGACGGAAATGGATCTCGTGGCGAGACTCGTCTGCGCTGCTGCTACTGTCAAAGAAACTCCAGGTGTGTTCGACCGTGTCCGCCAATCCATGCTGCGTCGGTGTCACACAAACAACCCAATGTGTGCATGTGGCTCTGTGGAGACCTGGGGACACCAGATGTATGACTGCGAATTTTATGAAGATCTTCGTGTTGAATTAATCATCCAAGTGCGCCTTAATCCCAAAAACTGGGAACAAGATGAAACCTCATATATAGCATTCACCAAGTTTGCCCAGAACCTGTATGCTAGACGCTGAACCATTCCTCTGCCTGCAAACTTCGAATAGATGTGTCAAACTAAGCTTCTCAGAGACCCCCAACCAGATGTCAGGTTTCACTGCTTGATCCTTCATGCAAGACAAAACTGGAACTCTTATGAGAAGTGACAAAACTCCACTTCCCAGAACATTGACTACCGGACGGGAAAACAGTCCCATGAATGACTCCCAACTGTGACATTTTGCAAAACCTATTCAGCCAAACCAACATTGGATCGCCTCTGCTGGGCCTCAAGTTTTTCTGGATGGTGTGGACCTGATCCTACGGTCTGGTTTGCTCCCACTCATGCACACAGGCCACATTGGCAACTTGAGCCAGCTCCCTTGTTTGGCTCACTGTCTTACCTATTCCTGGCAGAGCGGGGAGGGGACAATTTGCTGTCCCCTTCCCCGCTGCCACCCTATTTCTTCCCTCTGGTGGGGCATGGGCATGCCCCACTGTAAACTGGAGTTGCCTTCCTTTCGGCTCCATATTTCTGTCTATCTGCCCCCCAGTCTTCAGCCTTCACCCCACTCTATCTGACAGCAACGTGAACATGCCCTAGACAATCTAAAATCACCAATCTAAATTAATTTTGCCCAACATTTTGGACTTCTAGCGCTCCCCGCGACGCGATTTTTTTTTTTTTTTTAGGTCTTAGCCACTGAAATCTCAGGAAATTAGGTGGCAGGACCTGCCAGAGTGAATTATATACTGTGAGTACCTGGTCTGCCTCCACGGGGCGAAAGTGGGACAACGTCGGGCCTCAGTAGGGGTCTGGCGGCTAAATGACCAGATGAACAACGGTATAAGGCATCACACATATACAAAGTCCATACACTTTTGAATCTCTGGCTTTTCCAGTCAACTGGTTCACCCACAATGTAAACTACGCGGAGATGGGGGAAACCCCTGGTGCCGCTTGATCCTAAACACACTTTACACTTTACATGCATCGTGTCTCATGGTGGAACCTTCGAGCATCTGTAACGTTATGAAATGCATCCATCTTGTACTCCATTGTTCCTATTATGTCAAATAAATGTTTTCCACTAATTACTGTCTTGTGTCATTTCTGCTTCTTGTGCCTCTACTACTACTTTCCCGTGACGTTTCCGGTTATGGGTTCCTATGCGATTCACATTCCTTTAGATGTTACCTACCTCTCCTAAACATTTGTACCAATATTTTTGAGACCCCCCTGTATAAATACTGTAGTTGCCATATACAGGGTGATTCACTACCAGTGCGACAAACTTGCAGGAGGTGTAGGGGACACGAAGACGAATCGGAATCACATAGCATTGCAGGGTCCGAAATGCCTTCGTCATGGGGTAAAGGACGTTGAATGGGAGGTCGCGTGAACAGCGATCCCGCTGGAAATTAAATGGATGAATTTAAACGTGGCAGAATTAGCAATGAAGATGAACAGCGTAGCGGACGTCCATCAACAGCACTCACTCCAGAAAACATCAGTAAAGTTCATGAAATAGTCATGGATGATCAGAAAATAATTGTTAGAGAAACAGTCCAAATGAATTAGGTATAACAAAGGTTTCTTTTGATGGTTCTCCTTCCCTGACACCCAGTCATAAACGTCTTTGATTCAAAACTTCAAAGCAACTTTCTTCTGGTTATCAAGTAATTCCTGAAAACTTTCTGGCCAGATATGTAACTATGGTAGAAACAGCTTCATCATTACCTACCAGAGTCCATGTAATAAAAGTAATGGAAGCAAGCTGACATGACCTTTTTTGGAAGTGGTGAATCAGCTAGCTTTCATTATTTTTATAATAGTTTTGATTCTGTTAGGTAATGATAATACTATGTTTTATCAATAGTTACATATTTGGCTAGAAAGTGTTCAGAAACTGTTTGATAATTAGAAAAAGTTGCTTAGAAGTTTTGAATCAAAGACGTTATCATCGGACGTTAAAATAAGGAAGGATACCCATCATAAGAAACCTTTGTTACCATACCTAATTCATTTGAAGAATGTTTTTGCACCCTTTCAATTGAGATGCCTATAGCCTCTACTATTTCTGTAAAATTATTCACTGATCATCCTTTACTATGTCAAGAACTTTACTGATTTTTTTTTTTTTTTTGTGTAATTGCTGTCAGGCACATGCCATTTCATGACTCTGCCCTCCGAGATTCATAATAATAGACAATCACCTTCCAAAAATAATCTATCATTGTAGAGATACACCACTTTCATAAGTTACACTGACTACATGTGGGAAACACCTGTTTATTACACCTAATATTTTACTTTTCTGAGTTATTTTTTCACAGAGCGTCATACAAATTACCGCAATACGAGATGCCATTTAACATAAAGAACAAATTATTTACTGAGGAATGAAAGGAGACCACTTCCATGTGGTACAGTATAAGTTGTCCTCTGGTACAGTTCACTAACACCGAGTAAGGGACTCTCGTCTTCGAAAAGTCGGCTCAAATGGAAATTTTTAATTTTTGCATCTGGTAACGGCTGAAATGACTAGTACCCGTTTTAAACATGATCAAGTGAAGTTACCAGTCACTATTAAACTTCTCATTGTTATTGCATGTTGACGAGTGAGCCTGTCAGTAAGGCACATAAAACAAAACCGACACATCGATTAGCAGCAACTTTTTGTTAAAAATGGAATGGAATAAAATGCTTATAAATAAATTAAAAAATAAATTTCTGTTTATACTCCGGAGCAACCACACGGTTAGAGAGGTTCACAAAATAGAGAGACAGAGAGAGAGAGAGAATACAATAAACAGCATCGTATTTAATTAGTAGTTACAGGCTTGAACCCTGGGCACTCACAACTTGTGTATTTATGCACCCTTTCAGTTGACCACTCGGGTACGACGACCTAAAAAAATTGAATCTGAGCCAGCCAAGCTTCGAACCTGGAAGCTCCTGATCCCTATGTGTGGGGAGGATGGTGATTATCGGAAGACATCATTTCAACAACTGTAACTTAAGATGAAATGTGAATTCGTTATTAGTATGTAGAAACAAGGCGCCTTATTCGTTTAGTCCACTCTGGACTAAAGAAACGCAAATTAGGGAAAGAAGCAATAGAGGATGTCCTATAGAATATAGACGATCCATTTAATGTAATGAGGAACAAAAATAAAATTGAAAAGAAGGATGAAAGATTCCACGTTCTTTGGTTATCGTAATGCTAACAAAAGAATATGGACTATGCTGGGGATTTTGCATTAAAAAAAAACAAAAAAAAACCCTCCTTAAAATCAGCAAAGTTCAGTTGACTGGAGTCAAACAAATATTGATACTAACCAACTCAGGAACAGATCAGAATTCAAATTCCTCGAAAATTTAATACAACGCTTGAAGAAAATTCTGACACATAATTTCCAGCTATTGCTGTAGGATTTTAGACGCATCAGCTACTTAAGCCATACTGCACTGTAAATTGTGTGTATTATGTGGTCGATTTGCTGTTTGCATATTGTTTCCTCCTGAGTTTCTGGGAGAAAACACTATGCTACCCTCGTCTGAGACCGACTAATTCAGCCGCATTGTGATAAAGATCCAAAAAGTTCCTCCCGTCGTTGACGAGGTTCGAACTCAGGTGTTTTCCTCCCTATGTGGGGAGGATGATGATTATCGAGGGACATCATTTCAACAACTATAACTTAATATGAAATGTGGATTCGTTATTAGTATGTTGAAACAAAACGGCAAAATAAAAAATTAACCCTTTTCAAAAAATAAAAAATAAAAAATATGGACAGTCCGCTGTAAAATCACGTTTGTTGTATTTAAAGTAGGGTTTATTGGGACAAAGTAAAGTGTCGTATTAAGACTACCCGAAAACTAATTCATCTGTCCATGTGTACTATGTCCGTAAATTGCGTTCATCATCTGGTCGATTAGCTTGTTTTGCTGGAACTAAAACCCGTTTCCGGACTGAAAAAAACCTTGCTATCCACTCCTGAGACTGACTCAGCAGGGAGCGGGGAAAAAAACATAAAAGTGCTCGCTGCATTGACGGGATGCGAATCCTATTTCACCTGGTGTTGGGAGGTTGGTGATTATAGTCACTGTGCTGACTGCGCGGTGTCTATTGGGACAGCGATGGATTCTTTTCCTGGAGTGTATGGCTCTCTCTCTCTCTCTCTCATAATATTCATCACATTAAATTACTATCAACCCATGGCAACACAGTCCACAAACAAGCAAGATGTAGCTCAACAAAGCGACTTCGAGAAACTGAACCATCCATATCATGGTTTTTAAATTGACTGCCAGAGATTTCTAAGTATTTGTAGGTGAAATATCAAAATAATTTCACTTTTTGAAATGATGGCGACGTGCAACACAGCGTGTGTCTGAGTAGCTCGAAATCCAAACTTTAGACTTAATTGTAACATTGAACTTAAAATTAAAGTTAAACGATTATATTGAGTTAAGGGCGGCATTCTCAAGATATTAATAAAAAGTACGTACAGTATTTGAAAATTCCTTCTCTTTCATAGATGTGTACGGATAATTTTTCCAACAGCATTGGAGTACACGATTGGCTTGGTTTGTAGCAGTGACTACATACACGTGACAAACCAAAGTACATAGTATATAAAGCTGAGCGTGTAACTCTTACGATTTTTGTAAAAATCTGTTAAAGATAATATAATGTTGCGTGTGTTCAGTAAAAGTTGTTAGAGAGTTAAAGTCAGATCAGTTGAAGAAGACCAGTAAACAACACATAACAAGCGTGCACTTGACTGTTAAAGTGTTGCAACTTTCTGAATGGCAGAATCATTTCCCAGCGGCTATATCTACGTGGTCTGAATTTTTCAAGGCCAGCTGCAGGAAAATCGGAATGTTCCAAGCGGGATCATATCTGAGTGTATTATATACTGTTGTAACATTTTCAACCTTGGGAAAATAAACATAAGTTCCGCTTAAGTTTCCTAGACATCCTAGATTAGAATTTCCAGAGGGGAGTGGAATCTCTCCAAGAATTCACTCTTTCTCTACTATAATGCTGTTTTCCGGCCCATAGTCACCTATGCAGCAGGAGCTTGGTTTCATCGGGCCACCAATTCCAAAATGAGGTTAAAACTGAATTCCATCCAGCGGAGCATGCTCCTCTCCATTCTCAGAGTCTGTAGAACAGTTTCCACTGCTGCAGTGCAAGTTATTGCGGGGTCCCTTCCGTTGGATCTATTTGTCATCTATCGTGGCCTCTGCTTTCGACTCAAAAAACAAATACCTTCAGAATTACTGGGTATCCAGCTAAATTTAAATGAAGATCCTAAAAAAGAGAAATCATGATGCTTTAACGAGCTAATTAACATTTGGCACATCAGATGGGACACTATCCCGCTTGAAGCGGCCACAAGAAAATTCCTGCCTGATGTGACCTTCTTACTCTTTAAATCGTTTAAAACTTGGTGCTCCTTAACTATGGAAACTTCCTTTCTGGTAACTGGACATGGCTCTCTCAATCAAAAACTCTTTCAGTTTCGCTTGCATTACATCAGCTGCGGGAATACAGAAGATTGGAATCACCTGCTCTTTAACTGTGCAATATACGACGATCTTAGGGTGAAGCTCCGAACTGACGTTCCAGGTCTCTCTCCAGGGCGGGAGGGGTTGCTTCTGCAGAATAAGAACCATCTCTCAGCTCTTCAGAACTTTGCCTCCGAGGTGTTTGCTCGCAGAAAGAGAATCAACGCCGGAGTAGCGCACCAAAACAATCCACCAAATACACCTGCGTAAGCGGAACAATAGTTTGCTTCCCTGCTATCCTGGATGACAAAACATATACTTTCAGTGACCACTCATAAATTTCTGTGCAGTGCTGGGCTACTCGTGAATCAATCACAATTGCATCACAATTCAATATATTTTCTTCTATGGCTCATGTACTCAAGAATTGTCATTGCACTGATCCTAAAGGTCACCAGTTCCAAATCTGAATTATCCTGGATACAACGGTACTTATTTAAGACTACTTTTCTCTTCTTCTTTTTTTTTTTTTTTCTTCCATTTTTGTCAACCAGCACCGGTTTTTTTTAACCAACACCAGCTTTTTTAAATTATTTATTATTATTATTTTTTTAAATTTTATTATTTACTATTTATTATTATTATTTTTTAAATTTTATTATTTATTGTTTATTATTATTATTAATATTTATTTATTTATTTATTATTTTTTTAATCCCAACTATCACTCATGTGTCTCTTTTTTTTCTTTTTTTTGCACTAATTTTTTTTATTATATTATATTTTCTTTAATTTTTTTTTCAACCAGCACCACGGGTTGGCTTCTTTTTTTTTTTTTCTTCCCTCTCTTGCTCCTTTCTTTTCCTCTGGAATGGGCCCCAGAGGATCCTGGCCCACCTTTTGGCATCAATAGGTGGGTCAGAATCTCTTCTGAGACATTACGTGCTCTACTGGAACTGGCCCACCTTCTCGTGGTGTGGGCGAGTACCCAGAATCATCTGTCCAGGTGACTGATGCTTCTGGGTAGCCAAGCGGCCAGACACAACAACAGAATACACACATAATACACACAAACCTATGTTACACACATATCTGGCCCATTTGTAGTGATACTGTTCTTCACAGAGACACGAGACGGAGTTGAACAGACGTTCTAGGTGCCGCCCTATACATATACACATGTCCACATAGACATCCTAGGACAAAGATGGTATCAGATAACGGACAGTCAGAAGTGAGCAAATTTAACATCAATCTTCATATCGTTAACAGCAATAAATTTATAAAAGTGGCTGTAGCGGAAAGCATTTAGTTTCGTTTATTCATCTTCTCCATTAATAAATACTCTTAAGGTATGTATGAAAACTAATGTTTATAGCTTTATTTCAGAGAGAGAGAGAGAGAGAGAGAGAGAGAGAGAGAGAGCTCACTTCTCACACTTAAGTCATACAGTGGTGGTATCAGAATTAAGGATACAACTTTTGATGTAAGTATACGGACAGTAATCCTCAAATAATATTACGATTATTTATGCTACTCGTATTGACAATATCAATATCATAAATACTTGTAATGAAATCTGCATATAAGTCAGTCTAGTGCACCACAGATGAACAGTAACACTGTAGGGGAAGGGAGAAATAACTTGTCATGTCATATATGCAGTATTTAGTTCAATGACACTGCTGTGTACGATAGTATGGCTTTGACCTCACGGTCATATAGGAACAGTGCAGTGCCAACTAAGTGGAACGTCAACGTAAACTGCTGCATATTTCATGAATCGGTGTTCTTTGTCCAGAGAGAGATTCCATTTCTCTTTCTTGGTAGCCCTCGCTGGTAACACAGCAGTTGACCGTGCTCTCAAATCGGGTGGAAAAGGACTGACTGACTGAATTCGAATCCTATCAATGATGCAGGAGGAATTTTTATGGGCTTTGTTTACAGGATAGCTGAATTAGTTGGCCTAGGCAAGGACTAGTATAAACAGAACTGGTTTCCCCCCCCCCACTCCCAGAAATTCAGATTTTTCGTCCAGCACACAGTAAATTGATCGAAGAACACACACAGAACTATAGATAATATACTGACGCCTCACCACCCTCGTTGTTTTGGCGTTTAACAGACACCTAATCTAACGAATAATTGTTCCTATTCCTTACAGGATTTATTTTGTCTCATTATTCAGTTTTACTTTACCTCCTCTCCTCAACAGTCCTTTTCTCGAGCAAGTTTCTCTGTTCTTTCCTTTAAGCATTTATGCCCGCGCTCCAGGCATTAACGATTAACTTTTATGATTACAGACCTTTTGTTCCTTTTTCTTTCAACTTATTTTCTAGACACACCAGAACAAAACATCAGGTTTGTCAGGTGAGGTGTGACGCACAGATCAGACAGAAGAAAAGAAGAGTCGAAGAGTTTTCTGATGTTCAGCCATGCAGAACTTCGAAGGTCAAGAGCTTAGGGGATTGTTTTTGATACTCTGTCTTTACACCCCATGCAGGAAGTAGGAAATAAAAGAGAAATCTTCTCTGCTCAAGTGGAAACTTTCATAGGCATCGTGATTACCATCCGCTTCAGTGAAGTGCTGGACCCGATAATTCCTTCAAATCAAGCATTATAGAGTGCAACAATACTAATTATATAGAGTTATTACGTTTACAACTGAATTAAGTATTAAAGAGCGATGATATGATTCTTAATCAGAGGTTATCAGCTTTTCATCCCGATTTCATAGTACTTCAGATTTTGTTTGGTTCCTTTCCATCCTATCCCTATGCAGTAAATGGATGTAAAGAATAAATGTTCTGTATATTCATATCACAGACACTAAGTGGTGTCTGTAATATGAATACAACATGTCCAAATAGTGTATGTTGGGTTCATTAAAACCAAAGAATTGTTTTTAGCGAAACAAATGTCAATTTGTTGGCTTGAATATTTGTCGTACATTTTTGACAATAAGGTACACTTTTTCTTTAATTTTTTTTTCTGGAAAAGCATCACTGAAAATTGCCGTGCGTCTTCAGTCTGGAGGTTCCCCCAACACCAAAGCAAAAATGTTTTTCAAGGTATATTCTGGGTATTTTTAGCACTGGCAGTCATTTTCATAATTTTGACCCAGTCTAGTCGAAAAATTAAATGCGCTCTGGTTTTCTGATAATTACGCAAAATGGTGGGCTTTTTTCTTTTTAAAATTGCTACATACATATTAAAATAAAAATAAATTTTCTGTTTATACTCCGGGACGACCAAAAAGTCAGAGGAGTTAACAAGATAGACAGAATACAAGAAACAGCACCGTATTCAGCAGTCACGGGCTTGAACCCCGGTCACTCAAGGCACGTGTACTTATGCACCCGCGCGCCTGACCACTAGGCTACGGCGGCCTTTAGTGGGCTGAACAACGGTTTCTCGTGTTCCAGCATCACGTCGTTGTCGTGTGTGCGTGTGTTCGGCTCCAAGGCAAGCTAAGACCACGAGAGTTTTTTTTTTTTTTTTTTTTTTTTATGAGAACCCCGAACACGAGAGGTATTAGAACCTATAGTTTGTTTGTTGTTTGGTTTTTAGGAGCATTAGCAACTAAGGCCATATTGCTCTGGGATATGCGGTAGTCATTCCCTGACCTTTCCGCATCCTCCGTATTTGGTGGTGACGGGCTCGAACCCCGGTTTAATCAAGAAGCGTGTGCTACGCACTGCTGCTCCTTCCCACCTGGCTACGGAGGCGCCAGAACCTATAGTACTTAGTACCGTGCTTGGGTTGGAGGTTGAGAAGACGAAAGAAGATATTTGTTGACATTGGACTTGAACTTCTGTAGATTGTAATTTTCAGGAAATATGTATGAAAGAAGGTTGTTCAAGAAAACGGCAGTTGAATGAATAAATGAGGAAGATGAAAAGTTGGTTCTGTGGGTTTGAAGTTGGACAGTAAATGGATGTTGGCTGGTGGCGGCACGTGTTCGGACTGTTTTGAAAGAGAGAGCAGAAATTATAGAAGCTAATTCGGAAGAACAGTGCCCATGGAAGTATCTGTAGAAGAGGCATGCAGCAGAAACAGTACGTCTATGAGAAAGCGAGTGGAGAGACTCTGTTAGAGATGAATCATTAATTAACCTAACGGCCCTCTTCCGAATGGAATCAAGAAGCTTGAGAGAGGTTTTGGGGGCACCACCCCCAGATGTGGGAACAATATTCCATGGCAGGGGGGATTTGCGATTTATGCAGAGTGAGCAGCTGTTTGGAAGAAAAGTAACGCCGAGAGCGAAAGAGAAAACCAAGTTTTTTAGATGCAGAGGAAGCAATATTTGTAATGTGCTTGTGCCAAGACAGATTAGAAGTCAGGGTAAACTCCAAAACAGATATATCATTTTGCCTAGAAATCGGAGTGTCACTAAAGATAAGCATAGGAGCAGAAGAATCCTTTTGTGAGATATAAGACAAGACAGTTTTAGAAGGGTTGAAATCAACTAAGTTGTCTTTGCCCCACTGGAGAATCACCTGAAGATCGACATTTAAGGAATTGGTAGCAGATTTTCGAGAAGTTAAAGCTGATTGAGCAGGACAAGGTTTCTCAAAATGGAAAGTGGAATGCAATGTGCTATCATCGGCAAAACTACGGATAGGATTTCCAGTCAATGGAAGAAGGTAAGAAACTTCTCCCATTTCTTGCCCCAAATTGATGCACGAACTGGTGCTTGATCGCATGCATCCTGCAGCTCTTGTGGAGGACTTTACACCCTATAGCTTGCATCCCGCTAAACCAGAGAGCCCTGCAAATCCGAAATCATAGGGAAATGGAGAATGAAATGGAAGAGACAGAGACTGGTGCTCCAAGCACAATTGAGGACACGTCACCAACACAGGGGACACAACCAAACTCTACCGAAAGAACAGAGGAGACCAAGGACCCAAATTCGGTAACGAAGAGGAAAAATACAAAATCGACATTACCGAAATTTGATCGGGAAACCCGCAGTACAAGTGAGGCCAAGCAACCAAGCGATCAGGTGGGAGGGCTTGAAGAACAACATAAAATGCTAGAGGGAACCATCCTAGACCCGACAACCCCACAGGAAACTGTGCCAGAGCAGACACTCCTACTGCGTATGGCGCTCGAAAATATAATGAAGGAGAATAGTAGTAGGATCTCTTCATCCATCCGTGCAGATATAATCCTGCAATGGAATAAGCTGGAGACCATCCTAATGAAAACACACACAAATTATCAGAGAACAATGGCAACCCTGGAAGCCCTACGTGCAGATGGCGGCAATCAAATGCCACAGCGCGCCCCATCATATGCTCAAGTGCTGAGGAATACACCCACAGAAACACTGAGAACGGGCAAGGCCACAGAAGCTAAAAAGAAAACACTTCTGCCAATGCCCAATATAGTCATTTTAAGACCAACAGGGGAAGAAACCGGTACAAGTGAGGAGATCAAGAAAAAAGTAATCCAAAATCTCAGAGAAGAATTCAGAGCAACCAGAATAAAAGCCATTAAAAAAGGACAGAAATCCAGGGACAGTAATAGAGACGGAGGGTAAAGAAGAAGCAGAAGGAATTATAACAAACCCCAATATCCCTACACTGGACCTCACAGCGGAGGCCTCGAAGAGAAAAAGGCCCTCGGTGGTTATATTCAACACGGACGAGGATATGACTCCTGAACTTTTGATGGAGGAAATCTATTGGCAAACAGATTCCCAATCCAAAAGAATCTAAAAAGTGCACTCCCAGACCGGGATGGGAAAGTGCTGGTTTTCCCAAAATACAAAACCAGAGGAAAGAACAGGGGCAACTGTAATTGGATCTTAGAGCTTGCCCCTGAGGCTTGGCAAATCCTATGAACACAGAGTACCATCTATGTGGAGTGGAGCAGTCATAGGTATAGGGAGCATGTGGCAGTAATAAAGTGCTTTGGTGCTGCAAGTATGGCCACACCTTCCATACCTGCAACCAGAAAGAAGCTACGTGCGGCCACTGCTCAGAGAAAGGGCATGAATTTAGAAACTGCCCAAACAAGGAGAAAGATCCCATATGCGTCAGTTGCAAATCTCTGAGGTTGGACCACACACACTCCATACGGGATGCAAAATGCCCAACGTACCAAAAAGTAAAGAGTGTATTCCAACAACGATTTAATTATGGGGACACACCATAAGAAATATAACTACGGAGTTCTAAAGACACGCCAGATCAATGGGCAGCGCGCCAGGGCAGTGAATGACCAGATGCGGCACAAAGCCGATGAAGAAAATACCGACATCATCCTTATCCAATAGCCGTATACCCACACAATGAGTTATAAAATTATCCAGAGTGATGAGGAAACCCTATGAGTAGCAGTGGTAGTGAAGAATCCGGAAATAGCGGCAACAAAATTACCATAGCTCTGTATGCCCTTGGCCGCCTGCCCATATAATCAGCTCAATTGGGAGCTTCTACGCAATTTCATTGTACTGCAGAGCTGGTGTGCAAATCGACTTTGCTATCACATATCTCCAATCCATCCAGACAACCCTAGCAGGACAAAGAATAATTGTAGGAGCAGATGTAAACTGCTGCTCCCCTGTTTGGCATAGTGCCACACAGGATCGCCATGGAACGAGAAATGGACAAGGGCTGGACGAATTCCTGGCAAATTCAATCCTCACAGTCAAAAACCAACCCTTTAACCTGTCAACCTTCTGCAATACCTTGTGGGAAGCCACGATTGATATCAGGGAATATTAAAGCCCATATGACCGATTGGACAGTGCAAAATGCCTGGAGCACATCGGATCACCGTATAATAACCTACCAAATCAGAAGATCAATGACAAAAATAACTACAAACAGACAATTGGCAAACAGATTCCCAATCCAAAAGGCAGACTGGGAACTCTTCAGAATACAACTGACCAGCAAGGCGAAAAAAACGCTGGAGGAACTGGCCAGACAAGTGGTGAACAGTGAAATGAAAAACCCAGATCCACTCCAAGAGAAAATCACCAGTATCATAACTGAAGCAGCAGAGACAGCGATGAAGAGTAAAACCCCCTCAGTCGGGGACATGCCCTGGTGGACTCCAGAATTGCAAAGATTGAGAAAATAGGTCCCGACAAAGAGGAAGGAATTCCAAAGAGCACGGAGAACATAGCCACCAACAGAGGTAGCAGTACTACGGCAAAAATACAAAGAGGTGCGAAACACCTATACAGAAAAAATTAAAAAGAACAAGCGAGCCTCTTGGGAAAACCAGGTCTCCAAGACAGGGAACGAGAACCCCTGGGGCGTGGTGTATAAAATCACCACAAACAAGCTCCCCAGGGAAGAAGTAGCCACTGTAACTAGGATGCCCAATGGAAGCCTAAAACGTGGGGGGAATCGATCACCAATATCCTTAGTGCTATCATCCATGAACCACCAGATATCTTTAATGAACAACAACAAGCAATATGCCAGGAAAACCAAACATATAGAACCCAAGAAATAGAACCACCCTTCACAGTCGATGAATTACAGGGCGCAGTCTTGTAAATACGCAACAAAAAATGTCCCGATCCGGATCTCATAGAACCAGAGATGGTAAAAAAAACCGTGGAATATATGCCGAACCTGATACTTAATCTCCTCAACCGATGCCTAGAAACTGGGAAATTCCCTACAAGTTGGAAGACTGCACACCTAAAACTTATCTTAAAAAACCCGACAAAACCTCCGGACCAACCAGCCTCATATCGCCCCATAGCCCTACTCTCTACCCTAAGCAAACTCTATGAAAGGCTGCTCCACAAAAGGTTCATGAACCATTACAAACCCGCCAACCTGGAATCATCCAGGCCATATGGATTCAAACCAAGCTTCTCGACCATTGAAGCAGTCCAAAACCTCATAACCAACCCAAAGTAACAAGAAGTACTTTCTGGTAATAGCAGTGGATTTTGCTGGGGCCTTCGACACTGTCTGGTGGCTGAGCATCCTTGCTTGGCAGGCTCCAGAAAGCAGCACTCCCAGAAAACTTGTATAACAGTGTCCGGGCATATCTGTCGGATAGGAAAATTGAGGTCATCACAACTTTCCGAAGAGTTATTAAAAGAGTCCGAAGGGCCTGCCCACAGGGATCTGTCCTGGGGCCGCTAATGTGGAACGCGGTCTTTGATGACTTCTTGGCTCTTGCTCTGGGAAATGTCTCCAGTCAGGCCTTTGCTGATGATCTCATTTTAATGGTGGAAGCGGACCCCAGAACGGGACTTGAAATACGGGCCAACCAAGCACTACAAAATTGGGCGAAAACACATACGTTAATGATTTCACCAACCAAGACAAACTCAGTAATACTAAAAGGCTCTCTAAATATCAGACGACCACCGCAAATAAAGATAGCGGAATCCACCATCAAACTAATAAAGCAAATAAAGTATCTAGGTATTATCCTGGATGGAAACCTGTTCTTTACACCTCAACTCACCTACCTGAGAGAGAAACTAAGGAACTACGCAGCACTTGTAGCAAGAGTATCTCGCAGGGACTGGAGACTCAACAGGAAGACCCTGTCCCTGTATTATAAAACGATATTCATCCCAGCGATCACCTACGGATCGCCAATCTGGTTCAGGAAAGCCGGGACCACGGTCAACAGAAGACTGCTAGACACTGTCCAAAGAAACATACTTCTAATTATAACTAGGGCCTGCAAAACGATGAGCACCCACGCTCTGCAGGTCCTGGCAGGAGCTCTTCCGCTGGACCTCGAGGTGATACATGAGTCCACTAGATGTGGACTCATGTATTTACTATCCAAGGATATGCCTGCCTCCATCTATGACTTTACTTTGGACCCAACCAACAGCCGGACGACAGAGAAACAACGAATAGTGGCTCACATGTTGAAGATTTGGCAGCACAGATGGGACATGTCGCCAAAGGGTCAAGCTAGAAGCTTCACACCGATAGTCGCAAAAATGTACCCAAAAGCCCCCTCGTGGTTCTACCCTGTACTAAATACAACCTTCCTCCTGACGGGCCACGGCCCATTTAAAGCAAAACTGAAGGCACTCGGAATAATAGAAGGGTCCACATGCACCTGTGGAGAACCTGAAACCTGGCAGCATATTATGCACGGTTTTGAATGCTACGAAGAACACAGAAGTAGACTTGTAACTGAGATTCAATACTTGCCGAAAAATCAAGAGTACCATCTACTGGATTCAGAAGATGAATACAAAGCCCTCAGCCGATTTGCACTTGACGTCTTCAACAGACGACGAACAGAAATAGCCATCCACAACGAATAGATGACCACAAATAATAAATAAAGGCAAACTGATAATATCAACACAGAGCAAATGATCGCAAAATACTAAGGAGAACCGGCATAATATGCAGCAGAATAAATGGAGCACCAATACTATCACTGAAACAGCATCGACCTAGGAACCAATGGGAGTGGCACCAGCCAGGATGTGGTCGATGAGGGAACGGTCTGTCTGCCCCCTACCCTCCCTACAACCCTCTCTTTTCTCTCTGGTGGGGCATGGGCATGCCCCACTAATATACCTGGGGTTGCCTTCCCTATTGACCCCATATTTCTGTCTTTTTCCCCTAGCCTTCCGTCTCTCCCCCCCTACTTAACCCATATCGCCAGCGAAAAGCCCCACACAACGAAAAATTTAAAATGCCAAACTCGACACACTTGCAACCTCTTTGGGCCTAACTAGATTCAAGCGTTTATCCCCCCCCCCCTTTATTATTATTATTTTATATATATATATATATATATATATATATAGGTACTAGCCACTGAAATCTCAGGAAATTAGGTGGGAGAACCTTCCAGAGTACTTATCTAAAAATACTGGTGTACCTGGTCTGCCTCCATGGGGCCAAGTGTGGGTAACGTTGGGCCTCAGTAGGGGTCCAGCGGCTAAACGGCCAGATGAACAACAGAACACAACACTACATATGTACAATATCCATAAACTTTTAAATCTCTGGCCTTCCCAGTGAACTGCTACACCCACAATGAAAGCAGCGCGGAGATGAGGGAAACCCCTGGTGCCGTTAGACACTAAATACGCTTTTCACTTTTGCCATCTCCTCTTTCTCTCTGGTGGGGCATGGACATGCCCCACTGATGATAGGGTAGATGGCCCCATGGCCCCAGGGGCCATCTACCCTATCGGCCCCTTACTTCTCTTTCTTACCCCCAGCCTTCAGTCTCCCTACCCTTCTCTTGACTATACACCGTGAAAGCCCCACACATCCAAATTTAAATAAACACCAAAATTATTGCCCGCCCCATTAGGCCTCTAGAACTTGTCATTTTAGCGTACAACTCAATGGTCATTTCGGCGAACAAACCCCACATACTCTGTCTTAGCGATCTTGCAATAATACCACGGCGATTATGTTTTTTTTTTTTTATATACGACCCAGCCCTTGAAATCTCAGGAAATTAGGCGGCAGGACCTGCCAGAGCATAATAAATTTCAAGGAACACCTGGCCAGCTTCCTCGTTGGCATAGTACGGACAACGTCGGGTCCCATCAGAGGCTCGAAAGCCAATAAGCCAGAAGAACAATGGGCACAATATACTACACAACACACGATCCACACACTTTTAAATCTCTGGTCTTGACAGAGATACAGCGAACACTCGCGGAGATGAGAGAAATTCCTGGTGCCGTTTGACCCTCAACATACTTTGTACTTTGTATCTAAACATCATTGCTGACCAGGTACACCCTTTCATGGCAACAATCTTCCCCTCTGGCGGTGCCGTCTTTCAGCAGGATAATGCGCCATGCCACACCGCCCGGATTGTTCGTGACTGGTTCGCAGAACCTGAGGAAGACTTTCAGGTATTGCCCTGGCCTCCAAATTCCCAGACATTAATCCCATTGAGCATCTGTGGTTTGTGTTGGAACAGCAACTCCGATCTGCGGAGTCTCAACCACGGAAATTACAGAAGTTAAAGGATGCTGGTCACGTTTGGTACCAGATACCACAAGACACATTTAGAAATCTTGTAGGAGCTGTTTTGGCTGAACGTAGAGGACCAACATCATATTAGGTAGGTAGTCATAATGTTTTGGCGCATCGGTGTATATACTGAAGGAACTGTTTTATTTTTAAAATTATAATGCTTAAATTTATAAATAATATTGCTGTAATGATACTAATATTTTATTACTTTTATTTTATTTATTTATATAAAATATCTTTCGAAGAGTAATCGGCGGTCAGTTTATTTTGCACTCACTCCAGAAAATCTTAAAGCCCATCCTGCACTTATCCCATCCACACACCAGAATTTTTATACCCTTTTCATTCGACTTTTGGTTGCTGTTACCACCACTGGTTTGACGGCTTCTTTCATCTAATCGCGTGCGGAACTGATTTCCAATCCCTTGTGGGTAGCACAGGTGGTAGGGTCGCCGTCCTCCCCACACTGGGTGGAAAAGACATGAGTTCGAATCCCGTCGATGACCGAATTCGAAGCAGGGAGCAGTATAGCCTTAGTTGCCGATGCTCCCAAAAACCGACAACAACTGATTTACAACAAGAACATTTTCAGTCTTCCAAAAACACGAAAATCATGGTTGGTGCTGTAGGCGGATTAGCATTATCATGGCTGATTAGCATTAACATTAGTAGAGGCATATGATGCAAGAAAGCAAGCTTATGCAGCATCAGCCAAAAAAAAAAAAAAAAACACTCCCATTTCACCCCTCCGTTCGTTCGAAATACCTGTCCAGCTGAGCCTTAAATTTATTTAGGCTATCAACTTCCACAACAAGGGATGGAAGTCTGTTCCACCAACCAACTACCCGCTGGCTAAAGGCAAATTTCCGCACATCTATCCTACATCAGTCTTTCCTCAATTTGAATTTATGCCCTCTCAGGTGATTATTCTGAGCAAGAGGAAGAATCCCATCAGCATTGAGCATGCTCAGACCCATTCAAGGCTTTATATACCTCTATCAGATCACCTTGCCGGTGTCTGGTCTCCAGACACTGTAATTTGCAAAACTTAAGCCTTTCTTCGTAAGAGCAACCCTTTGTTCCATTCACTAATCTTGTTGCCCTTCTCTGTACTCGTTCCAGCAGCTCTACTTGAAACAAGACACCATGAGCTACTCTTGCAGCCCGTCTGCACTGCTCAGAAAACTTCATAGCTGCCTGCACAATCACCCCAGGTCCCTTTCATTGTCCCTGATATCCAACTCTCTGACAATGTGATCGACTAACACAAAATTCGCCCTGATGATGTGTTTTGTGAGGACAACATTTTCTTCTGTGATAAGGTGTGTGGGCTTGTCCTGGGCGAAGGTCATCCTCCAGAATATGTTTTCTTTATAGCAACCATTTTACACTCTTGGACGTAACATACATCATCATCAACATCACTCTTGACATTAGTGCTTCCCAGGTGAGGCGCCTCCGTAGCCAGGTGGGAAGGAGAAGCAGTGCATAGCACACGCTTCTTGATTAGACCGGGGTTCGAGCCCGTCACCACCAAATACGGAGCATGCGGAAAGGTCAGGGAATGACCACCGCACCGGCGCAATATGGCCTTAGTTGCTAATGCTCCTAAAAACCAAATTAACAAAAAATTAACAGCTTCCCGGGTGACGACATTCACCTTTTCCCTACACCGATGAATTTCTACTGGAGGGGTACCCTCCATTTTAGACATACTGGTCACTGTGAACGCCATATTGTTCACGATGCTGCGTAGCACTTCTCATGAATGCAGCACAGCCAACCTGCCCCATTGTTCATAGAACCATTAGTGCCAATCTCTAAATTTACACCTATAATTTAAACTTAGGCAATCGAAATGTCGTTTTCATTTGACCTACCCCTTCGTTGATTAAGTGTTCATTATATTAAACATTAATTTAACATTGTAAAATGGTCTCCTTGTGAAATTATAAAATGCCATTTAGAATGGAGTAACAGAAAACTGCTCAATTATGCATTGTAGTGAACAGAAAGAAATAAGAGCAACAATTAGGGATAAGTGACTTTAAATTAATTATTCGTTTGATATGCTCCATCAATGTGGACATTTGTTACATGTGCCAGTCGCTTAGTGTGTTTATTAGCATGAAAACAAAGCTGCCAAAGGATAGCTATCTGTGATAGCCTAACCCCATTATATAAGCACAGGGGCAAGTTGATAAAGCA
This sequence comes from Mastigoproctus giganteus, assembly GCF_048544385.1. Taxonomy (NCBI): domain Eukaryota; kingdom Metazoa; phylum Arthropoda; class Arachnida; order Uropygi; family Thelyphonidae; genus Mastigoproctus; species Mastigoproctus giganteus. Next base: position 68,119,156 of record NC_143578.1, read on the forward strand.
ATTGTTTGGTAATGTAGTTGCTTAACATCCATACATTATTGGTCTTTAAAGGAATTCCTACCCCTTTCTTACAAAGAGACGGAAAGCAGAGAAAGGTAAGCGATAAGAAAACTCCATAATGAAGACGTTCAAACCCAGGCCTAATTGGAAACGTGGTCATACTGTTACAATAACTGTTTATTCGGCCATCTCCCCCCCCCTTGAGGATGACACAAACTCAAGTGGCTCTAATAAGCCACACAAACTCAAGTGGCGTTTTTAAACAGGTGTTTAAAGACGCTTTCATCTGCTCATCTTCAGAGAGCAGATGAAAGCGTCTGAAACATAGTTCTCCACGAAGTAGCCTCTGTCATGACTACAACTATATCAAGTGTCCTATGGTATGCGTGTATGTTCCTAACCCATTCGGAAATATTGGATAGGCTAATCATGGACTTATGATGGGTCACAATGCCTGAAGCAATCACTAAGTGAGTATTATAGTGGATAGTGTCACTGATCTCTCACAGCATATGGGAAAGGACTGAATTCGATTCCCATCGCCGGTCGAAGTTAAAAATACTTCCCATCGAGATAGGAGGAAATTTTATGGGATTTTTGCGCACCATAGTTTTTTAGTTGGTCCCAGGCAGGAGTTGATAGTTTCCTCCCCCCAGGAACGATAGACACAATATCCCGATACCTCACGACTTTAGTTTTCAGTACAAATTCTAAATACAACTCATCCAGCATATAAATTATACTGAGGAATTCAGAAAAAAATCATTGTAACATACACTAAGCAACTTTATTAGTTATACCTACCGTTTTCGTGAAATGAAACACTCCATCACTTTTTCATACCGAGAGATACAAAACAAATGGGGAGATACGGTGGGATAGTATATGTGTGCAATTTAATATGGGAATGGGCAAAACGAGAGATTCAAGTGACTTTGAACGTAGCATTGGTAGTTTGCGCCAGACGCATCGATGTATCTTGGTTCAATAACCAAATAACATCCTGCGAAATGCTATCCTGTGGTTGGAAACAGATCGCTGCTTGAAAAGTAAGGGAGGTTAACGAGAGTATAACGGAAGCCTTGAGCAGCATTAACAAAAAGACTACAAGTCAGTCAAATAAATCAGTAATAACTAAAGAGGCATTCCAGAAAGCACAAAAAAAAAAAAAAAAAAAAACTTAACACGGTGAGCTATCGCAATCGACGACTGAACGGTGGGTTCAAGAACATCAACACTGGAGGATCGGAAAAAAATTACCTGCACTGACCAATCAAGATTCTTCCTACTGTTTCACTTCGATAGGAGGGCCAGTATGTGGCGAAAACAGACGAGTCTGCGAACCTTCCAACAACGTGTCAATAATGGCATTGGGAGTGTTTTCGTTGTGCATGTTGGGGCCCACCTCACCCATCATTGATACGAGGAAAGAATATTTCGATGCCACAGGTTATCTGGAAATATTTTCTGACAGGTGAATACCTTAATGGCTACAGTGTATATATCTGGAAATGGATTCTTCCAAAGGATAATGCGCCATGTCACAAAGTCAGAATTCACAGACAGTCATCGGATCTCAATCAAATTGAGCACCTGTGGGATAAGGTGGAACAAGCTCTTCGGAGTAGAGATTCGCCACCATCCAATATGCGACAACTGTGGAAAGGTAACGCATAGGTTAGTGCAGTGGCATCAGTTTAATTCGTAGCCATCTACCAAAGCGGTTAAATTGGCATCGTTTTAATTATATCTCATATTGTGAATACCTTCATAACGAGTTTCCATGGTATTGCACTATGTCGAATAAGTAATGCTTCATCAGGTCAGTGGCGTCGTATTCTCGGCGGATACGACGACACCACCCAGACGGCACCGTTTGAAAAATGGTATGGGATAAAACATTGTTATCCACATACTATCCCTATTAGACTTAGGAAAGCAAAAAAGTGTAGCAAACTGATAGCAAAAGAGGAAGAAGGAGAAATGCCGTCGAAAGAGGAAAGGGACAGTTACTCCTCACACTCACTGAACTCAACCACTCATGAATCCAACGAATAGGCAACGCATCCCCATTAGAGAAGACTGTTGTTACCTATTCGAGGGCCCCATCAAGATTCCCCTCCCAGACGGCACCGTTTCGAAGCTTGTTGGCTTACTCATTGATGGGTGGGCGGGTACCCTGTTGTTGCCATAGTGACAACCCAGTTATGAAGTATAACTCTACAATATGAGAGATGCCTGATGCTGTGCGTGGTTTAATCTAAAAGACATTTCTCCGCTAAATGCTTAGGAGTATGAAGGAGTTTACTTATGCACGGGTAATGCGCACACATACACACATCATTTCTACTACAAAGTAGTTTTAATTCATCGTTTGAGAGAGACTGCTGTTTCGAGATTATTTGGATGAGTCTACTTTGGAAGTAGACTCATCCAAGTAATCTCGAAACAGCAGTGTCTCTCAAGGACCATCTCAAGAGGATGCCCCCAGGAATCAGTTCTGGGACCCCTCTTCTGGAACATAGTTTTGGACAGCTGGCTCACCCAAAAACCTGACAATATCTCTGCCTTCGCCTACGCCGATGATTTGGTTCTTCTAATTCTAGGTCGATCGTGTCTTTAACTAGAACAATCAGCCGATATAACTCTTTCTGAGCTAATCAAGTGGTCAAGTATAAATAAACTGCGAATATCTGCCACAAAAACAAAACTGATAGTTTTTAAGGGCGCTAGATTACAGAAGACCTCCTAATATAAAGATAGACGGTAAAAAAATTACTATATTAGGGTTACCCGTAAATGATTACATTAACCCGTATTCGTGTGTTCTCTGGTCGATTTGCCTGTTTTGCTGGACGAAGAAACCTCAGTTTCTGAGGGAAAAAACCTTGCTATCTACGCCTGAGACCAACTAACTCAGCCACGGAGGAAAAAAGCCCACTAAAGTTCCTCGCGTCATCGACAAGATTCGAACCCGGGCCTTTTCCACGCGGTGTGGGGAGGATGGTGACGATACCACTGTGCTACCACGCAGACAAGATAGACGGTAAGCAAATCCCTTTTGTACCTGAATTAAAACATCTTTGCGTAATTTTAGATGACAGGTTAACCTTCTCCTCTCATATTAATCACCTCGCCTCGAAGATTAAGAAGTTCACTGTAGCAATTATCCGTATTTCCAAATCGCACTGGGGACTAAATAAGAAGACTCTCTTATTATATTATACAGCAGTATTCGTACCAATAACAACATATGCTTCGGGAGTCTGGTTTCATAGAGCCGTTAATGTTAAACTTCGTTCCAAGCTCATATCCATTCAACGGATTATGCTGCTTGCCATCCTCCGGGCCTGAAGGACAGTGTTCTCTGCTACTCTGCAGGTCCTTGCTGGAGTCTTACCCCTAGACCTGCATGTCATCTTCAAAGGACTATGCTATCGTCTAAAGAACAGAGTTCCTGGCGAGATTCTCGGCATCTCATGCAATCTAACTACTAACATCAAAGACGAGAAACGGAGAATCTGAAATGAACTTATCAGTGTGTGGCAATCACGATGGAATTCCAGTACTACTAGTCAAGTCACCCGCACTTTTATTCCTGCAGTTATCTTCCCTCTCAACAAGAACGTCCGCCAATGGTTTTCTCCCAGCTTAACAACATCGTACAAATTTGTATATACGTACTGGGCAGGTTATGTTTCCATCCTTGCAAACCATCTGCATCCATTCATGGTCATTGTGCACCACGAATGGATGCAGATGGGCAATGGACGCTTTCAGCAGGACAGTGCGCCAACCCACAGAGCCGTGGTGACTAGAACATGGTTCGAAGAGCATTCCAAAGATTTTACCATCATGGAATGGCCTCCCCGTTCACTGGACATGAACCCTGTGGAGCATCTTTGGGATGCTGTGGAAAGGTCCGGTCGAGCTTTGGATCCTCCATCCAGGAGTGCGACGGATTTACGGACAGCAGTGCAGTAAGCCTGGATTGAAATACCTGTGGAACGCTTTCATGAACTAGTGGACTCAATTCTTCGTCGTGTAACTGCCCTTATCCGGGAGAAAAAAAAAATATATTATTTAAGGGTTGCCCGTAATTAAATACATTAACCCATATTTGTGTCTGTAAATTACGTATGTTCTATGGTTGATTTGCCTGTTTTGTTGGACGAAAAAACCCTAGTTACTGGGGAGAAAAACCTTGTTATCTACGCCTGAGACCAACTAACTCAGCCACGGAGTGAAAAAAGCCCATTAAAGTTCCTCGCGTCATCGACTGGATTCGAACCCAGGCCTTTTCCACGCGGTGTGGGGAGGACGGTGACGATACCACTATGCTACCCGCGCAGACATTATCCGGGCGAAAGGTGGGCCTACCCGTTACTAGATATGTATCCCGTGATTTCTGTCCACTGAGTGTGTAACAACAATAACAACAATAATAAGCATCGCGAAAGTAGCTTCAGCGGGCCTACCTCCCCAAAGGTTGAAGTGAGGTCTGAGGCAGATAGTGTCGCCTCCGAGAACTATATCAATGGATGAGCAGAAGCTAAACAGGTCCACCTCCATAGATGGATGATGACCTCGAAGAGAAATAATAATCATATGCATCGAATGTGGCGCAGGATAAAGTCACTCGCGTTCAGGCCTTAGGAAAAGGGGAGTCGGTTCGAAAAGTCGGACACGGTCTCCCGAGGAAGACAGTATGTAAGGTGTAAAGTATATTGATGTCAAACGGCACCAGGGGTTTCCTCCATCTCCGCATTGCATTCATTGTGGGCGTAACAGTTCACTGTAAAAGGCCAAAGATTTAAGTGTGTGGATTTTGTAGTGTTAAGTATCGTTGTTCATCTGGCCATTTAGCTGTAGAGCAAGTGGTGCTGTCCCCCATATGGCCACCACAAGAAGGGCAAGACCATCCAGCCCAACCAACTGGAAGTGATTACTGCGCTAGTAACAACCAGGAAGGAAGAAAACACCAACGCATGAAGTGGAGCATCGAAATGAATATCGGTATGTTAATATATTATATTATATTATATTCCAATATATATTATATTCCAAAAGATTCTTATAGGACTGAGGGTATTCCTTTTGTTCAGAGAATAAAAATGAGGACCAATTCATAGTGTAAATGACGATGTCAGTTTTCTATGTATGTACACTGTTTTGTAATTTTGTAATTTTTTCTATGTACATATATTGTTTTGTAATTTTTCTGTGAATGCATGATTTCTGTATGTAAGTAATTCTTCCTCTATGTTTATATATCTTATGTATTTGCTGATATTTAATCCTATGTTACACTCTAATAAGTGTATTTGGATGTATGTATGCGCCACCCTCCTAGAAAATTTCTGTACAGGGGTGTTTCTTGAATAAACTGATGATGATAATAATAATAATAATAATAATAATAATAATAATAATATTGCGAACATACTACGAAATAACCAAACTGGAGACCGATCTGACAAATGACAAAGGTCGAGACTACATGCCAAGTGGTAGGAACGATTCCCGAAAGTTCAGATCACCGAACAGCGGACCAGAGAGGAGCCATCGTCACGAAGAACCTGATAGCGCCTGCAATCTTGGAAAAAATCAAATAGAACGTGAGCGATAAACTACAAAGCATAAAGAATATGGACAACATAGAACCTGAGGAAGAAGAGAAAGAAGAAATGCAATCCAGAGCAGCTGAGGTGTAGAGAGACGAGATCGTGATATTCAGAATAGAAGATGAGTGGAAGAAAGCCCTAAGAGAATTCGATTTATTTGGACTCCACAAAGACACACGCGACACCGAAGCAGCGACCCAACAGAATCCTGTGGAGAGTCACAGACCACCTCAATCGGCAAATAATACCACATTACCCTGACAACAATGGCACAACACTGGAGGCCATCCACACAGCCGTATACTGTGCTGCCATAACAGCCACTAGGATAAATGGAAGAGAAACGAGAGATCAGCAGCAGAGATCAACCGAAAAAACAAGGAACCGCCAGCTTGGAAAAGAAGCCTTCAGCAGAAGATTGAAGAATTAAGAGTCAAGATAGGCCAAATTGACCCAGTACAAATCAGGTAACAGGAGTAGAAATCGATTGGAAAAGTGAAGAGCATCCTCAAGAGAGACAACTTCCACAAATTCAAATTATTGTATTAGGGCTACCTGTAATTTTTTACATATACCTATATGTATTATGTCTGTAAATTGCGTGTGTTCTCTGGTCAATTTGCCTGTTTTGCTGGGTGAAAAACCCCAGTTTCTGTGGGGGAAGAAACCTTGCTATCTATGCCTGAGAACGACTAACTCAGCCACGGAGTGAAAAAAAGCCCATTAAAGTTCCTCGCATTATCGATGGGATTCGAACTTGGGCCTTTTGTGCTACACGTGCAGACAGACAACTTCCACAGCAAACACGAGACCAAATATCAGAGAATAGGATAATACTTAGACACACTGAAGAAAAACCTACTCGCGCTCAGCAAGAGACAATGCCGATACCAATAGAGCTCACAGAGGTAAATAAACAACCGAATTGGCAGTACAATATATACAGGGTGTCTCAAAAATATTGGTACAAACGTTTAGGGGAGATAGGTAACATCTAAAGGAATGTGAATCGCATAGGAACTCATAACCGGAAACGTCACCGTAAGTCGGTACACGGCGCTGTTCATCAGTTCGCGAGAGGGAAAATTTCTGGTTTACTCATTCAAGCAGTAGTCGCCGCACGAAGAGCATGCATCGATATACGAACTGTGAGCTGGCAGACATGTACCTAGTGTATCGATTAGCAGAGGGCCCACACGGTGTGCGTCACCATCCGGCACAACATCGCTTCGCAATAAATGTGTGGGCAGGTATGGTCGGTGACTGCGTAGTCCGCCCATACCTGTTACCATCCCACATGAACTCCGCTAAATATCGGATCTTTCTTGAACAAGTTCTACCAGGGTTACTTGACGATGTTCCAGCAAATGTGAGATGCAACATTTGGTTTCAACATGACGGGGCACCTGTCCATTATGGAAGGTATGTTCGTGACCATTTGAAGAGGCGTTTTGGGCGTCGATGGATTGGCCGTGGTGGACCCGTTGCCTGGCCCCCATGCTCACCTGATTTATCGAGCCTTGATTTCTTTCTGTGGGGAACCCTCAAACCTATCGTGTATGAATCGCCTGTGGAGACGGAAATGGATCTCGTGGTGAGACTCGTCTGCGCTGCTGCTACTGTCAAAGAAACTCCAGGTGTGTTCGACCGTGTCGGCCAATCCATGTTGCGTCGGTGTCACGCATGCATCGCGTCTCATGCTGGAATCTTCGAGCATCTGTTGTAGCATCATGAAATGCATCCATCTCGTACTCCCTCGTTCATATTATGTCAAATAAATGTTTTCCATTAATTACTGTCTTGTGTCATTTCTACTTCTTGTGCTTCTGCTACTACTTTCCCGTGACGTTTCCGGTTATGGGTTCCTATGCGATTCACATTCCTTTAGATGTTACCTACCTCCCCTAAACGTTTGTACCAATATTTTTGAGACACCCTGTATATAAAACGGGATGTTCTTGGGGGAAGCTTTATCCCCCTCATCCCCTCGTGGGCGCATCTATAATTGAATCTCTTACCTCATCAAGACGCAGATCAGCAATGCTTGCGACAACTTTGCTTCACAAGAGAAGAAATGTTGAAGAAGAGCAAAATAAAAAAAGAGAAAGCAAACAAAAGAATCAGCAAAAGAAAGTTAGCTAATGAAAAAAGTCAAATTTTGAATGCAACAAAAAAAAAAAAAAAAAAAAAAAAAAAAGAAACAAAGTGGCGGCAAACAGAGATACGGCAAAAATCAGCTACTACAGCTAAAAATATAAGAGACCACATTCAATTCGGTTCAATGTGTCAGAGTGGTTAAGTACAGTAGCCTGTGTTTGAATTTACCGTAGTTCGAGTCCAAATGGTCTCTAAATAAGGTAAGGTTCTTGTAGAGAACATAAGAACCGTGCCACACGGGGTTAGGAGAGTTTTTCCCTAACCCCGTGTGGCCCTCCCCGAATATAAGTAAAAAAATTATGTATTTCGTTTCGATAGACAACGGCGACAGCAATGTATAACTAATTGTCTTTAATATGAGTGTCCCTAATGCAAAAGAAAACAAAGGAGAAGAATGAATCAGGTGCTAGTGCTTCGCGTGGTGCCATTAAACTTTATTCGCGGGTAGTGACACTTTGGTTTGATTTGTTTTGAGTTTTCGTGATGCATTATCTACTTGAGGCTATGATGCACTAAGTTCAAAGTGTAAATTTGAAATATAAATTGTAAAAATTCATTTTTTTCTCATTTATTAGTATGGAAAAATATAAATTATATTCTGATGATAGGCAAATTATTTGTAAACTTTAAAAGACATGACGTAAGTTGATTTTCTGTACCTGGTTTAAAATACGCTGATTTTATAAAATATGACATTTCCAGAAAACTCAAATCTTTGAAGATTAAAATTAAATTTATTTTGATATTTGAGCCTTATAAATGGACAACTTCGCCATCGATAATACAAAATATTTATTTCTCTCTTTTTTGATTGTCTTGCTGTAAGCGAAAAACAATAAGGGACGAAATTTGGACTTTTATCCTTAAAAGATTCAACTGGTTCCAAACAGGCTTAACATGAAAACCTTTTATGGCCGAAAAGTAATATCGCTTTACTGAAATTATGTACAAAATAATGTACATATTTTAAACCATTGGTTCTCCGTTTTTTATTCTAGATATCATCACTTCCGTGTTTAACACACTTTGTATGCATCATCCCGAACATCACCTAAGGGTAATATTCAAGCATCGGGGAATGTCCTTCTCGTGTATCAAAAATGAATAACACGCCGTCTGTAACCCACATTCACACCTAAACAGTGAGGGAGTGCTATACCACATTCCTTCGCGAATCATTTTGTCAGGAGCTTCTCCCCTTGTTTCTTGGTCTGTTCCTTGGCTAAGCTACAGACCAGGAAAGAAGGGAAGGAGGCTAGCCATAACCGGATAATACAAATTATCCAGTTGTGACCAGTTGCGGTGTATGAATGTTATTTTGCGGTTGATTCGAATCCATTAGCTGACTTTCATTGCCCCAACCAAAACCATCTCTTTTTCTCTCTCTCTCTCTCTCTCTCTTTTTCCTACAGTGATTATTATGGCTTCAAAATAATTAAACAAATACCTATATACAATATTCCAAAATTATTAAAAAAAATTGAACAACAAAAAGAAGTGTGTCCAACCAGAAGCCATGCCATGTGGGCAGCTTTCAAGTGTTTATATACACTTGAAATTAATAGCTGTCACAAAGTTTCAAGCTGACTTTTGAACATAGTGTGTCATAATATACGATTTTTCTATATTGCTTTCTCATGTAATATATCTTCTTCAGAATTTCATGTAATAATTGGTGGATTTCGTTCTTAATTATTTAATACGAAACACACAGGCTGTCGGTGAGGAAAATAAGTGTGATTACGAAGCAGATAACAAAAATTAAATTTCTATTTCGAAACATGCGTAATTAGTGGCAAAGAATCGGTCTTACAGTTCTTGCAGCCTGCTTAAGTAGAAAGACCCATGTGACCCGCGACGTTTAGCATTTTTCTGTTTCGACCAATAAAGGTTGGACGCCCCTGGTTATAGTATAGAGCAGTGGTTCCCAACCGGTGTGCCGTGAGATAAGGGAAAATTCCATTGAGTTCGATCGCAATCACTATTTCGGTGTGCCGTGAGATAAGGGAAAATTCCATTGAGTTCGATCGCAATCACTATTTCGGTGTGCCGTGAGATAAGGGAAAATTCCATTGAGTTCGATCGCAATCACTATTTCGGTGTGCCGTTAATATTCGCTTTTTAACTTAAAGTGTGACTTGAGTGACAAAATATTGGGTACCATAGATCTGATACAATTTCCGTATTGTATAAGCGTTTAAAACTAAAATGTATACTCAGTGATCACTAAATTATGACCACTAAATTATAGCCTCAGGAGTCGAAAACGGCCGCAACCCTTCAGGGACTTTTTTTAATCTTTTAATTCAGCAATAACAGGAAGCTGCTTGCTAACGGCAATGAAGACTAAGAACACAACACTCGCAGTAACTGCTGGGACATGTGACCTCTGTCATACTTCTGCAGACGAAACCATAATCTGCAGCAAATCAAAGCACAGAATATGCCTGTTATGCTTGGGGTATTCAAGCCTCTCTCGCTTGTCACTGAACAAAAGGAAAGGGTTTCTGGGAAAATGTGTAAAGGGAAAACAAATAGGAACCACAGCAACGGCCAGTAGGAAGGATGATACTCCCCCTCCGGGAAGAGAAGACAATGCATCGGTAGAAATACTTAATACTTTGGAAGAGGGCAATTCCGTAACCCCCTCACCGTTTCACTGATATGCAAAACAATGACCTCCAGAATAAAGAAAGTAATTTGGATCAGGAAGGAAGACTTCATTTGGAATATGAGCGAGACCGGACAAATGACCTACCCAGCGATGGTAAGGGAAAAGCCATGGCTCACAAACGCAGCCTGACACCCCTATTATAAACAAATCGTGTTGTTGTTACATCTGTCCCCTGACAACTGCCAAAATGCCGGTCGTACCTGCTCCGTACACGCAGATCCCCGTGATGCAGAGAGTGAACAGACACACACCTCACATCTCAGCAACCTGAATAGCCTTAGCAGCGTAATAGCGGAAGCATTTAAGCAATTTGTTTACCCTGCTGCTATGTAGGCTGAAGAGCATATGCACAATTTAGAGGAGAAATTTCCAAAAATTTATGAATGTTTATCCACTCTACTCAGTATAAACCAAGAGCTTCGCGCAGAGAACGAGGAAATTAGAAATGAAATGAGCGTATTGAAAAACGAGATGGTAGATCTGAAGAGCAACGTTATGCTTTCTGAGAGATCCGCATTGAGATCATTTCTGCGGGTTCCTCAGACCTCAAAACTAGCTAGCAGAGATGTTGACACTGTATCTCCTCAATTGGAAAAAGATTATGTTGAAAGTGTATTCTTCCCGACGACTAGATCTGGTGTTGAAGCGGAAAACCGACCAAAAGGCGCAGTCGCTAACACGCCCTCTATGAACGTAATAGAGGAACAAGATATTGCATTGAACACCCCTCTGAGAAAGCTAAATCATATTCAAATGTGCTCAAGCTAAATCTGCCCAAGGAAACAAACGGTGTTCATGTGCCACCCGACCAAGTAAGCCCTGATCAGTACAGAAACCAAAATGCCACATCACACGCCCTTGAACTGTACGCAGGAATTCACTCGTCACTTAGTCCTAAACAAACCCGGACCACTACCAGGTCTGCCACCAACTTGGTGTTGGGTGCCAAACCGGAAAATGCCCAGACTACCAATCAAAACAGTTCGAATAGGAAGAAAAACACTTGGACGGGCACCGCACTAGTTTCGAAGCTTCAGCCTTTCAAACCGGTTGGTTCATCACCCCGACTCTCCCCAAGCAGTTTGTTTGTATCGCGTTTGGCCCCGGACACGTCAGCAAAACTCGTCACTGATGTACTGTTTGAGGAACTCCAGTTGGATTTAAAGATTCAGAAACTGAACACTCGTAGCACATCTTATGCTTCTTTTCGCATATATTGTGATAGAAGCCAGTTTGAAAGGATTGGAACGTGTACCAAATGGCCCCTCGGCACCATCATCAGGCCATTTTATGAAACACGACGCAGAAAAGAAGCGATATCCTCAAATACCCCTGAGAGGTGTCCACAACAGTCCAGACTCTGACTAGACGATGTATTTCTATTCCCAACTAACAACCGAACTGCTCTACATGGGATTGGCCATAGCAAAAAGTTAATTCCATATTTCGCCCTTAACATTTGTACCTACGGAAAAGGGACTCTCAACGGTGATTGAAAACGACTCAAAATCTCCGTCATCTCTATCTCCAAATTTTACGATCCCTGTCATGGTTTCAACATATCGAAAACCAGCAACGCATCACAGACGGACCAGACAGTGTACATCCCTCGTCAAGATCAGGAGACCAGCTTCATTCTAATTTCTATTTCAAAATATGCGATCCATGAGGAACAAATTGAATGAAGTTGAGGAGCTCTTGCTGTCCAGTTCAATGGACGTAGTTTGCTTCGCAGAAACATGGCTTGATCCCAGTGAAGAAACACTTTCTTCTACTTGGCCTGCAAGATATCAGATGGTGTGTACGTCTAGAGAAAACCGCAGGGGATGAGGAGTAGCAATTTTGTTCAATGAGCAGGTATTTTCTATCCTCCACTCAGTATCGAGCCAGTCCGATTCTTTCGAGGCAGTTCTAGTCACACTAAAACCTGAAAACAACAACAGCCAGAACGTTTCTCTCGACATTGTCGCAGTGTATAATCCCACCAGTTCCAGACGCACGAGTAGTTGATGAACTCCTCAATTGGCTGATTAACCATCTCCATTCATCACTGAAGCATATCGTGTGTGTGTGGATTTCAATCTCCCAAATACCCTGGGGAGCCTCAAGAGGAGACTGAGTCAGCATTTAGACATATTAGGTCTTACAGTCTGATCATAAACCCCATCATTCTCTCTGTGCAAACAGAAATTCCCATTACTTCTGGCAGGAGGAAAGTCACAGCCAAAACTATTACAGCGCCCAAATACCTCGATCCTGAAAGGTGTGTTTATGCAGCCCAGGATTTCCATGGGATGTCCTTGAGGAATGCGACCCTGAACTCGGAATTGACCTAACGATAAGATGAATAGCCACTGTCTCTCTCTCTCTATGCTGAAAAAAGAAGCTGACCAATACAGAGCATTCAAGGGCCTAGTGGAGTCCATAATTCTCTGAAAGCTTCCACGTCAAACAGAACATGCACAAGGGGTGCAAAAACTCCGGCTCACCCTCGGACAGAACTGCATTCTCCCGAGCTAGGGCTCTTTTTATTAGGAACAAGAGGGAGGCAATAAAACTTCACCTAGAGGCTACCATAAATAAAGGGAAGCCCTTCCATAGAAACAAAGCAGAGGACGCCATCCACCCACTCAATCTGAGCAGTTGGCTCGACCACATAACTAGGTTTGCGGCTCAGCCAGAATCCACTACCACCAATGGAATTACCAATCAATCCGATTTCAACCGACCCTTTAAATTCAGTTCAACTCACCAAATATCAACTGATTGATACAATAAGTAGTTTAGCACCTACGGCCGCATCCGGCACAGACGGGATTCCTCAGTTTATGCTGAAACGCCTCAGTACATTTATTGTTGATCCCATTCTGTCGTTATTCAACAAAATCCTTCATCAAAAATTCTTCCCTCCTATATGGCACGTCTATCTAGTAAGACCGCTGCCAAAAATACGCTCTGCTTCTGAGCCCAGTCACTTCCGTCCTATTTCTTCTGCATCAAGCCTATTAAAGCTATTTGAGAAATCTCTTCTGAAAACGTTAACCACCCAAATAATGCCACATCAGCCACCGCAGATCCACTATGCCACCCGGTCAAGATCCACCGCTACAAATCTAGTCAGCTCCACTACCAAGATCATCGAGGCATTTGAGCACAGTTCGGAAATCACTGTTACTTATATCGACGCATTTGATTCCATATCCGTTCACGCATTGGTAAGACTATTACGTGAATATTACCTCATTGGCGGAGACGTGCTCTGGTTCATTCAGACAATGCTTGATAATAGGACTATTATTGTTAGCGATGCCAATCGGCGCTACACCAGAACTATTACAGCTGGAGTCCCACAAGGTGGGGGTCCTCTCTGGTATTTTGTTCTCAGCTGTTCTTCTGCCTTTCGTGACGGGCTGAACTGATATTATCACCTTCGCTGATGATATAAAGCTGTTCAATGTTATCAACCCCGGAGACACTGCTGACTACACAAATGTCTTAATCGTTCAGAAAATCCAGAACCTCGAGGCCTTCCTCTCCGGTTTTGGCCTTCACATCGATCCTGAGAAGTCGAAACAGTTGACTTTCTCGCTCACACGGAACCCAACGATGGTGCAACCCAATATAAGAGGATTCGCGATTTCTGCTGTTCAGCAACACACCGACCTGGGCGTTATCTTTGACCAGAAGCTCTCCTTTCTACCACACATAGACCACCTGCAAAAAAATTCTGTCGACTCCGGTGGATGCTTAAGCAACAACTTATGCATGTCCATGATCAGGCCGTTGGGTTCAGGTATATTAAGACATGTGTCTATCCGGTCATTCTTTATGGAACAGAAGTCAGGACCTCAACTGCCGCAACGCATCTAAGACGGATTTTTGCAGGCGAATTTTGGCTATTGAAGTGAGCCATATGGAAATTCCGTCTTCCCCCTGCACGAAGGACCACCCAGATAGCAGCATCTCTAAACATCGGACGTCTTCCTGCCATTATCCATGAGAGAAGACTCATCTTTTCTGTAAAAATGATGGTTGGCATTATTTCGGACCCAGACTTCTGGGCTAACTGCGGTTGGAGGATCCCAGTTCCAAGCCTTCGGGCCAATCCAGTCCTTCAGGCCACCCCAAACCGGTTAAAGCTATCCGATCGGTTCTTACCCGTGCAAATGCTGCAATACTTATACTCCTTGGATGGCGACCTCTACAAGTTCGCATTGGATAAAAAATATAGGCAGAACTTACTCCATCCACTTCCTTCTCAGGACCACGTCACAGGACATTAGAACCTGCTCCCAAGGACCTGTCCATCACTCCCATGGATCCCTCACTACATTGTTCCAACTTTCTGCACCTGCTTATATGACTCTAGCACTGTAAGAAGGACTGCTCCCTGGAGAATAATTTAACCTGATAACATGCTGTTGTGTATATATGTTCATATGTAAATTTTTCATTTACTCTCCTACACTTGTATAATTAGTAATAATATTTGTATTATTTTTTCTCCTATCTCATCTTTGTTTATTTCATTGTATTAGCCTTTACTCTAATATTGTATTAGCCTTTTTAACCTTGTATTAGATTTTGTAACCTTCTATTAGCCTTTACTGTAAACCCCTGGCTTGTAGCCGTGAAGGGTATTGTGTACGGCCTGTGCGTTATGTATGCAATAAAGAGTTCTTCTTCTTCTAAGTTCTTCCTCACCATACCCGTAGTGAAATATGCCGCACAGCTCGCAATTTAAAAGCTGAACAGCTTCGTACGCTAAAGAGTGAGAGTGTGAGTGGATGTTCGTGGTGAGAGAAGAGTACCACGCGTTGTACGAGCTACACGGCAGGTAATTTGTATCTGCTTGTCCAAGTCAAAGTTATAAAATAACAATTGATAGTGGGATGTAGTAAAGATATTACAGAGTTTCAAAAGGGTATGATTATCGGAGCTCATACGTCGGGTGCTTCCATATCAGAACTGGCACGTCTTGTCGGTTGCTCACAGTCCACTGTAATTAAGATGTACAAGGCATGGTGTTGAACAGGTCAAACAGCCTTCGGTCGATAGAAATGTAAAGGGTTATGCAAGGTGGATGTTAGTGGTGAGCGAAAGGTGCAGCGCATTGTACAGGTTTAACGACAGATCATTGTGCGACAGCTGGCATCGCAATACGATGTGGGAAATCATCATCAGTTTAGCTACACATTTCATGGCCTAAAGAATAAAGCTCTATTATTAATATATAAGGTAGTATATGTCCCAATTTTGTGCTACGGAGCCTCCATCTGGTGTGAAAAGGCAATCCTGGAAAGGAACAAGCGTAAGCTTGAATCCATTCAAAGATTTATGTTACTACCGGTTACCAGGGCGTGCTGTACTGTCAGCACCACTGCATTACAAGTCATTGCAGGATACCTACCTGTCTATCTGAAAGTGGTCAAGAGGGGTATCTTCCAGCGCCTGAAGAAGGGAATCCCAACGCAATTGTTGAATTTGCAGTTGGACCATGAAAATTACCCTAAAAAGGAAAGAAGAAAATTTTGCAGACCACCTACAAAATCTCTGGCAAGAAACATGGGATACGACGCCGAAAGCAGCAATCACCAAAAGGTTTATTCCCTCTATAAGTCACACTTTCCCAACACCTCCTTCCTGGTACTCGCCTGGATTGCAAGTCACCTTCCTGCTTACAGGCCATGAACCGTTCCAGCAAAAATTGACAGCCATGGGAATAGAAAATAACTCATATTGCCACCGTGGTGAAGAGGAGTCCTGGTTGGTTGGTTGATTTTGATTTTATTGGCGCAAAAACTACTACGGTTATACTGCGCCTCAGAAAAAGGAGTCCTGGGAACACCTTATGTACGAGTGTCTCACTTATGAGAATGCCAGACTTCAATTCCTCACAGAGATTCAAGGAAATCCCCACAATCAGGAGTCAACTTTACTTCAAGAAGAGGCCACATACCTAGCCTTAACACGCTACGCCCAGGCTGTTTTCAATTCCAGAAGAGCTACACTTCCGTATCTCAGGACAGAACAGAATAACGTGCCATCCCTGCGAATCCCGACTGGGGTAGGATAATGCAAGCACCCTGGGTGCAGGATTTCAAAGGCAGGTTGCCCTGCTAACCCGATAAGGGTAGGTTTCATTCTAGAACTCCCCAGAGTGCAGGATATACAGAGAGCAAAGCTCTCACACAGGAGCACCTGCTCCCATGACTTTCAACTCCCTTCTCTATCTCCTACCTTTGCCTGACTTAGAGTGGACTGCCTGCCCTATTGGTCCACTCCAACTGCTGTTCCCCACTTTTTTTCCTCTTTTCTTTTTTATTATTATGACCTCTGTCGGGAAGCTCAGGCGACCCTGGCAGAGGCCGGCCAGAGTGTAAGGGGCAGCTTGGCTCACCTCCCAGTGGTTGTGGTGGGCAATGTAGGGTCCCAATAGGGGCCCCGTGGCCAAGCAGTCAGAGACACAACAAAAGAACAAAGCACATTACTACATAAACCGGACATTATACTTTTTCTGGCTGTGCAGTGGTTCTGCATTCCATCGCAGAGTACATACGGCGCAGATATGGGAAACCACCGATGGCACCTGAACCTAAATACTATGCCACTATGCTACTATTTCATGTTCAAGCTCATTCGTGCTTAATCGAATGTCCCCTTAAACTGAACAAAAATGCCAAGGACATAGTTCTCCAGAGTCTCCTGCACTGGTGCACAATAGAATGTAAGCATCTTCGGTCAATCTGCCCCTTTTAAAGCCACACTGCCTAGGACTACTCAATCCTTTCTCCTCATACAGGTCATTCAACCTGTTTATCAACAGCCTCTCATACACCTTACCCAACTCTGACAAGGGAGCAACAGGCCTATAATAAGAAGGATCAGATGGATGCTTATCTGGAATTTTCAACACTATTTTTATAACCGCTTTTTTCCATATCTCAGGAGAGATTTTCTCTCTAAAACGATATGGAGAATGCAAGAACAATATCCCAAATGACAATGCGCTGCACACATGGACGTATGGGGTTACACAACCCAAGAAAAGTCCGCCGATGTGCCGCACACTCAGACGTATGGGGTTACACAACCCAAGAACTCAAGCAAGACACTCTCTCCTCTTTGCTGATCATCATCGAGGGCAAATGCTGTGGTGTTAACAGCACACTAGTTGGGCACTGGAGGACTGGAAAGTGTATTAGTCGGATGAGTACAAATACCCTGCAACATGCCGATGAACGCCTTCGTGAGTGGCGCAAGCGGCACTAAAATTATTAAATTATTATTTTAGGGTTACCCGTGATTAAATACATTAACCCGTATATGTGTCTGTAAATTGCGTATGTTCTATGGTTGATTTGCCTGTTTTGCTGGACGAAAAAACCCCAGTTACTGGGGAGAAAAACCTTGCTATCTACGCCTGAGACCAACTAACTCAGCCACGGAGTGAAAAAAGCCCATTAAAGTTCCTCGCGTCATCGACGGGATTCGAACCCAGGCCTTTTCCACCCGGTGTGGGGAGGACGGTTACGATACCACTGTGCTACACGCGCAGACACGCAAGCGACACTAGTCCATCGAGCATGGTGTCTACTGTCGAAGCAGATGGCAGTGGTTGCTTAATATGGGACATGTTTTGCTGGCAAGAACTACGACCGCTGGTGCGTATGGATCAACTTGTTACTTGTGAGGTCTACCGAGAGCTCTTAGGAGACCATGTGCACGCTGCTATGTAGCACTTTTCCCGGACAGAAACGGGACCTACCAAGACGATAATGCGCTGTGTCATTGGGCTAGCACTGTGCACAAGTGGTTCGAGGAACACAGTGAAGATGTCACTCATCTTGAGTGACATCTTCACTGTGTTCAACCTGTTAATCAACCGGTTTGCATGACCCCAATCCAATCGAACACCTGTGGAATGTTTTGGAAAGAAGTGAGACGTATGACACGCATCCATCATCTATTCCGACATGAAAGCCTTGCATGCAGCATGGCTGCAGTACCCTACGGATGTCTTCAGACATCTGGTGGAGTCAATGCCTAGGCGAATAGCGGCTGTTATCCATGCGAACCGTGGCCCAACACGGTATTACGTAGGTAGTGATAATGCAGTGGTCGGTGTGTGTGTATATTTTCATCGTACTTCATCGATTATAAACTCGCCTGTGGGACCTTAAAGTCAAGGCTTCCACAGGCGAGTTTATGATCGATGAGCTAAATCCCTGTGATGATGGTAGAGAGGAAGAAAATCACAGGGATTAAAGATGACATGTTTGTAAAGGAAATTAGTTTTAAAATTCTTATGTCTCTGTGGTTATGAAACACACAAGTGGATCATTTAATTCGCGGAATGGAACAATCTTAATTTTAATCTTCGTCACAGAGATCTGCCGGTGCTCTCCTCTTTTCGAAAGGATCTCCATCGAAGTGTATACACTTGCGCCACCCATCTACTCACACGTAGAAGCACCGTTGGAAGCCATCGTGGGCCGCCCAGTTGGTAGATTCTCTGTCCTCGCCACACTGATTGGGAAAGGCCCGAATTTGAGTCCCGTCCATGATGGGAGGAATTTTTATGGGCTTTTTTCAAAACATGACTGAATCAGTCGGTCATAGGCGAGAACTGCATGATGTTTTTACAGAAACTCGGGTTTTTCGTCCAGCTAACAGAAAATCGACCACACACACCGCAATTTACAAAAAAAAAAAAAAAAAACTATTATATTTAGGCCACCCGAATAATTAAATTCATCTGCCGTGCTGTGTGTCTTATGTCTGTTAATTGCTTGTGTTCTATGATCGATTTGCCTGTTTTGCTGGACGAAAAAACCACAGTTTCTGAGGGAAAAAACCTTGCTATCTACGCCTGAGACCGACTAACTCAGCCACAGAGTGAAAAAAAAACTCATTAAAGTTCCTCGCATCATCGATGGGATTCGAACCCGGGCCTTTTCCACCCGGTGTGTGGAGGACAATGACGCTGCCACATCGCAATATACAGACCGTATACACAGAGCAACATTTCCTTAGTCGATGATGTGCCCAACAGCAACAACACTCCTGGAAGCCGCTTGGCTTCAGCGGAATGCGTCTACGAGTGGTAAGGAACTGTTCTTGCGGCCATAGATTCTCCATCTTTTTTAATGCACCAGCGCCATTTGAAAATGCAGTAAATTTCAATTTTCTTTAAACACTCGTCTCCGTAAACCTTTGATATTACTCTGTTTCCGTAGCACTCATATAACTTCGAACACAATAGAATATAACAAACCGTTGTTCATTTTTCAAATCTTGAATTATACAGCTCATAAATCTATTTACAGTAACGAATGTAACTTAAGGCCGTTTTGTAACTACCAGACAAAGTCAGAATTTGTAACTGTGCCAAAAAAAAAAAAAAAAAAAAAAAAAATCAAATAATTATATTAGGGTCGCCCGTAATTGATTACATATACAAATATATACACCGATGAGCCAAAACATTATAACCACCCACCCACCTAATATGATGTTGGTCCTCCATCTGCAGCCAAAACAGCAAGTACCCGGCGAGGCATGGACGCTACAAGATTTCTAAATGTGTCTTGTGGTATCTGGTAAAAAAAAGTAAAGTGCAGCCATTATCAACCCACTGCAGGATGGAAGCCTCCTCAACAATTCATGCTGAGGGAAATCGACCATAATCTGCCACGCTGGTCCAGTGCGGGTTGGCAGATCGACCGTATTCAGCAGTCAGGGGCTCGAACCCCGGTCTACTCAAAGAGCGTGTGCTATTGCACTCCCGCTCCTGCAAACTCGGCTACGGAGGCACCAACACATTAACCAGCATTTGTAACTGTGCCAAAAAAAAAAAAAAAAATCAAATAATTATATTAGGGTCGCCCGTAATTGATTACATACACAAATATATACACCGATGAGCCAAAACATTATAACCACCCACCCACCTAATATGATGTTGGTCCTCCATCTGCAGCCAAAACAGCAAGTACCCGGCGAGGCATACTTTAACTCCTGTAAGATCCATGGTTGAGACGCAATAGATCGCAGTTGCTGTTCCAACACAAACCACAGATACTCGATGGGATTGATGTCTTTAGGAATTTGGAGGCTAGAGCAATACTTGGAAGTATTCCTCATGTTCTGCGAACCAGTCTCGAACAATCCGGGCAGTGTGGCATGGCGCATTATCCTGCTGAAAGACGGCACCGCCAGAGGAGAAGACTGTTGCCACGAAAGGGTGTACCTGGTCAGCAATGATGTTTAGATAGGTGGTAGACGTCAGAGTGGACGTCACATGAATGACTGGACCCAGGGTATCCCAGAAGAATATCGCCAAAAGCATGACACCGCCGCCACCCGCTTGATTTCGTCCCGCAGTGCATCCAGTCGCCATCACTTCCCAGGGTAAACGACGCACACGTATCCGGCCATCCAAATGGTGCAACAGGAAACGTGATTCATCAGACCAGACGACCTTCTTTCAATCACTCAAGGTCCACTTTCAATGCTCGCGTGCCCACTGTAGGCGCTATCGCTGGCGAACTGCGGTTCGCATGGGCACATTATTCACCCTCTCTATGGGGAATAATACCGATTTTCCTGTAGCTGCATATCCCTTGATACGATTTCGAATTTAGCGCAATGATTTTTTCATAGTAAGATGCAGTTGGGTGGTTAATCTGGGCTCTTTTAGCGATGACCAAGATCTGAATGCAACAGAAAAGTTGTCAAGTATCTTGTGCTGTATGTAAAATGCACGTGTCCAAATGTAAATTTGTTTTGCGGCGAAAAACGAAATTTTCCAGGTTAAAAGTGATACTGCACCGGTACCAAATTGACTAAGTCAGTTTTGGTTGAAAATACTTTTATAAAGCTCCTCCCCATCTGGCAGCAAGATTCTAGTGTTAGAAGCAAAATATCATATTTCCATTACACTACACCGTCCAGCCACATTATTTGGAATATGAGCTAATTAATAGGCACAGTGTTTGAAGGGTATAATGATTTGGGCAAATGGCGGTCCACCAGGCCAGATCACTGTATGGGCACGACGTGTTTTGTAATCTATAAGGCGTTGAAGGCTAGTTGTGTGCCAAAAAAACTAAGGCTATGAGGTGTCAGAATATTGTATCTGTAATTGCATTCATATTCTTTGGTTGGTTTGTTTTTGCTGGACAAAAAGCCCGAGTTTCTGGCAATGGAAAAACATATATATATATATATATTCCTTGCGTCACTGACGGGAATCGAACTCAGGTCTTTTCCACTCAGAGTAGGAGAGCGTTGATTATAACCACGGTGTTATCCGCATGGATCAGAAGGTATTGAAAAGTGACGCGAGGAATACTGGACTATTCGTGTAATAAAACTCTCCTCAATTCCTGGAATGATGTAAGAGAAGACAGTACAGAAGAACACTCCTTTGCAATTCATTCTACGTTGTGTGAAAAGATATTCAAAGGGATTAATATCAAGGGATTGGGTCACTTCGGCAGATTCCTGAAGTTTTCCTGGTGTTGTTAAACCACTCTTTTACACATTTGATGCAGTGCGTAGTCGCACTGCCATTTTGAAAATACTCCTTCCACAGAGTATACGTGAAATATTGCTAGGTGCAGTTGCCTAGTCTGTAACAATGTTCAGATATATTCTGAAGTGTATGCCACGAAAACATACGTCAGGCACAACTGTCAAACCATGTACCGTGACTCTTCATTTCAAGGAACAGCGCTTTATTGGTCTGCGGTACAAGAATGGCTGACCTTACACCAAGCTAGATGGCGTCTGGCATTAGTCGAGGATTTTAGTGGCTTGTGGACTGTACCACCGTGGTAACTCATGTCATGCAGCAACCTGCGCACTGTACTGGTGCTGACATGTGTCTCTATCGTCTCACTGAGGGCTAAGTCTGCTGCAACAACGTATCTGCATTCTGAGAGATAATTATTTGCAGGGCTCGTGACCTTTTCGTGACTGTTTCAGCATGACTTCGCTTCCATTATAATCATTCCGCTCTGGAAGTCTGTTAACTCCACTAATCGCGGCGTCTTGCATTCACAGTAGTATTACTGTCTCCTCGAAGCCATGCGAACATATTTATAAGCGTGTCTGACTCAATAGTGCTTGGGTAAGAGATGACCAACTATCAATGGAGGAGTGTCCATATATTAATCATAGGGTAGTGTATTTGCCTTTGCCTGCCGCTCTTGGCACTCGTGCCATTGGTTTGCCATCGACAGGTAGAGCAAGATATAATACAATCCTCGAGTGGCATGTTGCGAGGTATATCTACAGTCTTAAAAGTTAAGAAAAACTTCTTCCTGCACATAAGAACAAATTTGTATTTCCTGAGAACGTATATACAAACATACTATATTTCATCGTATAATTCGTCTGGTATGATATGCCATGAGGCGCCTCCGTAGCCAGGTGGGAAGGAGCAGCAGCAGCAGTGCGCAGCACACGCTTCTTGATTAGACCGGGGTTCGAGCCTGTCACCACCAAATACGGAGGATGCGGAAAGGTCAGGAAATGACCACCGCATATCCCGGAGCAATATGGCCTTAGTTGCTAATGCTCCTGAAAACTAAATAACAACATGATATGCCATAATTTTACTTAACTTATTTGGTCTATGCAACTTTTCCTCACTTTTTCGTTATTTTGTTGTCGCTACGTTCACTTACAAACTGGGTTCGATCAGAGTTATGTTTTAAAGTGAACGCAGAGGAAGCAACAAGCTACTGATGAAGTGATAGAGAATTACACCAAGAAACGAATGTTTGGTATATTTTTTTAGGAAATAAAAGTAAAATTTGTTGTAATGCAGGAAAAAGTGCTCATTTTCTTAATTCAACCATATAAAGGAGGATATATTCGCCGAATAATCAGGTAAATAACCTGCGAGGTATGTTTTTTTGCGATTGATCTAATTACGAACGGCAAGGTTAACTTATCTTTTTTAGAAGGCTTACCATTGACTGCATTTTTCCCTCACTACATAGAGCTCACTACATGATGCCTCATCATGAAATCATTAGGACATCCATTATTATTATTATCAGACTGACCTTCGTCAAGTCTGCTACTGCTGAAATAAAAAGAGCATTTTTAATGAGGTATAAAATCACCTCTTTCCTCTTTTCTATGAATGCTATATGCACATAGTGTGTTGTATTTGTGTCAGAGCAGATGGTTAACTGTATGGATCTGGGAAGAGGTACCATTATAGAGAGTGGGAAAAGGATTTCTTCACCGGTGCTTTAACTTTTTAACATACTTAAGAGCAACTTGAAGCTAACGTATATCTTCATTGCGACTCCTTTAAGGCACGATAAAGAGGAGAGAGGAGCGCGTCCTCAATCGTACACAAAACAAGATCCGGTTTAAGTGCTTGCATTACTTTTTTTTTTGTTGTTGTTTACTTCCGCGTGCACAGTTAATAACAGGTGTAAGTGATGTTGCTGTTATTTCTAATACAAGCTTATGGGCGAGAGAGCTCGTGACGAAAATTTTCAGCTCGCATGCTCTCTTACACATAGTTGTGTAAAGTAATTCATTATTATTTCAAAATAAAGACCTAATTCCTTTAATTTTAAGTATTTGAGTTGAAAAGTATTGAATTCACAAGTATTTGAATTCAGAAGTTTTTTCCAGTGGCTTTGAGGGTTAAAATCAGGGCACTGGAGATATATTGACAAAGCATTTTTTAAATTTAATTTCTATTAGTTTTATTACCAAGTTTTAGTTTATTTTTTCATGAATGGAGAATTATAAATTTTGGGGGCGGGATGTAAACTTAACGAAGATATGTAAATTCAACACTATCTTCAAGATTTTAGTCTCAGAGAATCGAAGTTATTTTCAGAGAGAGTTATAAAGTTCTTTACACTATGTTATATCTCACGCATTTAATTCATCGTAATTCCTATATAGTTCCTTTCCACTGATGCCAGGACTATCCACTATCCAATACGAAAAAACAATGACAATGTTCTGAGTGAGCCACTCCCTTTCATCCTCGTGTATTCCGGAAACAACAGTCCTTAAGACCGGGAGGCATACTAATTAGCAGAACAAAGGAGAAGGCTCACAGTCTGTGGGCGGATACAGCGGAATGGTGTCATTTATTGGCGACTGCTATAGAGGTGTTGTGGAAGGTCACACAGAAAAAGTTATGTAATGTGTCGTATGCCAAGGTTAGTATAATATGAAATTGTTTGCTATTTCCGTTCAGCATGACATGAAAACAAAACCATTAGAAGTCTAAGAAAGAAAATATATATACGATCAACAATAAACGGTACATAGTGATTTGGAGATAGACAGCCTTACTGACAGCACCTTTCCAAGTCTACCTCCATTAATAGTTTTTGCTGTTTAGCGGTTATGTTACGTTAGTACTGTTTCTAGCTGCACAGGATCCATGAAATTCCATTATTATATCAAGGAAAAATGTAACTTTGTGAAAGAAATAGATAAAGAGTAGGCCGAGAAATAAGATTGAATATTTTTCGTACTCCCTACCTCCTTTCAAATTATTTTGTGTTGTTCAACTTGGCTTCTGATATATTATCACTTGGCTTCTGATATATTACTCTTAAGGACAATTCTGTGTCGCAAAAAGTGATATTCATATTAGCAATGTTAAAAAGATACAAGGCAGGTAGGCCTTCGTTGCATCAGCCAAAAAATTTAAATAGTCTATACAAACGATATCCTCTTATCGTACTCTTCCCGCAGCCAACTGCTTTCAGTTTCGCTAGATCAGTGGTTTTCAACATTTTTTTAATAACGGCACCCCTAAGTAATTTATTTTATTTTGCGGCACCCCTACTCAATCTACTCAATTTTCTGTCTGTTAGATCCGATTCACTCTATGTATATATATATATAATATTAAACAATATATATATGTTATATGATAGTTATAACAATAATATAATTATAAAAATTGCATTTCATAATACAAATTATATATATATACAGTATATAATAATTTTATTCTTTATATAGAGATACTAAGTAAGTAAACATCAATTATAGATCACCGCAAAATTAAAAAGATACTGTACGCCTTTTTATATAATGAAATAAACATGTAAATTTAAAAAAATAATAAGTTTAAGTAACTTAAACCCAAATTACGTGGCACCCCTGGAATGTTGTTACTGCACCCCAGTTGAAAACCACTGCGCTAGACTGTCAACCTAGATCAAAAGTTTGGTGTAATGCGTCCTGGTTTTTGTCTCAATTCAGTGTGAAAATTCCACCATTGTTCATTTTGTTTCCACAATCCCCCCCGAGGCGTGTAGTATCATCCAAGCTCTGTAACTCACATATCCCTGGTCTCTCTTCATATGGACGTCCTTTTGCTGCTCTCACCAGATGAGTCGTCCGTCTTCGGATCCTTTCAAGAAGCTCAACGTCTTTCTTTAGATGCGCCCCTCCAGACCTGAACATAATCTTCAAACTGTCATCTCGCCATTCGCTTGTAGAATGAGACTATAACATCCTCTTTAGTTCAGGGGCCGGGTAATCATTGATAAAACATCGTACCTCTTATTCTTAGCTACCTACTTAACACTGTATGATAATTTTTAATATAAAACCTAAGTCTCTCTCTCCTCATTTACATCTTTCAGCTTTACTCATCCCTCCCCTTGTGCATAAGTTATTCTCGGGTTGCTATTTCTCAAATACAGAGCCATGCATTTGGCAGCATTAAAACGTAATAATTTCTTCGACATCTGCCATCCACGATGCTTGTCCAAATCACATCCTCCCTCTTTATATTATCTGCATATTACATCATACCCTTTATTCCCTCGTTGATATTATTCAAGAAAATCAAAAACAAGTGATTCCAAGAGTGATTGATGAACCATATTTATTATTAAGTAGAACTACCATTAATAACAACCCTCTGCCTCCTTTCCTTCAACATCCTAAAATTCGCCTTAGGATCTTTCTCGATAGGAGGATCATCAAGACAAAACGTATAACTGGTAATTTCCTGGTCTAAGTATGAGCGACATTTCTTGACCACTGAATTGTCATTATAAATATATGCCATGTTTCAATCTTTTTATCTTTTTTTTTTTTTTTTTTTTTTTTTTTTTGCTCAAAACTAACATATTTAATCTTTTTCAGGTGATACGAAAACGTCAGGTGAAGCCATTTCGGAAAAATGGACAAGCTGAAGCTTTGATCAGAGACTATTGGCACATGAAAAGCTTAACGCCTTTTCATATTTAAACTTAACGAAGTGAGGCTGTTTGTTGTTTGGTTTTTAGGAGCATTAGCAACTAAGGCCATATTGCTCCAGGATATGCGGTGGTCATTCCCTGACCTTTCCGCATCCTCCGTATTTGGTGGTGACGGGCTCGAACCCCGGTCTAATCAAGAAGCGTGTGCTACGCACTGCTGCTCCTTTTCACCTGGCTACAGAGGCGCCCACGAACTGAGGCCCTCGCAGATAGTCCAGTTGATAAAATCACCGTACTCCTCACACGATGGAAAAGGTCTGGTTCAAATCCCACATATTTGCATCACAGAATTTGGGATTCAGTGACGCCAGTAATTTTTATGGGCTGCATTAGTCTGTCTCAGACGAGAGTAGTGTGGTTTTCGGTACAGCTGTGGGGATCGGGTGAGTTACTTATTTGTTTGGGCTAGTATTCTCTTTCCTTAATATTTAAGTAAACAAAAATGCTCTAAAATCCTCCTTTACTACACGCAAACATCACGAAATATATGCTTTTGCATTCAAAATTTTATTATCTGGGAACAAACTCACTGCGCCCCTTTTAACTTGAGAATCTCCAGGAAAAGGTATTTGTATTTTGGCTGTTTTTTTGGTTTCCCCTTTTTATCAACACAGGTGTTGTTTTCAACAAGGTATTTTTTTATTGTGTGAAAAGTTTTCTTTTATTGTGTGACAAAGTGTGTAAAAGAAACTTCAGTTTTCTTATGAAAATAAAGAATAATATATTTTGCATAAAAAATTCAAATAAAAATATACTGAAATACCTTGAAATCGCAAGTTCTGGAATGCTTACTAACTAAATTAAAATGAAATTTCTATGGCTTTTAATTAGTGTTTTATCTGTTTGTTGCACTAATTCTAAGCTTTCGAAGTAACTACTGAATATTTACATGTAGAAGAAGACTGTTTCATTACACATACAAATTTGTAATAATATATAATTCGTTTAATTGGAAGTGACTGATTTTTCAACTGTTTGCTTCAATGATGTGTTTTAATCCTGTGAGAACCGTAAATTAGGTCTGGCGCTTCTAATATATAATTAAAATTTGTTCTACCTTATTCTCTATGCCCAAACAAGCTTATTTTCATCTAGCAAATAAGTAGGATAGAAAGATACATTAGCTGCATCAAAAGATTCTTCCAAATATTAGAATCGCTTCGAACTATTTAAGGTATTTAAATATCCAGGTTATTTACTTTTAATTCTTTGCCTTTATAAATATATTAATTCTTTTCAATTATAGAAAACAGTTTAGAATTTTTATCACTATAGAGAATAACATTTATTTTGTCCCACAGTCAAAACCTGTTAAAACATAGATACCGTTTTGGTACCCTTTTGATTCGCAGTTTTTACATTTTTCGTCTAACGCTTCTCTTCTCTCTCCTCGTAGTCACATGCAAAGCGGATAATAACTGTCATTTAGTGTGAACTAGTTGGGTGAATGATAATATTGTTGCTGAGAGCTTAGCATTATAACTATGCTAAGACTGCTTTTAATCACAAGGACATTCCAGCCTAAAAGTTTGGAATGACAGCGTATGACAATAGTTTTCGTAATTTATTTATTATTATTTCTTTGGAATTAGCTACGACAATATGAAGTTTAGTATAAAAAACAACACACTACAAGTATTTTAAGATTTTTTATTATGCATTGAAAAATTTGCATAAAAAATATTGAAATTATTAATATTAAGAACTATACGGCTTTTTTATCAAATTGCCCTCCACGAGATTTAATCACTGCCTTACACAGACGTGGTATCCTGGCGATTAATTTTATAATTAGTCTTGACTAACGTTATTTAGTATTAGTATTAGTAACGGCCGCATGGTGCAAGAAAGCCTATGGCTTATGCTGCACCAGCCAAAAAAAAAAAAAAAAAAAATCCGAACAAAACAATGATAAAAACAAAAAATAAATAAATAATTAAAATAAATAACTAAATAATAATAATTAATAAATAAAAAAATATATAAATAAAATAAAATATAAATAAAAAGGAAATTAAACGTATCATCCTATGCGCTTCCCTTACCCGAAAGTACCATCCAGATGACCTTTGAATTTCCCCAAACTGTCGGCCTCTACCACCCATGAAGGCAACTTATTCCAGTAATTTATAACTCGCTGGCTAAAATAAAACTTCCTGCAGTCCAATCTAAACATTTGTCCCCGTAACTTGAATTTATGTCCCCTAGCTCTAGCATCATTTATAATCTTGGAAATTTTGTCCTCATTCATTTTACTGATGCCTCTCAGAGCCTTAAACACCTCAATCAAATCTCCTCTAAGGTGTCTAGTTTCCAAACTCTGCAACCCACATATTCGAAGTCTTTCTTCATAAGGACGCCCTTTTGCCGATCTCACCAGGCGAGTTACCCTTCTTTGCACCCTTTCAAGAAGCTCGATGTCTTTCTTTAGGTGCGTTCTCCATACTTGAACACAGTATTCCAAGTGTGGTCTAACATAAGCCTTATATAATGGGATTATCACGTCCCTATCTCTACTTGCAAAAGTTCGATAGATCATCGATAGGACACCATGGGCCTTCCTTGCAACATGTTTACAATGCTCAGAGAATTTCATGTCTGACCGTATCGTAACACCCAAGTCCCTTTCCTCCAGTACTGGGTTTAGTTGAACTCCACCAAGTGAATAAGTTTTTTTGGGATTACTGTTTCCCAGGTGTAATACCTTACACTTTGTTGGATTAAAGCACAGCTGCCATTTTTCTGACCATTCTTGAAATCTATCTAGGTCTCTCTGAAGAAGCTCAGCTTGACAGTGATCATTAACTACTCTACCAATTTTAACGTCATCTGCAAATTTAGACATCACGCCCTCTATCCCTTCATCAATGTCGTTTATGAAAATTAAAAACAACAGTGGTCATAATACTGATCCTTGTGGAACCCCACTTCTCACATCAACCCAATCTGAGGAATAGCCATTTATCACAACCCTCTGCCTCCTGCCCTGAAGCCATCCTTCTATCCATCTAAGGATTTTCCCAGTGATTCTAACCTGTTCCAGCTTATAAAGCAACCGCTCATGTGGGACTGAGTCAAAAGCTTTGCTGAAATCTAAATAAACAATGTCGAAATTATTCCCTAAATCCAGCTCGTGAGTGACCCATTCGAAATAGCGAACCAGATTTGTTAAACATGATTTTCCCTTTACAAAACCATGCTGAGTATCCTTGAGAATTTCAATTCGATCCAAATGATCCTGAATTCCACCCTTGATCATTGCCTCCATGATTTTCCCTACTACTGAACTCAGACTTACAGATCGATAATTTACAACTTCACTTTTAGAGCCACCCTTATGTATGGGAGATACATTTGCACTTTTCCAATCCAAGGGAATCTCCCCAGAGTCTAGTGATGCTCGCATAATTAGCCTCAATGGTTCAATGCACTCGCTTGCCGCCTCTCTTAAGATTATAGGGTATATTCCATCAACTCCAGGAGCCTTACTGGTCTGTAGGCTCGAAAGTTTTTTCATTAAATAATCTTGCGAAATTTCAATATCATTAATTACATATTTTTTAACTTCGCTCCCACAATTTCCCATTGCCACAAAAGGCTTTTCATTTGTAAATATCGATGCAAAATAACTGTTGAGTTCATCTGCAACGGCAGCTGGTGTATTTATTACTATCCCCTTTCCCTTACGTAAAGGTCCGATCTGGTTTGTCCTGCTCTTCTTGGCATTTATATATGTGAAGAATTCTTTATCCCCCCTCTTTGCTCTGTTTGCTAGTGATTTCTCATAAACTGCCTTTGCCTGTCGAACCTTTTCTTTGGCTCTATTACACATCACCTTGTAGCTGTTATAGGCTTCAGTACTTTTTATTGCTCTGTAACCTTTCCATGCCACCTTTTTCTGCTCAAGTAATGTGGCAACTTCACTGTTCATCCAACGTGGAACCCTTCTCGTGGAGTATTTTTTTAATGGTATATACGCATTCAAGGCATCTGTGATTAATGTTTTAAAAGCGTACCACAGTTCAATTGTATTCATTCTCAGCGCGATATCTACCCAGTTAATAGAGGCCATGTAGTACCTTAAGGCATCGTAATTTCCTTTTCTGAAATTAAAACCCATTCCTTTGCCTTTTACTTCTGCTACCTCTCTCGTCATCATCCACCGTAGAACTCCGTGATCACTTCCTGCTACTGGTTTCTCTACTGTCAGCCCTGTTATGTCATCTGATTCATGTGTGATGATGAGGTCTAGGATATTCTTTTCTCTAGTACATTCCCTGACATGTTGATACAAATAACAGTCATCTAGTTGATTTAAAAATTTTGTTCCCCATGTCGAGTTTCCTTCCCATTTACTCCAATCAATTAGAGGCAAATTGAAATCACCCATAATAAGGCATTGACGCTTACTTGCTTATTCCATTTGCATGTAGAGGCTTTTGTCATAATCTTCACAATCACCTGGTCTGTAGATTACTCCTACTCGCATTATACCTTTGTTTCCAACTATCTCACACCATACAGACTCTATACTAGAATGTGAAATATCTGAATCCGGGAAAGCTATCGTCGCACTCAGGCTGCTTCTGATAAGAAGCATTACCCCCCCCACCCCTTCTATCTACTCTATCCTTCCTAAATACATTATACAAGCCGTACTGAAACTCATCATCCCCAATTTCCGGGTGGCACCACGTCTCTGTAAGCCCTATTATGTCCGCGTTACTTGTTTTAACCAGCAGTTCGAAATCGCTCATTTTATTGACGACACTTCTAACGTTACTGTATAAACAATTAAGATTTACTGTTCTTGTATATTTAAAAACCCTTGAAGTTTTTTAGGCTCTCTTCCCTGATATTAGCTACCTGCTCACGTGAAACGTCTTTGCCCCCAGAACATCTAGATAATACGTCCAGTTGGGGTAACAGATAAGAACTCTTAAGGTGCTTAAGGTATGTGCAAGAGTTACATTGACCAATATTATCAGATAAACGCGTGTCAATATTACCCACATCCCCCCTAACTAGCAGTTTCCCTGAACCTTTAAGGTATCCTTAATAATACTGGCAAAAACTTTTGCACCACCTTTGTTTAAGTGTATCCCGTCTCTACAAAACATATTCCTTCTACCTACAAGTGTGGGCCATGCTGATAGAAATTTACCCCCTAAAGCCTTGCAGATTCCTTCAAGTCTTGAGTTAATCCACAAGGCTCTTAACATATAATCCCTCCTATCCTGTCTGGGCAGAATTGCAGACACATAGACATTATGGCCTAGCTCGCGACATTTCCTCAGCATGGTCCTCTATTTTTCCAACAAATCGTCAGATCGTGTACATTTAATATCGTTTGTCCCCACATGAATAATAATATTTTCTTTACCCCCTTTAAAATCTGACAATCTGTTGGTGACATCATCAATAGTTGCTCCCGGCAGACATACCCTGGTTCTGCTCCACCTATCTTTATTACAAAAAATATTCCCCGTTTCCCTGACAATGGAGTCTCCTAATAAAACAATGTCCTTTTTAACCAGAGTAGTTTGCACTTGGTTTTTCTGTTTTGAGGCTCGAATCGGGTGTGCATCACTTGGTAGAGTTTTGCTGGAGTTTTGAGTACCTGACGAGCTCCCAGATGCATTATTTTCGAGGGCAAGAACTCGTTTTTTCAGGGACTCAAATTGTTTCATCAGTGCACCAAATTGTAATTTAAGATCGGTGCACTCCTTACATCGTTCACAAAGAAAAGAATCCCCAGGTGAGATAGGATTAGTCACCAGGTCGACCTTGGAAAACATTCCACAGGTTCCACAACGGATTAAATCATGACTCACCCGTAAATCGCCATCTGCTATTTCCGTGGGAGTCACGATACCCTGTGACGTGTTTAAGGCAGATCTCAAGCAATCTGCAAGGTTCCCATAAATTTTTTGAAGGTGGGCAGGCTTCACGACTTGACAATCTGCGCGGGTAGCACCGTCCCCCCCCCCACACACACCGGGTGGAAAAGACCCGGGTTCGAATTCCATCGACGACAAGAGAAACTTTTATGGGTTGTTTTTCACTCCGTGGCTGAGTTAGTCGGTATCAGGAGTAGATAGCAAGGTTTTTTTCCAGGAAATCCTGGGGTTTTTCGTCCAACAAAGCAGGCAAATCGACCAGAGAACACACGTAATTTACAGACACAATACACGAGTAGTTAAAAGTTACTGTCGAGGTGATCCTAATATAATAATAATTAATTAATAAATTCACGGACTTACCATCTAGATGATCCCATAAATGCTCTATTGAGTTTAAGTCAGTCGATTGGGGTGGCCACACCATAATTTTCAATACTCCTTCCTACTGTTTAGTTGCTAGAAAATCCCTGTACAGGTTAGAGCTTTGTGCTTGGGTCATTGTCTTGTTGTAATATAAAATTTCTTCCACAAAATCGAAATCCAGATGATACTGTATTATGTTAAAGGATGTTTTTATAGTTCTTTTCTTAAAATCTGTTCAATTCTACGATGTCACTGACTTCAGAAAAAACCCAGACCATGATGGAATGACCACCATTTTTTTTTTTTTTTTTTCCAGTTGGTTGTTTCACAGAAATTCTACGCTTGGATCCAAAAATTTCAAATTTGTATTCATCCGTCCGCAGTTATGTTGTTCCACTGTTAAATTGTCCAATTTTGATGGCCCTTAGCCAAAGTCAACCGTTTCTTTCGATTTTCCAGTTTTAATAAGGGTTTTCGGACTGCTATATGATCAAGAAGTCCTGCTTGTGAAAGACGAAGTTTTACAGTGGATGTAGACACGGGAGTTTCTCTGTTCCTATTGAACTCAGCTCGCATTTCAGATGCAGCAAGTCGTCGATTGCGTTCAGAAATCAGTGTTATGATCTTGTGCTTCCAGTGTTACGCGCCGTTGTTCTAACCGTGTAATCGTTTAATTTGTTCTTTAAACTGCCAGTTTCCTTGAATCGTCGAATGGTAGTTTGCACTCCTTTAAATGAAACACCCAGTTTGTTGCCAATACATCTCATGGAATAAATTTTTTTTGTACAGAGTTATAATAGTAATTCTTTTTTGAATGCTTAGTTCCTTATTTCTTGCCATGTTTATCATGAAACACACCACACACTGTTTCTGAATGACAACTCTTACTCCTCAATTTATAATGTACAAGTTAGTGCAATTGCATCATTTCAGTACATAGCCAACTACTTAAATAGTTATAAATTGGCATCATTAGGTATATCTCATATTGTGAATACCTTCATATCGAGTTGCCATGATATTGCACTACCTAGAATAAGTAACACTTCACCATAGGAGAAGACTATTGTTACTTATTCTCAGCGTATACCATCACCCATACGGCACCGTTTGAAATATGGTGGGATAAAGATCTCTGTTATCCTCATACTATCCCTATTAGATTTAGGAAAGCAAAAAAGATGTAGGAAGGCGATAGTAGGAGAGGAAGAGGAAGAAATGCCGTCGAAGGAAGAAAGGGACAGTTACTTCTTCAACTCACACCATTCAAAAACTCATAAATTCCTCGAATAGGCAACGCTTCCCCCGTAGAGAAGATTGTTGTTACCTATTCTCGGAAACTCCGTGGCCATCAGCCCCCCCATACGGCACCGTTTCAAAGCTTATTGGCTCCTCATCAGTGAGTGGGCAGGTACCCTGGTGTTGCAATGATGACAACCCAGTTGCGAAGTATAAATCCACAATATGAGAGATGCCTGATGGCGTGGAATAATTTAGATTACGATATAGTTTAGGGCTAAAGCCTCATGTAGTGCAATATCATGGCAACTCATTCTGAAGATATTCACAATATGAGATATACTTAATGATGCCAATTTATAACTATTTAGGTAATTGATTATGTACTGAAGTGATGCAATTGCACTAACTTATACATTAGTTAAACTCTCACATAACCTGAGGCTTTAGCCCTAAACTATATCGTAATCCTCAATTTATATTATTGCAAACACTCTAGAATCATTTGTAATCTTCTATCATATTAAAACAATACTCCTACTTTCTAGAATATTCTGAAACGTTCAAGAAATTTCTTAAATATTATTTCAGTTTTTTTTATTTTTACCCATAATAGAAAATAATTTTAATAAAAATTGGTAAAATAAAGTTTGTAATATTTTAATAAAATCTTTGAAAATTAATAAAAATGAAAAGTAATTCCAAACTTTTAGGCAGAAGTGTATCTCAAAAGACTATTTTGTATTTTCTCTAGACAAACAAATTGTAAATTACATTAAGATTTCACTCAGTACAAAATATGATAACAATATTTGAAACGAAACTAAGTATTACATTTAATTTTGTCCTGATTACAGAAAATCAATTAGATGAAGCAGTTCGTTTCCATTAAGGAAGTTCATATGCAAGAGAAATTACATTTAGAATGTCTCTACATTCTACACAGCAAAAAGAGACAAATCGACCACAAAATATACGCAATTTACCGCATTAGCGACTTGACCATATTGCGACATTGTGTATTATGTCTATACATAAGTGTGTTCACGGTCCGAACTGCATGTTGTGCTACCTGAAAATCCCATAATAACTCATGGGAAAACCCTACTTTCTCCACCCCAGGCAAGCTATCTATAGCCGGACTGAAGAGGATTTTAGAAATTCCTCCAGTTGTTGACGGGTATTGAACCCAGACCTCTAGAAATGGGTGACGTGGCGACACAAGCACCAAATGCATTCCAGGATTTGATCACGCTTTGAATATTTCAATCACAGAAAACACTGGTTTAATCCATAATAATGGTGCTTTCAGAATAATAATTCATCATTTAATAACCAGCTGCCATATAGCCAAGTGGTCCCCCTTAGTGTTAAGTGGTCTCGAACGAAGGTCTCAATTTTTTTTAAACTTCCTCCGGAAACCCAAGTTTTTCATCCAGAAAAAACAATCAAATCGAGTACATAACACGCACACTTTACAGACAATACACTGACACCTCAGCATGAACTGCTTTGGCACAAAAACACACATTCCTAGCAGATACATCACACAAGAAAAGTTACAGTATTATAACGAACAGGCTTGGAATGAAAAACTGTCATTATGATGGATACAGAAAAGGTTGAACTATATATATATACATGTATATATATATATTGTTGTTGTTGTTATTTGGTTTTTAGGAGCATTAGCAACTAAGGCCATATTGCTCCGGGATATGCGGTGGTCATTCCCTGACCTTTCCGCATCCTCCGTATTTGGTGATGTATGTATATATATATATATAAAAAACAGTATTTGATAAAAAAAAAATTCAAATGTCTTTTAACCTACATCAGCTAGCATGGTGTCTGACAGACGCCACTTTTTTAAAAAACTTTCTGTTTTTTTTTTTTTTTTTTTAATTTGTAAATGAAATAAAATCCTTGCACGTACATTTCCCCACCAATATTCTATAACTGGTTATATTATATTTTCTGTTTTCATTTCGATTTATTATGAATTATGATACATTTCTGTTTGTCGTTTAAGATATGCCAAGTGAGCAAAAGCGTCCATCTTTCTTAAAGGCAACTCCCATTCCCACGTGGTGTCTGTTGGATGCCAGCGACAGGTGCTTAATCTTGCCGTAATGTTTTGATTCAGGAAATTCAAAAAATTACAAATATTCACGCTATGTCTACCAGACGCCATGCGAGCGTCTGGGGGTCAGTGACCTTAAATTCTAAAAATGTTCAATAAAAACTTTAGTTATTATTATTATTTGTTTCTCTCATTTATTTTCATTCGATATTTTTAATTGAGTTTAGCAAATCAAAATAATAGATCACTGTTTTCAGTTCAGTAAAAAAGATAATAATTTTTTATAATTAAAACAAAACGGGAGGGGGAGACGCTACGCGAGTGTCCTTGTTACAATTGAGGGTGCGAGTGAGGGAAGGCATTAAGTATTATTCTAACCCCAGAAAATTTCTTGAAAAAATAAGAATTGAACAAGGTGGATCTCACAATGATGTTCGGTTTTATTAGGACAAATGCGACTTTCCACAAGTTACGCACAAAGAATGTTAATTCGAAGACAAGTTACACACAAATAATGTTAATTCGAAATATTAATATTTGTTATTAATATACAAATATTAATTTGTATAATACTCGACTTACGGAAATTAGACTTTACGCAAGTTTTTGCCGGCCGGTGCAAACTTAAAAAAATCGTGGAAACGTATTTTGCATATAAATGGAGGCATTGTGAAAATATCGTAATGTGAACCCAATAAACACATTGTTCTTTTTTTGGTAATTCATTTCAAGACCTCGGAAGTTGAAATTTTCGTATATAACTAAGCTATTTATCTCTCTAAAGGTTATTTTTATAATGGAAATTGCACTACACTTTCATCGTTATCATATGTTCCGTTATAAGAATCAATTTTGATATTTTTCTAGTCCCGACCTTATAAAACAATTTGCAATTGTTTTATAAGGTATA
Organism: Mastigoproctus giganteus; assembly: GCF_048544385.1. Classification (NCBI taxonomy): domain Eukaryota; kingdom Metazoa; phylum Arthropoda; class Arachnida; order Uropygi; family Thelyphonidae; genus Mastigoproctus; species Mastigoproctus giganteus. Next base: position 68,156,386 of record NC_143578.1, read on the forward strand.
AGGTCGGGGCTCGTCACCACCGTAATAATATTATTACGGTGGCGACGAGTAATTTCGATCTTATTGCATTTGCGATAATACCGATAACTGGAATTGTGTGGGTTTTTAGTTACCTTACGGTATTATAGTGAAATGAGATCCTCTTCACTGAAATCTTCAATCATATAAAAAACATAAATTTTCAGAATCTTCTCTTCATTCCTATTTACTTATTACAACGGTGAAGGAAAAGGGACCAATGGAAAGTGCAAGGAAACGAAATGAAGATGATTAATTAAGAAGAAGCAGGACAAAGTTTATCATCTATTGCAGGGAATTAGGTCTCGCTGCTTCAACAGTGAATACTATTTTAAGGGGCAGTGTGAGTACAAAAGAACATGTTAAATGGTCAACAGTGATCACAAAACAGCGTTCAGGTCCTATGTCAAAGGTGGAACAGCTATTAATAATATGGATGGAAATGCAGATTCAGAAGCGAGTGCCCCTGAGTCCAATGGCTATTCAAGCAAAAGCAAGAAGTATTTATGAAGATATTAAGGATACGTATGGAGAACCCCAAGCCAATTTCGTGGCAAACAACGGTGGTTTAATAGGTTCAAGCATCGCGCTGGTTTCCAAAACAAAGTATTTTTTTTTATTATTTTTTTATGTGAACCCCAAACACGAGAGGTATTAGAACCTATAGTACTTAGTACTGTGCTTGGGTTGGAGGTTGAGAAGACGAAGTGATGAAGTTGCATACTTCCGAATCTGAAGCTGCAGAGAAATTTTGTGATGCGCTGAAAAAATCCCTTCTAAATCTCCACAGCCCTCAACTTCTGCAGCAGCGTGCTTATCAGCTGGAGAGTTAATTCTGGCGACGATGCTCGAAAGGTAAAACTTGCTGACGTTATGCCCGTCTCCTCTCTTTTTGTAATTTTGAAATTTTTGTAATTTTGTACACTTTTGTAATTTTTCCTGCGCATGAGATAAAAAATTGAATAATATTCTATTTACATGTTCGTCGAACATTTCTTTTTTGCTTCAATCAAATTTGCGAGTGCTGCAAAAGCATTTAGGGAAATTCCGACTTACGTAGAGTTCCCCGGAACGCAACCCTTACGTAAGTCGGTGAGTGACTGTAACGTTAATTCGAAAAGTTAAACAAATAATGTTAATTCGAATTGGTTCTCATGTTTAGCTATTTTATTTAACTCCTTCCCTTCCTCAAACTGTTATCTGTCAATAAATTAATTCTCCAAAAAAATAAAATTTAAGTGTGACAGTGACGTCAAATAGTGTTATCGTTGTGTCTTGGCTCTCCAAATAATATGGAGAGCCAAGACACAACTTCTACATAGTATAGTAATGCTAAACAATCATTGTTAAAAAGTGTTTTTACAATAAGAGGAGATAATATTGAAAAATAAACATTGGAATATGTAGCAGCGTCTATTTTCTTGGTAAGCTCTCAAACTGGTTAACCATTTCTTGTATACTTCAGTTCACAAAAAATGTTCAGTGAAGCGAAGGAAAACATGGTTTGCTTCAATTTTTAATGTATTAGTGACACACACAGATGAATGCGTCTTGGTGGGTCTGCTACAGTTGGTCGACAATATTTTGTTCGAGCAAAGTCAAATTTCGAGGTTATCAGGAGTTAATAGATTGAAAGAAATTCGACAAGTAGCATGTCATCATTAAAGAACAATTAAAGAAATAAATCATTATTGTAACCACGATCTAACAATTTATTAGTAGCAATTTTTGGATTAAGATTTTTATTGAAATGTAAGAACAGTAAACTGTTGACCTCAACACAAATTGCTTTCAAGATTAAATTCAGTCCTGAAGCTTATAAGGAGGGAAAAAAATTGAAAAGTAATGAATTACTGAATAAATAGTACAATTACTCTTAATAGTATTGTATATTATAAACTAGGGAATATATAACGGGGCAGTGGCGTATCGTATAATTCACAGCTGCGAATATAGATTTGACATTTATGATCATTTTATGACCAAAGGAAGATTTTAAAAGAATTGAAAAGCTCCTTAGAAGATCGGACAATATTACTGCTTGTAACGTTGTAGGATCTGGAGCACTAATCCGCACGACAGCTTTCAGAATGCGGTAAGTTACCATAACGATGACAATGAATTCATTGGTTCTCAAGGATGAGGGCGGCGACATATCGTTGAGAGCCTACTTAAGCGGCCGTAGCGGTCAATTTTCCCTGAATAGTTGAGAAATACTGCAAAAGAAAGATATCAAAATGTATGACAAGAGAGCTGAAATATTTAATTGAGCAAAAGGAAAAAGGCACGGTAAGACACATGCTATTGCTTGACTCTGCTTTATACGATAACTGTAAACAGATATGTAGTTGACGCTGACAATCCAGTCGAAATGGTGGCTGAGTTGAACAGGTATTTTGCAACCACCTTTAAGATTGAAATCCCCACTGGTACCACGGGAGAATACTGAAATCGAAATTAACCGCTCTAAAATAAGTAAAATAATGATAACAGAGAAGGTGCATATTTTAAACTTCGTCCGGAAACCCAAGTTTTTCATCCAGAAAAAAAAAAAAAACAGGCAAATCGAGTACAGAGCACGCGCAGTTTATAGACACAATACACTGACGCCTCATCATGAATTTCTTTGGCACAAAACACACAATAATAGCAGATACATCACACAAGAAAAGTTACAGTATTATAATGAAGAGGCTTGGAATGAAAAACTGTCATTATGATGGATACAGAAAAGGTTGAACTAGAGAGACTGTAAAATGGCTGTCATTCAGTATGGCCCATTTTCTCAAGCTCCTGAATTTCGAATTATTTAATGTGTTTAAAGTGTTTTCTTCCATCGGAAAAGTGTGTCAGCTGAAAGAACTAAGAACTAAGCAAGAGAATAACGTGGGTGAGAAAATTTTGTTATTACCAGAGTAATCTTGTGAGAACTTTCACGTTATCTACTTAATCTCATTAGGCTTAGCATTCTGCTGACCGCGTGCTAACACGTACGTTGTGCTGTAGTCATACGCATTGTTGATAATTAGGCTTAGCGGTTTCACTATTTCTATTTCAAAAAATAAGAATCTGGGGTTTGAAGGACATTGCCTCGTTCCCACTGGGAATTTGCTTCTTAGTTTGGACAATAAGTGTCAACCGTTTTTAGTGCCTGCAGAGTTTTCATGACAACTCTACTAAGAATATAGGAAGTTGGGCAGTTTTAGTGTGTTTAATTAGAATCGAAGCGGTAATACGAAACCGTTCCGTGCTTTCTTTCTTTGTTGTGACTTAAACTACCAATCAGTCTTTAAAATGACAATCACAGCTATCCCTGGCATATGTGATCTCTGCTTTACTTCTGCAGATGAAGCCCCCATATGTAGTAAATCAAAGCACAGAATTTGCCGACATGCTCAGGATATTCAAACCTATCCCGCTTATCAGCGAGCAAGAGGAAAGGGTTCGTGGGAAAATGTTGCTCGAATAGTAGGTCTACAGGAGCTGCAAGAACCTCCAATAAGAAGCCTGATTCCCCCCTCCCCCGGTCGATGGGAAGACGCGCCCACGCGAGACAGTCGCATTGCCTTGTGCTCCTGCTTAATGTATTTTGTTTCAATTCTATTTTTCTATCCAAGTCAAGTATTTGATATCCAGTGATTCCCAAGTGTCCTGAGTATCTAAATCTGATGAAAGCATCACTATGGAATGACCAGGTAAATTTTTATTAGCAATTTTGAATATTGAATTCCCAGCCAGCTATTCATTGTTTAAACCAGGCCACGGAATGCTTCGCAGTACAAGGTCACACTAACAAACGTACAGTATTTTGATCACAACCCCACCTAAAAGAGGTCGAGCACAGCTGGATAGCTTCCCATGTCTCACTACTGAGGGGAGTGAGTTACCGCTGCGACACTTACCGCTGCAAATGAACGGGAGCAAAGACTGCTAATTACCGCAGACCGGCAAACTGCTTTAACTGAAGTTTCCTTGCATCTGAATTATTGCCCCCAACCTATGTGTAACTTTTGAAAGCGTTAAAATATTCCAGTCTGTCATATTGCAGAAAAACACTGTCCTTTAAAATTTTTCTACTATGTGCTGACTCTCATTATGCCGCATATCTTGGCTTCTAAACATTGGCAGAGATAATTGAACTACCACTTGCGAACTATACTTACCACCTGTGTAGGAATAACCCCGCTAATCCGAACTCTCGCAAATTGGAAGCCATAATTACCAAGTTATATTCACACACCAACTATGTCTGACTTTGAGGAACAATTCGTTGAGGTTGAGAGCTCTGTAGCCCTCACGCGAACCCGAAACTCAGGAATGGGCCAAAATGAAGAGACAATTACAACCAACAATGACTACCAAACTACTACCCAACTACCAAACGGAACCATCACGGACCAGGTACTGTCAGTAGATATGTTGGGGGTTCAAACACATTTACATAAAGTCTAAATGGTTTTAAACTCAATTGCATAATACCTGGAGGAATTTAAACTCAATTGCATACTATACTCCAAGTACAGGTGTGAAAATGATATTTAGTTCTCATTTCTCTCCCTAGATGGCGCCACCTGCTTACCGGGTTTTTTGTAGTTCGTATTTTTGTCCCTAGATGGCACCACGTATATTTCTCTCTTTTAATTTTTTATCATACCTGAGTCTTTTCTTGTGTGTATGTAAACCTTTTTGAAAATACATTTTATTACAGTATATCTTCTTAAGTTGTGTGTAAACCTTTTTATTGACACATTTCCTAATATCCAAAACTCAAACACCAAAGAAAATTTCAGCCTTTGATAAAAAGAAAATACATTTTCAATTCCACCCAACTGTATAATTCCAGAAGAATAACACGCATTCTTGTAGGAATATTTGTGTTAATTGTGTAATGTCCCAGCATGATGACTTCCTCCATCACTTTTTATTTACTGAAGCGATAAACATATCAAATAATGTCATCGGAATATTTGTGTTAATTGTGTAATGTCGCAGTATGAGACACTTTATTTTTAAAAGTGACAAAAAATATTTTCTTTCGCAGTGTCTTCTCATAGATTTAAACCTTTATTGATCCTTTGATAAAAAGAAAACTCATTGTCTTGTCATAGTGTTTATTAACTAAGCCACCTGAGTCTTTTTTTCTTGTGTGTGAGTAAAACTTTTATAGGTTCGTTTCCTTAGAGATTCAATATGAAGATACATTTTTTTTAATTTGAGCCTTTTTATTATTATTGTAACTCTTTATTATTGTCTTAACTTATGTGTGTTAACCGTTTTATTGACTCGTTTCCTAAAATCAAAAACTCAAACACCAAAGAAAACTTCTGCTTTTTAATGAACAATTTTTAAAAAGGTACATCTATGAACAAACAGTAACATTTTCAGATGTGTGGAAACAGTCCATACTCCTATCTTCACGCTGCGGCTCCGAGATAATAATAATCACTATCAGGATGATGACAAACCATTTAATTGACACTTTTCCTAAAATCAAAAAACTCAAACATCAAAGAAAATTTCTGCTTTTTAATGACCATTTTTAAAAAGGTACATCTATGAACAAAACAGTAACATTTCGAGAACACAAGCAATCAAAAGACACAGTTCAATTAAATGGGAATAAATGAGCATAACGTTCAATATAACGCTTCCTTAACTCTGATATCATTCCAACTACTGCCTGCAGAATATTATAAGGATTAATTTCTGGTTCTTTCTGCTGCAAAGTACATCTAGCCGTAAAGTCTGTTACAACGTTATACGGAATCAGATGTCGAACCATATACTCGTAGGCTTCTTGAAATGTGATATCACTGGTGGTGGTGAACTGTCGACGCAGTCGTAAACATTCGCGAGCTGTGTGTAGTACTTCCATCACTGATTCTTGCATCAGCGTGAATAGTTTAGCTTCGTTCCCAAGCACAGATACAAAATCGTCAACATAGAGTATTTTTTGTGAAAGAGACTCACATTCATCCAAGTCGAGATTAAAATCACACAGCTCACCATTGGTAATCGTAGCACGACCAGCATCTGTCTCAATCTCCAAGCCATCTGTAAATGTAATAGTTTCATGTGCACGACCCCGAACTAATAGTAATACTTCAGGCCATTTTAACGCTATCTTACTCCACTGATCTACCGTTAGTTTTAGATAACTCGACGCGCATTCCAAAACGATCGATACTTCGAAATCAAGCAGGAGAACTCGTAGAATAGTGCGTGAACTGAGGCGACGAAAAAACACATAGTTCTTCTTTGGAGCGGTACTCATCTTAGCAGTTGCTGAAAAATGGCAAATGTAACGTATAACAGTCATATATAAAGCAGTCCCAACCCAGATATGTGACTAATAATATTACTCAAGAAGAAGTGTGTCATCGGAAATTGCCCAATAAAACAACCTTCAACCCAGATATGGACTAAGAATATTACTCAAGAAGAAGTGTGTCATTGGAAATTATCTAATTAGGAGCTCTTACAGAATGACAAACTATTTTCCTTTTGACCTTAAAACCCACTTACAGGATGTCTGTAGTATTTCCGAACAAGTTTCGTTTTGACGAAATAGTAGGATCAATGACTGAGAATGTCATAAAGCTACTGGAGAGCCTTTAAAAGCGACCACAGTCACAGAATCGTTACCGAAAAAAAAAAAATGGACATGTGTGATGATAGTTCACTGGAGTGTGAAGCTGTCCGTCTTGCAGAAGTTATTGAAGCTGAAATATTGTATACGAATACTGTACTGTATACTGAGGTGAGTGACTTTCCTCCTATATTATCCCTCTTTATTTTTAAACGGGATAAAAATGCAGTTTTATAACAATGCTTAATATTCATTTTCAGAATGCAGAATTCTTTTCATTGTCTCCTCGTGTCGAGGGGAGGGCAGGAGGATCAAACGAAGGACCTGTAAGTCTTATTCAGAATCTCATATGCAGAATTACAATCCGAATTCCAAAAACGTTAAGTATTTTTTTTTTTTTTCATTTCTTTTCAGATTCAAATTGGTGGTGGTGACGAAACATACGAACGATTCTACGAAATCAGTGAAGGGCCAGAGAAGTATTCCTCTAAATATAAAACTATGTATAAAACGTACAAGTGCAAATACCGAGACTTACATTTGCTTGCAGGGGAACAATTTTTTCTTTTGTTCAAACAAATGTTTAAACTAATTATAGGACAAGTAAACAAGGGAGGAGAATTTAGCCATGTTCGTTTATGTGTAAACGCCGACTCCCTAAAAACACCGATTAATCTTCCATTTATGAAGATATCAGAACTGACAATAGATAGAATTATGGATGCGTTTTTCAGTGTAGATCAGTCGCGAAGTGACTTTCTGATAACAGACTCTCTCACAATCGATCTGGTTCTTATAAACATATCAAATAAAGGTGGTGCTGGGCCTCTTTCCTGTACCGTTCAACGTGAAACGTGACAAATGGCAGTGTAAGCTACTCCATACATCGTTAACTAGGCGGTATGGTTTCACATTTAAGAAGCGCATAGTTGGAGAGGACACCCGTACATTCCCATATGGATACTTCCGTGAAAAACACAATCAAAAATGATTCGTCGGTTATAACACTGTCACTATGTGTTCGTTTATCCACCCCTTCACATGTGTCGCGGCCGGTGGTACTCAAAGCGGTAAAACAACCTTCATTCTGTCCCTTATTAAAAACAGCAAACAGTTAATTTCACCCCCTCCGGAGAGAATAATTTACTGCTACTCTGAAGAGCAGGATCGGTTCTTACAGTTTCCGCAGGTTGAATTCGTAAAAGGCTTGAAACTGCCCGAAGTCGATAGACATGTCAGAAATCTAATCATAATCGACGATCTCCTACACGCTGCAAAAGACAGTTCCGAAATCGCTGAAATATTCATTAAAGGAAGCCATCACAGGAATACAAGTATCTGTCTTCTCTCCCAAAATTTGTTCTGTCAGGGTAGTCAATATCGGACCATCAGTCTTAACTCACACTATTTAATCGTTTTTAAAAATCCCAGAGATTCCCGACAAATATCTCACTTAGCCTCGCAAGTATTTCCAGGGCGTTCGAGTGTTCTAGTCGATATTTATAAGGAGGCCACAGAAAAACCGTTCTCATATTTATTACTGGACTTTCGACAAGATACACCAGAACAATTACGTCTGCGCTCGTGCATATTACCGGAGGACGGCCCGTCAATTACTTATGTACCTTCATGGCTAAAAGACTCCGAAAACATAGTGACTTCATCAGGTTTTTGTCTGGTGCCAGCCCCAAGCAAGCAAATACAATTTTGAGACAGACATCGCACTCTCAGGTCACTGTTTTGTGCGAACTGTGTAAGAATTTACTAAGAGGTAACATACCAATCACTCCACAAGAACTTCGTAGACTGCAGCGCAAAAAGAAGCTGTTACGTGTTCTAGCGGATAAAACAGTCCCCTTCACAAGGCGACGGAGACTTATTACCCAACAGGGAGGTGCACTGTTTCCCTTACTGGGCAGTCTGATAATTCCACTGATAACATCGCTAATAAGAAAATGAACGACTCGTTCAAAAAATATTTACTACTGGCACCACCAGAACACCAACGGATGATTTCTCTGGACGAAGAGATGTCCGAGATTCTGAAGAGACAGGACATGTCGATCGAATCCAAGGTGAAGGCCTACCTTCAAACATTGCAGGCTTTTCTGGGACTGAAGAAGAAAAGCGGGCCTCCGGAGGAGGCCCTCGTGCTCCCTCCCGCGGCGGCCGGGGAAAAGCGCGCGCCCAAACGTGCAAGGAAGAAGCCGTCGATTCTGACGTCTCCCCGTCGCTTGAGAGGAAAGAAAATACAGTGGATAAGTATGTGAGTACACAATTTTTTTTTTTTTTAAATTTGTTTATTTAAGTGATCGATTACATCTAAAGTAGCAATGATATCATTGCCCCACAAATTTTTACAATAACATTCGTTAACAATCTGTCTCATAGTAATACCGCGACATCTATGGGTTAAAAAGAAAACACAATGCAGTCCACAAGCTATAGATTCCCGATGTTGTATTACAGTCTTGTTATGAGTCCACTTGCGACTTTGCCTTTTCAGAAACGCCACAAAATCTTCGGGCGGGGGGCGGGCAAACGTGTCGAAGTAATCGGCTTCTTCTTCTTCTCCGAGGTAAATAGCTATCCAATGGGTTCCTGGTCTGTCGGATGGATCGGTGTTGACGACTAGAAGAAACGGTTTACTAAGAATGTTCGTAGCCAGTTCGTCGCGAGCACATACACTTATGGGGTAATCTTTAACAACACTTTCCAACAAACGTGCTATTTCTTCAGTGTTCATAATCCAGAAGAACCGACCTGTCTTTTGTCAGCGAAACCACGTTCTCGAATTCACTGTACAAGACGCACGTGACGTTTTCAGGCAATGGTGATGAAAATTTCAGTTCGAGACGTACGCTCCCCCGTTTCAGAGCACTAATGTGTGCACCAATCGCGTTTTCGTCTGGCGATAAATCAAAACCGTACAATACATTACCGAGTGGATACTCGGAATATGACAAATCGTTTCCGGTGTCTTCCGTCCATTTATTTAATGAAGAGAAGAGTGACAGATACGATCTCGTATACTGTCCTGTCTTGAAGTCGGGAGTCAAAGGTATTGACGGGTACTGAATGCCATCGGCAGTCACTTGTAAGTAACACAGGTTGAAGTGAGAGAAGTTAAAAGGATTACGAGAGTACGATCCATTGAAACCTTCACTCGACACCAAACCCACAATCACGCGCGATGGAATTTGTCCTAGGAATATATTATCACGTGTGGAATCTACCATTCCTTTGGGAATAGAAAAGTATGTCACGTTCACGCGATTAATAGGGTACACGATCGGGTTCTTCTCTAAAACATTGATGTGTGCTAGTTGAATCTGAGGATTCAATTTCACTTTACGTACGAATAACGTTGCTTCCATAATGTTCAACTTGGCAGTCGACGAATCGTTGGAAAGCAAACAAAATTCGGGGGAACTTCTTACCAGTCGTAAACGGAGGGAGACGTTATTCACTATGTATTTAGATTGGTGACACAGATCGAGTCGAAGTCTTCCTAACATCTCTGCAGTTTTCGATTTTGAGAAGAATTTCAATCGTTGGTACATACCACTGTCGTCCTTCTCGAACATCTGTTTAACATCGGTGTACTGATCTTTGATGTACATCTCAGTTGTCAGTTGCGAATTCTTGGCTTCCCGTCCATAGTTAAGAAGTGTTTCCAGGTATGCACGATAAGGGTACGTATTCGATGATGGGTTAATCAGTTTGTCTTGTACAAAGAGATCGACTTGACTGAATAGAGAGTGAAAGAAATTGTTAACGACTCCTACTTTATCATTTTCTTCCAGATCTTTTCCATCGCTTCTGGTGATTCGCACCTTCAACCGCAAATAACTTTTCCCGAGGTCTAGATACTCTTCCGAAGTCCCCGGAATATAGAATTCGATCGGGCCTACACTATCTACAGATGCCAGAGGAAGGAAAGTAATATACGACGACCGTTCGACACACATATTAGTGGCAGGTTTACTGAAAAGATCCAGCTCAGACATCATAACTTCCATCGAAAATATCGCGACGTCTACGTTTACCACCTCTCTGATTACGCACCTTGTCTTTAATGGCTTGCCCGACTTCTGATACACGATTTAAAAACGAACGTTTAGGTGGAACACCTGATATAACATCATCAACGATATTTCGTCCTGCCGAGAGTACTTGTCGACCGATGAAAGCTGCTGCAGGTTTGAGTATAGGTGTGAGAAAGCGGAATGCAGTTCGGAAAATGCTTCCTAATCCGTGACCTCTCTGGATGGAGGGCCCAGCGAAGTAGGGGTTCCCCCCTGCTTGCATTGTGTAGTAATGGACGTACGCATTCATCGTTCACGGAAATGGAGTTTAATTGTAGTCTTTCCCTCACTGAACGGTACGAATTCACCGCTATCTGTACGCACTTGGATGGTTACTGTATGGAACGTGTTTAACTGGAGTGGGTAATAATCTAAATGCGAGAACTCTCCGTTATTGGAAAACGATACGACACGTAACAGTGGCGCTTTCGTATCGCCTACAACCTGATCCTCAATTAGGTTACAATAGACGAAATAGGAACTGACACCCCTATATATATCTGCCTGGTACTTAGCGTAAACTCTACCTTCTAAGTCTCTGCCTAGTTTTTCGAAACCTAGCATCTGACCGAGCCCTGTTTTTGGGAAGCGAAGGTAAACCGATGGATCGATTTCGATAGACACTATACCTATGGAGTTCACTTTTGCGTCGAGTTGGGGTGCCAGCTTCATCATGGCGTTAAGCACCTGTGGTATACTTTTGTAGCTCCCTCGTGGCAGTTTACAGACCTGAACAGCTTCTGCTTTCACACCCCGATATGTGATCGTTCTATTGGATGCTTCTTTAGGCAATGTGATTTCCTTCTTGGAAAGCCACTCGCCGACGTGATAATTTCGGAAAATATAGAACCCTCCTTGATCCTCGCTAAATGCCCTATCGAGACCTATAACCCGTGTAAAAGCTTTAGAGATTTTCACAGTACTCTCGTTCTTCACCCTTAACGTGAACTGTTCTTTCGTTCCGTCAGTTTTCACTTTCAGTTGAATGTCACTGTCGACAGAATTAATATCATCGATAAGTTTTGAGGAATTGGTATACATTTCTTTTAATACTGTCATCGCTCTGACTTCTTTTTTCTTTTTGGGGTACAGAGTGAATATGTTCCATCCATCGGAGATATTATCCCATGAAAGAGGGAAGTGTACTTCGGCAAGTGCTACTTCCCACTTGCCAGAGAGAGAAACAGCATTAGGCAGTTCCACTGTGAATTGTGACTGAGAATTTCTGGGATGTAGATCCATACTAGCGTTACTGGGAAGTGTAAGGAAAAACATCTTGTGAGCTGACCCAGCTATTGAAGCTTTGTGGGTAGCCTAACCATTTGACTAATAACTGACGTTGTCCTCTGACTGTCTTTTGTTTAAGTACCTTTTCGATGGGGTAGACGTCAGGGGGTACATTATCGTCAAAGTTAACTTTCTGTAACTGTGTTTCGTAAAACGTTCCTTCTATCTGATCACCATCACGGCCTGTCACACTGTACACAACAGGGTTACGCTTCAAAACACGTGTAATAGTAAACACTTCTCTCGTCCAATTCCCCCAGTAACCTTTGCGAAAAGGGTGAGACCCGCTGCTCAAAACAACTCTATCTCCGATTTTAAATTTCGGTTTCAGGGTTTTGGTACGGTTGTAGTAGAGTCTATTATACACTTCTTCTTCGTTAGCAAGTGTGACTTTTACAGGGGCCATACCAATAGAACGATGGGTAGTACGATTATACGTAGCCACAATATCGTCGAGTACGTGAATATATTTCTGACTTTTGGAATAAGAAATCCACTTATAAATTTTTTCTTTGAGTGTACGTATGAACCGTTCGGCAATAGCTGCCTTCTTTTCTGATCTTGTTGTATAGAAATTGATACCAAGGGAAAGGAATAACCGACGAAGAGGAGCATTAGTGAATTCTTTTCCTTGGTCGGTGTTAACGCAAAATGGTGTTTCTTCTTCGAAAATAGATTTGAATGCCTGCACCACCTCGTTGGCTTTTTTGCTTTTCAGTTTTCTGACCCAAGAATATCGCGAGAAGCAGTCCACACAAACCAGAAGGTAACATTATCCATCGTTTGAGTCGGCGAGAGCCGACAGGTCACCTAGGTCACATTGAAAAGTGTGATTAAGTCCGGGAACTTTAATTTGGTTTCTCCGAAAATTAATTCTTTGCTGTCGATGTCTCACGTAAGTAGGTTGACTAGCTAGGAATTCGCGAACAACACGTCTGGGTAATTTAGTATGTTTTTGAAGAGCATCAATAGAACTGAAACTACCTATTACTTTAGGATTATAATAGTCTGCTAACATTTCTCTATCTCCACAGGTAGGAATGGACAGTGTCGAAGACATCGCACTACTTATATTTGTCATCATCCTGATAGTGATTATTATTATCTCGGAACAGCAGCTTGAAGATTGGAGGATGGACTGCTTCCACACATCTGAAAATGTTACTGTTTGTTCATAGATGTACCTTTTTAAAAATTGTTCATTAAAAAGCAGAAGTTTTCTTTGGTGTTTGAGTTTTTGATTTAAGGAAACGAGTCAATAAAATGGTTAACACACATAAGTTAAGACAATAATAATAAAAAGGCTCTAATTAAAAAAAGTATCTTCATATTGAATCTCTAAGGAAACGAACCTATAAAAGTTTTACTCACACACAAGAAAAAAAGACTCAGGTGGATTAGTTAATAAACACTACGACAAGACAATGAGTTTTCTTTTTATCAAAGGATCAATAAAGGTTTAAATCTATGAGAAGACACTGCGAAAGAAAATATTTTTTGTCACTTTTAAAAATAAAAAGTGGCTCTTACTGCGACATTACACAATTAACACAAATATTCCGATGACATTATTTGATATGTTTATCGCTTCAGTAAATAAAAAGTGATGGAGGAAGTCATCAAAAGGTTTACACACAACTTAAGAAGATATACTGTAATAAAATGTATTTTCAAAAAAGTTTACATGCACACAAGAAAAGACTCAGGTATGATAATAAAAAAAAAAAAAAAAAAATCTCGGTAAGCAAGTGGCGCCATCTAGGGAGAGAAATGAGAACTAACTATCACTTTCACACCTGTACTTGGAGTATAGTATGCAATTGAGTTTAAATCACTCCAGGTATTATGCAATTGAGTTTAAAACCATTTAGACTTTATGTAAATGTGTTTGAACCCCTAACATATCTACTACTGTCATTGCGCCTGGACCTGGAGGATATCATGCTCCAAAAGGATAATCGAATCACTGCTGCAGTTAGAGGAGAAATTATCCGTGTGTGGTCGAAAATGGAGCATGTGCTATCAAATTTGAACGTGGAACACGAGAGAACCAAAGCGAAACTTGACGCCTTCCTAGATAAAAGGGTGAATGAAAATACTACAGCACCCCTTAAATACTCCCAAGCGCTGAGGACGATTCCACCGGATACAACTACCACCAACAAACTAACGGATCATCATCAAAAGAAAACGCTTCTCAAAGAACCTCACCTTGTCCTATTGAAAGCTACAAACAACTCATCGCTAGACTCGAGCGAATCAGTTAAAACTCTTGTGGTTCAGCAGCTTGCTCACGACTTAAAAACAACTAAAATAAAATCCATCAGGAAAACTAGAAACACTGGTGTCATAATTGAGACTGCAACAAAACAAGAGGCCCAGGCAATAATTTCTAATCCTAGAATTAGTTCCCTCGGTCTAACAGCAGAATACCCCAAAAAGAAAGGTCCATCAATTCTTATTTTCGACTTGGACAGGGAAATTACTCCAGACAGCATCGCTGACGAAATTTTACACAGGAACATTCGAGACTCGACCCAAGAAAAAAGAGACAAGGAGCACATAAAACCAAAATACTGCACCAAGTCAAAGTCTCCCAACCTTTGCAATTGGGTAGTGGATCTCTCTCCACAAGCGTGGAACCAGCTAAAACTTCAAGACAGGATCTTTATTGGTTGGAGCAGCCACTGCTTCAAGGAACATGTGGCTGTTCCTAAATGCTTCAGATGCTGTCGTTTTGGGCACACCACCCACACATGCACACAGACGGATCCTACCTGTGGGCATTGTTCCCAAAAAGGGCATCATTATAGCAGTTGCCCAAACAAATCATCTGCTCCGACGTGCGCAAACTGCAAAGCAGTAAAACTGGATGCATCCCATTCAATCAGGGACAACAAATGTCCTATTTACATCAAGGCAAAGCGAAACCAACAACTGAAGACCGACTATGGTAGTGAGGCCTAAGCCATTCAATAACAGTGTTATTAAATTTATACAACTTAATGCTCAGAGAGCACGTGCAGTAGCAGCGGAAATAAGAAAAAAGGCAGATGAAGAAAACATTGATATATTACTACTGCAAGAACCATACACCCACTCCAAAAAAGTTAGAGGCTATCCTCTCACATATAAAATAATTCAAGCAGATGAAGATACTCCCTGGGCTGCCATAGTCATCCGGAACCCGAACATAATGGTCACCAAAATCTCTTCTCTCTGCACAGGTTGGGCAGTGTGTGCCCATGTAATTGGCCCCTTAGGTGCCTTCTATTTAATATCACTCTATTGTAGACCCAGTCAAAACATCGGCCCAGCTATTGACTACCTAAGAACTGTTACCACTACTCTACCTAACGCTAAAATCATCCTGGGGGCAGATGTTAACTGCCGTTCTCCTGCTTGGCATAGCCTCACAGCTGACCGACCTGGTTGCCATAATGGGCGGCTTTTGGAAGACTTTCTAGCCACCTCACCATTTAATATAATAAACAGGCCCAATAACCTCCCAACATTCTCCAGTACTATGTGGGAGTCTACAATAGACATAACAATTGCTACAAGATCAATCTCAAGTAAGGTGTCGGGGTGGCAGGTAAATGAAGCCTGGACCACCTCCGACCATAGAGCAATTACATACAGCCTCACAAGAAATATAGAATCAACTCCTACTCCGCACTATGATATCAACCGCTATGCCATTAGCAAAGCCAATTGGGAGCTGTTCACCACTTCTCTCCAGTCAACAATCATGGATCACCCTTCTGATATCCTCTCCTTGAATCCCGAGCAGCATCAAAAGCTTGTAACTAACATCATCACCCTCTCCTGCAATCAATCTATGCCCAAGAAAAAACCTCTTCCAAGTGCTGTACCATGGTGGTCTCAGGAACTCGAACGTCTACGCTGGACTGTTCATAACAAGAGGAAAGCTTTTCAGAGAGCTCGCACCTCTTGGCCAGCTACTGATGTGGAAGCCCTTCGTGAAGACTACAAGAGGACCAGGAACCAATACACTTCCATGATCAGGCAGCGAAAAAGAACTACATGGGAGCGGCTGGTTACCACCACTGGTAACTCTGACCCTTGGGGAGTGGTGTACCGAGTTACTACCAACAAATTGCCAAGAGGAGAAGTAGTCCATTCCACAATAACACCACAAGGAATCATGACAACGTCATGGGAGCAATCCATGATGAATATCTTGGATACTCTCTTTATCAGCGACACCAATCATCTCACAACACAACAGCAGCAAATTTGTCTAGATAATGACAATTACCACATTGACTCTGTGGAGGAAGAATTTAACACTGAAGAACTGCAGCAAGCCCTTGGCAAAATGAAGGATAAAAAATCCCCAGGACTAGATCACATTGAACCAGAAATACTAAAAAAGGTCGCCCAGGTAAATCCCCAATTTCTGCTTAACCTGTTCAATAAATGCCTAACCCAGAAAGCTGGAAAATAGCTGAATTAAAGTTAATACTGAAAAATCCATCGAAGCCTCCAGAACAGCCTAACTCATACCGACCCATTGCCCTCTTGTCCACATTGAGCAAACTACTTGAACGCCTCCTCCATACCAGACTCCTAACACACTACACAGAAGCTGGCCTACAATCCAATTCACAGTATGGATTTCGCCCAGGACGCTGCACAGAGGATGCTCTCTACCAAATAACCCAAGCTGCAGCCAACACTAATTACAAGTACTTCCTCCTCATAACCATTGACTTTGCCGGGGCCTTTGACATGCTCTGGTGGCCAAGCATTCTTCGCAGGCTAAGATTGGCACGCATACCAGCCAACTTATACAGGTGTATAGAAAGTTACCTTTCCAACAGGAAGATCACCGTCTCCTCACCATACCAGAAGCTCACCAAATCTATCTACAGAGGCTGCCCACAGGGTTCGGTCCTCGGCCCGTTCCTCTGGAACATCGTCCTTGATGAGTTACTTGGTCTGGATCTGGGCCCTGTTACTATCCAAGCATTCGCAGATGATATTACCATCTCCATCGCAGCGGACACCAGAGCAGCTCTCGAGGCAGCTGGAAATCAGGCACTAGAGATCTTACAGGACTGGGCAACTCTACACAAGCTCCGGATTTCTCCACAGAAGACACAATCCATACTTCTCAAAGGCACCCTACAAATATCAAGGCCACCTCAGATCAAGGTACAAGGAAAAACCATCAAGCTGGTAACTTCCCTAAAACACCTGGGTATCATCCTGGATTCAAAGCTCTCCTTCTTCCCGCACCTCTCATACCTTCAAGTAAAAATCAGAAATTATGCAGCCTTAATCGTCCGAGTAAGCAGGTGTGACTGGGGTCTGAACCGGAGAACACTCAAACTCCTGTATAACGCTATATTCCTCCCTGTTATTACATACGGATCCGGGATTTGGTACCATAGAGCAATAATTGTTCGCAATAAATGCAAACTGGAAACAATTCAGCGAAGTATACTGCTTGCCATTACCAGGGCCTGTTGCACAGTAAGTTCTCCGGCCCTACAGGTTCTTGCAGGTGTCCTCCCCCTTGACTTGGAGGTTATCCGTCGAGGATTGCACTACTGCCTGTCGCGGGGAATCCCAGCTACCATCTTTGGACATACCATCGACACCCGCACTGACTGCAAGCAAGAAAAGAAAAAACTAGCTGCCATACTACTTCAAATCTGGCAGACAAGATGGGAGGAGACGGACAAGGGCCTGATAACTAAGAAATTCATCCCGGATGTCAAACTAGTTTATCCAAAGTCGCCGCCTTGGTTCTCTCCTGGCCTCTACTGTACATATATTATAACTGGACACGGCTCTATAAATCATAAGTTGACTACCTTGGGAATCATCAATAACCCCTACTGTACATGTGGAGAAATTGAAGATTGGGACCATCTTCTTTATAACTGCCCAATTTATAACGATCTTCGAGGAACACTGTACACCAGGCTACAACACATACCTCAAGGACAGGAGCACCTGCTAATTTCTGAAGAACAATATTATAAATCATTAACTGAGTACGCACAGAACCTCTTTTCTAGGCGCAGGACACTACAACCAACTCAAGCCAGGGATAGAAACCTGTAAAGGACTTACTCAAACTTGAAATAAAAAATCTACTTGACTGTTTTACCAGCATCGACTTGCTAACCCTGGAACATCCAAAGTAGGATTACCTGCTAACTTTCCATATGGTTTGGTAGGCTCCAGTGGTCCTGACCACTCCACCGCAAAATACAAGTCACACTCAGCACTCTCGCTGAGTGGTTTTTCTACCCTTCTGGAGTTATCCCCTCCCCTTTTCTCCTGGTGGGGCATATGCTCCACTGTCAATTTACGGGATGCCCTTACCTACATCTCCTTACTCTTACTTTCATCCCCCATCTTCTTCCGTACACCCTGTACTGCTGCACTCTACCTTATTTTTTATTTATTTTTATTATTTATTTACTTATTTTATTTTATTTTTATTTATTTTATTTTATTTTATTATTATTTTTTAATATTTTTTATTTTTATTTTATTTTATTTTATTTTTTTTATTATATATATTTTTTTATTATTATTATTTTCTATTATTATTATTATTATCATCGGTTTTTTTTATTATTATTATTTTTTTTTAATTTAAATTAAATTTTTTTTTTTTATTATTTATTTTTTTTTTTTTTTATTATTTTTATTTATTTTTTTTTATTATTTTTTTTTTTATTGGTCTCCGTTCAGAAAGCTCAGGCGACCCTGACGGAGACCTGCCAGAGAATAATGGGCAGCCTGGCTACCTCCTAGTGGTGTGTGTGGGCAACGTGGGGTTCCACCAGGGGCCCTGCGGCCAAATGCCAGGACACACAACAGAACCCAACACAAAACTACACATTCAACACACTACACTTTTTCTGGCATTTACAGTGTTCTGTATTTCTTCACAGTGTACATATGGCGCAGATGTGGGAAACCACAGGTGGCGCCCGACCCTAACACTATGCACACTATGCACACTATATCCCCCCTCCCCCACCAGAAAGAAAGAAAGAAAGAAAGGCGTCCAAGTAAGGCTCACAATACCGATCAAAAACTTAATACCGGTATTTCGGTATTTTTAATTTATGAAACCGGGATACTAGTATTAATACCGGTATTCCAGAAAAAAAAAAAAAAAAAAAAAAAAACATTTTTCGCAATAAATTTGATGACGATTAGGTGCAAATAAAGTAAGGAAAAAACAAGTAATTACTTGAATTCACGTTTTAAATCAAACTTTTATTACAATAACAAATATTATAGCAAAAAAATATTAAACATACTAAAAACAAAAAAAATAAGCATCCACACTACCTGTCCGAATAAAGTGAGTTCTTAACCGTATTCTTGTCGAAACTCAATAGTGTTATCGTTTAAACTGGATCTAATTTTGGTACATATTTAATTAGCGGCAGAAAACGTCCTTTTGGATTCTGCGCTGGTTGGCGCTATTGTACTGAGATAGTCGTAGACGAGTTGCAGTTTACGCCTCCCCCCTTATTTCCTCATCTTCAAAAAATCTTATTTCTTTTTTTTAACAAAAATAAAAAATATTTCCTTTTTGACTTTTTATGGCACTACATCCGTGTTAACGAAAGAAAGAGACTAACAGTTAAGCTTGGGAACCAAATCTAAGTTGTGTGTGTGTGTGGGGAGGGGGGTTATTTATTTCTTTATTAATATTTTATTTCCCTGTACCTTAGTATCGCCGTCAGTAACCATTGCTATAATTTTCGTACAGCAGCTCCCCTCAAGCACTAAGCCCCACAAACTACCTGATTGCGTTAAAAATGTGGGATATTCCCCTCCCTACACGCGAATATATATATCATATGTGAGCTGTCAGTTTCTCAAGAATAATGACACAAATATAAAACAAAAGTCATTTATCATACAAATCTACTTACAATATATAACTGGTGTTCATTTACATCTAATCTATTCATTTTTTCTCATTTAATCTGTTAATACATGCTATCATTTCCATATTTTTTTTCTCTCAATTAACAATCTCAACTCTCTCTACAGCTTCAAACACTAAACTAATTAAATTTTAATCACCAATATCAATTCTCTTCACAACAGCAATCCATAAGTCGATAACTTAATGCTAACAATT
Source organism: Mastigoproctus giganteus (assembly GCF_048544385.1). Classification (NCBI taxonomy): domain Eukaryota; kingdom Metazoa; phylum Arthropoda; class Arachnida; order Uropygi; family Thelyphonidae; genus Mastigoproctus; species Mastigoproctus giganteus. Next base: position 68,176,520 of record NC_143578.1, read on the forward strand.
CCATGTGATCTCTCTTAATTTAGCAACATCAATTTTCTTTACAACTTCAACCAATAAACCAACTCAAGACTAAACATTTCCTTATTTCTCGTGTTTCTTCAACTTAAACCTTACCCAAAAATAATCTCCCATTTTAACTAAGTACCATTTCCAAAACAACACAGTTCAGAGGATTTACCTTCCTTCTCTTTCACGGTGGGATTCCTTTTTGCGGGTTCCTTCCACGAAGTGCGGTGATGTCTCTCTCTCTCTCTCTCTCTCTCTCTCTCTCTCTCTCTCTCTCTCTCTCTCTCTCTCTCTTCTTAGTTGAACTCTCTGCATCTCTGCTGTATAGCTCTTCCAGTACTGTCTTATTTCGGGATTTCGAGAACAGTTCCCTATTAATACTGAAGGAAATTACCACAGCAGTAGTAGACGCCAGGGCACTATCTGACTGGCTTGTTATTCAACTTCTGGATTAACTTCTAGCACAGGAACGTTCCCGGCAGAACCCTTCACTATATAGCTGGACACTCCCAGAACTGAACCCAGAACTACCACTGGAAATGTGCAACCCCTCCGAACAACAACCACAAACCTCTCTTTTGGTACGAACACCTTATTTATTTCCTTCTCATTTATTTATTAATTGAATTGATTGCAAGTTACAATCGCGCCTTGTACTAATTTTTTATACGCAAACTTATGTGCAAACCCCAGAAGAGTTTGCACGTATTTACGTATCTTTCCCCATCTAATTTAAACCTGACCCAATCACGGTGTTATTCTTTAAACTCAGTCTTCTTCCTTTGGTGGGAAAAACAGAATATTTTTCCCACACAACGAAACGCTTTCATCTTTTACCTCAAGATCACCTGTTCACAATATCTTTGAACTGCGCCATACAGACACCCTTTCCCAAAATCTCACAACTGGTGAGTATGGGCTTTGCACACCCAGGGTCCAGAGCTGGATATCATCATTCTTCTCTTTCTTGGTGATTCCCTTTTACTTCCGACACTCTCTCTCTCTCTCTCTCTCTCTCTCTCTCTCTCTCTCTCTCTCTCTCTCTCTCTCTCAGGGTAACTTGGAAAAAATTTTTAGCTGGTTCAGCATAAGCCTCAGGCTTCCTTGCACTACATGGCTAGTAATAATAATAATAATAATAATAATAATAATAATAAAAATAATAATAATGACGCATCCTCAAGTAGCAGTGTAACGGAGGAATTAAACTATTGTTAAGAAGCTTTTAATTTTAACCCTTCCGCACCTGCCATACCACTGTTCGCCATATTCCTTAATTGCACTACCAGGCCTTCTGCCAATAATGGAAATATTTCCGTAATGATGTTTTCCTTATTCCTTAAGTGCTTTACTTCCACGCACATTACACTTACTAAGAGAAATATATTTGTAAGATTTTAATTTTATCTTTTTATTTTTTATTTAATTTAATTTTATTTATTATATTTTTAATTACTTCGTTTATTTTATTAATTATTATTTTATTTATTATTATTATTATTTTTTTTTTTTATTCGAGCTCTGTTCCAGTACCTGGGACTTGGACTGTCACTGGTGCCGGACAGCTCTCTTCTTTTTTTTTTTTTTTTGCACCACGGGAATTTTAGAGTAAAAAAAAGATTTCTCCCCAGGTAAATCTGGCCCACCTTTTGGCAACATCAGGTGGGTCAGAGTCTCGTATCCACAGTACATTGAGATTGGTTCACACCACCTTTCCGTGTTGTGGACGAATACCCAGAATCACCTGCACAGGTGATTGGTGCTTCTGGGTAACCAAATGGCCAGAACATAACAGAACACACACAATACACACAAACCTATACTACTCACATTTCTGGCCCTCTTACACTGGTACTGTGCTTCAGAGAGATACGAAGCGGAGATGAACTCACGTTCTAGGAGCCGCCCCTTACAAAAACATGTCCAGTACTTATAGAGACTGCGCGGTAGCACAGTGGTGTTATTATTATTCGAATAGGGTTCGAATCCCGTCGATGACGTTAGCAACTTTTATGGGCTTTTTTCACTCCGTGGCTGAGTTAGTCGGTCTCAGGCGTAGATAGCCTGGGAGATAGTTTTTGTCTCCCAGAAACTGGTTTTTTTTTTCGTCCAGCGAAACAGGCAAATCGACCAGAGAACACACGCAATTTACAGACACAAATACCGATTTATGTAATCAATTACGGAGAACCATAATAATAATAATAATAGTACTTATAGAGTGTGTATTTGAGTGAGTGTAATGAGTGTGTTGACTGATTTTGCATGGTAACTTGCCTTGGCTGGGACCCGCTTGCCAGAACATTTTTGGAAATTGGTCCCTTTCTTATAGTCAGAGAAATCCTCCAACTCACCCACCTTTCCACATAACCTTCACCACCCTCTCTCTCTCCTGACATTCCTATTGGGGCCCCTGACCCCAGGCCAGTTCATGGGAGTGTCTTTTATGGTGCCTTGCGTCTACCTGATGGTGGGGGGAAGGAACCACATCACCTTGTGGCTCCTGCGGAGGAGCTTCTGGCACTTAAATTAGGCTCTTAAAATTGCTTTCTCCCACCCCCAATCCCGGCAATTGCTTCCGGTTCCATAGTAGCCTATAGTTATACCGTATGGACCTCTCCGCTGGGACCGAGATGGAGAACCAGTAGCTGCCCACCAAAACCTCCATCAAAATAGACCTCCATTACATTAAACCCAATTTTATACGTGGTCCCCCCCCCACTTCTGCCGGGCGGTGCGTATGTATGTGCGACTTGGGCTTTTGCTTGGGTTGGGGGAAGCCTCTTGCCCCAGGCGAGGCTCCCCATATTTGTTGTAACCTTAGCTGAAAAAAAAAAAAAAAATTCTCCCCTCCTCCTTTATTCAGAGGGCTATCACCAGTCAGCCTCAAAAAAAAAAAATGTTGTTCGATGCAGAACAGATTATGGATGATATTCCATAAAATGTTGCCCTAGGGTTGACCCAGCGGTTCCGCCTGGGAGAGATTATGGTTGTTGATGTTATGGATGTTGGTCCTTGAGGGTGCTACTGATGACTCCATGATATCTCGCGTCTGCTGTGTGGGGGTCTGGGGTTTGTGCTCTGGTGAGATGATGGACTGCTATGTGACTCCGTTTTGTTTCCCTGAAGATACTGCGTTACCAGTGGGATTAGGATTTCAAGTTGAAATTTAGTTCGATGTGACAGACCACAGGAACATATATTGAGTGATTTTGCAGTGGTGTGATTGACCACTACTGTTAATTGATATATTGTATCCCTGATCCCAGATCTTTTCACCATCAGACTAACCATAGAACACCCATGCCCGTTTCCAAAGAGCAATGTTGTTCTCCCGATTAGCCCAGAAATATCCCTACAAAGGCATTCCATTTCCATTTTTTTTCCATTTATTTGTACTTGGTACTTGTATTTTCCATTTTTCTTGTACACACAATTCTTTACATTTTATATACAAGAACTTACAGAGAAGATATATATACAATTTTATATACATTAGCATTATCATTCTCATTATACCTATATATATATATTATATTATATATGAACACATGTGTGTGTGTGTGTGTGTGTGTGTGTGTGTGTGTGTGTGTGTGTGTGTGTGTGTGTGTGTGTGTGTGTGTGTGTGTGTGTGTGTGTGTGTGTTTTACCTGTATCAAGGGTGGCTCCTAGGCCTTAGCCCATCTCCACCTTGCACATTTGTGGTGGTGCAGAAACGCAGCAAGCTTTTAATCGCTTGTGTATGTCCACCTTGCCACCAGGGAGCAGCCAACACCCAGGCAGCCGCTGCCTGCCCCCAGGCACAAGCAGCCAAGCCTGGGTCTACTATTTCCTTAAGTGCCGTGGGCACAAATCCCACCCACCGGAGATAGTGCAATACCGGTGGGTGCCAGCAATCCCGTCCCCAGGTTGCCCAAACCTGGAAACCAGCAAAAAAAAAAAAAAAAAAAAGTAAATATTTACATATGTACAAAAGATAATAGAATTTTGACTCTAAATCCTAGTAATACAATTCAATTTACATATCTGACAAGTCATCCTATTTATATTTAATGGGATACCAACATTTGTATTACCTGCTCAGCTGTCAGATTTATACTCGATTTTGGATTTGAGTTCTTAGTTGAAGTCTTTTCTTAAAGACCGATTCTGCAAAGGTCTGGAAAGCCTCAAAGTTTGTTTTGTTCTCAACTAGTATTTTCACGTTGTCCTCAGCTAGACCTGGAACCTGATTGAGTAGCAATACTCGATGGTCTGTATATTGCGGACAAAACAGTAAAACATGGATCCAGTCCTCCATTTGACCACAGGTGCAAAAAGGATCCGGCTCCAAACCTCTGTCGAAAAGTTTGGCCCTCAGAGATCCATGGCCTGTTAATAAATACGTCGTAAACATGCTTGGTGCAAACCACGAAACAGAAGGTTGAGTAGAAGCAAACTCAACATTTTCAATATACTTCTTTGTGACTTCGCCGTGCACAGACTCATTCCATCTACTTTGCCAAATACTAATCATTTCACTCCATAATCTTTTCCGTTCTGTCTTTAAGTTACTAACTGGGTCGGTTGTAATTCCCATAACAGATACCTGCAGTCCTTTCTTATGTTTATAAATCATGCCACGGTATAAGATAAACAGATCTAAAGGTAGTTCTCCTCCAAGAATTTGGAGGGCATTGTTTGATACTGTACGAGGGGCATTGTTTAGTGCCAGAAGCATTGTCCTTTGAATTGATAGTAGCTTATTTTTAATTATCACCTTAACGACGTTCTGGTGCCAAATACCTGCTCCATACGAAACTATAGGCAGAAATATTGCTTTATAATATAGTTTCAAGGTCTTTTTATTCAAACCCCAGTCTACAAAGGCATGTCATTCATCTCACAAACCCACCGTGGTTTCAACAGGGTAAGCGCCCACCATTATTCGAAACGGTTACCTCACATCCTATGCTCGCCCCCTACCCGTTTCAAATTATTTCCATTTGGAAGACTGCTAACCAGTCAATAGAATCAATTCAACATAAATTTAGCTGTGATGCTTATCATATCTCTATATGAGCAAAAAAAAAAACAAAAAAAAACAAAAAAAAAACATTATTGCACCCGAGGGACACATCCTAATGCACCGAAAGAACCATGTTGTCCCGAGAACCATGTCATGGTTCAGGATGACTCTACTCCATGTCATAGAGCCAAAACCGTAATCAAAAACAACCATAAATACAATTTCATAAAATTAACAAAAAAGTTTTAAATTTATGAAACTTCTCACTCTTGCTTAAATAAATATAATTTATTTCGCTGTCTTTACTCTCCACATGTGCAAAAATGGTTGAAGGATAAATTAATTCGTACAATAACATGGTCTGGCCTCAATCCAATTGAAAATTGTTGGGTGTTTCAGTAATGCAAAAGAAACCAAAAAACATTTAGAGCTGCAATAGACATTAATATGTTGGTACCATGCGATTTCCCAGGAATACGCTTAGAACCTTATCCAGTCAATGCCAAGATGATGTGCAGCAGTCATCAAAACAAGAGGTACCCCCACGAAATATTAGTGTGCGTTTTGTTGTATTTTTTGATTATATAGCTGCCTGGCATTCTAGTATGACCAATGTAATGGAAAAAAAAAAAATCACTGCTTTCACAGAATTTTTATTATATAAAAATAAAATTTGGAGAAAATTACTTATTTCATTGTATATTATTATTATTATTATTATTATTATTATTATTATTATTATATGGGCCAATCATGTTCAACATCTATATAAATGACATATTCGAAGTAATTAAGAACTCCTTTATAAAAATTTATGCAGATGATATAATCTTATATACAATAGGAAAGGACCTAACAAAAATGGCGAATGATTTACAACAGGATGTAATACATTTACAATCTTGGCTGCACGATAATAAATTAGCACTCAGCTTTGAAAAAACTAAATTTTTGGTAATAAGGCCTCCTCATCAAACCCTGGACATTCAACCCTCTATAAAATTGCACAAACATGATTGCCTACATGAACAGAATTTCCAGAATTGCAAATGTCTAACTGTGGAAGAAGTCTCAAATCATTGTTACCTTGGGTTATGGATCGACTACAGTCTAAGTTGGATAATGCATATAACAAACTTGTACAAAAAAATGAGATTTTATGTGTACTTTTTCTACTACATTAAGAATAAGTTAAATCTTAGAACAAAAGTTACCTTATATTATGCATTAGTGGACTCCCAACTCAATTATTTAGTAAATATATGGGCACGAGCAAATAAAACAGAAATAAGGGCAATAGACAACTTAATGAATAGGATTCTGAAACTTTTAATGGGGACAAACTCTTGGAATGACCTGAATAAGAGAAGGCAATTTTTGTTGAAACATAAAATATTGTATCCAGTTCAAAAACTGAAGTTAAATCTATTCTTAAAAAATCTTAACACTATTTTTGAAGAGTCGAATCTGCAAAGAAATGTCTCACATAATTTAAGGAACCCAAAAGCAATTACTTTGCCTCACCCTAGGATACTAAATAGATTTGGAGATAGGCACACAATGAATGTAATAAACAACTTGTTGGCTAGCATTGATTTCAGGCTCAGGAGAAGTTATCCCATCTCCAAATTAAAATTCCTAATAAGAAAATTCTTGATACTCAATGACACAGTAGATTAGAATTGATATGCAGATAAACTACCTCTGTTTACAGTGTGGAATATACTATGTGTAGTGACTTCATAGTCTTTTCTGTAAGATAACAAATTTGTACAAAACTTGTAAAGGAAGAACTACAACTTGTTGTCAAGAAATTTACTTTTCTTAACAAGTTCATTTATTGTAAACGAATTCTCTTGATAAATAAAATTGTATTGTATTGTATTGTATTGTATTGTATTGTATTGTATTATTATTATTATTAGCCATATGGTGTTGTTTTATATGTACATTGTTATTATTTATATATGTTCTTTCAGCTATTTCTAAAAGCTTAGCTGCCGGTACAAGGACAACCCTAAAAAATGAGGTGATGAAATTTTTTTGAGCACTACTGCATATCGTGACTGTTTGCATGTCAGGTATCTGATAGGTTGGCACGAGTATGTTGTGACTTTCTGATGGACAGGACACTCCCTCGGACTGCAGTGGAGGCAACCTATCTTAGAAACCCTCCCTCCGCCACTGCTCATTTCATGCTAACTCACTTTGAGAGCACGACACTGGATTCTGACTGGCTCCAGCTGGTCTGGCCAGCTGGAGCCAGTGTGGGTTTATTCACCAATAGCCTGATAGTCAACATACCCACATAGGGCACTCTGCCTCTATGACTTAATCCCCCTTTACTTTCCACCCTACTTTCGCTTGATGCACCCCTATCACCCAAAACACTTTATGCTGTCCTAAACAGTTCCTCCCCCCCGTAGAGGGTGGGTTTCTTCTACAGGTGTAAACCTTGCTATCATCCATCTCTTTTGCCTTCACCTTTACTCCACCAACTGAAACTGTCTCATCGCTCTCCTTTCTAATAAAAACTTCCTCTCCCCTTTTAGCTCTCAGGCGACGCCAGGGTTCACCCAGCCAGAAAATCCATCACTCTACAACCTGGTTCACCTCCCCGTGCTCGTGGACGTCAACTAGGGGACTGGCGTTCCACGGGCTCCTAGGCCAAGAGGCTGAATGAAAATAGACTAACATAACCCATCACCACACGACGCAAACCACCCAAAATTTCACGAAGTTTAGGAAATTTGCCAGGAACATCGAAGGTTTGGAAGATAGTAATAGTAATCCATACAGTGCAAAGAATTCAGAGGCTTTTGCTGCACCGGCCGTAAAAAATAAATGGGCAAATAAGAAAATACAAATTATTTGCTTCCATCCTCACATAGATAACTGTCCAGTTGACCTTTGAATTTATTCAAACTGTCAGCCTCAACTACCCGTGAAAGCAACCTGTTCCAGCGATCAACGACTAGCTGGCTAAAAGAAAAAACTTTCTACAATCTAGTCTAAACTTCTTTTCCCTGAAATTTGAACTCGTGCTCACGAGTTCTAAAATTCTCAATAACAGTGAAAATTCCGTCTTCGCTCATTTTACTAATCCCTCACAGCGACTATAAACCTCAATCAGCTCACCTCTGAGGTGCCTGGTTGACAAGCTCTGTAGCCCACATATTCGGAGTCTGTCCTCATGTGGTCGCCCATTTGCCCATCTCACCATGCGAGGCCCGTCTTTGGACCCTTTTAAGAAGCTCAATGTCTTTTTTTCAGATGAGGTCTCCACACTTGAATACAATATTCCAAATGTGGTCTTATAATTGCCTTATACAGTGGGACTACGACTTCCATATCTCTACAGAATAATGTTCGATAAATCATCGATAGAACACCATAGGTTTTCCTGATTGCCTGTTTACACTGTTCAGAAAACTTCATATCTGATCTTATTATAACTTCCAGATCCCTTTCTTCCTCTATTGTTTTTAATTCAACCCCATCAAGTGTGTATTTTATTTTGGGGTTGCTGTTCCCCAAGTGTAAGAGCTTGCATGTTTCTGCATTAAAACATAGCTGATACTTTTCTGACCATTCTTGCAGCCTGTTCAAGTAATCCTAAAGGGCGCTGCTTGGTACTGATCATTAACTACTCTACTAATCTTTAGGTCATCTGAAAATTTTTACATCAAGCCTTCTATCCCATCGTCGATGTAGAACAACAGTAGAAACAACAGTGGTCCAAGAACCGATCCCCGTGGGTCCCCACTTCTGATTTTACACCAATCTGAAGAATATCCATTAATCACAACCCTCTGCCTTCTGTCCTGCAGCTATCCAGCAAGATCATCATAAGTAGGAGTCATGGGTGGACGTGGTTTCTTTAAGTATATCGAAACTATTTCTCGAACATTTATTTGGGGTGTCCTACCTGTTAGTAATCGGCAATGCTTATTTATGCACTTATATAAAAGTCAATATGCATGTACAGGGTGTTGTCAAAATTAAAGTATCCTTATGTAGAGGGCTCTGGGGTGAGTTCTAAGGCACGTAGTGAAGAGAAATTTGGACAACAGGTACAATAAAGAATTTATTGTACCTGTTGTCCAAAAATAAATAAATAAAAACAATAAATAAATAAATAAATAAAAACAATAAATAAATTCTTTATTTATTGTACGAGTACAATAAATAAAGAATTTATTGTACTCGCCGTTTATTGGAAAAAAAATTAGTTACAAAATTTGTCACTGTATGGCGCGTAACTATCTTAGTTACGATTATGATAATAACTTACGTTATTTGCATAATCGTAAGTTATTGCCACAGCGCCACTACTCAGCTCTACTGTACTGTATAAAAGCAAAGCAGTCTCTTCAAAATCATACAGTAGATGTTTGCCTGCCTACAGTAGCAATGCCAACAACGTTGCAGGAAAAGGCGCTATTAGTGAAGCTGTACTATCAGAACAGCAACAATGCAGCTGTGGCTATCAGAGAATTCCGGCGTCAGAAGCGCATAAGGCACAGGTGGACCTATGACTTATGTGCTGTCCGCAAAATGATTGCGAAATTTGAAGCGACAAGACATCTTGGTGTTCAACTAGGTAATGAAATGAAATGAATGAAATGAAAGCCAGAAGAACGAATGAGAGTGTAAGTGTGTGACAAAAAGAACACAAACCATAAATGTTGCTAACCCTAGTTTTAATATTTTATATTCTTGCTTATTTAGCTCAACTATTATGCATTAGTATTTAAATTTACATTACACACCATTGCATCTCCCCCTGGTGTGTGCGAAAAAGATGAGTGAGTGAAAGGAAAAAAAAAAATAAAATAAACAAATAATAAAAATAAAAATTATATATATATATAATCTAACCGAAACAAAAATATATATACAGTATTATAAAACATAAGAAAAAAGTATAAAAATAGAACGCAAGTAGAGTGAGAATGTAGATTATGAATGAAATAAATGTATTTCTCTCCCACCCCCCACTGCCAGCTAACATATCCTACCCCCTCCCCCGAGCAGGATGGGCAGTTTGACCATGCTACCAGAATCGGCACAACATGGTACTGACGATCTGAACTGGGTACTCTAACCCGGTTCCCCTTTAAAGCCCCATCCCCAGACAGGGAGGAGACGGGTTTCTGTCTCCTCCTCTCCCTGCTTCCTCCATACTTCGCTGGTGGGGCTCGTCCCCACTGACCTCTTTGGGGATGCCTACTCTATCGTCCCCATCCTTCTACTTGTTTTCCCCCAGTCTTCAGTCTCCCCCTTCCTCTCTCACTAAACCGACCGAGTACGCCCTTAACAATGCTGTCAAATTCTAATCAAGGTCTAAATTCTACCGCTTTCTTGTAAATCTCTTTCGGCCTTTCTAGTGTTCAGCCCCTTTTTCTTTTTTTTTTTATAGGCCTAGCCACTGAAATCCTTGGAAACTAGGTGGTAGAGCCTGCCAAAGTACTTAATTCTACTGGGTTCCTTGACCTGCCTCCTCGTGGCAAAGTGTGGGCAACGGTGGGTCTCAAATAGGGGCCCAACGGCTAAATGGTCAGAGAAACAACAGAACATAACACTACACAACAAACCACTCCCCCACACACTTTTTAAATCTCTGGCCTCCACAGAGTTCTGTCTCACTTACAAAGAATACAACGCAGAGATGGGGTAACCCCTGGTGCCGTCAGACAACGAACACACTTTGCACTGTTCAACCAGGTAGATGTCGAAAACGAGTGGACTCCTCTCATATTGAAGATGTGGCTATGGCTGTCGTGGATTTATCAAGTCAATCTCGCAAGTGTGGCAGCTGTTTCTCGTGAAGTGGACATGCCGTATTCCACTGTAAGGCTAGTAATGCGTCAGGTGTTGCGGTACTGTCCTTACAAGATGCACATGCTACAGCAACTAAAGCATGGTGATGCAGATATTCGTTTTACATACGCACTTCAGTTTCTGGTGCGAATGACAGTGGACATCACCTGGCCATGGGACATCCTTTGGAGTGATGAAGCCCACTTCTGCTTAAATGGACAAGTGAATACGCACAACTGTCACATTTGGTCAACAGAAAACCCTCGAGTTATCCAAGAGGTCCTGTTGCATTCTCCAAAAGTGACATTGTGATGTGGATTTACGTAGTTTTTTGAACAGGTAACACCGGCTGGACCCCGCACCTGTTCCATGTTGGCAAATTTCGCAATACCAGAGCTGAACAACGTGGGTGCCTTCAGGATACCATATTCATGCAAGATGGTGCACCCACCCCACATCCACTGTTATGTCCAAAGATTGCTAAGGCAACACTTTACAGACGAACGGGCCATTAGCCGTTGTTTCCAGACATCTTGGTCACCGCGATCACCGGACACCACCCCTTGCGACTTTTAGTTGTGGGGTTTTTTGAAGAAACAGGTGTGTCGGGAAGGATGTCAAACTCTGGCAGATCTGAAGGACAGCATTAGACGTCATGTGCTGGCTATTCCAGTTGACATGTTACGTTCTGCTGTAGAAAATGCTGTTCTTTGAATGGAAACTGATGTTGACCAAAATGGAGGACACATTGAACAATTGTAGCGCTGTTCAAGTGATTTGTATTGCCACAGCGCCATATAGTGACAAATTTTGTAACTAGTTTTTTTTTTTTTTTTTTTCCAATAAATGGCGAGCGCATTCTCTATTGTACCTGTTGTCCAAATTTATCATCAATACGAGCCGTAGAACTCGCTCCAGCACCCTCTACACAGGGATACTTTAATTTTAACAACCCTGTATTAATAAAACTTTAAACTTCTGTGGCCTTTATTCTTATGTGACTTTTAAGTGTCGGAAAAGAAATCTCTACAGCAATTTAAAATTCTTTTTATAATATTACTATGCAAGAAATCAATAGTAGCATACATGTGGTATTTGGCAGTAAGTCTCTCTCTGCATTATAGGTACTAACAAATTTGCCTAAAATATTAATTTTTCCCTTGTATTAATAACAGCAGTCTCCACAGAATGGCAATCTTGCAATGTAGGGTTACAAAAGTAATGAAAATTTGAAGTTTGCATAAAATTTAAATTTTATACAAACTCTAGAAATACAGTACTTGTTTCTTACTGCCAATCGTAAGAATTGGCAAAACTGAATTAAATATAATATTCCATGTCAGCTATCGAATAAAATGCGCACAAAAAATTAATTTAGAATCTTTACTTCCTGAAAATTGCTAATATAAAATGTTATACCAGTTTTAAAGAGATTTGAATAACTGTATCGAACTGCTTCATTACTCAAGTATCAGGGAGGTAACTCCGTACAGTGTAGAGATTATACAGGAAAATATAACATTCACGAAAAGAATGTCTTAAGAGAAATTCAAACCATTTAAATGAATCATATTGTAGTAGGCTCTGATGTCAAAATGATGTAATTATGTGTCCTTAAGATTTGCTGTCTGTTCCCTTTATTAACAATCTATAATTAAATCCGTGTTATAGTCTATGAAGATCCATGACAAGATCTTCCCCCATCATCCAATCACGAGAGCTGATTGCACAAAAGAGAATATTCTAGTTAACTGAAAAATTTCTTTATCTGCTGAGACTGTTTCTATCAGAAACGACAGAGCATAAATGCTTTCTCCACCCAGACCTTTTCAAATATGCACGTTTTGTTTATTTCATTTAGATCTTCGTCAACCGGAACAGCGTGTTCCTGTAATGATCAGAATCTAGGACGCTAAAGGCTCGCTAAATACGCAGTACTGCTTACGCAAGCTTGTTTCTTTAATGAGAAGGAGATTGGGAAGGACTGGGGGGAGGGGAGATGCTGGAAGGGAATAATGGTATGGTAGGCAAACTGATGGCTCCGGTTTCATTATACCGGTTTGTGTTACATGGCTACCAGACACCTACATCTGTTTACAAGATTCACTATGATTCTCTCAGAACTAGTTTAAGTATTCAGTTAATTCATAATTTGAAAGTTTCTATGATTATGGTAATTGGATAGCCGTAATGGCAGACGCTTGACATTTGATCAAGGTCTTTGCTATCATGGGAAGCAACTCTGATGGTTGCTCTTAGGCCTTAATGAGACACAGCAGCTTTTACTGAAAAGCAACAACCATGCGTGGATATACGTAACACATCATATTTAAGGTCATTGTAACTAGTCATCAGATGGCTACCAGATATGATGGTTGACGGTAAGAGGAAATTTTGTAATCATCACCATCAACTATCATATTATATTGATTTCGATAAAGCGATTATTATTATTTTAAATTTTACAAATCTTTTAGAAGTAATAAAGATTTGTATTGTATGATTATTATTCTCTTTCTTCTCCTAATGGGTTCCCGCCCATTTCGCGACGCGTAGTGGTACCAGATGCATGGGATGGTTGTTATGTCAGTTTACTATTATTAGTCGAGGAACTCTCTCTCTCTCACTATCATACAAGTGTTCAGGATCGAGGATTTCTGGAGTTCCACGTGTGTCCTCTGTGAGGCCTATTGCTGCTAGATTCTATTGGAGCCTCTTTGGCGCCATACCGGTGGTTGACACGGTGATTGGAGTGGTCATTACTTGTTCCATATGCGACATTTCTTTGACTTCTTGTCTTAGGTCTGTGTACTCCGATCTTTTCCTCTTAGGTTTTCTGGAGGTTGCTGGTATTGGCACCGCTATGCCGACCAGGTAGGCAGCCATTTCATTCTTGTCGATGAGGGTTATGGTTGGTCTGTTGTGCGTGATCGTCTTGTCCGTTATTACGGCACAGTTCTAGTATAGTTTTTGAGTAGGATTCTCTAACACGGACTTGGGTTCTTACTTTTAATACGGTACACTTCTTTTGATCAACTGGTATTTTTGGGTTAGCTTTTGATGTATTATCCTGGCCACCTGATCGTGTCCATGAGTGTATTCTGTCTAGGTGATAAACCTTCATCCTGCGGTGATGTGCAGGATAGTTTCTTAACCAAGTGGCATCGTCGACATCTGTCACTCTAAGGTCCGTAGCGATGTATATCCTGTAGTTCCTGATACTGATTACCTGGTCTTGAACAGCGAGCATGAATCTCTCGGGAAAGAGTTCCCGTTCGTGAGCCATGCGTTGGAACACGTCTTGTCTATGTAGTCTTGATGTAGTGCCTGCCATGAAGTGCCATCTTTCTGGCTTTGTTTCTTCTGTCTGAGTGCGGTCTGCTTGTTAAGGTTAAGTGTTGTGTGCCGTCTGTCTATATTCCTTATGGCCTGGTAGATTGCTGCTCTGTTTTTCTGGAAGTAATCCTTCAGGTTAGCTATCACTGTTTTCTATTTCTCGATGTGATCTATCAGGCCCCTTCTTCCCTCTTTCCGAGCTATTGTCAGTCTCTCCACGGCTGCCTTCGAGTGGTGTTGGCAGCTTTTGGTCATCAATGTCCTTGTCTTTCTCATGATATCTACAGTTTTAATCCAATCTACTGTGGTATTCAAAGAAAGTGCATCACCCCTTAAAATTGTAATTGTCGTGCGAATAACGTAAGTATATGGCAATATTTCTTACAGATTGCATCAGATAAGATTGACACGAGTAGGTTATGATGTAATTTTGCATCAGCTGTTACTTTCAGCTCTATAAGCACGCTCTGCAAGAGTTGCAGTCATTCCTTGCTTCCGTCAGGACGGCGAGTTACGTGCAGTTGACGCCACGAAGAAAGAGTGTTATCGTTGCTTTACGTGAAGAAGGATGTTCTTCCTGTCATATTGTTTATAGATTGCCTTGTAATCAGTCGACAGTGAGTAGATTTCATTCCAAACTCAAGAATACTAGTTCTGCTGATAGGAAAAGACGCAAACGAGTCTCTACGCCAAAACAGGATCGCGTTTTGAAGCGCTTATACCTTAAAAACCGTAAAGCTTCTTCGTCTGAGCTGAAAAGACAATGAGAAGAACATACAGGAGTGGTAGCAAGTGCAGTAACAGTCAGAAGACGCCTCTTCATAAATGGACTTGTAGCTCGTCGTCCTAAGAAGAAGCCCCTCCTCACACAAAAAATAAAAAAAAGCCCGATTAATTTTGTGTAAGGAGCATGTCAAATGGATCCCCGAGCAGTGGAAGTCAGTAATAACTGACTATATTCTCGGATGACTCGAATGAGAATATAGTCAGTTACACAGAAAATATTCTCGGATGAGCAGAAATTCAACCTGCATGGCTCTGATGGGAGACAAACGATTCGCCATATACGTGGTAAAGAATACCATCCAGACTGTATAGTGGCTAAAATTCCCTACCAGCCAAATAATATGGAAGTGCATTTCGTATCACCTGCAATTTATAAAAGGTTCCGTAAAGTTCAGGGGATACCTGGCTATATTGGAAGGCAAATTGCTGCCAACCATTAGAGACCATTTCAACCTGCCGAGTAAATGCATCTTTTAGGACGACTCTACTTTTCATCGGGCGAAAAGTGTAAGTAGGCACTTTTGTAGTTACTTCAGTTTCATTTCTGCATTAGAGGTTCGACAGTAATGTGTTTACATTTGTTACAGGTGAAAAAATGGTTGGAAGAACGGTCCATTACAACTGTTAGCTGGCCAGAAACAGCACAGACCTGAATCCTATAGACAACCGTTGGCATCGTGTGGAATCTGCAGTTGCCAGAAAGAAACCAAAGACCCTTCGTGAATTTCGGAAAGTCATAATTCGTGCTTCGAACCACGAACTATCAGTTGATTATCTTCAGAAATTGATCGACGGTGTGCTGCTGACATTAGGGCCAGAGGCGGTTCAACTAAATATTAGTTTGCACTTGGTGAACTCTTCATTTTGTTTTCCATTTAAAATGATAAACTGAAGAAAATTGACGGCTTCTAATAACATTTCAGCCATAATTGTCGTCTTTACCAAAACTGTTGTATAAAGGTTGCAAATGCTCATTTTGGAATATTTTGAGAGCACCTCTCAAATATTACTTAGCTTTGTCTTAACTATTAATAAATATCTTTTGTTTATATTTCTATTAGTGATGCTAGTCATTAATGTAACATACCATCGCGAACAAGGGTTAGAAATGTGAAATTCCTCGGTGATGCACTTTCTTTGAACACCAGTATATGATACCGAAGGAGTATGTTTGCATTGAGACTGCATAGGTATAAACTATGGCTTTAACTGTGTTCCCTCCGTTCAGCTTTGCTTTGAGCTGGCTTCTCTAACTGCTGAGCTTGAATCATCCCTAGGTATTTCGGTCGCTTCCCGTCATGGCTTCGATCTCTTTAGCACTCTGCAGCTGGTAGTTTCAGCCGACTAATTTCCCCTGATGCAATCCATGGGTCATGCATTTGTTTAGGCCAAATGCCATCCTGATATCATTCTTCGATTAGCCGGAGTAGCTGTTGCAGTTGCTTCTCAGTTGCCGTGTTGAGCTTGATGCCATTCATGCACATTAGGTGGGAGAGGATGTACAGGTTTTTCCTTCCTCCTTTGAGGTTATATAAATATTTGCTGTTGTTCAGCATGGTGGATAGCGGGTTGAATGCTATAGAGAACCACAGTGGGCTCAGTGCATCTCCCTGAGAGATTCCTCTCCTGATGAGGATCAGGAGAGGTTAGGAGAGAGTTTTGATGTTCTCGACCTTGATGGTGGTACATCATTTCGTTATGATTGCTTCTAGGAAATTTGTCACTGTCGGATTGACTTTGTAGATCTTCAGCGTCTCTATTAGCCAACTATGAGGCAGAGAGTCGAAAACCTTGCGGTAATCGATGTATGCCGTGTACAGGTTGCACCGCTTCTTGTAGGTTTGCTCTATAACTGCGGCATCTATGGTTAATTGCTCCTTGCATCCTTTCTGCTGTTCGGCCATTATGTTCTGGCTCTTCAAGTGGTGTGATAGCTTCTTGGTTATGCAGCTGCTCAGGATCTTGTACATCGTTGGGAGACAGGTGATGGGTCTGTATTTCGCCGGCTTTCTTGTATCTTGGTCTTTAGCCTTCATATATGTGATTCCTTGAGTGAGGAACTTTGGATGTCTTATCATTTAGACGAATACTCTGCTAGGCGCTTATGTGTGCAAATGAGCTTTTTGTACCAGTAGTTGTGGACGTTATCTGTTCCTGAGATTCGCCAGTTGTGGGAGTTCTTGATCGACTGTTGTACTTCTTCCTCCTGAATCCCGCACTCTCTCATCTCTTGTTCATCCTTGATTTTCTTACGTTCTAGTTCTATCCAGGGGGCTCGGCTGTTATATGTTATGTAACAGCCGAGGAACCTGTTCCATATGTTGCCCCAGAACTTCTCGATCGTCTTCTGCTAGGGTGGTCCGTTTCGGTCTTTCCAGTCTTCTCCGAGATACTGTAGAAGGCTCTTTGGTTTTCATTGAAAATTCAGTTGTTTGTTTTCCTCTGGGAGTTATTTGTATCAGCGTAGTCTCTTGTTGAGTGCGAGGCGGTTCTGCTTCAGTGTGTAAGTATTCTCATATTCTCTGCTATTTGGCCTCATGTTTGATGTGGAATCGCTTGCTTGCGCAGCGCACTCAGCTAGAGAATTTAATGTCCAAATCAAATAATAGAATCACCACCAGTCTCCGTGGTGATTTTGTAACAATTTGAACAAAAATGGAAACCATATTAGTAAATCGGCACCTAGAACAAAAATTATTATTATTTTAGGGTTACCCGTATTTGTGTCTGTAAATTGCGTGTGTTCTCTGGTCGATTTGCCTGTTTTGCTTGACGAAAAAACCCCAGTTTCCGGATTAAAAAACCTCGCTATTTAACCCTGAGACCGACTAACAAACTTCAGCCACGGAGTGAAAAAAAAGCCCATTAAAGTTCTTCGCGTCATCGATGCGATTCGAACACGGGCCTTTTCCACCCGGTGTGGAGAGGACGGTTACCCGCGCAGACCAGCACTTAGAACAGGAAAAGGCCAAGGCCAAGTTGGAGGCCTGCCTAGACGAGCAGGACAACCAAATGCCACAGCGCGCCCGGTCGTAAACAGGACACTGCTGCCAAAAGCAAGCGGACCCCCCCCCCCCGAGGAAGAAGGGGGGGTCCTCCTCCTTCTTCCTCGGGGGGGGGGGGGGTCCTTCTTCCACAGTTACACAGCCAAACCTGGTCGTTTTAATACTAACGACACAGGATTGCGCAAACAAGCGAAGACATCAAAAATCATGTTATGAAAAATCTAAACGAAGAACTGAAAAATACTAAAACCAAAAGTATAAGGAAAACTAGAAAGCAAGTGCAAGTTCGGGCACACTTCACACATCTGTGCCCAGATTGTCCCAACCTGCAGCCACTGCACTGAGAAAGGGCATGAATACAACTCATGCTCTAACGAGGAACTTGAGCCTGTCTGTGCAAATTGTAAAAGTAATAAAAAAATCACCACCACTCCATTCGGGACAACAAGTGTCCATCCTATATAAAAGACTGGAGTTTATACCAGATGAAAACTGATTATGGGCACACAGCCTAAAGGATATACTCACTATACAGGAACCGTACACTCACGCGAGGCAGGTCAGAGGTTACCCTGTGACCTACAAAAAAAAAAAAAAAAAAACCGAACCAGGACACCTCTGGGCTGCAACAGTTATTCGAAATCCAGAAATCACAGCAACTAAAATCTCTGCACTGTGTACAGCCTGGGCTGCGTGCGCCCACTTGATTAGCTCCATTGGATCCTTTTACGTGATCTCCTTATACTGTAGACCAGGAGAAGAGATTACCTATGCCATCAGATACCTGGAAAATGTCCTGAGAACTCTGCCAAACGCAAAAATCATCATCGGGGCCGATTTCAATTGTCGATCACCGATTTGGCACAGACACCGGAGAGGCAGGGCACTGCTAATGAACAACGCCTGGAATACTTCCTAGCAAACTCGACTATGACAGTCGTCAACCAAGCGAATAACTCTACTACTTTCTCAAATACCCTGTGGGAGGCCACAATTGATATCACTATACCCTCCAGGAACATTGTCGGCAATATTTCCAACTGCAAGGTCAATGATGCGTGGACCACATCGGATCCCAGGGTTATTTACCTCCAGCTTAACAGATCTCTGGCTATACCCCCCCCCCAGCCAGACGAATCATGTTAAATATATATGCAATTGAAAAGGCAAACTGGACGTCTTCAAGACAACCCTAACGAATGAAACCCAACCACACCTACTTTCTGACAACCCGGTTACCCTCCAAAGACAAGTCACTGACCTGATCACAACCGCCTGCAATCGGGCAATCAAAAAGAAAAACCCTGCCCAGGGCGCGGTGCCCTGGGGCAGGGTTTTAATACTAACTCAGCCACGGAGTGAAACAAGCCCATTAACGTTCCTCGCATCATCGACTGGATTCGAACCCAGGCCTTTTCCACCCAGTGTGGGGAGGACGGTGACGATACCACTGTGCTACCCGCGCGGACAAGTAAGTAAGTATCCATTAGCCCTTAAATTCATTCAAACTGTAAGCCTCGATTATCTGCAAGGGCAACTTGTTCCAGCTATCAACGACTTGCTGGCTAAAAGAAAACTTCCTACAATCTAATCTAAACCTCAGGCTCTGTAACTTGAATTTATGACCACTAGGTCTGGAATTGTTTAGAACATTGAAAATTCTACCTTAATTCGTTTTACTAATCCCTCTCAGAGCCTTAATCAGGTCAATCAGGACACTTCTGAAGTGTCCAGTTGCCAACCTCTGTACCCCACATAACGGAGTGTTTCTTCATACGGTCGTCCATCTGCTGATCTCACCATTCGAGTTGCCCGTCTTTGGACCCTTTCAAGAAGCTCAATGTCTTTTTTCAGATGAGGTCTCCCTACTTGAACACAGTAGTCCAAATGTGGTCTCACAATTGCCACATACAGTGGGATTATGACCTCCCTCTTTCTACAGGACAGCGTTCGATAAATCATTAATAGGACACCATGGGCTTTCCTGACTGCCTATTTACACTGTTCAGAAAACTTCATATCTGTATTATAACTCCCAGATCCCTTTCTTTCTCCACTCTTTTTAATTTAACCCCACTAATTGTAAGACCTTGCATTTAGCAGCATTAAAACATAGCTGCCACTTCTCTGACCACATTTTGAAGAGTATTCAAGTCATTCTGCTTGGCACTGTTCCTTAAGCCATCCAGCAGTCCAACTAAGAATCTCACAAGAAATTCCAACCTGTTCAAACTTATACAGTAACCTCTAATGAGGGACCGAGTCAAATTCTTTGCTAAAATCTAAATCATTAATAGTAAACCATAGGCTTTCCTGGCTGCCTGTTTATGATGTTCCAAATAAACTATGTTGAAATTATTCCATAAATTCAGCTCATGAGTAACGGTGTCAAAATAGCCTACTAAGTTAATTCAGCATGATTTATCCTTAACAGAGCCATGCTGTGTGTCCTTCTGAATGGCATATCTGGATTGCACTCTCAATCACTGCCTCTAAAAGTTTTCCTACCACTGAAATCAGACTAACCGTCCTGTAGTTACCAACTTGTCTTAGAATCGCTTTTATGTAATGGCGATACACTTGCATTTCTCCAATCCAAAGGAATCTCCCCGAGTCCAAAGATGCCCTCATAATTAACCTCAATTGTCAATACACTCCCTCGCGCTCTCCCTCAAAACTACAGGGTATATGCCATCAACTCTTGGAGTCTTACTTGCCTTTATGCTCAAAAGTTTTTCTAATAAATAAACATCTGTAATTACGATATCACTAATTTCATATAGCTCAGTTTTACTGGCACAGCCTCTTCTCAGCATAAAGAGTGTTTCTCCAGTAAGGACAGATGCAAAGTATCTGTTCAGGTCATCGGCAGAAACGGAATGTTCTCGGTAATCTCTACCTTATGTTGCGCAGTTCAGATACTATTAGTCAGCATTTTGTGAGCACAATGTACTTAACTACGCCGATCCGCGGAACAGCGGAACGATGACAGATGATGATAAATGCATTTAACTCCGTCTTCTCTGTTGAACAGAAGAAAATTTGTTCACTATTTACTAGAATGTGGCGAAATTTTTTTTTTGTTTGTTTGTTTGTTATAAATCATGAATTCTTGCTATTTGCTAAAGCACCTGAAATGTAACTCGTTGCGTACATTAACTATTTGTTTTAATATAATACTTATATTAAAACAAATAAACAGCTTACCGGACATATTTTATAATAAAATATGTCCGGTAAGCTGATAAAAATAAATAAATAAATAAAACCGTTTCTTCCATACTGCTTGTCAACTAACGTTCTGTAAAATTTGTTCACTGTTCTTGGAATGAACACATGACATTCACTGTTCCAAGAACGATAACCAATGATCCAAATACAAACCGCGAGGAGAGGGGGGAAGGCACCTTCCCCAAATTTCACAGTTAGGACGATTAACTCTAGCAATCACCGTTCTCTAGCATCTGTCAGACCTAGCTTCCGTTAGAACGGAAAACCCTGCACGTGATTTGCCACTCCAGACCACAGTTTTCTAACTTTCCATATACCAATTACGATGTGTTGCGCGCCAAACAAGTCGACGTTGTGCATTGGGTGTTATGTTTGTTTTGTGTGCTACGATCCTTTAGTTGCAGCATATGATGATATGCAGCTTCCCACTTATCACCTTTGCATTTATATTAGTTCCTGTGGCCTCTCCGAACAGCGTTCGATGAGGACTGATTTTGATGTCAACATTGGATGTCGAGTCGACTGGTCCAATTTCAGTATCCGATGTCAACAATATTCGATGAGGATTAAAATGGAATCTACCTACAGCTCTTCTGAGCGTCTTCCAGTCGTCAATTTCTCTCTTTTCGCCTATTTCTGATTTTTGGTGATTACGTCAGTCACCGTTGATCTAGGATGTTGCAGATTTGTTGCAATAGCAGGAGAAAATTGATTGCTGATATAGCATTCTATGATGACTTCCCCTCTGGAAATTGCTAAGCTCAACTTGACTCATATATATTTCGTTGATCGGCTTACTTCTTATCACACAAAGATGATGCCTATGGTTCATTTTTCCAAAATCCCAAAGATGTATATATATATACTTAGGCAATACAGTGTATATGGAGATGGGATCTGATGGAGGGGAAAAGCAACATCATTACTTTTCGCGCAGATGTCAACGTATTCGTGAGGCAGAATTTAGCGCTGATATCGGGTGAGAAATTCTCTCTACCTTATGCTGCGCTGTTCAGGTACTATTATCCCGCATTTTGTGCGCACAATGTACTTAACTACGTTTATCAGCGGAACGATGACAGATGATGAATGTACTTAACTCCGTCCTATCTGTATAGCCGAGGCAAAATTGTTCGCTATTTATTAGAATGTGGCGAAAATGCTTGTGCAAATTAGGCATTTAAATTATTTGAGAATGGCAACAATAAACGCAAATTTTATTATTCTGAGTTTTGTCTCTTTACTAATAAATTACACGAAACAAAATACAATAAGTTATCTAGTTTGTTTTATGAGATTAAACAATAAGCATAGTTATATGAAGTCCTAAGCAGAGAATAGCTTTTCGTGCCAGTACTTAACCAAAGATCTGTTAAGATTTATTGGATTGACTGCGCTGTATACCTCTGCAACCAAATGGTAGCGAAGCTTTCTAAAATAAAAATCGAATCACTTAAGAGAATTTTCAGGCTTTCGGCAGGACTTCAATTGCTACTCTGAAATATGAGTTATCTTAGAAACCGCTGTCAACAACCCTGAACTCCTTGAGGGATAAAAATCAAAGGGCACCTATTCTTATTAGGCTTGAATCCATTAAACCAGTTTTCATCGCATTTCTGGACCACCATTGTTTACTAGTATCGAACCTGTTTATGTGTTGCCAACTGATAACGAAACTTTCATTTACAGAATAATTCAATTATCCATGAAAAAAGGAACCTTTGCAAGGTTAAGGAATGTGGCATGAGCTACGCGCCAGTTTACGAATTCTGAAATGTGGCTAGGCTTCTTATAAGTTATACGTTTCTTATAAGATATGCGTGCTCTTTGCACGCATGTCTTATAAGAAGCTTATAAGATACTCTCTACTTGCCTGTAAAGAATGAAAGAAGATTCAAATGACCTTGGTATGCGAAGTGAAGTAGTCCCACTGTCGATCTTTATAGAAACGAAATTCATTAATGCAAATAGCATAACTTTATAATTATTAGTAGCTGACTTAAGGATATCCTAATACTCTTTATGTCTCATGTAATATTCAAGTCACAGCTACTTCCGCGTTGGTCTGGAACTACGTGAGTATTCTGATTGTCCACATTTATGTTTGCTGCGACACCACACGGTTAATTCCACAATGAAGGCAATGAGACTCCCATGAGTTGGTACGGTGTACATTGTTATTATTTGACGACAGAAACAGGTTCAGAGGAGTGGTTCACATGAGGTTACTGTATTATTATATGCAAAATGTGTGGGAGATTTACAATTTTTAGCGGCACTTTGTTCACGAGAAATGCGCAGTAAATGGCATTCAAGTTTTACATTGCAACCATTTATCTATATGCTGACCAGAACTGGTCCACATCACAGATATTTGGTGTTCTGTAATCTAGGGTAATAATGAAAGTGACTAACAGACAGTACCATTTTAGAATTTATTATCACACCCTCCCTCAATTTATTCAATAATTCACCGGTTAGTTATATTTTCAGAAGATTCCAGAAGTTATTTTACCTGCACGATACTTTTATTTTAATCGCAAATTTTCCACAGTCGCTTTATGAGCATACGTATACAGTACTGTACATGAAGCTTGCCAGCGACGCGTGATTACGGAATGCGTAACCTATATTGAAACCCAGCTCAGCGTGATACATTCATTTCATTAAATTAAAGCACAATCTGCAAGTGGAATGTGAAGCACTTCACTGGGCAGCACGCGACTCGCGCTTTCATGCGTAACAAATAAAATGCAACCTGATAGTCCGCTGGAACGTGCTCTTTGCACGCATTTTTTATTTTTCAAATTAAATAAAAAAATATTTGATATGTTTTTGTTTTAGGGAGCAAACTAAAAAAAAAAAAAAGGAAAATAATTTAGACGTGTCATTGAAAAGCATGTTGTGAGATCGACTAAACAATTAGGTACAATATACAGAATACGAATATCGATTTTCTTACGCTTTGTTGCGCGAAAAGATAACAGGAAAACATCATTAGGAATGCGTGAAAAAACAAATATATTGATAGAAATTGTTTGCATCGAGCACTTTGACCCATTTATCTGCTACCTTGATCTGATTTTCTTCCTGACAATGGAAATAAAAATGCTTTGAGATAATGACATATGTGTACATAACAATTCTCTCCTTTTTCAAATTTTAACAATGTTGACAGACAGCTGACTTACTATGACGGTAGGAAAGATGAGAATAACCAAGGTGGAATACTAGAAGCGGGAAGTGTGAAGTACAATCCAATTGGGAGGTTAGTAAGGGTTTTTGGGAGCACATATAACAACGACCAACAACAAAATTTTAGAGATTTCAGCATAACCATTGGCTACTGGCATTAATAACAAAAAAAAAAAAAAAAACAGGACTGTTGTGGAGAACATAATTCTATTGTTTTATATTAAATTCATACTGCCTTGTACGTATTGAAGGAATGATCTTTATTGTGCTAAAAAAAAAAAGTACTAAAATAACAGTATAATACCTGGAATGGCGAGGTGCCAGGGGCTTACTGTATGCTCTATAAAAAGAGAGCACAAAGTTATCTTAAATATAACATAACATTCAGAAAAATGATATAATAAACAGATAATACATATCGACTGCTGTAAGATGTTCTCAAAAAGTGATTGTATCTTACAAATGTTCAAGACATATTAGTTGACTATAATAACAAGTATTTTATACTAAGAATTAGATAAAATCGCAGCCAGGAAACTTAATTCACCTAACTCGATTTTTCGTTGACAATTTAAAATCTGTATCCCTTAGGAGAGCCGGTCAACCATTTTGAATAAGATTGTTTTTGTGGTTCTGCGGAAGGAATGTGCCAATATTTCCCCTTCAGTCTCTTTAATACATTCCGTGTTGGGCAGAAACCTTGTGTAGTCGAGACCCGTTAATTTTCATAAAATCGGACAAATGCTAATTTTTTTTTTTTTTTTCTTGTAGAGGATCTGTATTCTCAATTTGAATTTAAAATCGATATTGTGAATTTTAACCAAATAGGATAGTATAGGCTATTAAGAAGTATTTTTGAATTTTAAATTTTAGAAATATTATATTTTAAGGCAGAAATTCTCTTACCTGAGATTTTTTTTTTTCCCCTTCAGGAATGGCTGCATCCAGGTGAGATGTAATTAGAATAGTATTGAAATTAAATAAACCTAGTAAGAGAACGAAGGAATAAAGGCAAGCTTTGATCCTAAATCCATGCATGAGGAAATAATAGAAGTATAAAGAGGGAGATGATTTCCTTTAAATACAGTCCCTGTCTGAGCTGGTGCAAAATCTGGTCCGTTATTAAATAAACAAAATAGTTTCTTGTTCTTCGATTACATGTCTGAGAGATTTCTGCCCACAAAAATGTTAACAAGGATACAGTCACTTGACGTGGATATGAAAACGTTCACCTGTGACAAGCAGTACTTGGTCATTGAGGTTGTCACAAACATTCTCTCAGATATGCCAGACAAGCTGTACTTGCTACCTGGGAGTCTAAAACGTTGATGGAACTGATATTCGAGTGACATTCAAGTCAAGTGGACCCAATTTCGGCGAAGTTCGGGCGGTCTCTGACAGCCAAATCCTCTGCTTGCACCTTCACGATAGTGGGACTGTTAGTAATCCTGGGTCTAATCTCCATGCACAAGCACACTGTGGATGACCACCCAGTTGTGAACCAACGTAAGCAGGGGTCGAGATGTGGCGCCCACACCACATAGAGGAATGCTGCCCCTTTGTATTACCAGGCAATACTAGGTGGTATATGACCCATCAACCGGTGCAATACCACCACTTTGCTTATTGGAGGCTTCAAGTGATGGAACCCATGTTTAGTCTCCAGAACTAAGTTCCAGTCAACCCTTCCCCATCTCTTCCATTAATCCAGTATTACTGATGACTTTTGAGGTTATGATGAACATCATGGCGAAATCCAATCTTCCTTACATTTCGAGGGAGCTCTAAAACGGTGTTCACAGGTCGGCCTCTAATTAGTACACCGGACCAAACCTATTGGTAACTCTTTAGGAGGCTTCAGGATCAGCTAGTGTATAATCTTGCTACCTATACTCTGTCAGATAGTGACTGGAGGGACTCCGAGTAGTGTGTATGCGTGGGCAATTCTCGAGGCCACGTTATGTCAAGGATCTGGGTATATTCTTACCATGTGTACGCCATATCCAAAAATTTCATTACTTCATACAGCATGTCCCCCCCCCCAACTTTTTCTTACTATTGAATACACCATGAATTGACAAACTAATAGACATTCTCTCAGAGTAAGCTTATTTACGAAAAGATCTAAAGCTCCCAAACACTTCCTAGTTCATTTCACAAATATACGTGGTCTCAGTTCTAATCTTATGATGTCCATTTACACTTGTAGTCTGCCAAACTCATTTAATTTTTTTGACAGAATCTCAGTTATCGGTTGATTCAACTACTGCTCATCTCAGTTGCCCAAATTATTCGCTGCATGATTGCTTTCGCCTCAAAGGTGGTACATGTGCATATGTCCGTTCCGATATTCCCTGTCAGAGACTTGGTAATTTGGAATCTCCTCTTTGGCATAAAATCTCTCTACCTCATTGTGTCAAATTCATCTGTTGTCTCTACCATTCTCCCAACTCCACTAATCACTTGGAGCTCTTTGACTTCCTCTCTCTTTGCAACTTGACTTTCTCCAGTCCAACTTTCCTAACAGTGAGGTAATTTTCCTTGGTGATTTTAATGTTCACAACTCCAGCTGGCTTCCGCTTTCTAGTCACACCGACCCAGATGGTCGAGATGCTGAGGCGTTTGCAATTACTAATGATCTTACATAGATTGTTCATTTACATACAAGAATACCGGACATTCCTAACCATAGAGCCAACACGCTTGACCTTTTTCTCACAAACAACCCTTCTAACTACACGGTCGAAGTGAGTGGTCCTTTAGGCACCTCAGATCACAACTTGGTGAGTGTCTCTTCTCCAATGGAGCCTTTATCTCATGGCTATTCCCAACGTCGTATTGTTTGGTATTACAAAAATGCAAAAAGGGATGACCTGCGAGATTTCTTTTCTTCTTTTCCTTGGTCGGATTGCTGTTTCAAAACTTCTGATGTCAATGTTTGCTCAGATCATGTCAGTGAAATTATTCTTGTAGGAATGGAATCCTTTATTCCACACTCCACTTTAAAATCTCGTCCTTTATGTAAACCTTAGTTTTCCAATAAATGTGCTAAGGCTGTTCAAGAGAAGAACGTTGCATATAGTAATTGGCTTGTTTCCAATTTTTCAGTTTCATTTTCTGCCTACACCAAACCCCACAACAATTGTAAAGCAGTTATTAATTAGTCCAAACTAGATTATTTTGAACAGGCTAAGAGTAGAAAACTTTCTTCTTGCCCTAATGGTAGCCGACTATTTTTGACTCTTGCCAAAGCTATTGGCCGCAACGTTTGCCCATCTATGCTCCCACCTCTGTCAAAACCAGATGGTTCTTCAGCCAAGGATAAAGCTGACCTACTAGCATCCCATTTTCCCTCCAACTCATGTATTAATGATCTTGGTAAAACACCTCCCACCATTCCCAACACGCTCCATTCAATGCCTCCTGTGGTCTTTCGTCAAAAGGATGTCAGAAGGATTTTGACGAATCTTGATGCTAAGAAAGATCCAGGTCCTGATGGTATTTCTCCACTTATTCTCAAAATCTGTGCTCTTGAACTTACTCCTGTTCTTTGCCGCCTTTTTTCACTTTCTTATTCCAAAGGCGTTTTTCCTTCTGCTTGGAAATTTGCTCATACCAGCCAGTTCCTAAAAAGGGTGACAAATCCCTCCTATCCAATTATCGTCCCATTGCAATTACTTCTACTCTTTCTAAAGTAATGGAGAAATCAATTAACCGCCAAAGCTTAAACTACCTAGAAACCTTCCGCCTGATCAACTATCGCCAGTATGGATTCCGTCGATGTCGATCCTCTGGTGATGTTCTGGCTTTTGTTAGCCATTTATGGACAAATGCAATGGAAAAATTCGATGAAACACAAGCAGTTACTCTTGACATCTGAAAGGCTTTCGATCGTATTTGACCTAAAGGTCTTCTAAATAAGCTTCCATCTTATGGTTTGCCAACTGTTTTTTGTAATTGGTTATCCAGTTTTCTCTCTCTGATCGCTCACTGAGGGTGATGGTAGATGGCTCTTTGTCTTCTAACTTCTCCACTAATGCTGGTGTCCCCCCAAGGTTCAGTTCTTTCCCCCACTCTTTTCCTCTTGTATATTAATGACCTTCTTCCATTGACTGGAAATTCTATCCATAGCACCGATGATAGCACATTGCATTCCACTTTCCATTTTGAGAGACCTTGCCCTGTTCAATCAGCCTCAAGTTCTCAAATATCCGCTACGAATTCCTTAAATACCAATCTCCAGTGGGGCAAAGCTGACTTAGTTGATTTAAATCCTTCTAAAACTCAGTCTTGTCTTACATTCCGCAAAAAAATTCTTCTGCTCCTATGCTTATCTTTGGTGACACTCCGATTTCTAGGCAAGACGATATATCTCTTTTGGGGATTACCCTGACGTCTAATCTCTCTTGGCACAAGCACATTACAAATATTGCTTCCTCTGCATCTAAAAAACTTGGTTTTCTCTTTCGCTCTCGCCTTTACTTTTCATCCAAACAGCTGCTCACTCTGTCAAATCGCAAAGTCGCCCTACCATGGAATATTGTTCCCACATCTGAGACGGTGCCCCCCAAACCTCTCTCGGGCTTCTTAATTCCATTTAGAAGAGGGCAGTTAGGTTAATTAATGACTCCTCTCTAATAGAATCTCTCCACTCGCGTCTCAAAGACGTACTGTTTCTGCTGCATGCCTTTTTACTTCCATGGGCACTGTTCTTCTGAACTGATTTCTATAATTCCCGCTCTCTCTTTCAAAACAGTCCGAACACGTGCCACACCACCACCAGCCAACATCCATTTACTGTCCAACTTCAAACTCGCACAACCAACTTTTCATCTTCCTCGTTTATTCATTCAACTGCCGTTTTCTGGAACAACCTTCTTTCATACGTATTTGCTGAAAATGACAGTCTACAGAAGTTCAAGTCTAATGTCAACAAATATCTTCTTTCGTCTTCTCAACCTCCAACCCAAGCAAGGTACTAAGTACTATAGGTTCTAATACCTCTCGTGTTTGGGGTTTTCATAAAAAAAAATAAAAATAAAAAGTACAGGAGAAGGATTCTAATGCAAGCACGTGATCTGCTCCCTGCCATTAACTCTATTGGTGCCACTCTACCTGTGAACCACATATACTCTTATGTAATTGTATGTGGACTGGCTAACATGGTATCTGATCATGGACTTTTATTTTATTGATTTTGTATTGCTATTTTGTTATTAGCATTATACATTGTGTTTACTCAATGTCATTATTTTGTAAATTTATATCCATGTGAGACCCCTGGCAGCATGCTGCGATGGGTATATCGTATGGTATCTTTACGTACAATAAAGATTAATTAAATTTTTCCGCTTCATTACAAGCTGCACGAGTTATACCACGTTTTCTACGTGTTCTGTTAATTTTGTTTATGTAAACATACATTATTATTTAAATAATACGAAATTAATAATTCCACTGCAAGCTCGATAATACAGAGCAAATGTTATGATCGTGATCACAGTAATAATGTTGCATGCCAGAAACATGAGATACAGTGATACACTACGAAATAATATACAATTTCACATTAAGTGTTGGAAGTTCGAGTAGTCGGAGCCAAAGGCGTTTGTCCCCCCCCCCCCCCAGCGAAATTTTCCAAGAAAGACAGTCCCTGTCTGGATTAACAGATAAGTCAAATAGGTAACATCTTGGTAACAGTTAATATAATAGGTAAGTTTTTGTTCTGAAAATGATACATTCATTTAAATGTTTTTCCAGGTGAGGTATAGAATTTTTAACCAATCAAATCACTCCTACAGGTATAAATTAGACCAATAATGCCATACAGCAGAACCATGTTCGTTGCTTTAATGGAACCTCTACATGTATCCACCTATGATGAACATATAGTAAAATCACTGATGAACGGGGCACCGCGGTCTGTCTGAGGTTACATACTAACCTGCTGTGGATGTGAATCCAACGGAACCAAGAATGCGGAAGTAGCTTAGCGAAAACCAAGCAACTTGAGGGAAAGTTAGTGTTCACTGACTTATCAAACAGCTGTAATTTATTCTGTTGTACAATTTTCATTCCAATGCAACTTATGCATTTTGCATAACATACACGTAATTGAAGACACTGATTCAGAGCACCAAATGTTTTTTTCAGGTTACACAATAACTTGTAAAAGCTATTCCAGAGAGAGTGACTTATATCAAGGCTTATTTAATTATATCATCAATTAGTTAAAATTTATTTTCAGATTAAATTTCATCTCAGCATTCTCTCAAGAAGGCTCTTAGCCATCTTTGCCACCCTACCCTCCCAAGAATAATAATTAACATCTGGGAAATGACATATCTCGGGGTAGCTAACTGCTCATATACTTACTCACTCTTTTTCCCTTGCTATATACGAGATGCTATCCAAAAGTTATGAGACATGTGTATTTAAAAACAAAGGTTTCTTTAACATACCCAATTTTGCATGGTCACTCCACACACTTCCTTAAATTACTGCCATTGGGACTTAATACTTCGTGCCCAGTGATTCTGCCATTGTTGGAAGTATGTATATCTGAAATTGTTTTATCATAATATTGTTAAGTATCTCCTACAAGTTAAGTATCTCCTCCCTCGATGGTATTCTCCACCTTGTCGCGGTGGGGGGCTTGCGTGTCCCGATGACCCGGAGAGCTAAGTCGGCTGTAGCTTAGCTACTGGTAGGGCCTCCCAAGCCGGACAGGTCAAAGGGTAGGGGCCAGACTAAGAGAGATACCCCAGCCCTCCAGGTTGGGGGTTGCTGCAACGGGCTAGCTCCTCGTTCAGTGTAAAAAATACACAAATGCTAAACGACCTACAAGTGATAATGAAAATGGACTGCACTTTCGGAAACGACTCGGCAAACGGAAAAGGACTATAATTTTGGGATGCTGGAATATTCAAGGCCTTTCAACTAAAAGAAACTTTCTTTCGGATGAACTGTAAAAATTCAAGTTAGACATCGTCGTGTTATCATAGACAAAGAAAAAGGGATGTGGAGAATACTATCATTTTTGGAGTGGAGTTGATAAGAGTGAAAGAGCAAGAGCAAGAGTTTCTATTGCTGTTAAAAAGAAATTGAGACACAACATCAAAAACTGGCAATTTATTAATGAAAGAATGATCTCATTGGAACTGAAAATGTATGGGAGAGAAATATGTATTTTGGGAATATATGCCCCGACTAATGACTCCGCCGATACCTTGAAGGATGAATTTTGAGAGGATCTGAGAGAACTAATAGAAAAAATTCCTAAGAACAAAGAGATATTTCTAATGGGAGATTTCAATGCAAGAGTAGGAACTGAACAAAATAGCAAGGTTATTGGAAGATTTGGAGAGAAAGAGAGGAATGACAACGGAGATAGACTATGCAATCTTTGTGAACAGTTCGACTTGAGAATAAGCAACACATTTTTCCAACACAAGGATATCCATAAATATACTTGGTCACAGGAGACAAGACAAATTAGATCAGTTAGAGATTACATTATTTCAAAACATTCAGGGACATATATATTGAAAGATGTCAGAGCTTATAGAGGAGCTGAATGTGGATCTGACCATTTTCTTGTTAAAACAACACTGAGGTGGAACTGGATTAAGAAAATATGTGTGGACAACCAACAATGCAGGGAAGGAGAAATGCTACAAGTGGGTCAATTTAACATTGACTTACTCCAGGACGACAACATTAGAAACAACTTCACCCAGAGACTGGATGCTGCAATTAACATAGAGATAAAAGGTAATACTGAAGAAATCTACGAATATTTAAAAAATACTGTTAAAAAATAGCTCATGAAATCATAGGCAAAAAGAAGAGCCAAGGACCAGAGAAAGTAAGAGCTGCTGTAGAGGGAAAGAAACTTGCATATCAGAAATGGCTGTGTGATAGGAATGATGCATATAGGAACATTTATGTTGAAAAACAGAAAATAGCCAATCGGTTGGTGGTAGAAGCGAAAAATGAAGAATAAGAAAGGAAATGCACAACTATTAATAGCAAATTGGGCTTCAAGCAATCAGCGGAATCGTGGAAGGTCCTTAAAGACTTGAGAAAACAGAATAAACACAATGCTGGTTTGCTATTAATACCTTTGAAAGACTGGACGGAGTACTATGAAGGACTTTTAAAAGAAGACCGGGGAGAGTTCAAGATGATGGAGGATTTTGGTGTAGAAGACTCGGGCTTAAAAGTTTCTGTTAGGGAAGTGGAACTCCTGCTAAAGGAAGGAAGGAATGGCAAATCACCTGGACATGGAGGAGTTTACATGGAACTTCTGAAATATGGAGGAAGAGGAGTGGTTGTTCTGATACAAAAACTGTTAAATAGTATACTGAGAGGAGAAGAAATACCGAAAGAAATGATAACAGGATATATTACATCAATTTATAAGAAGGGCGATCGGAAAAGCTGTTCAAATTACAGAGGAATATGCGTCCTGAACCCGCTGTTAAAAGATTCTTGGAAAATGGATCAGGAACCATTTAGAAGCCCGAATCGAGGTATCAGAAGAACAAAGTGGTTTTTCAGCTGGGAGGTCATGTATAGATCATATCTCAACAATACGACAGATCCTTGAAAAATGCCAATCAAAAGGAAAATGACAGTGTTCCAAGAAAACTCTTATGGGAAGCACTGAAAGAGGCAAATATTGATGGACAACTGATTAACATTATTAAGGCAATTTACAGGAATAATAGATGCAGAATTAAAGTGGGATCAGCTTTGTCACCTGAATTCCACACTTCAAAAGGCTTATTACAAGGTTGTTGCATGTCACAAACACTTTTCAAAATTTATATTGACATCTGCCTAAGATCCTGGTCAAAAAATGTAATAAAATGGGATTGCCGATTAATAAGAACACCTATATTCACAATTTACTTTTTGCAGATGATCAGGTGGTGATAACACAAGACTTAGAAGATGCAAAGTATGCATGTCGTCAATTGTTTGAGGAATATAAACAATGGGGTCTAAAAATCAATTTTAGCAAGACTGAAAAGTTGTCTTCAGGCCAGGACACGTTCTAAATATTGCAGGTTTTAAAATCAAACAAGTCGATAAATTCAAATATTTGGGATCAATCTTACAAAGTGATGGATCATCCCATTAAACTCTGTTCTGTGGAGCAAACATATCCTAAATAAAACAAAGAAACTTATATTTCAAACGATTGTACAAAGTCTTCTATTGTATGGAGCGGAAACCTGGACATTGAATAGGGGAGCGGAAAACAAATTGCTCTCCACAGAAATGGATTTTTGGAGACGCTCAGCAGGAACTTCTAGAAGAGACAGAAAACGGAATGAAGACATAAGGGGAAAAAATGGAAGTGAAAAAGACTATTATGGACACCATCAAAGAAAAGCGTCTAACATGGTATGGACATATAAAACGGATGCAAGAAAACAGATATCCAAAGGCTATCCTGGAATGGATACCTCCTGGAAGAAGGAGAAGAGGAAGACCTAGGAGGACATGGGTGGATGGAGTACGGGAGTGCATGACAGCCCGAGGCTTAACCGACCAAGACACCTTGAACCACGCTTTATGGCGGGAAAAAATTCCTAACAAGAAATAACTTGTAGGCTGAGCAAACCCATTGTAAATGGAAACACTCCTCTTGATGATGAT
Source organism: Mastigoproctus giganteus (assembly GCF_048544385.1). Taxonomy (NCBI): domain Eukaryota; kingdom Metazoa; phylum Arthropoda; class Arachnida; order Uropygi; family Thelyphonidae; genus Mastigoproctus; species Mastigoproctus giganteus. The sequence continues at coordinate 68,210,579 of NC_143578.1, forward strand.
GATGATCTCCTACAATTTTTGATAAATCTAGGAGACACATTTCTTGCCTTCGAAGACAATCTCCTGCCTTCGATTTTCAATTTTATCTTTGCAAACAACAATAAGTCGCATGGAAAGGTTTTTCTGGTCAGAAATTACTGACACAGACAAGGCGGGGTGAATAGCCTTTGAATCTTAAAAATTACCTGAAAGTTTACGCTTTCGTAAATCGTTTTCTGCAAAAGCTGTTTATAACGTCGTGTTTCTAAAGCTATTTCGTCAATTTTGAAATAGACTAGATACAAACTCTGTTATTTTGAATCGCTCATTTTAAAATATCAAAGTATGCATTATTAAACGTGACAAATGCATAGAAAAAGAAGAATAAAAACTTCGAAAAAACTATACTGGAGTGTATTTATGTCTAACTTTTATGCGTGGGTCAAACTGTATGTTTACGAAATAAAAAAATTAAAAAAAAAAAAAACCTAGCCACATAATTGGTTCATCCCCTTTAATAATTTATTTAATCCTTCCTTGAATTTATTCAAACTATTCACTTCCACAACACCAGATCGGACTTTATTCCAATAATCAATTACTCTCTGGCTGGAAGCAAATTTTCACACATCTGTCCTGCAACCTTTCTTTTTTTTCGATTTAAATTTATTAAAATAAATTTAAATCGAAATTTATTAAAATTTATTAAATTTATTAAAATAAATTTAAATCGAAATAAAAATATCAATTTATTTTAATAAATTTAAATTAAAAATTTTAAATCAGAGCAACAGTAAGGATGATATTTAGTTTACTCGGTCTGCTAAAAGACTTAAACACTTCAATTAGGAATCCTTGCTGGTGCCCAGTTTTCAAATACTGCAATTTGCAGAACTGGAGTCTTTCTCGGTAAGAGTATCCTTTGTGTTCCCCCCACCCTTTGTGTTCTTCACTAATCTTCTTGCTCTTCTCTGCACTTGTTCCAACAGATCCGCATACTTCCTAAAATGAGGCTTCCAGGGCTGTATGCAGCACTCAAAATGTGGATAATCGCCTCCTTGTCCCTGCTGGCAAATTCCCGTTATCACTGACGGAACCCAATAAACTGCCCTAGCAGGCTTTCTGCACTGATCATAGAACCTCATGTCGGACTGTACAATTACCACAGGTATTTTGCGTTCTCCACTGATATATTATCCCGGAATTATTGCTTACCATACGCACTACCTTGCATTTCCGGATGTTAATCCTCAGTTTCCACTTCTCAGTCAATCCGTCTAATTTTTTCTGAATTTAATGGCAGTAGCAGCAGTTTATTATTGATTTCAGTTTTCCAAAGGTGAGACCATTGTTTCCTGGATGTTATTTTAATGATAGATTTGTAATCGGTGTAGGGAACTTTTAGTTGTCTGGAAGATTCAGAGTCGGAATGTTTAGCAGCATCATCCGCATGTTCATTACCTGGTATGCCGACATGACCAGGGATCCAACAGAAGCTAACCTTCTGATTGACTGTTTGATAGCAAAATAACTTAGATCGGATCTCTTTAAGAATAGGGTGACAGGGAGAAAAGGTAGATTGAATGGCAGTGATTGCGCTTAAGGAGTCTATATATATATCAAAGATTCCTTGATATGGTAGTTGTTTATATTATCTAGAGCCAGTTTTATTGCGAATAATTCTGCAGTATAGATACTGCATTCAATAGTAAGAGACACAGCTACTGAGAAGGTGGAAGAAACTGCTGCAGCACCTACTGCTGTATCTGTTTTGGAGCCATCAGTATAGATATGTACTTTTTCTGAGTTTTCCAAGGCATGCAATTTATGGAGCTGTTGAAAATTTGTATTAGCCAGGGAGGTCTTCCCCCATCTTAAAAAGAAATTGTCACAGAGAGGTACGAATTTAGTCCAGGGAGGATCAGGAGTACCAAGGTCTTGGAAAATATTCTTAAAATTACTGTTCCAACTGATCATGAGCTCTTGCAGTCGAAGCCCTGCGGGGCGATTTTCATTAGGTTTGTTGTGATATAGCATGGTGTATTGAGGGTTAAACAAGTGTTGCCAGCTAGGATGTGATGGAATACTCTTAATCTTTAGTGCATAGTTACACAATAAGGATTTTCTCCTTAGATGCAGTGGAGGTTCGTTTGCCTCAATATACAGGCTGTGGACCGGAGATGTTCTGAAGGCTCCCACAGCTATCCTAAGGGCACTATGCTGTATGGTGTTCAGACGTAATAGCGAACTTTTCTTAGCGGAGTCATAGACAGGTAATCCATAATCTAAGAGTGATCTTATTAAAGCTCTATAGAGATGAAGGAGAGAGCTTCTGTCAGCACCCCAGGACATAGCGGAGATGGCTCTTAGGATGTTCAGTTTTTTAAGACATGTAGTTCGAAGGTAAGATATATGGGAAGCAAAGTTAAGTTTAGTATCAAAAAATAATCCCAACAGACGAAAATTGTTGGTGATAGGAATCAGGCTGTTTTTTAAAAATATTTCTGGATCCGGATGTAGTTTGCATTTTTTTACAAAAATGAATTGCAGTGGATTTTTTTCTGCTAAAGAATAATCATTCCGTAGTGTCCATTATTCTATTTTAGCTATGGAAATTTGAAGTTGTCTTTCAATGGGGTTCATAGTTTGGGATTGACAAGAGATAATGAGGTCATCGGCAAACATGTACGATTCTACTGTATTTGGTACTTCCCATTTCATTTTTGTAATTCTTACTGCAAATAATGTTGGACTGAGAATGGAACCCTGCGGTACACCTTCCTCTTGTTCAAATGATTTGGATAAATTATTCATATGTCTTACCTGGAACGTTCTGTTGCGTAGAAAGTTTTGTATAAATTGAGGTAACTGACCACTCAAGCCGAAAGAATGGAGATCTTTAAGTACACCATATCGCCAGGTGGTATCGAAGACTTTATCAATATCGAGATTAATTATGGCTAGATGTTCTCTCCTTATGAAGGCATTACGGATGTTTGCTTCTGCTTTTATCATCACATCTAGCGTGGACCGGTTCTTTCTAAATCCATACTGGCTGCTGTTTAGTTAGTTGTTTGCTTCCAGGAACCACGTTAGCCGCCTGTGACCCATTTTTTCCAGGACTTTTCCTAAACAACTAGTCAATGATATCGGCCTGTAGTTATGCAGAAAGGTACGATCCCTTTCTAGCTTCGGGAAGGCTAGAACAATTGAGCGACGCAAGGAGAGTGGGTAAGTATTTTCTAAGAAAATTCAGTTGTAATATTTTAACAATGTTCTTTTTGCTCTGTTGTCAAGCTGTTTTAACATTATATAATAGACCCCATCTGGCCCAGCAGCACTACAAGGTGTTTTATTAAGTGCCCCTAGAAATTTTGTTAATGTGAATGGCTGGTTGTATGGGTCTGAAACTGCCGTAGAAAAATTAATCTTATGCTGTTCTGCAGATTCTTTAATTCTTGAAAGGTTGGGTTATAGGTGGATATTACTAATAGGCTGGCAAATGATTCCGCTAAGGCATTTGCTATTTCTCCCGGTGATGACAACTCTTTCCCTTCCCAATTTAGTATTGTAGTTGGGGACTGAACATATTTGCCATTGAGCGTTTGAATTTTCCTCCAAATGATTCTGCTATCTGTGTCCTTATTTATACTTGAGAAAAAGCTAATCCAGGCATCTTTCTTTGCTTTTCTTATTTGGCGGAACTTGGCTTTCAGTCTTTTGAAGTTAATTAGGTTACTAGTTGTGGGGAATTTACGAAATAAATTCCAAGATCTATTTTTTTTCCTGTTTGGCATGCGTACAATCTTGGTTTCACTAGTGGTTACTGTGTTTCCGTTTCCCCGGTAAAGATTTTGGTATTGCAATGGTAGCAGCTAGTAATATTTGACTAGTAATATGTTCCGTGACATTTTCTATGGTCTGAAATTGTATTATTTTATCATCTAACTGAACATGAGAGGCATATTCACTCCAGTGTGCCCTACGGAATTTCCAAATGGAGCAACGTAGTGAAGGGGAGTTTGCAGAGAATTAGCAGGTGATCACTGTTCAGTGGGTTTTCAAGAACAGACCACTCCATAATAGTATATATGGAGGGAGAACAGATCGAGAGATCTATTGCGCTCATGGATTCAGTCGAAATATGAATATAGGTTGGCTCGCCAGTGTTTAAAAGGGTGAATTGATAAGCATCAAGAAAGGATTCTATTAGCTTACCTATCTTGTCAATTGTTTGGAGATCCCCACAGCAAATGATGTGCATTGAAGTCTCCGAGCAAGCAGAACGGAGATGGCAGCTGGTCTATTAGATTTTCTAGGTCATCTGAAGAGAATGAGAAATTAGGAGGGATATATATTGACGCTATTGTAAGAGCGATGCCAATTACAATACGCACTGCCACTGCTTTCAAAAGGAGTCTGAAGAGGAATATATTTCGATGGAACGTTGTTTCTAACAAGAATTGCCACTCCTCCACGGGCTGGTGAGTTTATGCTCCTATCTCGTCTGAAGATGGTGTAATTTTTAATGGTGGGACACACTCATGCATTTAAGTAAGTTTCCTGTAGGGATATGCCTGCTAGATGAGATCGTATAAATCGTCTTTTATATTGCGAAAGCCTCTACGATTCCATTGGAGGAATAATTCCATTAAGCGGTTTTGTTGTTTATTTTTGTTTCTGATTGCTTTTTAGTTGAAACTTGCTTGCATCGATCCAATTTCGCGTTCTCTTTCTTTGGAAAGTACGGACGTGTGACGTCCATCTCATCGGTCGCATGACGTTCTAATATACCATCAGCTGATTCATTGCGTTGGTCAACATCCATTCCCGTTGAAACTGGTGGGTTCAGTACCTTAGTTTCTGCCACTTTTGGTTTTGCTGTCTGAGGCACGTCGGCTGGAATCGTAATTGGGGTGTTACTGGCTTGTTCAGTTTTTTGTTGTAAAGGACACTGTTTGGAAGCAGAGAGCAGGGAACGTGCCAATTAGCGATGGATATATTTGGAGGAACTGTAACCTCTGTTTGGATACCTACTGACTGAAATTGTTTAGCAGCAGTGGCATATGTACACTTTGGTTCTGTTTTGAGTATTTGTCTTCTCGCCTCTGAGTATGTGACTTTATTCTCGACTTTATATTTTTGGATTTTTTTCCCTTGTTTCCACAATTCGCATATTTTGGAAAAAGCCGGGTGATTACCTTTACAGTTTAGGCAATGAGAAGTAGCAGTGCATTCAGATTGATTATGATCCTTTGATCCCCAATTAGGGCATATTGCCTCACCTCTACATGCAATTTGGGAGTGTCCATATTTTTGGCACTTATAGCACCTGCTTGGATTCGGGATGTAAGGACGGACACGGCAATGAAGATAGCCCACTTTAACAGATGTTGGTAGGATAGGAGAGCTAAAAGTGAGGATTATACTATACTGCTTGTGGGAACAAGAATACCATCTTTCCGAGTCAGGATTCTCCTTGCTTGGATTAATTTTCATTCTCGAAGCTCTTGGACTATTTCCTCCTCTGATACATTTAATAAGTCCCATTCTGCAATTACTCCCTTCGAGGAGTTTAGTGTGGCATGGGGAGTAACTTTTATTGGTTGTCCACCAAAGGTAGTCAGCTTTAATAACTTTGCAGAATGTTGAAATTTAATGGTCTCTATCAGAATATCCCCGGACTGAAGTCGCCTTACCGTTTTCGGTGAACCTGCAGCAGACTCAATACAATTCTGTATAAGGAATGGTGAAAATTTACTCAGAAGCTGGTCTGAGAGAGAGTGTAGAATGAGGAATGATGGTATCTCCTCTTGAGGGGTTGTTCTCAACCTCTTGGGTTGAGATAAGTTATTAATATATTTTTAATTGTCATTTGTGTCTCGTCTTGAGCTCAATGGCTCTAAAAGTGGATACATATTATTATCCATCTTTGCTCCTTTCAGCCCTGGGAGAGTGGATTTCTTCTCCCAGGTTACCGGCCCCGCCAAGGGGAAGCAGGAGCAGTGCCGCTAGAGTGACCATATAAAGTGACCGTATAAAAGTTAGTACGTTAATTTAAAGGAAAAAAGAAAGTGTTTTTCCTTTCTGAAACTTGCTTACGATTTGTAAGACTAAGTTGCCTATTAATTAATGGAAAGTAAGAAAACTTTTATAACTGAAACAGAATTATATCTTTGAGAAAACGCTCTATAAATCACTCAGAAAATCGCTTGATCACTATAACGCTTGGCACCGGGGCCATATTCTCTAAAAAGAATTATGCTGTTAGCAGTACAAAGTGTAGGTAGAACAACTTCAACCCATGCTCTCCAGGTTTAGCTAGATATATATACCATTACATCTGTACGTACTTTACAGAGCTCTTTGTTATTTTATAAGGAAAGGTATTCATTTTACTTTTTTTTTATTTAACCATAGATGTCAACACTGATATCAAAAAAAAAAACAGAAACGCGTATTGGAAAAGTTATTGTATGCGTGGCAAGTTAGATGGAATGAAAATAGAACAGGTATCGTTCCAAATTGTATAAACCTGATGTGAGGTTTCTGTCTAATAATACTAAGAAGAAGAATAAATGGTTTTCAACGAGTATGCAACTGTCTTATTTGCATACAGGGCAGGGTGAATTAAGTACAAATTGCATTCTTTTGGGTTAAAACGAGATCCTCATTGTATGTGTAAAGCAGAGAAAACTTGGCATCATGTTTCTTATAGTTGCCCGCTATATGATGGGTGTAGACGTTGATGTGTGTGCTAACTGATGTAATGGCAATGACGTTATTTATTCATCTAATTTGAAGTATTATTTCGCACTGGAAGAATTTGTAAAAGCTATTTTTGTCAAGAAGAGAAGCCTATAATGGTTGGTTGGTAGTTGATTAATGATATTGAAATTAATGTTTTTTTTTTTGTTCAACTTGCATGAGTGCAAAAAAAAAATTATATATATATATATATATATATATATATATATATATATATATATATATATATATATATTACGGATAATATAAAGAAAATAAATCCAACAATAATACCATCAGGGACCTAAGACAACGCAAAAAAAAAAAAAAAAAAAATTATCGCTTTTTACCGACAATCTAGATGACGTCAACTGGGGCCAACCACCCAGAATGAAGGCAAAAACGACAAGGTTCTCTGTTTCTGTGATGATCAATATATGCTAAGTAATTTAAATCTAAACCAAATATAAACCGGTATAGGCCGAAAATAAATCGAATTTAAATAAATCGAAAGATGATAATAAAATTTAGAAATATTAGAATCAAAGGTAAGAAATATAAGTAAAATATAAATGTAAGCATATATTAATCATCGTTGACCCGACAGAGAACGTAATTTAATGATTAAAATAAGATTAAATATATAATACATACTACATATTGACCGTATCTAGGACATAATGTAATAGTCGTCAAAATAATATGTGGTGCCCCCTATGTGATGGATACGGTAAAAATAATTAATTAAATTAAATTAACGCATAGAGAAACATGCAGATAGTAAGAAGAAAAACTAAAGGAGTAGGAATAATAGAACCTGAACTCCACAAAGGCGAAAAATAGTGGTATAGATAAGAAATAGTTTCTCCTACGTCCTCGGATTGCCCTAATAATTTCGGAGAAATAAAAATAGAGTGTAGGACAGTTTAAAGACATTACAAGATATAAGTTGTGGCTCGGGTATGCCCGGGATCGCAAACCCGTTCCTATAGTAGGACCCTGAACTGAATTTGCATGTTATCTCAGCGTGAATTTAAGTAAATTTAAATGAATTTAACTATATATTAACTATATATTTAAAAAAAAAAAAATGATACACTGTAATTTGCAAGCCGGTGGGTACAAGTTTTCTGTAACTAATATGTAAATATTATTTACATATTATTTACAGTTACTTTCGTTTTAACTTTCTTTACTTTTTTATCAATAATTATAATTATATATATATATATATATATATATATATATATATATATATATATATACATACTCACACACATACAGGATGATTCACTACCAGTGCGACAAACTTGCAGGAGGTGTAGGGGGCACAAAGACCAATCGGAATCACATAGCATTGCAGGGTCCGAAATGCCTTCGTCATGCGGTAGAGGACGTTGAACAGGAGGTCGCGTGAACAGCGATCCCGCTGGAAGTCAGCATTTGCGAACCGTTTCTGTTGAAGAAACCAAGTAGCAAAAGTTCTCCGGAGTGGATAATCCGCAGACTCCAATGATTGGACGCGTTGCAGATGGTATGAACTCATTTGGTTTGTTGACAGTATCCTCCATATAGTGGATTAGGAAATACCCAATCGTTGGCCTATCGCTCGAGTACTCGTACTCGGATTGCCTTCTGCAAGACATAGGACATTCTCCTCATTGTCTGGCGTCCTCGTCGTTCGCTCTCGATTCATGGTACCTCTCGTGAAACAACCAGTCTCACGTAACCTTCTGTGCACACGTCCGAAAATCGTATGATGAGGAGCACGCCTGTGCAGGAAACGTTCCTGGTACAAGCGCAGAGCGGCGCGCCCGTTACAGACCGCAGCTCCATACGCGAGGTGCATGTAGGCCAGTTCAACGTTTGAATACTCGTCCATCCTACTGCCTCGGGAACCGATTCGCAAATGCTGACTTCCAGAGGGATCGCTGTTCACGCGACCTCCCGTTCAACGTCCTCTACCGCATGACGAAGACATTTTGGACCCTGCAATGCTATGTGATTCCGATTCGTCTTTGTGTCCCCTACACCTCCTGCAAGTTTGTCGCACTGGTAGTGAATCACCCTGTATATACACTGTGTTGCCACTTTATTAAGTACACCCCTACTGTGCACACAAAGGGTTTGTCCCACAACGTTACAAATCACATCACCACAGTTGTGGATATAAATGCAGCAGAACAACCTTTCTAGTATCAGTTAAGCGTACAAAACATAACAAGAATGGGGAAAAGGGGTGATCTAACGAACTTCGAACGTGGCATGGTAGTAGGTGCAAGACGTGCTGGACAAAGCATCTCTGAAACGGCAGTTCTCCTGAACTTTTCAGGCACCACAGTTTCAAGGATGTATCGAGAATGGTGCAACGAACAGAAAGCATCCTCCCAACGGCACTCCTGTGGAAGAATGTGGCCCGTCTATTTGTGCAAGCAAATAGACGGGCCACAATATCGCACATCACATCAGAATACAACGTTCGTGCGCAGAACAAAATATCACAACGGACCACTAGTCGCACTTTGTCGCGAATGGGCTACAACAGCCCACGGCCACATCGCGTACCTTTGTTATCAATGAAGAACAAGACAGCACGCCTCCTGTGAGCACAGAAACACCAGCACTGGACTATCGAGGATTGGAAAACAGTTGCTTCGTCTGACGAGTCGAAGTTCCTGTGCATCATGTTGATGGAAGGCTGAGAATTTGGCGAAAAGAACATGAATCCATGGACCTGTCATGTCTGACGACTACTGTCCAAGGTAGTGGGGGCAGTGTTATGGTGTGGGGAATTTTTTCTTGGCACACGTTGGGTCCATTGATACCCATAGATTCACATCGTACCTAAACATCGTTACTGACCAAGTTCATCCGTTAATGTTGACAGTTTATCCTCAGTCAGATGGTTGCTTCCAGCAGGATAATGCGCTGGTGCACAAAGCCCGAATCACTATGGAATGGTTCCAGGAACATGACAATGACTTTTCTTTGCTGCAGTGACCCGCTTAGTCCACGGATTTCAATCTTATTGAACATCTTTGGGATGAGCTGGAAAGGGCTGTTCGCTGAGGCCTACACCTCCGTCGAATCTCATGGAACTGCGTGACACACTCATGTGTGCATGGTACTCCATTCCTGCACAACGTTTTCCGCATCTTGTTCAATTTTTTTTTTTTTTTTTTTTGATTTGGTATTTGTTGGCGCATCGGCTTCTGTGGCCATATTGCACCTCCCAAGGTTTTTGCAGTACTTTGATCCAAGCCCGAGGCGGGAATCGAACCCGCGACCTTTGGGTTGCCGGGCAAGTACTTTACCCACTCGGCTAGCCCGGTCGGCATCTTGTTCAATCCATGCCTTGACGAATTCAGGATGTTTTGAAGGCTATAGGCTCAACACGCTTCTAGTTAGGTGTATCTAATAAAGTGGTAGTACAGTGTATATATTTCATTTTTTTTTTTTTTTTTTTTTTTTTGCGGGTGCTGGCTAAGGTAGTCAGTGCGGGATTTATTTGGTACTCCTGCAAGCTGGATGAGAGTTTTTATTTTATTTATTTTTCTGTTTATCTGGCATTCAGGCAGGGATTCCTTCCATCCCAAATAGGGCTGGAGACACAATAACAAAGACCAAGTAGCCAGAGACACAATAACAGAACATAACACTACTTACACAAACCAGACATTACACTTTTCCTAGCCTTTACAAAGATTCTGCACTTCATAAAGTACCATGGTGCAGCTGTGGGGAACCACCGGTTGCGTTTTCCACATAACACTACGCTACTATGTATTTTACTTTAGGTCGTAGGCAGAAACACTTGAGTAACAGGGCCCTATGAAAGAAAAGCAGAAGAGCCCCACACACACACACACACACATGGTATCGTGGTCGGCTGGTGCCGTGTAAAAATCGCTTTCCGGCAACCTCTACTTGTGAATATACACTCGTAAAGGCTTCATAAGTCACTGAAGTTTGCTCATGCATACTTCATGAGTACACCTCAGTTTACTTCTAACAGTACGTATGTAATCATTAGAAATCTTGGAACATCTCTCAAAAATACTCACAACTGTCACGAAGAGCCGTGTGGAAGGTGATGTCGGTATGGGTAAAAGATAGATAGGTTTCGTCATAGAAATACACAGCGGCTGACAATGCTCCCTCGGCAACAGGGACGTCCGGAATGCGAGGATTGCGAATAGAATAACAGCACACAGAATTCGACAGGGGCCGGCAGCTTGGCTCCATAAAAACGGTCAGAAGGAAAAACAAACAAAAACATTTTAAGTTACGGATTATTTAAAATACATCCAAGTGTATTTTGTCTGTAATTGTGCCTACCCTCGCCCGAGACTGATTAACTTGGATGCAGTATGAAGAAAGCCCATAAAAGTCCCTCGCATCATTGACCGGATTCGAATCGGATATGAGAGGCCAGTTACATGGACAATGGACATCGAATATCTTTCAGCACACGCAAATTTCCAGTAGTACGGAAAGCACAGACTATGGACCGCTGAGCAGTGGCGCTATACAAAATGATCCAAGAAGTTCTGTTTCCTTTCTGTGGCGAATAGACGTGCGGCCGTATAGCGACAGCTGAAGGAACTGTATCATCTGTAGTGTTTGCTTCCTAAAGTCAAGGATTCCAGCGGATCTCATGGTGCGGGGTACATTCTCTTCGTATGGCCTGGGTCCCCTCTCATCCTATTAACAATCTCACTGGCGAGCTATGCGACCATCTGTACTCCATGCAACAGAATTCCAGCCATCCAGAACAGTGTTTTCAAATATGACATTACTGTTTCACACGCCCGTACTGTCATTAGAGATTCGAAGATAATGAGGACGAAGTTACCATCTGCTATGACCGTACCAATCACTTTATATCAATTTTGCTAATAGGCACTGTAATAAGGTCTATAAGGCGAGAGTCAATAGCAATAGTATTTGCATTAGTAAGGCCAAATGATGCAAGGAAGCGGACTTTTTTTCTTTTCTTTTTTTTGTCGAAAATAAGAAATAAATAAATGAATTGAAATGAAATTAAAAATAATATCAAATAAAATAAAACAAAATATCTGTACCCTCTCCATTCCCACAAGGTAACCGTTCAATTTTGCATTGAATTTTTTAGCCAGACTGCCTCTGGAATGCAACTTTTTATTCCATAGTCGACAACACGCTGCTCAGGGATGAATTTCACGAGATCCAGTTTTTCTGTTATTCCCGGATATTTTATATTTGTGGCTGGTTTTTATTTCACTTACGAGGTAGAACGACCTTCCTTATTAATTTTTCTAGACCCCCTTCTGCGCTTTATACACTTTACGAAAATATTTTCGTGTTAAATTTTATGTAAAATCTTCTCAAGCTAAATACTTTTATATATATTGCCACATTTATAAAAGTATACTAGTATGCTTTTATAAATGTGAATATAGTATGTATGTAAATCAAGTTTCTTTTTTGTCAGATTTACAAATTTATATTTCATTTTGTGAATTATCCGGAGTTTCTATTATCAGAAAGTCTGTTTCCCAACAATCAGGAGTCTACTGTATACTGAATTTAAAAAGGAGTTCAATACTGCATAAGAGATAAATTATTATTGCAATGTTTGTAATATCTGAACTCATCTGATAATTTTAATTTTGCATTTAGTGAATGCAAATTTTTATTGTTCATTTCTTTATATAAATTTATCTCATTAAAATTTTACCGAATATTGCTTTTTCTTTTTCTAATTCTCCTCAGCTTTACACGAACTGTATGTCTAAAGTAGTAATCTCGTTTTTGCAATCTCATTTCACCCTCTCCCGTTGCAGTGTTTATATATTCTGTCTTGAAATATAGTACTGTATATATACATACTGCCCGCGCGTAAACGCTTTCACAATTCATGCCAAGAAAACTACTGCAGGAATTCTTGGATGATCATAATCGTGGTTCATGAAGCGTGTAAATCCGGGCAATAAAGCGAATAAGCAGCGACTTTACAGACCTCAATTAGTTAATCTAATTAAAATATAGAAGATAAGCAATAATGTCATTTTGCAATTTGGTATACACCGGACCAGTTCAGCGTCTTCCTAAACGCGAACAAATTCAACACAGTTTTATGTTACAAGTTAAAGCTTGATTCCACATTGATAAATTACAAACAGATCGTAAGAGGTTCTTAACCTGACAGCGCGTTATTTTATTATTAGTTTTATTTTTTTAAAATAGATGACAGTTGAAATTGCCGTTTACTACAAAATATCAACTTTGTAGTAGTAGTAGTAGTGGCATGTGATGCAAGAAAGCAAGTGTATGAGCTTATGCAGCATCAGCCAAAAAAAAAACAAACAAAAAAAAAAAAAATCACACCATTCCCTCCAAATGCCTGTCCAGTTCCTCCTTAAATTTATTCAACCTATCAACTTCCACAATGACAGATGGAATTAATCGTGGAAGCTACTAAAAGTTTCATACCTATTAAGAAATATTGTTCAAAGTTTAGGCCAAAATGGTTATCTAGTGAACTAATGAGACTCGTAACAGAGAAGAAAAATGCATGGGATGCATATAAATTATCAAGCGACTCAGAAGCCTATGGCAGATATAAGATAGTCTATAATCAGGTCACAAAAGAGATTAGGCAGGCGAAGGCAGATTACGAGAAATCCTAGGCAAAAGATGCTAAGAAAAACAGCAAGGATTTCTTTACTTATATAAACTCTAAAAGGAAGGGGATGAATCTGATTGGTCCACTTGACATCGATGGTTCGACTGTTGATGATCCTGCTCAGATAGCAAACAAACTGAATGAGTATTTTGCATCTACATTCACACATGAGGAATTATTAAGGTTGAAAATGGCAGAAGGTTATCAAATTGTAGCAGGATATTGTTCTCTCAGACCGTTTCATATAAACTATTTGTTTTATTTATTTATTTACAGCAAGCACAGAACAGGCTGTTGCCAATAACAGCGAGCAATATTATATATTACATGTAAAGAATGTTACAATTGATAAAATATAACCATGATAGCTGAGTGCAGTGTGCAAGTTGCACACCACGACCGACGAAAACAATCTCCGCATATCCTCAACCAAGACCAGCTCAGTACTGTTAAAAGGTAACCTGGACATCAAGAGACCACCACAAATCCGCATCCAAGGAACTACAATTAAGCTGACAAAGGAACTAAAACACCTCGGGGTTGTCCTAGATAATAACCTCTCATTCATCCCTCATCTGACCTACATACAGAAAAAGATCAGAAGATACTCTGCTCTGTTCATGAGGGTCTCCCGCAAGGATTGGGGCCTGCGAAGGAGAACCCTCAAGCTATTCTATAAAGCCGTATTCCTGCCTGCCATAACGTATGCCGCTGGCGTGTGGTACCGGAAGGTTACCACGGCCGTCAACAGAAGAAAACTGGACACCACGCAACGGTATATATTACTTATAATAACAAGAGCCTGCAATACTGTAAGCACACACGCCCTCGAGGCCCTGACAGGGACTCTTCCCCTAGACCTTGAAATAGTCTTCCGCGGCCTAATATATCAACTCTCCAAGGGACGTGAGGTTAACCATCTGAACTTCACTTTGGACCCTGAAACTGACCACAGATTGGAACGCAAACGTCTCCTCGCACATCTCAACCAGAGCTGGCAAACCCGCTGGCAGACATCAACCAAAGGTGAAATAACTAAAAAATTTATTCCTGATTTACAACTGGTGTACCCAAACTATCCACCTTGGCTTTCTCCTGGACTTCTCGCCACCTACCTGTTGACTGGCCATGGCGCCATAAGAGGAAAACTCCATGGATTCGGATTGAGTGACACCCCCCCCTATGCCACTGCGGTCTACGCGAGACATGGGGGGGCACTTGATGTACGACTGCCCACTGTACGAGGATCTCCGCTGCAGATTTATAACCACCACCCAAATAATGCTAAGAGACCAGGAATATCTGATACTAACTGAAAAAGATACTTATAGTGCCTTCACTCAATATGCGCAAGACCTCTTCACAAGAAGGCGGACTCTCCCGCATCCACCACCACAACAGCAACAACCATGAAATGAATAACCTATGAGAGCAAACAGTACAAACCAACAACTAACTGCCTCAGGAAAGAAAAGAAAAGGAAGAAAGAAGGAGGAAGAAGGGAAAAACGAACCGGACATAACCCACGAAAAGTGCACACCGGATATGTGGACCTCCTCCAGACAGGACACAGTCTCATGAGTGACTTTCTATTCAGCTGAATTCCAACCAGCCCAATGAGACCGCAGAGCTTTCTGCATATGCCAGCCATAGTGGCAATCGGTGCCGGCGCTCTTGCTGGACCCATCTTTCTTTCCCCCTCCCTTGGCGGTGGGGAGGAGACAGGAGGTTACCCCTCCTGCCTCCTCCCCTACCCAGATTTCCTCCTGGTGGGGCATGGCATGCCCCACTGACTTTTAATGGGGTCGCCTCCTCTATTGACCCCATTTCTTCTGTCTTTCTCCCCCCCAGTCTTCAGTCTCCTCTCCCTCTCTACCTGCTCGCCAGCGTATATCCCACAGGTCAAAATTTAATAGCTCCAAATTAATTTCGCTCACATTTCGGTCTTTCAATCTAGCGATCAACCCACGCAAACGTTTTTTTTTTTTTTTTTTTTTTTTAAAGGTCCTTGCCACTGAAATCTCAGGAAACTAGGTGGCAGGGCCTGCCAGAGTAAATAACTGTAATACTAGTGTACCTGGTCTGCCTCCACGGGGCGAAGTGTGGGCAACGTCGGGCCTCAGCTGGGGTCTGGCGGCTAAATGGCCAGAAGAACAACGGTACACAACATCACACACCTCAAGATCCATATACTTTTAAATCTCTGGCCTTTAAAGTGAACTGTATCACACCACAATGTAAACTACTCGGAGATGGGGGAAACCCCTGGTGCCGTTTGACCCTAAACACACTTTACACTTGACCACACAACATCCTACCAAACCAAAAAATCATCATAGGAGCTGACGTGAACTGTCGATCCCCGACATGGCAAAGTAGTACCCCTGGCAGGTGCGGAACCCAAAATGGTCAACTCCTTGAGGATTACTTGGCAGGACCACAGCCGACAGTGCTAAATCAACCTCACCACTTGCCAACCTTTTGCAACACCCTCTGGGAGGCCACGATTGATGTATCCCTAGCCACTAGGAACTTGGCGGGATTTGTGACTGACTGGAGGGTGGAGGAGGCATGGACTACCTCAGACCACCGTGCAATCACCTTTAAAATAATCAGACAACTGACAACAGTAACACTCAGTGGCGGATTAAGGTCGGATGAGGCCCCGGGCGCAGAAGAAAATATCGGGCCCCTTAAAAAAAGAGAGAGACAGGGAAAATAAAAATACATGTTAATATATGTATTTTTAATTAAATGTATTAACATGTACGATTATAAATTTGTCCAATGCTCCTTTCTGTTGGTTGGCAACTTGCTCGCGTCTTTTTTTTAATTTGTCTTTTTTCAGCCCTTGATAGATGTCGTTTCATTTTTCTAGCTACCATTGGTAGCCTACCAATGAAAAGAATGTTTGTTCAATAATATAAAATATAAGAGTCTGAATGATTAGAATAGAAGAGAAGAGATTTTTCAGTATCGTGCAATAAATTAATGATTAATTAAAATTCAAAAATTATTCATAAACTACGAAAATCCAGGCGCTGATGTAACAACAGGAATTAATTTTATCTTAATATAATTTCAACAATATACGCGTATTTGCGTATATCGTAAGTCTGCACTGCAGGAGAACCTTTGTAAGTACAAAGTAGCAAATACGATTCTATTGCTCCGATGAGCGGTAGCGCAGCCGCGCGGGGCCTATGCAGCGTAGTATGTGTATAGTATGCAGCGTAGTAATGAAATACTGTAATGAAAATAAGCGATACACATACTATCGGGTTTTATCACCGATTGTAAACTTGTACGTAATTAAAATTGCACATACGAAACCAAACTTGTTGTCATTAGAAAAAAGTGTAAAGTTGGAGTTTTGCGGGGCCCTTCAGAAGTCGGGGCCCAGGGCGCGCGCCCGGTGCGCCAGCCGTTAAATCCGCCTCTGGTAACACTAACAAACCAACAGAAAAATAGATATACAGTTGCCAAAGCAGACTGGATGTCATTCAAAAACCTGATCATCACAGCCAGTATGACCAACCCAGCCAGTATGACCAACCCAGCCACAGAATGACCCGGATGACCTGCTGAGGGGAACCACAGACCTAATACAAACCATTAGTGATCGAACAATCAAAAGAAAAAACCCAAAACCTGGTGCTGTTGCTTGGTGGACGGACCCCAGAAATAGCCGTGCTTCGACGCCAGATGCAAAAAGCTAGGAAAGATCAGAGAGCCCGTAGGACTTGGCCCGCACATGAAGTGGAGGCTTTAAGACAGCGCTATCGAGAAGCCAGAAATCGCTATACGGACGCGTTACAGAAAAGCAAGAAGCGTTCCTGGGAGCGTCTAGTATCCACGACAGGAAGCACTGACCCCTGGGGTGTAGTTTACAAGGTGACTACAAACAAACTGCCCAGGGGGCAGGTGATCAGCACCACCAGGACCTCGCAAGGAGACTATACAACCACTTGGGAGCAATCGATGGGTAATATACTCGACACAATTTTCAAGGAACTCGCGACCCTAACTCTGCAAGAACATAAAATCTGCGAAGAAAATGAAAAATATATCACCCTTGCGTTCGAGACTCCCTTCACCCATGAGGAACATGGCGCGGCTCCTACCAGGATCAAAAACCGCAAATGCCCGGGACTTGATATGATCGAACCGGAGATGCTGTTCCGCTGTTGTGGAACATTGTCTTGGATGAGTTTCTGGTCATGGACCTTGGTGACGTCCAAACCAAAGCTTTTGCCGACGACTTTATCTTGAAAATTGCTGCCGACAGTAGAACCCAGTTGGAGGTAAAAGCAAACCATGACATCAAGATACTACAGGACTGGACCATCTTACACTGCCTAAAAATCTCACCAAATAAGACATCCTCAATCTTACTGAAATGCTCCCTTGACCTCAAATAAAGGTGAACAACACCACAATGAAACTCCAAATCAGCATAAGTACCTGGGGGTGATATTAGATTGTAATCTTTCCTTCAAGCAGCATCTCACACATCTAAGAACAAAGATAAGGAATTACTCTGCACTGTTAGCACGTGTGGTCCGTCGTGACTGGGGACTTAAACGTCGCATACTCTCCTTATATTATAAAACGACATTCCTACCAGCTATAACATACGCGTCTGCGGTTTGGTATCACAAGGCATCAACCGCCGTAAATAGACGCATAATCGACTCAATCCATAGAACTATCCTGTTAACCACTACCAGAGCCTGCAGCACCACTAGCACTGTTGCCTTACAGGTCTTGGCCGGAACCCGTCCCCTTGACCTAGACATCATACGTACTGGAACAGCATATTATATAACCAAAGGAATGCCTTGCATCCACCTAGACTACACAGTGGATAACAATGCAACCCACAAGGCTGAAAAGAACAGGATGCAGAAATACCTAAAACAAACCTGGCAATACCACTGGACAAACACAACAAAAGGGAATATCACAAAAAAGTTCATCCCGGACGTAGACAGAGTATACCCCATTCTTCCAACCTGGCTGCAACCATTCTTCCAACCTGGCTGCAAGCTTTCAATGCAAAGCTTACAGCATTGGGAATAGTGGAGGAACCGCGTTGTACTTGCGGGGAACAAGAAAGCTGGGTGCACATTATGTTTGAGTGTGCCCAAGACCTTAGATGCAGACTAATAACTAGAGTTCACTATCTACCGAGGGATCTTGAGTCACATCTACTAGATACACAAGAAGAATATTTAGCCTTAACTGATTTTGCCCAGGGATTATTTACCAGGCGTCAAACACTAACCGCCATATACAGAAGGCCTTAACGGAATGAGACAAAACAAACCTGCAAATAGCAGCAAGACGACAGAGAGGAGCCGACTATACAGACCTTGGACTGACTACAAAATGCACTGGGAAAAGACAAGTGACAATATATTGTCTAACCACAAGAGTCATGATTACCGCCAATGGAAGCGAAAAACACCTTTAAATAGTCGGGACATCAGAACAAAGGGACACTGCCCCAAGACCTTGCAGCATAGACACACTACATAATGAAAAAAAGGTAGTGTGTGAGGACTAGCAAACATCACGGAAGGGTTTTATCCCTTCCGTGATGTGTCGAAGTTTGCAGATGATACAAAGGTTGCCAGAGTTGTTAATGACAGTAATGGCAGTGTGCTACTATAACAGGATCTAGATAATTTGGACAGATGGGCTAAGAAGTGGCAACTGAAACGTACCAACTGTGTGGTACGTTTAAGGTGGTAGAAAATGAAAAAGACCTGGGAGTAATTGTGCAGGCAGATATGAAGTTTTCTGACCAATGCAGACAGGCTGCCAGGGCAGGTCATGGGGTTTTGTCAATGATATATAGGAATTTTGCTAGCAGGGAAAAGGAGGTGACCATTCCTCTGTATAAGGCAATGGTCAGGCCACGCCGTGAGTACTGCGTACAGGTCTGGAGGCCTCATTTTAGGAAGGATGTAGATTTACTTGAGCGTGTACAGAGAAGGGCAACAAGATTGGTGAGGGGAATGAAGGGATCCTCTTACCAAGAGAGGCTTAAGTTCTGCAAATTGCAGTGGCTGGAGACTAGGCACCTGCGCGGTGATCTGATTGAGGTATATAAGGCCTTGAATGGGTTTAGCACGCTGAATTCTGATGGGATCCTTCCACTTGTTCAGATTACGAACCTAAGGGGGCATAAATTCAAATTAAGAAAAGACAGATGTAGAATAGATGTGCCGAAATTTGCCTTTAGCCAGCAGGTGGTTAATTGCTGGAACAAACTTCCATCTGTCGTTGTGGAAGTTGATAGGTTGAATAAATTTAAGGAGGAACTGGACAGGTATTTGGAGGGAATGGTGTGATTTTTTTTTTTTTTTTTTGGCTGATGCTCCATAAGCTCATACACATGCTTTCTTGCATCGCATGCCGCCACTACTACTACTACCCCATAATGACAGCCAGTAGACTTTATTATGACCCCAAGATAATGACCAGAAAATAGGACCCAGACCACATGCAATCTGGAAGGATGACATCCCAGATTTAACCCCCCCCATTAGTGTCCAACCTAGATGAGACTCAACGGCCAGCTTTTTAGGGCCTGCAAACTGATGGAGACGGCATACGGTGGCACTCTCCCGCCGGCACAGCCTATTGGCGACCCAAATCCGCACTCTCTTGAGCGGATCTTTCTTTCCAAACTCCTGGGGAGGAGAGGCTTGCCTCTCCTTGCCTCCCCAATTTTCTCACTCTGGTGGGGCACGGGCATGCCTCACTACCTGCAGGGGCCATCTACTCTGTCGGCCCCTTATTTCCAATTCCCCCCCGTCTTCATCCTCCCCCCAAACTTTTTTCTTACACAGCGTTTAGCCCTACATTTCAAAATCAAAATTCTTACCCGAACCAATTTGGTTTTTAAAACTCATTTTCACCGCACAGCCCCACGTCGCATACTATTAATACTAACTTGTTAAGTATCACTAATATCAACCTCGATTTTTTTTTTTATTGGTCCTAGCCACTGAAATTCCAGGAAAGTAAGTGGCAAGACCAGCCAGAGTACAAATATTGGTAACACCCGGCCGGCTTCCCTGTGGCGGGTATTGGTAACGTCGGGTCTCACTAGGGGCCCGGCGGCTAACAGGCCGGACGAACAATGGGTACAACAAACTACATAGTACATATCCCACACACTTTTAAATCTCTGGCTTGTCCGATACAGAGAACATACGCGGAGGTGGGAGAAATCCCAGGTGCCGTCAGACCCCAAATTTACCTAATAATACCTCCCCAAAGGACTTGAACATCACTTCATTGACATGGAAGAGGGGTACCGAGCGCTTTCCCAGTACGCACAGGACCTCTTCACAAGGAGAAGGGTGTTAATTGCCATACATCGAGACTGATAGTACAGTAACATAAACAAATCGCATAAGACAGAGACAACTCCTGGAAAAGAAAACTGTGGAAGAAAAGAAAATGAACGGAAAAGAAAGGAACAAAGAAAAGAAGAAGAAAAAAGAATGAACGAAAAAAAAAAAAAAAAAAGGACAGGGACTGACCCATGAGTGTCCCAACCTGAATCAAGTGGACAAGAATAGAGACAGCAAACTGCAGCCTAGCTCCCAAAGCCTCACGGCAGCCTGAAGAGGGCACCCTAGCCCCCTTCATCTTTAAACCCTACTCTCCCGGGAAGACGATTCTCTCGTCCCCCACCCTCATTTCTACTCTGGTGGGGCATGGGCATGCCACACTGAAACTTGGGGCTGTCTTCCCTATTGGCCCCATACTTCTGTCTTTCTACTCCCCCCAGTCTTCAGCTCCCCCTCTCTATCAACACTAACGAAGCCCCACACACCTAAATTTAAACACATCCAAAATATCTTTGCCCACGTCCCGGCCCAACTCAAGCGACGTCAACCCCACGATTGATGTTGGTATGTGTATGCACGCTTGTGTACTTGTACACACACATATATACATGCAATATAAATACACTATAAGAATTTTTTTTATTATTATTATTTTATTTATTATCTTTTTTATTTTTATTTTATTTACTCTTTTTTTTTTTAGGTCCTAGCCAGTGTAGTTTTTTAATTTCAAAATATATTTTGGTATGTGTTCATTGATCATTCCCAAGTACATTAAATTAACCGTCTACAATACTTATTATTATTAATATTCGAGGGGAGGGGACTCTTGTAAGATTTTGTACAAAGGCGCTTCATAGGCACGCAGCATTCTCGAATAGAACAATAAAGGGGAAAAATTATAAAGTACATATATCAATAAAAAATAATGATCAATAAAAATTAATAAAAAATATATCAATGAACATAATGATAGACACACAATTAAAAAAGAAAATATTACTAAATTCAATACTGTAAATACAATAAAATATACAAATGTATTAAGACAAACTGTACAAACTGTGTTAGTGAGATAAATAAAAATAAACGAGGTGCGCTCAAGTTAGAACGTCTCCAAACTGAATTTAAAAAAATAAATCAAAGAATATTATTGCGACTGCTTTAAAAACAGTAGGAAGTTATTTTAGAATATCAAAAGATGGCAATACGATAAAACACTCCACATATTTCAGTACTCCATGCAGCATAATATGTTTGTAATACTTAAAATGGCGGTTCTTCAATCATTATCCGGTAATTTGCATAATTATCTGGTAATTTGCATTTAAAGGAGAAAACTCCTATTGAAATTCATAGAGCCCGTAGTTTGTTCTAATAGCGTCACAGATGAGAAAAATGTGTGTAGTTCGGTTTGAAAATTTTGCCTAAAAATTTGAAAATTTCGCCTGAAAATTTGAAAATTTCGCCTGAAAATTTGAAAATTTGAACGTAGGGAGTCATGTGAAAGTGAAGTTCGTAGACCAAGACCTTGAACCAGTCGTTCCGAGGCTAATCTGCTGGATGGAGAAAATTATGTAGATCTCAAAATGAGCAAAGCGCCAGCCAGGTGGATTCCAGGCAGCTTTCTCAGGAACGAAAAGATATTCATATCAAGTTGCGTGAGCAATGCTCAATTCAATGCTCGATTCTTCAATGAATGGTTGTTTCTTTTCCTCGATTCTAACGATGGATGAGGCTCAGATTCCACTGTTTGATCCTGAAACCAAGCGTTCATCCAGCTAATAGAAGCATGCTGAGTCATGCCGCCGCCCAAAAAAGTTCCGTGTTGCAGTAAGTGCTGAGAATATGATGGCTGTTGGTTTCTGGGATATCGCTGGAATGTTCCTTACACATTACATTCGCCTGACCGTGCACCTAGTGACTTCCCCCCTTCCCAACCATGAAGGATGCCCAGCCAACGTGCAGATATTTCGGCCATTCACCAGTGAGTTAAACATACCAAACAAACCTTCGCAGGGGCCTTCACAATTAAAAATATGTGTGATAAACGCGTTCCTTCTAGGAAATTATGTTGAAAAATAATTTGTTTCATTTCTGTATCTTGTGCATTTTATGAGAAATAAATTTGGAGACATTATAACTTGGACATATACGTACAAAATGCTACACTGATAACTGAAGTAGTATTGACATGAATAAAATAGTAACCATTATAGAAAGGTTAAAAAAAAAAAAAAACAATATTGTAAAGGATGCATCAAAACAGTTTCTCACATAAAGGTTCTGGCGTTATCTTTTTATTACCAATTCCTTAACAGAGTCTTGAGGCTATCATATGACTTGAATAGAGATTTCTCCAAAAATTAATTATTTTATTTTAAAAAATTGAGACTTTTCTTCAGGAATTGATCACATCACTTTCGTTTTAATTTTCCTTTTATATTTTAAATTTTAATCTTAAATATTAAGCATTAATATTTTTATCTCTTAAAGCTTATTGATGTCTAGGATAGATAAAAAAACAATACAATTTATTAATAAAAAATGAAGTTAATTATAACTGCAGTTTCGATGATGTCATTAAAATAAGTTGTCAATCCTTTAAGAAATCTTTTCATTTCTATTTTGTTTTAATAATATGGCAATACAGTATATCAGGAAATGTAGTGACTTTTATCTCTCTCTCTCTAAAAGTTATTTTTAATTATATCTTATACTGAATATCATATATGTTAAAAATATTTTGGAAATATTTATGTTTTCAGAATGTCATACCTAAGTTAGAATTGTATTCTGTCCGTTAGATTTTATAAATAAACATTCTTTAAAATTACTTACATATAAAAAAAAGGAATGTTGCAGGAACACTGATATTATGTTTCTAAGAAATACAAAGTAGACTTGAAAAAATCTTACCACTTAGTTAAGGCAAGAAAGATTGTTTGCACTAAAAAGTCAAATATCATTTAACCAAATCATCAAATATCATTTAATATCATTTAACCAAATCATCAAATATCATTTAACCAAATCATCAAATATCATTTAATCAAATATCATTTAACCAAATCATCAAATATCATTTAATATCATTAAAGAGAGAGAGAGAGAGAGAGGCTAATTGCATTGAATTTTATTTGGCGCTACGATTAACAGTTGAGGTTTCTTCAAGCGCAAAATACCCAGAGAGAGAGAGAGAGAGAGAGAGAGAGAGAGAGAGACAAATCAGCGAAAAGCAAGCTATTCATTTACCAGTAATAATAATAATATTACTTTAATTGCTTACCTTTTCTATGTTATCCCTCTCAGACACAGGTCATTCGGGCACAAATATCTCTTTCCGATTTCTTCACAAATTCTGCATATTTATTAGTGTTTGTTCTACACTGACAGCTAACACAGATGTTCACCGTAGCACTGTATTTTATCTGTAACCACACAGAAACGCTATCATATTAAAATGACGTTGATGACGTAATTGGCACGCGACTTCTTTAGCAGACGACGGCTTTACATATTATGTTTATCTCTATATTTAGAAGCAATATTTAATGCGTTCTTGAAACATTCAAGCAAATGCAGTGTTTATATATTCAAACTCTTATTTAAAATTGAAAGTAAAAATCGAACTAAAGGTATGTATAATTATTCTATCGCAAAATATTGAGATTTGTGCTTCAGAATTTTATTATCAATATGATAATATTGATAATAATGATAATCGATTTTATTATCAATATTAATATGTGAAAAAGCTATTAAAGAAACATAATTTTTCCCCTGGGATTTTAGGATTCAAAAAAGAAAAAAAAAAGATGCATATAAACAGTCTGGTTTTGAACGATTATAGAATTACGGTTGTTTGAATTTGAAAAAATGGCTATGGAGTTTTGAATGATAAAATAACAAATAAATAAGAATAATTAAAAAATAAATAATAATAATTAATAGGCACGTGCCTAGTAAAATGTTTATTCATACGGGTCTGCTTAATTTGATTTATTTTGCAATTATCAATAATTTAAATAGCCAGTCCGTTTATAAGATTACAGTATTTCCTTCATATTTTGGACCCCATAATACATCCCAGAATTTTTGTGCATGAAACAACACCCTGTATACATGCTCAATTATTTTAGTAGGTTATTTGTCCTGATGAACACTCAAAACTAGGGGTACTGTATATTAAGAGTGATGGTGAGGGTGGGATCAACCCATGAAAACATCATTCAGGAAGTAGCAATGGTGCGGGAAACTTTACGAAGTCAGATTTGACAGGTAAAGTTTTACATTGCTACTTCCTGAAAGATTTGTTGAAAAGTCAAGCCCAACGTAGATGTGCGTCCAGTTTGAATATAATAATATGTAACTGCCATGGGCGCCGGCAGCATGGGGCAAGGTGTGCAAGTGCACCACCTTTGGATTTCGAAGAAATACACAATTTTTAATATTTTCATTAATTTATTGAAACGTAAGATATTGCATGTTTCGAAAATTTGGTGAACAAAAAATTTATTCCCACATGCACCACCTTGCAAAATATCCTGCCAGCGCCCATGGTAACTGCACTTGTGTGTGTTTGCTGCTCTCAATTGCGTTTAATTTTGGTTCCATATTTTTTTTCTATTATTTGATTAGATTTTGGTCACGCAACCTGTTCGAATCCATATGATATACAACAGAATACAATATTTTTATAATCGCTATCTTTAAACGTCTCTGATGCTATGTGGTTGTTTTGGAGTATAAAATAAATAAAAAGAATTTAAAAAATATAAAATTTATTTATTTTATATCGTAGGATTAATTTAAGTTATGAAGCAAGTTCCATTTTTAGACAGGATTATCATATTTTTTCAAGGTTTAAAGACAGGTAAGCATGCACAGATATAGTTCTTTAGAATGTTAAACTGTTGGGGGAAAGCCCTGTCCGCTAATTCGATTGTTCGGTAAACTTAGTGGCGTAACTAGGGTGAGGCAGGTGGGACACGTGCCCTGGGCGCCAAATTTGGAGGATGCCTTTTTATGGTTTAAAAATGCAAAATTTTCAAGGGGGGACCATAATTTTTATTTGCCATGGGCGCCATCAACCCTCGTTACGCCACTAGTTAAACTCGAAAGAAATACATATATTCGTCGAAGCTTTTTTTTATTTGGTAGTTGTTGGCGCATCGGCTTCTGTGGCCATAATGCACCTCCCAAAGTTTTTGCAGTACTTTGATCCAAGCCCGAGGCGGGATTCGAACCCGCGACCTTTGGGTTGCTAGGCAGGTATTTTACCCACCCGGCTAGCCCGGTCGGCTTCTCGAAGCTGTTAGAATGTTATGAAAAATGACTGCACCATGAAATAAAAATTTAAATAGTGGGAGTGGAAACTATGACTAAAATTTATATAGAATCTGAAGAGTTCTTGAGTACTTTCGTTGGAGGTTCAAATGGCTCTTAGTGATGTTTAACACGCTCAGCAGGTTGAGGTAGGTGATGGTGAGGAAAATCTTGGCATTCTATTTAATTGTGACTGATGATAAATTCCATCAGCCTGAGACACTACTTCAGCTGGATCCCGTACGGTTAAAGGACTGGTTCTGTGAATGCTCTCCGTTAAATTGAGGTTCATTAAAGCATGCGTTTTGTAGGGAGCATACAAAACACTTGACTTTCAACATGGTGAGAGAACATTGGTGGTGGTTTATGAAAATAGGAAAACCACTTTACACCTGATATTGAGAGTTTAGTTTATTAGTATACTTATGTTTATAAATGTACAATTTTGAACAATACAGAACATTTCAAACATAAACTAAAAACTGGCTACGTTTCTGGATTCAGCTGAGGAATTGTGGGGGGGGGGGATTTTAATATGTGTGTATATATATTATTTATACTATTTTATATTATTTTAATTTATTCCCCTATTTATTACTCCCCTTTATAATATCTCCCCACTTGCGCATCTGACTATTCCACTTCACAGAAGACTTCAGGTTTTGGGGGGGAAACTTCTAGATGTATTTTATTCCCTTCGGATGGGCTTGTGTCCAGTACAACAAATAATTACACAAATGTTATACAAAAAAAAAAGTTTATTATGCATATTTACAGTTAAATCATAACAAATCTCATTGAGAATAGAATTTCACTGTTTCAACACCAAGGTACTTACAACATGTCCAGTCTCTTCCTATCTAACAGGCTCCTTTACAGACTTTAATTTTTTATCTCACCTTTCTCATTACGCATACACAGGTTAAATAGTTACACTCTTTATATGCTCACCTTATTTCTGCTCCTATTACAACACAATCAATTCATACCTCATAGGTGTCACTAACATTTTTTTATCATTAAAGTTAAACATATCATTGATCATATTACTTTTATGTATCATCATAACTACCAATTTATTCTTTAATTCCCTATTCCTCTTTCTTATATATTTCTTTAACCATTATCAGTTACAGAACTTGATCACCAAAATACAATGTCACATTCAAACACACCTTTAAGGGTTGGCAATATACATAAATTTTATCTCCACACATTTAATATTTCTATTTTTTCTACAATTCCTTCCGTTCACTTTCTCATCTACATTACTATCCTCCTTAATCCAAATTACTGCCTAAACCAACCATAATTGCCTTAGAGTAGATTTTACTCCTATTTTGGTTCACCCATCTAATCTTATCTTTATCATTAAATTCCCCAATATCGTATTACAGTCCTTTCACTAGTATTTAACTTACAGTATTTTCAAAATAACTTTCTCTTATCATTGAATTCCCCAAATATCGCACTACAGTCCTTTCTCTAGCAGTTAACTTACAGTATTCTCAAATTAACTTTCACTTACTTAATTTCTGTGATCCGGTGTCTTCATAAGGGCCTTCTATCCTATCCTTATCCGGAGCTGCTATCTTCTGCTATCCAGGGCAACATCTTACAGCTTCCAGGGCATTATCATACGGCATTCGCAACTGCTACTCCGCTTTCAAGATCTGCTACTTTTCCTGTCATGACGGCTACCTTTGCCTTTCAAGACTATATCAGGATATTATCGCCTTTCTCGGTGGACTGGGTGTTCTAAGGGAATCTTCTTCTCTCATTCTCACTGTTTGCAGAACTTCCTTTTACTACCCCTTTCCAGTTCATCTCCTAATTTCTCACTCACTACATTACTGATAACCCCACTTCGACTTTTTTCGTCGGCTATTTCTTCATCACCTTTCAAGCAACTCTACCCGACTCACCCTTCCACTAGCACCGCTCAAAAAGTTCTCCTCTCTCCTTCTCTTCCTTTTTCCACTCTCCCTCTTGTGTCCGTATCCATCCACAATTTTCTCCCCGGAGTTTTCCACGCCTTCCCACAGTGTTTTCTTCCAATCACTCTTTCTTTTTCATTTTTCTTTCTTTTCATTTGTTGGAAGGCTTAGTTCAGCCTGCCCCGTAGCACTAGCACGTGACTCTCTATACCCCTTTCTTTACAACCTGTTGACATCCGTCGGCCGAATACTTCAAAACAACTCTTTCTGTCTCATAACAGCTTGTCTCTATAGCACTCAAAAAAAAACCACAAATTGTGACACTGGAGACATAGCGTCTATTTTTAGAAACTAGTGTGTGTTGTTCAGAATACGTTTCCGGTGTGTGACCCCTCATAAACCTTAAGTTGTTTTTGTAGCGCCGGACCCCCTGCTGGGTTTGTCATAGTGTCAGTTCCCAGTCTTAACGGAAGTAAAGCTAATGGCTCTGTTTTCGTTCCTACTACTCTTTTAATTTTTTATACCTCCTACCAGAATAATTCTTATTTCTGAAACTGCATATATTACCCATTTATCCTATTAATGGCAAGAATCAAAGGAAAACTAACTTTCAAAGTCTTAATAAAAAATATTTTATTTTTGTAAGATTTTCAAATCTTACAGAATCCTGACATCAGACCAAAAAAGGGTGAGAAATATCTCTTGTCCTACAAATGCTACCGCACCGATGCTGCTAATAATAAAATATTATTATCGGTATCAAGCATTCAAGGATATCGTTAGTATTTTGCCAAATGGGACTGACTAGATCTCATTCGACAGGAACGGGATCCAGATTTTTCAAACGTGTTTAGTTCAGTTGGCCGACAATCAATTACTGACGGCAAGTATACGAAAGGTATTTTACCAAAAGTACAGCTTTCAAACGGGAACAACATTACGTTTTTATTAAAACGTTTCCTGATTGCGCTTTAATTTCCCACTCTTTTTTATGCTGATCCTAAACACCAAAAGTATTAGGACCTGTAGTACTCTATTATCGAGTTTGGTTAGGTTGTGAAGACAGAAGATGCTTGTTGACATTGGACTTGAATCTCTGTAGATACGAGGCGGAGATGAACTGTTCTGGGAACCGCCCTAACATGAAATACTTATACATATGCCCATATTACTTGGATCTTCGTCAGCCTCTGTCTGCTGTGTGTCAATCATTTTCTCCAGGCAACGAGTCATCTCTCTTGGACTCCAAAGAAAAATTTAATCTTCTGCAAGATTTTGCACATAAATTTTCACCAAACGTGGACAACTCATCAGTAGTGCTTCAATTCCGGGAACTGCTCATATTTCGGCTCTACCTCCAGTCCAGGCCATCATCGCCATTTTGTGATACCACCACCATCGTCACTACCACCGTCTTTAGGTCAAGTACCATCTTCACCACCACTTTCGACTTGGACAGTCCCTAATCTTACTTGTACAATGCTGAACGATCACTGTTTTCCTGTCTTCTATCTCCTGCTGGCCTCAGGCTGGTCCTGAAGCGAGATCATCTGCTGACACAGTTTATCCCGTGGAATCTTTATCTCTTCCCTCTATTCACTTTTAATTCATGTTTTTTTCCCGTCTATCAAGTGTTTACTTTTTATTCTTCCTCCTTTTAATGTTATTCTTTCCTCTATTGTGTTTCTAATTGCTGGCATATAAGAATAAAAATCCAGCACCAGCCTTGCACTGGTGCTCGATTTTTATTTTATTTTATTTATTTATTTATTTTTATCTTTGTTTTCCGATTTTTTTTTTTTTTTTTGTAGTTTGCTATCACTTCCTTATTTTTATTATATTTTTCTTAATTTTATTTTATTTCATTTACTTATTTTTATTTTTTAACTCCTTTCATTTTTATCATTTTTATTACTTTATTTTCTCATATTTTGAATGGTTTGGACATTCAGTACGTGACACTCGAGGTTTTCTGCGGTTCACGCTCAGTTATGGCCCGCCTTCTTGTGGCGTAGACGGATATCAGTACGCACCTCCTTAGTGCTTATTGCTTTCTAGCAGCAAAGCGGCCAGAAACAACTAAACATACTCGTGCGCAGACATAGCATTACACACATTTCTCGCCTTTCTGCAGTTTCTGCATCGTCACAGTGTACCACGGCAGAGTTGAACTAGTGTTTGGGAGCCGCCTTACATAAGTACAATACATGTTTCGATAGTTTCTCCGGATACATTAAACAAATCAGCGGTTTTAGTTACCGATGCCCCTGCTAAACGTGCACCAACAATTTCACCTCTATAATTAAGACAGGTCGGTTATTTTCTTCGTGTACCTTTTTATATCACCCCAGGGGCACACATCTGGTGAGTATGGGATTGGCACACCTAGGGTCCTCAGCTGGATATTATCATTCTTCTCTTTCTTGGTGATTCCCTTCTATTTCCGACTCTCTCTCTCTCTCTCTCTCAGGGGTAACTCAAATTTTTTTTTTTTTTTTTTTTTGGGCTGATGCAGCAAAAGCTTCAGGCTTCCTTGCACCATATGGCTAATAATAATAATAAAATAATCATCAACTTTTATTGTGTTTTTTTCACAGTACTACTTGCAAGAAACAAAAAAAAAATCATCATTGCATGTTCATAATTACGTCACACAGTCATTACAAAAGTACTACTTGCATTTCAGGTATTTCATTATTTCGTCCACCCCAATTTACCATTTATCTTACGTCTTCCCGCTCACTTTTCAAGTGAAGCCACAAAAACAGGGTTCTTTAAAATTTTCAAGTAAAACATATTTATCTAAACATATTCGCAGCATAGGAATCTGCTAACTTGTTATCTGCTTGTAAAAAAGAATAGTATAATCAAAACACTGAGTCTGGGAGCCAGTTGGTGAAAATATGCCATTTTAAACGGGCTAGTAAATAGCATAAAAAATAAATAATTCCTGGCTCCTTTCTGAAAATTATCACAGCACACTATGGGACAAATGGGTCGGGGTGGAGCGAACTGTTTGTTCTGTAGCCATCAAGCTATGTAGACCAAGGTCCGTTACACTTAATACCATGGTATTATCATTTCTTCCACAAATGTTGCATCAAAGCTGCTAGCTCAGGGGAAGTCAGCAGTCTATCCTTGAAGAAATAGTCACGCTTTAGCGATGAATCGCTCATTTCTTTTTCTTTCCCCCTCCTTGCATATCTACATTATTCGTTGCCTTAATAGTAGAACGAAATAAAACAGTAAACTTTACACTTCGCTTAATCTGTAAAGTATTCATTAAATCGGAATAATAACATACACACACGACTGCTATTGTTCTGAAATTTAAGCTGTTGAATCAAAATTCCTAGGACTCGCTCTGCAGTACAATACAAACACTTAATTAAAGCTGTTTATCTAATTATCTCAATTTTAGTAGAAATTACTGCAGTGAGAACTGAATACACCACTCAAGGAAAGGGCTCCCCCTTCCTTCACTGGTAACGAACTTAAGTTATATTTTAGGATTTTAATTCTTCGACGATTTTGCTCCTGGTTGTGTCTGGCTTAAAAATTGGCATTGGGGCGGAAAGAGGGATTCACTTCCATTATTTTAGGTATGCCTCCTTTAGCTGAACATTTAATTTAAAAATAGAAGATCATAAAAGGAAATGAAAAAGAGGTTCTATAGATGTGATCTCTGATAAAGTCCATTCTCCTAGGTCCAGAGTTGCTTTTCTGCACCGCATTGTACGACTCGGAGATTAATCTTCAATCAAATATTACCGTACTTCTCTATTCAGAAGTGCACCAGTAACGAAAGTTGGTCCTCGTAGGGGGCACAGCTGGTATAATATCCAGCTGACCTTTGAATTTCTCCAAACTGTCAGCCTCAACCACCCATGTAGGTAACTTATTCCAGCAATTTATAACTCGGTGGCTAAAATAAAACTTCCTGCAGTCCAGTCTAAACATTTCCCCTCATAACTTGAATTTATGGTCCCTAGTTCTAGAATCATTTATAACCTAAAAATTTCGTTCTGATTCATTTTACTTTTGCCTCTTAGAGCCTTAAACACCTAAATCAAGTAACGTGCCTAGTTTCCAAGCTGTGCAACTCACATATTCGAAGTCCTTCCTCATATGGACACACACACACCCAAAATGATTTGAGAAATACAAGTGGTAACCACCATCATCAGCATTAATACCACCCCAAAGAATTTTACACGCGTTACGAACTGCTCTCCTGAAAGAGTGGGCTTCAATAGCACCCGGATTCTTAACTCATATTAACAGCATGACAGATCTAGTGTGAGCGTTTGACGGTAGAGGTAATCATGTCCTCTTGTTAAGGCCTACAACCTCTTCTGACAATCATTTTCAGGAAAGCATAAGCTACTTTGCATATTTAAGAAATGAGATCTTCTACCTACAAGTTCATACACGGTAAAATAGATGGTATTACCACTCGAGTAGTCACTAAGGTATTCCTAATCTTCTTAGTATTCCATGTTAAAAAAAGGACATGAACAATGCAAGTTGTTTTATTTATCGATTAGAAACACGGAATTACAGAATCGGAAACGCAGAAATTACAGAATCTTAATCTTATTGTTATAATGTTGTAAAAGCAATCTGAAACTAGTAAACATTTCAGTTAAGAGTCCTTATTGAAGATTTACGATACTCCAACTATATTAGCTGTATCCTGTCGTTCCATAGAGTACAAGAAGTCAGCAGTCGCAGTTGCAAAACTAGAATAACAGTGAACTAAGCCACTTCCCGCTCACAATATAAGAGCCGTACTTATATGTGGATCTGCACTTCTAAACCATTAAACATCAGAAGCTTGGAGAAATGGATAGTGAAATCCGTTCGATTGCTTCTAGTCAGTACACAAACAAAAACGTTTGGAACTGCCCTTCTTGCAAACTTCGAGTCTTTTCATAAACGCTATGCCCGATAAATGTACTGTTCACTTACAGACACGCTGGAAACTTTTTTTCCTCACGTGTTTCCATTCGAAGGTGAAACTGAAACTTATACGGCTAACCTACAGTACGTGATGTAAATATTTTTAAATGTTATGCGCAGATTTCACGAAATTGCTTCATAATGTTATGCTGTTGTTGTTGTAGGATTTTAGGTGCATCAGCGACTTAAGCCATATTACACCTTTTATGTATATATATATATATATATTATGTCTGTAAATTGTGTGCATTCTGTGGTCAATTTGCTGTTTTCTGGACGAAAAACCCGAATTTACGGGAGAAAAACCCCATGCTACCCACGCCTGAGCCCAACTAACTCAGCCACGTTGTGAAAAAGGTCCATAAACATTCTTCGCGTCGTTGACGGGAATCGAACTGGTCTTTTCTACTCGCTGTAAGGACGGTGATCGTAACAACTATGCTACCAATGAAAGTAAATGTCATGCATTGACAATGTTTCTATGCGCTGTTTGAGGCAATGAGTAAAAAACATGCTGGAACATGTTAGATTACGTAATCGCTAGAACATATTGGGATTACGATCAAAATTCTAAGATGGATCGTCGGGTGGCTGCAGGACAGATGGCAGAGGATTGTGATTAATTGATATTCGTGAGAGGTGGGGGTCGCACAAGGAGCACTAGTATTTCTGATTTTCATAAATAACATCAACGAAGGGACAGAGGAGTGATGTCAAAATTTGCAGACGAAGTAAACATTGTGAGAGTTGTTAACGATCAGTGCCAAGAACCGCTCCTTCAGGATACTTAGATAGGCTTCAAGAATGTTCACACAACAGGGGCTAATATTAAAGCTAATTCTAATTTTATTACATTCCTTCTCACGCTGGAAAATGGCCGGGTTCGAATGTCGCAAGGAATTTTTATGGTCTTTTTTTTTTTTTTTAATTCTGTCGCTGAGTTGGTCAGTCTCAGGCGAAAAGCAAGGTTTCTTCTCCGGAAACTCGGGTTTTTAGGGGTTGGCTGTGTGGCCCGGGAATTACGTGCGCGGACACAAAAAATTGCACAGCACATTGTTATCTGCTGTGCTGCTATATTGGCTGCCATAAAATCAACAGCAATGAAGTTATAAACTCTTCTGGATCGGTTGTCCAGAGTATAAAAGGATATTTATTTATTTTTCGTCTGGAAAAAGAGGCAAATCTACCGGAGAACTCAAGTAATTTATGGACATAATACATATGGATGGATGAGGTTGTTTTTAGTAAGCCCCACCATGACAGTTTTCTTTCTTTCTTTTTGTTTTTCTTTTTTTTACTGTATTATCATATTATTTTTATATGCCAGAGTATTCGTGCGTATTTGTTTCTGTTTGCGATTATTGTGCACTATCCCCTAATCAACAGGTTATATAGTGGATAAACAAACTGATTAATAATTATAGCATTTACTACAGAAGGTATAATATCTATAGTGGATTAATTCAGAGAGAATTCCAGAAGGAGTAACAACTCTAGTGGTGGTCCAATTTACTTCAAATAAATGGTAATAAAATTTCTCAACAGGGAAGCGATTCATACGAAATAAATATCTATGCCAATATGACTATAAAAAAAAAAAAAAAACCTTTTTAATATGAACTTCGTTTTTGTACTGTTTTGACGCAATAAATTCCACGATATACTGATATGTTGTTGTTATTTGGTTTTTAGGAGCATTAGCAACTAAGGCCATATTGCTCCGGGGATATGTCAGACCGGGGGATGCGGAAAGGTCATTCCCCGTATTTGGTGGTCACGGGCTCGAACCCCGGTCTAATCAAGAAGAGGGTGCTACGCACTACTGCTCCTGCCCACCTGGCTATGGAGGCGCCGATATACTGATAACGCGTTATCAGTATATCGTACATATAAACTGTGTGCATGCCATCGTCAACTTCGCCTATTCTGCAGAATGAAAAACCGAAGTTTCCGCGGGAAACCATTTAACCCCCGCTTGACTAACTAACCGTGGTGTGAAAATAGCATATAAAGTTCCTCCTGTCGAAACGGGATTCGAACTTAGACCTTTCTCGCACGGTATGGAAGAATAGACTACGGACAACTGAATATTCATACAATATGAGACGAAACATTCACCAATATTATTTTATTCGTCATTATAAAAATGAATGAATTTACATGGTGTGTTACACAATAAACAAAAATAAAACTCATTATAAAAACTTGATATAATACAGCACAAACATATACATAGCAAAAAACACCATACAATAACAAATTAGGAAATTAGTTTTAAATGAAGTTTCATAAGTGAGTATTAAAATTTATGTGAAATATTAAATGCTATCGAAAATAAGAGAGAAAAGATCATAAAATCAGATTATTTAAATATATCAATGAAGTTTGTGTAGATAATGATAAACATGACTCTCGTCTTCTTCAAACAACTGTATCGGCGCGCACTCCGAACATGCTGAGAACAGAATACAGAACGTCCAATGATATTGCAGAGGAAGTGAATCGTTACTTGTTAGTTCCGAATCGTCTGTTGGGCAGCTTTCTTGAGAGGGCCATATGGCGGTATTGCCTCGTATCGCTATGAGGAGACCTACAACAATGAAAGAATATACCGGATATTATTCTAAAGAGATATTTTGGAAGTAAAAGATATCAAACGGTTATATAACTGCTCAGTGAATAGCTTTATGGATCTAATACCAGAGATTCCATTAAAAAATATACTTCCTTATACGATCAGCCAGAACTGTGCAATATTATCTCGGAACCCAGATGTACGATTGGTTTGGAGGTTCTTTTCCCACTGCCTTTTGTTATCATTACGTAATGGCAATTGGACAAGCGTTCAGGGAGTTCTTTCTGTGTCGAGGCTGGAATGCTTTGCACCCTGAAGCAAGTGTGGATTGGTACACTAAGAAATTTCGCAGTAGATCTATCTGCGGGCTGCAAGCGGAAAAAAATGCTATCGAAAAGTTGTATCTCAAATCAATCTAAAAATGCGGGCGAGTAACAAATCTATTACGGTTGTTTTTCTTTTAGGGGATTTTTAGAATACTGGCTTCCTTGGTATGGTTCACACGGTTTATCGTGTATAATATCTGTACGTTATGTGTTCACTGGCCGATCTGCACGTTGTGGAAGCTGAAAAATTCGAAGCTGCTCTATTATATTATAAAGAACTCTCTCAATATACTAAAAAAGATGGATGAGCAGCTTGAAATTAACCAATCGTTGGAGCCGATTCCTTCCCCATCTGCGTCTAGCTCCTCAGCACTTAGATCTGCCGTCAACAAAATTACCTCTTTCCTAACCTGTGAATTCCCGCATATGGTAATTTTTTTATTTTTTGGATTATTGTTAAGTTAACTACTACATATTTCTGTGCGTATAATCGAAATTACCACACATTTAATCTATTTCTCTTGTTCAAAAATTGTGATTT
Organism: Mastigoproctus giganteus; assembly: GCF_048544385.1. NCBI lineage: Eukaryota > Metazoa > Arthropoda > Arachnida > Uropygi > Thelyphonidae > Mastigoproctus > Mastigoproctus giganteus. Next base: position 68,247,011 of record NC_143578.1, read on the forward strand.
TGTCATATTTAATTATCCTGAAACGTAACCACCTTTCTTCTCTCATTACTTTACTGCAGATGAGGGATATCTGCAGTAAAAAAAAAAAAACACATTTACGGTCCCAGCCTCCCTTGTAATTACTAATTATAGGTGATCCACTGGGGGCTGATGGGGATATATCCTCCTCCTCGTCCAAAAACATTTTGTTTTATATTGTACGTGTTCTATCATGTGTTGACACCTATAAAAGCTACGAATGGGAACCACACTGAACTACCATCCCCAAAATAAAATTTCTGGGTGAGCCATGGTTAGCAAACAAACTCTTCTCTGAAGATCTTTTATTTTAATAACGAAGTGAGAGATAAGGCAATAAGATCTGAATGCCAATGCCATTTTATTTGAAATGACTAAACAATATTCATACTGAAATTGGACATGTACCTAATTGTATTCTTCATTACATTAAGAATCTTGCATGGCTTCACGCCTCGCATTCATAACCCTTGCCTGTGGCTCCCCACACCTTAGGAAGTGAAGGGTGTGAAACGAGGTTAATCGCTAATAATTTTTTCTTCCTCCAGTACAATGATTATCCCACTTTCTCTCCATTTGGAAAGATCTAGTGACGGCAGGAATTTCTGGATTTTAAGTCGTGGCCAAGTTTGGTATCTTGTCAAAAAAAAAAAAAAAATAAATAAAATAAATAAAATAAAATAATAACCGTTTCGAGCTTTTCATCCTCCAAAACAGACAAGTCGACACACAATATACAGACAAAGACAGAACAGAACATAATTTTTTAACAAGATATACTACACCTTCGCCATCTTGTATCTCTTTATTTCTCATAGATGTACAAGAAAATAAAATATTCAAATATTAAAATATTTTACTGAGAAACATGATCCGGAGGAATTTCGAACGCCAGTACGACTTCAGCTGTGGAATATATCAACGAAGTGTTAATATTAGAGACAATTCTAACTCCCCCCAAATGTAACCCTTTGCAAATATTAAATTGGTGAACTAGTTATACTGGCTCTTCGGTTTCCGCAAATTCTCACTAAAAAAAGGAATGTTTAGATCACAGAAATTTACAAACGTGGGCCCGCCTAGTCATTTCATGTGTCCTTCACACTGATTGGATATGAACATTATACTGTATTAGGAAACGCTTAAAGCTGGCTCTGGTAATAATTGTGATGTTATAAACAAATTTGCACAAGTTACAACCTTGAGCCTAGACTGTATTACAAAGAGTCACTGAACTTCTTAAGTAAAGTTCAGTGACTCATTATTATGATTTATGCTGTATTGTGTTGAAATTTAAAACAGTGTATTATGCCTTTGCCAAAAAAAAAAACCTTTTAACCTTATCCTATACCATAAAGTATCATAATTACGATCCAATTAAAAAAAAAATGAGTTCAGATGCAATTTTTCATATAGGTAGGGCAAAGAAAATACGGAGGACTTACACTGTGCACTAAACTTGGCTGTGACGCTGTCGCCTTGTTTTGATGTTGTTCTACAAACAAGCAGTGTTTCCCGTAACATAAAAATATATTTCTCATAATTTTTTTTCTATCTATCTAATATGTGGCTGCCATAATGTTATTATTATGGTTACTGTATTTCCTAACTTGGGAATTCAGAGGCTACTCTTGTCAACTCAATCGCATAATTTTAATCTTGTGAGGCCAAATGAGTTCGAAATTTTTACTTTATTATTATTATTATTATTAATACAAGGGCGCGATTAGCCCACTGCTTACGATGCCGGACCAGTAATATCAAGAACCCAAATTGGAATCCCGACGAAAAAAAAAATCACGAAAGTCGCGTCATTGGACCTACCATATTACTCTGTGTATAGGCCCAATGTTTGCAAATTATGTGTTCTGAGGTCGATTTTCTGTTTGCTGGACGAAAAACCAGAGTTTCAGCATAAAAAAAAAAAAAAAAAACATGCTACCCACGCCTGAGACTAACTTAGCCACATTGTGAGAAAGGCCCATAAAAACTCGAACTCAGTTTTTTTTTTCATCCGGTGTGGGGAGGACTGCGATCCTACGAACTGTGCTACACACGAGGGCAGCCGCGTTGTGAAAATGGCTCATAAAAATTCATCGCGTTATTGATGGGATTCGAATTCAGGTGTTTTCCACCCGGTGTGGGGAGGACGGTGATGATGCCAACTGTGCTACTCACGAGGGAATTGCTGCAATGAACTGAGAGATGTTTTTCAGTTCGAACACCAATAGGTTTAGTTTAAAGCAGTATCTCCCAATCTGTGGGCCGCGGACCACTAACAATAAATAAATTTGCTTTATACTCCAAAACGACCACATAAGGTCAGAGGAGGTCACAATATAGAGATAAGAACATCGCCGTATTTAGTAGTCACGCGAGCTTGAACTAAGGTCATTCAAAACGCATGTACTTCTGTAACCTTTCACATGGCGGCCTTTTGCTATACGCATAAATTATGAAAGTGGTCCGCAGGACTTGACAATAAAATAGGTTTTTTTGAAGTAGGCAAGACAACAATCCCAGTGATAGTAGTAGGGTTTTAAGAGCATCAGCATCTAAGGCCATATTGCTCCATATATATAGTTTGTAAATTACGCGTCTTCTGTGGTCGAATTTCTGTTTCTTGGACAAAAAACCCGAATTTCCAGAGGAAAAAAACCATGCTATTCTCGCCTTATACCGACTAAGTCAGCCACGTTTTGAAAAAGGTCCATAAAAATTCCTTACGTCATCGACGGAACTCAAACTCAGATCTTTTCCACCCGGTGTTGGGAGAAGGCGATTCTACCAGCTATGCCACCCACAGGGGCAACAGTGACAGAGATACAGGCAAGCCAATAACAACCTAATGTACACTGCGCTGCCACTTTTTTAGGTACACCTCTGTTGTGCACACAAATTTTGTTCCACAACGTTGCAAGTCACATGACCACAATTGTGGATATAAATGCAGCAGAACCTTTCTACTATCAGTTAAGCGTACAAACCGTAGCAAAAATGGGGAAAAGGAGTGATCTAACGGACTTCGAACACGGCATGGTAGTAGGTTCAAGAAATGCTGGACAAAGCATCTCTGACACGACAGTTCTCCTGAACTTTTCACGCACCACAGTTTCAAGGGTGTATCGAGAATGGAGCAACGAAAAGATAACATCCTCCCAACGGCACTTCTATGGAAGAAAATCGCTTGTCGACGAGAGAGGTCAGAAGAGGATTACTAGAATTGTGCAAGCAAACAGACGAGCCACAATGTTGCACATCACGTCAGAATACAACCTTGGTGCGCAGAAGAAAATATCGCGACGGACCACTAGTCGCACTTTGTCACGAATGGGCTACAACAGCTGACGGCCACAACGCGTACCTTTGTTATCAATGAAGAATAAGAGAGCACGGAAAACCAGCACTGGACTATCGAGGATTGGAAAACAGTTGCTTGGTCTGACTAGTCGAAGTTCTTGGTGCACCATGTTGATGGAAGAATCAGAATTTGGCAAAAACAATATGAATCCATGGACCTGTCAGGTCTGACGACTACTGTGCAAGGTGGTGGGGGCAGTGTTATGGTGTGGGGAATGTTTTATTGGCACACGTTGGGTCCATTGATTCACGTCTGAATGTCACATCGTACCTAAACATCGTAGCTGGCTAAGTGTATCCGTTCATGTTGACAGTTTATCCTCAGTCAGATGGTTACTTCTAGCGGGATAATGCGCCGGTGCACAAAGCCCGAATCACTATGGAATGGTTCCAGGAACATGACAATGACTTTTCTTTGCTGCAGTGGCCCGCTCAGTCCCCGAACGGATTTCAATCCTGCTGAACATCTTTGGGATGAGCTGGAAAGGCCTGTTCGCTGCAGGCCTACACCTCCGTCGAATCTCAAGGAACTGCGTGACATACTCATGTCTGCATGGTACTCCATTCCTGCACAACGTTTTCAGCATCTGGTTCAATCCATGCTTAGACGAATTCAGGCTGTTTTGAAGGCTCAACACACTACTAGGTAGGTGTAACTTAGAAAGTTGCAGCACAGTGTATATTACATATGTTAAGTATGAGACATATCATTCTATGGTATTGAAACAACAGTTTGGATAACACTCTGTCCTGCGGCACCCTGGAACTGACAATTCTAGTGTAACTTGTTCTTTTAACTTGTGGCAGCACCGGCCCCAAAATTTGCGGGGCCCTTTTCAAGAATTACTTGCGGGGCCCTGGTATCCCGTGCAAAACTTATATGGGGTGTTTTTGTAATAGTGATTTTTTTATTTTTTTTATTTTTTCAAATTTTACCGTAACGGAAATAATTAAATAATTTTATATTATACTGAACAAATATTTTAAATACGAATAATATTTCCGTTTCAATTAATAATATTTCAATTAAGCTCTTATTATTATTAATACGAATAATATTTAATACATTAATCAACAATGTTGTTTAACAATTTCAGTCATCTCATAAAAATAGGAACATAAATAAATAATAATAGAAACAATAATCAATTGGTAGGCTCGTTAATAGAAATGCGAAAAAGACGCGGATGATATTTAGCCCATTTGAGCGTGGGGTCCTGTTCGACAGAACCGGTGGAATGTGCTTGTGGCCAGTTCTGACTTGAGGATGACTTTTCTGAGAACAAAAAGAACTTAAAGAAGGGGAGATTAACAAGAAGGACTTAAAAAAGTGGAGATTATCATTTAGATCGAAGTTGTAGTTTTCAAGGAGGACAAGGAGAGTATTCGCAATAGTGGTTAGTACTAATATTCACTTAATACGAGAGTTGCTTTTCCCCTGTCTGATTGCAACTACTGCACATCATTAAGCAGTCCCACAATGCTCTGATTCTTATATCATTAAGTATCACATATTTTTAAGTTAGTTTTCATTTATAATACAGTATTTGTTAGCAATCAGACTTGTAAGAGAGGTGTATAGTGTATTCTTTTATCAAATGCACAAAGTAAATAGTTTTTTTTATACTCCGGAATAGCTACACGATAAGAGAAGTAATCAAATTCAATGGTACCTAAGCTTGTCACTCATATACATATTGTGTATATTGTATACATATCTGAGTGTAATGCTAACGGGCCAATTTGCAAGATGCGTGGGCTGAAAAAATCGTAATAACTCTCACGAGGGAACCCTCCCCCTATTCCCTTCCCTCCTGAGATTGGCACAATAGCTTCCATTGAAGAGGACTAGAAATTCCTCTAGTAATCGAATCCAGACCTCTCCAAAATAAAAAAAAAATGAAAAATCGAGAATAATAAGGGAAGTATAACAGAGGATGAACAATTATAAAAGATTAGCAACTTCACTGTTACAAGAGCCACATACTGCAGTCAATTAAGAATGATTATATTATTTACTCGCACGTGTGTGTGTGTGTGTTGTTGTAGTAGTAGTAGTAGTGGTGGCATGTGATGGAAGAAAGCAAGTGTATGAGCTTATGCAGCATTAACCAAAAAAAAAAAAAAAAAAAAAATCACGCCATGTGTGCCATCGTACGGATTCGAAAATGCAACATGCGTAACTTCGAGCAAGCATGCTTCCACCCGGTTACTACCGGCAATTTTTCCCTTTTATTAACATTTCTCAAATTTGTTCTAGTTACAGGTATAGAAATTAAAATAGTAGTAGTAGTAATAATAATAATAATAAATCAAATTAACGTTAAAATAAAAAATGAACGTCTAAGATTTTGATTAAAAAAAAAATCTCAGAGGGCCCAAATGTTGTCAAGCGCCTCTCAAAGGTTCACACGGTTAGTGCCATCGCAAAATAAAAATATAAAAAAAAAAAAAAAAAAAAAAAATGCCAAATTGATTATAAGCACAGTACTGAAAAAGCCACGAGAGTAACTACTGAGACCTCCAAGCATAATTTACGAAGTTCATGGGAACGCGTTACAGCTGTCTCGTGTGTTCGACTTAGTTGCCGTTTAACAGAAATTGTTTACTCAGGTATTCATCCATGACATATAAGCTACATAATTAGAGGCAGTTACAGACCTACAACGTAGGACGAAGGCAAACAGTGAAATAATCGTTAAGAGCCACACCACCAAAGTTTGCAATATAAGCAAAGGAGAGAGATTTTGTGTTCCTAGACACAGTGACCTGAACATAGGGAAATAACAAGCGCCTTAGCGAATCATGCAAGACTATTACGGTTGGTGAAGCTCGCGCACATGCACATACGAGGACAACAGGGTAAAACCTGCAGAACTGGGTGAGTGAGTTGGCCAGTGTCAGATGGAATGCGACCCGGAGAATAATACAGCACAATCTTTTTGTAGGTAAAACGGAAGGGCCATAAACTAGGCATCAAAATGCTGCTTATTATAAGAAACTTTATGGGAACCGTGTCACGTTTTTGCATTCCTGTCCCCACTGTATTCTTCTCTACGTCAAAACCGTGCATGGATTTTTAATGTTTAGAGTAAATCAAAATTGAGGAATCGTATATCAGAGCAGTGTTAACAACATATGATTATTATCACAAACTACAAGCTTGTTAATATTTCAAAAAGACAATGGAACAAGATATCAACATCTCATCGGTTATAGATAAATTCCCGAACCTCCCTTCATCACCCCACAAGAGACTTGATAAAAACAAAATAAATAAATAATTAATTAAAATAAAATAAGTAAAAATAAAATACGGTAAATAAATAGTTAATTTTTCTTGGAGGGGGAGGGGTTGATCCTCAGCCCCATCCTTCCAAGAAAAATTCTGGGAGCGCGCCTGTTTGACACGATAAATATTCAGCGTAAATGAAATGACCTGACGTAGCCGAGTGGTCACTAGCGAGATGCATAGCACACGTTCCTTGAGTGGACCGGCGTTCAAGTCCATAACTATTAAACCCGATAAATATTTGTATTGACGATTTATTGTAAACTCTACTGACTTAGTTGTCGTGCCGGAGTATAAACAGAAAAAAAAAAATATATATATATATTTTTTAACTATCCGTTTATGGCAATATACAAAATGATAAACAGGTGCACGTTTAAATTACTTGTACAAAAATTACAAAGGGATTATATCAATAATAACATTAAGAGTCCGGCCAATTCGGCTGGATTAGCGAATTCTAGTGGAACAAGGACTTTAGGTGAGTTAGTGTATTAAGCGCCAAAGCAACTAAGGCTATGTGGTGCCAGTGCATTGTGTCTGTAATTGCGCCTGTTCTTCGGTCGATTTTCTGTTTGCTAGACGAAAAACCAAAGTTTTCGGAAGGAAAAAACCATATAACTCTTTACTGAGCCCGACTAACTTGTCCAAGTTATGAAAAATGCCACAAAAAATAAAAATTCCCGCGTCATTGACGGGTTTTGAACTAAGACCTTTTCCGTCAGGTGTCGGAGGTCGGTGATTACAACCACTGTGTTCCTAGCGAGGGCGAGCAAGGTTGTTGTTGTAGGCGCATCGGCAACTTAGGCCATATTGCGCCGTATATAACACTGAACAACAAATTTTGGATCATATCTTGTTACGGGCATAAAAGTAAGTTTACTTTTTAGATTTTGGGGTGTAGATTGGTTCTTGTTTTCGAAAAAAATATTTTTTTTATATTTATACAAGATATTTTTATTTATATGGCAATAAGATTTAGCTGTGCACATACCTGTATCAAACACGGTACTTTTTCACCTTTCGCTTGTATTCAGCTTTGGGAGCATCCCCTTTCAATAATCGGCTAACATGGCGGCACTCCATTTTTGCCTTTGTATCTTTGTTCCTTTGCTGCGATGTCTTGATGGAAGCGCTCACCATGTTCGTCGTTGACGGCGCCACACTTTGGCGGAAGAAATCCAGGTGTGAGTGCAAGAAATGCATCTTCAATGACATGTTGCATCCCAGTTTTTCGTAAGAAGTAAAGTAAAGTGTAAAGTATGTTGATGTCAAACGGCACCAGGGGTTCCCCCCATCTCCGCTTTGCTTTCATTGTGGATGTACCAGTTTGCTGGGAAGGCCAGAGATATAAAAGTGTATAGATCTTGAGTTTGTGTAGTGTCGTGTACCGTTGTTATTCTGGCCGTTAGGCCGCTGTACCCCTGCTGAGGCCCAACGCTGTCCCACTTTCGCCCCGAGGAAGCAGACCATGAACCCAGTAGCCTTAGATTTATTCTGGCAGGTCCTGCCGCTTACTTTCCTGAGATTTCGGCGGCTAGGACCTAAAAAAAAAAAGTTGCTTGGGGAGATAACGCTGGAATTGGATAGGGCCGAGATTTTGGACGAAAGGTGTGATTCAGGGATGATTAAATTTCGACGTGTAGGGCATACGCTTGTGTAGTGATAGAGTGGGGGGAGACTGAAGGTTGGGGGAAAAGGTAGAAGAATGGGGAAAATAGGGAAGACGTCCCCAGGTAGTCAGTAGGGCATGCCCATGCCCCACCAGAAGAAAGAGGGTCGGCGGGGAGGTCAAGGTGTGTTTATTTTAATTGCGGTCTCCAGGGTTTCTCCTATATGCCCCTGTAGCATCTGAAAAGGAAAAGGCCAGGCAGGCAAGTGTATATATGTAGGTGCGTAAGTATGTGTCTTGTTATGTTGAGTGTTGAATGCGAGCACCTGGCGACTTCGCAGCTAGGGGGCAGGGGACACCAGGTCCCCTGCCTCCTGACTCCTAACCTTGTTCACGTGGAGGCGCACCAGGTTCCACTTTCTAGCCGAGACTCTTAATGGGGCTATCAGGAAAGCCTGAGAACCCCAAGGTATTCAAAGAAAGGAAAAGGGATATAGAAGGAGTAGTATGGAAAGTGGGAGTCTGAAGGTTGGGGGAAAAGTTAGAAGAATTGGGGCAATATAAAGCAAGGGGACGAGAGAAATAGGCATCCCCGGAAAAGAAGCGACGTAGAAAGAAAAGAGTAAAGTTATTAGTGGAAAAGACAATCAATTTTTAAACTAAGAAAATTAATCTATTAGATTAATCTTGTAGAACAATAACTGTCTACCTGGCAGCAGTACCAAGAAAATTAACATGTCTCAGCTGCAACAATCAGATACCAAGACATAATTTTCAACTGACTTGGTTAAAACTATTAACATTAAAACTCTTAATATTAACACAAGACCATGCAGTGAAGAAAAGGCAAGAAGGTTAAGGTACTAGCTAATGGAGATTTCCCCAGCCAGTAAGAAAGCAATTTACATAATTGAAAACATACAATAATTATTATTATACTAACACCCAGTAACAACTACTTTAAACCAAAAATCACTGTCTTGTGATAATCGAATAACTTTTTTATCCCCATCACTACAGGTCAACTCTATTGAAATTTGATCTCAACCTAAGATATAAATTGGTTAACAAACAGCTCAATATCTAACAAAATTTCACAGTGATTTAAATTTCGATTTAGCAAGTCAGAAATCCTAATCTCACAACAAGAAAACAGTAAGTCAGATAATAGACTATACCCAATCTGACATTTCAGCATTATGAAGCTGCAAGGCAAAATTTTTTTCCCAAGATCTGTCATCATCCCGTGTGGGAAATCAGTTCAGCAATTATGTCCAGAGCCACCCAGAACACAAGAACAACTGTTCACAAAAGGTCAACTGTCTGAGCACACAAGGTACTCATTTTAAAATTTTCATAAGTTCAATATATTTTTTATCACCAATCTTTGACTCGATCCAGTCTTGTCTAAAATTAAACCAAATTCAAAATTGCTGTAAACCTCAGCGATGAAAACTTTATCATTAATTTCTAATTAAGACAATTTTTCCCAAGTCTTTTAAGGAATCAAAATACCAAGCACAAGCTCTGTGCTCAGTACAAACATAATGGAAAACATCATGTTCTCAAGGGACACAAGTGTTTTTGCTAAGGATCAGTTCCATTCAGTCTTTTCCTTCGCCTAAAGATGTTATCTGCGAATTCCGCCAAAGCAAGGTAATTTTCTTTACTGTTAAGAAATCTAGGTAAGTTATTCTCCTCGTATATATTTGTCAGTCCCTTCTATAATCTAAGTAACTGTTACATTCAAAAATTAAATGCTGCACTGTTTCAGGCTCTCCGCAGTTACATAGTGGAGAAGCAGCAAGGCCAAAAGTATGCAATTTAAAATTCACACTTCCATGGCCTGAAATCAGGAATGTTAACTTTAAATTTAGCGCAAGCTTTTAGCTTTTCTAAATCATTACTGGATGCTGTTTCTATAACTATGCCTTTTTTACGTACTTTCCGTAGGGATTTAATTTTTACCTGCCTCAATTCTGCTTTAAAGTTTTTAGATACTGTACTGTTTGTTTGATCTCGTCACTCGTTTTAAGATCACACTCATCATTAGCACGTATAATTACAACATGTTTTGTTTGCGTTCCCGAAGGAATGTCACCCTGATCTAACTTTCTGCCCACGTTTGAAGCAGCCACGCTGACATAGCTAGCTGCATTTAAAGAAGTGGGCACGGCAGGGGATTCTAATTTTGCTTTCAATTTTTAATTTTTCATTATGAGATCAATTAATATTCTCTCCATGGTATTCCATGTTTTACTCACTTCTATTACCATTGTTGGACAGAATCAAGGCTGGTATTAAAGTTCGGGAGCTGCGCGCGAGAATTAATGCCGGAGAAAAGCACAGCAAAAGGGGAGTTCTTCTTGTTTGGGGCCTTTTTTAAAGCCAGGGTTGAATGAATTCCCCTTTTGCTCGAGGACTACCGACCCTGACTAGAAGAGGTATTGTCACTATGGCTGAAAATGGGGGAGGGACGCAGCGCCCAGGGTGCTGTGATCGTCTATACTGAGGATACTAAACTGACTGGTTGGTTAAGAGTTTTATGGTGTATCAGTATCTAAAGTATGTTACTGTAAGTTGAGTCTATCGTTCTAGAACTATGTTCATAAAGCGTTCCCTTGGTTCTCAAAAGCCATTTCCACCATCAGTTGCCACATAAGGTTAATTAACTATTAAATTTTTGGTCATGTTTTATTTACCAAAATAATCTCTAAAAATTTGCTGCCTTCCGACATTTCAGAGCAAACGAACGCGACTAGTGAATTAAAAATACTGTAAAATATACGTGTCGTTGAAAAGTTACCAGATAAGTTAAAAACAGAGACTGCATGAGAACGGGCTTAGGTATTTTGAACAATGTGTTGATTAAGTTCACTGCATTTCCTGCCGTTTAGGACGTCGTGGAATCTGACACATATCGCACAATAAATTCATATACGATACATTTATATTAGCAGTAGCAAATGCACAGTTCTTGTAATGATGCCCAATCCATTACCAATAAATCGTCTTTGTACTAAAGAGGTGTACAGCAGTAGCGTAGCTACCCTTTTTCGGGCCCGGAGGCAAAGAACATGTTCGGGCCCCCTACTTAATTACTGAAAATTGCAAAAAGAGGACACAGCGAAACACGCCGGGCCCCTAAAGGGCCCGGAGGCAATTGCCTTGCCTGCCTGCCTACATGGTAGTTACGCCACTGGTGTACACAGGAGCGGTTTAAGGTCGGTTGAGGCCCCGGGCGCAGAAGAAAATATTGGGCCCCTTAAAAAAAAGAGAGAGACGGGGAAAATAAAAATACATGTTAACCATTTTTTAAAATAAATAAAAAATATTATGCACTATTAATGTTTTATTTCCAATAAAATTTGAATATAATATATGTATAATATAATTAATCATAGCATAATAATAATCACAAAGTTTTGAACTAATAGTTAAACATATTAGTTCAACCATTAGTTGAACTAATATGTTCAACTAATTTGTTGGGGTTTTGCGTGGGCCCTTCAGAAGTCGGGCCCAGGGCACGCGCCCGGTGCGCCCGCCGTTAAATCCGCCTCTGGGTGTAAAGTCTCAAGCATATTTAGATGTTCTAAAACTGCGGACGCATCTTTCTTGGCTTTCACAATGCTTCTGGCATACCACGATAAAGTGATTGGATTTATGATATAGCATACCTAGCACAACCGCTTCGTACAAATTTATCAAAGGTCAAAGTTAATATCTTAATAAACAAGCCACACTTTTCTTCTACACTAGTAAGGAAGTTTCAATGAAATTATTTTATATAAATAATGCTAACCCATTCCCACTATTATTATTAAGAACCAGCAGGACTGTCCTCTTGTATTGCTGGAATGCTAGCGTGTTGCTTGGACGCAAAAAACAAACTCTCATTAAGTTAAACAATAATACGAGTCCTGTTATTTCCACTGGGCAGTGGATGATTTTCTTTATTACAATCGATTAACTTCAAGAGCGCGCATTTATTGAATCATTATCTTAGAGTAAATTACACTCAGGAAATGCGGTGTAATCTTTTCCAGTGGACTAAGATAGTGGACAAGTTTCACGGACATTCGGTAATTATCATCCATGCTTGCAGGTGGACATGTTTTTAGAAAGAAATCGAGGTCACACAAAAAATGGAAAATTCCAAATGAAATATTCAACAACAAGCAGTGCAACAATCTAACCTAGCATTAAACGTGCGATGTGTAGATGACAGGATTCGTAAGCGGAACTGCAAATCAGATGTATAAATTAGGAGACCATTAATGGTCTCCTAATTTATACATCAACTTATCCAAACTAGCTGTTGATATGGTATTGCGTTAATATGCAATATTTCACAACGTAGTCTATTATCTTAACCCTGCACTTAAGAAGATAATAGACTACATTTAGATATACTGTCTCGTCAAAACGAAGGAATTTTTATGTTTATTTATTTTTTTTTTCCGCTCTGGTCGAGTTAATTGGTTTCAGGAGGGTGTTTCATGATTTTTATCTTCAGGAAACATGCAATGTGTAGATGACAGGATTCGTAAGCGGAACTGCAAATCAGATGTATAAATTAGGAGACCTTTAATGGTCTCCTAATTTATACATCTGATTTGCAGTTCCGCACTTAATTTATTTGCTGGTAGCTCATGCCCTCAGCTACGGCCCGCCACAATATTTGCGGAGCCCTGTTCAAGAACTACTTTCGAGGCCCTGATCAGGAATTACTTGCGGGGCCCTGTTTGTTATTTCCTTAGCTCCAGAAGTTAAAAACAATACAGATATGTGAAAAGAGGCCTACGTACCCAGGATTCATGCTTGGAGTAACAGTGTTACTCCAAGATATTATTGAAAGTGAGTATAACATAAAAATTCCATTTTTAAATGACGTCCCATGTTCGATATCAAAAGAAACACACTGTGAATGAAGTATACGTTACCTTCTACCTCTAGCAATTTTCAAGTCGACTCGCGAAAGCGCTCTTGCAGTGATGATAATGTGGGTAATTAGACATTAAAACGGTAGGCTCGTTGATAGAAATGAGGAAAAGACGCGGATGATATTATTATTTAGACTCAAGTTTAAATCATTTGAGTGCGGGGCCCTGTTCGGCAGAACCGGTTGAACACACACCAGCGTGCGTTCCATGGTCCATCATTTTTGATGGACAAAAAATCCGAGTCGAGGGGATACCGTGCAATCTAATAAGACCAACTAACTCCAATATGACGGCGAGAACAAAGGCCCGTTAAATTATTTGAGTCTTTCCGGGATTCATTTTCTTTAGCAGTTGATTCTGTGCCCATATAAGCAATTCAACACATCTACCTTCACCGAAGTTCGTTTATAATTGCCAACATCGACAATATGTGATTGTGTCAATATAACCAACTGCTACTTGTACACGTTCTTTGTTATGTTTCCATTTCTCGTCTCTAAAATGATTACTTCTAGAAGTTAATAGTTTTATTACTTTTTAACAGCCCGTGTATATTTAAACACATTTTAATCAGTATATTTTAATAACTGTTCTAAGTTCTTCCTGCATATGTTTTAACATGTTTAACTAGTATATTCCAGCAATTTTTAAATTCTCTGCATTTACTGTGTGGTTACATTAAATTTCGTTTTGTTCGTGTGGTCAGTTTTCCTGCAAGCCATAACTGGCCCAAGTAACGCAGACTGAAAGAATGTATAAGCTGAGGGTTACATGATACGCCGAGTACTGTAAAACCCAGCAGCAATCTTATAAACTAATAAAATAAAAAGATACACGCTATCGAAAATTTTTCTTAAAACAACCTCTTAGGCCTTCAAAACTAAGAGTTTTGGAGAGCTAAATGTTGATTAGCGATTTGCATGATGAAATACAGTAAACTCTTTTTTATAACACGTTAGCTTACAGCACTCTGACTCGTTTCATGTTCTTTTCTTTTGGCCCGATGGTTAAACTTGTGAAGTGCTATGTACTTTTTAACGTTTGTAGCGCTCCCGTTTAAAACCGCTTTTTTCCGCTTATATCGCTTTTTTTTTTTTTTTTTAAGGTTCCAAGAAGGAATATGTATATACATTTAAGATATATAAATATTCCTAAGAGAACGGAATATATCATAGGAAGACATTTATAGACAGATACGCACACACACTCTTCATCTTTTTAATTTCTTTTTTTTTTAATTTATTTTTTATCAACGTTGTTCGTCCGTCTTTTTTTGATGGTAGAGTAATTAGTATCTTTTGTGTGTGCTTAATATTATTACATTAAGACTACATTTATTATGTTTATAATACTCAAGATATGTCTAGCTTAATTTGACTAAGTCTTAAATTTTTTTTAAATTCATTTTAATACAATAAATTAAAACGGTTGAAGGTGCCAAAAAAGCAAGTGTAGTACATTAAATATGCAAGTTTTCAACTTACAGATTAATCATTGGGGGGGGGGGGGAGGAATCAAAGGAAAAAAAATAGCCACCCAAAGGGGGAGGATTCTGCTTACAGTGCTTTTAGGACTAGTCTCATCGGGAAGTGCTATAACGGGAGTTTATAGAACAGTAATATCCAGAAAGTCTTATTGACGACTTTACGTTATTTCCTAAATAACGAAAGAAATTATACTACATTGCACATATTGATTGTTTTCTTCACTGACACCTCTTGGACTATTACCGGAGCAGAACCTTTTTTTTAAATGAAATAGTGCATGGAGAGAATCAGTGAATAATCGAGAGGTCATATACAAAAAAGGTATAGAACTCCGATGAGGTTCCATGTTCGTGGCCAGAATTGCCACAAACTTGGACTAAGCATGAATGGTAATACTAGGCTTGATCAGGAGATTATGTTTAGCTTTGTTTAAAAGTGATGGACGGTTTCTAAAGGAAGGATAAGCGAAACTAAAAAAGTACAGCTCTTGTCAAGAGAGGCGGGCCATGGAAGGGAATTGTGATGTATGGATATCTACTTGCAGGTCTGAGCAGAATTCATTAATTGAAGCGAACTATGTAATATTCTCCATATTCGATATCAAACACTATTTGAATGTTTGATATCGAACTTTGATATCGATATTGATATTTGAAATAGCAGAAGACTATTATAGAGAATTATACAAGGAGCGAGGGAATGATACCAGCAGTGGGGAAGATGGATTGCAAAGTAGCAACACATACGACATACCCGATATTCTTCCTGATGAGGTAGAACATGCATTGAAGAAAATGAAGAATCGGAAAGCCCCGGGGGAAGATGAAGTTACTGTAGAGTTGTTAAAATTGGGAGGAAGAGACATAACACAAAAACTGGCAAGGCTCTTCACAAAGTGCATTAGAAAAGGTGTGACGCCTAAGCAGTGGAATAATGCAATCATAGTTTTGCTGCATAAGAAAGGAGATAAATCAGAAATTGGAAATTATAGACCAATTAGCTTGTTATCCCACATCTACAAGTTGTTCACAAGGGTCATTACTAACAGATTAGAAAGAATACTTGATGAGAATCAACCGAAAGAGCAAGCTGGCTTTAGGACAGGATTCTCAACTATGGATCACCTTCACGTAATATCACAGCTAATGGAGAAAGCAAATGAATATAAAACACCATTATGCCTGGCATTTGTGGATTATGAAAAGGCATTTGACTCCATACAGCATAAGGGAATGTTTCGGGCACTGGAAAGACAAGGCATAAATACCCCATATATTATGATTTTGAAGAAAATATATGAGAGTGCTACCTCCTTTATTAGACTAGACAAAGACAGTAGCAAATTTAAAATCGAGAAAGGAGTTCGACAAGGAGACACAATATCTCCGAAGCTGTTTACTGCTGCCCTTGAGGAAGCTTTCAGAAGATTAGACTGGTCGCAGAAAGGAGTCAATGTGAACGGAGAGTACCTAAACCATTTACGATTTGCAGATGACATTGTGGTTATAAGCCACGATCCCAAAGAATTAGAGGAAAATCTTAATCAGTTATGCACAGTTAGTAAGGATTTTGGACTAAAGATGAATATGGCTAAAACAAAAGTAATGATGAACAAGTATGTCACGGAAAGGGAAATAATGATTGAAGGAGCAGTAATTGAAAAGGTGGAGTCATATACTTATCTGGGACAAGTTATTAGCTGTAATAATGATAAATGGCTGGAAGTCAAGAGAAGAATAAATTTTGGATGGATAGCATTCAGGAAATATAGTCACGTACTGAAGAACAATATCCCAGTTTGTCTGAAACGTAAAATAATGAACCAATGTATACTCCCCACCATGACTTATGGAAGTGAAACTTGGGGACTCACCAAAAGAATGGAAGAGAAGCTGAGAACTACACAGCGAAAAATGGAACGAATTATATTGGGAATCAGACTGTTAGACAAGAAGAGAAACACATGGATTAGGCAGCAAACTCAAGTAAAGGACATTCTTATCAAAACTAAAGAACTAAAATGGTCTTGGGCAGGACACATAGCTCGAAGACATGATGACAGATGGACTAAGAAAATAACAGAATGGTACCCAAGAGGAGCTAGAAGAAAACCTGGAAGACAAAGGCGGAGATGGATAGATGAAATTCATGAGTTTTTGGATAGTAAATGGATGGCCAGTGCTCAAAACAGAAGGAACTGGAAAGTTGCTGGAGAGGCCTTCATCCTCCAGTGGATTGAAAATGGCTGATGATGATGATGATGATTATTTGAATAATAATAATTACGATGGTTATATTTCTACACTTACATTATGAATATTTTAAAATTAATCAACTCGATGAATAATGTTACATTCCGCTTATACGACTCCTTTTTTTTTTTTTTTTATGAAAACCTCAAACACGAAATTATCAAAACCTATAGTACTTAGTACCATGCATGGGTTGAAGGAGAAGTATGGGGGGGGGGGTTTCCGGAAACTTTGCTCTAGAGACTAAACATGGGTTTGACCACTTCAAGCCACCAATAAGCAAAGTGGTGGTATTTCACCGGTTGATGAAAGTCATCTACCTCCTTGCATTGTATGCAAGGAGTCGTATAAGCTTTGGTCTTAGCAAATATATCTATAATATCATCATAAGTAATTGAGTCCATTGTATCTGATTCAATGAATAATAACGATAGGTCACTTGTTTTATTTTGGTGCAAGTTGCTTCTTAAATAATTTTTAATTCGTTTCAACACCGAAAATGAGCGTTCAGCACTTGCGTTTGAAACAGGCATAGTCAAAAATACTTTTAAAGTAGTTTCTACGTTCGGGAAGGTAGACCTTAACCCGTCGTTTATAAATTGGTACATATTTTTAATTGAAAAATTTTCTTCTTTCATCATTATTAAAAATTGATTAACTTCGTCAATAAATTTTTCCGAGTCAATATCAGTCCTTTAAGTTTGTAAAATTTTGTTAATACTAGTCCTGTACTTGTCTTGATCTATATCTTTCTTTAAAATATGTCAAACATATCTAATATGTCTAAATAACTTTTCGTCCTTTCGTTAATTTACAAAATTAGCTTACTGCAAATGACATTAAAAGTATTAACAGTGAAATTTTCTTTTTCATGTAATATGTCATCGTCGGATTGCGAAACTTCATCAAACATATTTTTCCGTTTTTTCATTCTTTTCTTCCCATCTTTAAATTGTCTCATCTGTTAATAAATTGGGTTCTTCATTTAAAGCAGCAAAACTATTTCTTATATCTAAAATAAAACCAAAAAAGACTGTAACAAATTATTAGCTAATAGCAAATCCATATCGTGATCTCGTAGAGATTTACTAGTCGCATTTATTCCATGTAAAATTTTGTCCGACACAATTGTTAAAATATCCGTTTCTAAATTGTCAAAATTTTCAGCCAGTGATGAGCTCTCTGATTTAGAAATAATTTTTTCATAAGAAGATATGGACAGTTCAATTAATGCCTCCTTAATTTGTTTATATCCACGTTTCAATGCCAATATAGCGTCAGCTCTTGCGGACCACCTCGTTTCACTTAGTCTTTTAACTGTTAACGATTTTTTTTTCTAAATGTTTAAGGAGTGCATAGTGTGCATAGTGTTGGGGAAAAGACGCCTCCGGTGGTTTCCCACATCTGCGCCATATGAACTCTGTGGAGACAAACAGTGTCACTGTGAAAGCCAGAAAAAGTTTTTGTGTTGTAAATGAAGTATTGTGCTGGGTTCTGTTGGGTGTCCTGGATTTTGGCCGCAGGGCCCCTGGTGGGACCCCACGTTGCCCGCACACACCACTAGGAGGTAGCCAGGCTGCCCATAATTCTCTGGCTAGTCTCCTCCAGGTCGCCTGAGCTTCCTGCAAAGAGACCAAGTAAAAAAAAAAGTAATAATAATAAAATAAAATAATAGGGTACAGGGAGTACAGGATGTACCGTAGAGGGTAAAGGAAAGGAGGTATAGACAGAGCGACGGAGGATGTAAGGGAAGGCATCATCCGCAGGTTGGGTGGGAATTCTCCCACCTAAGAGGAAGTGGAAGAAGAGGGCCCTCCAGAGGGTGGGAAGACAATTACGTATCAAGAGAGACACGAATGAAACAATTCAAGCGACCTGAGTGTCAAGTTCAGTAGCTAGAAGTGGTCACAATCTAGGTGAAGATGTTCAGAATATGAGAAAAGGGTGTTGATCAATGTGCATCAGTTCCAGGACGTTGTACCAGTAATCTTCTTCTGGTGAAGGGATCATGGGCGAAGGCAGAGAAAGCGTGGTACTAGTCTTCTTCATTGATCAGAAAATGTTCATTTCCTCGAGACAAGGCATGTATTTTTGATATGAGCAATGTTCGCAGGTACTCGTAGAGCGGGCAAACATAGAATAGGTGATCCCAGTCTTCGTTTTCACCACAAAGACAGCGAGGGTCATCCACGATGTTCATAGAGGCAAGTTTGTGATTTATGGCTCCTTAAGGATTATGTCCCATCTTGTTGAAGATGAAAAGTAATTATATACATTTTGAACAAAACAAAAATATTGCACTGCTTCAGGACAAGATTCCGCGGCATAGTTGCCAATTAAATTTAAGGAATGACTAGAGCATGGTATGTAATGTGCAGAGGGACTATGTTTTTTCAGCCTAGCCTGTACACCTGTATCGATACCTTTCATATTGGCAGCGTCATCATAGCTTTGCCCTCTGCACATTTTTATATCCAAAGATAATTCTTCTAATTTTTTTTAATACTACCTCTTCTAAATATAATGAATTATGTTGTGTAATACTGATGAACCCAATAAATGTTTCTCTAATATTAGAATTTGCTGTAACTTACCTGATTATAATAGCTAGTTGGTCAATATGGGCAACGTTTGGTGTTGAGTCAAGTATTATTGCAAAATAAGCAGCTTCCTTAATTTCTGATATTAATATTTCTCTGCTTTTATTAGCTATTAACTCTATGAATTCATCACAAGTGTGGTAAGAAAGATAATTTTATCTGCCAGAACCACAGTTGGTGTACATTTTAATGTGATGTTTTAAAAAATCATCAAATTCCCTTAAATAATGTAGACACGATAAATAATTTCCGCAAGAATCAGAAAAAATATCATTTCTATTGCCTTTAAACGATGGTCCCAATTTACTCAGTAACTTAACGATAGCTATTATTCTTTTGAAAACTGCTCTCCAATAATTTTCTTCAGATTGTATTTTTTTTCATCAATTATTTGTGCGATATGTGCACATCGCTTGTATGTGCTCAGTAGAACGCTCGTGATCACATAAGGTTTGCGTTATATTTCTTCAGTCATTAAAACCCTTCATTAAGTTATTATTTGACTTAGAAAACAATTTGCAAACAAAGCAGTAAATTGATTTGCTCGTTTCTGAAAAAAAATAGCCACTCTCGTTTCTCCTTTGTACCATTCGTCTTTTTACGGTAAAAATGTGATTCATTTACATTTCTGACATTCTATTGCGTTCTGTGTATTCTTTTTTTAAATTTTCGATTTTACCAACATTCTGAGGGGTATTTATTAAAATACACTCGATAAATTTTTCATCAATACTAATTGGCCACATGGCTATATCAGTAGGATAAGAGAACTTGCTTTCTGGTAAGTACCGACTCCGATTGAAAATTTTCTTCAAAATTCTGTTGATTTGTTTCTTTTACTTCTTCTATACTGTATTGTGCACATTATTTTGATGTTCTTCATTTTAATTTCGAGTAATTTGAGGTACATCTTCAGTTCTATGAAATTCTTCATTTTTCAGAAGGACGTATGAAAGACAAAATTGCCCCCTTTTGACTATTTAGCTGTTTTGCCTTTTCTTTAATCAGTTTTTTTTTTTTTATTTTATTTTTTCTGTTTATACTCTGGGAGGACCAAACGGTCAGAGGAGTTTACAAGATACACAGAATACAAGAAACAGCACCGTATTCAGCAGCCACGGGCTTGAACCCCGGTCATTCAAGGCACGTGTACTTATGCACCCGCGCGCCTGACCACTAGGCAACGGCGTAGCTCCGGATTCAAACTTTTTTGGCAGGCATCGTTACGTGTGTTATACTATTAAAAGCGAAATAAATATTTATTAAATCCAAAATATTTAGTACTCACTATAAAATTTACACGGAAGATCAAAACTAAAAAAACCCATCAAATTAAAAATAATTACGTTAAAAGCTAAAAAATATAAAACGAGAAAGAATAGTATTTTTCTGTACAAAAAATATCTCAGTTTTGTTAAAATAACAATAATAAATTTATTGAAAAATATATTTTTACCGACTCCGACAGCTACCATATAATTAGGTATATGTACTCGTATACTGCTATACAAATACTAACCAACTACTAATGGTAACTAAACTCTCAATCGTTACGCGTGCGTACGAACGACGGTTAACTTCGATCGGTTACGGCCATGCGATAAAACAATACAGTATTTCAAATGGAGGCGAGAGGCCTCAAAAATTTTTCAGGGACTCTTAGTTTTTATATTATGTATTATGAATTTAATATTTAAAAATAAGTATTTTATTTTGCAACTATAACTAGACTGTTTTTTTATATAGTTGTTTGTGAGGAGTCAGGTTTTAAATTGTGCCCCAGTTTGCGCCTAATGCGCCTTGTGGTAAATGCGGCTCTGATAATCAAGGATGGTGGCCACACAGTTAGAGAATAAATTAATCTGTGTGTGTGTGTGTGTGTGTGTGTTTCATTTGGAGAACCTTACACATTTCAGTAAGTGGAATTATTGGTATAATTACAAGTTCAGTTTTTGTTCACGTACCATAATACAAACCTTATTTACAGCAATTATAAACTGCCATTTTAACGAAACAAAAGTTTTCCTTGTACAACTCTGCGACAAGTGAAGTAATGGAATTTACCAAATTTGTACGATCTTTTAAGATAAGAATGATTCAAGGAGCATACAAGGTTGATATTAAAATTAGATAAGGAGGTTATCTTAAATTTGAAACAGGCCGTAGTGATGGAGTTTATAATAACTCTCAGACAAATACAAAAGTTAGTAATTATATAAAGAGCAATAAAACTAGTCATGAGTTCACACAGCCAAACATTCTCACGCAAACGAGTCGCTATTCATTCAGAGACTGTGATAAGTTTTCTCTCTTTTCACTCCCACACGCACTCTGCCGAACGGCAGAGAAAGCAGGCACAAATGAGTAATGCCCTAGAACTTTGGAAAATATTTTAGCGTGAGGGAGAAAGTAGGCCACGTGTCTGGTTGCAGGAGGAGACTACAAGCCACAAGCCCACAAAAGTAATCACTGTCTTCTCTTCTGTGTGAACATTCTTCATGAGTGGAACCAGTAAACTAGAGTATCATGCATGAGGGACTGTTCTGTCCCAGAAGTCACAAGCAGCCGCTTCTGCTTGTGACTTCTACCGGTGAGACTTGCACGGAGAATAAGCAAGGTTTCATCTAAGGAAACAGGCAAACTAGAATATACGCAACTTACAGGCAAAATGCAATGGTACCTCACAGACCAGTGATGTGACATCCTATGATTCAGGTGGTGCAGTTATACCAGGGCCCTGAGCTCAGAGGTCCACAAGAAAAAGAGAAAAATGATCTTGAGCGTCAATAAAGAAATGCTGCACTAGGGCCCATGCTCGTGATGATACGACATTTGCGAAAAAAAAAAAAAAAAAAAATCGGCGAATAAATAAAAAAGTATGAAGCATTTCCGTAACATTGATCTGTGTAATTAGCACTGGACTGAGAGTGATAATTGAATTAACTTAGCTAAACATCTAAGATTCTATGCACAAATTACTTTTGCAGTACTCTTTGGAACATATTAAACCGTACATGTAAAAAATTAACTGTATATGTAAAAAAAAGCAGAATGTACAGGAACTTATGAACAAGTTTGAGCTTCTGCAGACGGCTCAGGACCAAGATATCGACGAGGAATATTACAACTTTCTGAAAGTGATAAGGCCCAAGAAACCTATAGGTAAAAAGAAATCCAAAGAAGAAAAAATGAGTCAAGAAACACTTGTCATGATGAACCGAAGACGACAAATGAAGAGCAAAATAAACACTGACAAGGAGAAAATTGAGTATACTGAGTTATGCAAAGCCATTAGAAAGAGACTCAGAGAGGACATAAGAAGATTTAACATAAGAAAAGTAGAACAATCATTAAGGGAAAACAAAGGACTTAAATCAGCAGCCATGGAATAACACAGAAAGACAAATGATAGTGAAACTGAAGAATAGCGATGGTGTACTTATAAATAGCAGAGAAGGCATCATTAAAATAGCAGAAGATTGCTATAGAGAATTATACAAGGAGCGAGGGAATGATGCCAGCAGTGGGGAAGATGGATCGCAAATTAGTAACACATACGACATACCCAATATCCTTCCTGATGAGGTAGAACATGCTTTGATGAAAATGAAGAATCAGAAAGCCCCGGGGGAAGGTGAAGTTACTGTAGAGTTGTTAAAATTGGAAGGAAGAGACATAACACAAAAACTGGCAAGGCTCTTCACAAAATGCATTAGAAAACGTGTGACGCCTAAGCAGTGGAATAATGCAATCATAATTTCGCTGCATAAGAAAGGAGATAAATCAGAAATTGGAAATTATAGCATTAGCATTAGTAGAGGCATTTGATGCAAGAAAGCAAGCTTATGCAGCATCAGCCAAAAAAAAAAAACCCACTTCCACTTCACCCCTCTGTTCGTTCAAAATACCTGTCCAGCTGAGCCTTAAACTTATTTAGGCTATCAACTTCCACGACAAGGGATGGAAGTCTGTTCCACCAACCAACCACCCGCTGGCTAAAGGCAAATTTCCGCACGTCTATCCTACATCTGTCTTTCCTCAATTTGAATTTATGCCCTCTCAGGTGATTATTCTGAGCTAGAGGAAGAATCCCATCAGCATTGAGCATGCTCAAACCATTCAAGGCTTTATACACCTCTATCAGATCACCTCGCTGGTGCCTAGTCTCCAGACACTGTAATTTGCAAAACTTAAGCCTTTCTTCGTAAGAGCACCCCTTTGTTCCATTCACTAATCTTGTTGCCCTTCTCTGTACTCGATCCAGCAGCTCTACATCCTTCTTGAAATGAGGCCTCCAGACCTGTATACAGTACTCTAGGTGTGGCCTGACCATTGCCTTATACAAGGGAATAATCACCTCCTTATCCCTGCTGGAAAAATTCCTATATATCATTGACAATACTCCATGAGCTACTCTTGCAGCCCGTCTGCACTGCTCAGAGAACTTCATATCTGCCTGCACAACCACCCCCAAGTCCCTTTCATTCTCTACCACTGTCAGTGTAGTACCACAGAGTTGATACGTTGCTCTGGGGTTGCTGTTTCCCATGTGTAGTACTTTACATTTGTCAAAGTTAAACTTCATTTGCCACCTCTCAGCCCATCTGCTCAACCTTGGATGAGCAGTGTCCATTGATTACCACTCTCTGTCTTCTCCCCCTCAACCACCCCTTTATCCATAGCAGCAATTTGCCTCCAATGTCGCACTGCTCCAATTTGTGTAGCAGTCTTCCATGTGCAACAGTATCAAAAGCCTTTCTAAGATCCAAGTATATAATATCAAAGACCAATTAGCTTGTTATCCCAAATCTACAAGTTGTTCACAAGGGTCAAGGGTCATTACTAACAGATTAGAAAGAATACTTGATGAGAATCAACCGTAAGAGCAAGCTAGCTTTAGGACGATTCTGAACTATGGATCACCTTCACATAATGTCACAGATAACGGAGAAAGCAAATGATTAAACACCATTATGCCTGGCATTTCTGGATTATGAAAAGGTATTTGACTCTATACAGCATAAGACAATGTCACGGGCACTGGAAAGACAAGGCATAGATACACCACATATTATGATTTTGAAGAAAATATATGAGAACGCTACCTCCTTTATTAGACTAGACAAAGACAGTAATAAATTTAAAATTGAGAAAGGAGTTGAACAAGGAGCCACAATATCTTGGAAGTTGTTTAATGCTGCTCTTGAAAAAGCTTTCAGAAGATTAAACTGATCGCAGAAAGGAGTCAATGTAAATGGAGAGTACCTAAACCATTTACGATTTGCATATGTCATTGTGGTCATAAGCCACGATACCAAAGAATTAGAGGAAAATCTTAATCAGTCATGCAGAGCTAGTAAGGATTTTTGACTAAAGATGGATATGGCTAAAACAAAAGTAATGATGAACAAGTATGCCATAGAAAGGGATATAATGATTGAAGGAGCAGTAATTGAAAAGGTGGAGTCATATACTTATCTGGGACAAGTCATCAGCTGTAATAATGATAAATGGTTGGAAGTCAAGAGAAGAATAAATTTTGGATGGATAGCATTCGGGAAATATAGTCACATACTGAGGAGGAATATCCCAATTTGTCTGAAACGTAAAATAATGAACCAATGTATATTACTCACCATGACTTATGGAAGTGAAACTTGGGAACTCAACAAAAGAATGGAAGAGAAGGTGAGAACTACACAGCGAAGAATGGAACGAATTATATTGGGAATCAGACTGTTAGATAAGAAGAGAAATACACGGATTAGGCAGGAAACTCAAGTAAAGGACATACTTATCAAAACTAAAGAACTAAAATGGTCTTGGGCAGGACACATAGCTCGAAGACATGATGACAGATGGACTAAGAGAATAACAGAATGGTACCCAAGAGGAGCTAGAAGAAAACCTGGAAGACAACGACGGAGATGGACAGATGAAATTCATGAGTTTGTGGGTAGTAAATGGATGGCCATTGTACAAAACAGAAGGAACTGGAAAGTTGCTGGAGAGGCCTTGATCCTGTAGTGGATTGATAATGGCTGATGATGTAAGAGATTAAGACTCGCCAAATCCTTAACCCTCTATCCAGGACCGTTCCAGTGTGTGTGTGTGTGCAAACTTTTTTTGTCGCTCCTTTTTAATAAAAAGAAAAGCTATATAATTTTTAAAACTTAATTTCATTTAAAAGTAACATTTATGTGGATAACATTTGAGTTTTATCTTTTACTTATGACTCATTATTATTATTTGAGTTTTATCTTTTACTTACGACTCATCATTATTATTATTATTATTATTATTATTATTATTATTATTAGCCATATATAGCAGGGAAGGCTTATGCTGAACCAGCCAAAAAAAAAAAAAAAAAAAAAAATCCTAGTTACACTGAGAGTTGTTGTTGTTTGGTTTTCAGGAGCATTAGCAACTAAGGCCATATTGCTCCGGGGATACGCAGTGGTCATTACCTGACCTTTCCGCATCCTCCGTATTTGGTGGTCACGGGTTCGAACCCCGGTCTAATCAAGAAGCGTGTGTTCGCACTGCTGCTCGTGCCCAACTGGCTACGGAGGCGTCTACCCTGAGAGAGAGAGAGAGAGAGAGAGAGAGAGAGAGAGAGAGAGAGAGAGAGAGAGAGAGAGAGAGAGAGAATGAATGAATGAATGATGATATCCAGCTCAGACCCAGGGTGCACCAAGCCCCATAAATTAAAATATACTGGTGACTATTAGTAAAAATGAAGCAGTTGCAATATTATAAAATGTCATAAATATTTATACACAACACTAAAAAAAAAAAAAAAAAAAAATACATGTAATAATAATCGCCGTACCGCCTTTTAGATTTTGCTGCCCTGGTGCAGTGCACCCACTTTCACCACCAAGTTGGACTGACCCTCCCCATGGTTACATCCATGATGGTTAACTCAGCGTTAGTCAATGAAACCGTTATACCAGGCAATGAAGCTTATTTTTATCCCCTGAGGAACAAATAGTAACGACGAAACGCCTAGGGGATCGACTTTTACGCCTGTGTGCCATGTCTCAAGTCTTACAATACGCAGAACAGCCATTTATATAAGGTAATTCGCATAACTAGCTGGTCATGGGGGGGGGGGGAGAAGCATTTCTCTCTTTAAGCTTAGCTGCAAACTCTATTATCTTAAGAATTTTTATGCTCGAAGAACTACGCGCTACCGCAGCAGTTACTTCCATTGCCTCCAGCGGACAGTCTCGTTAGAAGAAAAGCAAGCAGAGGGACATGAAGACCAGAAAATGTTTTCCCTACGGGCAGGAATTAACAGAATCTATCCGCAGAACGAACGAAGAAAGGTATATTAGAAGAGGAGATAAAGTATTTATAGAAAACGACCCACTCTTTCTTAAGTCAATAGTAAAGGGTAATGTGGGCAGAGGGAAGTATTAAACGATTCACGAGACGAAGAGAAACCCGGAAAGCTTCGTGTTTATTATTATTATTTTTTTTTTTTTTTCGTGAGGGTTATGCGATATTATTTCATCAAGCCTAACCTGCACGTAAACTATCAGTACATCAAGCATGACAAACAGGAAGTTATGGTCATGCTCTTGACGTGCCATTACAAGCCGTGCCTTCTTTTAATGAAGTTCTACGAAAGGTAAAAATCTCTTAATCACATTTTTCTCTCCGATTTTGGAAAGTATAGAGATAAAAGAAACAACTATTTTGTGTTCTGGATGGCACAAAATGAATAACAGGAAATACAGTTGAACCTCTCTTTGACAAACTTCCATATAGCGAAATTTTCTATGTAGCCAACTTTTTGATTTCTCCTTGGTCATTACATCGAAAACAGTTTCATATAAAGAACTGATTTCGAGAGACCGGGGTACGCATTGTTCGCACCTCTGGCCTTCAGGCAATAAAGCTCATGCCGTAGAAAGCACGAATTAAGAGCTAAAACATTTTACAATTTAATGGTGACTGTAAAACCCTGCAGGAGGAAACTGGCCAACCACGGCGCGGGATAGAAAAAGATGGCAGTTTGGGAGAGGCCTTTGCCCAGCAGATCAGCAATAGCTAAAAAGAAGTTTGTTTCTTTGTTTGTTATTTGGTTTTTAGGAGCATTAGCAACTAAGGCCATATTGCTCCGGGGATATGCGGTGGTCATTCCCTGACCTTTCCGCATCCTCCGTATTTGGTGGTCACAGGCTCGAACCCCGGTCTAATCAAGAAGCGTGTGCTACGCACTGCTGCTCGTGCCCACCTGGCTACGGAGGCACCCTAAAAAGAAGTAAAACCTATACAACTTATACACTACTATTCTGAGAAGTCTTGCTGGTCAGCTGTCCAGAGCCATTGGCAAAGATTAAGGCACATTCCCGAAGCGGGCATTGGCTCTGGTCAACCTATTTTCAACAGTAAGCATCCTATTAGAGAATAGGAGAGAGTGATTTTCCTTTATCTCAGAAATTCATCTGTTGTTTCGAAGAAATGAGTCATCCACAATTTCACTAAATTTCACATGTATCTGTTTACATAGTAGCTACAAGTGGTCCCTAATTTCAGCTTTGTTTTAATTACTGTGCAAGTAACCTTACAGTGTCTAAGAGGAAATCCTTGAGTGTAGTGTGAAAAAAGTGGAAGTGCATAATAATGTAGATTGTGGCGTTAAAAAGAAAAAAGAAATCGCTTTAAAATTTGATGTCCCTGCGAGTAGTGTGTCAATCATTCTGAAAAACCTTGTTTCGATTTTCAAACTGTTTGAGGAAATGGGACCCAGTCGGAAGTGTGCGAAATTATGCCTTTGGGAAGATGTAGATGAAGCAGTTTTTAAGTGGATGGAGTTGATTCGAGATCAAAACATGCCGATATCAGGGCTATTAATAAAAGAAAAGGCTATGGAGTACACATCTTTTCTGGGGCACAAAACATTCCAAGCCAGTTTTGGTTGGTTGGACAAATTTAAAGAGCGCCATGGATTACTCGAAAAAGTTATTTCTGATGAAAGTGGAGTTGCAATCGAAGACTATGCCCATTGGAAAGAAACAGTTTTGAAAAAAAAAAAAAAAAAAAAAAGGAAATATGGAGGATTACGAGTCCAAAGACATATTCAACGTTAATGAAATATGTCTATTTTTTAAATGTTTCATCCGAACAAGACACTGACTTTTAAAAGAGATAAATGCTAAGTGGTAAAAATAGTAAGGAGAGAATTACACTCTTGGTTGCAAATATAGCTGGTAATGAAAAACTGAAGCTTTTGGTAATAAGCAAAAGTAAATAACCCCGATGTTTCAACGGAATAAAGTCTTTAGAGTTGGACAACAACTACAACAAAAAACTTGAATGACAAGAGAAATTTTTGAGCAGTGGATTTCAAATTTCAATAGAAAGATGACGAAAGAAAAAAGAAAAATCGCGTTGATTGTTGACAACTGTCCTGCCCACCGTCACTCAGTAATTTCGAAACTTACAAGTGTTAAGCTTGTTTTCTTCCTTCTGAATAATTTGTCTTAACTGCAGTCAAGGGGCCAAGGCATTATCAAGAATTTGAAAATGCACTACCAACCTATAGATTATAGATTTGTGGATGTGCATATCAGAGTTGGCGAAAGTTGGAGTCAAGATGTGATGGAAACAACGATTAAGAATTGTTTCACAAAAGCAGGTTTAGCTAAAATGTTAATTACCATATTTCCCCATGTATAAGACGCACTCTTTTTCAAAAAAATTGGGGTCTAAAAACTGGGTGCGTCTTATACAGTGGTTGCAGATTTTTTTACTTGCATTTCCCGCTTTTTCGCGCTTGTTGTCTTTGCGCTCATTGTTTCGCACTTGTTACATGTATATTAGGTTACGTTTTGCCATGTTTGCCCAGAAATGGCTCCGAAAAGATTTTCGTACAGTGCTGAATTCAAGTTAAAAGTTATCCAGTTTGCAAAAGTGAATGAAATCGTGCTGCTGAACGTAAGTTTGGTCCTCCTCCAACTGAGAAAACAATCCGAGACTGGCTACGGGAAGAAGAAACCCTACTGAAAACGCCACGGCAGAAGAAGGCCATGAGAGGCAAGTCAGAAAAATGGCCTGATTTAGAGAGGGAATTGAAGATAAGAATTGAAGAGCAAAGGGCAATTGGAATTCCTGTGTCCACAAAGATGGTTCAGCATGAGGCAAGAAGAATTGCTGATGAAAAAGAAGTTACTGATTTCAAAGGAGGACACAATTGGTGCTTCAGGTTCATGAAACGGAATGGACTAAGCATGCATACATGCACCAGACTTGCCCAAAAAATGCCTGAAAGCTATGAGCAGAAGGTCCCTGAATTTCATCGTTTTGTCATTCAATGTCGGAAGACACATCAGTTTGAGTTGGGACAGGTTGAAAATATGGACAAAGTCCCCCTTCAGTTTGATGTCCCAAGTAACAGAACTGTTGATAAGAAGGGGGCGAAAACTGTAACTGTGAAGACAAGTGGACATGAAAAGAGCCATTATACAGTTGTTCTAGCTTGTTGTGCCGACGGAACCAAGCTGCCTCCTATGCTGATTTTCAAATGCAAAACAATGCCAAAAGAAGACACTCCTCGAGGAGTGATTGTCCACGTTCATGACAAGGGTTGGATGGATCAGGAAGGGATGAAGATCTGGTTTGAGAAAGTTTGGAGCAGGAGACCAGGTGGGGCTCTTATGCAAGCCTGTCCTATTGGTGCTTGATCAGTTCAGGACACACATAACAAAAAACACAAAGATTGCTGCAGAGCAAAAAAACAAAACTTACCATCATACCTGGAAGCTTGACATCCCAGCTCCAACCACTTGATGTCAGCATTAACAAACCCTTCAAAGCTGCCATGAGAGACGAATGTAACCAATGGATGAGGTCTTCTGGGGACAATTTGACACTAGCAGGAAGAGTGAAGAAACCAACTATAGGAGAAGTTTGTACCTGGGTGAAAAGATCCTGGGATAATATCAAGATTGAGATCGTTGTCAAGTCATTTAAGAAGTGTGGCATTTCAAATTCCATAGATGGAACTGAAGACGAGACAATATATGAAGACAGTGATTCGTCATCAGACACAGATGAGGACAAGCTAATGGATGGGAGTTTTGACAATAATGAGGAGTTGTATGAATTTTATGATGAATAAAACTAGAGTTCAATAACTTTATGTAATACATTTTTTTTCCAAATTTCGGGCCCCAAAATTAAGGTGCATCTTATACATGGGGAAATATGGAAACAGAAATGAGAGGGATGTACTACTAGAACACATTGAGCAATCTTGGGAATAGTTACAAGCGAGGTTTGATCAGTGGAGAAGTTTGTACCTGGGTGAAAAGATCCTGGGATAATATCAAGATTGAGATCGTTGTCAAGTCATTTAAGAAGTGTGGCATTTCAAATTCCATAGATGGAACTGAAGACGAGACAATATATGAAGACAGTGATTTGTCATCAGACACAGATGAGGACAAGCTAATGGATGGGAGTTTTGACAATAATGAGGAGTTGTATGAATTTTATGATGAATAAAACTAGAGTTCAATAACTTTATGTAATACATTTTTTTCCAAATTTCGGGCCCCAAAATTAAGGTGCATCTTTTACATGGGGAAATACGGAAACAGAAATGAGAGGGATGTACTACTAGAACACATTGAGCAATCTTGGGAAGAGTTCCAAGCGAGGTTTGATCAGTGGAGAAATTGCTCTTGATGAATTTTTAGGAGTTGATAATGATGTCATAGTAGCTGAATATCTGTGTCACTCCAACATTTTGGAGCATATTTAAAGAACTAGTGACAATATTGATGATTTGAATGAAAATGAGGGCAATGTTAAACCTTCCAAACATTTGAAACGTTACAGCATTTGAAACGTTACATCGAGGCCTTCAGTAGGAAGAAAATGTAACAGAAAATATATCTGAGTGTTTAAAGTTTAAACAAATGCGAACATTTTTATGAACGATGTACAATAGAATCCAGTGTACAACAAAAATAACCAAATATTTTACGACATAATTCTTATAACTGTACTAATACATTGTGGGCTTCATGTAAGTAGTCATTTCTTAATATGTATGTATTAATAAATTGTTTTAAAATGTTAGAAAATTTATCCATTCCCACTTCTTTCCCATCTTTTACTATATTTCTAAATTTACAGTATTTTTCATTGTTGAAAAGGTCATATTTCTTTATAACGAAATTAGTATTAGCATTAGTAGAGGCATACAATGCAAGAAAGCAAGCTTATGGAGCATCACTCAAAAAAAAAAAAAAAAAAACCCTCCCATTCGTTACAAATGCCTGTCAAGCTCAGCTTTAAATTTATTTAGGCTATCAAATTCCACAACAAAAGATGGAAGTCTGTTCCACCAATCAAATACCTGCTGGTTAAAGGCAAATTTCTGCACATCTATTCTACAACTGTCTTTCCTCAATTTGAATCTATGCCCCCTCAAGTTCTTAATCTGAGCAAGAGGAAGAATCCCATCAGCATTCAGCTTGCTCATCCCATTCAAGGCCTTATACACCTCAATCAGATCACCTCAGGTGCCTACTCTCCAGGCACTGCAATTTACAGAACTTATGCCTTTCTTGGTAAGAGCATCCCTTTGTTCTCCTCACTAATCTTGTTGCCCTTCTTTGTACTCATTCTAGCAACTCTACATCCTTCCTAAAATGAGGCCTCCAGATCTATACACAGTACTCTAGGTGTGGCCTGACTATTGCCTTGTATAACAGGATAATCATCTCCCTGTCCCTGCTAGCAAAATTCCTATATATCATTGACAAGATTCCTGACCTGCCCTGGCAGCCCATCTGCATTGCACAGCAAACTTCATATTTAACTGCACAATTACCCCCAGGTCTTTTTCACTTTCCACTTCCCTGAGTGTAGTACCACACTCAGATAATGAGTTGGTACATTTCTCTTGGGTTGAAATTTCTGTATAACGAATTTTTTCAAGGGAATAACGAAATTGATATAAATTTTTCAAATTTATATCAATTTCGTTATACAGAGGTCCGACTGTAGTTGCAAATTTATATCTACAGAATGTAGTTGTCCTCTGTGCAACTCCATAGAATAACAGAGTGGTAGGTAAATTTTGGCATTTGAGGGTCAAAAAGTCAAAATTTATTTTTTTTTGTACATCTGTACCTGAATTTCAGAAGTGATCCCTGAATAAAAGTACAATGAATTATTTTAGTACTCCGAAGCAACTAATGTTGTACCAGACACTCAATAAGCGCAACATTTATTGTTATTTATCTTATTTTATTTTTTTGCTATCCTTCTCACAGTGGTGTTTATCTTTAGGACCTCAGAGGTTTCCAAACAAGTATGCCCTAAGGCAGGGGAACACGTCTCACATTTTGGGAACTTTTGCCTTAGCTGGAGTTCACCATCCACTTAAGGCTGCACTCCCGAACAAGCCGACTTCAAGGAGATCACGTTTGATGGAGACATCATCAGTCATGGGTCT
The DNA here is from genome assembly GCF_048544385.1 of Mastigoproctus giganteus. Classification (NCBI taxonomy): domain Eukaryota; kingdom Metazoa; phylum Arthropoda; class Arachnida; order Uropygi; family Thelyphonidae; genus Mastigoproctus; species Mastigoproctus giganteus. The sequence continues at coordinate 68,280,061 of NC_143578.1, forward strand.
CAACCTCTCTGGACCACTGTTGAACTCATTCTCTCTTTATTCAAAGTTCTTTACAACTTTCCCTCACTGTATTTGTTTGCATCGGTATCGCAGTGGTATTTAGCCTTAGGTGAAGTTTACAACCCACTTTGGACTGTACACATCAGCTATGGGCCTTGAATCTGCTCTAGGACACAGCTCTGTTTGGGGTTACTTGCGATTTCACCAGCCCCACCCGTTCAACTATTTGAGATTCAGAAGATAAAATAAAAATAACCTGTTGAACTCAAGAGTATGTAAAACCATTCAGAGGCAAACAGGTGGGATGAGGGCATTGCAAGTCCCCCTGAACAGGGCTATGACCCAGAGAGTGTGAGGCTCACAGCTGATGCAGCCTCCATCGGGTGCTATCTCCTTGGAGTCAGGTTGCTTGGGAGTGCACCCCTAAGTGGGTGGTGAATTCCCCCTAAGACTAATTACGGCAGTGAAATGGACAGCAGAGAAGTATTATGTGAGAAAGTCGCAAAGAACTTTGAAGAGCAAGTTCAAGAGTAGTAAAAATATGTAATCTGATATGTACCTTCATAAGCCAAAACGTTTCAACCATCTACATAACAGCCTGTTGGGCCACCTTTCACCCGGCATGGTATCAAGTCCATGAGACTGTGGAAGGCATCCTCAGGTATCCTGGATCAGATGGGCACAAGTACAGTCAGACATTCAGCAACGTAGCGAGGCACTGGTGTGGACTGGCGAATGCTGCATTTCACTGCATCCCATAAATGTTCAAAGAGATACATGTTCAGCAAATCTAGTGGCAAGAAGAGAACACAGATTGCTTGGACATGATCCTTGATCCATTCCTGCACAATGCGGGCCTTGTAACATGTCTTGTTGAAAGAGTCATTTTGCAAGACTCTTTCAACTGTCTTGTTGGAAGAGTCCAGTGCCATCAGGATGTATGGTCACCATGTAGGGAAAAACTTGGTCTGAAACAATGCCAAGGTGACGGTGTGTTCAATATGGATGAGGGGACCCAGCGATGTCCATGGAAACATCCCCCAAATCATTATACTTGTGCTGCTGATCTGTTTTCGTCCAACTGTGCAGTCTGGTTGCAGCTGTTCACCTACTCACCACTGAATATGAACCCATCCATCAGCATGATTCATCAGACCAAGCAACTCTTTTCCAGTTGTCCAATGTTCAGGAATGGTGCTTCGGTGTTCACTGCAGGTGGTGTTTTTGTTGATGATGGCCAGTCAAACATAGGCACACGAACAGGCCTGTATGCCTGTTCATACACCAGTATGCTTATCCACAAGATCATCTGGCAGAAGGTGTGCTTTGTAACATTTTTTTGCAGGGTAGGTTCTGATGATGGCAAATGGCATTACTCTTTGGATAAAAAGTAGTTTTGTATGAAATCTGGCAATTGTCACACTTTTAAACTGGGCTCCTATGCCACAGACAATCACAGATATAAAGCCTGCTTTATAGAAGATCTGTAGGGCTCATGTTTTAGTCCCCAGCCTTGTCTTGTAACTCTGAGGAAAATTCCTCAGAGTTATGATTTTTTTTACTTTGTTAGTCACTGCAGATGTTTTCGTGTTGTCATTTTAGGTGCATCAGTGACTAAAATCATATTGTGTTTTATATTATATCTGAAAATTGCATATGTTCTGTTGCCAATTTGCGTGTTTGCTAAATGAAAAACCCAACTTTCCAGGAGAAAAAATAATGCAAAACTTGCCTGAGACAGACTAATTCAGCCACATTGTGAAAATGGCTCATAAAAATTCTTTGAATTTGATGGGATTCAAACCGAAGCCTTTCAACCTGGTGTGTGGAGCTTGGAGCTTATACACACTGTGCTGCTCAAGGACTGCTGCAAAGACAGGAAGAATGATAATCTGTCATCTATGGTGAGACCTAGGTACGTTGACATTCAGGATAATTTTGATAGTTGGGGTCTTTCAGGGTTGAGCTTTCCTTTAAGAAACATTTTGATTTTAGAGTAGTTCGAGCTCAGCCAGAATCCAGTTTGCATTATACTTGTTACATCTGTTGTCACCATGGAAGAAGACGGTAGGTTCACTTGCACAGGTAATTTCGTAGATGTTATCCAATCACTTTTGCAGCCTCCATCAAACACTAGATTCCAGAACAGAGGTCCAAAATTAGAGCCCTGCAGGCACCCTCCAGAGACAGACTAGTGATGGATTGATGCTTAGCCTTAACAGTAGCCCTCCTTTTAGTAAAGTAGCTATATATTATATAGGACAGTTGTTTGGAACAGCTAACACTTTGAAGCCTTCAGAGGATGCTTTCCCACCAAAGAGAGTCGAAGGCACCCACAAAAATGGTAAGAACATATTTACAATTTGAAGATTTAATAAGACTGTCAAAGTCCACAAGAGCACCCTCACAGGAATGGGCAAGATGGAAGCCAAATTGTCTATCAGAGGAGAGGCAAAAGTGGGTGAGCAACTTTGATATCTTGAATGCCATCAGGGGCTCAAGAAGGTCACCTAGGTTAGCAAGTAGTGGAGTAGAGTTATACACTTTCAGGTCAGTAGGGATATGCTACAGTTCATGTCTGTAAGTGAGATGGAAGCTATAAATTAAAAGCTTTAACTCAATGTATTATCCACATTATATATTCAGATTGACTGTGTTTAGTAAAAAAGACAGTAAAAAAGAAATAAACTTAATGTGAGTAAATCAGTTTTCTTGGAAATTTTTAAAGTCACTGATATTATAAATGAGTGGGTATCATTTATTAAATGAATTTGCTTGAACATTTTGTGATATTAATTAATGTTGATGTCAGGGACATGTCCAAGGATGGGTGAACAAGGCTCTCATCCTGGGCACATTTCTCATCCATACTTACTATAGCACCCATAACTGGAGAATTTCACCTTAACATTTTTCTGGTCTACAGTTATGTTATTTTTTATTTGGTTTTTAGGAGCATTAGCAACTAAGGCCGGGATATGTGGTGATCATTCCCTGACCTTTCCGCATCCTCCATATTTGGTGGCTACAGTTATGTAAAACTACTCCTCGTGTAACTTTCCCATATGCCAAAAAAAAAAAAAAAATAAATAAATAAACCCAACCAACCAAAAATGCACTTTCATCCCCTCTGGCTCTGATTTGGGACCGTTAAAGTCAGGATTTCCACCAATCAAAAGTTTGCACTCTTCATGGCACTTCTCATGTGGCTGTTCATTTGGGACTTGAATCTGGTCTTAGTCCAGACCAATAAGGTGCTCGTGCCTATATCCATTAGAGAAACAAATTTTCATCTAAAATTGAAAATTTGCTTCCCTTTTATGGAAGTGTCTCAATCTAATCCCTCATTGCTTTACTTTGGAATTTGGGTATTAAGTTGCCCTCAATCTTGGGTATTAAGTTGCCCTCAATCTTGGGTATTAAGGGGTCACTCATGTTCCAGAGATAAAAATTTTTGCATAGGTATAATTGAGTTGCCCACTAATCTTTAATTGTTTGTGTGTGAACATAAATTTAAGTTCCATCTGTCTATAAGCATTGGCCACTGTGTGGACTACTTTTTTTATTCCATAAATCCACATTCTTAAATACCAACTAAAAGCTATTTTCTTTTTCTTGAACTTAAATTCAATCTTTACTCTTTATCAGAATACTGACACAAATATTCACATTTTTGGTAAGCTAATGCTTACAAAAGCTTCAACATAAATATAAATTATATAATAGTTGCAGACGTCAATTTTTTTTTAGTTTATGTATAATATAAACCAAAATTTTTATTCAAAATTAAAAAAATAAAAGTTATTTTCTGTAAACAATATTGACTCTCTCTCTCTCTCTCTCTCTCTCTCTCTATATATATATATATATATATATATATATGCATTTATAATAAATATAAAGATGCAAGAATGAGTTACAAGGAAAGTCAAAAGCCAAAAAGGAATAAAAGCAGAAACATAAAAAAAATTTAAAGGTAAACTAAAGGTAACCTGTAAACTAAATAAATAAATTAATTAAATTGACTTATAAAATAAAATAACGGTAGCTGGCATCAGATAATGGTGAATAAATTTAGCCTTAGTTCAAAAAAAGGGGAAAGAGAACAAAAATACAATTAAATCTGATGTCAGCAAAAATAAAAGTTGATACATGATCAGGTTTTTCATCAGGGAACTAAACCTGACCATGTATCATTTCCATACTTGTCCAAAACTGTGTACGAGTAGAAATTTGAAAATAAAGTAAAAATAACTCCTACAAAGTATGGAGAAGGATTTAATTGTATTTTTGTTCTATTTCCCTTTTTTTTAAATATGGCTAAATTTATCCACCATTATCTGATGCCAGCTACCATTATTTTATTTTATTTTACAAGTCAATTTAATTAATTAATTTATTTATTTTACAAGTCACTTCCTTTAAAATTTTTTTATGTTTCGGCTATTATTCCTTTTTGGCTTTCGGTGTAACTCATTCTTGCATCTTTATATTTATTATAAATGCATATATATACATCTGCATCCTTTGCACACTTTGGTGCATTTGACATATTCAGTCTATTTTTATTTTCCTTTCATTTCCACTGTTTTTAACTTTTTAGCAATATATTTAATATTATATATATATATATATATATATAGATCTCTCATATATATATATGAGAGATCTAAAAAATGAAACTTCTGCCACTTACAAAAATATTAATTTTTTCTTTTAATGGAGTACACTTCATCTTCACAATGAGTCACCTTGGTAATGTACTACCGTATTTCCCCATGTATAAGACGCACCTTAATTTTGGGGCCCAAAATTTGAAAAAAAAAAAAAAATGTATTACAGAAAGTTATTGAACTCAAGTTTTATTCATCATAAAATTCATACAACTCCTCATAACTTGAATTCAGCACTGTACGAAAATCTTTTCTGAGCCATTTCTGGGCAGAACGTGGCAAAACGTAACCTAATATACTGGTAACAAGCGCGAATCAATGAGCGCAAAGACAACAAGTGCGAAAAAGCGGGAAATGCAAGTTAAAAAATCTACAACCACTGTATAAGACGCACCCAGTTTTTTGACCCCAAATTTTTTGAAAAAAGGTGCGTCTTATACATGGGGAAATACGGTAATTCAAATGAATAAATTAAGATTTTTTTAGAAATAAAAAAGAGTTTTTTGTAAATATCACAGATATCTTATACGTTGGACTCACCAGATTCAACAGTAAGTGCCTTAGTCTTACATTACTTTGAACAGCACCTCATGTCATCGTGGAAGTAGCACTTTAAGTAGTGCAAGAATTTGGTAACCAGTTTTTAAACCAATTTTTGGGAACCTGTCTTTTTCTAAAAGCAAAAGGCTCAAGGTAGTGGGAGTGCTGTGGCTCATGGGAGAACTGAGAGGGGGGGTTGTTCTCTGAATAACAGTCTTTTGAAATGTACTGCTTGTTTGATGTTTGTGGAACTGTCAGGAACAGGCCATGATATTGCCAAGGGGAATGTCTTTGTGTGTACTTGATGTGAGGAAATGAGGCATCAACTCAGTGTTGTTATGGGCCTTTATGAGAGCTTGGGAGAACAGGGTAGATGCCCTCAAAGGACTTAAATTTTGGGGGCCATCAAGCTCTCAGCTGCCCACATCAATGCCAGAGTTTGCACTGGCATATCAGGCAACACAGCAGCAATCCCCAAGGCAGAATGCACTGGTCCTACAGGAACTAGTTTTTGTCAGTGGCTCTGTTGTCAGGGAAACGGGGAATATATTGTGTAAAAAGCATAGGTGAAACAGGACCAGGGTATGTCTGTCAGGGGCAAAAGTTGATGACGTTGTAGAGCAGATATCTTTTAAGGGAACAAAAGGTGATATTGTACACACTGGAACTAATGACATTAAGAGCAGGAGAATGGCAGAATGGCTTAACAAGTACAGGTCAATGTTGAAAAAAAGCTGTGACTTAGGGTTGAATTTGAAGATGTCTGCAATTCTGCCGAGACATGATAGGAGGGAATATATGATGAGAGCCTGGTCAATCAATTTGGCCTTGGAGAGATTGTGCAAGGCTCATGGGGCAGAATTTTTCTCAGCCTGTTCTGTGCTTGTTAACAGGATAGTCTTCTTCTACAGAGATAGGATACACTTAAATAGAAAGGGTGCAAGAATATTTGCTGATGCTATCAAGGCAGTGTTAGGTGAGTCGAAAAACTGCTAGCTTGGGAGGATACACGAACTAACAGATTAATAGTAGCCACTGCAGAAGTGAAAGTGATTCTTGCACTGCTTCTATTGGAATGAGCAGCAGCCTGGAAAACAAGGTGCCGGGGATTTCAGAGTTTGCTGGGAGTCATAACAGAAAAAGTAAATACATGGGCTGTGTTAGGGTAGCTAAGAATAAGAACAGGTGCATGTATACTTGCGTGTACATTAAAGCTAGAAGTGTAGTAAATAAATTTGATGAATTTGAGGCACTGGTCAAAACATCAAAGGCAGATATTGTTGGGATATCATATACGTGGTGTCATACAGATATAAGGAATGCAGAAAGGATAGATGGGAAGGGAGAAGGGTTATGCTGTTAATTAATAAACACATAAAATCTAAGGAAGTGCATCCAGTTGACATGGGTGGACAGTGCAGTGTTGAGACAGTTTGGTGTTACATAAGCACTGGGAAAACCAGGTTGAGAGTAGGAGTGTGCTATAGGCTTGTTGTTTGGTTTTTAGGAGCATTAGCAACTAAGGCCATATTGCTCCGGGATATGCGGTGGTCATTCCCTGACCTTTCCGCATCCTCCGTATTTGGTGGTGACGGGCTCGAACCCCGGTCTAATCAAGAAGCGTGTGCTACGCACTGCTGCTCCTTCCCACCTGGCTACGGAGGCGCCTTGCTATAGGCCTAATGATTCTGATGAGTACAGTATAATGAACAGCTGTACAGAGAAATAGTGGATTTCTCTGTACAGCTGTTCTCTGTACCAGTAAATCAAATTGCCTTATAATGGAGGATTTTAATTTTACAGATATTGGCTGAATCTTGTGAGTTAGTGATTTGCACACTAGCAAGGTGTTTGTGGATTTATTGGATTATTATTTTCTACAGCAGCATGTTCGGGAGACAACAAGATGGAGTAATACACTTGATCTGATTATCAGTAGTGATTCTTCATGCTTTAAGAATCTGCAGATAAAGGAACCACTAGGTGGTGTGTGGGATTTACATAAAGAGGTAACTAACATCGAGGGTAAAGGGAAGGGTTTTTGCTTTCGTAAAGGTGAGACAGTTTTTCAAGTCTATATAGTGGGACCAACTGATGATGTTACCAACAGCAAATTCTAAATGGGAAGCATTCAAAGAATTAATTAATAGTGAAAGCTACTAGGCTTTTCATACCAACTAAGAAATATTGTTCAAGGTCAAGCCATGCCTAAATGGATGTCAGATGAACTAATGAGACATTGCTCTTCATGGACCAATGTTATTATTGGATTCCCCCGGTGTTCAGTGTTGGGTCCATTGTTTTCTATATTGATGAAGGAATATCAGGCTTAATGTCTAAGTTTGCAGACAATACAAAGGTTGGCAGGGTTGATAATGACACTAATGACAGAATGCTACTGCAAGAGGACCTAGAAACGTTGAGCAGATGGGCTGAGAGGTGGCAACTGAAATTTAACATTGACAAATGTAAAGTACCGCATATGGGTAGCAGTAACCCCAGAATAATATATGAAATGTGTGGTACTACCCTCAGAGTGGTAGAGAATTAAGAGGACCTGGGGGGTCATTGTGCAGTCAAATATGAATTTTCTGAGCAGTGTAGACAGTCTGCAAGAGTAGCGCATTGCATCTTGTCAATGATATGCAGGGGTTTTTCTACCAGAGATAAGGAGGTGATTATCCTTTTGTATGATGGTCAAGCCACACCTTGAGTACTGTATACAGGCGTGGAGACCTCATTTTAGAAAGGATGTAGAGCTGCTGGAACGAGTACAGAGAAGGACAACAAGATAAGTGGATGGAACAAAGGGATGCTCTTACGAAAAAAACTTAAGATTTGCTAATTGCAGTGTCTGGTGACTAGGCACCTCCGAGATGATCTGATTGAGGTGTATAAGGCCTTGAATGGTTTGAACAAGCTTAATGCCGATGGGATTCTTCCTGTTGCATAGAATAATCTCCTGAGGAGACACAAATTCAAATTGAGGAAAGACAGCTGTAGAATAGATGTGCGGAAATGAGCTTTTTGCCAGTGTGTGGTTGATTGCTGGAACAAACTTCACCTGGCATTGTAAAAGTTGACAGCTTAAATAAATTCAAGGCTGAACTAGACAAATATTTGGAGCGAATGGATGGGTGAAATGGGAAGGTCTTTTTTTTTTTTTTTTTTTTGCTTATGTTGTATAAGCTTGCTTTCTTGCATCATATTACCATTAGCAAAGGAGCCATGATGCAAGAAAGCAAGCTTATATAGCATCAGGAAAAAAAAAAAAAAAAAAAAACCCTTATTTCACCCATCCACTTGCTCCAAATGTTTGTCAAGTTCTGCTTTGAATCTAAGCTATTAACTTCTACGACAGATGGAAGTTTGTTCCAGCAATCAACCACCCACTCACTGGCTAAAGGCAAACTTCCGCACATCTATCCTACAACCGTCTTTCCTCAATTTGAACTTATGCCCTCCCAGGCAATTATTCTGAGCAAGAGGAAGGATCCAGTCAGCATTGAGCATGCTCAAACCATTCAAGGCTTTATACACCTCAATCAGATCACCTTGCTGGTGCCTAGTCTCCAGACACTATAATTTGCAAAACTTAAGCCTTTCTTCATAATAGCAACCCTTTGTTCCCTTCACTAATCTTGTTGCCCTTCTCTGTACTCGTTCCGACAGTTCTACATCCTTCTGAAAATGAAACCTCCAGACCTGCATACAGCACTCAAGGTGTGGTCTGATCATTGCTTTATACAAGGGGATAATCACCTCCTTATCCCTGCTAGAAAATTTCCTATATATCACTGACAAGACACCATGAGCTACTCTTGCCGACCATCTGCACTGCTCAGAAAACTTCATATTTACTTGCACAATAACCCCCAGGTCCTTTTCATTCTCTACCACTGTCAGTGTGGTACCACAGAGTTGATACATTACTCTGGGATTACTGCTTCCCATATGTAGTACTTTACATTTGTCAATGTTAAACTTCATTTGCCACCTCTCAGCCTATCTGCTCAACTTTTCTAGATCCTGTTGCAGCAGCGTACTGTCATTAGTGTCCTTTACAACCCTGCCAACTTTCGTATCATCTGCAAATTTGGACATTAAGCCTGATATACCATTATCAATATCATTTACAAATACAGAAAACAATAATGGACACAACACTGAACCCTGAGGGACTTCACTAATAACATTAGTCCACAAAGAGCAGTGTCCATTGATTACCACTCTGGCATTAGCATTAGTAGAGGCATATGATGCAAGAAAGCAAGTTTATGCAGTATCAGGGGAAAAAAAAAACCCACTCCCATTTCACCCCTCCATTCATTGAAAATACCTGTCCAACTAAGCCATAAATTTATTTAGGCTATCACCTTCCACAACAAGGGATGGAAGCCTGTTCCACCAACCAACCAACTACCCGCTGGCTAAAGGCAAATTTCCGCACATCTATCCAACACCTGTCTTTCCTCAATTTGAATTTATGCCCTCTCAGGCGATTATTCTGAGCAAGAGGAAGAATCCCATCAGCATTGAGCAAGCTCAAACCATTCAAGGCTTTATACACCTGAATCAGATCACCTCGGTGGTGCCTAGTCTCCAGACACTGTAATTTTCAAAACTTAAGCCTTTCTTCGTAAGAGCAACCCTTTGTTCCATTCACTAATCTTGTTGCCCTTCTCTGTATTCATTCCAGCAGCTCTAGATCCTTCTTGAAATGAGGACTCCAGACCTGTATACAGTACTCAAGGTGTGGCCTGACCCTTGCCTTATACAAGGGAATAATCACCTCCTTATCCCTGCTGGAAAAATTCCTATATATCATTGACAAGACACCATGAGCTACTTTTGCAGCCCATCTACACTGCTCAGAAAACTTCATATCTGCCTGCACAATTACCCCCAGGTCTTTTTCATTCTCTACCACTGTCAGTACAGTACCACAGGGTTGATACGTTGCTCTGGAGTTAATGTTTCTCGTATGCAGTACTTTACATCTGTCAATGTTAAACTTCATTTGTCACCTCTCAGCCCATCTGCTCAACCTTTCCAGATCCTGTTGCAGCAGCATACTGTCAGTAGTGTCCTTAACAACCCTGCCAACTTTTGTATCGTCAGCAAACTCGGACATTAAGTTTGATATACCATCATCAATATCATTTATAAATACAGAAAACAACAATGGACCCAACACCGAACCCTCAGGGATTACATTAATAACATTAGTCCACAATGAGCAGTGTCCATTGATTACCACTCTCTGTCTTCTCCCACACAACCATCCCTTTATCCATAGCAGCAATTTGCTTCCAATGTCACACTGCTCCAATTTGTGCAGCAGTTTTCCATGTGTAACAGTATCAAAAGCCTTTTTAAGATTCAAATATATAATATCAAAGTTAATCCCTGCATCCAGTTCTTTTGTGACTGCATCATAGTATCCAATCCAATTGATCAGGCAAGACTTTCCCTTAACAAAACCATGCTGTGTCCGAACTATAACTGAAGTCTTGTCTAGATGATCCTGCAGTGCTTCTTCAACCAGTGTCTCCATTAATTTTCCTGGAACAGAAGTTAAACTCACAGGTCTATAATTACTTGTGTCAGCCTCTGTCCTCCTTTGTGAATTGGAGTTACATTTGCACATCTCCAGTCTATGGGTACCTCTCCTGAGTCCAAGGAAGCTCTCATAATTATGGCTAAGGGTTTGCTTCCTTCCTTTGCTGCCTCCTTTAATATAACTGGATAGATCCCATCCACCCAGGGTGCCTTTCTTGTATTTATCTTCAACAATTTCTCCTCCACTTTACTCTCAATTATTACAAGATCATCTAGCTCTCTACAAGTGTTTACTTCATCTATGGCATTCCCCTTCCTGAATAACTCCTCATGTGTGAATGTAGATGCAAAATACTCGTTTAGTTTGTTAGCCACCTGAGCAGGATCATCAATAGTTGAACCATCAATATCCAGTGGACCAATCTGATTCATCCCTTTCCTTCTAGAGTTTACATAGGTAAAGAACTCTTTTCTGTTTTTTTTTGCATCCTTTGCCAAGGATTTCTCATAGTCTGCCTTTGCCTGCCTAATCTCCTTTGTGACTTGTTACAGACCAGTTTATATCTATCATAGGCTTCCATGTCACCCATTAATTTATATATATAATATCGGTGTAAATACACCATCGTTAATCCATAAATTTGAACTACGTATGTAGCACAATAGGCATCGTTTTAATTGTATCTCATATTGTGGTTGCCTTCACAATGAGATAGCTGCTATTACATTACTTCAAATAAATAATGCTTCTCTAGTAGAGAAGACTGCTGTTATTTATTTTCAGAGGATACCACCACCCAGACGATCGTTTTGAAGCTAGTGGGCTTCATCATCAGTGGGCGAGCAGGTACCCTGGTAATGCAACATGCCATAACAGTTGCGAAGTTATGTCCACAATACGAGAGATGCCAAAGGGTGTTGGGTATGAAAATAAATAACAGCAGTCTTCTCTACTAGAGAAGCGTTATTTATTTGAAGTAATATAATAGCAGCTATCTCATTGTGAAGGCAACCACAATATGAGATACAAAAAAAAACAATGCCTATTACGCTACATACGTAGTTCAAATTTATGGGTTAAATACGTATCCCATGCATTTTTCTTCTCTGCCATATGTCTCATTAGTTCATCTGACATCCATTTAGGCCTAAACCTTGAACAACATTTCTCAGTTGGTATGTAAAGCCTAGTACCTTTCAAAATAAATTCTTTGAATGCTTCCCATTTTGAATTTGTTGTTGGTAACTTCATCAGTTGGTCCCACTGTATAGAATTTAAATATTGTCCATTGTAGTTGTCTTTACGAAAGCAAAAACCCTTCCCTTTACCCCTGATGGTAGTTACCTCTTTGAGTAAATCCCACTTCAGCACACTGTGATCACTGCCACCTAGTTATTCCTTTATCTGCAGATTCTCAATGCATGAAGAACCACTACTGATAATCAGAAGCCGACCGGCCTAGCCGGGTGGGTAAAGTGCCTGCCTGGCAACCCAAAGGTTGTGGGTTCGATTCCCGCCTTGGACTTGGATCAAAAGTACTGCAAAAACTTTGGGAGGTGCATTATGACCACAGAAGCCTCTGCGCCAACAACTACCAAAAAAAAAAAAAAAAAAAAAAAGATGATCAGATCAAGAGTATTACTCCCTCTAGTTGTCTCCTGAATGTGCTGATGTAGAAAACAATTGTCCAATAAATCCACAAAAGCCTTGCTAGTGTGTGAGTGACCAACCCACAAATTCCAGTCAATATCTGGGAGATTAAAATTCCTCATTATAAGACTCTGATTTACTGGCCCACTCTATTTCCCTATACAGTTTCCTATTATACTCATAAGAGTCAATCAGCCTATAGCACACTTCTACTCTCAATTTTGATCTCCCAGTGATTATGTCACACCAAACTGATTTGACACTGCACTGTCCAATGGTGTTGACTGGCTTCACTTCCTTGGATTTTATGTGTTTCTTAACTAATAGCGTAACCCCTCTTCCCTTCCTATCCTATCTATCTTTCTGTACACATTTTACAACCCAAATTCTAGTTCTGCATTCCTTATATCTGTGTGACACCACGTCTTTGATATCCCAATAATATCTGCCTTTGATGTTTTGAGCAATACCTCAAATTTATTTACCAAACTCCTAACATTGGTGTACATGCAAGTATACATGTACCTATTCGTAGCTACCCTAACGCAACCCATGTGTTTACTTGTAGCGCAATGACTCCCAGCAGTCTCTGAAATACCCTGCATCTTGTTTTCCAGGCTACTGCTAATTCCAATAGAAGCAGGGCAAGAATCACTTTCTCAGCTAGTGGCTACTGTTAATCTATTAGTCCTTATATCCTCCCAATCTAGCAGTTTTCCGACCCACCTAACACTGCCTCGATAGCATCAGCAAATATTCTTGCACCCTTTCTATTTAAGTGTATCCCATCCCTGTAGAAGCAATCTCCCCTGTTAACAAGTACAGATCAGGCTTAAAAAAATTCTACCCCTTGAGACTTGAACAATCTTTCCAGGGCCGAATTGATCGACAAGGCTCTCATCATATACTCCCTCCTATCGTGTCTGGGCAGAATTGCAGACACTTTCAAATTCAACCCTAATTAACTGCTTTTTTTCAATAGTGACCTGTACTTGTTAAGTAATTCTGCCGGTCTCCTACTCTTAATATCATTAGAGCCAATGTGTACAACAATATCACCTTTTGTTCTCTTAAAAGATGATATCCGCTCTACAACGTCATCAACCTTTGCCCCTGGCAGACATACCCTGGTCCTGTTCCACCTATCCTTTTTACATAGCATGTTCCCGGTTTCCCTGACAATAGAGTCACCAACAACTACTAGTTTCTGTGGGAACAGCACATTCTGCCTTGGGGATTGCCGCTGTGTTGCGTGATGATCAAGTACAAGCTCTGCTGTTGATGTGGGCAGCTGAGAGCTTGATGGGCCCCTCAATTTAGATGCTTCGAGGGCATCCACCCTGTTCTTCAAGCTCTCATATAGGCCCATAACAACGTTGAGTTGTCGCCTTATTTCCTTACACTCCTTACATAGCGTACACACAAAGACATCCCCCATGGCAATATCATGTCCCGTACCTGATTGCTCCACAAACAACAAGCAAGCAAGCAGTGCATTTTAAAAGGCTGTGATTCAGAGGGCAACTGTCCCCCCTTAGTTCTCCCCTGACCCACAGCACTCCCATTAGCTTGAGCCTTTTGCTTTGCTGCTCTGGTCTGAGTCATGATTTCGATTTAATTTCAATAAAATTTCAATTTCAGTACAAAATTATAACCCTAAACTTGTAATCTAACACACAGTTATAACACTATATATCTATATACATTTTTCAGTATCGAGTATTATCTACGAGTTCCATTTATATAACTTCCGTATCAAGTTATGTATTAATTAATTATGTTCGTACTGCAAAATCTAAGTCGTTATATGTATTTAGTTAAAAAGTACAATTTAATTGACAATGAAGTTTAACAAGATTAATAGATTTTACTGATTAATTGACAATATTATATTATCCCACTTTACCCGTCTTCTCCCACTCCACCATCCCTTTATCCATAGCAGCAATTTGCCTCCAATGCCAAACTGCTCTAATTTGTGCAGCAGTCTTCCATGTGCAACAGTAATGCTTTTCTAAGATCCAAATATATGATATCAAAGTTATTCTTTGCATCCAGTTCCTTTGTGACTACATCATAGTATCCAATCAAATTTGTCAGACAAGACTTCCCTTTAACAAACCCATGCTGTGTCCGAGCTATAACTGAAGTCTTGTCTAGATGATCCGATCCTGCAATGCTTCTTTAACCAGTGCCTCCATTAATTTCCCTGGAACAGAAGTTAAACTAACAGGTCTGTAATTACCTGTGTCTCCCTTTGATCCTCCTTTCTGCATTGGGGTCACATTTGCACATCTCCAGTCCATGGGTACCTCCTCTGAGTCAGGGAAGCTCTCATAATTATGGTAAGGGTTTGCTTACTTCCTTTGCCGCCTCCTTTAATATAACTGGATAGATTCCATCCACCCCAGATGCCTTTCTCATTTGAATATGTTCATCTTCAACAATTTCACCTCCACTTTACTCTCAGTTATTACAAGCTTATCTAGCTTACTGCCAGAGTTGAATACCCCCTGGCATTTCTCTCCCTGAATATCTCCTCATGTATGAATGTCGATGCAAAATATTCATTTAGTTTGTTAGCTACCTGAGCAGGATCATCAACAGTTGAACCATCGATATCAAGTGGACCAATCTGATTCATTCTTCTAGAGTTTACATAAGTAAAGAACTCTTTGCTGTTTTTCTTTGCATCCTTTGCCAAAGATTTCTTGTAATCTGCACTCACCTGCCTAACCTCCTTTGTAACTTGGTTACAGACCAGCTTATATCTATCATAGGCTTCTGTGTCCCATGTTAATTTATATGTATCCCATGCATTTTTCTTCTCTGTAACATGTCTAATTAGTTCATCTGACACCCATTTAGGTCTAAATCTTGAACAATATTTCTTTGTTGATATGAAAAGCCTAGTAGCTTCTAACATTAATTCTTTGAATGCTTCCCATTTTGAATTTGCTGTTGGTAACATCATCAGTTGGTTCCACCACATAGAATTTAAATACTGTTTCAGGCCCCCATAGTCACCTTTAGAAAAGCAAAAACCCTTCCCTTTACCCATGATAGTAGTTACCTCTTTGAGTAAATCCCACTTCAGCCCACTGTGATCACTGCCACCTAGTGGTTCCTTTATCTGCAGATTCTTGATGCATGAAGAATCATTGCTAATAATCAGATCAAGAGTATCACTCCCTCTATTTGCCTCACAAACATGCTGATGTAGAAAACAATCGTCCATTAAATCCACAAAAGCCTTGCTAGTGTGTGAGAGACCAACCCACAAATTCCAGTCAATATCCGGGAAATTAAAATCCCCCATTATAAGACACTCTAATTTACTGGACCACTCTATTTCTCTGCACAATTTCTCATTATACACATCAGATTCATTTCTCAAAGAGACTGAACATTGCATTGTCGACCAACATCAATTGGATGCACTTCCTTAGATTTTATGTGTTTCTTAACTAACAGCATAACCCCTTCCTGTCCGGTCTATCCTTTCTGTTGTTATTGTTGTTATTTGGTTTTTAGGAGCATTAGCAACCTAGGCCATGTTGCTCCGGTGCGGTGGTCATTCCCTGACCTTTCCGCATGCTCCGTATTTGGTGGTGACGGGCTCGAACCCCGGTCTAATCAAGAAGCGTATGCTAAGCACTGCTGCTCCTTCCCACCTGGCTACGGAGGCGCAATCCTTTCTGTACACATGGTACTCCCCAAATTCCAGTTCTGCACTGCTTATGTCTATGTGATACCATGTCTCTGATATCCCAACAATATCTGCCTTTGATGTCTTCACTAGCACTTCAAGCTCATCGAATTTATTAACTATACTCCTAGCATTTGTGTACATGCAAGTATACATGCACCTGTTTCTACTCTTAGTTACCCTAACACAGCCCATGTATTTACTTGTTCCACTATGACTCCCAGCAGTCCTGGAAATTCCCATTGCCTTGCTTTCCAGGCTGCTGCTCAATTGCATTTCAATAGAAGTAGTGCAAGAATCATTTTTACCTCTGCCAGCGGCTACTGTTAATCTATTAGTCCGTGTATCCCCTCCCCAAGCTAGCTGTTTTCCGACCCACCTAACCCTGCCTCGATAGCATCAGCAAATATTCTTGCACCCTTTCTATTTAAGTGTATCCCATCCCTCTTGAAGCAGTCTCTGCTGTTAACAAGCGCAGATCAGGCTGAGAAAAATTCTACCCCTTGAACCTTGCACAATCTCTCCAGGGCCGAATTGATCGACAAGGCTCTCATCATATACTGACTCCTATCGTATCTTGACAGACACTTTCAAATTCAACCCTAACTCACGGCTTTTTTTCAGCATTATCTTGTACTTGTTAAGTAATTCTGCTGGTCTCCTACTCTTAATATCATTAGTGCCTACGTGTACAACAATATTTCTCTTTGTGCCCTTAAAGTTCTAAGTTTTCTAACTATTTTTGTTGAAAGTATAGTTATTACTTTTCCTTGTTATGATGATTCATGTTGTAATTAAAAATGTTTATAAAATATTAATAAGAAAATATTATATTTATAAAAAAAAAATCCTACAGTCTGATCCAGAATTTGATCTAGAATTATTGCATTATTTTCTAAAGAAAAATTGTTTCCAAGATAAAAGTTTGCTTTATGAAACAATTTCCAGGAATATATTAATTACACAATTTGAGGAATACTTGTAATTCTATAAAATTAGAGAGTTATAATTCTCTTTTCTCATAATTACATTAATCATTAACAAAAAATTAATTATAAGTGTAGTAAGATTTAATCTGAACATGTCTTTTACATAATTAACCTTTTAGTCTATGATAATGATATTTTTCTTTGTGGTGGTTGTTTGATATCAGAGAAGGAATTGTCTTATATGAATTTTTCTTCAACTTTAAGAAGAATAAAAAAAAAAAATGTAAGAGGAGATGACATGGAAGATATAGATTGATTATTTGCTAATGTAATTTCATGATAATTATTAGCTTGCTTGCTCTACTTTATCAAACAATTTTCCAGAAATCTGAAGCAAGTTGTTGCTTGTCTGATACATACATGTTTAACAGTACACTTGTAAATTGTAGCTAGTAGTACCACGTACTTAACACTTGCAAACTGTGGCAGTAGTAGTACTAGCAACCAGAGTTAAAAAGAGAGAGAGAAATGAATGGAAATTTAACGAAACCCTAGAGTGAACTATATTACTGCTGAATCAGAGAATTCTGTTGCAAAACGAATGCAATTCAGTTCTATGAAGTCAAAGTATTTTTGCCAATAAAAAAACATACTCATGAGATAATGAAGGTCAGAAAGCAGATATAAGTTTAATGCTAATAATCCACATTTAAATAAACAAATCTTACTGAATGTCCCATAGCCAATAAATAATAAAGTAAAAGTACACTATGTCCATCATGGCAGGAAGCTAGGGACATAAAAAAGTACCAGAGAATACTTGGTGTGTACATTGAAGAAACAACATTGGTGACAACTGTAAGCAAATGATCATATTTTCTGTGCAATGCTGGTATAGTTTTTTTAAGAAACATTTGATCCACTCTACACTCAAAGGCATTAAGTTCTTTTATGTTTAAGTTATTGCAATGCCAAGTCAGTTGGCTCAGGTAAAATATATAAGTGCATTGGCTAGAATCCTTCTGTCTGTTTTGATGAAGTACGATGTTTCCTGTATATAAGATATTGTTAATATTTGTATATTATACCACGTCTATAAGTATAGTGGATTTTCTAGATTTTTTGGCTGGGGCTGCTTTACTCAATAAATGAAAAATGAATGTCTGTTCAACTGTAATGAACAGAGTTACACAGAGGTTGGAAAAAATGGTTTGAATGGAGTTTGCACATATTGCTTTTTAACTATTGCTTCCTTGCCACATGAAACAGTTACCTATTAATATGGGTATAGACTCTTAGAAACAAACTGTCAGAACAGAAAGGGTGAGAAAAATATATTTATTAAATTTGAAATTTAATTAAAGGAGTACACATTGGTTCACTCTGAGTGAACTAATGTATGCTCTTTTAATTAAAGATTTGATCTCTGTAATTTTGAGAAAGGGATTTATAAACTGGAAGCTGTAATTATTAGGAGACCTCCATAGCAGAGATCTCAATTAGGTTGGTCAAAGTTAAACAGAATTGGTGCATTTGGTTGTGTTTGTTATTTAATTTTCAGTGTTAGAACACAATGCTTAGACCACACATGATGACATAAGAATCATTAATTATAAAAAACATCACTTCTCAGTTAGAGAGTGCTACTTATCTGTATTACAATACAGAGGCTTAGTTTACTCAATATAAGTATAATATATTAAATACAGTGTTAGCCTCATAACAATATAAATAATAATAATATAAAGCAGTGTGGGAAACTGTGATGAGATGACAATCACATGAACTCTAAAAACATGTTTTCAAAAACATTTTCAAGCTGGACCTAATACTAATTTTCTGTCAAACCTTTACAATTTGATCACAGATCTTATTGACCCATATTCAGTGAGGTCCTACACTATTTTAAGGATATGTGCATTCAGGGAGATATATTTGAAAGATGTGAGAAAGCTAGCTTACACAGCAATAAAAAAAAAAAAAAAAAACATTTCAGCCAAAAAAAAAATTCCCAAACCCATTTCACCTATCCACCCCATCCGATAGTTTTTCTAGTTCTTCCTTAATTTATTCAAACTATCCACTTCCACAGCAATGGAAGGAAGCTTGTTTAAGCAATCAATCACCACCTTGGCTGAAGGCAAATTTCCACATATCTATTCTGTAACTATCCTTCCTCAATTTGAATTTATGCTCCTTTATGTGCATAGTCTGAGCAAGAGGAAGAATTCCATAAGAACTGAGTTTACTCAAGCCATTCAAAGCTTTAAAAACCTCACAGATTCCTAGTCTCCTGACACTGCAGTTTTGCAGTGAACTGAAGCCTTTCTTGATAAGAACACCCCTCTGTTTCCCTCACTAATCTCGCCACCCTTCTCTATACCCATTCCACTCTACATCCTTCCTAAGATGAAGCCTCCAGCTTTTGCAGTACTTAAGGTGTAGCTGACCATTGCCTTATATAATGGTATAATCACCTCCTTCCTGCTAGCAAAATACCTGTATATCATTGACAAAACACATATGAAATGTCATGGCAGCATGTCTAAAATGTGAAAGTCTGTTCAGAGACCTTCATATTTCACTCTACAATTAGCCCCAAATCCTTTTCATTTTCCACTATGCTGAGTGTAGTACCACACAGTTAGTACATTACTCTGGGATTATTGCTATATGCAGTAACTTGCAGGATCATCTATACAAGATTGCAGTAATAGTTAAGACACAGCATGGGTTTGTTAAAGGGAGGTCTTATCTGACCAATTTGATTGGATACTATGATGTGGTCAAAAGGAACTGGATGCAAAAAATGATTTTGATATCATATACTTGGATTTCAGGAAAGCTTTTGATACTGTTGCACATGGAAGACTGATGTACAAATTGGCGCGGTATGGCATTAAGGGCAAGTTGCTACAATGGATAAAGGGATGGATGGACAACAGAGAGTGGCAATCAATGTATACTACACTTTGTGGACTAATGTTATTAGTGGAGTTCCACAGGGTTTGGCACTGGGCCCATTGTTGTTTTGTATATTCATCAATAATATTGATGAAGGTACATCAGGCTTAATGTCCAAGTTTGCATATGATACAAAGGTTGGCAGGGTTGTTAATGATGGTAACGACAGTATGTTACTGCAACAGGATGTAGATAAGTTGGGCAAATGGGCTGAGAATGGCAACTGAAGTTTAACATTGAAAAATGCAAAGTACTGCATATGGGTATCAGTTACTGAAGAGAAATGTACCAACAGTGTGGTACTGCACTCAGGAAAGTGGAGAGTGAAAAAGACATGGAGGTAAGACCAGTCAAATATGAAGTTTGCTAAGCAGTGCAGACGGATTGGCAGAGCAGGTCATGGCGTCTTGTCAATGATAGATAGGAATTTTGCTAGCAGGGACAAGGTGATTATCCCTGACCATTGCCTTGTACAATGGTAAGGCCACCCCTTGGGTACTGTGTACAGGTCTGGAGGCCTCATTTTAGGAAGGATGTAGATTTGCTTGAGCATGTACAGAGAAGCGCAACAAGATTGGTGAGGGGAATGAAGAGGTCCTCTTACCAAGAGAGGCTTAAGTTCTGCAAATTGCAGTGGCTGAAGACTAGGCACCTGCGAGGTGATCTGACTGAGGTGTATAAGGTCTTGAAAGGGTTGAGCAAGCTCAATACTGATGAGATTCTTTGTCTTTCCCAGATTATGAACCTGAGGGGGCATAGATTCAAATTAAGGAAAGACAGTTGTAGAATAGATGTGTGGAAATTTGCCTTTAACCAGTGGGTAGTTGATTGATGGAACAGACTTCCATCTCTTGTTGTGGAAGTTAATAGCTTAAATAAATTTAAGGCTGAGCTAGACAAGCATTTGGAGCGAACAGATGCTTTTTTATTTTGGCTGATGTTGTAGAGGCTTGCTTTCTTGCGTTATATGCCTCATGCTAATGCTAACTTGCATTTGTCAATGTTAAACTTCAATTACCACTTTATAGCCCATCTGCCTATTTTTGCTAGATCTTGTTGCAATGGCATACATACTTCCACCTTTGTATCATCTGCAAACCTAGACATTAAACCTGATATACCTTTATCAATATCATTAATAAATAAAGAAAAAATAGCACAGCACTTGAACCTTAGGGTAGTCCACTAATAACAGTGCACAAAGGGCAGTGATAATTTATAACCACTCTGTCTTCTCCCATGCAACTATCTCTTTATCCATAACAGTAACTTGCCCTTAATGCCACACTGCTCCAATTTGTTCAGCAGTGTTTTATGTGTGCAACAGTATCAAAAGCTTAGCTTTCCTGGAATCCAAATATATGATATCAAAATTATTTTCGATATCCAGTTTCTTTGTTAATGCACCATAGTATCCAATCAAATTGGTCAGACAAGATCTACTCTTAATGAACCCATGATGTGACTGAAATATAACTGCACTCCTATCTAGATGATCCTGCATTGCTTCTTTAACCTGTGCTCCATTATTTTCCCCGGGACAGAAGTTAAGGTAACAAGTCTGTAATACTCATGTCACCCTTTGGGAATTGGAGATATATTTGCACTTCTCCAGTCTGCAGCGACCTCCCCTGAATTCAAATATGTTCTCATAGTTATGTTATATGTTCTCATATATCTAAGAGTTTGCTTACCTCCTTTGCTGCCTCCCTTAATATAATTGGATAAATCCCATTCATCCTATGTGCCTTTTTATGTTGAACTTCAACAATTTCTCTTCTAGTGCCTCTCAGTTATTACAAAATCATTAAGCTCTCTGTTAGAGTTTAATAAGATTCTGTCCTTCACTTCCCTAAAGAATTCCTCATGTATGAATGCAGCTGCAAAATACTCATTCAGTTTGTCAGCTATCTGAGCAGGATCATCAACAGTCGAACTATTGATATCAAGTGGGCCAATGTAATTTATCTCCTTCCTTTACACAAGTGAGGAAGTCTCTGCTGTTTTTCTTTGCATCCTTTCCAAAAAAGATTTCTCATAATCTGTCTTGGGTTGCCTAACCTCCTTTGTGAATTGATTGCAGACTAGTTTATATCTATCATAGGCTTCAGTATCACATGATATTTTATATGCATTCTATGTATTTTTCTTCTCTGCCATATGTCTCATTAGTTCATTGGACATCCATTTAGGTCTAAGCCTTGAACAGCATTTTTCTTAGTTGGCATGAAAAGCTAGTAGCTTCCAAGATTAATTCCTTGAATGCTTAATTCAAGGAATTAAGGAATTAATTCCTTAATTCCTTGATTAATTCTCATTTAGAATTTGCTGTTGGTAACATCATCAGTTGGTTCCACTACATTGAATTTAAAAACTGTCTAAGACCACTGTAATCTACTTTGCAAAAGCAAAAACCATTCACTTTAACCTCAATGGTAGTTACATATTGAAGTAAATCCCACATCAATAACTCTGTTCACTGCCAACTTGGTAGTTCTTTTACCTGCAGATTCTTAATGCTTGAATAATCTCTGTTGATAATCCGATCACGAGTATTACTCCCTCTTGTTTTCTCTCTAAAATTATGCTGTAGAAAACAGTTATTGAATAAATCCACAAGTCTTGCTAAGGTGTGAGCGACCAACCCCACAAGTTTCAGTCGATATCTGGAAAGTTAATATTCCCCATTATAAGAATTCTGATTTACTGCTCCATTCTATTTCTCTGTATAGTTATTTGTTGTACTCATCACAGTCATTAGATCTATGCCGACTGGGCTAGCCGGGTGGGTAAAGTGCCTGCCTGGCAACGCAAAGGTCACGGGTTCGAATCCCGTCTCGGGCTTGGATCAGAGTAGTGCAAAAAAATCCTTGGGAGGTGCATTATGGCCACAGAAGCTGATGCGCCAACAACTAACAAAAAAAAAAAAAAAAAAAAAAATTAGATCTATAATACACTCCTACTCTCATTTTTGTTTTTCTAGTTCTTATATTACACCAAACTGATCAATATTGCACTGGCCACTATGTCAACTGAATCTGTTTCTGTATCACCTGATAATTTATATGCATTATATGCATTTTTATTCTCTGCAACAAGTGCCATTAGTTCATCTGATGTCCATTTAGGTTCAAGCCTTGAACAATATTTAATAGTTAGTATGAAAAGCCTAGTAGCTTCTATGATTAATTCCCTGAATGCTTCCCATTTAGCATTTGCACTGGCCATCCATGTCAACTGGATGCCATAGATTTTGTGTGCTTCTTAACTAAGAGCATAATCCCGCCCATCCTGTTTGTACTTTCTGTACACATTGTATGCCCCACATTGAAATTCTGCATTCCTTATATCTGAGTGACACCCTGTCTTTGATATCCTCACAAGGTCTGTATTTGATGACTTGACCAGCATTTCAAATTCATCAAATTTATTTACTATGCTTGTAGTGTTAGTGTACATGAAAGTATAGATGCACCTGTTCTTACTCTTAGTTACCTTAACACAGCCCATGTATTTCCTTGTTCCATAATAGCCCACAGCAGGCCTTGAAATGCCTGGTACCTTGCTTTCTGGGCTATTGCATGTTCCAACAGAAGCAGTGCAAGAATCACTTTCACCTCTGCCTGTGGCTATTTTAATCTATTATTCTATGTTCCCCCCACTCCCCAAACTAGCAGTTTTCTGATCTACCCAACACTACCTCGATGGTATCAGCAAATATTCTTGTACCCTTTCTATTTAAGTATGTCCCATCCCTGTAGAAGCAATCTCTCCTGTTAACGAGCAAGGACCACACTGTGAAAATGTTGCACATTTTCTCCAGGGCTGAATTTATTGAGAAGGTTCTACATGTACTCCTTGCTAATGTATCTGCAGAATTGCAGACACTTTCTATAGTAACTCACAACTTTTTCCCAATGTTGCCCTTAATGTTAAGTAAGTCCTCAGATTAACACAAGCTGACCTGGCTAGCTGGGTGGGCAAAGTGCCTACCTGGCAACCCAAAGGTTGCGGGTTTGAATCCCGCCTCGGGCTTGGATCAAAGTACTGCAAAAACCTTGGGAGGTGCATTATGGCCACAGAAGCTGATGCACCAATAACTACCAAAAAAAAGATTAACACAAATTTACACTGTACTTCAGGAATGTATGCAATTTCTTTGGGAATATGCTGAGGCATGGACAGCATAAATTTTAAAAAAAGTTCTGTAATTATAGTTTTTATATAGTTTTTAAATGGGTGCCACAATCCAAGTTGTCAATTGCAACATTTCAAATTCAATCAACTTTAATGAACTTTATTTTCAATTTCATATTGCACTGCATCTTATTTGTTTTCATTTGAAGTAACATATTTAACAACTGAAAGTGGCTGCTATTTATATGTAAATTTTAGTTTTATTATTATTAATAATTTTATTTCATATTAAGTAAATGTCTGTTTTTTGGAAATTTTTGTAACATTTCAAACAATGCTGTAGCTGCACAGCACAATGAAAAGCTATAAAAAAAACATACTGTATAAATGAGAAAACAAAAAAAAAAAAACTATTTGTGTAACTACTTACACTACTATTTCAACATTGTCTAGTGCCCACTGATCATGACCAGGTCCTTCATGAAATGGCTGCCACCATCGGAACATGACTCCATATATTCTTGCTCCATCGGGGATATCATAAACTAATCTTCTAGGCTAAAAAATATGACATATAAAACATTTTTAGAAAATAGGAAATATTTTTGAAGGACACATTTGAAAACGGCAAACCTAATAATAGTTGTATAGAGTGATTAAATATTGGGTATATTTAATGCATCTCTAGTGGATGTAAGATTATTATGATAGCAGAAATCAGTCTTTCGGGCTTAACAGCTTTCCATTCATTATATCACTCCATATTATCCTATTTTCTGTTAAATCTCTTGCCGTAGTCAAGACAAACCCTCTTTTTTTTCTAATGATTATTTGATACTATTGTTCTGCCTCTAGGCCAATTACCATTCATTTTTGCTTCAAATATATGTAGCTAATCTCCCTTTCCCATCCTATATATATATATATGCTCAAACCATTTTTAGTTTGCTTTGTATGCCTTTAATTGGATATTTTACCCTAAAATTTTTTCTTATTTCCTCATCTGCAATTTAGTCTTAATTTGAATAGCATCACCAAAAGAGTTGAATCTAGCATTCACTGCCATTACAGCTGTTTTGAGACTTGCCAAGATTAAATTGTACAGAGAAATAGAATGGCCCAGTAAATCAGACTGTGTTATAATGGGGGGGGGTTTAACTTCCCAGATATTGACTGGAACTTGTGAATTGGTCACTCGCACACTAGCAAGACTTTTAGATTTATTGGATGATAGTTTTCTGCAGCAGTATGTTTGAGAGGCAACCAGAGAGGGTAATACTCTTGATCTGGTTATCAGCAGTGATTATTCGTGTATAAAGAATTTGCAGATAAAGGAACCACTAGGTGGCAGTGATCACAGTGTACTGATGTGGGATTTACTTAAAGATATAATTACCATCAGGAGTAAATGGAAGGGTTTTTGCTTCCGTAAAGGTGACTACAGTGGTCTCAGACACTTTTTAAATTCTGTACAGTGGGACCAACTGATGATGTTAGTAACAGCAAATTCTAAGTGGGAAGCATTCATGGAATTAAATGTAGAAGCTATTTCATACTGATTAAGTTTAGATCTAAATGGATGTCAGATAAACTAATGAGACGTGTGGCAAAGAAGAAAAATGTATGGGATGCATATAAATTATCAGGAGACACAGAAGCCTATGGCAGATATAAGATAGTCTGTAATCAAGTCACAAAGGAGGTTAGGAAAGCAAAGGCAGATTACGAGAAATCTTTGGCAAAGGATGCTAAGAAAAACGGCAAGGACTTCTTTACTTATATAAATCATATATTAATTTACTTATATAAATCATAATTACAAAATCATATTTCTTAAATATGATTTTGTAACTATGGAGGAGTGGTAGTTGAAGTTAAACGTAAGAAAGGCCCCTGGGGCGGATGGGATCTATCCAGTTATATTAAAGGAGGCAGCAAAGGAAGTAAGCAAACCCTTAGCCACAATTATTATAGCATCCTTGGACTCAGGGGAAGTTCCACAGACTGGAGATTTGCAAATGTATCCAAAATTCACAAAGGAGGGATCTAAGGGTGACACGAGTAATTACAGGCCAGTTAGTTTAACTTCTGTTACGGGGAAAATAATGGAGTCACTGGTTAAAGATGTACTGCAGGATCATCTAGACAAGACTGCAGTAATAATTCAGACACAACATGGGTTTGTTAAGGGAAAGTCTTGTTTGACAAATTTGATTGGATACTATGATGTGGATACAAAGGAACTCGATGCAAAAAATAATTTTGTTATCATATACTTGGATTTCAGGAACGCTTTTAACACTGTTGTGCATGGAAGACTACTGAACAAATTGGAGGAGTATGGTATTAAGAGTAAGTTGCTACAATGGATAAAAGGGTGGTTGAATGCGAGAAGACAGAGATTGGTAATCAATGGACACTGCTCTTCGTGGACTAACGTTATTAGTGGAGTGCCCCAGGGTTCACTTTTGGGCTCACAGTTGTTTTGTATATTTATCAATGACATTGATGAAGGTATATCAGGCGTAATGTCGAAGTTTGCAGATGATACAAAGGTTGGCAGGGTTGTTAACGACAGTAATGAGAGTGTGCTGCTGCAATAGGATATACAAAATATGGGCAGATGGGCTGAGAAGTGGCAACTGAAGTTTAACATTGACAAATGCAAAGTATGCATATGAGTAGAAGTAATCCTAGGGAAATGTACCAACTGCATGGTACTACACTTAGGATGGTAGAAAATTAAAAAGATCTAGGAGTAATTGTGTAGTCAGATATGAAGTTTTTTTAATATGAGCAGACAGGTTGCCAAAGCAGGTCATGGGGTATTGTCAATGATATACAGGAATTTACAACGATATACAGAAATAGTAGGGAAAAGGAGGTGATTACCCCTTTGTATAACACAATGGTGAGGCCATGCCTTGAGTACTGCGTACAGGTCTGAGGGCCTCATTTTAGGAAGGATGTTGAGTTGCTTGGGCATGTACAGAGAAGGGCAACAAGATTGGTGAGTGGAACAAAGGGTTAGTGTTACCAAGAAAAGCTTTGACCTTTCTTGCAAATTGCAGTGGCTGGAGACTAGGCACTTGTGAGGTGATCTGATTGAGGTGTATAAGGCCTTGAATGGATTGAGCATGCTGAATTCTGATGGGATTCTTCCACTTGCTCAGATTACGAACCTGAAGATACGTAATCTGAGCAAGTGGAAGAATTCAAATTGAGGAAAGACAGTTGTAGAATAGATTGTGCAGAAATTTGCCTTTAGCCAGTGGGTGGTTAATTGCTGGAAAAACTTCCATCTGTCATTGTGGAAGGTGATAGCTTAAACAAATTCAAGGAGGAACTGGACAAAGTTTTAGAAGGAAGGGATGTGTGAAATTTTTTTATTTTTTTTGGCTGATGCTACATAAGCTCATATGCTTGCTTTCTTGCATCACATGCCTCCATTATTACTACAAGGGATTTCCAAAAAGTAAGGTAGCACATTTTTTCCCTTGATAGTGATTAATAATACGAAATTGAAATTCACATCAAGAAATAAGTGAACATGCACTACTCCACAAAGTCTCCAGTTTTATTGATACAATTGTCCCAATGATGGATCAGTTTATCAGTACCAGTACTGAAGAAGTCTGTGCCCACACACAGTAACCAACATCGCACTGCCTGATGAACTTCCTCATCCGTGGTGAAATGTTTTCCTGAAAGGTGTTTTTTCAGAGGGCCAAACAAATGGAAGTCTGAAGGTGCTAAGTCTGGACTGTAGGGGAATGTGACAGAGTTTCCCTATAATTATGGCGCAACCACTCACAAGTGGTGTGGGCATAGTGTGGAGTTGCGTTGTCGTGCAACAAAATCACGCCGCATGTCAGGAGTCTTGGTCATTTGCATCGATTGTTGGCTTTCAGTTTTTCCAACGTTGCACAGTAAAGGTGTGCATTGATTGTTCCTTCCTTCGGCAAGAAATCCACCAACAGAATGCCCTGGTGATCCCAGAACACTGTGGCCAAGACTTTTCAGACACTGGGAACAATTTTGAATTTTTTCCACAGAGGAGATTGTGGATGTTTCCAGGTCATGGAGTCTTGTTTGCTCTCCAGGATAAAGTGATGAACTCACGTTTCGTCTGCTGTGACTATACGAGCAAGAAAATCCTCTTCTTTGTGCTGTATCGCAACAGGTTCTCCAGACACATTCCCATGCATTTTGCTTTGCTCTCCTCTGACAATTGTCGGGCCACCCAGCGGCACCCCACCTTTTGAAAGCCAAGGACATCGTGAAAAATTTAGAGAATGGTTGACTTACTCACGTTCACTATTTGTGCAATTTCACACAGTTTCACTTGCCTGTTTTCAAGAATGATGCCCTTAGTGTGCAAAATGTTGTCTTCTTTCTTGCTTGATGAAGGCCTGCTCACCCGATGTCAATCTTCAATGTCAACACGGCCCGATTTAAATTCATTGCACCAAAAACACATCTGCTTCTTTGTCTTCACCTTTTCACCATACACAGCAACCAGTTCATGGTAAATGTCACTTGGTGAAGATCCATTTGTTCGCAAAAAGCGAATAACTTTACAAACACCTGTTTTGGACCACACTCGCATGGTAGCTGCCATTTTGCAACTGGAATCTGCTGTGAGGCGACAGTACTGCAACACTGCACTGATGTTCTTTTTGAATGTTGTTAATGGGACTATCTGTCCACCATGTTTCATCTCATTCCCTTTCACCATTATTAAGAAAAAATATGTGTTTCCTTACTTTTCGGAAATCCCTTGTACCACTACTACCTCCCCTGAATCTAAGCATGCTCTCATAATTATGGCCAACAGTTTGCTTATCTCTTTTAATATAAATGGATAGATCCCATGAGCCCAACATCCCTTGTGTGTGTACTTTTAGCTTCAGCAATTTCTCTTCCATTTTTCTCTCATTTATAACAAAATCACATGCAAATGT
Organism: Mastigoproctus giganteus; assembly: GCF_048544385.1. Classification (NCBI taxonomy): domain Eukaryota; kingdom Metazoa; phylum Arthropoda; class Arachnida; order Uropygi; family Thelyphonidae; genus Mastigoproctus; species Mastigoproctus giganteus. Next base: position 68,309,190 of record NC_143578.1, read on the forward strand.
AGATGAAAAAAAAATTTGATTTAGTTTGTCAGCAACACGAACAGAGTCATCAATAGTTATGTAATCCATATCTAGTTGGCCAATGTGGTTTCTCCCTTTCCTTCTAGTGTTAATATAAGCAAAGAATTCTTTGCTACTTATCTTTGCATTCTTAGTCATGGACTTCTTATAGTCTGCTTTAGCATGCATATCATCATTATTCTCTTTTTTGGTGATTCCCTCCTACTTCTCTCTCTCAGGGTACTCAAATTTTTTTGGTTGGTGCAGTATAAGCCTCAGGCTTCCCTGCACGATATGGCTAATAATAATAATAATAACAAGAGGTACAAATGAAGCTAGAAAGATGGGCAAAGAAGACACTCCATGGCAGACACTACAATGATCTTCATCAAGATCACATAGATAAAATTGCTTCCAATGCATGGCTCATGAGCGGGACACTCTTCCCCGAGGCTGACGGATTCATGCTCGCCATCCAAGACCAGATAGTCAACACCAGGAACTATAGAAAATACATCACCAAGGAACCCACAGTGTCCGATGACACATGTCGATGATGCCACCTGGTCTCAGAAACGATCCAACACATCACTGCGGGATGCAAAGTGATCACCCAGACTGAGTACACTCATAGACATGACCAGGTAGCCAGGATAATACATCAGCAGACACTTGTACAGTGTCTGCTGATGTATTATCTGCAGACATTTGTCTGCAGATAATACATCAGCAAAAGTATGAACCCAGGCAGTACTAGAGACCTCAACCCACAAGCTGTACTGGGACCACACTATAGTAATGGATAGGACAATCCTGCACAACAGAATGGACATAACTCTTGTGGACAAGAAGGAAAAGGCTACTATCTGATTGACATAGCGGTACCCAACACTGGCAACCTGTAGAAAACCCACGGGGAAAAAAAAATAGGAAGTACATGAACCTAAGACAGGAGATCAAAGAGATGTGGCATATGCAACAAGTAACGACCATCCCGATCATCGTGTCAACCACAGGTATGGTGCCAAAGACCCTACATAACAGCCTAGCAGCAACAGGTCTCCCAGCGAACACCTACAAAGAACTCCAGAAAGTCACAATCCTGAACATTTGTAGGATAGTCAGAGAGTTCCTTGACCAAGAGTAACACCAACATAACAACAACCACCCTGTGTACTTGGTAGCAATACCCATCATGAGGTGGAACCCCCAATCAGGGAGAAATAATATAATAATAATAATAATAATAATAATAACCACTTAACCATTGTCCAGTGTCTTAACTACTGGGCGATGGCTCAGTGGTTAAGACACTGGACAAGCTCTCTTACCCTGGGAGACCGATATAATAATAAAAAAAAAAAACATCACGGAAGTTGCTCCATTGGACTTGCCTTCCCCAAGGTCAGAGTGACGAGGGAGGCCGATAGCAGCGCAATATGGTGTCAATTGTGAGAAATAAAAACGCTGGACAAAAGCTGAAGCTAATCAAGTCCACCTCCATAGATGCATGATGTCGCAGAGAAATATTAATCATACTGTATCAAGTGTGGCGTAGGATAAAGTCACTCGCGTTCAGGCGTTAGGAAGAGGGGTCGGTTCGAAAAATCAGAGACGGTCTCCCGAGGAAGACAGTGGAGTGAGTGGCGCTGTCCCCCATATGGCTACCACAAGAGAAGGGCAAGACCATCCAGTCCCACCAACTGGAAGTGCTTCCTACAAAACTGCACTAGTGACCACCCAGGAAGGAAGATACCAACGCATGAAGTGGCGCATCGAAATGAATACGTATATCATGCGAGCATACTATGAAATAACCAGGCTAGAGACTGATATGACAATGTACAGGTCGTGATTACATACCATGTGATTGGAACAGTTTCCAGATATTCAGGTCAGTGAACAGCGATTAGCAGACCAAAGAAGGACCACTGTCACGAAGAACCTAATAGCTCCTGCCATCTTGGAAAAAAACAAGCAGGATGTGAGCGATCAACTACAAACAACAAAGAATATGGTCAATATGGAACCAGAGGAGGAACAGCAAGAAGAAATACAACCCAAAGTACTGAAATGGAAAGAGACGAAGTCATGATATCCAGAATAGAAGACGAGTGGAAGAAGGCCCTAACAGAATTCGAAGGATTGGACCCCACAAGAATCCATGTGATACCTAAGCAGAGGCCAAATAAAATCAGACCACCTCAATCGGCAAATAATTCCACATTACCTTGACAACAATGGTGCAATGCTGGAGGGTATCCATACAACCATATTCTGTACTGCCATAGCAGTCACTAGGATTAATGGAAAAGAAATGAGAGACCAGCAGCAGAAGAACCGAAAACAGAAGAAACTACCAGCTTGGGAAAGAAGACTTCAGCAGAAGATAGAAGAATTAAGAGTCAAGATAGGTCAGTTGACCCAGTACTGACAGGGTAATAGAAGTAAGAAATTGATTGGAAAGATGAAGAGCATCCTCAAGAGAGACACCGTACACAGCAAACACGAGACCAGAAATCAGAAAATAGTAGAATACTTGGACATTGAAGCAGAACCTCCTTGCACTCAGCAAGAGAGCTCCCAGAGGAAAATAAACAAACCAAATCTTCGATGAGGACCAAAGAGCTTTCTACAGCAAACTGGGAGAAGACGAGAAAGCAGGAAACGGACCACCTGAGAAGAAGATGATCGAGGAGTTCTGGGGAAATATCTGACATTGAAGTAAGATATAACAGCTGAGCCCCATGGATAGAAGTAGAACGGAAGAAAATGAAGGATGTACAAGAAATGAGAGCGTGGAAGATTTGAGAAGAAGTAAAACAGTTGATCAGGTACCCACAACTGGTGAACCGAAAGAATTAATAACATCCACAACTACTGGTACAAGAAGCTCACTTGCACACACAAGCACCTAGCAGAGCAGTTCACTCGAATGATAAAGCACACCTGGACACAATCCTGAAGTTCTCACTGAAGGAGTCACAATTATCTGAAGCCTAAAGAAGAAGAAAAGAAACCTGGTGAAATACAGGCCAATCACCTGCCTCCCAACGATGTCAAGATCCTGACCAGCTGCATAACTAAGAAGATATCAGACCACTCAGAGAGTCAGAACATTTGACTATCAACAGGCTGAGACACAGAAAAATCTGTTCTCAGTGGGTGCCTAAGCTAAATTGCTCAGAATAATCACCTGAGAGGGCATATATTCAAATTGAGGAAAGACAGATGTAGGATAGATGTGCGGAAATTTTCCTTTAGCCGGTGGGTAGTTTGTTGGTGGAACAGACTTCCATCCCTTGTTGTGGAAGTTGATAGCCTAAATAAATTTAAGGCTCAGCTGGACAGGTATTTCGAACGAACGGAGGGGTGAAATGGGAGTGGTTTTTTTTTTTTTTTTTTGGCTGATGCTGCATAAGCTTGCTTTCTTGCATCATATGCCTCTACTAATGCTAATGATGGCTGAAGAACAGAAAGGATGTAAGGAGCAATTAACCATAGATGCCGCAGTTATGGAGCAAGCCTACAAGAAGCACTGCAACCTATACACGGCCTACATTGATTACCGCAAGGCCTTCGACTCCGTACCTCATAGCTGGCTAATAGAGACCCTGAAGATCTACAAGGTCAATCTGATTGTGACAAACTTCCTAGGAGCAACAATGGCGAAATGAAGTACCACCATTAAGGTCGAGAACATTACAACCAGACCAATCCCCATCAGAAGAGGAATCTTTCAGGGTGATGCTCTGAGTCCACTGTGGTTCTGTCTAGCACTCAACCCACTATCCACCATGCTTAATGGCAGCAAGTATGGATATAACCTAAAAGAAGGAAGAAAGAACCTGTACACCTTCACCCACTTGATGTACATGGATGACATCAAGCTCTACACGGCAACCGAGAAGCAACTCCAGTAACTACACCGGATCACCGAAGAATTCAGCAAGGACATGAGGATGGAATTTGGTCTAGACAAATGCAAGACCCACGCACTGCGTCAGGGAAAATTAGTCGGTCGAAACTACCAGCTGCTGACTGGTAAAGAGATCAAAGTATGACAGAAGGAGAGAGAGAGACCTACAAATACCTAGGGATGATGCAGGCTCAGCAGTTAGAGCACAAGGAAATCAAGAAGTACCCGACAGAAAAATATCATCAGAGACTCAGAAGCCTGCAGAAAGAAAAACTGAACAGAGGGAACACAGTTAAAGCCATAAACACCTATGCAGCTCCAGTACTGACATACTCCTTTGGGGTCATGGATTGGACTAACATCAAGCTAGAGGATATCATGCGAAAGACAAGGACAATGATGACCAAGAGCTGCCAACACCACCCGAAGTCAGCAGTGGAGAGACTAACAATAGCTCGGAAAGAGGGAGGAAGGTGCTTGATAGAGCAACAGAAAACAGTGATAGTTAACCTGAAGGATTACTTTGAGAACAACACAGCACCACTCCACCAGGCTGAAAGAAAGATAAGTGTCATACCCCACTCAACCTAAGCAAGGAGCCCCCTCCTACCCAGACGGCACAAGAAATTAAGCTAGAAAGATGGGCAAAGAAGACATTCCATGGCAGACACCACAATGGCTTCCATCAAGATCACATCGATAACATTGCTTCCAATGCATGGCTCACAAGCGGGGCGCTCTTCCTCGAGACTGAAGGATTCATGCTGGTCATCCAAGACCAACTAATCAACACCAGAAACTATAGAAAATACATCACAAAGGAGCCCGGAATGTCAGATAACACATGTCAATGATGCCACCTGGCTTCAGAAACAATACAACACAACACATCACTGTGGAGTGCAAGGTGATCACCCAGATTGAGTACACCCACAGACACGACTAGGTAGTCAGGACAATACATCAGAAGCTAGCGAGGAAATACCGGTTGACCAAAGAAAGTGTACCATACTACAAGAACAAACCCCAGGCAGTACTAGAGACCTCAACCCACAAGCTGTACTGGGACTGCGCTATAATAACGGATAAAACCATCCCGCACAACAGGCCGGACGTAACCTTTGTGGACAAGATGGAAAAGGCTATCTACCTGATTGACATAGCGGTGCCCAACACTAGCAATGTCCAAAAAACCCATGAGGAAAAAATTAGGAAGTACACGAACCTGAGAGACGAGGTCAAGGAGACGTGGCACATGCAAGAAGTAACGACCATCCCGATCATCGTGTCAACCACCGGTATGGTGAAAAAGACCCTGCATAGCAGCCTAGCAGCAATAGGTTTCCCAGAGAACATCTACAAAGAACTCCAGAAAGTTACAATCCCAAACACCTGTAGGATAGTCAGAGAATTCCTCGACCAACAGTAACACCAGACATTACAACCACCCTGTGTACTTGGTAGCAGTACCCATCATGGATTGGAAACCCCCAATCAGGGAGAAATAATATAAGAGCAACAATAATAATAATTCCATTAGTGACCAGACTGCAGAGTAGTTTGTACTAGCTATAGGATTCCAGGTCCTCTGCTAATTTATAATAATCTCATGCAGTTTCCTTCTCTGCCACTAGTCTCATCAATTCATCTGACATCCATTTAGGTCTAAACCTTGAACTATATCATTTGGTTTGAATAAAAAGCTTAGTAGCTTCTATGATTACTTCCCTGAGTGCCTCCCATTTAGAATTTGAAGTTGTTAACATCATCAGTTGATCCCACTGAAAAGAATTTATAAACTGTCTAAGACCAATGAATCACCTTTACAAAAGCAAAATCCCTACCCTTTACAGTAATTATATCTTTAAGTGTATCTCACATAAACATATTATGGGCACTGTCACCTAGTGATTCCTTTATTTGGATATTCTTACTGCATGATGAATCACTGCTGATAATCAGATCACTGCTTTCTCTTGTTGCCTTCTAACATGCTGCTATAATGTGGGTGCTCAACCTACAAGTTCCAGTCAATATCTGGAACATTAAAGTCCTGCATTATAAGACATTCCAATCTACTGGCCCACTCTACTTGTTGTGTAGTTGTTCATTATACTCATCACATTCATTAGGTCTATAGCAGACTCCTACTTTAATTTTGTTTTCCCAGTGCTTATGTCACAGTGCCTATGTAGCCAGGTGGGCAGGAGCAGCAGTGCGTAGCACATGCTTCTTGATTAGACCAGGGTTCAAGCCCTTGACCACCAAATACGGAGGATGCACAAAGGTCAGGGAATGACCACTGCATATCCCCAGAGCATTCCAATCTACTGGCCCACTCTACTTGTTGTGTAGTTGTTCATTATACTCATCACATTCATTAGGTCTATAGCAGACTCCTACTTTAATTTTGTTTTCCCAGTGCTTATGTCACAGTGCCTATGTAGCCAGGTGGGCAGGAGCAGCAGTGCGTAGCACATGCTTCTTGATTAGACCAGGGTTCAAGCCCTTGACCACCAAATACGGAGGATGCACAAAGGTCAGGGAATGACCACTGCATATCCCCAGAGCAATATGGCCTTAGTTGCTAATGCTCCTAAAAACCAAATAACAACAACAGCTTATGTCACACCAAACTGACTCAACATTGCACTGACCACCCATATCATCTTGGTGCACTGCCAGTACTATATGATATATGCACACCACTTTACTGATTGGCTTATATCATGGATGGTATACAACAATCAGTGTAGTGGTGTAAAAAGGGCACACTTACACATGGCAGGCTTGTCTTCATTAGCCACCATCTACAATATAAAAATAAACAAATAAATGTTCTTCCTGCATGTATTGTACTCACTGTATTCAGCATCACATATGTCTAAGTTACAACATGTTTCCAATATAACTTATAAGTCTACAGGCACCTCTGTAGCCAGGTGGGAAGGAGCAGCAGTGCGTAGCACACGCATCATGATTAGACCAGGGTTCGAGCCCGTCACCACCAAATACGGAGGATGTGGAAAGGTTAGGGAATGACCACCGCATATTCCTAGAGCAATATGGCCTTAGTTGCTAATGCTCCTAAAAACCAAATAACAAACAAACAAACAAACATCTAATCCTACATTTGTTGATTTAACCAGTGCTTTAAATTTGCTTACTATGCTCCTAGCATTAGTGTAGAATCAAGTATATATGCACGTTTTTGCTTTTAGTAACACAACCCATGTATTTGCTTGTCCCATAATGAACTCCCAGCAGGCTTTGGAATCTCCAGCACCTTACTTTTCAGGCAGTTGTATGTTCCTATAAAATCAGTGCAAAATTCATTGTCACCTCAGCTTGTGGCTGCTGTTTATATATTAGTCTGTGTATACCCCCCCCAATCCCCAAGGCTAGCAATTTTCCAACTCACCTGACACTGCCTCAACAGCATCAGCAAATATTCTTGCGCTCCTTCTATTTAAACATATTCTATCATTGTAAAAACATTCATTCCTGTTAGCAAGCACAGATCATGCAGAGAAAAATTCTACTCCTTAAGTAGAATTTTTAGCTCCTGTACAGTCTCTTCAGCACCGAATTGATTCTCATTATGTATCACCCCCACTTTGTGTATGGGCAGAATTTCAGACACTTTCAAATTTAATCCTAATTTTAAACTTTTTCTCAACATTTGCTTCTATTTGCTAGCAAATCCTCAGAATATCATTAGTACCAACATGACAACATCTTTTGGGTTCCTAAAATGATAGCTGTTCTACAGTCATCAACTTTAGCCTCTGTAGACATAATCTGGTCCTACTGCATTTATTCTTTTTTATATAATACACAATATGAACCAAAAAGGAAATACATATTATATATCTGCTTGCAAAAAACTATTTTCTGAATGAAAATATATTAACTCTAAACTAAATTCAAGAAGGACGTTACATGGTCCGCTACTAAGTAAGAAAGATTTAATAAAGACACTTTTCAATATTGAAATCTATCTTTGGGCTAGGATTTTCAGGTTCTATTAAATTATGTACAAATAAAAGTAAACAAAGGTTGATAATACATAACACAAATCCAATTCTATATTTAACACAGTTTTAAGTTAGAGTTACAGTTCTGAAATATCCTTAATCAGTAGCTAATCTAAAACTCTCTAACTATAGAATTAGGTTTATGTCATGTATTGTAAACCTTTGTTGCTTCTCTTTGCACATAATTTTATAGAACTTAAAATTCAAGCTCAAAAACAGATTTTGAGATTAAAATCTGAAATGGAGCCAATTTTATTGTTATACAATTGGTCTAATTGTACCAATTCTCTTTTGCACACCAATAAGCTAATTAGTAATAGTAATAGTATTAGCCATATAGTGCAAGGAAGCCACAGGCTTTAGCTGCACTGGCATAAAAACAAAAAAAACCAAGTAGATAAGAAAACAAAAATTATATGCTCACCTCCTCCCACAGGTAACTGACCTCTGACTGAACTGATCCAATTGACCTCTGAATTTATTCAAACTGTCAGCTACAAGCTGCCCTCAACTACCTGTGAGGGCAACTTATTGTAGCTATCAATGACTCACTGGCTAAAAGAAAACATCCTACAATCTAGTTTAAATCACAAGCACTGTAATTTCAATTTATGACCACTAGTTCTGAAATTCTTTATAACAGTGAGAATTCTACCTTCACTCATTTTACTAATCCCTCTCAGGACCTTGTAAACTTCAATCAGATCACCTCTGAGGTGCCTGGCTGCCAGGCTTTGTAGCCCACATAATTGGTTGTCCTTCTGTTGAACTCACCATTTGAGTTGCCCACCTTTGGACCCTTTCAAGAAGTTCAGTGTCTTTTTTCAGAGGTTTTCATACTTGAACACAGTATTCCAAATTGCCTTATATAGTGGGATTATGACTTCCCTATCTCCACAGGATAATGTTTGATAAGTCATCGATAAGACACTGTTTGCTTTCCTGGCTACCTTTTTACACTGTTTAGAAATCTTCATATCTGCCTGTATTGCAACTCCCAGGTCCCTTTCCTTCTCCATTGTTTTTAATTCAACCCCACCAAGTGTATAATTTATTTGTGGGTTACTAATCCCCAAGTGTAGGACCCTGCATTTAGCAACATTAAAACATAGATGTCACTTCTTAGACCATCTTTGAAGTCTGTTCAAGTTACCTAAAGGAGCACTGCTTGGCACTGATGATTAATGACTCTGCCAATCTTAACATCATCTGCAAATTTTGACATCACGCCTTCCATCCCTCTGTCAATGTCATTTATGAAAATGAGAAACAAGTGGTCCAAGAATGGATTCTTGAGGGACCCCACTCCTGACGTTACAGCAATCTGAAGAATATCCATTAATCACAATCCTCTGTCTCCTGTCCTGCAGCCATCCAGCAATCTATCTTAGAACCTTACCAGTAATCCCAACCTGTTCAAGCTTAAACAGTACCCTCTCATAAGGGACCAAGTCAAATGCTTTGCTAAAATCCAAATAAAATATGTCGAAACTATTCTCTAAATCCAGCTCATGAGTAACTGTAAAAATAGCCTACTAAGTTAGTTAAGCATAATTTACCTTTCACAAAGCCATGTTTTGTGTCATTCAGAATGCCATATCTATCTAAATGTCCCTGGATTGCACTCTTAATCATTGACTCTATAATTTTTCCTACCGCTAACCGATCAAACTAAACAGTTTGTAGTTACCAACTTCACTCTTAGAACTGCTTTTATGCATTGGCAATACACTGGCAGTTCTTCAATTCAAAGGAATCTCCCCCGAGTCCAAAGATGCCCTTAAAACTACAGGATATATGTCATCAACTCCAGGAGCCTTGCTCGCCTTTATGCTCAAAATGTTTTCTAACAAAAAATCATCTGTAATTACAACATCACTAATTTTGTATGGCTCTGCCTCACTCACACAGCCTCTTCTCAGCATGAAGAATCTTTCATGAGTAAAATATTTCATAAAACATTTCATATTGGAAAAGTGTATTAAGCCTTTCTTACTTAATAGTAATTCTCTTTTTACCTGTAAAAAGTCTTGTGCTGGATGAATAGCTATCAGTTCCCAGTTGCTTCCACCAGTAGTGCTGTACTGAAGCAAAACAGATTTGTCACTGTCAACTGATGACTGAAGGTTCACATGGCACTGTGGTGATCCATCTTCACTACCAATTTTTAAAACAAACATTAGCTTGCTGAAAGAGAAAATTTCATTTCATTATTTTTCAATCTTAAATCATAATTTTACAGGAACATGAAAGAAAATGTAAGTTACTATACCAGTACGTGGCATTGTATGCTTGACAACTATAAAAAAATTTATTTGAAACTAAATATGCCTCTCTGTGTTAATATTTGCAGTCAACTGTAGGGATGATGTTATGGTCTCTCCACTGATGGCAACAGAAGAAAATGTAACATTACCTTTCGCTCTAAAATCATAATTTTTTTATTAGGAAAATATTTTCCTTTTAATGAGAATTCTACATAGGAAATGCCTAATTCTTTAATTGTTTTCAGCTGTCATTCTTCAAAACTAATACAATTTTCTCTTATTATCATGAACCCTGAAATAACGTATTTCTTAGCAGATGGCAAAGCAAACATGATTCCTGTTTGATGACAGAGTATACAGTACCCATTTAGTATTTTGCCATATATATTTTTAAATATATTTTTTAAAAATTAAAAAAAGTAAAAAAAAATATTTAAAAAATAATAAAAAATAATAACAAATTAACTTAAATGTGAAAAATGTTTCTAAATAAGTTACAGGCAATGTTTCTGTATCATTTCCACGATCCCAAAGTTAAGAATTTAATTCTTAACAGAAAATTAAAATTACATGCATTATATTAAGAAGAAAATATATAGTTACACTGAAAATTTATCTATTTTAAAACTCTACTCTGAAATTATTTTTAAGCACAGCACAATTAATTTACCACAATAGCCAAGAGACAATTTTAAGACAAGCTACTTACATAACATACTTATGCACATTATCATACTATCAAGTTAGAAACTGGAATGTGAAGTGAAAACTGTGCCAAACTTTATCTGAAAAAAAGCTTAAGACTAAGGACATCACCTAAAAGCTGTTGAAGAGGAGTCTATTTGATAATATCTAGTCACTGAGAAAGAAACAGCCTATAACAATTCATTTTGCAAGCTACTACATTTGTGTGTGGTACCATATACTTGGTAACCATACAAAATTTATAACAACTTCTAAAATAATGCTCCTCTATGTTAATTTTTGGGGTCAGTTATCAGGGGAGATGCTGTAGTCACTTCAGTGATGGTGCTCAGGCATGTACTCTTTAGAAATGACTACAAGTGTTCACACAGTCTATCTAAAGTAATTAATATTGTTTTTATTTGAATAACATCACCCAATAGACAAATTTGTTGTCCATTAAAAATTCAAGGCACTGTTGTGGCCACTTTCGGAACTTACTGGTTATATTATCAGACAGCAGATAGTCCTGTTAGCAACCTTGTGCCAAGTGATGAATGGATGTTTTGAATCTAAATAAGCAGCCAAGTAGTAGATCTGAAGAAAACTTCCAATTGGAAATGTAACTTATGTGAATGTTAAAGCCTTATGGAAAGGCTGCATTATTTTATAAGTTGTTTCAAATATATAGCAATAACCTGAATTTGAAACAGACCCATTTTGTTAATTACATTATAATACTGGCCTCACGCAGTTTTTCTACAGGGAGTTTAACATCCAAGATATTGCTGAAAGTATAATTCTATCGATACTATTCTATTTATAGTAGTTTACATGAATATATATATATATTTATTCAGGCTAATTAAGTACCTGATATATGATTTCCCCAGGATGATTTTACAAACTGGCAGTGCAGGCCAAGGGTGATAATTTGTAAGGGTGCCAGATTTCAGACTGATAAAAAAAACAACACTAAACAGTCATTGGAAGAAGTGAAGAAAATGAAACTGAACAGAAGGAGAGAAAAATCTATTTAAAAACAGGCCTTGTCCTTTAGCAGGTTATTTATAAATGATTTGTTTTTATAGTCCCTGTTTTTCTCTTTCCTAAATGTGAAAATGATTGCATATACAAAACATTGTTATAGTCTGCTTGTATGATAGTCTGTAACTATTTCAGTTACATACTATCATACAAACAGTTATTTACACACTATCATGCAAAATTAATTCCTATGTAAATTATAAGAATATTATAAGGATTTTAGAATATAGGTAACAAAATCACTGATCAAATGAAATGGATGAAAGCAGAGTATATGGGAAATCACTAGAAAAGAACGTTAAGAATGGGGACAGGGAGTTCTACTCATATGTAAATACAGAAAAGAGAGTAAATCAGGTAGTCAAAGAAATGCAATCAGAGAATAATCCAGCTGAAGGCAAATGAGTGAAACAAGTACTTTAAATAATCTATACAACTGAAAGAACATTTCAACCAGAGGAAATCAGTTATCTCTGAGAGGTGTATATCAGAAAAACTACTGGTGCTAAGGGAAAGTAAGTTCCGAGGCAGATGGCATATATTCAGTTACAGTGAAAAAGATATAACAGGTTTGCATTGAGTGCAAACCAGTAGGAATGTTACTGAGATCATCACTAGATTCTAGGATGATATTCTTGGACTGGTGGAGTGCTAATGTCTCCCTAAGCCATAACTGAGATGCTAAAGAGGCGAGAAGCTAAAGCCAACATTGCAATGGAGGAATTAGAGGAACGCATATTCCTGAACCCTCCGGTACCAATCACCATGTGGTGCAGGTATGTAGACTATATTTTCACCATCATCCCCCGAGGTTCAGATGCGCCACTGTTAAAGTACTTCAACTCCCTATCACCATTCATACAGTTCACTTTTGAATTAGAAGCGAACGGGACACTTCCTTTCCTAGATGTTTTAGTGAGATGAGTGGGCTCTTGTCTGGAAACCTCAATATACTGGAAACCAACGTGCTGCAGGTCACGAACTACAGGTCAGACCATGCACCTTGTCATCTAAACAGCACAGCAAGTGCTCTACTCTCTTGAGCTTGGAGCCATTCCAGCTCAGAGGAAGCCAGGCACACTGAGGTTTCTAAAGTAAAAGTTGACCTCACTAATTGTGGATACCCAGCTCGTGTGTTAGACCCATGCTTACTACAAGCACAAGAACTTGCAACTCATCCGAGGCCCTCATCCCCTCGCGACAGTGACAGTGTACCTACTGCTTCTATTCCGTATTACCTGGGCGTCTCAGAGCAGATTTCTAAGATCCTGCGTGAGTACTGCATGAAATGCATACAACTTCCTGGCAGGAGTCTATGATCTCTAGTCTCAAGATTAAAAACGCTGATCACCTTCCTCTTATGCAGCGGTATTGTATACCAGATTACTTGCGACGATTGTGGCAGCTGCTATGTAGGGGAAAGCTCCAGATGTCTTCAAGACCATCTTGTGGAACATGACAGATCCATCCGCTTGAGTGACTCTGAACCCTTTGCAATCGCGGAACATTTTTGGTCAACTCATCATGGCCTCAACCCCAGGCACGATAGTGAGGTGATCGATCAATCTCCACACTACTATTGCCTGTGGTTAGAGTCCCTAAATATATCCAGCTGTCACAAAGTTTTAAATCGCAGTATAGGTACAAGACTCCACTCAATTTTGGAGTCAGTAGTGTTGAAACACAAAAAACACTGGCAGCAATCCCATATGCATGCCACACAACAACAACAATCGCCTGATCTGGCCTAGTGAATGACTGATCACTTGCGCTCATGTATGTGCTCTCCCAGTCATCTAATCACATACAGCATATTTAGTATGATTTATTCCATTTCTAACAATTTATGTCATGTTTGCATTTCTGTACGTACTTGCTGAAGAAGGAGTTCGTTACTCTGAAAGCTACTTGTCGTATTAAAACTTATTAAATTTAATTAATTACTGCTTCCACTGGCTCTGCTGTATTCTCTTCTTCTAAACCATGGAAACCAGTGCCACAGGCCCATTCTCTTTAAAGAGGTGATGGATAACTATACATCAATGACTTTGACTTCTTTGATGGACAAGATTATGGAGTCTGGGGATAATAATATAATATGGCACTATCCTGATGGACTGACATGACTGATTACAAGATGAAGTTATAAAACAATTGGATGCAAGAAATGATGACATTTTATGTTTAGACTTTTTATATGGTTTACATCTAGAACTGGAAATAATATAATTGAAGTGAAGTGAAGTGAAGTGAAATTAACTTAATACTAAAAGTTCACTTCTTTGTATCCTTTAAGAATTATGGTACTAAATACTTAGCTGAAGAGGAGGACTGCATAAATAGATGTTGGTATTTTAAAAAATTAATAGCAGATAGTAGAGATGGAACTAAAGAAAAACACCCAATAAAAGTGTTATATTCACAGTGGAAAACAGAAAAAGGATTTAAATTATTTACTTTCTCTTTCCTTATATACAATGAACAGTACTTACCTTGCTAGTGATGCATCAATTTCTTTTGTAATAGCATGGCGTATGCCACACCCTCCAAAATAAAGATGTTTACCATGTCCATGAGGAGCTAAAGGACTACACTCTGTGCCAATTCTTCCTCCTAATACTATTTGCCACAAATCATCATTAATGATAGTTTCAAACCCATCTAGAAATGTGGATGGCAAAAGACTACCTCCAAAGGCAGTTTTGGAAGGTAAACAGTCCACACCTATTAATATGAAATATAATTATTAATGCAAACAATTCTAATGAACAAAATTATTTGTTTTCTTCTTTTAAAATTTGCCTTAATTTTTAGAAAAAGGTTTATGAATTATAAGGCTTTTTTCTGATCAGTATAAGTTAAACATAAGCTCTGTGCATGCACAAGCCTTGCAGCAACTATAAGTTTGTTCTCCATGGTGATTAGTTAAAATAAATAAGACAACATTAGCTTATTTTAATTCTTAAACATGTAAATAGTATATCTGAAAGTTATTTAAGCAAAATGTATCTGGATTATAGATATTCTACTTTATTAAGATAAAGAGATGTGTGATATCCACTTAGCAATTATTTATTTAATTCATCATTAGAGTACAGGCAAAATTTGGATTCCACACCACAGATTTCCAATCACTGACAGCTAATATGGGCTAAAAAGCACAAAGACAGCCCAGTCTTTGTGCTTTTTAGCCCATATTAGCTGGGTTTTTTTATGCACAGTGAGTACATTGGCCGTATTTTTTAGGAGAATCTATTCCAGTTATGCAATTCTCCTGACATTGTATTCTATCAGACATTGGCTAATGAGATTATTAACTGTTTTCAGCAGTTCTCAACTTGTTTGGCATTATTTTTCATGTACTAGATGCAATATTCATTGCTAATAATGATCACTTAGTACAGACTTTCAACTCCAATTCTGACACAGATTTCTGGTCGATTTTGACTCATCATTCCTTAAAAAACCCTTAATACTATTCTTTCTAAAACACCAGCAAATTCAGCTACTACTTCTTTAATAGGATGCGATTTAGACCTCTAAATGTTCTTTTTTTGTCACTCACTAACTTTTTTCTGCACCTCATTTTCTGTGATGGAAACTCTTGCAGCTTTATTTACAGTTGGTATACCTGAAAGCCAACAAGTATAAGAAGATACATATGTTCAATCTTCAATATATTATATACCCATAGCTATCAACTTTTGACTTTCAGAAAGCTGGTGATCAGGCAATTATTTTTATGAAACTCCATAATACTTAGTACCACATGTGGTTTGATGGTTAGGACAGAAGGTACTTGTTGACATTAGACTTAAATTTCTGTAGATTGTAATTTTCAGGAAATACATGTGAAGGAAGCATGTTCCAGAAAACAGAAAATGAAAGGATGAGTGCGGAAAAAGAAAAGTTGGTTCTGTGAGTTTGAAGTGAGAGAGTAAATGGATGCTGACTGTTTCTGACATATGTTCAGACTGGTTTGGAAGAGAGAGAAGGGGTGGGGGAGAATTCTAGATTGCCAATTCCCATCTATGGGAAAGTATCTGTAGAAAAGGCAGCAGAAAAAGAGTGTGTTGAGAGAGAGAGAGAGAGAGAGAGAGAGTAGTTGTTTAGGTGAAAGATAATATTGAGAGCAAAAGAGAAAACCGTATTTTTTTAGATACAGAGGAAACAATATTTGTGATGTGCTTATTCTAAGTGAGATTAGATGTCAGGGTAATCCCTAACAGAGATATGTTTTTTTTTTTTTTTTTTTATGTAAACCCCAAACACGAGAGGTATTAGAACCTATAGTACTTAGCACCGTGCTTGGGTTGGAGTTTGAGAAGACGAAAGAAGATATTTGTTGACATTGGACTTGAACTTCTGTAGATTGTAATTTTCAGGAAATATGTATGAAGGAAGGTTGTTCCAGAAAATGGCAGTTGAATGAATAAACGAGGAAGAAGAAAAGTTGGTTCTGTGAGTTTGAAGTTGGACAGTAAATGGATGTTGTCTGGTGGCGGCACGTGTTTGGACTGTTTGGAAAGAGAGAGCGGGAATTATAGAAGCCAATTCAGAAGAACAGTGCCCATGGAAGTATCTGTAGAAGAGGCATGCAGCAGAAACAGTACATCTATGAGACAGCGAGTGGAGAGACTCTGTTAGAGATGAATCATTAATTAACCTAACTGCCCTCTTCTGAATGGAATCAAGAAGCCTGAGAGAAGTTTTGGGGGCACCACCCCAGATGTGGGAACAATACTGCATGGCAAGGCGGATTTGCGATTTATAGAGTGAGCAGCTGTTTGGAAGAAAAGTAACGCCGAGAGCGAAAGAGAAAACCAAGTTTTTTAGATGCAGAGGAAGCAATATTTGTAATGTGCTTGTGCCAAGAGAGATTAGAAGTCAGGGTAATCCCCAAAAGAGAGATATTTTGCCTAGAAATCGGAGTGTCACTAAAGATAAGCATAGGAGCAGAAGAATCCTTTTGCGAGATATAAGACAAGACTGAGTTTTAGAAGGGTCGAAATTAACTAAGTTGTCTTTGCCCCACTGCAGAATTACCTGAAGATTGACATTTAAGGAATTGGTAGCAGATTTTCGAGAAGTTGAAGCTGATTGAGCAGGGCAAGGTTTCTCAAAATGGAAAGTGGAATGCAATGTGCTATCATCCGCAAAACTATGGATAGGATTTCCAGTCAATGGAAGAAGGTCTTTAATATACAAGAGGAAAAGAGTGGGGGAAAGAACTGAACCTTGGGGGACACCGGCATTAGTTAGAAGACAGAGAGCCATCTACCCTCACCCTCAGTGACTGCGATCGTCAAAATCCTTCTGATATCCTTTTGAAGGAAGACCACAGGAGGCATTGAATGGAGAATGTTGGGAATGGTGAGAGGTGTTTTACCAAGATCATTAATACATGAGTTGGAAGAAAAATGGGATGCTTAGCAGGTCAGCTTTATTCTTGGCTGAAGTGACAACAGAACCATCAGGTTTGGACAGAGGTGGGAGCAGAGATGGGCAAAATTTGCGGCCAATAGCTTTGGCAAGAGACCAGAACGCTCAGCTACCATTAGGGCAAGAAGCAAGTTTTCTACTCTTAGCCTGTTCAAACTCTAGTTTGGACTGATTAATAACTGCTTTACAATTGTTGCGAGCTTTGGTGTAGGCAGAAAATGAAACTGAAGAATTAGAAACAAGCCAATTACGATATGCAACATTCTTCTCTTGAACAGCCTTTGCACATTTATTGGAAAACCAAGGTTTAGATAAAGGAAGAGAATTTAAAGTGGAGTGTGGGATAAAGGATTCCATTCTTGCAAGAATAATTTCAAGAATAACACGATCTGAGCAAACGTTGACATCAGAAGTTTTGAAACAGTAATCCGACCAAGGAAAAGAAGAAAAGAAGTCTTGCAGGTCATCCAATTTTGCATTCTTGTAATGCGAAACGACACGAGGTTGGGAATAGCCATGAGATAAAGATTCCATTGGAGAAGACAATCACCAAGTTGTGATCTGAAGTGCCTAAAGGACCTCTCACTTCGACCGTGTACTTAGAAGGGTTGTTTGCGAGAAAAATATCAAGCATATTGGCTGCATGATTGGGATTGTCCGGTATTCTTGTAGATAAATGAACAATATGTGAAAGGTCATTAGTAATTGCAAAAGCCTCAGCATCTCGACCAGCTGGGTCGGTGTGACTAGAAAACGGAAGCCAGCTGGAGTTGTGAACATTAAAATCACCAAGGAAAATTACCTCACTGTTAGGAAAGTTGGACTGCAGAAAGTCAAGTTGCAAAGAGAGGAAGTCAAGAGCTCCAAGTGATTAGTGGCGTTGGGAGAACAGTAGAGACAACAGATGAATTTGACACAATGAGGCAGAGAGATTTTAAGCCAGAGAAGATCAAAGAAAGGAGATTTCAAATTGCCAAGTTTCTGACAGAGAATATCAGAACGGACATATGCACAAGTATCACCGTTGAGGCGAAAGGAATCATACAGCGAATAATTTGGGCATCTGAGATGAGCAGTAGTTGAATCAACCGATAACTGAGATTCTGTCAGAAAAAGTACATGGGGTTTGGCAGACTGCAAGTGGAAATGGACATCATTGAGATTAGAATTGAGACCATGTATATTTGTGAAATGAATTAGGAAGTGCTTGGGAGGTTTAAATATTTTCACAGATAAGCTTGTTCTATTAGTTTGACAATTCATTATGTATTCAATAGTAAGAAAAAGTGGGTGGGACATGCTGTATGAAGTAATGAAATTTTTGGATATGGCGTACACATGGTAAGAATATACCCAGATCCTTGACATAACGTGGCCTCGACAATGCTCCCTGCATACACACTACTCAGACTCCCTCCAGTCACTATCTGGCAGAGTAGAGGTAGTAAGATTATACACTAGCTGATCCGGAAGCTTCCTAGAGAGTTACCAATAGGTTCTGTCTAGTGTACTAACTAGCGGCCGCCTGTGAACACCGTTTTAGAGCTGTACCCTCGAAATGTAAGGAATATTGGATCTCGCCACGATGTTCACCATAACCTCAAAAGTCATCAATCATACTGCATGATGGAAGAGATAGGGAAGGGTTGACCGGACCTTAGCTCTAGAGACTAAACATGGGTTCCACCACTTCAAGCCTCCAATAAGCAAAGTGGTGGTATTGCACCTGTTGATGAGAGTCATCTACCACCTAGTGCTGCCTGGTAACATAGAGGGGTGGCGTTCCTCCATGTGGTATGGGCACCACACCTCGACCCCTGCTTACGTTGGTTCACATCTGGGTGGTCACCCACCACTATGTACTTGGGGTTATACCCAGGATTACTAACAGTCCCACTATCGTGAAGGTGCAAGCAGAGGATTTGGATGTCACAGACCGTCCGGACTTCGCCAAAATTGGGTCCACTTGACTTGAGTGTCACCCGAATATCAGTTCCATCAGTGTTTTAGACTCCCAGGTAGCAAGTACAGCTTGTCTGGTATATCTGAGAGAATGTCTGTGGCAACCTCAAGGACCAATGGACTCAAGGGCTATGTGATCCTGTCTAGAGATCTGAGCATCATTGAAGACAAAGCATAGGACCAGCGGGCTCCTTTTTGCAAGATATAAGATAGGACTGAATTTTAGAAGGATTTTTTGTAATTAACTATAGGATTTTTTGTAATTAACTAAGTTAAATTTTCTCCACTGGAGAATTACCTGGAGATCATTTAAGAAATTGGGTAGATATTCAAGAAGAAGAAGCTGTTTGTGCAGGGCAAGGTTTCTCAAATGGAAGGAAGAATATAATGTATGTGCTATAATCTGAAAAACTATAGACAGGATTTTCAGTCTGCAGAAGAAAGTCATTAATATATAAGAGGAAAAGAGTGTGAGAAAAAATGAACTTTGGAAAACACCAGCATTAGTGTTAAAGTTAGAAGACAAAAAGCCATCAACTATTACCTGCAGTGAGTAGTCAGAGAAATAACTGGATACCCAATTGCAAAAAAAGAGTCAGTTATCCATAAGATGGAAGCTTGTTTCGAAGACCTTAGTACCAAACATGATCAAAAGCTTTAGAAATCTTAAGGGCAACTGCTTGAGTTTCACCAAACTTTTCTATTGAATTTGTCCATAGATGGATATCACCAGTAGATTGACACTGATGGAATCCATACTAATTGTTGATAGAATGGAAAGTTATAAGATAGTTTTGGAGTTGCAGTTAACGGACTTCTCTATTACTCTGGAAAGAGTAGAGATAAGTGCAATGGGCCGAAAATTAGACTGGAGGGAATTATAACCTTTTTTAGGAACTGGCTGGATATAAGCAAATTTTCAAGCATGAGGAAAAACACCAGTGGAATAAGAAAGTGTAAAACGGTGACACAGAACAGGATACAGGTTTTGAGAATAAGTAGAGAAATGCAATCAGGACCTGGTGTTTCTTGATCAAAATTGTTCACAATTCTACTGACATCCTTTTGATGAGAGACCACAGGAGGCACTGAGTGGAATGCACTGGGAATGGTAAGAAGTGACTTATTAAGATTGTCAATACAAATGTTAGAAGAAAAGTAGGATGCTTAGGAAGCAATAGAACCATCAGGTTTTAACGGTGGTGGAAGTATAGATGGGCAAACATTGCGGCCAATAAATTTGACAAGAGACCAGATTGCTTGACTACCCTTTGGACAAGAAGCAAGTTTTCTACTCTTAGCTTGTTTGAAATCTATTTTGGACTGATTAATAATTGTTTTATGCTTCTTGTGTACATAGGTAGAAAATAAACCTGGAGATTTGGATAAAAGCCAATTGTAATTTGCAACATTCTTGTCTTGAACAGCCTTAGTTTATTTATTGGGAAACCAAGGTTTAGACAAAGTTTGAGATTTTAAGGTGGAGTGTGGAATAAAGGATTTCATCCCTACAAGAATAATTTCATTAACATGATCTATCAGGAAACTGTAAGCAGGATGAAAAGAGTAGACTTTTGGATCAAAACAGGCAAAAAAAAAACAAAAAAAAATGAAGATGAAAACAGCAAGGAGGGAGTACAGCATTTGTAAAGTCAACACTGCACTAGAAATTAAATTTCACTGACAAAATACACATTTTATGTTTCCTTGGTTTTAATGTACATAATTTATATTTTAATGTAAATAGTATTTATGTTTTTAGTACACAATTTGCTTTTTTAAATTCTGGTCTGAGTAAAATAGAATTATGATGCATAAACATGTAACATACCTTCAAAACATATTAAACATACAAGATGTGTTTCTTCACATACAGTCACAATGTGGAATATTATATGGCAGTACCTGCTTTGATATCAATTAAATGTTGTATGCTTTACCTGAGTTTGGTGTCAATCATGAAGAGACTTTTTGCTCTCACTGAAAACTGAATGCCAAGTGCTCAGTATCATTTGTCGATAAGACAAATTATATTAAACTTATAGACAAATGCTATTATGCATGGTTCTGCTTAAGTTTCTAATATCTTTTTAAAGTATATAGCATCACCAGAATAGGTGAACCTACTACACAATTAAAAATATGAGACATCTCCAGGAGAGCTGTTTTGAAAAATTTGCTTCTCATCAGTTGGTGGGTGATCTCTATTAACTAACACATGCCAAACTGTTAATAATATATTTTGTCTAGGTGAACAGACAAGTGGTATATGGAAGTAACACTTTCATTTAAATACATAACCTGTTATTTTTTACCTTTAAGCTTAAAAATTTGGGCCATTTTCCCTGTACAATACAATACAATACAATAGATTTGCAGGGGTATTTCAACACAATTTAAATCAAATCAAATTCATATGCTTAAAGGTGAAGGGGGTAGAGGTAAATATAATTGTTTTTCTATTTTTAAATGGAAGTTTTACTTTTATACCACTTTGTTGTTCACTTATTCAAAATATTCACTTTATTTAAAATACATTATTCACAGTTTAGCATGTTTGCTAACAGAGACCCCACCAGCTGATGAGAAGTCAGTTCTTCATAACAGCTGTCCTGGTGGCATTTTTAAATGTTTTCATATTTTTAAATGTCCAGCAAATTCACCTATTTTGGTGATGCTATACAATTTAAAAAGATATAAGCAACTTGGGCAGAACTACGGATAACAGTAATTGTCTATAAGTTTAACGGTGCCTCCGTAGCCAGGTGGGCAGGAGCGGCAGTGCGTAGCACACACTTCTTGATTAGACCGGGGTTCGAGCCCGTGACCACCAAATACGGAGGATGCAGAAAGGTCAGGGAATGACAACCGCATATCTCCGGAGCAATATGACCTTAGTTGCTTAAAAACCAAATAACAACAACAACAACATATAAGTTTAACATAAACTCAAACCTTAGTGCCAAAGCACTTTGCATTCAGTTTTCAGTAAGAGTAGAAAGTTTTTTCATGATCAAAATGGGACAAAGGTAAAGCATGTGAATTTTGGTTTGATTTCAACTCCTGCACTGAAATATGCCTGCAATCCTATGGTATTTTACTATTTTGATATTTTCAGGAAATTTGCATTATAAGTATAACAAAGATCTAATTTACTGAATTTTAAAACTAAAACTGGCTGTAATGCTTTATATGATATGGATGAACTGAATTCCATTGTGCTCCATTTTTGAAAATGATATTTCTTGCTTTTGTCACCTGGCACTATTGTTTATATTTAAAGTAATGCAAGGTAACCTCACTTTATCACAACTACACACATAAAAAATTGATAACAAATGATGATAAAAAAAGAATATTGCATTATGTGGAACATTTTTTTTTTTTTTCTTTGGTAGTTGGTGGCGTATCGGCTTCTGTGGCCATAGTGCACCTCCCAAGGTTTTTGCAGTACTGTGAT
Organism: Mastigoproctus giganteus; assembly: GCF_048544385.1. Taxonomy (NCBI): domain Eukaryota; kingdom Metazoa; phylum Arthropoda; class Arachnida; order Uropygi; family Thelyphonidae; genus Mastigoproctus; species Mastigoproctus giganteus. Next base: position 68,332,008 of record NC_143578.1, read on the forward strand.
CCAAGCCCGAGGCGGGATTCGAACCCTCGACCTTTGGGTTGCTAGGCAGGCACTTTACCTACCTGGCTACCCCGGTCGGCTATGTGGAACAGACACTTTGAATGAAAACAAGTAACATTTCCTGCAAGTATAAAATTGAAGAACATTTTATAATATAGTCTAACACCTGGTACATTTACCATAAATAATTTGGTCTCAGGTAAGCTCAGACCAGCTTACCTGAGACCAAATTATGTTTCAATATATATATTTTTTTTCAATAAAAATAATTATTAGAATTACCTAAAACATTTTAGGATTACACAAGCATCCAAGAGTACAAATGAATAACAGAAAACATAGGTGCCAAACAGTTTGAGAGAAAGAGGCCTATACAAAGTGCATGATCTAATAAGATTATGTTTTGATCAGGTAATGACATTTTTGTATTAAGATGAAGAGTGTCAAAGCCACATAATTATGACTTTGAACAAATATTGATAAATTCGATATGTCTGAAATTTGGTAGTTCAGTAAGTTTGTGTTATTTTAAAAAACATAATGCAAAGTTAACTGACATTAAGCAGAAAAGTAAATGTTCTGTAAAACCATAAAAATGCATTTCAGAAAATCTTTTAAGTGAACAGCAAGTTGAAAAACAGGAAAGTAGATGTTTCTGTGAAAAAGCATCTTAATCAACTGATTGAGAAGAGAAAGAAAAAAGTTAGAAGTGCTAAAGAGTTGAAAATTTAGAAGAGTACTCTGATGTGTAGAAAAAGACAAGATTTCAAATTAGTTATCCTAATTGTTACTCAAATTACAATGTAAGAATAAATAGCAGTTAATTAGTCAGTAAATCAGATACTACCAACAAACCTTGGATAGTGCCCAGGCCAGAGAGGAAAAACTTGGTTTAGAATTTTACAATTAAAATTAATATTCGAATTAATCAAAAATTTACCAGAAAATCCATCATCACAATGACAAGCACCATTTATACAAATTCCTCTCCCTCTACAAAGATGAGGACATGCTTCTCCAATAAAAATATCATCTATAGCCCATGATGGTGCAGAAAGAGTTTGATGGAAAGGATCCGGTGTTGTTTGTATCCACCTGAACTGAGTATTGCTAAAAAAAAAAAAAAAAAGTAAAAAAAAAAAAAAAAGAATATTGAGAATTATAAATAAATAAAACAGAAAAAGTAAAAAAGTTTGGTACTATCTACAGTACCAAAAAAATGAACAAAAAAAATGGTAAAGAATATTAATCTAAGAGGACTAGGTTGGAGGACTATTCTGAAGCAGCACAAAGAATTATAATTTGCAAATACAAGCCATTTATTGCAGAAATAGTATATTTTTTCTGTATTGTAAATTACTTTATAGTTTTATTTTATAATATAATATTAGTAAAATAATAAGAGGAGTTTACCTCAATATAGCACGTAGAACACTTCCATATGATACCCTCCAGAAATTAAAACGGAAAAAACGAAAAAATCTACAACTTACCGGTACATTAGAGTAAAATATAAATAATTAAATAATCAATTTAACACAATCAATTTTCATTCCTGTGATCACGACATACGGTCGAAAAGTGTTGTCAGCTTCAGGAAGGAAAATCGTTTTGAATATTTTTGTTAGATTCTTTTAATTGCATTAATTTGATTTTTAATTGTTTTAAATTGATTTGATTTGTGTTAAATTGATTATTTAATTATTTATATTTTACTCTAATGTACCGGTAAGTTGTCGATTTTTTCATTTTAATTTCTGGAGGGTATCATACGGAAGTGTTCTACGCACTATGTTGAGGTAAACTCCTCTTATTATTTTACTAATATTATTATCAACGTAGAACATATTGAGCAGTACAGCTCTGATTCATACTATCTAATTTATTAGATAGTATGAATAATTTATTAATTTATTAATAATTTATTATAATTTATTAGATAGTAATACATATATATAGTAAATATTTTAATATATTTTATTTATTTACTTATTAACCCATCTACATCTTCTTAAGAATTGTTTTTAAATTTATTGAAAATTTAAAAACTAAACAATAAGCAAAAATTTAAGACAATACTTATTAACAGCAGTACAATAAGTTATTGATCCAGTATTATGTTTAACATAATACAGGATCAATAAAGTCTCCACTGTGTTTGGGAGGAAATCAAAAAAAAAAAAAAAACAGTGCTATAAATGATACTGTAACAACTGTCAAGGTACCATTCAATATTAAGAGCTTAACAGCAGCTTCACTTAAATGAAGTGGACTTAGTACAACTGAAAAATTAATAAAATTACTGCATTGTATATATATATATATTTAAGGAATACTTCCTGTCCAGTCAAAACATAATGCTACCCCTCCCCTTAGTTTTAGAAATCGGCCATTCCTCTCCACCTGGTGGCACACGTTGCACTGAGAACCATTAAATGAGAACCATTAAATGTGGTCCATATGAAGTACTTGATCAACACAGGCAAGGAATATGATATGAGGGACCTCCAAAAAAGGGATCAGTGTTGGGTACTGGTTGAAGGTGGCAGCGGACTGATAATAGACAGAAGTGGTGTTTCCAAGACCACATTGCAATGAACCGCCTCCATATGTGCTACCAGAAAAGTTGCCCAGTCAAGGTACCCATGTTTACAGCCACCTGTTACCAATGATGCTTAAAGTTTGCATCTGAATGTCATCATTGGACCATTGGTGACTGAAAAAGTTGCCTTTTTCAATGAATCATGTTTCTGCCATGCTGTGTGGGCAGTAGTTGAATGGTATGGCAACAAACTGTAGAGAGGAACCGCTCTGATTTCCTGGTCCAACAGAAACAGGCAGGTATCAGCAGTGTTATTTTATGGGATATGTTTTTCTGGGAATTAGCATTAGCATTAGTAGAGGCATTTGATGCAAGAAAGCAAGCTTATGCAGCATCAGCCAAAAAAAAAATAAAGTAAAATAAATAAATAAAAAATAACCACTTCCACTTCACCCCTCTGTTCGTTCGAAATACCTGTCCAGCTGAGCCTTAAACTTATTTAGGCTATCAACTTCCACGACAAGGGATGGAAGTCTGTTCCACCTACCAACCACCCGCTGGCTAAAGGCAAATTTCCGCACATCTATCCTACATCTGTCTTTCCTCAATTTGAATTTAGTGCCCTCTCAGGTGATTATTCTGAGCAAGAGGAAGAATCCCATCAGCATTGAGCATGCTCAAACCATTCAAGGCTTTGTACACCTCTATCAGATCACCTCGCTGGTGCCTAGTCTCCAGACACTGTAATTCGCAAAACTTAAGCCTTTCTTCGTAAGAGCACCCCTTTGTTCCATTCACTAATCTTGTTGCCCTTCTCTGTACTCGTTCCAGCAGCTCTACATCCTTCTTGAAATGAGGCCTCCAGGCCTGTATACAGTACTCTAGGTGTGGCCTGACCACTGCCTTATACAAGGGAATAATCACCTCCTTATCCCTGCTAGAAAAATTCCTATATATCATTGACAATACACCATGAGCTACTCTTGCAGCCCGTCTGCACTGCTGAGAGAACTTCATATCTGCCTGCATAACCACCCCCAGGTCCCTTTCATTCTCTACCACTGTCAGTGTAGTACCACAGAGTTGATACGTTGCTCTGGGGTTGCTGTTTCCCATATGTAGTACTTTACATTTGTCAATGTTAAACTTCATTTGCCATCTCTCAGCCCATCTGCTCAACCTTTCCAGATCCTGTTGCAGCAGCATAGTGTCAGTAGTGTGCTTGTATACCATCATCAATATCATTTATAAATACAGAAAACAATAAAGGACCCAATACTGAACCCTGAGGGACTCCACTAATAACATTAGTCCAGAGCAGTGTCCATTGATTACCACTCTCTGTCTTCTCCCACTCAACCATCCCTTTATCCATAGCAGCAATTTGTCTCCAATGCCACACTGCTCCAATTTGAGCAGCAGTCTTCTATGTGCAACAGTATCAAAAGCCTTTCTAAGATCCAAATATATGATATCAAAATTATTCTTTGCATCCATTCCTTTATGACTACACCATAGTATCCAATCAAATCGGTCAGACAAGACTTCTCCTTAACAAACCCATGCAATTTTATTAACTGTACATTAAAAACATAAACATGTTGACAATTCAATGTTATATTCTGCATTACCACACCCCTACTTATGCCCCATTATATTTTCTAATTATATCAAGTTTAGTCTGTGCGGGTAGCACAGTGTTATCATCACTGTGTTCGAATCTCATCGATGACACTAGCAACATTTAATGGATTTGTTCACTCTGTGGCTGAGTTAGTCGGTATAGGGTGTAGATAGCAAGGTTTTTTACTCAGAAACTGGGGTTTTTCGTCCAGCAAAACAGCAATTTACAGACACAATACACATGGGTATATGAATTAACTTTCCGGGTGACCCTAATGTAATAGTTTGGATAATAGCAAGTTTGTCACTAAGCTTTAATGTTGTTCTTCTTATCTTCTCTGTATGAGATTTATTAACTTTAGGAGCCATAGTGAGAGATTTTTAATTTAAAATAAATATAAATATAAAACAGAGGTATAATCTGTGTTATCAGTACAGAATTTACTTTCAAAATGGTGAATATAAACAAATACAGTAATCCTGTGACTTGTTTTTTTTTTTGTATGTAAACATCCGATCATTAGCTTGAATGTTCAGTTATTTGGGGTGCTGTTATTTCGACAATCTATTGTATATATTTCATTCCTAAATCTCCAGCAGGGCTCAGGCTTATAACATCATATAAAGATAGCTTATGTGAAAGTGCCAAGAGATAAAATCTATAGCAGATTAACAACAAAATTATTAATAATATACCCATAACTGATATCCTTCCTTATAAAAAATATCACATATACATGCTTTTTGGCTTCCAAGGGCTGTTCATTAGCATTGGCCTTAATAACCTAAAATTGTTTTTTAAAACTTATATGTTGCAGCTTAACTTACTGACTGGTTTTTATTTTGTTGCAGAATGAAAACCAGTGACTCTTGTTACTGATCAGAATTGAATCCAGGACATTTCCATTGGGTGTGAGAGATCAGTCATACTATCCACTATGCTGCTTATAAGGGTGCTAATTCTGTTTAGCATTTGAAATGACAATTTTCAAATCATAGCATTAGTCATTTGATAAAGTTGGAATGTATCTGCTTGATCAAGTGCTTGCTCGTGGTCTACATTATGTTATAGTTATTAGTTAGATAGTTATTTGGTTTTTAGGAGCATTAGCAACTAAGGCCATATTGCTCTGGGATATGCGGTGGTCATTCCCTGACCTTTCCACATCCTCTGTATTTGGTGGTGATGGGCTCGAACCCCGGTCTAATCAAGAAGCATGTGCTACGCACTGCTGCTCCTTCCCACCTGGCTACGGAGGCGCCCACATTATGTTATATTTCCTGTTTGTTATTTGGTTTTTAGGAGCATTAGCAACTAAGGCTATACTGCTTTGGGGATATGCGGTGGTCATTCCCTGACCTTTCCGCATACTCCGTATTTGGTGGTCACAGACTCAAACCCCAGTCTAATCAAGAAGTGCGTGCTATGCACTGCTGCTCCTGCCCACCTAGCTACGGAGGTGCCGTTATATTTCCTAGATAAATTTTAAGGTGTGGTAAGACAAGTTCTGACTGAAGATAAAGATACAAGGCAGACTCAGAACTCCATCAAAAAAATTATACATCAAAAACATTATCAATGAAGAAGTTTTATAAAGTAATGCATTTTAGTGTAGTATTGTATCCAAAGATGCTGCTATTTTTAATTGTTCATCTTCTTTCACTAATCAATTATTTATATTTCTAATTTCATAAAAAAAATAGATTTCACAAGTCAACTACATTCAAAGATATTTTAGAATGTGTGCTGGTAAATGTTAATAGTTAGTACTATAATTATATACACCGTGCTTCCACTTTATTAGGTACACCCCTGCTGTGCACAAATGGTTTGTCCCACAACGTTGCAAGTCACATGACCACTGTTGTGGATATAAATGCAGCAGAATAATCTTTCTAGTAACAGTTAAGCGTACAAACTGTAGCAAGAATGGGGAAAAGGAGTGCTCTAATGGACTTTGAATGTGACATGGTAGTAAGTGCAAGATGTGCCGGACAAAGCATCTCTGAAACAGCAGTTTTCCTGAACTTTTCACACACCACAATTTGAAGGGTGTATCATGAATGGTGCAACGAACAGAAAACATCCTCTCCTGTGAAAGAAAATCGCTTGTTGATGAGAGAAGTCAGAGGAAAATGGCTAGAATTGTGTAAGCAAATAGACAGGCCACAATGTCACACATCACATCAGAATACAACCTTGGTGCACAGAACAAAATATTGCAAAGAACCACTACTCACACTTTGTCACGAATGGACTACAACAGCCGATGGTCACATTGTGTACCTTTGTTATCAATGAAGAACAAGAGAGCATGTCTCCTGTGGGCACAGCAACAACAGCACTGGACTATCGAGGATTGGAAAGCAGTTGCTTGGTCTGACGAGTCTAAGTTCCTGGTGTCGATGGAAGGCTCAGAATTTGGCAAAAACAACATGAATCCATGAATCTGTCATGTCTGATGACTACTGTGCAAGGTGGTGGGGGCAGTGTTATGGTGTGGGGAATGTTTTCTTGGCACACGTTGGGTCCATTGATACCCATAGATTCATGTCTGAATGCCACATCATACCTAAACATCATTGCTGACCAAGTGCATCCGTTCATGTTAACAGTTTATCCTCAGTCAGATGGTTACTTCCAGTAGGATAATGCGCTAGCGCACAAAGCCCAAATCACTATGGAATGTTCCAGGAACATGACAATGACTTTTCTTTGCTGCAGTGATCCACTCAGTCCACGGATCTCAATCCTATTGAACATCTTTGGGATGAGCTGGAAAGAGCTGTTCGCTGCAGGCCTACATCTCCATCAAATCTCAAGGAACTGCGTGACACACTCATGTCTGCATGGTACTCCATTCCTGTACAATGTTTAAGCATCTTGTTTAATCCATGCCTAGATGAATTCAGGCTGTTTTAAAGGTTAAAGGAGGCTCAACATGCTACTAGGTAGGTGTACCTAATAAAGTGGCAGCACAGTGTATATACCTAGAAAGTAATTTTTCTATTACCCAGCAGTATGTTAGATTCTGTGATTAACTTGTTGCTTTCTAATAGCATCATGTTTCCAAACCCTTTATTTCCTTAATGCTGAAGTGGTTTACGGACAGTGCACAAAAAAAAGAAGACTGCCAAAACGCTACCACAGGATGATTCATATAACAAAAGGGTATATCTGTAATGCAAGCTTAATCTATTCATATGAGAACTGTTAAATGGCAACTTGGATTGGTAAGCAAAACAATCTCATTATATTAGCAACATTAGTTTTCAACACTACTTATAAAACATAACTGTGCCTGTTTACTACAAAAGTAAATGTTACTATTTTAATTACATTATTTAACATTAATGTTATACAAGTATGACATTAATATCATTTTACCTGGAAAATGTATTATCAGGAAGTAAAAAAGTAATTCGTGTCCATCTGAAATGATTATTAGCTGCATATTCAGTGGCTGGATAAAACTGGTAAGGAGAGCAGTCAGGATCTAAAGAATTGCTAGGAAGACAAGCTTTATGAACTAATTCCCATACTCCTGAAAACAAAAAAAAAAAAAAAAAAGAGGAAACCTTTCTATTATATTTTTAATTAACATTTGTAAAATAATAAGAGAAGTTTACCTCAATATAATATATAGAACACTTCCGTATGATACTCTCCAGCAATTAAAACGAAAAAAATTGAAAATCTTCAATTTTTTTTCGTTTTAATTGCCTCAATATAATACATAGAACACATACAGAAGTGTTCTACATATTATATTGAGGTAAACTTCTCTTATTATTTTACAAATATTGATATCAACGTAGAACGTATTGAGCATTACAGCTCTGGTTCACACTATCAAATTTTTAATTAACATAAAACTTTCTTATGAATTTTCTGCCATGTTTGGGGACGTATAGGCATACATATAATAAACACACATGGCTAAAAATAAAGAAATAAAAAAGTTACATTGGTTTACTCGCACAAAAATAAGGCTAATTAATTTAGGTGAAATCTTTTAGCCTAAAAAAAACCAACTTAAGTAAGCAATGAAACTTATTTCATTTATTAATTAGAAAATAGAAATGAATACTTAATTGTATGGTCACACCAAATAATAACAATCTCTCATTAATAGTTATTGTTTTCATAATATGCAAGAAAATATAGTACTTAATAACAATTTCGGGCTGTTTGTTTATTAGTAATGACAAACAATGAAAGCCAGCAAACTTAAATTATATAAGCATCAGCAAAAAAAAAACAAAAAAGCTTCCACATATCACCTGTTCAATGCCTCTAATAATTTGTTTAGTGTTTTTACAATATCCACAACAGATGGAAATCTGTTTCAACAATCAACTACTTTTTTGGCCAAAAGAAAATTTCTGCACATCATCTTTTCCACAACCATTTTTTTTTTAGCTAAATTTACACCCCGAGCAAGAGGAAGGATGCGATTAGCATTTAACATATTCAATCCATTCAAAGCCTTAAAAACCTCAATCAGATCACCAAGCAGATGCAGTGGGTAATTGATTGGTGGAAAAAGCTTCCATCTTTTGCTGTGGAAGCTAATAGCCTAAATAAATTTAAGGCTGAGCTGGACAGACATTTGGAATGAATGGAGGGGTGAAATGGGAGGGTTTTTTTTTTTTTTGGCTGATGCTGCATAAGCTTGCTTTCTTGCATCGTATGCCTCTACTAGTGCTACTCTCCAGATGGTGCAATTTGCAGAACTGAAGCCAAGGTAAGTGTGCCCTTTTGTTCCCCTCACTAATCTTGTTGTTCTTCTCTGTACCTCTTCTAATAGATCCAAATTCTGGAAAAATGCCTGTATATCACTGAAAAACCTCTATGTACTGTCCTAGCAGCTAGGCTGCACTGTTCAGAGAATTTCATGTCAGAATACACAATTACATCCAAGTCTTTTTCATTCTCCATTACTCTCAGTGTGGTATCACACTATGTTATTCTGGGTTTACTGCTCCCATAGAAAGTAACATTATACAGAACAATTCTGAATAGAAACCTAATAGAATTGGATTCAAAATATGACATTCAATCCGATTACAAATATTTTGAATTGAGTGAATTTGTTGGTCTTCTAAGTCTAATCAAGGGATCTAAAATAAAGGGATCTAAAACAAAATTTTTCTCTTGTTATTTCAGTGTGTTGCCAGTTGTGCACAAATTCCATTTTTTTTGCCTCCTATTTTATTACGCTCATCAGTGCCACAAAGTTGAACATCAAGGTGTGAATCATAGTCCTCTTCACAAAGAAAAAAATTCAGTGAAAAAATATGTGGCAAAATATAAGTGGTGTAACAATTTCTCTGCATAGAACAGTTTCACTCTTAGGTTCTATATAAAATGTGTTCCCCCCAACTAAAACAGCAGACAAGGGTATTAACAATGAGACAATCGCTTTTCAAATAATAATGACTAAAACTGAAAGGATAAAATGAAGATACACAGTTGGAAATGAGGCCATATTAAGGAGGGTAGGACAAAATCAAAGTATGTTGAAGGCTATAAGGAAAATAAAGAAAAATCGGAGGGCGGGGATTTTTTTAGAAATGTAATTAAAGGGAAAGTGATGGGTCAAGATAATGACTATGAGAATGACGACTATGGGAGTTACCTTTAAAATTTAAGCATAAGGTTGCTTAAATTATATAATTTAAATAAACAGTGATATCAGTGATGCTATCTCTAGTTGTAAATATGACAGGTGCATAAGCTTTAAATTCAATGATTGCATCAGAGACCCTTGTGAAATATGTTCAATAAGTTAACATTTTGTTTTCTTTCTTAAGTTTCCCCATTTAAAATTTGGTGTAGCTGCTTCAAATTATGGGCTACCATCAGATCTTTAAATTTACAATGGAGTTTGAACAAACCTGTTCCCAGAAAAATTTGTACTTCATTATATTCTTCAGTGTTGATGCTGTTTTACTGAAATAGGAATAATGAACTGATATGCCCTCCAAACTGGGGGTATTACATTGACGTTGTACATGATGGTATCAGCATGCTGGCAGATGATCCCTGGCAATCTCCATGTGCCCAGGAATGATAACCTAAGAGTGGTAGTATATGTTATGCTAGAAATTACCTGTACAGTACTGAAATATTTGGTGGCGTTGCTAGGAAAGCTGGCTGAGACCACCTTTTTTAATAAATTAAAAAAAAAAAAATTGTATTTTTCAGTGTATTTTATCAGAAGACAAACTATGGAAATAAAAGTTTATTATTTTTCCATTTATGGAATTGCCATTCTCTCAATCTGTCAGTTTCAAAATTGAGCCACACAATCAACTATTTGAAATGTAGTGGTCTTGTAATACTCATTAAGCTCAAGAAATTTTAATGCAATTTGGGAAGGGTGTGACTACCATAACTTAATTCTGAATTAGTTTCATTAAGTGATTTATTATACTAAATTTGATATATAGGTGACATTTCAAGATCCTTGCTAAATCCTATCATCAGACCCTTTAAGAGAGTTAAAGTGAAAAGGGATGGGAAGGATTACAAATTAATTTATGAACAGATGACGATAGTGTTGAAGGATGTTAGAAACAGTCTAATGGAATATATATAATTAATAATGACATGAAATATATACAATTAAATGGAATCTAATAAAACATACATGAAAATAACTCTTTATTGGTCACCCTGAAATGCAGTTTGTTTGTTGTTTGTTTATTTGGTTTTTAGGAGCCTTAGCAACTAAGGCCATATTGCTCCGGGGATATGCGGTGGTCATTCCCTGACCTTTCCGCATCCTTCGTATTTGGTGGTCACGGGCTCGAACCCCGGTCTAATCAAGAAGCGTGTGCTACGCACTGCTGCTCCTTCCCACCTGGCTACGGAGACGCCCACAGACCAGTTAGTTTAACTTCTGCTATGGAGGTGGCTCTGAAATGCAACAAAAGGAAGTTAAAAGTGCTAGTGAGAGTAGAAGTTATTAGTACAGTCAGTCCTCGTATAACACATGTTTACACTACACGAATTCGATCATACACGATTTATAAATAGGGGAACGATATCTTATATAACACGAACCGATTCCCTTATGCACGATTCGCCTTTGTGTTTACAAGAAATGGCAGTCGAATGCAACACGATAGGAATGAAGAGAAGATTCTGAAAATGTATTTGTTTTTTATATCAGTGAAGGGGAAACACATTTCACTATAATAACGTAAAAACCCACACAATTCAACTATCGGTATTATCGCAAATGTAATTAGATCGAATTTATTACCAGTTTATAACAGATTCCACTAGCAGAAATGCAACTGGAAATTGTTTTTATTGTTTTAGGGTAGTAACCCCTAGAAATGTGCTTTAGTAAAATGTGGTGTTAATAGTGTATCTCTGCCTTTACGGTGTTGTTTATTTAGTTGCTACATGTGCGCAGTTTTGTTTATATGTATCAAGCATGCCTCCTCGTTTTGTAATTGTGCTTTATTCCCTAAAAATGAGTAAAATACTTAAAAGGTGTGAAAAGGAAGTGTCCTGGTGAAGACACTGCAGATTCAGAGAGAAAAAGAAAAGCAATATCGATAAACGGAGGTGGACTGGGTCAAAAATTCTTACCCGGGAAAATTTATAGTGGCCTCATACTATGGTTTATGGCCAAAATCAAACCGGCCTCCGGCTCACCGGGGTTTCCCCGCTAAAGCTTATGGCCAGTCTACCTCTGTGGATAGAGAATAAATATGAAATTGTGAAACGCTTTGAGTGAAATGAAAGACCATGTGATATTGCACGTGCAATAGGCCTAAATGAGGCAACGCTGAGAATTACAAAGAATGCAGAGAAAATAAAAACAACTTTCATAGCAGGAACAACTCAAAGTGTAATTAAAATCCATTAGATTAAGACACAAAGAATTGGAAGAGGTGGAACGGCTGTCATCTGTTTGGATGGAAAATCAAACAAAAAACAAGTTTGCTTACGATAGAAGCAAAAGCATTAGCAATATTTTATTACATAATAGTTGTAATAAAATACGTATTTTATTACGATTATTTATTGTGTTTGGTAATGTTTTGATTACAAATGTGTGTTGAATCTTGGGTGGTCGGCACCTAACCCTATTTTTCCCATAGGGCCTGTTGTTTATATTGCATGATTTTGCATTGCATGAGGGTTTCCAGGAAGACAACTATCGTGCTATACGAGGACTGACTGTATTTGTAATAAAAGGGACAAATGATGTAAGAAATTCTTTCCTTAAATTTATTCTAGTGATCCACTTCCACAACATTAAATGGATGCTTGTTGCAATAATCAATTACAGTCAGTCCTCGTATAGCACGATAGTTGTGTTCCTAGAAACCCTCATGCAATGCAAAATTGTGCAATATAAACAACAGGCCCTATGGGAAAAATAGGGTTAGGTGCCGACCGCCCAAGATTAAACACACATTTGTAACCAAAACATTACCAAACACAATAAATAATCATAATAAAATACGTAAGTATTTTATTACGACTATTATGTAATAAAATATTGCTAATGCTTTTGCTTCTATCATAAGCAAACTTGTTTTTTGTTTGATTTTCTATCCAAACAGATGAGAGCCGTTCCATCTCTTCCAATTCTTTGTGTCTTGATCTAATGGATTTTAATTACACTTTGAGTTGTTCCTGCTATGAAAGTTGTTTTTATTTTCTCTGCATTTTTTGTAATTCTCAGCGTTGCCTCATTTAGGTCTGTAGCACGTGCAATATCACATGGTCTTTCATTTCGCTCAAAGCATTTCACAATTTCATATTTTTTTCTCTATCGACAGAGGCGGACTGGCCATAAGCCTTACCAGGGAAACCCCAGTGGGCCAGAAGCCGGTGTGATTTTGGCCATAAACCATAGTATGAGGCCACTATAAATTTTCACGGGTAAGAATTTTTGACCCAGTCCGTCTCTGTTTATCGATATTGCTTTTCTTTTTCTCTCTGAATCTGCAGTGTCATAACCAGGACACTTTCTTTTAAATATTTTACTCATTTTTAGGGAATAAAGCACAATTACAAAACGAGGAGGCACGCTTGATACATATAAACAAAGCTGCGTGTGTGTAGCAACTGAATAAACAACACTGTAAAGGCTCCATTACTAAAGCACATTTCTAGGGGTTACTGCCATAAAACAATAAAAACAATTTCCAGTTGCGTTTCTGTTAGTGGAATCTGTTATAAACTGGTAGTAAACTCGATCTAATTGCATTTGCGATTATACCGATAGCTGGAATTGTGTTGGTTTTTACGTTATTATAGTGAAATGTGTTTCCCCTTCACTGATATAAAAAAACAAATACATTTTCAGAATCTTCTCTTCATTCCTATCGTGTTGCGTTCGGTTGGGGTGATTCTGCGTTCAACTGCCATTTCTTGTAACCACAAAGGCGAAATCGTGCATAAGCGAATTTGGTTCGTGTTATATAAGATATCGTTCCCCTATTTATAAATCGTGTATGATCAAATTCGTGTAGTGTAAACACGTGTTATACGAGGACTGACTGTACTCTCTGGCTGAAAGAAAATTTTCACACATATATCCTGCAACCATACTTTCTCCCCATATATGTATCACCTGAGTAAGAGGAAGAATGCCATCAGCATTTAGTTTATTAATACATTTAAAGCCTTAAATTAGATCATCATGCAGATGGCTAACTTTCAGATGAAATTTGCAGAACTGAAGTCTTTCTTGGTAAGAGTACTCATCTATAAGAAAACTGAAGGTATCATGCAATATACTGTATGGAGCACATTGTTTTGTTATTTCTGTGACTAGTACGTCTACAATATGATAAAAAACTTGAATTCAAAATGTATCTTTTGCACTTAGTTCTGCTGGTAGCAATTCCTCTGGTGTTTCATCAAATGGTTTCTTCCTTTTCTGCTTTCAGTTTTCATACTGTCTGTAATCAGAATTTGGAACGAATCCTTTTGCCATCTTTTCAAAATCATCAAATTTATCTTCATCTCGAATATCAATCAAATAATCCAGGAGAGCATCATATAATTTCACAATTATACATAACTCAATTCCAGGTTCTTGAATTGCTTTATTCACTCTATCGATGTTTTTTAGAAGATCTTCCCAAATGACAGTCATTAATGCTATTTCTAACCTGTTCGGTTTATTTATCAAAGCTTTTGCTTCACGGACCACTGTCAGTTTTTGTTCTTCACATTCTGAGATATCAACGAGTGCTGCATGAATTTTACTGTAATTTTTTTTTTTTTTTTTTTTCAATGATCTCGCAGCATTGTAACGTGATGACCATCTTGTGTCTGATTGATTTTTGACCGAGATTGTATTCTCCATCGTACTCAATTTAGACCATCTTTGTGGTAAGGCTGCAAAGAATGTGTGTAGAGTGACTGTAAATTGTTGAAAAAATGAATGGCAGCCAAACAGCTTTCTGGAGATGTGGTTCCTACTAAATTAAGACTGTGTTAAGCAGATGGAACCCATACTGATAGTTTGTTGACTTCCTTGAATCTAGCTTAGACTCCAGAATACATCCCACTCATATTAGCAGCGTTGTGTGCTAACACTTTTGATATCAGATGCGATGTGTGCTAACACTTTTGACCCTAATAAATTGATAAATTTTTCATGTGGTTGAAGACAGTACGAAACATTTCCACTTCCTGAATTTCAATATTTTTTTATATGCTCTTTTAGAAAAGGATCAAACTCAGATAGAAGATCAATACACCCGAAGAAGTTGTCATTGTTAGGATTATTGTGTTGCTCATTATCACCACAAAAAGCTATACCTCGTTCTGCCAAAACTTTTACTAGTGCAACTACTCTTCTTAAAACTTCAGTCCAGTATTCAGTTGTTTTTTCTTTCTTGATTTGCAATTTTGTGTCAATCCGGGTAGACTTTTGGAACTGCAACATATTAGATATAGAAATGAAATGCTCTTTTGATTTTTCATGCATTGTGATCCTTGCATGTACTTTCCAGTCGTCAAATCCAGTCTGAAATTGATTACATATCTCATTAAGTCCATCTTTAAATAACATACC
Source organism: Mastigoproctus giganteus (assembly GCF_048544385.1). Lineage (NCBI taxonomy): Eukaryota > Metazoa > Arthropoda > Arachnida > Uropygi > Thelyphonidae > Mastigoproctus > Mastigoproctus giganteus. Next base: position 68,347,236 of record NC_143578.1, read on the forward strand.
CACATAATAATACACTTTTCCAGTAGATTCTGAGAATATTAGCCAGTCTCTTTTAATGACCTCGCCATTTCCCATTTTCCTATAAAACAATTCTTTTCTTGCATATCTTACTTTTTTTGCCAAATTTTTCACACGTTGATTTCAAATTTCTCTCGAAATTCTGAGACTGAAAATTTTGGGCAACGTGATGAATGAAATCAGCATTTGTTTTCCAATTAGCTGGATCAGTAGTGAAATCTGATAGTGAAACAGTAACAGATGTTTTTGGGTACTTAGGTCATTCACAGACTCCTTGATCCTTATTTGCAATTACATCAGTTGTCAATGTCGACACTACAGAATTTACCTGGTCTGATTCTAATTCTACATCAACTTGACCTTTATTTGTTCCTTCATTGGTAGGTATAGTGGTAGGTCTATGAATGCTATCACCGAAACCTTCAGATTGAGAAAGAGTAGGCTTATTGTAGGAGTGGTTTGGAACATTTATATATTTCAGCATTGAATTTTTCATTTTACCCAAAGCTTTTCCTTCTTTCATTTTTCATTTTACCTGAAGCTTTTCCTTCTTTCATTTTTCATAATCAGATTCGTGTTTTCACATATATCCATCAGACATTTTAAATCATGCCAAACACAATAAATTATTCTAGGATCAGAATATGAAAAATTGAAAATACAACTCACCAGTCTTCTTTTAAAACTCACACTATTTTCTTAAAATGTCACACCACAAACTTATTCACTATTTACTACTGCTATCTTTACATATAACACACATGTACATATTTGTGAGTAGGACTGTTTTGAACAGGAAAATGCACATTTAATTCTCTACAAAACAAGCCAGTTTAACAAGACAAGCAAGATACAACAGTCATACACGTTTATACGCACAAGCGCTGCTGCGCTGATCAACTGCTCATACTTGCATTACATCAAAGATCTAATTCGCAGTCAGTGTGTTAATACAGTATAATTTACTATATGAAATATTTTACTCCTCTTTTCCCACTTTTCAGAATAAAAGTGACTAGGGCCTACAAACATTAAAATATGGCCCTGTGTGCAAGGCCTGAAAAACACTATCAATTCCATGCCAGTCTGCAGTTTGCTAAGTGTAAATTACTTTTCCTGACAGAATCTCAATTATTAGCTGCTCATTCATCACTCATCTTATTTGTCCTAATTATTCACTTTAATTCCACCCATTTTTAAGGTGAGACTTGCAATATAGCTACTCTTCTCTCTTTTCAGAAACTTGTTGATCTGGAATCTCCTCTTTTTTGACCTCCTCTGGAAGGAAATATCTTTGTTCCATTTTGTAAGATTTATTTGTTGCTAATTTTCCTCCTAATTTGACAAATCACTTGGAACTTTTAATTATTTTTTTTTCTTTAAAAGTAAACTTTCTTCAGTTTAACTTTCATAAAAGTGAAGTAATTTTGCTTACTGATTTCAGTGTTCACAACTCCAGCTGACATTAATTTTACAGTTGATGGACTTATCTGATAGAGATGCCAACGCTTCTGCAATTCATTTACCCACTATAATAAGAGAAAATTCTAATTACATACCTAATATTCTTCTTTTCCTTGCCAATCCTTCAAGTATACAGATAATGTTATTTGACCTCTAGGTACAGATTTGACCTCTTCAGATCACAGCTTGGCAGTGGTCACTTCTCTAATGGAAACTCTGATTCTCAGCATTGTTTAGTTTGGCACTATAAGGATGCAAAATTGGATGACCTGCATGATTTCTGTTCCTCTTTTCCTTGGTTGGAAAACTGTTTTAAATCTTGTGATCCTAACATTGGCTCAGATTATATCACCAAAATTATCCTTCTAGGGGTAAAATCCTCATTCCATCTATCCAAAACACTTACATTCTAAACAACAGCTTTCTAAAAAATATGTTAATGCTGTTCAGGATAAGAATATAGAATATCACAATTGGTTTTTATACAAGTCTCTGGTTCATTTCCTGCTTACACTAAAGCTTACTTACAATCCAAACTCCATTTTGAATAGAGCTCAAAGTATAAAACTTGCTTCTTGTTAAAATAGTAGTCACATCTTCCAGTCTCCTGCCAAAGTTACTGGTTGTAACTTTGTCATTCATACTTCCACCTCTATTATATCCATATGGTTCTACTGCATCTTCATCTAAAGATAAAACTGACATATTAGAATTTTACTTTCCCTCTAACTTTTGATGATGTTGATAAATCTATTTCTACCATATGAAATATATCCCATTCAATGCTCCCCTTGATATTTTGACAGAAGGAGATTTGAAGGATCTTGCACAAACTAGATGCCAAAAAGTCTCCAGGTCCTGAGGTGCTTTTCCACCTTGTCCTTAAAACCTGTGCACCAGATTTAACTAAAGTTTTTTTTTTTCATTATAATTTGCTCGTTTCCAGCCAATTCCAAAAGATCACAAATCCCTACTTTAGAATTATCATTCTACTGCTGATGAAATTCTTCTTTACCAAAGTAAACAACAACCCATCAAACATCAACTTTTACACTATCTTGAAATCTTCATCTGTTTAATGATGCTAATATTGATTATGTTAGTGTAAATCAGTACGTGATACTTGGTTCATGTGTCTTTGATTACATTACATGGAAAAGTTAGTATTAGTAATGACAAATAATTCAAGGAAATTAGCATATATAACAGCCAAATAAAAAAAACAAAAAAACTAGCCACACAATTTGTCTAATACTTTAAATTTATTCAAACTGCTCATCCCATTTCTACAGCACCAAATGGAAATTTCTTTCAACAATTAATTTCTCTCTAGCTGAAGGTCTACAAAAGCCTACCAAACATGATTCCATCTTATGCTTTTCCTACCAATTTTTGCAATTGGGTAGCCAGTTTTCTCACTGTTCACTCAGTGTGTGTGTAATGGTAGCTGGCCTTCTAACTTCTCAACTAATGCTGGAGTTTCCAATGCTCTGTTTTATCAATCACACTGAGTGTGAATGAAAAAGCAAAGCATTGGAAACTACAGAAAACAGAGACTTCTTTTTCTCATGTCTGTTAATGATCTCCATCCATTAGAGAAAATCCTATAAAGATTACAATTGTTAAGTTTCTCTAATGACAATAGGCTACATCCACATTCTAGTCCAACAAACTCTGTTTTGCACAAACAGCTACAATTCCTTGAATAGCAACCACCATTACCCCCACCTAGTTGTGTGCCTTAATGTTCCTTAAATGCTGAGCTCCAGTAGGGAGAAGAGAATTTAGTTAACTTTGACCATCCAATTCTGTATTATTTCTTGAGAAAAAGAGTCTGCTGCTCTCAAGCTCATCTTCAAGAATACAGGAACTCCCCGACTTACGTAAGGGTTGTGTTCCGCAGAACACTAGATAAGTTGGACTTCCCCCCATGCTTGTGCAGCACTTGCAACTGTGCTCGCTGAATTGATTGAATCAAAAAAGAAATGTTTGATGAACATGTAAATAGAATTATTTATTGTTTTTATTCAATATTTTTATCTCATGCACAGGGAAAATTACAAAAGCATGCAATTTAAAAAAAAATTTCAAAATTAGAAAATTAGAAAAAAAGAGAGGAGACAGGCATAGCGTCAGTAAGTTTTACCTCTCGAGCATCTTTTCCAGAATCGACATCTTCGGCTGATAAGTATGCCGTTGCAGAGGTTGAGGGCTGTGGAGATTTAGAAGGGGTCAGCCACTCAACCTTACGAAAGAACATATTAATGGTTGACTGGACGGTGGCTTTTTTATTTTCATTGCAGATTTCTTTGTAGCAAGCAAGCATATCATTCACCCCTTTGTTAACTTTTAAGAATTGTTCGCTGTCAGGATCCATCTTCTCAAACCTCGCCATTGCTGATGCAATTTCACGAAATGCCATTGCCATCTCTCTGGTGATAAAGCATCTTGATTGCTCATTTGGTTCATCTTGAGCTTCATCAGAATTTCTTCTTTCACTATCGCTGCCTGCAAGTCAATAAGTTCTTCATTAGATAACTCCTTCTCTTCTTCCTCTATTAATTCCTCCACGTCTTTGGTATCAACCTCCAACCGAAGTAGCTCTGCAACCTTTAATCTTATTTGTAACATCATCATATGATTCATCTTTTTCAAATACTTCGAAGCCTTTTATGTGCCGTGGGCATATTTTCTTCCATGCGCCATTTAAACAACTTTTAGTAATTTCCTGGGCGGAAATTACTAAAAGTTGTTTTAGTAATGGCCCAGGCCTTATTAATGTTTAAGATGGTGTGGTAATTATTGTAAGATTTCCAAAAGTCTCTTAACATAAAATTTTTCTTATCATCTACTGCAGACAATGCCTGAGCAAATATTGTAAGTAAATAGTATGCTTTTAAATTCAAAATAACACCCTCATCCATAGGTTCGATGAGTGAAGTCATATTTGGCAGTAGAAATATGGCTCTCACGTTCAAAGTGAAATCATCTAGATGCGTAGGATGTCCAGGAGCATTATCTAATAGAAGCAAAATCTTGAAAGGAATGTCGTTGTCTTTACGATATTTTTCAACCTCGGGAATGAAGCAGCATTTAAACCAATCTTCAAAGAGAAATATTGTTATCCATGCTCACTGGTTTGATCGGCAATGCACAGGTAGGGTAGCTTTATTGATGCCCTTAAATGCATGAAAATTTCCAGAATGGTACATAAGCATTGGTTTTAATCTGTAATCTCCCACTGAATTAGCCCCAAGCAAGAGCATGGCCCTATCGTTTGAAAACTGACATTGTATTTTCCTCTTTGGCAATGTATGTTTGATCCGGCATTTTTTTCCAATAAAGATCATCAACGTTAAAAATTTGCTGTGTTGAATAGCCACCTTTATCAATAATTTTTTTCCAACACATCACAAAATTTCTCTGCAGCTGTAGAATCAGCACTGGCGACTTCACCGCACTTTAACATTGTGGAAACCAGCACGATGCTTGAACCTATTAAACCACCCATTGCTTTCCACAAACTTGGGTTGGGATTCACCGAACTTATTCTTAATATCTTTATACATACTTGTTGCTTTTGCTTGAATGGTCATTAGACTCAAGGACACTCGCTTCTGAATCTGATTTTCCATCCATATTATTAACAGCTGTTCCATCTTCGATATAGCACCTGAACACTGTTTTGTAATCACTGCTGATCATGGTATACTTAAGTGCATTGATCCTTTGATATGTTCTTTTATACGCACACTGTCCTTTAAAATAGTATTCACTGTTGAAGCAGCGAGACCTAATTCCCTGGCGCCTCCGCAGCCAGGTGGGAAGGAGCAGCAGTGCTAGCACACGCTTCTTGATTAGACCGGGGTTCGAGCCCGTCACCACCAAATACGGAGGATGCGGAAAGGTCAGGAAATGACCACCGCATATTCCCGGAGCAATATGGCCTTAGTTGCTAATGCTCCTAAAAAAAAAAAAAAAACCAACCAACCTAATTCCCTTGCAAAAGATGACAAACTTTGTCCTGCTTCTTACTTAATCATTTTCATCTTCATTTCTAAATCAATTTTGTTTCGTTTCCTGGCACTACCACCACTTGCACTTTTCGTTGGTTGCTTTCCCTTCATCATTGTAATACGTAAATAGGAATGAAGAGAAGTTTCTGAAAATTTTTTTTTCTATGATTGAAGATTTCAGTGAATATTATAAACAGTGAACACATTTCACCATAATAGCATAAAAACCCACACAATTGCAGTTATCGGTATTATCACAAATGCAATGATATCGAGTTTACTACCCATTTATAATTAGGTGCACTAACAGAAAAGCCAAATAAACCAGAAAGTGCAAATTGTTTTGTGATCGAGACCTCCAGAAACATGCTTTAGATAAATATCACAAAGGCGTTCAGAATTGATTCTTATAATGGAACATATGATAACGATGAAAGGGTAATGCAATTTCCATTATAAATATGACATTTTAGAGAGATAAATAGCTTTAGTAATACAGTAATACCCCGAAGTTACGCGATAGGTGGGTCCGACGAAAATCGCTTAAGTCGAATTCGCGTAAGTCGGGGTACAACTTTGCATATAAATACATATAAATTTTGTTTAATTGGGACCAAGGACTAACAAAAACACTAGTTTAGAAGAAAAATATTAATAAAATTGCAGTTCTTTATACATATTAATACAAAATATGTATTAAAAAAATAAATGACTTACTTAAAAAAGTTATTTCGATGTCGATGGCTTCATAAAATCTAACAAATTCGTCTGACGACACAGCGCCTTCTTTTTATCACGCATAATTTCTTCGTAGCAAGCTAATAATTTTTTTATTCCTTGCTTTGTAGCTATAACGCATTCTTCGTTGGAGTCTATTTTAAGCCTTTTTCAATTGAGCTGAGACTTTCTGTCAAGTTTGCAATTGTCATGTGATTTTCGCCGTTGCCTCATTTAGGCCTGTAGCTCATGCAATATCACATGGTCTTTCATTTCGCTCAAAGCGTTTCACAATTTCATATTTTTTCGCTATTGACAGAGGCGGACTGGCCGTAAGCCTTACCGGGGAAACCCCAGTGGGCTGGTGTGATTTTGGCCATAAACCATAGTATGAGGCCACTATAAATTTTCCCGGGTAAGAATTTTTGACCCAGTCCACCTCTGTTTATCGATAATTGCTTTTCTTTTTCTCTCTGAATCTGCAGTGTCTCCACCAGTACGCTTCCTTTTCACACCTTTTAAGTATTTTACTCATTTTTAGGGAATAAAGCACAATTACAAAACGGGGAGGCACGCTTGATACGCATAAACAAAACTGCGCGCATGTAGCAACTGATTAAACAACACCATAAAGGCAGAGATACACTATTAACACCTCACATTTCTAGGGGTTACTACCATAAAACAATAAAAATCCAGTTGCGTTTCTGCTAGTGGAATCTGTTATAAACTGGTAGTAAACTCGATCTAATTGCATACCGATAGCTGGAATTGTGTTGGTTTTTACGTTATTATGGTGAAATGTGTTTCCCCTTCACTGATATAAAAAATCATAAATACATTTTCAGAATCTTCTCTTCATTCCTATTGTGTTGCGTTCGATTGGGGTGATTCTGCGTTCGACTGCCATTTCTTGTAAACACAAAGGCGAATCGTGCATAAGCCAATTCGGTTTGTGTTATCTTATAAGATATTGTTACCGTATTTATAAATAGTGTATGATAGAATTCGTGTAGTGTAAACACGTGTTATATGAGGACTGATTGTATACGGCTCAACCGACGCGATCCATTTCTCTCGTGAAAACGATGTAATTTCCGACAAAAGTTGAGCACGAATTCGAACGCACGCATATAAATATGACAGTTGAATACAAATTCTTGTATATGTGTGCAGGTCATGCGCAGAAAAGTTGAATTTTGTTCATCTTTCGCTCTCACTCTCCGCCGTCACACCGTATATCGATAACATATGAAAAGCGACCTTGAAGATAGTGGGCAGCAGTGTTGCCAAATGAAAAAATCAAGAACCACGTAACTCCGAGTTCGCGTAAGTCAGGGTATTACTGTATAAGAAAATTTTTAACTTTCAAGGATTTGGAATGAATTACAAAAAAAAAAACACAAAACAATGTGTTATTTGGTTCACATTACGATATGTTCTCAATACCTCCATTTATTCCTAGAGGATGCAAAATACATTTCCACGATTTTTTTAAGTTTGCACCAGCCGACAAAAACTTACATAAAGTTGAATTTCTGTAAGTCAGGGAGTTCCTGTACTCGCATATCCACACAAGATCACATATCATTAATGGTATAACCCTACCCTTTCTTTGCTAGGCATATTGGAACTATTGATGCATCTGCATGGAAAAGACCAGGCTTTTTCTTTGCTTTCATGTTACTCTTCTTGTAGACAGCTCCTGACTATGTATATAGCACAAATTCTTACCATGGAATATTGTTCCTATATCTTGGGTAGTAATGCCAAAACCTTTAAATTCTTAGATTCTCTCCAAAAGATGGAAGTTAACTGATGATTCATAACAAACTCACTCAACTTACTGTCACATAGAGGCACTTCCGTAGCCAGGTGGGAAGGAGCAGCAGTGCATAGCACATGCTTCTTGATTAGACCGGGGTTCGAGCCCGTCACCACCAAATATGGGTGCCTCCGTAGCCAGGTGGAAGGAGCAGCAGTGCATAGCACACGCTTCTTGATTAAACCGGGGTTCGAGCCCATCACCACCAAATACGGAGGATGCAGAAAGGTCAGGGAATGACCACCGCATAACCCAGAGCAATATGGCCTTAGTTGCTAATGCTCCTTAAAAAAAAAACCAAACAAACAACCAAATACGGAGGATGCAGAAAGGTCAAGGGAATGACCACGGAGCAATATGGCCTTAATTGCTAATGCTCCTAAAAACCAAAATAACAATAACAACTGTCACATAGATATTAATGCTATCCTGCAAGTTTTTTTATGCAGGTATTTCCATGAGTACTGTTCTTCTTAATTACTATATGTAATTCCATCCCTTTCTTTCAAAGGAATTGGAGCACACAAATAATTTTTCTACACATGCATCAACATAGTAAACATCCACTCACTGTTTGTCTCCAAATTCATTGAATCTAGTTTTTTTTCCCTTCATTTATCCCTTTCACATCTGTTCTCTGTATTTCCTGAAAACTACAATCTACAGAAATTTAAATCCTCAAATCCACTACCAAGAAGTAACTTTCATTATGTAGTACCCTTTATGTTTGAGGGAGTCAAAAAATGTTGAAACAAGCTTGAAAATAAAATGCTGATCCAAGATATACACTTTATACAGTTAATCTATTTCTTACCTGAACCAGGTTCTTTTGTATATTCTAGTCTTACACTGTGGTTGGTAGTGCACTGATGCTGGGGCTCCTCACAACCTACAACAATCTTAAAATATAAAAACAAAGGAAAAAAGATTGAAATTATTTATAAATGAAGCCAGTTATTTAAGTCAAATAAAATATATTATGAAAGCAGAATATTTTATGATATGAATTAAGCTGGCTTGAATAAGATTTAAATGTAAGAATAAACAAGGTAATGAAATAATTTTAAATTACTATTTTTAAAGTTGTACAGTATTCCCTTAAGTTTATTTTAATAAAAATTCTCTTGCACTCTCTTTAGCAGAGTGCACTGTGAAAGGTAGCTATATCCATAGTTAGCTAATAAGCTAACTATGGATATTAGCTAACTATATCCATAGTTAGCTAATACGCTAACTATGGATATAGTTATCCTTTCCAGGTCAATTAGCATGCTATGATCATGGTATATTTATTATCAGCATCTTTGGTTTCTTGGAAACCCAAGATTTGCCATATTCCAATTGGATGATTTTGAATATGACAAATAAAAAGGTGATTCAAGGTATACATTTTATACAGTTAATCTATTTCTTACCTGAACCAGGTTCTTTTGTATATTCTAGTCTTACACCATGGTTAGTAACACAGGGAAAACTGATTTTTGACCATGATCCCCATATCAAAAATCGTACATAACAAAGTATATGAATTTTATGTGGTTTCGGCTTTTGCATTAAAATATCCACCTGCAATCCCATAGAATTTCAACTTCCATGGCCTTAACACTCAAGATAGAGCAAAGTTCCATTGTGAGTCACCTCAAGTAGTGCAGTGCTTTTAAACAAATGATATAATTGATAAGCTTTTCTCTCTTTTTCGGTTATTTTACTCAAGGAAAAAGAACAAACTTCCTAAATCACAAGTCATCTTCAGAAACACTACTTAAAATAAATAACAACACCAAAAAGCTGTTCTGTTACTTGTTTCAAATATATTTGCTCAGAATGTCTTATCATGGAGGATTTTAACTTTCCAGATATTGAATGGAATTCATGGATTGACAGCTTACAATAGTAGAAAAGCATTTTCTTGATTTGTTGGATGACTGCTTTCTATACCAATGTGTTTGAGAGGCAACAAAGGAAAGCAATGTTCTTGATCTGGTTATCAACGGTGATTCGTCATGTATTAAGACTCTTCACATTAAGGGACCTTTATACGGCAGTGATCATTGCATATTGATGTGATTTATTCAAATAAAAAAATATATTTTTATTATAAATAATAATAATGGGGTCAGGAATATTTTAAACTCTTTTCAGTGGAGCCAATTGATGCTGTTAAAGAATGTAAATGGCAAACAGGAAGTGTTTAGAGAAGTAATCCTAGAGGCCACTAAGTATTTTATACTGATTAGAAGATACTGTTTAAAGCTTAGGCCAAAATGGATGCCAGAGGAACTAATGAGCTTGGCAGCAAAGAAAACAAATTTAATGGGTTGATTATAAATTGTCAAGGGATACAGAGTCCCACAATAATATTAGTATTAGTAATGGCCACACGGTGCAAGATAGCCTATGGCTTATGCTGCACCAGCCAAAAAAAAAAAAAAAAACCCCGAATAAAACAATAATAAAAAAAAACCAAACTAATAATTAATAAAAGAAAAGGAAATTAAACCTATCATCCTATGTGTTTCCTTCACCCGAAGGTACTATCCAGATGACCTTTGAATTTCCCCAAACTGTTGGCCTCTACCACCCATGAAGGCAACTTATTCCAGTAATTTATAACTCGCTGGCTAAAATAAAACTTCCTGCAGTCCAATCTAAACATTTCCCCCCCGTAACTTGAATTTATGTCCCCTAGTTCTAGCATCATTTATAATCTTGAAAATTTAGTCCTCGTTCATTTTGCTGATGCCTCTCAGAGCCTTAAACCCCTCAATAAAATCTCCTCTAAGGTGTCTAGTTTGCACACTCTGCAACCCACATATTCAAAGTCTTTTTTCATAAGGACGCCCTTTTGATGTCTTTCTTTAGGTGCAGTCTCCATACTTGAACATAGTATTCTAAGTGTGGTCTAACAAAAGCCTTATGTAATGGATTATGATGTCCCTGTCTCTACTTGCAAAAGTTCGATAGATCATCGATAGGACACCATGGGCCTTCCTTCCAACCTGTTTACAATGCTCAGAGAATTTCATGTCTGACCGTATTGTAACACCCAAGTCCCTTTCCTCTAGTACTGGGTTTAGTTGAACTTCACCAAGTGAATAAATTATTTTGGGATTACTGTTTCCCAGGTAAAATACCTTTACACTTTGTTGGATTAAAGCATAGCTGCCATTTTTCTGACCGTTCCTGAAGCCTATCTGGGTCTCTCTGAAGAAGCTCAGCTTGACAGTGATCATTAACTACTCTATCAATTTTAACATCATCTGCAAATTTAGACATCATGCCCTCTATCCCTTCATCGATGTCGTTTATGAAAATTAAAAACAACAGTGGTCCTAATACTGATCCTTTGGGAACCCCACTTCTTACATCAACCCAATCTGAGGAATAGCCATTCATCACAACCCTCTGCCTCCTGCCCTGAAGCCATCCTGCTATCCATCTAAGGATTTTCCCAGTGATTCCAACCTGTTCCAGATTATAAAGCAACTGCTTATGTGGGACTGAGTCAAAAGCTTTGCAGAAATCTAAATAAACAACGTCGAAATTATTCCCTAAATCCAGCTCATGAGTGACCCTTTCAAAATAGTGAACCAGATTTGTTAAACATGATTTTCCCTTTACAAAACCATGCTGAGTATTGTGGAGAATTTCAATTCTATCCAAATGATCCTGAATTCCACCGTTGATCATTGCCTCCATGATTTTCCCTACTACTGAAGTCAGACTGACAGGTCGATAATTCCCCACTTCACTCTTAGAGCCACCCTTATGTATGGGAGATACATTGGCACTTTTCCAATCCAATGGAATCTCCCCAGAGTCTAGTGATGCTCGCATAATTAGCCTCACTGGTTCAATGCACTCACTTGCTGCCTCCCTTAAGATTATAGGGTATATTCCATGAACTCAAGGAGCCTTACTGGCCTGTAGGCACGAAAGTTTTTTCATTAAATAATCTTGCGAAATTTCAGTATCATCAATTACATATTTTTCAACTTTGCTCCACAATTTCCCATTGCCACAAAAGGTTTTTCTTCGGTAAATATCAATGCAAAATAACTGAATTCATCTGCAACGACAGGTGGTGTATTTAATACTATCCCCTTTCCCTTATGTAAAGGTCCGATCTGGTTTGTCCTGCTCTTCTTAGCATTTATATATGTGAAGAATTCCTTATCCCCCCCTATTTGCTCTGTTTGCTAGCAATTTCTCATAAACTGCCTTTGCCTGTTGAACCTTTTCTGTGGCTCTATTACAGATCATCTTGTAGCTGTTATAGGCTACAGTACTTTTTATTGCTCTGTAACTTTTCCATGCCGCCTTTTTCTGCTCAAGTAATGTGGCAACTTCACTATTCATCCAACTTGGAACCCTCCTCGTGGAGTATTTTTTTAATGGTAAATTCGCTTCCAAGGCATCTGTGATTAATGTTTTAAAAGCATACCACAGTTCAATTGTATTCGTTCTCTGTGTGATATCTCTTCATCATCCACCATAGAACTCCGTGATCACTTCCTGCTACTGGTTCCTCTATTGTCAGCCATGTTATGTTATCTGATTCATGGGTGACGATGAGGTCTAGGATATTCTTTTCTCTAGTACTTTCCCTGACATGTTGATACAAATAACATGTCATCTAGTTGATTTAAAAATTTTGTTCCCCATGTCGAGTTTCCTTTCTATTTTCTCCAATCAATTAGAGGCAAATTGAAATCACTCATAATAAGACATTGACGCTTACTTGCCAATTCTATTTGAATGTAGAGGCTTTCGTCATAATCTTCACAATCACCTGGTCTGTAGATTACTCCTGCTTGCATTATACCTTTGTTTCCAACTATCACACACCATACAGATTCTACACTAGCATGTGAAACGTCTGAATCCGGGAAAGCTATTGTCGCACTCAGGCTGATTCTGATAAGAAGCATTACTCCACCACCCCTTCTGTCTACCTTATCCTTCCTAAATACATTATACAAACTGTACTGAAACTCATCATCCCCTATTTCCGGGTGGCACCACGTTTCCGTAAGCCGTATTATGTCTGCGTTACTTGTTTTAACCAGCAGTTCGAATTCACTCATTTTATTGACGACACTTCTAATTACTATATAAGCAATTAAGACTTACTGTATATTACTTCTTGTATATTTAAGAACCCTAACACAACCCTTGAAGTTTTTTAGGCTCTCTTCCCTGGCATTAGCTACCCACTCACTTGAAACGTTTGTGCCCCCAGAATATCTAGATAATATGTCCAGTTGGGGAAACAGATAAGAACTCTTGAAGTATGTGCAAGAGTTACTTTGACCAATATTATCAGATAAAAGTGTGTCAGTATTACCTACATTCCCACTAACTAGCAGTTTCCCTGAACCTTTAAGGTATCCTCAATAATACTGGCAAAAACTTTTGCACCACCTTTGTTTAAGTGTATCCCGTCTCTACAAAACAAATTCCTTCTACTTATAAGTGTGGGCCAAGCTGATAGAAATTTCCCCCCAAAAGCCTTGCAACGTCCTTCAAGTCTTGAGTTAATCCACAAGGCTTTTAACATATAATCCCTCCTATCGTGTCTGGGCAGAATTGCAGACACATAGATTGTGGCCTGGCTATATGGTCCTGTATTTTTCCAACAAATCGTCAGATCGTGTACGTTTAATGTCATTAGTTCCTACATGAATAATGATATTCTCTTTAACCCCCTTAAAATCTAACAATCTGTTGGTGATATCATTAATAGTTGCTCCCGGCAGACATACCATGGTTCTACTCCACCTATCCTTATTACAAAAAATATTCCCTGTTTCCCCGACAATAGTCTCCTAATAAAACAAAGTCCTTTTGAACCAGAGTAGTTTACACTTGGTTTTTCTGTTTTGAGGCCTGAATCGGGAGTGCATCACTTGGTAGATTGCTGAAGTCTTGAGTTCCTGACAAGCTCGCAGATGCATTATTCTTGAGGGCAAGCACCCGTTTTTTTCAGTGACTCAAATTGTTCCATCAGTGCACCAAATAGTAATTTAAGATCGGTGCACTCCTTACATCGATCACAAAGAAAAGAATCCCCAGGTGAGTTATGATTAGTCACCAGGTCGACCTTGGAAAACATTCCACAGGTTCCGCAACGGATTAAATCATGACTCACACGTAAATCACCATCAGCTATTTCCATGTGAGTAACGATACTGTGTGACATGTTTAAGGCAGATCTCATAATTACCATTATAAAATTAGCTAAATATCAATGAAAATTAACTTTAAAAAATGACATCTATAATATTATAAAAATCAAACTGTTACAGGAAAACCTATAACAAAATAATCCGATAATACACTAAATAAATCAAATATTTAAAAGCAATAATCAACAGTAATCCAATCCACTAAACTGAAGAGCCCTGACAAAGCATGTCCGCTCACCTCGAGTGCCAACACTTGAAATAAGTAAAAACCCAACCCAACCCATAACCAAGTAAGGGGTGAGGCAAGTAAAGGCTGACTATTTATTCATTTCAAATCCATTTCTAGTCAGGATCCTTGGATTTGACTTGCTAATAGCACTTGGCCTTGAGACTGACTAACTTAAGATACTGAGGAGGAAATCTACGACTACAGACAGCTGGTCTTGAACCCCGCACACTCCACTCAGTACAGCCTTGCGCTCTTGCTAACATGGCTACCGGGGCCTAAGGCTGAATATGAAAATCCTTGGATAAAAGTGTAAAGAAAAGCAGCAAGGAATTCCTTGCATATGTTGGTCCTAGAGGCTGTCACAGAAATTCCCTTAGGTATGTCAAGCTGGGCATACTACCTGGGAGTCAAAAACACTATGGAACTAATATTTGGGTGACATACAAGTCAAATGGACCAAATTTCAGCAAAGTCCGGTTGGTTTGCAACATCCAAATCCTTTGCTTGCACCTTTATGATGGTGGGACTATTAGTAACTTTGGGTATAACCCCAGTGTACAAGTACTGAAATACAGAACCTAGTATACTGGAGGTGACTGCCCATGTACGAATCAACGTAAAAAGGAATCGAGGTGTAGCACTCACACCACATGGAGGAATGCTGCCCCCCCTGTGTTACCAGACAATACTAAGTGGTAGATGACTCTCATCAACTGGTGCAATACCACCACTTTGCTTATTGGAGGCTTGAAGTGGTGGAACTCATGTTTAGTCTCCAGAGTAAAGCTTTATCAACCCTCACCCCCCCTCTCTTTCATCATGCAGTATGATTGATGTCTTTTGAAGTTAAGATGGACATACTGGTGAGATACAATCTTCCTTACATTTCGAGGGTACAGCTCTAAAACAGTGTTTGCACTTTGCAGTGTTTTGGCCTCTAGACGGTCCACTGAACCAAACTTATTGGTAACTCTCTAGGAGGCTTCCGGACCAGCTTCCTGCCTCTACTTTGCCAGAGAGTGACTGGAGGGATCCGAGTAGTGTGTATGTGGGGATAGGGCACTGTCAAGCAGGGAAGACTGCTTCTACAAGGATGGGATACACTTAAATAGAAAGGGTGCAAGAATATTTGCTGATGCTATCAAGGCAGTGTTAGGTGGGTCGGAAAACTGCTAGCTTGGAGGGATTCACAGACTAAAAGTAGCCGCAGGCAGAGGTGAAGGTGATTCTTGCACAACTATTAGAATAAGTAGCGACCTGGAGCGAGGGGTGCTAGAGGTTTCAGGGACTGATGGCAGTCATCATGTAACAGGTGGGTATATGGGATGTGTTAGGGTAACTAAGAATAAAAATAGGTGCATGTATACTTGCATGTATACCAATGCTAGAAGTATAGTAAATAAATTTGATGAATTTGAAGTGCTGGTCAAGACATCACAGGCAGATATTGTTGGGATAGTAGAGATGTGATGTCACACAGATATAAGGAATGCAGAACTGGAATTTGGGGGTACAATGTGTACAGAAAGGATAGACAGGACAGGAAGGGAAGAGGTGTCATGCTGTTAATTAAGAAAAACATAAAATCAAAAGAAGTGCATCCAGTTGATATAGATGAACAGTGCACTGCTGAGTCAGTTTGGTGTGACATAACCACTGCAAAAGCAAAAATAAGAGCATGAGGGTATTAGAGGCCTAATGACTCGAATGAGTACAATGAACAGTTGTACAGAGAAACAGAGTGGGCTAGTAAATCAGAATGTCTAATAATGGGGAATTTTAACTTCCCAGATATTGACTGGAACTGCTGGGTTGGTCACTCACACACTAGTAAGACTTTTGTGGATTTATTGGATGATTGTTTTCTGCAGCAGCATGTTCGAGAGGCAACCAGAGAGGGTAATACTCTTGATCTGGTTATCAGCAGTGATCATTCGTGTATTAAGATTTGCAGATAAAGGAACCACTAGGTGGCAGTGATCACAGTGTACTGATTTGGGATTTACTTAAAGATATAATTACCATCAGGGGTAAAGGAAAGGGTTTTTGCTTCTGTAAAGGTGAGTACAGTGGCCTCAGACAGCTTTTAAATTCTGTACAGTGGGATCAACTGACGATGTTACCAACAATAAATTCTAAGTGGGAAGCATTCAAGGAAATAATCGTGGATGCTATTTTGATTTTTTTTTTTTTAGGACCATTAGCAACTAAGGCCATATTGCTCCGGTGCGGTGGTCATTCCCTGACCTTTCCACACTCCGTATTTGGTGATGGGCTCGAACCTGTGTCTAATCAAGAAGTGTGTGCTACGCACTGCTGCTCCTTCCCACCTGACTACTGAGGCACCTCGTGGATGCTACTAAAAGTTTCATACCTATTAAGAAATACTGTTCAAGGGTAAGGCCTAAATGGTTACCAAATGAACTAATGAGACTCGTGACAGAGAAGAAAAATGCATGGGATGCATATAAATTATCAAGTGACTCAGAAGCCTATGGCAGATATAAATATATGTAATCAGGTCACAAAGGAGGTTAGGCAGGTGAAGGCAGATTACGAGAAATCTTTGGCAAAAGTTGCTAAGAAAAACAGCAAGGATTTCTTTACTTATATAAACTCTAAAAGGAAGGGGATGAATCTGATTGGTCCACTTGATATCGATGGTTCGACTGTTGATGATCCTGTTCAGATAGCAAATAAACTGAATGAGTATTTTGCATTTACATTCACACATGAGGAGTTATTAAGGTTTGAAAATGGCAGAAAGTTATAAAATTGTAGCAGGGTGCTTAATGATTTTGTAATAACTGAGAGCAAAGTGGAGGAGAAATTGTTGAAGTTAAACGTAAGAAAGGCACCTCGGTTGGATGGGATCTATCCAGTTATATTAAAGGAGGTGGAAAAGCAACTAAGCAAACCCTTAGCCATAATTATGAGAGCATCCTTGGACTCAGGGGAGGTCCCCACGGACTGGAGATGTGCAAATATATCCCCAATTCACAAAGGGGGATCGAACGGTGACACAAGTAATTACAGACCAGTTAGTTTAACTTCTGTTCCGGCTAAAATAATGGAGTCACTAGTTAAAGATGCATTGCAGGATCATCTAGACAAGACTGCAGCAATAATGCAGACACAGCATGGGTTTGTTAAGGAAAGTCTTGTCTGACAAATTTGATAGGATATTATGATGTGGTTACAAAGGAACTGGATGCAAAAAATAATTTTGATATCATATATTTGGATTTCAGGAAAGCTTTTGACACTGTTTCACATGGAAGACTATTGTACAAATTGGAGCAGAATGGTATTAAGGGAAGTTGCTACAATGGATAAAAGGATGGTTGAGTGGGAGAAGACAGAGGGTGGTAATTAATGGGTGCTGCTCTTCGTGGACTAATGTTATTAGTGGAGTCCCACAGGGTTCGGTGTTGGGTCCTCTGCTGTTTTGTTTATTTATCAATGATATTGATGAAAGTATATCAGACTTACTGTCGAAGTTTGCAGATGATACAAAGGTTGGCAGGGTTGTTAATGACAGTAATGGCAGTGTGCTACTGCAACAGGATCTAGATAATTTGGGCAGATGGGCTAAGAAGTAGCAACTGAAGGTTACCCTTGACAAATGCAAAGTACTGCATATGGGTAGAAGTAACCCCAGAGAAACATACCAACTGTGTGGTACTACACTTAAGGTGGTAGAAAATGAAAAAGACCTGGGAGTAATTGTTCAGTCAGATATGAAGTTTTCTGAGCAATGCAGACAGGCTGCCAGGGCAGGTCATGGGGTTTTGTCAATGATACATAGCAATTTTGCTAGCAGGGAGAAGCAGGTGATTGTCCCTCTGTATAAGGCAAGGGTCAGGCCACGCCTTGAGTACTGCATACAGATCTGGAGGCTTCATTTTAGGAAGGATGTAGATTTGCTTGAGCGTGTACAGAGAAGGGCAACAAGATTGGTGCGGGGGAATGAAGGGATCCTTTTACCAAGAGAGGCTTAAGTTCTGCAAATTGCAGTGGCTGGACACTAGGCACCTGCGCAGTGATCTGATTGAGGTGTATAATGCCTCGAATGGGTTGAGCACGCTTAATTCTGATGGAATCCTTCCCCTTTTTCAGATTACGAACCTAAAGGGGCATAAATTCAAATTAAGAAAAGACAGATGTAGAATAGATGTGCGGAAATTTGCCTTTAGCCAGCGGGTGATTAATTGCCGGAACAAACTTCCATCTGTCGTTGTGGTAGTTAGCATTAGCATTAGTAGAGGCATATGATGCAAGAAAGCAAGCTTATTCAGCATCAGCCAAAAAAAAAAAAAAAAAACCACTACTCCCATTTCACCCCTCCATTCGTTCGAAATACCTGTCCAGCTGAGCCTTAAATTTGTTTAGGCTATCAACTTCAACAACATGCGATGGAAGTCTATTCCACAAACCAACTGCCCGCTGGCTAAAGGCAAATTTCTGCACATCTATCCGACATCCGTAATTCCTCAATTTGAATTTAAGCCCTCTCAGGTGATTATTCTGAGCAAGAGGAAGAATCCCATCGGCATTGAGCATGCTCAAGCCATTCAAAGCCTTATACACCTCTATCAGATCACCTCGGCGATGCCTAGTCTCCAGGCTCTGTAATTTGCAAAACTTAAGCCTTTCTTCGTAAGAGCAACCCTTTGTTCCATTCACTAATCTTGTTGCCCTTCTCTGCATCTAATAATTCTAATAATGTTCTAATAATTAGAGCTTCAGATAACAGTGACCTGAAAACAAGTTCTGATGTGAAAAATGTAGTTACAACAACTCTTAAAAATGATTTGAAGAATGTAAAAGTGAAATCTTTGCGACTTGTTCGCAATCGAGGAGTGGTTGTGGAAACAGCTACGAAATCAGATTTGGACTGCTTAACTTCAACGGCGGCGTTTTCCGAAGCTGGAGTGATCACTGGCGTTCCTCGTAAAGGTAATCCATCAGTCATAATTTATGACGTCCCACGGGATCTTTCAAAGGACGATATTGTGGATAATCTTTATAACAAGAACTTGATAGATTACGGTTTCACATTAGAAGAAGTGAAGTAACAAACAGTTTTTCGTTTTACTACTCAGGCCAGGTCGTCATCGCTAGTTCATTGGGTTGTTAGCTTCTCACCTAAAATTTATAAATATGTGTCCTCCCTGGACAGGTTGTTTTTGACTTGGAGTTCTCACAAGCACCGTCCTTATACGATAGTCACTAAATGTTTTCTGTGTCTTGGGTATGGACATACTACCCAATATTGTTCGCATGAGTCCCCGTCTTGTGGACATTGTGCTCGAAGTGGGCACGTATTTAATGAGTGTCCATTTAAGGAAGAGCCACCTAGTTGTATCAACTGTAAGAGACGTAGGAAGGAATATCAGCACTCGGTTAGGGACGGCACGTGTCCCGAGTACTTACGGGCATTACAGACGGCACGATTAAGGACCGCCAATGAATAATAGTTATAATAATACCAATAGAAGTTTTATTCCCGGAGATGGAGCTGTTATTGGAGATAATAATGTTCTTGCTGATTCTCCTGTGTCTTTGCTTGCTGGTATTAGGATTATGCAAATTAACGGTCAGCGTTCTAGAGCAGTATCGGACGAAATTCGAGTGTCTGCTGAGCAAAATGCTATTGATATTATTGCAATTCAAGAGCCTTATACTGTTAAAGTGCAACCTGCATATACTCCAAAGGTAACGGGATTTCCACTCACTGCCCGTATAATTCAACCGGTCTCTGAGGAACTTAAAACATGTATTGTGGTGTTAAATAGTCAGCTTGATATCACTATAATCAATGGTTTATGCAATAGAACGGCTACTTGTATTTTGGTTACATATTTGAATTTGAATTTTTATTTAATTTCTCTATATTGCCCTCCCTCAGAAGATTTTAATTTATCCCTGAATTATCTAGAAACAACTTTAAATTTCTTGGGTCCACAGAATGTCTTAATAACTTCTGACGTAAATGCTAAATCTCCACTCTGGTTCAGTAATGGAAGTGATCGTCGTGGTCATATGTTGGAGGAATTTATTATTAATAACAGCTTAAATGTAATAAACCTACCTCAAGAAGTAACAACCTTTTCCAGCTCTGTTGGAGAATCAAATATTGATGTGACATTAACTAATTTTAATTTTAAAGCAATTGTTCGTGATTGGATGGTGATTACTGATTGGACAACAAGTGATCATCGGGTTCTATTTTTTGTTGTTACTGATTTTTCTAAACCTGGAGATCAATTTTTACTACAGCCAGCTTTAGTCAGATTTTCTATAAATCATATAAACTGGGAATTATTTGACTCATCCATTTCTGCAGATTTCCCTGAACAAGACTTTTCGTCTCTTCACTCTTTTACGGCTGCTGGAATTGCTGCCTTATTACGCCAGTCATTACTTAAGGCCTCATACAAATCGGCCAGCAAGAAAAAGATTAGATTAAAGATCTGTTCCTGGTGGACCTCAGAATTGTCTTCTTTAAGGAAAAAGGTACATCAAGCCCGTCGAAAATATCAGCGTCGACGTAGGGATTGGCATTCTGATGAAGTAGCTTATTTTTACTCTCAATACATTTTACTCAAACAACGTTATGTAAAGGCTATAGCCACACGTAAACGGGAAACATGGAAGGAGTTTGTTCACAGTGCTGGTAATGATAATCCTTGGGGTCTTATTTATAAGATAGCTCGTAATAAGATTCACTCTTTACACGTATACGGCACTGTGAAAGAAGATTTCCTGGAGACTACTGATTGGATAAATACAGTTAATGTTATTCTTGACAGACTATTCCCGGTGGATGATCTAACTACTGATTCTGTTGTACATTCAAATATTCGAGTTGCAAATTCGCTTTATACCACCAATATTCAGACAGAAGAATTTACCATTGATGAGTTAACCTCTGTTGCTAAAAAGATTAATATTAAGAAATGTCCAGGGATAGATCTGGTTGAAAATACATTTATTTTGCGATTTTTCAAATTGCGTCCACAAGTACTGCTTTTACTTTTTAATAAATGTCTTCAAGAAGGTCTCTTTCCTGATATGTGGAAAATTGCGCTTTTAAAACTGATTAAAAAACCAGATAAACCAGCATTAAATCCTAGATCTTATAGGCCTATTGCACTTTTGCCAAATCTTGGGAAGTTGCTAGAGCGCCTAATGACTCTGCGTGTTACTAATCTTCTTCAGTCGAAAAATATGGTGTCCTCTAATCAATACGGGTTCTGTGTAGGGAAGTCTTGTGAAGATGCACTTGTTGAATTTGCTCGCAGCATTGAGAATTCAACATCAAAGTACACGTTAGCTACCTTTGTTGATTTCGAGGGCGCATTTGATTCTCTATGGTGGCAGAGTGCTCTCGAACGGTTACGATCAGCTGGATGCTCTCAGCAACTGTACCATCTGTTCGCAAGCTATTTCAGTAATCGTCACATTTTAGTGAAATCTAAATTTCAGGAGGTGTCTAGAGAAGTCTCACGAGGATGTCCCCAGGGATCTATCTTAGGGCCTCTTATATGGAATATGGTATTACAGGATTGGATTTCCCGTTGTTTCAGTAGCACTAAAATCATCGCTTATGCCGACGATCTCACTATCTTAATTCATGGTTCATCTAGATCTGCTATCGAAAGTAATGCCAATGATGTCTTACAAAATTTATTTCAATGGACAGTGGATAATAAATTGACAATAAGTTTGTCTAAGACTAAAATGATGATCTTCGGATCACATTTAAACCCTCAACGACCCCCTTTAGTGAAGATTAATAATAACAGGATTCCACTTGTCTCTGAAACTAAATTACTTGGGATTACAATCGACTCAAAGCTTAATTTTGTCTCTCATTTAAATAATGTAACAACAAAGATCAGAAGATTCACTGGTGCTATTGTAAAAATTTCTCGTTCAGACTGGGGACTTTCTAGACGTACCATGAGAATTTATTATAATGCCGTATTCCTTCCTATGGCTACTTATGCGGCAGGTGTATGGTTTCACAGGCTTAGAACTGTTAAATTTCGATTGAAGTTGGCTACTATGCAACGCACAATATTATTATGTATGTTAAGAGCTTGTCGTACTGTTTCAACTTCTGCACTGCAGGTTCTTGCAGGTGTATTGCCATTGGACCTTCACGTTGCTTACAGAGGTCTTTGTTATAGGTTAAAAAACCAACTATCAACTGAATTTATGGGTTTGGTTCTGAACATTAATTCAGATATTAAGCAAGAACGTAATCGTTTGTGGAATGAAATGATAAATCTATGGCAGACACGCTGGGATACGTCATCTGTCGGATCTGTTACTAGGACTTTTTTCCCTGAGGTGACCTTTTGTGTAAAGCAGAAACCTGTCTGGTTCTCTTTGGATTTATATACATCCTTCCTCTTAACGGGACATGGATCTCTTAACGAAAAACTATGTCGTTTTGGTCTTTCTAGGACGGAAGCTTGTCAATGCGGGGAAAATGAAAATTGGAGCCACATTTTATTTGAATGTCCGCTGTATAATGACTTTAGAGATGTTCTTCGTTCGTCAGTTTCTACACTCTCTCATGGGCATGAAACTTTGCTGGTGGGAGACAAGAATTCTTATGTTGCTCTTCAGCAGTTTGCATCCGATGTTTTCACAAGAAGAAGAATTTGTTATACGAATAATTCTACTTCTTTGTCTGGTGAAGCTACTCAATAGGGAGCAACATTCCCAAATTTTTTTTTTTTTTTTTTTTTTATTAGTTTATTCATTTATTTTCTATTTATTTATTTATTCATTTATTTTTTATTTATTTGTTTATTATTTATTTTATTTAATTTTATTTATTTATTTATTTATTTTTTTTTTTTAACACCACGGGAAATCCTTTTTTTTTTTTTTTTTTTTTTTTTTTCTCTCCTCTGGAGTGGGCCCCCAGAGGAATCTGGCCCATCTTTTGCCAACATCAGGTGGGTCAGAGTCTCGAATTGAGACAGTGCGAGCTCCATTGAGACTGGCCCACCTTCCCGTGGTGTGGACGAGTACCCAGAATCATCTGTCCAGGTGACTGATGATTCTGGGTAGCCAAGCGGTCAGACACAACAACAGAACACACACATAATACACACAAACATACACTACTTATTTCTGGCCCTTCTACAGTGGTACTGTTCTTCACAGAGATACGAGGCGGAGATGAACTGACGTTCTAGGTGCCGCCCATTACAAAAACACATGTCCACATGTCCACATGCCCTTCTCTGTACTCGTTCCAGCAGCTCTACATCCTTCTTGAAATGAGGCCTCCAGACCTGTATACAGTACTCAAGGTGTGGCCTGACCAATGCCTTATACAAGGGAATAATCACATCCCTGTCCCTGCTAGAAAAAGTCCTGTATATCATTGACAAGACGCCATGAGCTACTCTTGCAGCTCGTCTGCACTGCTCAGAGAACTTCATATCTACCTGCACAATTACCCCCAGGTCCTTTTCATTCTCTACCACTATCAGCGTAGTACCACAGAGTTGATACGTTGATCTGGGGTTACTGTTTCCCATATGTAGTACTTTACATTTGTCAATGTTAAACTTCATTTGCCACCTCTCAGCCCATCTGCTCAACCTTTCCAGATCCTGTTGCAGCAGCATAGTATCAGTAGTGTCCTTAACAACCCTGCCAACCTTTGTATCGTCTGCAAACTTGGACATTAAGCCTGATACACCATCATCAATATCATTTATAAATACAGAAAACAACAATGGACCCAACACTGAACCCTGAGGAACTCCACTAATAACATTAGTCCACGTTGAGCAGTTTCCATTGATTACCACTCTCTGTCTTCTGCCACTCAACCATCCCTTTATCCATAGCAGCAATTTGCCTCGAATGCCACACTTCTCCAATTTGTGCAGCAGTCTTCCATGCGCAACAGTATCAAAAGCCTTTCTAAGATCCAAATATATAATATCAAAGTTATTCCCTGCATCCAGTTCTTTTGTGACTACATCATAGTATCCAATCAAATTGGTCAGACAAGACCTGCCCTTAACAAACCCATGCTGTGTCTGAGCTATAACTGAATTCTTGTCCAGATGACCCTGCAGTGCTTCTTTAACCAGTGCCTCCATTAATTTTCCTGGAACCGAAGTTAAACTAACAGGTCTATAATTACTTGTGTCAGCCTTTGATCCTCCTTTGTGAATTGGGGTTACATTTGCACATCTCCAGTCCATGGGTACCTCCCCTGAGTCCAAAGAAGCTCTCATAATTATGGCTAGGGGTTTGCTTACTTCCTTTGCTGCCTCCTTTAATATAACTGGATAGATCCCATCCACCCCGGGTGCCTTTTTTATGTTTATCCTCAACAATTTCTCCTCCACTTTCCTCTCAGTTATTAGAAAATCATCTAGCTCACTGCCAATGTTTACTTCACCTACGACATTCCCCTTCCTGAATAACACCTCATGTGTGAATGTAGATGCAAAATACTCATTTAGATTGTTAGCCACCTGAGCTGGATCCTCAACTGTTGAACCATCAACATCCAGTGGACCAATCTGATTCATCCCTTTCCTTCTTGAGTTTAAACAGGTAAAGAACTCTTTTCTGTTTTTCTTTGCATCCTTTCCCAAGGATTTCTCATAATCTGCTTTTGCCTGCCTAATCTCCTTTGTGACTTGGTTACAGACCAACTTATATCTATCATAGGCTTCCACGTCACCCATTAATTTGTATGTATCCCATGCATTTTTCTTCTCTGCCATATGTCTCATTAGTTCATCTGACAACCATTTAGGCCTGAACCTTGAACAATATTTCTTGGTTGGTATGTAAAGCCTGGTAGCTTCCAAGATTAGTTCCTTGAATGCTTCCCATTTTGAATTTGCTGTTGGTAACATCATCAGTTGGTCCCACTGTATAGAATTTAAATACTGTCTCAGACCATCATAGTCGCCTTTACGAAAGCAAAAACCCTTCCCTTTACCTCTGATGGTAGTTACCTCCTTGAGTAAATCCCACTTCAGCACACTGTGATCACTGCTACCCAGTGGTTCCTTTATCTGCAGATTCCTAATGCATGAAGAATCACTACTGATAATCAGATCAAGAGTATTACTCCCTCTAGTTGCCTCCCGAACATGCTGGTGTAGAAAACAATCATCCAATAAATCCACAAAAGCCTTGCTAGTGTGTGAGTGACCAACCCACAAATTCCAGTCAATATCTGGGAAATTAAAATCCCCCCATTATAAGACTCTCTGATTTACTGGCCCATTCTATTTCCCTGTACAGTATCTTATTATACTCATCAGAGTCATTAGGCCTATAGCACACTCCTACTCTCAATTTTGATTTACCTATGCTTATGTCACACCAAACTGACTCGACACTGCCCTGTCCATCGATGTCGACTGGCTTCACTTCCTTGGATTTTATGTGTTTTTTAACTAACAGCATAACCCCTCCTCCCTTCCTATCCTGTCTATCCTTTCTGTAGACGTTGTACTCCCCAAATTCCAGTTCTGCATTCCTTATATCTGTGTGACACCACGTCTCTGATATCCCAACAATATCTGCCTTTGATGTTTTGAGTAATACCTCAAATTCATCAAATTTATTTACTAAACTCCTAGCATTGGTGTACACGCAAGTATACATGCACCTGTTTCTATTTTTAGCTACCCTAACACAACCCATGTGTTTACTTGTACCGCAATGACTTCCAGCAGTCTCTGAAATATCCTGCATCTTGTTTTTCAGGCTTCTGCTCATTTCAATAGAAGCAGTGCAAGAATCTCTTTCACCTCTGCCAGTGGCTACTGTTAATCCATTAGTCTTTGTCTCCCCCCAAGCTAGCAGTTTTCCGACCCACCTAACACTGCCTCGATAGCATCAGCAAATATTCTTGCACCCTTTCTATTTAAGTGTATCCCATCCCTGTTGAAGCAATCTCTCCTGTTAACAAGTACATTCCAGGCTGAAAAAAATTCTACCCCTTGAGCCTTGCAGCCTAGTTGATAGGTTAAATAAATTTAAGGAGAAACTGGACAGGCAATTGGAGGGAATGGTGTGATTTTTTTTTTTTTTTTTTGGCTGATGCTGCATATGCTCATACACTTGCTTTCTTGCATCACATGCCACTACTACTACTACTACGTTACGTCAAGGAGCTGGATATATTCTTGCTGTGTGTACACCATATCCAAAAATTTCATTACTTCAAACAACATGTCCTCCACACCTTTCTAACTACTGAATACATTATGAAATGTCAAACTAATAGAGCAAACTTATCTGCAAACAGATCTAAGCCTCCAAAAAATACTTCCTCATTCATTTTACAAATATATGTGGTCTCAGTTCTAATCTCAATTATGCCCTTTTCCGCTTAAGTCTGCCAAATCCCATGTACGTTTTCTGGCAGAATCCTAATTATTGGTTGATCAATGACTGCTCAACTCAGCTGTCCTAATTATTTGCTGTAGATCCCATTTTCTTCAACGGTGGTACTTGTGTCTATGTCTGCTCTGATATTCCATATCAAACAATTAGTAATTTGGAATCCCCACTTTTCGATCTTCTCTGGCTTAAAATCTCTCAACCACATGCTGTCAAATTCATTGGTTACCTCTATCGTTCTCCGAACTTGTTTAATCACTTGGAACTCTTTGACTTCCTCCTTCAAAACTTGACTTTCTCTAGTCCAACTTTCCTAACAGTAGGGTAATTTTACTATTCACAATTCCAGCTGGCTTCAGTTTTCTAATCAGCAGACCCAGCTGGTCGAGGTTCTGAGGGTTTTGCAATTACTAATGACCTTTCACAGATTGTTCACTTACCTCCCAGAATACCAAACAATCCTAACCACATAGCCAATACTCTTGATCTTTTTCTAACAAACAACCCTTGCAAGTATATGGATGAGGTGAGTGGTCCTCTAGGCACTTCAGATCACAACTTGGCGATGGTCCCTTCTCCAATGGAGCCTTTCTTTCATGGCCATTCTCAACCTCGTGTTGTTTGGCATTATGAGAATGCAAAATGGGATAATCTGCGAGATTTATTTTCTTTTCTTTGGTGGGATTACTGTTTCAAATCTTCTGATGTCAATATTTGGTCTGATCGTGTCAGTGAAATTAATCTTGTAGGGATGTAATCCTTTGTTACACACTCCACTTTGAAATCTCATCCTTTATCTAAACCTTGATTTTCCAATAAATGTACTAAGGCTATTCAAGATAAGAATGTTGCATATCACAATTGGCTTGCATCCAAATATCCAAGTTCATTTTCTGTCTATACCAAAGCTTGCAAAAATTTTAAAGTAGTTATTTTTCAGTCCAATCTAGATTTTGAACAGGCCAACAGTATAAAACTTGCTTCTTGTCCAAATGGTAGTTGATCATTTTGGTCTTTTGCCAAAACTTTTGGTTGCAACTTTTGCCCATCTTGAATCCCACCTCTCTTAAAATCTTATGGTTCTATTGCCACCTCAGCTAAAGATAATGCTGATCTACTAGCATCCTACTTTTCTTCGAACTCTTGTATTGATGATCTTGATAACCTGCCTCCTACCATTCCCAGATATATTCCAATCAATTCCTCCTGTGACCTTTCATCAAAAAAAAAGTCAAAAGAATTTTGAACAGTCTCGATTCTAAGAAAGTGTCAGGTCCTGTTAGTATTTCTCCACATATTCTCAAAACCTGTGTTCCTGAGCTTATTCTTGTTCTTTGTCACATTTTTATACTTTCATATTCCACTAGTGTTTTTCCTTCTGCTTGAAAATTTGCTCATATCCAGCCAGTTCCTAAAAAAGGGTGACAAATTCATCCCATCCAATTACCATCCGGTTACACTTCTGCTCTTTCTAAAGTAATGGAAAATCCATTAACTTTCAACTCCTAAACGATATAGAAACCTCCCATCTGATCAATAATTGCAGTATGGATTCTATTAGTCTCAGTCCACTGGGGATGTACTAGCTATGTTACTCATCTATGGACACATTCAATGAAAAGTTTGTTGAATCTCAAGCAGCTACTCTTGACATTTTAAAGGCTTTTGATCATGTTTGACATAAAGATCTACTAAATAAGCTTCCAACTGTTTTTCTGTAAATCGGTATCCAGTTTTCTCTCTGACAAGTCACTGCAGGTGATGATAGATCGCTCTCTGTCTTCTAACTTCTCTACTTATGCTGCTGTTCCCCAGTGTTCCATTCATTCTTCCTCTCTTTTCTCCTTGTATATTAATGATCTTTCTCAGCTGACTGGAAATATTATCCATAGTTTTGCTTATTTGATGATAGCACATTGCAGTTCACTTACAGTTTGAGAAACCCTGCCCTGCAAACAGCTTCAACTTCTCGAATATCAATATTAATTCCTTAAATGCTGATCTCCAGTGGGGCAAAGATAACTTTGTTGATTTCAATCTTTCTAAATCTCAGTCCTATCTTATATCTGCTTTCTAGGCAAGATATAGCCGACCGGGCTAGCCGAGTGGGTAAAGTACCTGCCCGGCAACCCAAAGGTCGCGGGTTTGATTCCCGCCTCGGGCTTGGATCAAAGTACTGCAAAAACCTTGGGAGGTGCAATATGGCCACAGAAGCCGATGCGCCAACAACTACCAAATCAAAAAAAAAAAAAAAAAAAAAAAATCTAGGCAAGATCATATATCTGTATTGGTGATTACCCTGACTTCTAACATCTCTTGGCATAAGCACATTACAAATATTAGCATAAGCACATCTCATCTAAAAAACTGGGTTTTCTCTTTTGTTCTTGGCATTACTTTTCTTTCAAACAGTCTTAATTAATGATGCTGTGCACTTTGTACAAACTGCAGATTCTTCTACCATGGAATGTTGTTCCCACATCTGGGGCCCCAAAACCTCACTCAGGCTTCTATATTCTATTTAAAAGAGGGCAATTAGGTTAATTAATGACCAATATCTAGCAAAGTCTCTCCACTCTCTGTCTCATTGATGCTCTGTGGCATGCTTTTTCTATAGATACTTCCACGGGCACCATTCTTCTAAATTATCTTCTATAATTCCTGCTCTCTCTTCCAAACCACTGCAACTTCAAACTCACAGAACCAACTTTTCTTCTTCTTCATTTATTCAATCAACCTCCGTTTTTTTGGAACAACCTCCCTTCATATGTATTTCCGGAAAATTACAATCTACAGAAATTCAAGTCTAATATTAGCAAATATCTTCTTTCATCTTGTTGACCTTCAATCTGCATGGTACTAAAGTACTATAGGTTCTACTACCTCTTGTGCTTAGGATTCTCATAACAAGAAAAAAAAAAAATTAATTGTTAAGAATGGAAGGAAAGGGATAAATCATGTTGGTCCACTGGATATGAATGGTATGACCGTTGATGATCCTTTACAGATTGCTGATAAACTTAATAAATATTTTGCATCTTCACCCATACTGATTGTGGTAAAGAAGTTCATAGAGATGAGGCTAGCACGAAACTGTTGAACACTGATTTGGATTAAACTGATTTTATAGTTAAAAAAGTAAGGTTGTAGAGAAAATTGCTACAACTTAAAGACTGAAGTATAGTCAAATGCATATTGCTCTGGATGATTTAGTTTTATTGGAAGATTCTACTGTCTGAGAAATGGCTAACATTTTTTGTAATAAAGATAGGTGGACCAGAATCGGTGTGTGCTTGCCAAGAGCAATAATTGATGTTAAAAACAGATTGTCAGATTTTAGGGGAGGGGTAAAGAGAGCATTATTATTCATGTGGGGGGCTAATAATATTAAAAAAACAAGACCTGATGATTTATTGGTAGAGAACCACGCTGAAAAAATGCTGAGAGTTAGGTCAGAGTGTGTATGTGTCTGCAATTCTCCCCATACATGATCGAAGGGAATTTTTATCAGCATGGTCCACATTGATAAGTAGGAGAAATCTATTTTGTAGAGACAGTATTCATTTGAACGAAGGTGAAGGGTTTTTGCCAGCATCATTAAGGGTTCAGGCAAACTTCTAGTTAAAGGGGAAAGAAGGGTAATAAAGACACACATTTATCTGAGGGGCTCACATTTGGTGAGTGTGGGATTGGCATACCTAGGATCCTGAGCTGGATATCATCATTCTTCTCTTTCTTGGTGATTCCTTTCTACCTCTCTCTCTCTCTCTCTCTCTGAGTAGCTCGGGAATTTTTTTTGGCTGGTGCAGCATAAGCCTCAGCTTCCTTGCACCACATAGCTGCTAATAATAATAATATCGGTCAAAGTAATGCTTGCACACATCTCAAGAATTCATGTTTTCTGCTGGATGTTGTTATTTGGTTTTTAGGAGCATTAGCAACTAAGGCCATATTGCTCCGGGAATATGCGGTGGTCATTCCCTGACCTTTCCGCATCCTCTGATTTGGTGGTGATGGGCTCGAACCCCAGTCTAATCAAGAAGCGTGTGCTACGCACTGCTGCTCCTTCCCACCTGGCTACGGAGGTGACAGTTTTTTGTTTTCTGCTGGAAGAGCTGATGTTGACAATTCTGAAGGTGAGGTTTAAAATGAGTGGAACAAAATAAAACTAGGAAAACAAGCCTAAGTAACTTCAAGGAATGTGTCATAGTAGTAAACTACAGAAGAGTACTTAGTCTTAACTGTGGTTACAGTAATGTGAAGAGTATTGTTAATAAAATGGGAAAATTCAAACTCCTGGTTAAGAAAACTAATGCTGACATAATAGGGCTAACAGAAACGTGGTGCCACCCAAAAATTGGGGATGGCAAGTTCCACTATGGTGAGCATAATGTATTTAGGAAGGAGAGGGAACATAGAAGGGGTGTGAGGGGTCATGCTTCGTATCAAAATCAGCAAGAATATTCTAGACCTCATCATTATTCTGAATCGGATGACACGACAGGGCTTACAATACAAGAACCATTGGCAGGTAGTGATTGTGCAATCATTAGTTGGAAAATGAAAAAGATATTGCAGTAGTTAAATATAAAGGCACAGGTTTTAATTTCAGAAAAGGGGACTACATGACATCTACTAATTGGGCAGGCGCCTCCGTAGCCAGGTGGGAAGGAGCAGCAGTGCGTAGCACACGCTTCTTGATTAGACCGGGGTTCGAGCCCATCACCACCAAATACAGAGGATGCGGAAAGGTCAGGGAATGACCACCGCATATTCCAGGAGCAATATGGCCTTAGTTGCTAATGCTCCTAAAAACCATATAACAACAACAACAACAACTAATTGGGCAGATTGCAGAGGGAGGGCAAATACATTAGAATTATGGAATACCTTTAATGGTATTCTATAATTCTGTCATAGAAGCCATAAACACATTTATATCATTAAGAAAATATATCATAAGGACGATGCCAAGATGTTTGAATACAGAACTGCCCAGTGTAATAGAGCAGAAAAAAATATCATGGAAAAGTTACAGAGTGATGAAAAGTACTGAAGCCTACAACCACCACAAGTTGATCTGTAACAGTACTACATATAAGGAGGCCAGTGCCAAGTATGAGCAAGCACTGGCTAAGAGAGCAAAGAATGAGAATAAGGATCTTTTCATTTATGCGCATACAAAGAAGAAGAATAAAATGAATGTTGTTATTTGGTTTTTAGGAGCATTAGCAACCAAGGCCACATTGCTCTGGGGATATGCGGTGGGCATTCCCTGTCCTTTCTGCATCCTCCGTATTTGGTGGTCACGGGCTTGAACCCCAGTCTAATCAAGAAGCGTGTGAATAAAATGAATCAGATCAGACCCTTATGCACTGTATTTAGAAAAGTCTTAGATAACCAGTTGACGAATGGAATAGGTATTTCGCATTGGTCTTTACTGAAGAAAAGACCCTTCATGCTGAGGAGAGACTGTGTGAGTGAAGCTGAGTGATATGAACTTAGTGATTTCAAAATTACAGATGACTATTAGAAAAAATTTTGAGCCTAAAGGCAAGTAAGGCTTCTGGAGTTAAGGTGTATAGGCAGAAATTTTGAGGGAGGTAGCCAGTGAGTGTGTTGAACCATTGAGGTTAATTATGGGACATTATTAGACTTAGTAGAGAATCCTTTGGGTTGGCAAATCCAGAAAGGAGGTTCGAAGAGTGAAGTTGGTAACTACAGACCAGTTAGTCTGCAGGGAAAACCTTGGAGGAAATATTAAGAGTGCAAACATCTAGATAGAAATGGCATTCTGAAGGACACACAACGTGGTTTTATTAAGGGAAAATCATATTTGACTAACCTGGTAATCTATTTTGACACAGTTATTCAGGACTGGATTAAAATACAAATAAACTACTTAAACATAGTTTATTTGGATTTTAGCAAGGCATTGATTCAGTCCCTCATGAGAAGTTACTGTATAAGTTGGAACACATTGGGATTACTAAAAAGATTCTAAGGAGAATCGCAGGGTGGTTGCAGGGCAGAAGGCAGAGGATTGTGATTAATAGATATTCTTCAGATTGGTGTAAAGGCAGAAGTGGAGTCCTTCGAGGATCGATTCTTAGACCACTGTTGTTTCTGATTTACATAAATGGCATTGATGAAGGGATAAAAGGCGTGATGTCAAAATTTGCAGATGATGCAAAGATTGGGAGAGTCGTTAATGATCAGTGCCAAGCAGCACTCCTTCAGGATGAGTTGAATAGGCTTCAAGAATGGTAAGAAAAGTGGCAGCTATGTTTCAATGAAGCAAAATGTAGGGTCTCATTTTTGGGGAAATAGTAACCAAAAAATAATGTACGATTGGTGGGGTTGAATTGAACACATTACAGTAAGAAATGGGATCTGGATTTTATGATGTAGGGAGATATTGAAGTTTTCTGAGCAATATAAACAGATGGCAGGAAAACTTATGGTGTCTTATCGATGATTTATTGAAAAATATCATGTAGAGCAGGGGTCCCGAGGCGCATTATAGCCATAGTTGCTAATGCGCCAAAAAAAAAAAAAA
This sequence comes from Mastigoproctus giganteus, assembly GCF_048544385.1. Classification (NCBI taxonomy): domain Eukaryota; kingdom Metazoa; phylum Arthropoda; class Arachnida; order Uropygi; family Thelyphonidae; genus Mastigoproctus; species Mastigoproctus giganteus. Next base: position 68,380,666 of record NC_143578.1, read on the forward strand.
AGAGGTCCCGAAACTTTAAGAGAAGTGGGCAACATATGAATTTTTGAATATTTGGGGGGCTGGAGAAAATTCCTAATTACTGAAAACTACATTCTCTGCATAACTTTGAAGCTATGCAGAGAAATAAAATTTTATACCTACCTATATTTACAGATTCAAAAATAAATCGATGGATATGTAATATAAAATATACCAGTTTGTTTATATCAAATTTTAATTATTACTTAGTTATTGTACTAATCACAAAAACACAGTTAGTAAAACAACAAAATTATAATTAATGTGATTAATGTGGTTGTAGAGTGCAACTAAGTTTCATAATATCGGGTTTTAAAGTACTAGTTCCAATTCTTAAAAAGTCATGTAAATGCAAGTCAGTTAGATGTGATCATATTTTTGATTTTACATATTTCATGTCTTCCAAAAATTGATGTAACCTTTCTTGCAAAATTTTAAATATTTTGATAATCTGACTCAGATAATGTTGAATAAAATTGAATTTGAGTTTCATTTTTAAATATTGTCTTCAGTGCATCATTAGATTGAAGATCTACCAACTCTAATTGTAAATTCTCATCAACATTATTGACGGGTACATCAAACAGATTTTGAAAAAGTTCAAACAACTTTGAACTATTTTTTAAAAAATAGAAAACTTAAATTTAAATTAAATTTTAAAAAATCAGAAAATTTATCCACAAAATTTTCCTTCAACAAACTAACATTTTGAATAAAATTTTCAGTGGAAAAATTACAACTAGGCATATTTTTAGATAATGTTGTTATTTGGTTTTTAGGAGCATTAGCAACTAAGGCCATATTGCTCTGGGATATGCGGTGGTCATTCCCTGACCTTTCCACATCCTCCGTATTCGGTGGTGACGGGCTCGAACCCCGGTCTAATCAAGAAGCGTGTGCTACGCACTGCTGCTCCTTCCCACCTGGCTACGGAGGCGGCTAGTCTGAAGTAGCTGATTTTTAAATAACTCCAGTTTTATTTTAAATGCTTTGATATTATAATACAATTCATTGACAAGTTTGTCTCATCCTTGTAGTTTCATATCAAGAAAATTCAGGTGTTCACATATATCTGTTAAAAAGGAAAGGTTCCACAAAGATTTGAGAAATGACAGTTCCTGAACAGGTTTCAATTTTTGTTCATAAATATATCTATTTCAATCACAGTTCAAAAATTCGCTTGAACATGTTACCACGACTCAACTATCATACTTCTGTGTAGTACAACAAATCACCGCATTCAGCCTCAACAGTTACAAGAAAATTTTTGAATTGCTGATGAATCAGACCAGTCTTGCGAATAAAATTTACTGTTGATATTAACAGTCGACATGACTGAATCTACCCAAAAATATTCCGCACAAAGACTGCTGGTGAATTATACAATGAAATTGCATTGGTGTTTTAATATTTTTACTCTTAAGTTATTTATGAAGCTGACCGATGAACCCAATTTTAGTACCAACCATATTTTTAATGCCATCCATCGTAACCGCTGATATCAAATCCCAATTCAATTTGAGGCTGTCAGTTGCTTCTGACACACTTAAAAATATATTTTCACCTGTCGTTGTATCTTTCAAGCTTTTTAATGCAACTAGCTCTTCAGTTACTGCAAAATTTTGATTTACACCTCGAATATAAATTAGTAATTCAACTGTATGGATTATATCTTCACTCTCATCAGCTGCTATTGAAAATTGTGTTAATTCATGAACTTTTTCTATGAGTTGATTCTGAACATCGGCTCCTAAATATTCAATTCTTCTCGTTACAGTTGATGAAGATAAACTTAAAGATGTATAATTCTTTACTTTCTCAGGACATACTTCTGCAATTGCTAAACAAATTCGTTTTACAAATTCTCCATCCATAAAGGCCCTTCCTTCTTCAGAAATTATTTGGGAGGCTCGAAAACTAGTTCTGTTATCTGGTTTTTAGGAGCATTAGCAACTAAGGCCATATTGCTCTGGGCATATGCGGTGGTCATTTTCTGATCTTTCCGCATCCTCCGTATTTGGTGGGCACGGATTCAAACCCCGGTCTAATCAAGAAGCGTGTGCTATGCACTGCTGCTCCTGCCCACCTGGCTACGGAGGTGCCTGAAAACTAGTTCTAACTGCAGATAAATTTTGATCAGCAAAAGTTCTAAGCTTCTGTTGCTGACTTTAAAAAGTTTGGGTTAGTTCTTGGAGTTTTTTCTGCCACAAAGCTCCTTGAAATTTATCGTAATTTAAGGCATGTTTTGTTTGTAGTGTAGTGACATTTCACATTATATTCCTTGAACACCAACAAAATTTCACTGCAAATAAGACATGTGCAAGTCTCATTGAGCAGTGCAAAAAAGTAATTAATTGGCCACTGCTCATTAAAAACGTGACACTCAAGATCAACTTTTCTTTTTTTCAACATCGCCATGATTTTTATGGGGTCACTGAATCTTATTTGATGTCCATCATCGGACCATGCTGTGGGGAGAACAGAAAGGGCTACACATTTTAATATTTTAGGATATTACAGTTACAATTACCCATAATACAACTGCAATTACCAATATTACAATTGCAATTACCAACATTAAAATTTTCAAATTACAATTCTAAAATATTAAGTGTTGAATTGCTGTCACAATAGAAAACAGGAAATCTAAGGTAAAACAAAGAGATTAAATTCATACCTGCTGACAGCCTCCTCTTGTCGATGCTACTAGAAACTTTATGTGCATACAGGCTGCCAGCAGTTCATTTATAGCAGAGGGATTAACCAATTAACCAATAGGACAGTGTCATGTTTTTATCCTGGATCCAGGGTTCTTATATAGTAGAAGCCAGGGGTGACCTTTGCTCCCATATTCTGAACATCAGGGTTCATGTGCAGGCTGGTTCAGGATCTTACCAATACCAGTCATCAGACCATGCTGCAGGTGCCAGGTTTTATCCTGGATCTGGGATTCTTGTGTAGTGGAAGCCTAGGGTGACCTTTGCTCCCATACTCTGACCATCAGGGTTGGTGTTCAGGCTGGCAAGGGATTAAGAAAGCCCTAATTACTGTCTCTAATGCCTATTGCTAGTTAATGACAGGGTCAAGATTAACAGATCATTTTAACGATGTTTCAAAGAACAGCTTTGAGTGGAAATAACAGAATTAATACCTAACAAGACTAAGCTGATGACACAGAGGAGTCAGCACTATTAATCAACTGATGAATGTTAATGTAAAATGTGTTTTTCATAAATTTTATTGTGATCTAATATAAACATTAATTTTTACAATCTAATTTAAATATCTGCAGGCCGGATAAAATTCTTTCACGGGCTGGATCTGACCTGCAGGCCGTAGTTTGGGGACCCCTGCTGTAGAGGTAGGGAGGTCATAATCCCACTGTATTGGGCAATTGTAAGACTGCATTTGGAATACTGTGTTGAGTATGGAGACCTTATGTGAAAAAAAGACGAGTTCTTGAAGGGATCCAAAGATGGGTTGAATAATCAGTCGCTCTTTTGCTGAACTCACATGGTGATCAGTAAATGAGCAACTGTATGATGAAAGACTTCAATTATTTGAGCTACAGAGCTTGACAACCAGGCACCTCAGAGAGTACATGAGTAAGGTTTATAAGGGCTCTGAGAGGCGTTAGTAAAATGAATGAAGGCAGAATTTTCACTGTTATAAATAATTCTAGAAATAGGGCCATAAATTCAAATAACAGGTAAAGAGGTTTAGACTAGACTAGATCCTTGTAAATGTTACTTTCGATTTGGCTATACCGTAGTTCAACATATTCCCCCTTCTTTATGTTGATTGTTTTCTTCTACTGCATTTGTTTAATTTTAATGCTCTTGGCCACTACTCTGGAAACACTGCAAAGAGAAGTGATCAAAATGATTACCATGGAAGCAGAAGTAGCCATAAAAAGAAGAGTACCCAACACCAGAGCTCCAAAGACTGAGAAAGATAGTACATGCAAAACGAAAAGAATTCCAAAGGGCAAGAAGAAAGTGGCCGGCAGTGGAAGTCGTGGAATTGAGAAACCAATAATCGTCAACTCAGAAACTAGCACACAGACAAAATCAAAAAGAGCAAAAGGAAAGTTGGCATAACTTTGTCCAAACAACAGGAAACACTTATCCCTGGGGAGTGGCATACAAAATCATAATCACAGGCTCCCCAGAGGTGAAGTAACAATGGCAACCAAAACGCCACAAGGCGCGATGAGCACAACATGAAAAGACTCAGTAACAAATATTCTTGCAACAATCATACAGGAACCGCCAACAGAGATGACATTGGAGCAGACAGAAATATGCCAAACAAACACACAATGTGCAAACACCCAAAGAGAACCACCATTCATCCTGGAAGAGATACAAGAGGAGATGAGCTGAACAAAAAACAAGCGATGTCCAGGTTCAGATCTAATCAAACCAGAAATGATTAAAAAGACAGCAGAATATGCTCCCCAACTCCTTCTGTGACTCTATAACTGCTGCTTGGCAAAAGGCGACTTCCCAACTCAATGGAAAACAGCTATACTAAAATTGATACCAAAAAATTCCCAACAAACCCACTGGAGTTACCAACATCATATAGACCGATAGCCCTGCTATTGACAGTTAGCAAGATTTAAGAAAGGCTACTGCACAAGAGAATCGAACACTACTACAGAAGCAAATCTCAGCACTCCAAAACAATATGGCTTTAAACAGGGTTCTTCAACCATAGATGTGATTCTGGATCTTCTCAACAAAGCCACACAATGCACCAGCAAGTATTTTCTAGTGATTGCAGTGGACTTTGCTGGGACGTTTGACACCTCTGGTGGCCGAGCTTCCTGGCAAGGCTCCATGCTACATCTTTGCCACAAAAACTTTATGACAGCCTAAAATCCTATCTCATGAACAGGGAAGTGCAGATCCTCACGTATTATGCTAGCCTCACCCGTCTTGTCTGCACGGGCTGCCCCCAGGGATCGGTCCTGGGGCCACTCCTGTGGAACATTGTTCTAGATGACTTTCTCTGCAAAGACGTGGAGGCATAGGCCTTTGTTGATGATTTGATCTTATCCACAGCAGCAGACTCAAGAGCAAACCTGGAAAAGCAAGCAAACAAAGCACTGCACCAAAATAAACAATCTAAAAATAGCACCAGAAAAGACCAGCTCTGTCCTACTTAAAGGAAAGCTTAAATTAAACAGGCCACCACAAATCAAAATAGAAGGTACCACTGTCAGACTAACCAACCAGATAAAGTACCTAGGGATAATCATAGATAGCAATCTCTCATTTAAACCCCATCTGAATTACCTCAGGAAGATAATACGCAAATACACAGGACTCATAATAAGAATAATGCAAAAGGACTGGGGACTAAATAAGAGAACCCTTTCCTTATATTATAAAGCCTTATTTATACTGGCAATTATCTACGACTCACCTGTATGTTGTTGTTGTTGTTATTTGGTTTTTAGGAGCATTAGCAACTAAGGCCATATTGCTCCGGGGATATGCGGTGGTCATTTCCTGACCTTTCCGCATCCTCCGTATTTGGTGATCACAGGCTCGAACCCCGTTCTGATCAAGAAGTGTGTGCTATGCACTGGTGCTCCAGTCCACCTAGCTAAGGAGGTGCCTCTCACCTGTATGGATAAAGAAGACCAGCACGGCAACAAATAGGAAAATACTAAAAACAATACAAAGGAACATACTACTAACCATCACTAGGGCAAGTAGTACAACTAGTACGGTGGCACTTCAGGTCATTGCTGGTGAACTGCCCCTTGACTTAGAAGTAGCACGAACTGGATTAATGCATTATTACAAAAAAGCAATACTAATCATAACTAACGGCTTAACCCTCAATGTTACCAATGATTGGAAGCAGGAGCAAAAAATAATTGATGCACACCTAACTCACATTTGGCAGACAAGGTGGAATGATACCACCAAAGGAGCAATAACACCCAAATTTTTTTCCCTAGTAACAAAAATGTACTCAAAAGCACCAGCATCGATCTACCTGGATCTTAACACTATCTACTTATTAACAGGCCATGGCCAGTTCAAAGATAAACTAAGCACAATGGGCATAATACAAAGTAGAAGACAGGAATTGTCCATGTGGAGAACCAGAGACTTGGAGTCATCATGCGTGACTGTGACAACTATTAAGATATAAGAGCACTGCTCATCGTGGACTGATGTTATTAGTGGAGTCCCTCAGGGCTCAGTGTTGGGTCCATTATTGTTTTCTGTATTTATAAATGATATTAATGATGGTATATCGGGCTTAATGTCCAAGTTTGCAGATGATACAAAGGTTGGCAGGGTTGTCAAGGACACTACTGACACTATGCTGCTGTTGTTGTTGTATTTGGGTTTTCTGGCACAAGGGCCTCTTGGGCCATATTGTGCCTGTTCGATATTTGCTTATCACAAATTTCTCATGTTATTGTGATCATAGGCTATTATAGAGATTTATCTGTTTCAAATAAGTAAACAGTTCCTCCAAATTTGCATCATTGCCAAGAATCTGCAATAAGGTTATCGGTTCCTTCAAATGGGACAGGGAGGTAAAGGTTGATTTTCTGGTAGTTGAAAGTTGGGGACATTCAATGAGAATATGATATATTGTCAACTGTGACTGGCAGAACAAACACTGAGGAGGGTTCTCTCCCATAAGCAAATACAGATGAGTTGGATGTGAGTGTCCGATGCGGAGCCTTGCTAGAATTACTTCTTGCCGCCTGCTTTTCCTGATACTAGATGTCCACAATTTTGGCTCTTTTTTTATCTGCAACAGTTTATTATTTATTTGAGCTTTCCATAGGTCAGACCATTGCTTCCTACATGATGTTTCAATGATGGATTTGTAGTCGGTGTAGGGCACTGTTTGTTGCCTGGAAGTGCTTGAGTCAGGGTGTTTAGCAGCGGCGTCCGCTTGTTCATTACCTGGAATGCCTGCATGACCAGGTATCCAGCAGAAGGTAACCTTCTGGTTGGCTTTTTTACAGTAAAATAACTTGGACCGTATCTCTTTAAGAATCGGATGAGAGGGCGGCATGGTAGTTTGAATGGCAGTGATTGCGCTTAAGGAGTCTGTGTATATCATAGATTGCTTTATACAGCTGTTGTGTATTTTATCTAGAGCTAGTTTAATAGCAAATAATTCTGCAGTATAGATAGTACATTCCGTAGGAAGAGACACAGCATCTGAAAAGGTAGAAGAAACTGCTGCAGCACCAACGGCTGCATCTGTTTTGGAGCCATCAGTATAGATAGATACTTTATCTGAGTTTTCCAACAAATGAGTTTTATGGAGCTGTTGATAGTTTATATTTGCCACAGAGGATTTTCCCCATCTGGAAAAGGAATTGTCGCAGAGAGGTGAGAATTCAGTCCAGGGAGTTTCAGGAGTAGCAAGGTCTTGGAATATGTTGTGAAATTTAAGATCCCAACTGATCGTGAGTTCTTGCAATCGAATCCCTGCGGGGCGGTTTTCATTAGGCTTACTGTGATATAATTCAACATATTGAGGATCAAACAGGTACTGCCAGCTAGGGTGGAATGGCATGCTTTTAATTTTTGCTGCATAATTACACAATAAGGATTTTCTCCTGAGATTCAAAGGGGGTTCATTTGCCTCAATATACAGGCTGTGGACCGGAGATGTTCTGAAGGCTCCCACAGCTGTCCTAAGAGCACTATGCTGTATGGTGTTTAGACGTAATAGTGAACTCTTCCTAGCGGAGTCATAGACAGGTGATCCATAATCTAATCGTGATCTTATTAAAGCTCTATACAGATGAAGGAGAGAGCTTCTGTCAGCACCCCAGGACTTAGCAGAGACTGCTCTCAGGATGTTCAGTTTTTTTAGACATGTAGTTCGAAGGAAAGCAATATGGGAAGCAAAATTAAGTTTGTTATCTAAATATAACCCCAACAGACGGAAATTGTTAGTGACAGGAATCAGGTTGTTTTTTAAAAATATTTCGGGATCCGGGTGAAGTTTGCGTTTTTTACAAAAATGAATTGCGCTAGATTTCTTTTCTGATAGGGAATAGCCATTCCGCAATGCCCATGATTCAATTTTAGCGATGGAAATTTGGAGTTGTCTTTCAATGGTGTTCATGGTTTGGGATTGACAAGAAACAACGAGGTCATCAGCGAACATATATGATTCTACTGTATTAGGTACATCCTGTGTCATGTTTGTAATTCTTATTGAAAATAACGTCGGACTAAGAATGGACCCCTGAGGAACACCCTCCTCTTGTACAAATGATTTAGATAAATTGTTCATGTATCTAACCTGAAATGTTCTGTGGCATAGGAAGTTTTCTATAAAGTGGGGTAAATGACCTCTCAAGCCAAAAGAATGAAGATCTTGAAGTACACCGTATCGCCAGGTGTTATCAAAGGCTTTCTCAATATCAAGATTGATCATGACCAGATGTTGTCCCCTTATGAAGGCATTTCGTATGTTTGCTTCTGCTTTTATCATTACATCTAACGTGGACCGGTTCTTTCGAAACCCGTACTGATTATTATTTTGCAAGTTGTTAGTTTCCAGGAACCACGTTAGCCGCCTGTGAACCATTTTTTCCAAGACTTTGCCTAAGCAGCTGGTCAGTGAAATCGGCCTGTAATTATGTGGAAAGCTGCGATCCTTTCCTGGCTTTGGAAAGGCTAGTATAATTGAGTGACGCCAGGAGTTTGGGTAAATATTTTCTAGAAATATTCGATTGTAATATTTTAACAATGCCCTTTTTGTTCTGTTGTTTAGTTGGCTTATCATGATGTAGTAGATCCCATCTGGACCAGCAGCACTACTGGAAGTTTTATTGAGCGCCCCTAAAAGTTCTGTTAATGTAAATGGCTGGTTGTACGGGTGTGAAACTCTAGTGGAGAAATTGATCTTATGCTGCTCTGATGATTTTTTAATTTTCTGAAAGATTGGGTTGTAGGTGGATACACTTGATATACTGGCAAATGATTCGGCTAAGGCATTTGCAATTTCTGCCGGTGAGGACAACTCCTTTCCTTTCCAGTTTAATATTGAGGCTGGGGACTGGATATATTTGCCATCAATTGTTTGTATTTTCTTCCAGATGAGTCTGATATCTGTGTCCTTGTTTATACTAGAGGAAAAGCTAAGCCATGCTTCTCTTTTTGCCTTCCTTCTTATTTGGCGGAACTTAGCTTTCATTTTTTTAAAACTAATTAGGTTACTGGTTGTGGGGAATTTGCGGAACAAATTCCAAGCCCTATTTTTTTCCTGTTTAGCGTATGTACAATCCGGATTCCACCAGTAATTATTGTGTTTGCGTTTCCCAGGCAAGGACTTTGGTATTGTAGAGTTGGCGGCTTGTAATATTTGATTCGTTATATGTTGTGTGACATAATCTATGGGTTGAAGTTGAATTATTTCATCATCTAACTGAACATTTGAAGCATATTCATTCCAGTGTGCCCTACGAAATTTCCATTTGGTGCGACCCGGCAAAGGGGGGTTTACCCGTGTTTGCAGCTTGCAGAGAATTGGTAGATGATCACTATTTAGTGGATTTTCAAGAACAGACCACTCCGTATTAGTACATATGGAGGGAGAGCAGATTGAAAGGTCTATAGCACTCATGGATCCTGTTGAAAAATGTATATAGGTAGGCTCTCCAGTATTCAAAAGGGTAAGTTGGCACACATCGAGAAGATTTTCTATTTGTTTACCTCTTTTGTCGATTGTTGGAGATCCCCACAGCGAGTGATGAGCATTGAAGTCTCCGAGTAAATAGAAAGGAGGTGGTAGCTGGTCTATTAGATTTTCTAGATTTTCTGAGGAGATTGAGGAATTTGGGGGAAGATATATAGATGCTATTGTAATAGTCATGCCAATTTCTGCGCGCATTGCCACTACCTCAAAAGGAGTCTGAAGAGCAACAGGTTTAGATGGAATATTATTTCTAACAAGAACTGCCACGCCTCCACGAGCTGGCGAGTCGATACTCCTATCTCTTCTGAACATGGTATAATTTTTAATGGTAGGACACACTTGTGGATTTAAATAGGTTTCTTGTAATGATATACATGCTGGTTCATAGCGGTTTACGAGATCATGCAAGTCATCTTTTACATTACGAAAGCCTCTACAATTCCACTGAAGAATTCTTTCCATTATGCGTTCTTGTTAGTTGTTTTTGCTTCTGACAGTTTTTTGGTTGTAGCTTGTTTATACCTCTCTATTTTTCCTTTGTCTTTCTTAGGAAAGAAAGGACGTGTTGTGTCTATCTCATCAGTTGCATGGAGTTCTAAAATTCCATCATCTGAATTTTTCTCCTGATCAATATCCATTTCCGTTGAAATCCGTGGATGCACTATTGGGGTTTCTGTAGCTTTTGGTTTCATTGTTGACGCATCGGCTGGAATGGAGATTGGAGTATTGCTGGCTTGTTCAGTTGTTTGTTGTGAAGGACACTCTTTGGGAGAAGTGAGTATGGATCGTGCCCAATTCGCGATAGATGTATTAGGAGGAACTGTAACGTCCGTTTGGATACTTACTGATTGCACCTGTTTGGCAGCTGTGGCATACGTACGCTTTGGCTCCATTTTGATTATTTCTCTTCTCGCCTCTGAATAAGTGACTTTGTTTTCCACTTTATATTTCTGTATTTTTTTCCCTTGCTTCCATAGTTCGCATATTTTGGAGAAAGCTGGGTGATTCCCTTTACAATTTGGGCAATTAGGAGTGGTAGCATTGCAATCGGATTGGTTGTGGTCTTTCGATCCACAGTTAGGACATATTGCCTCACCTCTACATGCAGTCTGAGAGTGTCCATATTTTTGGCACTTATAGCACCTGATTGGGTTTGGGATGTAGGGTCGGACACGGCAATGGAGATAGCCTGCTTTGACAGATGTTGGTAAGATGGGAGAGCTAAAAGTGAGGATTATGCTCCTTGTTGGAATGAGAGTACCATCTTTACGAGTCATGATTCTCCTGGCTTGGATGACTTTTTGTTCTCGTAGCTCTTTGACTATTTCCTCCTCTGATACGGTTAATAAGTCCCATTCTGCAATTACTCCCTTGGAGGAATTTAAGGTGGCATGGGGAGTGACTTTTATGGGATGTCCGCCGAAAGTTGTCAGATTTAATAGCTTTGCAGAATGCTGGGATTTCATGGTCTCTACCAGAAGATCCCCAGACTGGAGTCGCCTTACTGATTTTGGTGAACCTGCGACAGCCTCTAAGCATTTTTGCACAAGGAATGGGGACAATTTACTCAAAGGCTGGTCTGATGTAGAGTGCAGTATGAGAAATGCTGGTATCTCCTCTTGAGGATTTGTTTTCAACCTCTTGGGTTGGGAGAAGTCATCATCGGTGTGTTTTGTCGCTAGTTTTGAGCTCGGAGGCTCTAAAGGTGGGAACGTATTGTTATCCATCTTTGCTCCTTTCAGCCCCGGGAGAGTGGATTTCTTCTCCCAGGTTACCGGCCCCGCCACGGGGAGGCAGGAGCAGTGCCGCTAGAGTGACCAAGCGGTATAAAAGTTAGTATATTAGTTTAAATGAAAAAAAGAAAGGTGATTTGCCTTTCTGAAACTTACTTACAGATCGTAAGTCTAAGTTTACTAGTATTTAATGAAAACGTAAGAAAACTTTTTTAACTGAACAAAACTGCAGCTTCGAGAAAAACGCTCTAGAAATCACTGAGAATCGCTTGATCACTATAACGCTTGGCACCCGGGGCCCACTATGCTGCTGCAACAGGATCTGGAAAGGTTGAGCAGATGGGCTGAGAGGTGGCAAATGAAGTTTAACATTGACAAATGTAAAGTACTACACATGGGAAACAGCAACCCCAGAGCAACGTATCAACTCTGTGGTACTACACTGACAGTGGTAGAGAATGAAAGGGACTTGGGGGTGGTTGTGCAGGCAGATATGAAGTTCTCTGGGCAGTGCAGACGTGCTGCAAGAGTAGCTCATGGAGTATTGTCAATGATATACAGGAATTTTTCCAGCAGGGATAAGGAGGTGATTATTCCATTGTATAAGGCGATGGTCAGGCCACACCTAGAGTACTGTATACAGGTCTGGAGGCCTCATTTCAAGAAGGATGTAGAGCTGCTGGAACGAGTACAGAGAAGGGCAACAAGATTAGTGAATGGAACAAAGGGGTGCTCTTACAAAGAAAGGCTTAAGTTTTGCAAATTACAGTGTCTGGAGACTAGGCACCAGCGAGGTGATCTGATAGAGGTATATAAAGCCTTGAATGGTTTAAGCATGCTCAATGCTGATGGGATTCTTCCTCTAGCTCAGAAAAATCACCTGAGAGGGCATAAATTCAAATTGAGGAAAGACAGATGTAGGATAGACGTGCGGAAATTTGCCTTTAGCCAGAAATTTGGTTGGTTGGTGGAACAGACTTCCATCCCTTGTGGTGGAGGTTGATAGCCTAAATAAGTTTAAGGCTCAGCTGGACAGGTATTTTGAACGAACAGAGGGGTGGGTGAAGTGGAAGTGGGTTTTTTTTTTTTTTTTTTTTTTTTTTGGCTGATGCTGCATAAGCTTGCTTTCTTGCATCAAATGCCTCTACTAATGCTAATGCATGACTGTGACAACTATTAAGATATAAGAGCAAGTCTTATTGTAAGAATTCAGTATAACCAAATCCATCAAGGGTCCTGACTATTGGACACTCAGGAAGAGTACACAGCACTAACTAACTTCGTAATACAATTATTCGCAAGAAGGAAAACGATTATCACAATGCAACCTGATCCTCAGGAGGACAATAACGCTCGATAGATATATCACAAACCAAATGTCATGGATGAACTAAAAATAAAGGAGAGACAGAAGAGTCAAAGCAAGAGCAAAAGAATAAAATCTCAGCATGAAGAAATAGACATGCCATTTGAGCCTCGAGAGACCTGCGCAGGGCTACTCCTCCTGGGAGAGACCAAAGCAAGAACCTGCAGACCAACCACCTCGGACTTGATACAAATGCACCACAACAATGAAGTTCCTGAAAATGATAAAAACTGGAATGACATCAGAACTAGAGTGCCATGTGGGTATCAAATTTCGCACCTGCGAGATGTCTTTAAAACCATAATCCCTGGCAGGGGGAGAGAGAGAGACACTATCTCACACACACACACACACACACACACACACTCCCTTCCCCTTTGCCAACCCTATTTCCCTCTGGTGAGGCATGGGCATGTCCCACTGAAAAATGGGGGGAGGGGGGTTCACTGTCCCTATCTACCCTCTGCTTCCTATCCCTCCCCCCGGCACCTCCGTAGCCAGATGGGAAGGAGCAGCAGTGCGTAGCACATGCTTCTTGATTAGACTGGGGTTCGAGCCCGTCACCACCAAATACGGAGGATGCGGAAATGTCAGGGAATGACCACCGCATATTCCTGGAGCAATATGGTCTTAGTTGCTAATTCTCCTAAAAAACCAAATAACAAACAAACAAACCTATCCTCGCCCCCCAGCCTTCTGCTTCCCCACCCAAATCTGTCATCTCACACAGTGATTAGCCTTATATCAAAATTTTAAGCCACACCAAAATTCTTGCCCGGCCCAATTAGGCTTTATCAAACCCTTCAGCGTAAAACCTCAAAGAGTGCTCCTAAAGTAAAACCCCAAATTCGCGATAAAACATCCTTGCAACTATTTATTTTTCAAATTTTTATTTTATTTATTTTGGTCCTAGCCACTGAAATCCCAGGAAAGTAGGTGGCAGGACCTGCCAGAGTACTGATTCAATCACTGGTAACACCCGGCTGGCCTCCCCGTGGCTGGTATTGGTAATGTCAGGCCCGACTAGGAGTCCAGCAGCTAACAGGCCAGATGAACAATGGGCACAACATACTACATAGTACATATCCTACACACTTTTGAATCTCTGGCTTGACCGATAAAGAGAACATACGCGGAGATGGGAGAAATCCCAGTAACTGTTAGAACTCAACATACCAAATACCAAACATATTCCATTCACTCGAGGACAACGGTACACAACACAACACATACAATATCCACACACTTTAAATCTCTGGCCTTCCCAGTGAACTGGTACACCTACAATGAAAGCAACACAGAGATGGGGGAAACCCCTGGTGCCATTACACTAAATACACACTCTACTCCATTCACAACATCCTCAGCACCATGTTCCTCCCACACGTGCAACCACAAACCTTGGAGCAGTGGCAGCTCTGCAATTTGAATAACGAATACATTACAACTCGGCAAGAAGAGCCTTTCACTCACTTGGAACTTGACACGGCTGTAGCGAAATTACAGAATAAAAATCACCTGGCTACAATCTCCTGGAGCCAGAGATAGTTAAAAAGGCAGTAGAGGCTATACTAGAACACATCCTTTAATTAAGCAATAAATGTCTGGAAGAGGGAAACTTCCCCGCAGCTTGCCACACTGCGAGACTTAGGCTCATCCTGAAAAAATGCTGCAGGACCTCCTGGAGTCGTACTGGCCAATAGTGCTCCTGTCTGTACTAAGTAAGTTGCTGTAGCACCTAATAAGGAACAGAATCGAAACCCACTAAACAAATGCTGGCCTACTTACAGGCAACCAGTATGGTTTCATAAAGGCGTGCTGCACTGTGGACACCCTGGAAAATATCATGAATTCAGCCACTGCAACTTCTCAGAAATATTTCCTCATTATTTCTATAGAATTTGCAGGGGCATTTGACTCACTTTGGTGGCCAAGGTTCTTCGGCAGACTCTGGGAGGCAAATCTCTATAGAAAACCTACCTTTCGAACAGAAAAATCAGAGTCGACACACCATACAGTTCTCTATCCCGATGGATATACAGAGGATGCCCATAGGGCTCTATCCTTGAACCATTCCTGTAGAACTGCTTGACGACTTTCTCAGCCTAGACCTAGGGAATGTTAAAGCACAGGATGTGGTCCTGATACTGGCTGCAGACTCAAGGGCCCAGTTGGAGGCCTCAGCAAACAAAGCTCTGGAGACTCTCCAAATTGGGCAGTGGCAAATTATCTTCAAATCTCACTGACTAAGACTTGCTCAGTCCTTCTCAAAGGCACCCTAGACCTCAGGAGACCATCACAAATAAAAATACAGGACACCACATGCTTCTTGATTAGACTAGCTACTCATCTCAAATATCTTGGAATACTAATAGATAACAACCTGTCCTTTACACCACATCTCATATACCTACAACAGAAGATAAATATGTACTCCTCACACATTGCAAGAGTCACCTGGCATGACTGGGGGCTCAAGAAAAAGAACTTCCAGCTATTCTACAAGGCCATATTTATGCCGGCCATTTCATATGCTTCTGAAGCATGGTTCTGCAAGGCCATCACTGTGGTAAACAGAAGAAAGCTTGAGTCGATCCAGCGCACAATATTTCTAACCATCTCTTGAGCATGTACTGTCAGCACACATGCTCTCCAGGTCAGGGGGCCGGCCCCCTGGACCTGGAGATTGTCCGCTGAAGTCTATTCTATCACTCTCCAAGGGTACAGAGGTCTCATGCCTTGACATCACCACGGATCTGGCCAGTGACAGCAAAACCAAAATAATGATGTATTCTCGTCCACCTGCAGCAGCTCTGGCAGTTCCGCTGGACAAACTCCTCCAAAGGGGCTATCACCCGAAAGTTCCTTTCAGATGTTGGAAGAATATATACCCCAAGCATCCACAATGGCTGTCCCCAGAACTCCTGGCCACTTATCTCCTTGTGGGGCATGATGCAATCAGAGATAAACTCAGCAGCCTTGGGCTTAGTGATACTGTCCAATGCCACTGTGATGAGCCTGAAACATGGGACCATCTTATGTATTTCTGTCCTCTATATGATGATTTATGCTGTCAGTTTATCACTACCCTGCAATTTTTTTATTTTTTTTATTTTTATTAATAAGATACACAACAGGTAACCATTAACAGTGTATCTGAGAGCAGAACAATGAACAGAGTTGATAACAATAATAAGGAATCCAACCATAGGATAAAAATTGATATAGATTCAAACATTTAAATCATATGTACAAAAGAGGTATGCATTAAGTTAAGTTACTTGTTAAAACAAATAATAATAAACTGCAATAATTAGTATTAGTATTAGCAACGGCCGCACGTCGCAAGAAAGCCTATGGCTTATGCTGCACCAGGCAAAAAAAAAAAAAACAAATCCGAACAAAACAATGATAAAAAAAAAAAATAATAAAAAAAAATAAATAAATAAATAACTAAATAATAATAATTAAAAAAAAAAAAAAAAAAAGGAAATTAAACCTATCATCCTATGCATTTCCCTTACCCAAAAGTACTATCCAGATGGCCTTCGAATTTCCCCAAACTGTCGGCCTCTACCACCCATGAAGGCAACTTATTCCAGTAATTTATAACTCGCTGGCTAAAATAAAACTTCCTGCAGTCCAATCTAAACATTTCCCCCCTTAACTTGAATTTATGTCCCCTAGTTCTAGCATCATTTATAATCTTGAAAATTTTGTTCTCATTCATTTTACTGATGCCTCTTAGAGCCTTAAACACCTCTATCAAATCTCCTCTAAGGTGTCTAGTTTCCAAACTCTGCAACCCACATATTCGAAGTCTTTCTTCATAAGGACGCCCTTTAGCCGATCTCACCAGGCGAGTTACCCTTCTTTGCACCCTTTCAAGAAGCTCGATGTCTTTCTTTAGGTGCGGTCTCCATACTTGAACACAGTATTCCAAGTGTGGTCTAACATAAGCCTTATATAATGGGATTATCATGTCGTTCGATAGGACACCATGAGCCTTCCTTGCAACCTGTTTACAATGCTCAGAGAATTTCATGTCTGACCGTATCGTAACACCCAAGTCCCTTTCCTCCAGTACTGGGTTTAGCTGAACTCCACCAAGTGAATAAGTTTTTTTTGGGATTACTGTTTCCCAGGTGTTATACCTTACACTTTGTTGGATTAAATGAGAGCTAGTCACTTTGCAGTTCAAGAGAAGAGGCAAACTTGTGGATGGAGTTCATCAGTGATTGGGAGTTGTCAAAAAAGTCAATGAGAGAGTCATTTGCTGATTCTGTTTACTGAACAGAATGAGCAAATGTCCACTGAACTTCATAAAGTCAGTGGTCGCAGTCAAGGCGAAACAGTGTAAGGTTCCCGACTTGTCTACAAGGAGCATTGAAGTTGATTTTTCTAAGGATATCAGATGCTTTGTAAGTTCCAGTGATTACTTTGGCTAGAAGGGTGATGTCAGCAATAACTCTTCTAGTGCAAAGAGGCCTCAGATGAAAGTAATCACACAGCGATTCAGAATACACTGAGTGATAAAAAAGAGGATTACTAAGTGTAAGGTACTGGACAAAAATTTTTTTGGACTGCTTTAATTTTGTTAATTAAAATTCTTTGTGTGAGGATTCCAGATGGGTGAACTGAATTCAAGGATTGGCAGAAGAATAGTTTTATCAGCATATCTGTAGTTTTTGAACTTGTAGGTATTCCGTTTGATAAATCCCAGTGTTTTGAATGCCTTGCTGGTGATTTTAAAAACACAGGCATCAAATTTAGCACTGCTGGAGAAGAGAATCCCCAAGTCGTTAACTTGGTCACACCTTTCGATGATCACAGAGTTAATAGCATACTCCATATTTATTAGTTGTGGAGATCTACAGGATGAGAAACAGATTACTTTGCACTTTGAGGGGTTAACAGACAAGCCATTCAGAGATAGCCACAGAGAGAATTTATTGAGGGCACATTGAAGCCGTTGAGAATCGGTAGTTTCCTTCACTGCTGCGTAGATCTTAATATCATCTGCATAGAGAGCAACTTGAACATTGCAGGTGCAGATGAAAGAAGGAGGTTCATTTATGAAAACAATGAAACACAGAGGACCTGGGAGGGGGGGGCCTTGAGGTATTTTATACCACTCCACTTAGTGGTATAAAATGGTCCGAGTTCACTTGATTGAGGATAACACTCAAGAAACAATGTGTAATATAGCTCCATAGCTATGAGAGCAAAGGGTGATGGATACCACCTAAATTCTCACCCAAAGACCAGGAACATCATATACTGGATAATGCGGGAGGGTACAGGAGCCTGGCACATTAGGTCCAGGAACTGTTTCAGAGGCGTCGAACATTCCCACAATCATAGTGCAACCACAGCCTCTAGCAATGTCTTCCGTGCTATGATAACTCACGTAAACAACTCACTGGACACTTGACTACTGAACTGGACA
Source organism: Mastigoproctus giganteus (assembly GCF_048544385.1). Classification (NCBI taxonomy): domain Eukaryota; kingdom Metazoa; phylum Arthropoda; class Arachnida; order Uropygi; family Thelyphonidae; genus Mastigoproctus; species Mastigoproctus giganteus. The sequence goes on from NC_143578.1 coordinate 68,398,937, forward strand.
TCTAACTCGACCACTGGACATGGACCAACTCGACCCACTGTCTCCTCTTTGGACTTGACTGTTGAACCTGATTTGATCTCTGGACACTAGAAATAGATCTACCTACCACTGCAAAGTCGACTTTTGATGGTGTATTGCAAATTATGCTCTGGGATGAGCATAATCTAACTCTCTAACTCAACATCAAATTGATCTTATGATACTGAAAGTGGACTTACCTATCACTCAGTCGAAAACCTGAACTCAGGCAATAAATCAGAACAATCTAGGAAGACCCCGAAAGGACTTCAATGTGGAGGACCTCGAACAGTGCAGCCCTGCTGCCTATTAACAGAGCCCTATCCAGTCTCACTCAAGAACTTTTCTCAAGAAGGAGAGTGTTAAATGAGTGCACCAGGAGTGAAAAACGACCACCCGGATAACAATCCAAAATATCTACTTGGATACCACACCTGGAATGAAAAATGCAAGAAAGACTAGCTGTCTTACCTAGGAATAGTGATTGTTTACTTCCTACAGTAACATGACTCATCACTTCCCCATTGTCCTCATATTTCTACCTTTCACCCAACCTTCAGCATCCCACTCTACCTATATGCCAGTGTAACCCAGCCACTGAAATTTCAGGAAACTAGGTGGCAGGGCCTGCCAGAGTAAAATATAGAGCTACTGGGTACCTGATCTGCCTCCACGGGGTTAAGTGTGGTCAATGGTGGGTCCCCTCAGGGTCCCAATGGCTAAATGGCCAGATGAAGAACAGAACATAACACTACACATATCCAATATCCGTACATTTTTAAATTTTTGGCCTTGACAGGGTATTGTCGAGGCTAAATCTCCACTGAAACATAATGAAAGCATCTCCACGTTGCTTTCATTGTACACCTACAATGAAAGCAACGTGGAGATGGGGGAAACCCCTAGTGCCGTTAGACACTAAATACACTTTACTTCGATTTTTCATTATCTTTTAATTTATTCTATTGTTTGGTTTGCATTAGTATTTGAATTCGTTTATTTAAGTTTAATTATGTTAATTACAATTTTTAATTTTGAGTTGCATATTTGCACATCATTTCAATTGTTGAATGAAGGAGCCAACATCTAAATTTGCATTTTGTCTGTTGTGTTTTCTTATTTATTCTATAGATGGCAGTGAAATAGCATATTTTGTGTTTAGTTGGTTGTTATTTCTGTCTGTGTCTGGGGTATATTGGGACACCAATTGATATTGGGCTATGACAGTAATCGATGATTGAAATATGACCCCTTTTTGGAGTTCACAACTGCTTGTATTCCCTTGAAGTGATAGTGCTTGTGAGCTCCCTGTTTGTATTTTATGTTATTGTTTAAGTAGTGCTTATTCTTTGGGGCATGGGCATGTGTCTCTTTGTGTGAGGAGACATGCAGTGACTCCTATGGAGGCTGGTATTGCTTTGATGTTTTCTTTTACTTTGTATTTATGATTTCATTTTATTTTGAAACATGGATGGCTGGGTTCACAGGAGGCAAAATGGCACCTTGACTTACCTATGAGCCATTAATTTTCTATATTTATTTTGTTGTTTAAGTGTTTTTTATACATTTTTAATAGCTTTAGTGTTATAACTGCATTTTTTCTCCATGGTATATGGGGAAAATAATATCATATTAAAACTACTATATATTTGCATTGTGTCATACAGTCCTGTAAAAAAACAAAACAAAAAACATCGATAAGGTTACATTCGAGCTGCCCAAATCTTGTAATCCTGGGACCAAATCCATCCTTGCTGAACCTCAGGATTATCTGAATTTTTTGGTGGTCATATTATAGTCATAATAAGGAAAAAATATTGAATTTCTTACCTATTATAAGTGATATGAGCATACTCCCCTCTCCCCCACTCCCCAAAAATAAAGGTATTTACAATGCATGAAAAAATAGTGCTGTAGATATTGGATGGTACAGTACAATTATACAATATGCATTGTACAAGAAAAATAAAATTATTTCCCCGTCCAAAATATATCATACACAATCAGTTCCCCATACCAAAATACACATTGTAGTATATTTTGGAATGGAAAAACATTGTCACCTGTTGTCCATACACAGCAATGTAATTAGGATTTTTGCACCTATGATAAAACATCATAAATGAACTTTTCTGATGTTTGGTCATAGCATTAGCATTAGTAGAGGCATTTGATGCAAGAAAGCAAGCTTATGCAGCATCAGCCAAAAAACAAAATAAAGTAAAATAAATAAATAAAAAATAACCACTTCCACTTCACCTCTCTGTTCGTTCGAAATACCTGTCCAGCTGAGCCTTAAACTTATTTAGGCTATCAACTTCCACGACAAGGGATGGAAGTCTGTTCCACCTACCAACCACCCACTGGCTAAAGGCAAATTTCTGTACATCTATCCTACATCTGTCTTTCCTCAATTTGAATTTATGCCCTCTCAGGTGATTATTCTGAGCAAGAGGAAGAATCCCATCAGCATTGAGCATGCTCAAACCATTCAAGGCTTTGTACACCTCTATCAGATCACCTCGCTGGTGCCTAGTCTCCAGACACTGTAATTCGCAAAACTTAAGCCTTTCTTCATAAGAGCACCACTTTGTTCCATTCACTAATCTTGTTGCCCTTCTCTGTACTCGTTCCAGCAGCTCTACATCCTTCTTGAAATGAGGCCTCCAGGCCTGTATACAGTACTCTAGGTGTGGCCTGACCATTGCCTTATACAAGGGAATAATCACCTCCTTATCCCTGCTAGAAAAATTCCTATATATCATTGACAATACACCATGAGCTACTCTTGCAGCCTGTCTGCACTGCTCAGAGAACTTCATATCTGCCTGCACAACCACCCCCAGGTCCCTTTCATTCGCTACCACTGTCAGTATAGTACCACAGAGTTGATACGCTGCTCTGGGATTGCTGTTTCCCATATGTAGTACTTTACATTTGTCAATGTTAAACTTCATTTGCCACCTCTCAGCCCATCTGCTCAACCTTTCCAGATCCTGTTGCAGCAGCATAGTGTCAATAGTGTCCTTGACAACCCTGCCAACCTTCGTATCGTCTGCAAACTTGGACATTAAGCTTGATATACCATCATCAATATCATTTATAAATACAGAGAACAATAAAGGACCCAATACTGAACCCTGAGGGACTCCACTAATAACATTAGTCCACAATGAGCAGTGTCCATTGATTACAACTCTCTGTCTTCTTCCCCTCAACCACCCCTTTATCCATAGCAGCAATTTGCCTCCAATGCCACACTGCTCCAATTTGTGCAGCAGTCTTCCATGTGCAACAGTATCAAAAGCCTTTCTAAGATCCAAGTATATAATATCAAAGTTATTCCCTGCATCCAGTTCTTTTGTGACTGCAACATAGTATCCAATCAAATTGGTCAGGCAAGACTTCCCCTTAACAAAACCATGCTGTGTCCGAGCTATAACTGAAGTCTTGTCTAGATGATCCTGCAGTGCTTCTTTAACCAGTGCCTCCATTAATTTTCCGGGAACAGAAGATAAACTCACAGGTCTATAATTACTTGTGTTAGCCTTTGATCCTCCCTTGTGAATTGGGGTCACATTTGCACATCTCCAGTCCATGGGTACCTCCCCTGAGTTCAAGGAAGCTCTCATAATTATGGCTAAGGGTTTGCTTACTTCCTTTGCTGCCTCCTTTAATATAACTGGATAGATCCCATCCACCCCAGGTGCCTTTCTTGTGTTTATCTTCAACAATTTCTCCTCCACTTTACTCTCAGTTATTACAAGATTCTCTAGCTTACTGCTAGAGTTGAATACACCTCTGGCATTCCCCTCACTGAATAACTCCTCATGTGTGAATGTCGATGCAAAATATTCATTTAGTTTGTTAGCTACCTGAGCAGGGTCATCAAGAGTTGACCCATCGATATCAAGTGGACCAATCTGATTCATCCCCTTCCTTCTAGAGTTTACATAAGTAAAGAACTCTTTGCTGTTTTTCTTCGCATCCCTTGCCAAGGATCTCTCGTAATCTGCCTTTGCCTGCCTAATCTCCTTTCTAACTTGGTTACAGATCAACTTGTATCTATCATAGGCTTCTGTGTCAAGTTAATTTGTATGTATCCCATGCATTTTTCTTCTCTGCCATATGCCTCATTAGTTCATCTGACATCCATTTAGGCCTAAACCTTGATCAATATTTCTTAGTTGGTATGTAAAGCCTAGTAACTTCCAAGATAAGTTCTTTGAATGCTTCCCATTTTGAATTTGCTGTTGGTAACATCATCAGTTGATCCCACTGTATAGAATATAAATACTGTCTCAGTCCATCATAGTCGCCTTTACGAAAGCAATACCCCTTCCCTTTACCCCTAATGGTAGTTACCTCTTCGAGTAACTCCCACTTCAGAACACTGTGATCACTGCCACCTAGTGGTTCATTTATCTGCAGATTCTTAATGCATGAAGAATCACTACTGATAATCAAATCAAGAGTATTACTCCCTCTAGTTGCCTCCTGAACATGCTGATGTAGAAAACAATCATCCAATAAATCCACAAAAGCCTTGCTAGTGTGTGAGTGACCAGCCCCCAAATTCCAGTCAATATCTGGGAAATTAAAATCCCCCATTATAAGACTCTCTGATTTACTGGCCCACTCTATTTCTCTGTACAGTTTCTTATTATACTAATCAGAGTCATTAGGCCTATAGCACACTCCTACTCTCAATTTTGATCTCCCAATGCTTATGTCACACCAAACTGACTCGACACTGCACTGTCCAGCGATGTCGACTTGCTTCACTTCCTTGGATTTTATGTGTTTCTTAACTAATAGCATAACCCCTCCTCCCTTCCTATCCTGTCTATCCTTTCTGTAGACATTGTACTCCCCAAATTCCAGTTCTGCATTCCTTATATCTGTTTGACACCACATCTCTGAAATCCCAACAATATCTGCCTTTGATGTTTTGAGCAATACCTCACATTCATCAAATTTATTTACTAAACTCCTAGCATTGGTGTACACGCAAGTATACATGCACCAGCTCTTCCTCTTAGCCACCCTAACACAACCCATGTGTTTACTTGTACCCCCATGATTCCCAGCAGTGTCTGAAATATCCTGCATCTTATTTTCCAGGCTGCTGCTCATTCCAATAGAAGCAGTGCAAGAATCACTTTCTCCTCTGCCAGTGGCTACTTTTAATCTATTAGTCCTTGTATCCCCCCCAATCTAGCAGTTTTCCGACCCACCTAACACTGCCTCGATAGCATCAGCAAACATTCTTGCACCCTTTCTATTTAAGTGTATCCCATCCCTGTAGAAGCAGTCTCTCCTGTTAACAAGTACAGACCAGGCTGAAAAAAATTCTACCCCTTCAGCCCTGCACAATCTTTCCAGGGCCGAATTGATCGACAGGGCTCTCATCATATACTCCCTCCTATCGTGTCTGGGCAGAATTGCAGACACTTTCAAATTCAACCCTAATTCACGGCTTTTTTTCATCAGTGACCTGTACTTGTTAAGTAATTCCGCCGGTCTCCTACTCTTAATATTATTATCAACGTTTACAACTATATCACTTTTTGTGCCCTTAAAAGATGATATCCGCTCTACAACGTCATCAACCTTTACCCCTGGCAGACATACCCTGGTCCTGTTCCACCTATCCTTTTTACAAAGCATGTTTCCTGTTTCCCTGACAATAGAGTCACCAACAACTACTAGTTCCTTTGGGACCAGCGAATTCTGGTCCTTGGGGGTTGCCGCTGTGTTGTGCGATGACCAAGTGCAAGCTCTGGCATTTGTGTGGGCAGCTGAGAGCTTGATGGGCCCCTCACTTGTAATCCTTCGAGGGCATCCACTCTGTCCTTCAAGCTCTCATATAGGCCCATAACAACGCTGAGTTGTCGCCTGATTTCCTTACACTCCTTGCATTGCGCACATACAAAGACATCCCCCATGGCAGTATCGTGTCCCATACCTGACTGCTCCACAAACATCAAGCAAATAGTGCATCTTAAAAGGCTGTGATTCAGAGGGCAACTGCCCCCCCCCCTCAGTTCTCTCCTGAGCCACAGCATTCCCATTAGCTTGAGCCTTTTGCTTTGCTGCTCTGGTTTGAGTCATGATTTCGATTTACTTTCAATAAAATTTCAATTTCAGTATAAAATTAAATCCTAAACTTGTATCTCAACACAGTTATAACGCTATATTTATGTTTCAGTAACAAGTGTTATCTATGAAATCTACGAGTGTTATCTACGAAATATTTATGTTTCAGTAACGAGTGTTATCTACGAAATATTTATGTTTCAGTAACGAGTGTTATCTACTAAATATTTATGCTTCAGTAACGAGTGTTATCTATGAAATCCCTTTATATAACTTCCGTATCAAGTTATGTATTAATTATTTATTTTTACTAATTATTTATGTTACGTAACCTAAGTGGTTATATGTATAGTTAAAAGTACAATTTAATTGCCAATGAAGTTCGACAAGATTAACAGATTTTACTGATTAATTTTCCCGTAACAATGGCGGCTATTTACGAACAGTAAACACGTGGATTTGATACCCTTTCCGATACTAATACCTACAAAATCTCTATCTAAGTTACTTTAAACTTAAGTACCGTAAATAGGAATATAAAGCTACTCTAGAAAATAAGTTAATATGTCAATTTAAACTAATAAAGCAGAAAATAAATCAGAAAAAACTTCTCTGTTCCAAGAGCGGCAGAAAGGCACGTTCGCACCGGCAACCCTCGTCCTCAAACCAGGTAGACTGTTAATAAAGTACAGCTTCTGCTCTTCCTCTTCCAGAATATACCATATTTCGTATGGTAGTGGTGGCTAATGAAATAGTGCCTCTAGTCATCAATAAGCTAATTACCCAAGTTTCTTGGCAGAACCACAGCCACCTGTTGGCATACTAGTGCTCCAGTTACAACAACAACAACAACAACAACAACAACAACAAAAAAAAAAGACCAGATCCAACTACGTACATCATCCCAATTTTCAAAATCTATGAACAAATCTAACTCAATTTGGCAGGAATTTGATTTTATTGTGGTGCATCTTATGCCAGAGTAATCTGAGAATCCATCATTGTTGAAACATAGCTATATTTAAATAAACCTTTTGTTTAAACACAAAAATTGACTAAACTGGAAAGAAAATATAATCCACTAAAAGATTTACTAAGATGCAAAGAAAACAAAATAATTTATCCCAAGCTTTTGCAATTAATCTGCATCTGATTTGGCACACTTGCAACTTTGAAAGTGAGACAATTTTTTTCAAAAGAGGTACACATGATCACTGAGAAGTGTTGCATGTTGAAAAGTGACAATACATCTAAAATTATGTTTCTAAATTCAAATCTAAAATAAAATGGCTAAACTGTTTTTTAAATTTTTTATTGTATTTTTATTGTTTGTGTTCTTTAGTCTCTCACTGAACTGTATTTACATCTATACATTGTATCGTTATGATATCTTGGTAATTTAATGTGTAATTTTATTACTATATTTTGTTCTTCATTTTTTCATGCATTAATTACAATGCACAAAGTAACAAACAAAACATATGTACAAGTTAGTGCAAATGCATCATATTAGTACACAGCCAATTCTAGATTAGCAAATTATTTGCAAAAGCGGCATCGTTTAAGTCATATCTCATATTGTGAATACCTTCACGACGAGTTGCCATGACATTGCACTACTTCGAATAAGTAATGCTTCACCTAAAGGAGAAGACTATTGTTACTTATTCTCAGTGGATACCATCACCCAGATGGCACTGTTTCAGGGCTATTTTGTATATGTGTGGTATAATAACTCTACTATTCATTGTCCCTATTAGACTAAGAAAAGCAAAAAAGTACAGGGAAAGTAAGAGTGGAAGAGGAAAAGAAATGGTGTAGAAGAATGAAAGGGACAGTAACTCCTTCAGCTCACACCACTCAAAAACTCATTGAACTCCTCAAATAGGCAATGTTTCCCCAGTGGAGAAGGCTGTTGTTACCTATTCTTGGAAACTCCGGACATCATCAGGCTCCCCCTGGTGCCGTTTCAGGGCTATTTGGCCCTTCTTCGGTGGGTAGGTAGGTACCCGAGTGATGTAATGATGGCAAAACAGTTATGAAGTATAACTCCACAATATGAGAGTTGCCTGATGGTGTATAACACATAAAACATATTAAATTATATATATTAAAAATTATATTCAATATAATAAAATATTGTGATATATTTGCTATGTATGATACTGTAACTACATAAGTGTCACATATCAAAAACTTGGAATAATTGCACATTTAACAAGAAACCTTGAAAACTGACATTAACAAATGTAGGTGCAATGTTTGCTGCCAACAATTATTTGATGGCATTGTATCTCTGCATAAATAGAAACCCATATGTCTTTGCATATATGTCACTGAGAAAGTTTTAGAAAATTTGAGGAAAGTGTTGGAAATAATCTAAGAGTCATGTAAAAGCAAGTCACATAAAATTGAACTTCTGTACCTTTATCTTACACATATTAGGTTTACCACATACGCATGTTATAAATTAATTAATCACCTTTTAATGATTGGCACAATGCAACCATATATATATATCATATATTATACTAATATATCATAAATAATACATACTAAATGTACTGATCTTTATTCAAGAAAATAAAATAAAACCAACCTTGAAATGAATCATAAATCCTTCTCCAATGATGAGTTCTCGAGTAGTAATACTACGCTCATTTATATCTGGATCCTTTAACCAGACAAGTGAACTTCCTTTGGATTGATAACAGTATCCATCCCGAATCTAAATAAAGGACAAATCACAAATTTTCTCTTTTTTCAGATAAGAAACAAACTGAAAAATTATTTTTATATTCAGCAACTGAAAAGGTTTTTAATTAAAGAACTGCTAAAAACTATCAACAGCATTATAATTCAAAATTATTTATTTAAAAATTATTCTTATTTTTAAATCATTATCATCTCATGAAGATCAAATGAATTTGATATTACAGTATGCTATTTTTAAATTTAAGTTACTATACACACTGCATATACAGGTAATGGACAAAAAAATGAAAACACCAAAGTTTGTGGAAAGTGTTAGGTTTATGCTAAATAGCAGCATCTACATGCCACTTGATTTGGTTTGATTTGGATTTTATTGGCGCATTAGCAACTAGGGCTATAATGCACCAAGACCAGGTAATATATAAAAATTTAACATCTCAGTGACCTAATTAATTAGGCCACCATGTCCAGATCTAATAACAAATATATAAAAAAGATAAATCAATAAAAGAAATAACAATAACATATAAATTTTAAATACGATTAAAAACCTTTATTGCTTTCAAAAAGCTAAAAATCGCAGACACATTGTCATTGTCAGATAAAATCTGACTGAGTGTATACGGCTCAGTCAGATGGTTAAAAGCGGTAAAATGGATATTGCTAAAATCTGGACAGTCAACTAAAATGTGTCTAATAGATAAAATTGTGCCACAGGACTCACACACAGGAGGGTCATCAGCCCTCAGCAAAAAAGAATGAGTCAAATGACTATGTCCTATGCGGGTCCGGGCAAGAACAACTTCCTCCTTACGATTCCTGCGCAGACTAGACTGCCACGGTTCAATTACAGGCTTTATAAGATATAAGATTTATTCGCAGTCTGTCTATTCCACAAATCCTGCCATTGGGAGTGGATCTTTTCATGTATTATTTGCCTGTAGTCTGTATAGGGGACTGACAGGCAGCGATTATTATTGGGAATTGCTGATTTGGCTGCGGTGTCAGCCAAATCATTTCCCCTAATCCCAATGTGGCTAGGAATCCAGCAGAAACGGATATCATATTCACATTCAGGGAGGAAGTGAATCTTCTGCTGAATACTAGACAGAACTGGGTGAGGATTATATCTCACAGATATTAAAGCCTGTAAAACGCTGAGAGAGTCAGAATATAAAATGAACCGTTGGTATTGGCATTTACTAATGTGATCCAAGGCTAACTCTATAGCGTGCAGCTCTGCAATAAATATGCTGCATTCAGAGGGAATCTTCTCCGATGCAGTGCTGTCTGTAAAGACAGCAGCAGATCCCACATATGATTCCGACTTCGAACCGTCTGTGTAAACTGGCGCGAAGTCAGAATGTTCAGCTCGGTGTGCTGAATAAAGCTGCAGGTAGACAGATGATGGAGTGTCCGACTTTCCCCAATTTCTAAGGGACAAGTCACATGCCGGGACATGAGCAAGCTAGGGTGGAAGGGGTTGCTTTGGTGTTTGGGCAACCTTGTCTACCTTGATATTAAATTCTTTGAGTAGCTCTTGGAGACGAATACCAAAAGGACGACTGGCAGTCTTAGGGGTGTTGTACAAATTTTCCCATCGTGACTCAAAAAAAAATGGCCACGTAGGATGGTCTGGCAGGGATTTCAGTTTTAAAGCATACTTCAGAGACAACTGCTTACGTCGAAGCGATAATGGTGGTTCGTTTGCTTCGACGTATAAGCTCTGGACAGGAGATGTTTGATATGCTCCAATAGTGGTACGGAGAGCCAGATGATGGACAGGATCCAGCCAACGAAGTACACTGTCTCTGGCCGAATTGTATACCAGAGACAGTGTACTTCGTTGGATCGTACAAGTGCATGGTAGATGCATAGTAGGGTGCATCGATCCGCACCCCAAGATATAGAGGAAAGAGAGCGCAGAATATTCAGCCCTCTTGTGCACTTTGTGCAAAGTTGACGGATGTGATCCAGAAAGGTCAGCTTTTTATCAAATATGAGTCCCAAGAATTTTGTGTCCGCCACTACTGGAATAGCATTTTGTCTGAGCCTTAATTCAGGTTCAGGATGAAGATTACACTTACGACAAAAATGTACGCAAACGGTCTTCTCCGGCAAGAACCTGAAGCCATTAGCAAGTGCCCAGGAGTTAAGGCGATCAATGGCTTTTTGCAGTTGTCTTTCAATAACCCTCATGTTGCACGACTGACAAAATATGCTAAAGTCATCAACATAGAGGGCACTGTTTACAGTTGGAGGAAGTTGTTCTGTGATGGAATTTACTTTGATGGCGAAAAGCGTGACACTTAAAACTGATCCTTGTGGTACTCCCTCCTCTTGGCTAAAGGAACGAGAGAGAGAGGTTCCCACACGAACTTGGAAAGATCGATTGGCTAGAAAGTTTTTAATAAAAATGGGGAGTTGCCCTCTAAGACCAAGGCTATGCAGATCTTTTAAGATGCCAAATCTCCAAGTTGTGTCATACGCTTTCTCCATGTCAAAGAACACTGACACCAAGTGTTCGCATTTTAGGAAAGCATCCCGGATGGATGTTTCCAGTCTAATAAGATGGTCCAAAGTGGACCGATTCCTTCGGAAGCCGCACTGGATGTTGGAGAGAAGGTCATTTGATTCTAAATACCAGATTAAACGAAAATTAACCATTCTCTCCAGGATTTTGCACAGACAGCTAGTCAGAGCAATAGGACGATAATTAGTAGTGACTTTTGGATCATTTCCTGGCTTAGCAAAGGCAAGAACGATTGCCTTGCGCCAGGAATCCGGAAACTGCCCTTCAATAAAGATTCCATTATACAGAATGAGCAGATAATCCATAGATTTTGGTGAAAGGTGCTTAATCATTTCATAATGGATGCCATCTGGTCCAACAGCACTTGCTTTGGAAAGAATAAGAGCTCTTTTCAGTTCCTGTGTAGTGAATGGACTGTTGTACGGATAGACGCTCTTAGACTTAAAACTAAGTGCCTGTTTCTCGAGTTTATGTTTCAGAACCAGAAACTCTGGGGAATACGATAATGTTGCAGAGATGTTAGAGAATGTTTCCCCAAGAGAATTGGCTATTGCAGTTGGATCTGCAATAGTGCATCCATTATAATCTAGGACTGAAGAAGGGTGGGATGTATATTTTCCCTTCATTTTCCGGATTTTATCCAGACTACCTTAGAGTTGGTAGACTGGTTAATGGATGATGTAAAACGGATCCACGATTCCTTTTGACTCTGACGATGGATGTAGCGTGCTTTGGCTCGTGCATGTTTGAAGGCTATAAGGTTGTTCGTGGTAGGATATCGGAGAAATATCCACCACGCTTTGTTTTGAGCCTTTTTTGTTGCTGTGCATTGTGAATTCCACCAAGGTTTGGGAAATGGTGGAAACCGGGCAGATGTTTTTAGAACAGCATTCGCAGCTGCTTGGACGATAATTTCTGTGATGTATGTTACTGCATCATTGATCGCCTCCTGACTGATGGTGCTGAGATCAAAATTTTCCTGATGTTGGAAGGCAGACCAGTCAGCCTGATCAATCTTCCACCATGGTAATCTGAAGGGAAGACATGGTCTCCCACTGTGTAACGAGGTTATCACAGGAAAGTGATCACTTCCGTATGGATTCTCCTCCACTTCCCAAGTGAACGAAGGGAGTAGAGAAGGGAACAGATAGAGAGATCAATGGCAGAAAAAGTACGGGTAGGCATGTGGAAGAAGGTGTTTGTTCCAATATTTAGAAGGGAAAGATCATTGTCATTTAGCATACGCTCTATGACTCGTCCCCTTCCATTGATGTTAGCACTACCCCACAGGGTGTTATGTCCATTGAAATCCCCGAGAAGTAAGAAAGGGGGAAGCAACTGCTTTACAAGATCATCAAGGTCTTCCTGGGAGATGTCAGTCCCAGGTGGCAAATAAATAGAGCACACAGTTAATAAAAATCCCACTGAAAGGCGAATTGCAACAGCCTCTATGCTGGTTGTAACTAGCAAAGGCTGAACTGGGGTCTGGTTGCCCACAAGGATAGCCACTCCTCCATGAGCAGGACCATCCGCAATTCTATCCTTACGAAACATTGTGATGTTATGCAAGGTGGGATCATCATTTGCCTTTAGATAAGTCTCCTGCAAGCAAAAGCAAACTGGATTGTGCTTTTGCAGGAGGGCCTCGATGTCATAAGTATTTCGCCGGAATCCACGACAATTCCATTGTAGGAATTTAGCCATTATTTTGGCTTGGTGGGTCCATCAGGCGGCTTCCGAGGTGCTGAGGGCTTACTTTTTTTCAGTCTTGGATTTATCTTTTTTGGGGAAGAATGGACGCTGTCCCATGTCCATTTCTTCCTCCACAAAGAGTTCCAAGACTGATTCATCCTGTACCTCCTTATTCTCTACATCCATTGTTTCTGGTGTTACGGGTGATTCTTCTGAACTTGTTGGCTTTTCTTTACCACTTGGTTTTGGTAGTGGTGGAGCACTAGGAGGTACGGATATATGAGTGGCAACTGATTGTGTTTTTTTGGTGGGCTTTTGTGAACTCAATAAATAGCGTGCAATCGGGTTGAATGACTCTCTTGGTGGTATAGTCATCTCAGTTTGTGTTCCGATAGTGCACTTAGCAGAAACCTTCTGGGCATATGAAAGTTTCCCGCTATTTATTGGTTCGATACGTTTTCTGGCCTCTGGGTAGGAGATATTCAGCTCTGTTTTCAGTTTTTGGATTTCTTTTTCATCCTTCCAGAGCTGGCATGCTCTAGAGTAGGCGGGGTGATCGCCTTGGCAGTTCACACAGATCGGTTTTGGAGCTGAACATTCCTTGCTCTCGTGGTCTTTAACACCAACATCGAGCACAGGTAGGGTTACCCCGACAAGATGTTTGTTATTGGCCGTATTTTTAGCATCTAAAACACCGCCACTGCAGTGGGTTTGGGATATAAATCCTCACTGGGCAGTTTAGATAGCCTGCCTTGATGGAACTTGGAGGCCGTGGGGTGTTAAACGTGACGATAGGAACTCGGGTAGGGACGAGATTCCCATCTTTCCGTATCGATATTCTCTTAACAGCTGTCACTCCTTGGTCTTTTAATTCAGAGCAGATCTCCTCTTCAGAAACATGAAGAAAGTCCCACTCTGATATAACACCTCGTGAAGAATTCAGAGTTCTGTGAGGGGTTACGGTGATAGGTATTCCCCCTATGGATGTAGAGTTCAAAAATTTTTCAGCTTGTTTTGTGCTGGATGCTTCAACCAAAAGGTCACCAGAACGCAGTCGTTTAACAGATTTTGGTGAACCTGCCAACCCTTCTAATCCTTTCTAGATAAAGAAGGGTGACATCTTTCTAATTGACTGCTCTCCGGTGGAATGGAGAATGAGGAAAAGCAGTGTCACTGATGGTGGTGGTGTATCCTCAGTCCTGGCTCTTTTTGCAGAGGTGGTTTCTGCGTCATCATTTCGATTAGGTAGGGGCCTTGTTGGGGCCCCAGAAGAAATAGGTTTTAAATTACTCATGAGAGTAAAGAAAAAGTGTCTGATGTCTAAGTACGTGATGTCTAGTCACCCACCACGGAGCCCTACGAGGGGACACCCAATTGTGAACTAGCAGGTACTGCGTACACGAATGGGATGCCAAGTTCGCTTAGAAGCACCATACCTACATTACCAATAAGTCTTTATCCTGTCCCAGGACCATAGGGAGGGAGACTTATTGGAACGCAGTTGACCCTAGCAGTAAGAACCACCTGCCGATTGATCCCAGTCGGGCCGGTCCGGGACCACCCGTCTTGTTGAAGCAGGGGCCAAAGTGGTGTATTAAGGCTGGACCCCTCAACCACCAGGATCCCCCTTTCCGAAATCCACGGGTCGCGGTGCACGGCTGAACATGCCGGATTCCACAGATGTAACCCTGGAACCAAGGTATGGGCGTTAGATCCCAGTGATGCTAGTCTGAAAGTCCAGCAGCATCACTGGGAGGTCCCCTCACCACATACAGGTGCCCACGTCGAGGGGCTACATGCCACTGATGAAGGCATGAAACATATGCAAATGACATCCCATCATGATTAGTATCATATCAGTAAAGGAAAACCAAGCCTAAATCCATGAAATTATTGGTTGACAATAAATAACCTTAGTAATTTCAAAAGGACATTATTGTTGGAGCACGTTTGGCAGGAGCTTCTGTCATGAAGAAAGCTAAACTTGCTAATGTTTCATGAAGAACAGTATCCAAGGTCATATCTGCATGGGAATCTAAAGGGAACACATCATTTGCAAAAGGCAACAGTGGGAGAAACAGCTGATCAGCTGTACATAGACTTCAACACAGGATATGAGAAACATGTTTATCAAAAACATTATGTTGAGAACTCCACAGAGCTGGATATCACAATCAAGTTTCACCTAACAAACAGCTCATCACACCTGACAACACATATTATTGTGTCTAGCGATGCAAACAGCACAAGCAGTTAACTTTTGAGCAGTGGAGGAATGTTATATGGTCTGACAAATCTTCCAGATACTTTGCTTGCAGCAAATGGACAAGTGCACGTGTGGCACCAACCGAAAGAAGCTTACAACTCTGACTGCTTGTTTCCTACTGTTAAGGGTTCTGGCAATTCTGTAATGGTGTGCTGTGATTACTCCTGGCATGGTTTGGATATACTCATTCTGTGAGAAAGCAAGGTTGATGATGTCAATTGCTATTTAACAGTCCTAAGTGATCATCTACAGGGATGGGATACACTTAAATAGAAAGGGTGCAAGAATGTTTGCTGATGCTATCGAGGCAGTGTTAGGTGGTTTGGAAAACTGCTAGATAGGGGGGAATACAAGGACTAATAGATTAACAGTAGCCACTGGCAGAGGTGAAAGTGATTCTTGCACTGCTTCTATTGGAATGAGCAGCAGCCTGGAAAATACGATGCAGGATATTTCAGAGACTACGGGGAGTCATTGGGGTACAAGTAAACACATGGGTTGTGTTAGGGTAGCTAAGAAAAAGAACAGGTGCATGTATACTTGCGTGTACACCAATGCTAGGAGTTTGGTAAATAAATTTGATGAATTTGAGGTATTGCTCAAAGCATCAAAGGCGGATATTGTTGGGATATCAGAGACGTGGTGCACAGATATAAGTAATGCAGAACTGAAATTTGGGGAGTACAACGTCTACAGAAAGGATAGACAGGATAGAAAGGGAGGAGGGGTTATGCTATTAGTTAAGAAACACACAAAATCCAAGGAATTGAAGCCAGTCGACATTGATGGACAGGGCAGTGTCGAGTCAGTTTGGTGTGACATAAACATTGGGAGATCAAAATTGAGAGTAGGAGTGTGCTATAGGCCTAATGACTCTGATTAGTATAATAAGAAATTGTACAGGGAAATAGAGTGGGCCAGTAAATCAGAGAGTCTTATAATGGGGGATTTTAATTTTCCAGATATTGACTGGAATTTGTGGGTTGGTCACTCACACACTAACAAGGCTTTTGTGGATTTATTGGATGATTGTTTTCTAAATCAGCATGTTCGGGAGGCAACTAGAGGGAGCAATACTCTTGATTTGATTATCAGTAGTGATTCTTCATGCATTAAGAATCTGCAGATACAGGAACCACTAGGTGGCAGTGATCACAGTGTGCTGAAGTGGGATTTACTCAAGGAGATAACTACCATCGGGGGTAAAGGGAAGGGTTACTGCTTTCGTAAAGGCGACTACGATGGTCTGAGACAGTATTTAAATTCTATACAGTGGGACCAACTGATGATGTTACCAACAGCAAATTCAAAATGGGAAGCATTCAAAGAACATATCTTGGAAGGTACTAGGCTTTACATACCAACTAAGAAATATTGTTCAAGGTTCAGGCCTAAATGGATGTCAGATAAACTAATGAGACAATATGGCAGAGAAGAAAAATGCATGGGATACATATAAATTAACATGTGACACAGAAGCCTATGATAGATATAAGTTGATCTGTAACCAAGTTACAAAGGAGGTTAGGCAGGCGAAGGCAGATTACGAGAAATCTTTGGCAAGGGATGCAAAAAAAAACAGCAAGGAGTTCTTTACTTATGTAAACTCTAGAAGGAAGGGGATGAATCAGATTGGTGAACTTGATATCGATGGTTCAACTGTTCATGATCCTGCTCAGGCAGCTAACAAACTAAATCAATATTTTGCATCCACATTCACACATGAGGAGTTATTCAGGAAGGGGAATGCCATAGATGAAGTAAACACTGGCAGTGAGCTAGATGATCTTGTAATAATTGAGAGTAAAGTGGAGGAGAAATTGTTGAAGATAAATACAAGAAAGGCACCTGGGGTGGATGGGATCTATCAAGTTATATTAAAGGAGGCAGCAAAGGAAGTAAGCAATCCGTTAGCCATAATTATGAGAGCTTCCTTGGACTTAGGGGAGGTACCCACAGACTGGAGATGTGCAAATGTAACCCCAATTCACAAAGGAGGATCAAAGGCTGACACAAGTAATTATAGACCTGTGAGTTTAACTTCTGTTCCAGGAAAATTAATGGAAGCACTGGTTAAAGAAGCACTGCAGGATCATATTGACAAGAATTCAGTTATAGTTCAGACACAGCATGGTTTTGTTAAGGGAAGGTCTTGCCTGACCAATTTGATTGGATACTATGATGTAGTCACAAAAGAATTGGATGCTGGGAATAACTTTGATATTATATATTTGAATCTTAGAAAGGCTTTTGATACTGTTGCACATGGAAGACTGCTGCACAAATTGGAGCAGTGTGGCATTGGTGGCAAATTGTTGCTATGGATAAAGGGATGGTTGAGTGGCAGAAGACAGAGAGTGGTAATTAATGGACACTGCTCATCGTGGACTAATGTTATTAGTGGAGTCCTTCGGGGTTCAGTGTTGGGCCCATTGTTGTTTTCTGTATTTATAAATAATATTGATGATGGTATATCAAGCTTAATGTCCAAGTTTGCAGATGATACAAAGTTTGGCAGGGTTGTTAAGGATGCTACTGATGCTATGCTGCAGAAACAGGATCTGGAAAGGTTGAGCAGATGGGCTGAGAGGTGGCAAATGAAGTTTAACATTGACAAATGTAAAGTACTACATATGGGAAACAGCAACCCCAGAGCAACGTATCAACTCTGTAGTACTACACTGACAATGGTAGAGAACGAAAAGGACCTGGGGCTAATTGTGCAGGCAGATATGAAGTTCTCTGAGCAGTGCAGACGGGTGCAAGAGTAGCTCATGGTGTCTTATCAATGATGTACAGGAATTTTTCTAGCAGGGATAGGGAGGTGATTATTCCCTTGTATAAGGCAATGGTCAGGCCACACCTTGAGTACTGTATACAGGTCTGGAGGCCTCATTTCAAGAAGGATGTAGAGCTGCTGAATGAGTACAGAGAAGGGCAACAAGGTTAGTGAATGGAACGAAGGGTTGCTCTTACGAAGAAAGGCTTAAGTTTTGCAAATTACAGTGTCTGGAGACTAGGCACCGGCGAGGTGATCTGATAGAGGTGTATAAAGCCTTGAATGGTTTGAGCATGCTCAATGCTGATGGGATACTGCCTCTTGCTCAGAATAATCACCTGAGAGGGCATAAATTCAAATTGAGGAAAGACAGATGTAGGATAGATGTGTGGAAATTTGTCTTTAGCCAGCGGGTAGTTGGTTGGTGGAACAGACTTCCATGCCTTGTTGTGGAAGTTGATAGGCGAAATAAATTTAAGCCTTAGCTGGACAGGTATTTAGAACAAACGGAGGGGTGAAGTGGAAGGGTTTTTTTTTTTTTTTTTTTTTTGGCTGATGCTGCATAAGTTTGCTTTCTTGCATCATATGTCTCTGCTAATGATAATTTGAATTTATGCCCTCTCGGGCAATTGATCCATGGGATACTCAATAGTTGTGTAATTTATATCTAGCAGGTCAATAAGGTTTATTCCTTTCTAGTGTTAACATAAGCAAAGAATCGCCTTAGTGCAACTTGACTGCATGCTACTTACTGTAGGTTTATGTGTCCCCTGTAGTTTAAAATCATTCCATGCATTATTATTCTTTTCTGCCATTAATCTCATCAGTTCATCTGACATCCATTTAGGTCTGAACTCTGAACAATAACTCTTAGTTGGTATAAAAAGCTTAACTTCTATGATAACTTCCCCAAATGCTTCCCATTTAGAATTTTCAGTTGGTAACATCATCAGTTGGTCCTACTGAAGGGAATTTAAATACTGTTCTAAGATCTGTATAGTGTAGTCACTTTTACAAAAAATAGGAGATGTTTTTCATCTCCTATTCTTTGTAAGTGTTCATCCTTGTTTGATATCTAAGCCTCTGCTGTAGTTGTTTCTGTCTTGTGGAATGAAAAACTATTCTTTAAATTGTCTCCATTTTGTGTTCTGAAGTTAATGAGATAGCCAGTGTTTTGGCAATTTTTACTGGCAAAGTCACATAGGCAGATTTACTAATATGTGCAGGAAAAGGCATGCACCAAGGGCTTGGGACCTGAATGAGAAGAAGGGTGCTAAACAAAATACATTAATTTACACACACACAATATATATGAACATTTTTATGAGCAAATAAGTTAATGTTAAAACATTGGCTAAACTAGAAGTTATATATCCACTACAAAATTCTGCATTTTAACTTTTATCACAAAAATAGGAATGATCAGATCATTCATTTTAGTGCTCTTCACAACATCTTCAAGTAAAATTCCAAAATATAGTGATTTACTATTAAACAAATAAATATATGCAGTGCAACTACCAAATCAGGTAACTCATTGGGCCAGGCTACTGCAGCTGGATTTTGGAATGAAAGCTTATCAAGAGTTGTATTACCTTTTATATTGTGATATAATATAACATAACATAACATAATATTGAACTTTCTTCGTTTTACTATGATATACATAATGTACAGTATGTATAAAATAAAGCTTTACTTAATATGCATTAAGTAAAGAATGCATACATGACCCTGTAAAGAAAGATGCAAAAAACGTTTCGCCATGCATCCACCCATTGTATGTAAACATCCTTTTTAATTTATCATCTTTGATTAATAAACTACTTCTGAGGAACACATAACATTTATAAATTGGAAGATCACTAGATACAGAATGATTTCTGCTGCAAATAGTGACATGTTATTACAAAAAACTGGGTAATGGAGACAAAAATATTAAAGTTGGCTGGTTTATTAAGTAGCAACCCACTTTACTGCTTTTGTTTTTAAAATATTTTCTATTTGATAGAAATGTATCATTTAAAATGATACATTTCTTGAAGGGAAAAAATAGTCACTTAAATATCATGATAAATCTGCTAAATAACAAAAGGGTGCAATAATAAATGCTACAGAATGAAAACAAGCACAAATTAGCTAAGCCAAAATATGCCATCCGCCAAACTTTATTACAAAAAATAATATTGTGTTAAATAACAAATTGCATTTAATATATAAAAAGGTATTATTGAAAAATGTACATTCTGAACTTTTCATGTAAAAATTTGCAAGCACAGTGTCTCTCTTTATATTTAACAGCAATTTGCTTTGCTCCCAGGTTGTCCCTCCCCCCATCTCCAGAGGGCCTTGCCCTGTAAGCTTGCTTGGACAAAAGACAGTTGGATAGGGTGCATATCTCTATATTCTCTGGTTATGGTCTCCCAGACTGGATCCCAGAGCTAAAATATTAAAACAATACAAAATTCCATAGAAATAATTGCATGCTAAAGAACTTGAGGTTATTTTGCTCACTTCTCAGTTAAATTTCTCACTTCAGAAATGTGTAGAAGTGGGGTGATCTAAAATTCAGTGTTCTGAATGTGATGAACACTACAAAGAGGTAAGTGACATCTCAAGGAGCAGTTAAGTGATTCATGTATGCAGCACATCAACATGCCATGAACAGAATTAGTTGGCATAGAGATAAAATTATAAAGATTATTTTTTTCATTGCTTTTTATTCTGAAGTAATGAAAGAACAGTATTTAAGTCAGAGTCTTATATAACATAGTATGTTAGCATTAGCATTAATAGAGGAATTTGATGCAAGAAAGCAAGCCTATGCAGCATCAGACAAAAAAAAAAAAAAGAAAAAAAGAAAACCACTTCCACTTCACCCCTCTGTTCTTTTGAAATACCTGTCCAGCTGAGCCTTAAACTTATTTAGACTATCAACTTCCACGACAAGGGATGGAAGTCTGTTCCACCAACCAACCACCTGCTGGCTAAAGGCAAATTTCTGCATGCCTATCCTACATCTGTCTTTCCTCAATTTGAATTTATGCCCTCTCAGGTGATTATTCTGAGCAAGAGGAAGAATCCCATCAGCATTGAGCATGCTCAAACCATTCAAGGCTTTATACACCTCAATCAGATCACCTCGCTGGTGCGTAGTCTCCAGACACTGTAATTTGCAAAACTTAAGCCGTTCTTCGTAAGAGCACCGATTTGTTCCATTCACTAATCTTGTTGCCCTTCTCTGTACTCGTTCCAGCATCTCTACATCCTTCTTGAAATGAGGTCTCCAGACCTGTATACAGTACTCTAGGTGTGGCCTGACCATTGCCTTATACAAGGGAATAATCACCTCCTTATCCCTGCTAGAAAAATTCCTATATATCATTGACAATACACCATGAGCTACTCTTGCAGCCCATCTGAGGAGTTATTCAGCGAGGGCATTCCCCTCGCTGAATAACTCCTCATGTGTGAATGTCGATGCAAAATATTCATTTAGTTTGTTAGCTACCTGAGCAGAATCATCAACAGTTGACCCATCGATATCAAGTGGACCAATCTGATTCATCCCCTTCCTTCTAGAGTATGCTTAAGTAAAAAACTCTTTGCTGTTTTTCTTTGCATCCCTTGCCAAAGATTTCTCGTAATCTGCCTTCGCCTGCCTAACCTCCTTTGTAACTTGGTTACAGATCAACTTGTATCTATCATAGGCTTCCGTGTCACATGTTAATTTGTATGTATCCCATGCATTTTTCTTCTCTGCCATATGTCTCATTAGTTCATCTGCCATCCATTTAGGCCTAAACCTTGAACAATATTTCTTAGTTGGTATGTAAAGCCTAGTAGCTTCCAAGAGAGGTTCTTTAAATGCTTTCCATTTTGAATTTGCTGTTGGTAACATCATCAGTTGGTCCCACTGTATAGAATTTAAATACTGTCTCAGTCCATCGTAGTCGCCTTTACGAAAGCAGTAACCCTTCCCTTTACCCCTAATGGTAGTTACCTCTTTGAGTAAATCCCACTTCAGCACACTGTGATCACTGCCACCTAGTGGTTCATTTATCTGCAGATTGTTAATGCATGAAGAATCACTACTGATAATCAAATCAAGAGTATTACTCCCTCTAGTTGCCTCCCGAACATGCTGATGTAGAAAACAATCATCCAATAAATCCACAAAAGCCTTGCTAGTGTGTGAGTGACCAGCCCCCAAATTCCAGTCAATATCTGGGAAATTAAAATCCCCCATTATAAGACTCTTTGATTTACTGGCCCACTCTATTTCCCTGTACAGTTTCTTATTATACTCATCAGAGACATTAGGCCTATAGCACACTCCTTCTCTCAATTTTGATCTCCCAATGCTTATGTCACACCAAACTGACTCAAAACTGCACTGTCGAGCGATGTCGACTTACTTCACTTATTTGGATTTTATGTGTTTCTTAACTAATAGCATAACCCCTCCTCCCTTCCTATCCTGTCTATTCTTTCTGTAGACGTTGTACTCCTCAAATTCCAGTTCTGCATTCCTTATATCTGTGTGACACCACGTCTCTGATATCCGAACAATATCTGTCTTTGGTGTTTTGAGCAATACTTCAAATTCATCAAATTTATTTACTAAACTCCTAACATTGGTGTACACGCAAGTATACATGCACCTGTTTCTATTCTTAGCTACCCTAACACAACCCATATGTTTACTTGTACCGCAATGACTCCCAGCAGTCTCTGAAATATCCTGCATCTTGTTTTTCAGGCTTCTGCTCATTCCAATAGAAGCAGTGCAAGAATCTCTTTCACCTCTGCCAGTGGCTACTGTTAATCTATTAGACTTTGTCTCCCACCAAGCTAGCAGTTTTCTGACCCACGTAACACTGCCTCGATAGCATCAGCAAATATTCTTGCACCCTTTCTATTTAAGTGTATCCCATTCCTGTAGAAGCAGTCTCTGCTGTTAGCAAGTACAGTCCAGGCTGAAAAAAATTCTACCCCTTGAGCCTTGCACAATCTTTCCAGGGCTGAATTGATCGATAAGGCTCTCATCACATACTCCCTCCTATCGTGTCTGGGCAGGATTGCAGACACTTTCAAATTCAACCCTAATTCACGGCTTTTTTTCAACAGTGACCTGTACTTGTTAAATAATTCTGCCGGTCTCCTACTCTTGATATCATTTGTTCCAACGTGTACAACTATATCACCTTTTGTGCCCTTAAAAGATGATATCCGCTCTACAACGTCATGAACATTTGCCCCTGGCAGACATACCCTGGTCCTGTTCCACCTATCCTTTTTACAAAGCATGTTCCCCGTTTCCCTGACAATTACATTTTTACTATACTTTTAGAGAAAAGGACTAAAAGGCATAATCCAATTAATTAAAAATATACATGCATATCATGAAAATTTAATGCAAAAAAATAAGAATAAAAGATTTACCTCACTGTAAGGATGAAACCACCAATTCTGTGGAGTTACTCCAAAAAGTGACTCAAAATCTTCAAATAGCTCATGGGAATTTATCTGTGAGCCACCAACATATACGTCATCAAGGGTCCAGGCAGGAACTAGAGACTGCTGAAAATCTGCTTTTGGTGTATTTTGAATTTCTGGAGCTTGCCACCAGCGTAAATTAGTACTAGATGTTCGAGCTGCACTGGGCAATAAAATATAATCTCTATGGGGTTGAGAATATAGGGAATGATCCAGCTCATGAAGTAAGTACCATGTAATTCCTGAAACATATGTGTGTGTGTGAATATATATATATATATATATATATATTCATCATCACAAACAAACAAACAACAATTTAACTTGAAAATTAAATTTCATGAACTGAAATTAAAAATAAAAAAATAAATAAAAATCCTCAAATTTAAAAAAAAAAAATTACACATTATGTCCCTGAAATGATTGTGTATGTATGTGCACATAATAATATATAATACTGGTGTAAATACACCACAGTTATGTGGATTATGTACATAATCCACACACATCATCCATTTTTGAATGGAGAATATTTTTGAATAGAGAATATTTCACGAGTATTTTTTGGATGGGTAGCTGGCCACTCCATTTAAAGAATATTCTCAATATTGGCCTTGGTTCTAGAAATTGTGTTGTCTGCACAAAGTCAAATAGGTTGTTCTGTGGGAAAGAAAGCACATACCACAGGAAGTATCACTCTCCTCCCTTTTCTGAAATCTTCTGTATATAGTCTACCAAGATATTATGATTTCAGTTGCTACTGAGTATTCAAGAAAGAGATTCTACCTGGCTGTCATCTCCTTTTGATGTTTCGCTGTGGGGCCAGGTAGCAGTCATCTGGCCCAACAGCAGGGAACATTGCAACTCGTTTGTTCAATCCCAAGTTGTCTTATTATTATTATTATTATTATTATTAATAGCCATATGGTGCAAGGAAGCCCGAGGCTTATGCTGCACCAGGAAAAAAGTCCCGAGTTACCCTGAGAGACAGAGAGTCAAAAGTAGAAGGGCATCACCAAGAAAGAGAAGAATGATGATATCCAGCTCAGGACCCTGGGTGTGCCAAGTCCATACTCACCAGATGTGAGCCCCCGGGGTTTATTCAAGGTGGATTCTCCCGATACTGTTGCCATAACTTTGAAATTAATGGGATGACTGATTTAAAGCTGAATTGCTGTCCTGTTGAATTCTATAGAAAGGAAACCACTCATTTACGAATGGTAATGTGCACTACACGTAACATTTTTATAGCTCCACCTGATTTGCATATTCTAGAGATAGAATATACTAACGATCATATTACAACATTATATTCAGATTTATCATCCTGCAATTAATTCTGACCTCCTGAAGTTCAGGAAATCAAATTTCGTTTAAAAATTTAATATATAAAAAATAAAATAGTTGCCACTTATCTTTTGAACACGTATGTATTAGTAATTGTTATCTTTATTAAGAAGCCATATTTAATGTAAGTGGATGATATATAATTCATGAATACGTGTGAATATACATGGCACCCCATACTGTAGTAATCTGCAAAATGCACTTGGAAAATATATTAATTTAAAAAATGAAATATTAGGTGTAATGAACAACTATTATATTTGTTGAAAGACTTCACATGGTCAAAACTTGCTTACAATCCAAACTTGCTCAGCCTTGTATTTATCATTATTTTTGTCTATACTGGGAGTGCTAATTAGCATTCAGGATTCAATCAACGCTTAGATTTCTTAGAGTTTTATTTGTTAAATACTACTTTATATATTGTATTTTTCATATTATAGCACCAAATATAACATCTCTATATAATACAGCACTATCTTAATAGTGACAGCCAAGGAAATTTTCCAATAGCATTTACAGCATTCATTTATCTATTGCAAAGTTGGGATTGTATTGCCATAGGTACCATTTTGCGACCTTGTTTAGTGCTATTTTTGCTTAATGCTCTATCCTCAGAAGCTAATTAAGAGCACAATGCAAGATGCCATTATATTTGCATATATGTGATGAATCAATATTTATCTAATTTATGTATAATTTGTATTTGTAGATTTTTTACATTTATCTATTTTTATATGTTGCAATTGAGTATTATTTAGACTTTTGTCAAAAAATCATGATGAATATATATTATGCCAATATAAAAAAATTGCTTTAATTGATAAAATATTATTTTAAAATATTGCTACTTTTGGTTTAATATTTTAAAATAATTTGGGAACATATCTACTAATTATTAATTTGAATTATTCATCATATTATTACATTTTATGCAATGGACAATATATTAATTGGACAAATAATGTGTATCCAAATAAACTTTGAATATTTTGTAAAAGTAAGATATATTGTTTCTCATATAACAGAGTTAATGAGGTGTGTCTGATAGCTGAAAAGGTAGTTTTTCCTAAACTGCATTCACTCTTAACAAATTCAATATGTCACGGCATCTTAAAAAGAAATGACAACATTCTGATGAACATTCAATACAGAAAAAAGACAAACAGTTACAACCAGGTCTGAAATACCAGTGAGAATGGAGGGTAAAATATGGAATAAATTAAATATATAAAAAGGTAATACCATATACACTGTCAAACCGTGAAACAGTTTTGTAGATACAGAAACATGAACAGGAACATAGATACAATGTTATTATTTTCATATATTTTCTGTTGATGTTTTCTATTATTTTTAGATTTTTCAACTATGAAATATTAAATTTTTGCACAGTTTGCTATTTCAGACGATATCTATCAAAATTACTTTATTTTGAAACTATATATATGAGTATGTTGTACCCGCCGTTCTCCTTAACCCAATAGCAAACATGCATATTATCCTCATACCTGTGAACATGGCATCCCTCAATTATTTATGAACTTTGTAAAATGCCCACATTTTTCTTATTAATTTACAGATATTTCCCATGCATTTCCCTTTTCCCCCTTTGCTGTGCCCCCTTTTACTAAAGAGTTGTTTTGGCTTTCAGCAGAAAATATGTATACCAATCTAACATGACTAACTGCTAACAGTTTCCTGACAAATATAGGATGGTTAAATTCGCTAGTGACGGTCTTATCCGACTTAGTTGCTTTCTCAGTTACAAATTCCCTTTGCCATTATTTTCTTAACTCAAGATAACGGTCGCTACGCAGAAATAAGTTCACAAGTCCATGAAAATACGAGCTCCGCTCTCTGGTAAATATTTTCAGTTTGTCTCATATGACAGCGTGAGTAGAGTGCCCCACCCTCGTCCAAGCTCAGGTTGAGGCGAAAGTTCATGCGATAAGGAGTATATACCCTGGTGGACGAGAGAGCGAGAGAGTTGGTTTTTGTGGTGGTTTTGGTAGGAGAAAGTCGGTTGTTAATCAGTATGAGAGAGAGTGAGAAAAATACAGTAAGTTTTGGGAACGGGAATAAAGCTACAGAATGACTGTACAGACGGAAGTTTGAAGGACAGCACCAGAAGATACAGAATGTGCGAGCGAAGATGGCAGAATCCGAAGGAAGACCGAGAAAACACGGAATCCCCTCGCCAAGTTCCGTTCCCCCCGTAGAATGAGTCGTCCTTATTTAGGTAAGTTATCCCTACAGCTATACATAAACCTTACTCCTCAGTAATATAATTAATTATGTTAGCATTGATTAAGTGTAGAATATTCTAAATAGCGCATCACTTAGATGGGCATCTATCACAATTAACGATAGATAAAACAGTGTACAATAAGTAAAACACAGCTTATGCGCGACAGTTTAGTATTGCCACCCATCATGTTTGTATAACTATTATGTCACATGCCAGTTCTTGCCTGAGATGTGTTATCCACACGAAGAACACCTATGTGAAGAGCCCATGAATTACCAAAATATCAATAATGCTAAGAACTCTTAAATACTTCTATAAAGTCAATTTATATTATTGTAACCAAATGATTTAGGATTTGCTTGTCACTGCCACTAGGGCAGTAGTTATTATATATGTACCATTTCTATAGTATATTGCATTAAACCATGTTTGTTTAAACATATGCCTCAGACCTATCCTCCATTCACACGAATAATTAAGTAGAGAATTAGAATAGAAGAACTTATATTGCGGTGCTCAACTCCTAACTATAACTGGAATGGTTTTGAGTATTAACACAGCGCCCTGGTCAAAAGCTGTGATTCCTATTCCCTTTCATCGGGTAGGCTTATTGAGGGCCAAGACCATTGTCCTAATATAAAAAACCACTAGACAGTCACATGAGTATACTGGGGTTACGCTCGGAAACAAAGTAACCAAGGAAGAAAACGCGTCCCGCAACACAGACGTGGCATCCAGAGAAACCCGAGAAATAAGAAGAAAAACTCCAGTATAACAACTTTAACTTCATCAACTTTAAAATCAGAAAGAAATAATTCAAAATGGTTTTTAATGTTATCCTACATTTTCAATATATTATGAGCACAACTGTAAACATTCCATTTTTTAATATTGAAACCATATATTTTTAAATATTTCTTTAAAATAAAACACCCTCTGGCCCCAGGGAATGTGCATTTGTTCTTGTTTGAACTTGCCTCCCATCTTTAGGCATGGTGCTAACTGTTACTATAGGAAGAAGAACATGTTGCTAGGGCTTGCTTTGATACAAATAGCACAGAATATCACTTATGAAAATAAAAATCCTGTGTTCTTCATGACTGGATGGCACTGAAAGATTGTATCAACAATTTGAGCTTCCCAAAACAACACATTACAATAACACACTTCAAGAATTGGACAGAAAGACATTGCTAATTTTAAATTTTCATTTTTAACGATTGCATTAATTGTAATTTTAAAGATTTAAAATGTGTTATTTTAAGCATTAAAAATGTGTTATTTTACTTTTTTATGGCAAAACATCTACATTAACAAAACAATTAATGACATAGATTGAAGGGAAATTCAGTAAGTGAGGAATACTAAAATTGATATTTGTGTCACTCTGGTAGATGATTTTTTATTTAAACTTAATGGCATCTCTAGCATATTTTGGACACATGTGCTTACTAATAAATTCACTAGGATTTCAAATTTTTTCATTATTATTAATATATAAGATTGTAGATAACTGAATTATTCTTTTAAAGTAAAAATATAAAGGTGGAACTATTTTAAAGAATAAGAATATCTATTTCAAATGTACGCCATCCGGGTTTACAAGTTCTTTTTTTCAAGTATCAACAAAATCGAAAATATGAACATTAATTGCAATAAATAAATGCTAAAGATTCATAAATACGGCATTTCAAGCCATGTGCGTAGCTATACAATACTACAGTACTACTTAGTATTGTATAGCTACTGTATAGTATTAATAATGTATAGTATTTTATAGTATTAATAATGCATAGTATTGTATAATATATACAATAATAGTGTATATAATAATTAATAATACTGTATAGTATTGTATAGCTACTGTATGTTCATACGTTTATTCAGGCAGATGAGAGCATCTCACTGACTCACATAACATAAAGCAGTTACTACACCGACATTATAAAGAGTATGTCAGTGTGCTGATTTTTGCTGTCTCATCTTATTTCAAATTTATCTCACTTATTAATACTGTACAGTACATCAAAACAAAGCAATACTATGGAGAGTAATATTAATAAAAAGATACAATGAAGAGGAATAACATTGAAAACAAAATATGAGATCATAAGCAAATGTGATCTTATTATTCTTCATCATCAGTCGATGATGATGAAGAATAAACATTCTTTAATTATTTGTGACATAAATAATTTCTTTATTATTATAATTTGCTTGATATTAAAGGCTATGTTTTCATTTCTTTGGCTAAATAAATCATTGCTTAAGCATGAACTATTGTTTTATTGACCTTTATTTAACATTACTATGGTCAAATTTCATTGCTGACAATGTAACCCCTGTTTTTAACATTACTGTGGTCAAATTTCATTGCTGACAAAGTAACCCCCGTTTTTAATATTACATCTATGAGAAATAAATTCCCGCTTTATGAGTTTTGGCTTTACAAGCATGCACTAGGAACAAATTAACTTGTAAAGTTGAGAACTACCTGTATTAATAGCATTTAATAAAATATTCCTTCTGTGCATCAAATACTCATAGAATGAATAATTTCATGTATTTACAAGATTTTATTATGATTTTACAACTTATAATAGGTTTTCTTCAAGTTTAAGTGGTAAGGGGACTAAAAAAAAGTGTGCACCAACAGAGTAGATGGGTTCTAATAAAACAAATTTGTTTATCTGAAACAAATTTATTATTTTATTTTAAAATTACAATATAATTCAAAAGGGCATTCCTAAGTTTCAACTATGGTTGAAATAAATTATAACGTTTTTAATAATTTCCTTTCCTGCATTTATAATATGGCTTACCTCCATTCACAGAATACTGCAAGAATATGCTCTGATTGCGATCATTTGCTGGAATGCAGGCCAGATTATCACCTTTCCCTCCTAACTGAGCTGTGTACTGAATAAAACTAAAGATGCAAACAGAAATAAAGAAAACAGCATTTATTAAAAAGAGTAAGAGATTACCTCAATCTTAAAGAAATAAATTGCCGAGTTACCAATATTAATAAAAAAAAAAAACATTCTGTGGAACAAAATGACTTGTTTAGAATAAATAAATTAAGATACTTAATTTTTTGAAAACACTCTTAAAAGAAAAAGAGTTATTGTCAGATTTTGCATACAGAAAATCATACCATAGTGTCAAAGAGAAGGTTTATTTATTTCTAATTGCAGAATATTATGGGAGGAAATTTTCCCTTTCGATAACAGGAAGGCCTACCATGATCCAATTACTGATTCCATTAATGTAGTAACACTATATATTTACTGGTGATATATTTAAAACATTTTTTCTTTAAGTAACATGATTTTTCATTTATTTAATTCATTATGGAGTTGCTAAATAACTTTTGGATGCTTAAAACAAAAAACTAATGTTCATATCTAGGCAAATTTCTGAAGGGTAAATAACAGAACAGTTATAATACTTATGGGTGTTCATAACCAACCTGTAGTATACAGTTTGACTTGCCAGGATTGCATTGTTCTTACTCTTTATTTTACTCTAAAAATTGAGAGTAAAAGCATTTGGAGTTTCAGGGGCTGTTACTATAAATATGAATAAGAGCAAATAAAAAGTCAATAAAAAATTACAGGGCATGATCAATTCATTAAAAAGAATTTATTATACATATTACAAATCTAATTCTGATCCCTTTACATCTGATGGTATTTCTCCACATGTTATATGTCTGTCACCAAGACTGTGTCCATTTTTTTATGATGTTTGAAATTCTTAGCAAAGTTAATTACAAAGAACAGGGAAGGTCAGATATACAGAACTGCTCTGCAGTATAAAATATCATTTATCCAAAGAACTTCAGGCCAAAATGCTTTGGATAAATTATCCATCAATTTTAACTAGTATTCATGAAATTTTTACCCTGCTACTTGAAATTTTCCTGATATAAATAAATGAATTCAGAAGGATGAAGGGCAGTACGAGTTTTTGCATCAACAGACATATCTTTCGGTGTCATCATTAGCACATGCAGCACAATAGCACACATCATTAGCAAATATAGTATTTGGCTGAGATGGATAACATAAAACTGTCCAGTCTAATAGAGCAGAAAAAGATGGCACAGGAAAGTTTCAGAATGATGAAACTATTGAAGCCTACAACAGCTACAAGTTTATCTGTAATAATACCACAGATAAAGCTAGGGAGGTCACTGCTGGGTATGGGAAAGCACTGGCACAGAATTAGGGAAAAGGAGCTTTTCATTATGTGAATATAAAGAAGAAGGAAACAAATTAGATTGGACCCTTGTGCACTGGATGTGGGAAAGTCATAAATAACCCAGCCGTTGTTGCGGTTAGTCTTTACAATCTGGTATCCCTTCTGACTGATCATTTTGAGTAGCAGTAATTGACATATCTAGCCCGCTATGGTTAGTTTTAGGGGGTTCATCCTTCCCTTGCCGCTGTTTTAAAATTGGAACCCATTTTCCGATTTTAAAACAGCAGGGGGGGATAAATACCCTAAAACTAATCATAGCAGGCTAGGCACCTCAATCACTGCTACTCATAATGATCAATCAGAAGTGTCTCCTTTCTGATTGATCATTGTGAGTAGCAGTGATTGACATGCCATTGGAGATGGAAGAAAGTATCATTCTTCCATCTCCAATAATCATTTGGAACT
The DNA here is from genome assembly GCF_048544385.1 of Mastigoproctus giganteus. Classification (NCBI taxonomy): domain Eukaryota; kingdom Metazoa; phylum Arthropoda; class Arachnida; order Uropygi; family Thelyphonidae; genus Mastigoproctus; species Mastigoproctus giganteus. The sequence continues at coordinate 68,430,807 of NC_143578.1, forward strand.
GGTTGATTTCTTTTCTTTGAAATTTGACTTTCTCCAGTCCAACTTTGCTAACAGTATATTTCTTTGGTAATTTTTATGTTCACAACTCCAGCTGGCTTCAGTTTTCTAGTCAGACAGACCAAGCTGGTCAAGGTTCTGAGGCTTTTACAATAACTAATGACATTGCACAGATTGTTCACTTACCTACTGAATAGCATTAGTAGAGGCATTTGATGCAAGAAAGCAAGCTTATGCAGAATTAGTCAAAAAAAAAATAAAATAAATAAATAAATAAAAAAAAAACATTTCCACTTTACCCCTCTGTTCGTTCGAAATACCTGTCCAGCTGAGCCTTAAACTTATTTAGGCTATCAACTTCCACGACAAGGGATGGAAGTCTGTTCCACCAACCAACCACCTGCTGGCTAAAGGCAAATTTCCGCACATTTATCCTACATCTGTCTTTCCTCAATTTGAATTTATGCTCTCTCAGGTGATTATTCTGAGCAAGAGGAAGAATCACATCAGCATTGAGCATGCTCAAACCATTCAAGGCTTTATACACCTCTATCAGATCACCTCACTGGTGCCTAGTCTCCAGACACTGTAATTTGCAAAACTTAAGCCTTTCTTCGTAAGAGCACCCCTTTGTTCCATTCACTACTCTTGTTGCCCTTCTCTGTACTCGTTCCAGCAGCTCTACATCCTTCTTGAAATGAGGCCTCCAGACCTGTATACAGTACTCTAGGTGTGGCCTGACCATTGTCTTATACAATGGAATAATCACCTCCTTATCCCTGCTGGAAAAATTCCTGTATATCATCGACAATACTCCATGAGCTACTCTTGCAGCCCGTCTGCACTGCTCAGAGAACTTCATATCTGCCTGCACAACCACCCCCAAGTCCCTTTCATTCTCTACCACTGTCAGTGTAGTACCACAGAGTTGATACGCTGCTCTGGGGTTACTGTTTCCCATATGTAGTACTTTACATTTGTCAATGTTAAACTTCATTTGCCACCTCTCAGCCCATCTGCTCAACCTTTCCAGATCCTGTTGCAGCAGCATAGTGTCAGTAGTGTCCTTGACAACCCTGCCAACCTTTGTATCGTCTGCAAACTTGAACATTAAGCTTGATATACCATCATCAATATCATTTATAAATACAGAAAACAATAATGGACCCAACACTGAGCCCCGAGGGACTCCACTAATAACATTAGTCCACGATGAGCAGTGTCCATTGATTACCACTCTCTGTCTTCTCCCCCTCAACCACCCCTTTATCCATAGCAGCAATTTGCCTCCAATGTCACACTGCTCCAATTTGTGTAGCAGTCTTCCATGTGCAACAGTATCAAAAGCCTTTCTAAGATCCAAGTATATAATATCAAAGTTATTCCCTGCATCCAGTTCTTTTGTGACTGCATCATAGTATTCAATCAAATTGGTCAGGCAAGACTTCCCCTTAACAAAACAATGCTGTGTCCGAGCTATAACTGAAGTCTTGTCTAGATGATCCTGCAGTGCTTCTTTAACCAGTGCCTCCATTAATTTTCCGGGAACAGAAGTTAAACTCACAGGTCTATAATTACTTGTGTCAGCCTTTGATCCTCCTTTGTGAACTGGGGTCACATTTGCACATCTCCAGTCTGTGGGTACCTCCCCTTAGTCCAAGGAAGCTCTCATAATTATGGCTAAGGGTTTGCTTACTTCCTTTGCTGCCTCCTTTAATATAACTGGATAGATCCCATCCACCCAAGGTGCCTTTCTTATGTTTATCTTCAATAATTTCTCCTCCACTTTACTCTCAGTTATTACAAGATTCTCTAGCTTACTGCCAGATTTGAATACACCTCTGGCATTCCCCTCGCTGAATAACTCCTCATGTGTGAATGTCGATGCAAAATATTCATTTAGTTTGTTAGCTACCTGAGCAGGATCATCAACAGCTGACCCATCGATATCAAGTGGACCAATCTGATTCATCCCCTTCCTTCTAGAGTTTACATAAGTAAAGAACTCTTTGCTGTTTTTCTTTGCATCTCTTGCCAAAGATTTCTCGTAATCTGCCTTCACATGCCTAACCTCCTTTGTAACTTGGTTACAGATCAACTTGTATCTATCATAGGCTTCTGTGTCATGTGTTAATTTGTAAGTATCCCATGCATTTTTATTCTCTGCCATATGTCTCATTAGTTCATCTGACATCCATTTAGGCCTAAACCTTGAACAATATTTCTTAGTTGGTATGTAAAGCCTAGTAGCTTCCCAGATAAGTTCTTTGAATGCTTCCCATTTTGAATTTGCTGTTGGTAACATCATCAGTTGGTCCCACTGTATAGAATTTAAATACTGTCTCAGTCCATCTTAGTCACCTTTACAAAAGCAATAACCCTTCCCTTTACCCCTAATGGTAGTTACCTCTTTGAGTAAATCCCACTTCAGCACACTGTGATCACTGCCACCTAGTGGTTCATTTATCTGCAGATTGTTAATGCATGAAGAATCACTACTGATAATCAAATCAAGAGTATTACTCCCTCTAGTTGCCTCCCGAACATGCTGATTTAGAAAACAATCATCCAATAAATCCACAAAACCCTTGCTAGTGTGTGAGTCACCAGCCCCAAATTCCAGTCAATAACTGGGAAATTAAAATTCCCCATTATAAGACTCTTTGATTTACTGGCCCACTCTATTTCCCTGTACAGTTTCTTATTATACTCATCAGAGTCATTAGGCCTATAGAACACTCCTACTCTCAATTTTGATCTCTCAATGCTTACGTCACACCAAACTGACTCGACACTGCACTGCCTAGCGATGTTGACTGGCTTCACTTCCTTGGATTTTATGTATTTCTTAACTAATAGCATAACCCCTCCTCCCTTCCTATCCTGTCTATCCTTTCTGTAGACATTGTACTCCCCAAATTTCAGTTCTGCATTCCTTATATCTGTGTGACACCACGTCTCTGAAATCCCAACAATATCTGCCTTTGATGTTTTGAGCAATACCTCAAATTCATCAAATTTATTTACTAAACTCCTAGCATTGGTGTACACACAAGTATACATGCATCTGTTCTTTTTCTTAGCTACCCTAACGCAACCCATGTGTTTACTTTCACCCCAATGATTCCCAGCAGTCTCTGAAATATCCTGCATCTTATTTTCCAGGCTGCTGCTCATTCCAATAGAAGCAGTGCAAGAATCACTTTCACCTCTTCCAATGGCTATTGTTAAACTATTAGTCCTTGTATCCTCCCAACCAGCAGTTTTCCGACCCACCTAACACTGCCTCGATAGCATCAGCAAATATTCTTGCACCCTTTCTATTTAAGTGTATCCCATTCCTGTAGAAGCAGTCTCTCCTGTTAACAAGTACAGTCCAGGCTGAAAAAAATTCTACCCCTTGAGCCTTGCACAATCTTTCCAGGGCCGAATTGATCGACAGGGCTCTCATCATATACTCCCTCCTATCGTGTCTGGGCAGAATTGCAGACACTTTCAAATTCAACCCTAATTCACGGCTTTTTTTCAACAGTGACCTGTCCTTAAGTAATTCCACCGGTCTCCTACTCTTAATATCATTAGTGCCAACATGTACAACTATATCATCTTTTGTGCCCTTAAAAGATGATATCTGCTCTACAACATCATCAACCTTTGCCCCTGGCAGACATACCCTGGTCCTGTTCCACCTATCCTTTTTACAAAGCATGTTTCCCGTTTCCCTGACAATAGAGTCACCAACAACTACTAGTTCCTTTGGGAACAGTGCATTCTGCCTTGCGGGCTGCCACTGTGTTGCGTGATGACCAAGTGCAAGCTCTGCCATTGGTGTGGGCAGCTGAGAGCTTGATGGGCCCTCACTTTTAATCCTTCGAGGGCATCCACCCTGTCCTTCAAGCTCTCATATAGGCTCATAACAACACTGAGTTGTCACCTGATTTCCTTACACTCCTTGCATCGCGCACATACACAAAGACATCCCCTATGGCAGTATCATGTCCTGTACCCGACAATCCTAAGAATACAGCCAACACTCTTGTTCGTTTTCTCACAAACAACCCTTGCAAGTACATGGATGAGGTGAGTGGACCTCTAGGCACCTCAGATCACAACTCGGTGATGGTCTCTTCTCCAATGGAGCCTTTCTTTTGTGGCCATTCTCAACCCCGTGTTGTTTGACATTACAAGAATGCAAAATGGGATGATCTGCGAGATTTATTTTCTTTTCCTTGGTAGGATTACTGTTTCAAATCTTCTGTCAACATTTGCTCAGATCGTGTCAGTGAAATTATCCTTGTAGGGATGACAACCTTTATTCCAAACACCACCTTAAAATCTCATCCTTTATCTAAACTTTGGTTTTCCAATAAATGTACTAAGGCAAGAATGTTGCATATCGCAATTGGCCTGCATCCAAATCTCCAGGTTCATTTTCTGTCTACACTGAAGCTTGCAATAATTTTAATGTAGTTATTAATCAGTCCAATCTAGATTTTGAACAGGCGAACATTATAAAACTTGCTTCTTGTCCAAATGGTAGTCGATCATTCTGGTCTCTTGCCAAAGCTATTGGTTGCAACTTTAGCCCATCTCTAATCCCACCTCAGCTAAAGATAATACTGACCTGCTAGCATCCTACTTTTCTTCGAACTCTTGTATTGATAATCTTGTTAACCCACCTCCTACCATTCCCAGTACACTCCATTCAATTCCTCATGTGGCCTTCCATTGAAAAGATGTCAGAAGAATTTGGAACAGACTCAATGCCAAGAAAGTGTCAGGTCCCGATGGTATTTCTCTACATGTGCTCCTGAGCTTACTCTTGTTCTGTGTCACATTTTTATACTTTTATATTCCACTAGTGTTTTTCCTTCTGCTTGAAAATTTGCTCATATCCAGTCAGTTCCTAAATAGGGTGACAAATCCCTCCGATCCAATTATCATCCCATTGCACTTACTTCTACTCTTTCTAAAGTATTGGAAAATCCATTAACTTCCAACTCTTTAACTATCTATAAACCTTCCATCTGATCAATGTTTGCAGTATGGATTCCATCAGTTTTGATCCACTGGGGATGTACTAGCTATGTTATCCATCTATGGACAAATTCAATGGAAAAGTTTGTTGAATCTCAAGCAGCTACTCTTGACAGTTCAAAGGCTTTTGATCATGTTTAACATAAAGGACTTCTAAATAAGCTTCCATCTTAATGTTTTCCAACTGCTTTTTTGTAATTGGGTATCTAGTTTTCTTTCTGACAACTCACTCTGGGTGATAATAGATATCTCTCTGTCTTCTAACTTCTCTACTAATGTTGGTGTTCCCCAGTGTTTTGTTCATTCTCCCACTCTTTTCCCCTTATATATTAATGATCTTTCTGAACTGACTGGAAATACTATCCATAGTTTTGCTTTCTTGATGATAGCACATTGCATTCCACCTTACAATTTGAGAAACCCTGTCCAAACAGCTTCAACTTCTCCAATATCCACTACCAATTCTTTAAACACTGATCTGCAAGTAATTCTTCAGTGGGGACAAAGGTAACTTAGTTAACTTTAATTCTTCTAAAACTCAGTCCTGTCTTACATCTCTTTTGTCTCACAAAATGAATTCTTCTGATCCTATGCTTATCTTTTACAACACTCGGATTTCTAGACAATATCACATATCTCTATTAGGGATTACCCTGACTTCTAAACTCTCTTGGCATACGCACATTACAAATATTGCTTCCTCTGCACTAAAAAAAATTGATCTTCTCTTTTTCTCTCAACATTACTTTTCTTCTAAAAGTTAATCACTCTGCACAAATCATAAATCCAACCTACCATGGAATATTATAAATCCAACCTACCAAAAAAAAAAAAAAAAAACCCCATTTCACCCATCCATTCACTCCAAAAGTTTCTCCATTTCTTCCTTGTATTTATTTCAGCTATCAACATCCACAACAACAGATGGAAGTTTGTTCCAGCAATCAACTATCTGCAGGCTAAAGGCAAATTTCTGCACATCTATTCGAAAACTGTCATTCCTCAATTTCAGTTTATGCCCGCTCAGGTTTGTAATCTGAGCAAGAAAAAGAATCCCAAAATCATTGAGCCTGCTCAATCCATTCAACGCCTTATACACCTCAATCAGATCACCTTGCAGGTGCCTAGTCTCGAGGCACTTCAATTTGCAGAACTTAAGTCTTTCTTGGTAAGAGGATCCCTTTGTTACCCTCGCCAATCCTGTTGCCCTTCTGTGTACTGGTTCTAGCAACCCTAGATTAGTGTGATGTAGAGTTGCAATACTCAAAGCGTGGCCTGACCATTGCCTTATAGAAAGGGATAATCACCTCATTAACCTTACTAGCAAAATTCCTGTATATATCATTGACAATACCCCATGGTCTACTCTGGCAGCTTGTCTGCACTACTCAGAAAACTTCATATCTGACTGCACAATTACTCCCAGGTCTCTTTCATTCTCCACTACCCTGAGTGTAACACCACCCAGTCGGTACATTTCTTTGAGGTCACTGCTACCCATATGTAGTACTTTGCCAATGTTAAACTTCAGTTGCCACTTCTCATCCTATCTGCCCAACTTTTCCAGATCCCGTTGCAGCAGCATACTGTCATTACTGCTATTAACAACTATGCCAACCTTTGTATCATCTGCAAACTTTGACATTAATCTTGATATACCTTCATCAACATCATTGATAAATATACAAAACAACAATGGGTCCAACATCGAACCCTGGGGGACACCACTAATAACACTAGTCCATGAAGAGCAGTGTCCATTGATTGCTACTCTCTGTCTTCTCTCACTCAACTATCCTTTTATCCATTGTAGCAACTTGCCCTTAATGCCATACTGCTCCAATTTGTACAGCAGTCTTCCATGTGCAACAGTATGAAAAGTTTTCCTGAAATCCAGTATATGAAATCAAAATTATTGTTTGCATCCAGTTCTTTTGTGACCATGTGATAGTGTCCAATCAAATTGGTCAGACAAGACTTCCCCTTAACAAACCTACTGTGTCTGAATTATTACTATAGTCTTGTCAAGATGATCCTGCAATGCTTCTTTAGTTGCAGGTAGTTGAGGCTGAAAGTTTAAAGAAATTCAAAGGTCTATTACTTTTTTTTTTTTTTTTTGGACAGTGTAGCAAAACCCTGTTGCTTCCTTATACTATATGGCTGATACGAATACTAATCTGCCAGATGGGCTAAGAAGTGACGATTGAGGTTTAACATTGATAAATGACATAAAGACAGAGCTCACACTTGTGCATTAAGTAACATAGTGGCAATTTCCAAAGCAGAATGGACTGGTGTACATGAGGTAGTTATTGTCAGTGACTCTCTTGTCAGGGAAATGGAAATAATTGTGCAAGAAGGACAGGTGGAATAGGACCAGGGTATGTTTGCTGGGGCTAAAGTAGATAACATTGTAGAGCAGTTATCATCTTTTAAGGGCATAAAAGGTGATATTGTGGTACATACTGGCACTAATGATATTAAGAGTAGATCTGAAAACTTACTGAGTACAGGGCAACATTGGAAAAAAAGTTGCAAGTTAGGACTGAATTTGAAAGGTCTGCAATTCTGCTCAGACATGAAAGGAGGGAGTACATATTGAGAGCCTGTTAATCAATTTGGGCCTGGAGAGAATGTGCAAGGCGTATGAGATAGAATTTTTCTTAGTGTGGTCTGTGCTTGTTATCATGAGAAACTGTTTTTACAAGGATGGGATACACTTAAATAGAAGGGGTGCAAGAATATTTCCTAATGCTGTCGAGGCTGTGATAAATGGGTTGGTAAACTGCTAGTTTGGGGAGGCACACAGACTAATAGATTAACTAGAGCCACAGATAGAGGCAAAAGTAATTCTTGCACTGCTTCTATTGGAATATGTAGTAGCTGGAAAGCAAGGTTTTGAGGATTGAGCCCCACTGTGGGTCATAATGGAACAAATAAAATACAGGGGCTGTGTTAGGGTAACTAAGAGTAAGAACATGTGCATGTATACTTACATGTACACTAATGTTAGGAGCATTGTAAATAAATTTTATGAGTTTGAAGTACTGATTGAATCATCAAATGCAGATATTACTGTAGGGATAATAGAGATATGGTGTCACTCAGACATAAACAATGCTGAATTTGAATATGGGGAGTACAATGCATACAGAAAGGCTTATATTAACAGTAGAAAGGAAAGATAGGACAGGAGGGGTTGTGGGGCTAGGTTCTTAGTTAAGAGGCATATTAAATCTAAGGCAGTGCATACAGTTTAAATGCATGACTAGTGCAATGTTGAGTCACTTTGGTGACTCAACATTATGAGTGTGCTATAGGACTAATGACTGTGATGAGTATACCAAACAGCTATACAGAAAAATACACAGCTATACAGAGTAGGCCGGTAAATCAGAATGTCTTATAATGTGAGATTTTAACTTTCCAGATGCTCACTGGAATTTGTGGGTTGGTCACTCACACACTAGGAAGACTGTAGAAAACAGCACCATGTTAGAGAGGCAACAAGAGTAAGTAATACTTTTGATCTGGTTATTAGCTGTAATTTTTCAAGCATTAATAATCTGCAAACAGAGACCCACTGGGTTACAGTGATCACAGTGTACTAATGCAGAATCTAATTAAAGACATAAATACAGTCAAGGGTAAAAGGAAAGGCTTTTACTTTCATGAGGGTGACACAGTGGTCTCAGATAGTTTTTAAATTCTATTGCAGTGATGATGTTACCAACAGCAAATTCTAAATGGAAAGCATTCAGGGAAGTAATCATAGAAGCTACTAGGCTTTTCATACCAATTAAGAAATACTATTCAAGGCTTAGACCTAAATGGATGTCAGATGAATTGATGAGACGTGGCAGAGAAGAAAAATGTGCAGGATGCATATACATTATCAGGTGAGCAGAAGTGTATGGTATATAAATTAGTCTGTAGTCAAGTTACAAAGGAGATTAGGCAGGCAAAGGCAGATCATGAGAAGTCTCTGGCAACGAATGAAAAAGAACAGCAGCAAAGACTTTTGTGCTTATATTAACAGTAGAAGGAAGGGGTTGAATCAGATTGTGCCACTTGATGGATTGAGTAAGCTAAATGTTGATGGCATTCTTCCTTTTTCTGAGGCTACACAGCATTCAAGCTGAGGAAGGATGGTTGTAGGATAGATGTGTGGAAGTTTGTCTTCAGCCAGTGGGTCATTGATTGTTGGAACAAATTTCCATCTGTTGTTGTGGAAGTGGTTGGTTTGAATAAATTCAAGGAAGAACTAGATATATTCTTAGAGTATGGATAGGTAGAGTGTATAGTTTTTTTTTTTGGTTGATGCTTTATAAGCTTGCTTTTTTGCATCATTTGTGACTGCCAATGCTAATACTAATGCAAGGTACACTTGAGTAAGAGTAATCCCAGAAGAATATATCAATTAGATGGTGCTTCACTCAAGGTAGTGGAGAGTGAAAAAGACCTAAGGATGGTTGTATACAGTCTGACATGAAGTTCCCTGAGCAGTGCCAACAACCTACTAGGGCAGCTCATGGGGTTCTGTCAATAATAGAGAGGAATTATGCCAGAAGGGAAAAGGAGATAGTTATCTCGTTGTTATATAAGGCAATGGTTAGGCTGTCTTGAGTGTTACAGGTTTGTAAGCCTCATTTTAGTAGTATGTAGATCTGTTAGAGTGGATGCAGAGAAAAGCAATATGTAAACAGATTTAAACTGGAAAAGGAGAGTTGAAGGGGAAATTTACAAAAATTAGCTTTCAGCTAGGGGACAGGAGAGTAGTTAACCGTTGAAACAAACCTCCATGCGGTGTTGTGGAAGAGGGTAGTCTGAATAAATTTACAGAAGTATTAAGAGAAATTATTAGAAGGGATGGGCAAATGAAGCAGGTAGTATTTTTTTTTATTTTAGTAAAAATAGTAATGCTACACATTAAATGTAGTGAAATTACATCACAAGGATATCTTAATAGGTATCCTGAAGTTATAGCCCTCTTATACAATGTGATCAGGACCAGTAGAAGATTAAAAAAAAAAAGTATATATACTTAAATAATTTTTTTTTTTCACTTAAAACATATAGATGTATGTATGCATGTATGTTCATTTACACAAAATCAGTAATTTTCACCTGTTTAGGTGATGAAATGGCACCTCCGTAGCCAGGTGGACAGGAGCAGCAGTGCTACACAAGAAGCGTAGCACACGCTTCTTGATTAGACCGAGGCTCGAGCCCGTGACCACCAAATACGGAGGATGCGGAAAAGTCAGGGAATGACTGCCATATATCCCCGGAGAAATATGGCCTTAGCTGCTAATGCTCCTAAAAACCAAACAACAAAGAAACAGATGATGAAATGTGATGTTTGCACATTTCATCATCCTTCTTCAACTTAAATTTATGCTTCCCCCCCATGTGTGTAGTCTCAGAAGAGAATGAATGCCATTCACATTCACCTTACTCAATCCCATTTATAAGTGCCCATTGATAACCATTCTCTGTCTTCTTCCACTAAATCAATGAAATAAACACTGACATTCAAGGCCTTCAACACCTCAATCAGATCGCCCTCCAGGTGCCTAGTTTCCAGAAGCTGCAATTTGCAGAACTGAATGCTTTCTAGTTAACAGCACCCTTCTATTCCCTTCTCCAATCTAGTTGGCCATTCCAGCAGATCTACATATTTCCTAAAATGAGGCCTCCTGATGTATACAATACTCACGATCAGGCCTAACCATGACCTTGTACAAAGGAATGCTCGCCTCCTTATCCCTGCTAGAAAAGTTTCTGTATATTATTGACAAAACCCCATGAGCTGTTCTGGCAGCATGTCTGCACTGCTCAGAGAATATCATGTCTGACTACACAGTTCATAAGTTATTCTAGGGTTACTGCTACCCATGTGCAGTACCTTACTTTGTCAATGTTAATCTTCAACTGCTATTTCTCAGCCCATCGACCCAATTTTCCAAGATTTTGTTGCAGTAGCTCACCCTGATTACTGTAATTAACTCCTTGCCAACCTTTGTATTATATGAAAACTTTTACATTAAGCCTGATATAATTTCATCAATATCATTAATGAATATTAAAAACAACAATGGGCTGAGCACTGAACCCTGATAGACTCCACTGATAACATTAGTCCATGAAGAACAATGCCCATTGATAACCACTCTCTGTCTTCTTCCACTAAATCAATGAAATAAATTAAGTTCTTCATTATCTTCTTTTAGTTTAGAACTTTCTGTATATCATTTTAGAAAATTCCTGTATATCATTGACAAAATTTCATGAGCTTCTTGTAATCCAAGTATATGATATTAAAATTGTAATTTGCCTCCAGTTCCTTTGTTACTGCATCGCAGTATGCAATTAGATTGCTCAAACAAGATTTCCCCTGAACAAATTCATGCTCTGTGATGAGTATATTAACATTTCTGCCTGGGTGGTCCTGCATTACTTCTTTAACCTGTAACTCCATTATTTTCTGTGGAACAAAAGTTAAGCTAACAGATTTATAATTACTCATGTCACCTTTTGATTCCCTTTTGTGAACTGGGGAATCCCTTTTGTGAATACATTCACATATCTTCAGTCCTCAGGGACCTCCCCTGAATCCAAAGTTTCTCTCAAAATTAAGCTAAGGGTTTTATTTACCTCTTTTTCTGCCTCCCTTAATATAATTGTATAGGTCCCATCCACCCCAGGTGCTTTTTTATGTTTAACACTGACAATTTCTCCTCCACTTTCCTCTCAGTTATTACAAAATCATTTAGCTCTCTGTTATAGTTTGATTAGATAGTATGAATCAGAGCTGTACTACTCGATATGTTCTACATTGATAATAATATTAGTAAAATAATAAGAGGAGTTTACCTCAATATAGTGCGTAGAACACTTCTGTATGATACCCTCCAGAAATTAAAATGGAAAAAACGAAAAAATCGACAACTTACCAGTACATTAGAGTAAAATATAAATAATTAAATAATCAATTTAACACAATTCAAATCAATTTAAAACAATTAAAAATCAAATTAACGCAATTAAAAGAATCTAACGAAAATATTCAAAACGATTTTCCTTCCTGAAGCTGACAACGCTTTTCGACCGTATGTCGTGATCACAGGAATGAATTTTCATTCCTGTGATCACGACATACGGTCATTACATCACAGGAATGAATTTTCATTCCTGTGATCACGACATACGGTCGAAAAGCGTTGTCAGCTTCAGGAAGGAAAATCGTTTTGAATATTTTCGTTAAATTCTTTTAATTGCGTTAATTTGATTTTTAATTGTTTTAAATTGATTTGAATTGTGTTAAATTGATTATTTAATTATTTATATTTTACTCTAATGTACCAGTAAGTTGTCATTTTTTTGGTTTTAATTTCTGGAGGGTATCATACGGAAGTGTTCTACGCACTATATTGAGGTAAACTCCTCTTATTATTTTACTAATGTTATAGTTTGATAAATGTCTGGCATCCACTTCCCTAAATAATTCCTCATATGTGAATGTAGATGCAAAATGTCTATTCAGTTTATCAGCAACCTGAGCAGGCCTGAGCACTTGATATTAATGAGTTTACTCATTAATATCAAGTGATATTAATGATTTAATGTAATTCATCCCCTTCCTTCTAGTGTTTACACAAGTAATGAAGACTTTGCTGCTTTTCTCTACATCCTTTGCCAGAGATTTCTCATAATGTGCCTCAGCTTGTCTAAGCTACTTTGTGAGAAAAACAGCAAAGACTTCTTTACTAAGCCTTGAACAGTATTTCTTAGTACAGGTTGAACTCAGAATTTTGTTCCATGCTAAAAGTAAACTTTGATGTTGATGACTTTTAATGATTCTGTAATACTTATATTCATGTCTTCCATTTTAAATAATTGATATATGTGAATGATTTATATTTTTAAAATTCTAGGATTGATTGATTTAGTACAACAACAAAAATGCAGCAATTTGTCAGTTCCAGTTGTATTCCTGCAGGCTGTTACTATGATTCTTCCTTCGGATTTTTTATATCCTGATGTGGCAGGCTCTGATTTTTTTTTTCGCAGTTTTTGAAGGTAATATCTTATTATTTTGACTTGTTTAATTCATACTGTAGAGCTGTCCTCCACTCAATTTGATAAATGACTTTAAATCTGTAAATTTTTGAGCAGGAGGCTGATCAGTGGATAATTGCTCCTCACTAATACTGAATGTGTAATACCATTACATTTATTTATTCTTACATGCTCAGCCAGCAGTGTTCAACCTACGGCCTGGATAGGGCCCACAAATAATTTTTATATGGCCTGCATTGAAAGTGAACTAAAACAGCATTTTAGAGAGTTGCATCACTGGATGAAAAAAAAGGTAAAGTGCAGCCATTATCAACCCACTGCAGGGTGGAAACCTCCTCAACAATTCATGCTGAGGGAAATGGACCATAATCTGCCATGCTGGTACAGTGCGGGTTGGCAGATCGACTGTATTCAGCAGTCAGGGGCTTGAATCCCGGTCTACTCAAAGAGCACGTGCTACTGCACTCCCGCTCCTGACCACTCGGCTATGGAGGCCATTGAGGCATGTGGTGCAAGAAAGCAAGCGTATGAGCTTATTTAGCATCAGGAAAAAAAAAATTCACACAACCATTTCCTCTAAAAGTTTGTCCAGTTCCTCCTTGAATTTATTTAAGCTATCAACTTCCACAATGACAGATGGAAGTTTGTTCCAGCAATTAACAACCAGCTGGCTAAAGGCAAATTTCCACACATCTATTCTACAACTGTCTTTCCTCAATTTGAATTTATGCTCCCTTAGGTACGTAATCTGAACAAATGGAAGAATCCCATCAGAATTCAGCGTGCTCAACCCATTCAAGGCCCTATACACCTCAAACAGATCACCTCGCAGGTGCATAGTCTTCAGCCGCTGTAATTTGCAGAAGTTAAGCCTCTCTTGGTAAGTATCCCTTCATTCCCCTCGCCAATCTTGTTGCCCTTCTCTGTACACGCTCAAGCAAATCTACATCCTTCCTAAAATGAGGCCCCCAGACCTGTATGTAGTACTCAAAGCATGGCCTGACCATTCCCTTATACAAAAGGATAATCATCTCCTTTTCCCTGCTAGCAAAATTCGTGTATATCATTGACAAAACCCCATGATCTGCTATTGCAGCATGTCTGCATTGCTCAGTAAACTTCATATCTGACTGCAGGGGGCATTGTTGAGGCCATGTTATGTCAAGGATCTGGGTATATTTTTACCATGTGTACGCTATATCCAAAAATTTCATTACTTTGTACAGCACTTTCCCCCACATTTTTCTCCCCCCCAACTTTTTCTTACCATTCAATACACCATGAATTGTCAATCTAATAGAGTAAGCTTATCTGCAAAAAGATCTAAACCTCCCAAACGCCGACCGAGCTAGCCGGGTGGGTAAAGTGCCTGCCTGGCAACCCAAAGGTCACGGGATCGAATCCCGCCTCGGGCTTGAATCAAAGTACTGCAAAAACCTTGGGAGGTGCATTATGGCCACAGAAGCCGATGCGCAAACAACTACAAAAAAAAAAAAAAAAACCTCCCAAACACTCCCTAGTTCATTTCACAAATGTATGTGGTCTCAATTCTAATCTCAGTGATGTCCATTTCCACTTGCAGTCTGCCAAAAACCATGTACTTTTTTCTGACAGAATCTCAGTTATCAGTTGATTCAACTACTGCTCATCTCAGTTGCCCAAATTATTCATTGTGTGATTCCCTTCGCCTCAAAGGTGTTACTTGTGCATATGTCCATTCCGATATTCCCTATCAGCAATTTGATAATTTGGAATCTCCTTCTCTTGATCTTCTCTGGTTTAAAATCTTTCTACTTCATTTTGTCAAACCTCAGGGCAAGTTTGTGAGGCCTTGCCTTGAGTCCAAGGATGCTCTCATAATTATGGCTAAGGGTTTGCTTAATTCATTTACCAGGCACCTCTGTAGCCAGGTGGGAAGAAGCAGCAGTGCGTAGCAGATGCTTCTTGATTAGACCGGGGTTTGAGCCCATCACCACCAAATACGGAGAATGCGGAAAGGTCAGGGAATGACCACCGCATATCCTGGAGCAATATGGCCTTAGTTGCTAATGCTCCTAAAATCCAAAACAACAAAACAACAAATTCTTTTGCCGCCTCCTTTAATATAACTAGATAGGTCCTATCCACCGCAGGTGCCTTTCTTATGGTTAACTTCAACAATTTCTCCTCCACTTTTCTCTCAGTTATTACAAAATCATTAAGCACTCTGTTACAATTTGATAAACCTCTGGCATTTTCTTTCCTTAATAGCTCCTCATGTATGAACGTAGATGCAAAATACTCATTCAGTTTGTTTGCTATCTGAGCAGGGTCATCAACAGTCGAAGCATTGATATCAAGTGGACTAACTGATTCATCCCCTTCCTTTTAGAGTTTATATACGTAAAGAAATCCTTGCTGTTTTTCTTAGCATCCTTTACCAAAGATTTCTTGTAATCTGCCTTCGCTTGCCTAATCTCCTTTGTGACTTGATTACAGACTAGCTTATATCAGCCCTAGGCTTCTGTGTTGCCTGAAAATTTATATGCTCCCATGCATTTTTATTCTCTGCCATGAGTCTGATTAGTTCATTTGACAACCATTTAGGCCTAAACCTTGAACAGTATTTCTTAATAGGTATGAAAAGTCTTGTAGCTTCCACAATTAATTCCTTGAATGCTTCCGACTTAGAATTTGCTATTGGTAACATCATCAGTTGGTCCCACTGTACAGAATTTAAAAACTGTCTGAGACCACTGTAGTTAACTTTACGGAAGCAAAAACCCTTTCCTTTACTCCTGATGGTAATTATATCTTTAAGTAAATCCCACATCATAACTTCGTGATCACTGTCACCAAGCGGTTTCTTTATCTGCATATTCTTAATACATGAATGATCATTGCTGATAACCAGATAAAGAGTATTACCATCTCTGGTTGCCTCTCAAACATGCTGCTGCAGAAAACAATCCTCCAATGAATCCACAAAAGTCTTTTTAGTGTGCGAGTGACCAACCCACAAATTCCAGTCAACATCTGGAAAGTTAAAATCCCCCATTGTAAGACATTCTGATTTACTAGCCCACTCTATTTCTCTGTACAACTGTTGGTTATACTCATTCGAGTCATTAGGCCTATAACACACTCCTACCCTTATTTTTGCTTTCCCAGTGCTTATGTCACACCAAACAGACTTAAAAGTGCACTGCGCATCTATGTCAACTGGATGCACTTCCTTTGATATTATGTTTTTCTTAATTAACAGCATAACCACTCCTCCCTTCCTATCCTGTCTATTCTTTCTGTACACATTGTACTCCCCAAATTCCAATTCTGCATTCCTAATATCTGTGTGACACCACGCTTTTGATATCCGAACAATATCCACCTTTGATGTCTTGACCAGCACTTCAAATTCATCAAATTTATTTACTTTACTTCTAGCATTAGTGTACATGTAATTATACATGCACCTATTCTTATTCTTAGTTACCTTAACACATCCCATGTATTTATTTGTTTCATGATGACTGCCATCAGTCCCTGAAACCCCAGCATTCCTAGCTCCAGGCCACTACTCATTCTAATAGAAGTAGTGTAAGAAAGACCTTCATCTCTGACTGCGACTACTTTTAACCTTTTAGTCTGTGAATCCCCCCAAGCTAACAGTTTTCCGACCGACCTGACGCTGCCTCAATAGCATCAGTAAACATTCTTGCACCCTTTCTATTTAAGTGTATCCCATCCCTGTAGAAGCAGTCTCTCCTGTTAACAAGCACAGACCATGCTGAAAAAAATTCTACCCCATGAGCCTTGCACAATCCCTCCAGGGACAAATTGATTGACAAGGCTCTCATCATATACTCCCTCCTATTGTGTCTAGGCAGAATTGCGGACACTTTCAAATTTAACCCAACTCACACCTTTTTTTCCACACTGACCCGTACTTGTTAAGTAAATCTACAGATCTCCTACTCTTAATGTCATTGGTGCCAACATGTACAACAATATCACCCTTTGTGCCCTTATAAGATGATATGTGCTCTACAACATCATCAACTTTTGCCCCTGGCAGATATACCCTGGTCCTATTCCATCTCTCCTTTTCACATAATATATTACCCTTCTCCCTGACAATAGAGTTACCAACAATAACTAACTCCTGTGGGACCAGTGCATTCTGCCTTTGAGATTGCCGCTGTGTTGCCTGATGCACGAGAGTGAGCTCTGGCATTGAGTCAGGCAGCTGGGAGCTTTATGGGCCCTTCATATTTATTTCTTCGAGGGCATCTGCCCTACACCTCAAGCTGTCATAGACGGCCATCAGAACGCTGAGTTGACACCTAATTTCTAGACACTCTCTGCATCTGGCACAAACAAAGACATCCCCTTGGCTAGATCATGTCTTGTTCCAGAGAGTTTGGCAAACATTTCACAAGTTGAACATTTTTTTAGGCTGTGATGCATTGGAGAATCGCCCCCCTCAGTTGTCCCCTGAGTCATAGCACTCCTGCCATTTTGTGCCTGTTGGTTTGCTGCTCTAGGCTGGGCATGATATTTAAAATTAATAAGGTCAATAAATTTAATTAAATAATTGTCAATACTACACTATCTAATAGAATCCTAAATGCAGTGATGCGTATTATGCAATATAATTTTACGTTAGAGCTACCTAGTTACCACAATTAAAAATTTGAATTCCCTACCACTCTCTATATGAAAACAATGGCTGCAAGATTCAAACAAAACAATGGTTTTACGTATATTAAGCAGTAATGTACAAAAACTCCATCTAAATTAAAAATAAAAATAACCAGCATAACTAGAACTATAAGGCTACTTATAAAGTACAATATAAAATAACAATTAGGTAAATAAAATGGCAAACACTTATCGCATTTTTGGAGACTGTAATTCACAGCTGTAATTTTTAAAGAGAGTTAGCGCCCTCTCTTGTAGATGTATTTAGCTACATGTAGCTAAATACAGTTATGTACATATCAACCTTTTCATATTGTGAAATTCTACTATTTTGATATAACTTGTTCATTGTATTGAATTATTATTAATTTATATTGAATTAAAAAAACATCCTTAAAAATGTTCCAAAAGAGAAAAGTCAATTTGGAGTGTCGTGTTTTTAATCAAAGGTGGACTTAAGACTATTTCTTCACTGAGTAGGTAAAAGCAGTGTGTTTGTTGAATTAGGAGACTGTGCCAGTTTTTAAAGAATATAATTTAAAATTATACTATGATTCCAAGCATAAATTTGATGATCAATATAAAGGAGTATTGTGAAAAGAAAAGTGTTCAAAATTATAAAACGAATTAAGAAAACAACAAAACACACTGAAAATGTATCAGTGAAGAATTTTATCTGCTGTAAGTGCCAGTTATCAAGTTTGTTGCACATTTGATCACTTTTCAAAGTACACCATTCAGTGATGGTGAATTTGATAAAAGTTGTTTGTTAAACATTGTCAAAGAAATTTGTCTGGAGAAACAAACAATAAACAAACAATGATACAAGAAACAATGATACATGACATTAGTTTGTCTTGACAAATAATTATGTGAAGAGTAGAAGATATTAGAAAGAATTTGTTTGAAAAATTTTTGGAAAACATAAAACAAATGAAATGTTTAAGTGTGGCATTGGATGACAGTACTAATGAAAATGACACAGCCCAACTCATTGTCGTCATACGTGTAATTAATGATAATTTTGTACCAGCTGAAGATTTAGCTGATCTACAGAGTATGCAAGGAACAACTACAGGTGAAATCTTTTTGAAAATTTTTGCCAATCTTGAAAAGTTAAGACTAAAGATTGAAAACTTGGTAGGAATCACAACTGACGGTGCAAAAAATGATTGGGTAGAATAACCAAGAAAATTATAGATATCAAAGCTGAATCTCAGATGTAATTTATTGCATTGTGCATCAAGAAGCTCTCAGTGAGAAAGTATTGGATTTTCAACACATTGAGGATGTGGTTATTTCAACTGTAATTTCATAAGATCACATGGCCTTAATCACCATATTTCACCAGTTTCTTTCAGAAACTGAAGCTGAATCGAAGATGTAATTTTATATGTTGCAGTGAGATGGCTTAGTCATGGCAAAGTGTTATATTGTTTCTTTAAACTGTGTCATGAAATTGATATTTTTATAACAGAAAAAGGGAAATCAATAAAACAACTATCAAATATGGAGTGGTCGTTTGACTTTGCAATTCGTACAGACATTTCTAGTCATTCAAATGCTCTTAATTTAAAACTACAAGGGGAAAGGAAAATTGGTCTCTGATTTGTATAGTGACATCAAATAATTTCATATTAAGTTGTTATTATTTAAATCCTAAATTTGGCAAGACAATTTAGATCACTTTGAATATTGTACCGAACTAAAAGGGAAACACATATTTCCAAAGAATTGTTGCTTCTTGTCATTACCATTACTTTATGATGAGTTTGAAAGTTGACTTCCTGATATAAGATCCCATGAAAAAGACATAAGCTTCTTTGAGAATCCATTTACTTCTATTGCTGAAAACTACAATCCCAGCTTGCAACTTGAAATTATTGATCTTCAAGACAAAACGTGGTTCAAAAATAAGTATATGCACTGTGAAAATAAACTATTGTACTTGAATTCCACAAGGCGCTCCAATCTAAGGATTTTCCTAATAAAAGAAAATGCCAGGAAAATGGCTACTTTGTTTGGATCAAAGTATGTTTGCTAGCAAATATTTTTCATGCATGAAATCAAATAAATATTTAAAAAGAAACAGCATAACAGTGAGCATCTTCATTCAGAATTGGCTTCACAAATTTTCAACCAAATTTTGAATAATTATCTAAAATATTCAGCCTCAATCATCTCATTAAAAGTTAAGTGTTGTTCAATGTTATTGTGTATTGTACTTAATAAAAATTTTCGAATATTTTCAATTTTAGGCATATCATTATATTTATTTATTCACTTTAATATTGAAAAGCAGTGATCCTTTTCAGGTTGTAAATTTTCTAAAGTGAGCATTTAAAAGCAAAAGGAAGGTATTTTTTAATAATTTTAATAAAATTTTAAAAATAAATCACTGACCTAGATTTGTTGCACATAAAAGTGTTGGGAATAGGCATTTTTTATATATAGCCTGAAAACAAAAAATGATAACATGAAAACAGAAACTTCCTTTTACATGTTAAAAGATATGGAAAATGAAACACATTAATTTTTCTTGAATCACTCAGTGCGCCCCACAAAACAAATCTAACTTTGAATATGGCTCCTGTATGGGAAAAAGTTGGACACCACAAGCCATCCATCACTTGCTGCAAAACTTCCTGAATTATCAATCTTGTGATGTAAGCAGGGGCATTCCTAGAGTATGTGGTGCCCTGGTGCCAATCACAATTTGGCACCCGAGTGGCAATTGAAATTTGGTGTTCCCACTTTAAAATTTTCTTCATATGTGTAAGTTTCAGGTTTTCAGGTGCCCCTTGAATGTTGCTGCCTGGGTTGTTGTTGTTGTTGTTTGGTTTTTTTAGGAGCATTAGCAACTAAGGCCATATTGCTCCGGTGCGGTGGTCATTCCCTGACCTTTCCGCATGCTCCGTATTTTGTGGTGGCGGGCTCGAACCCCGGTCTAATCAAGAAGCGTGTGCTACGCACTGCTTCTCCTTCCCACCTGGCTACGGAGGCGCCAGCCTGGGTGCAGTGCACCATTTGGGTGGGATGGCCTGCCCCTGGATGTAAGGCCAAGGCCTTTACTTTGATGTTGCCTTTATGAGGCTGTGGGTTGGAACTATATGTTATCTTTCCTACATAGACACCAGCCATAATACATTGCCTAAAGTGGAGAAAGCCCTTATTAATCATTGTGAAATAAACTGAGTACAAAATCCTTCTAGAGTTTTTCCAATCTTTTACAGCTGTCTTGCTAAAAGCAAATTCAACAGCAATTTTTTTCAGATTCAACTTGGGTCTTTCTAGAGCATCTCACTTAGTTTTCATAGAAACAGCAACTCTTTTTCTTGCCCATATTTCATTAATTTACATAATATTAAATTATGTATCGTAATTACAATAACAAATAACTTTAATGGTAAAAACATGATTTTGAACAGATACACAACTATCTCTTAGGCAGAATACAACTCGGCTGGTGAGTGTGATATACTATACTAACCACAAACACACTGGACATCAAATAATACGTTTTAAAGAATATGACCTGGGATGTGACCTGGGATGTGATCCCCAAACTGGAAGGATTCTTTATAGCTAGTTTGAGGCAGAAGTATAGGCAGAGTTTTTTTCTTCTACATATATGCATATGTAGAAGAAAAAAAAAAATGGATGAATATCTGAAGACTCACTAAGAATGGTTATCAAAGTGTGTAGTTAAAGTGGAATTAGTTTAACTACTATCCAAGTCTTTGACTTTTATAATTAAGCTATTGTAAATATTACATCTTTAATTAATATTTTCCTTACCGAGCATCTCTCAAATCAAGATCTACAGTTTCTAGTATCCTAGGCCCTGGACCACTGAACACTGCTGCAGAGCCTTCTACAAGTGGGCTGCATGGCAAATCCACCTTCCCCCCTGCAGCATACTTCCAAAAGGTGGAATCTATGTTGGAATTGGTAAATGTATCTTTGATATACATCTGTTGGTTAAGTAAAAATCAGTAGTTATTATACAATTTTGTGTGGCATAAGAAAAATACTTAGAAATTATAGAAGATCAGTGTCTATAAAAATTATGATGGCAATTATAATAATTGGAAAATGTTTCACTGCTTGTGAGATTCAAATATATTTCTATATTTTTTATCTGAAATTGACATATATATACAGTAAACTCCCATTATAGTGCTTTTGAGGGGACTAGCAGCCTGAAAGAGAATCATAAGTGGAACCCACTTTTTGGGGGCTATTTTTCATACTTTACATATTAGATGATGAAATGCACAAGGCATAATTTCTTATGGGTTTAAGTAATTAACTATATAATATCGGTGTAGATACCCACAATATGAGATAAAATTAAAACTATGCCTTTCACACTACGTATGTAATTCAAATTTATGGTGTATCTACACCGATATTATATAGTTAGATACTTTACATATATATCTAGATTACATTCAGTCCACAGTTCTTTTGTTTTTTAAGTGTTTGCGAAGCAGCATTTAGCATTAGCAAAGGCACATGATGCAAGAAAGCAAACTTATATAGCATCAGCTAAAAAAAAAAAAAAAAAAAAAAAAACCCACACACCCTTCTCATTTCACCCATCCATTCGCTCCAAATGTTTGTCTAGTTCTGCCTTGAATCTATTTAAGCTATCAACTTCTACAATGACAGATGGAAATTTGTTCCAGCAATCAACCACCCACTGGCTAAAGGCAAACCTCCACACATCTATCCTACAACTGTCTTTCCTCATCTAGTATCCTAGGCCCTTTCAGGCAATTATTCTGAGCAAGAGGAAGAATCCAATCAGCACTGAGCATGCTCAAACCATTCAAGGCTTTATACACCTCAATTAGATCACCTTGCAGGTGCCTAGTCTCTAGAAGCTGCAATTTGCAGAACTTAAGCCTTTCTTGGTAACACCAACCCTTTGTTCCAACAGCTCTACGTCCTTCTTAAAATGAGGCTTCCAGACCTGTATACAGTACTCAAGGTGTGGCCTGACCATTGCCTTATACAAGGGGATAATCATCCCCTTATCCCTGCTAGAAAAATTCCAGTATATCATTGACAAGATACCATGAGCTACTCTTGAAGACTGTCTGCACTGCTCAGAAAACTTCATATCTGTCTGCACAATTACTCCCAGGTCCTTTTCACTGTCTACCACTGTCAGTGTAGTACCACACGGTAGATACGTTACTCTGGGGTTACTACTTCCCATATGCAGTATTTGTTATTTAATAATGAAGTTTAAAAAAATATTTTGTAAATTAAAAGAATATGTATCTTGAGTATTATAAACATGATAATAATAATGCTACTTTCATTAATGAAATTTATCAATGCCATATTGAGTGCGTGCACCACGCACGCATGCAGAGAATTCTATAACAGTGAGGAAAGCAGATGAACAACGTTGAATTAAACAAAAAATTGAGAACATATGAATTCAGTGGCTAGGAATTGAGTTGTGGAGAGCAACCTTTCTATCTTCTAAGCTTTGAGTTAATATGAAATAAACAAATTCCACCTGCACTGAAACTGATATATATGAAGTAAACAAATTGCACCATAAATAATTCTTAGAATTTAGTCTCTAAAATCCCTTTCCTAAATAAAGGATGCAAGCGGAAGGAGGGTTATATCTGGTTTATTTCTTCTTGTGCCCTTAAAAAATGTAATATAAGCAGGAAAGCATTTTAAATGGGAGTGATGTAGATTTTACAGTTTAGAAAAGGCATGCGGCATAGCACTCCACAGAATTGAAGAAAAGAGCATTAAAAGCAAGAGAATTATAAGCAAGAGCATTATAACCAGAAGCATTATAATGGGAGTTTACTGTCTATGAATATCTGTGCCAACAATTTTTATATTTCTTTATTGAGTGTTTCAGTTTTGCTGACAGAAAACTTTGAAACTGAAAATTTGCTTACATTAAATAACTAAATACTGCAATGTAGGTAGGTATAAGACATCACATTGCTTAAAAGTGTTTTAATGCTGACTTCCAAATATGAACAGTATTATAACCTATAGTACTCTATTGATTGAGAATTAAGAAGATAGACGATTAGACTTAACATTTACAGATTAATAAAGATCATTTATACATGAGGAGGTAGGTTATTCCAAAGAATACAAACAGAAGAGACAAATGGGAAAGAGGAAAAATTAATTTGGTGAGTCTGGAGTTGAACTGAAAATGGATGTTGATTAGCTGATGCCCAAATGCATGCTAAGGTATATGTTTGGATTGCATTGAAGGATAGAGAGGATCAAAGATGCTAATCCAGAAGATCAGTGTCTATAGAAATATGTACAGAAAGGGCATGTAGTAGAAACTGAATGTCTATGTAATAGGAGGGGAGGGAGCTTGTGAGGGATAATTAAGTAGCCCAACTGCTCTCTTTTGAATTGGGTCTAAGAATTTAAGAATGATTCATAATATCTACAATAAACACACCAATATACATCTCTATATATGACAAAGACTTTAATAAAATCAAATTAAATTAAACACAGGATAAACTTGTATATTTAATATAAAATTACAATACACTGAAAAAACTATGGGGAGTTAAAAAAGTCAATATTAGGGAGTTAAAAGTGATAAAAAAACTTCAAAACTAGTGGAGGATAATTCTCATGTTCCTTTATTAAAATTTACTGAGAGCTGTGATTCTTCTGGTATTATTTAAGGATGTACTGTGGCTGTAAATTTCCAATGTTGACAAAGCAGGCAGTCACATTTGAAAGCTTCACATTTAACTCTGTAATATTCATATATTTTTAATTTTATCTATTTATTATTTTTATTTCTTTTAACTCCATAGTTTTATTAGTGTATTCCATTTTTATATCAAATATACAATTTTATCCTGTATTTAATTTAACTTTAGTTTATTAAAGTCTTTGTCATGTATATGGGTTTGGTGTATTTGTGATATTCAAAAGCAGTGAAAAGAAAGAAGATGAAATTACCCTGTAACAATATGTGATTTCTCTAGAAAAACATATCACTATGGGAGAATTTTACATCTGGAGAATTTCCTGTAGATCAACATTTAAGAATCATAAAAATTTCCTATAACATCTCAGTTTTAAGACATAGATAGATAACCAGATTCTGTACAAAGATAGCATTACTGTTTGAAATACAATTTTTAAACTTATTAAATTTTGGTTGGTTTTGTTTATTGGGCTAAAAGTTAAGCAAGTACATCATTACTGTTCTTGCAATATAATATATTTTGATTTTGATGCACTTTTCCAGACAAGTCAATATTTTTATTAATTTTATTACACCATTAAACTGTTCAATATATAGTGTGTGATAAACTACGCTACAAGAATTCACATTCTGTTCAATTTTAACAATTGCTTTTACTGTTTTTAGGTTAATGCATTGTTAAAATGAGAACACAAAGCACAGAACTTGCATCAATCACCCAAACAACTTCTGCTATGTTTATGGACACTTAACCCCAAAAACTCAGAGGAAGAACATATACAATGTCACAAAAGTTGCATATTCATTGTACTTTGGCTGCAAGATCAGTGACTAAGAAAAAAAATTAGGCTCCACATATCTGCTGTATTACTTATACAATGAACTTAAGGCTGTGGTTATATGGCAAGCTAAGAGCATTACCTTTTGCTGTCCCTATGGTGTGGTGCAAGCCCAAGAATCATTTCGACGACTGCTATTTCTGCATGACAAAAATAAAAGGTATTTCCAAAAAGAGCAAGCACTGCATAAAATATCCAAATATACCATCAGCAATTAGGCCAGTGTCACACGGTAAAGAACTGCCAGTACCTGTGCCACTAAAATCTTGGGGTACTGGAAGTAGTGATTTTACCAGATGTCATGGAATCATGTACTTCACATGATTTGGACTACAAACCAGAAAAAGAAAAGGCCCCACACTACATTGAACATGAAGAATTAAGCGACTTGATCAGAGACTTGGGCTTACCCAAAAAGAAGGATGAATTACTCGGATCCAGACTACAACAGTGGAACTTACTTGCCAAAGGTACAAACATTACAATATACTGTAAGCAAAATGAAGAGTTTTCAAGATATTTTGCAATGGAAAGCAACGTGTGTCTGCAAAGATGTCGTTGGTGTTATGCATGAACTGAACATTGATCACAATACCTCTGAATGGCATTTGTTCATTGATGCATCAAAGCTAAGTTTGAAAGCAGTATTGCTTCATAATGGAAATACTTTACCATCAATTCCTCTTGTTCATGCTGTTGGCCTGAAAGAAACTTACGATAGTATGTCCCAGATTCTTGCTGTACAGAAAGGGCACAAAGTAATTGGACTGTTTGTTGGGTTGCAAGGTGGTTTCACTAAATACTGTTGTTTCCTGTGTTTGTGGTTTGTGGGATAGTCGTGCAACAGCCAAACACTATGTCGTGCAACACTGGGACAAGAGAGATGAATATATTCCCGGCAAAAGCAATGTAAAGGATGTTCCATT
The DNA here is from genome assembly GCF_048544385.1 of Mastigoproctus giganteus. Lineage (NCBI taxonomy): Eukaryota > Metazoa > Arthropoda > Arachnida > Uropygi > Thelyphonidae > Mastigoproctus > Mastigoproctus giganteus. The sequence continues at coordinate 68,457,104 of NC_143578.1, forward strand.
GGTTGATCCACAAATGGTTTTTCTTCCCCCTTTATACATCAAGCTTGGACTGATTGGGAGTTTCACTAAGGCTATATAAGGATAAAGAAAGCAGAGGATTCGCATATTTACTGAAAATGTTTCCAAATTTATCTCATGCAAAGTTGAAGAAAGGAATTTTCATAGGTCCTCGAATAAGAAAGCTCCTAAAAGATGAAGAATTTCAAAGAAACCTGAATGATGTTGAACTGGCTGCATGGAGATCTTTCAAGGCTGTGGCACACAGATTCCTCGGAAAGAGAAAAGAAGAGAACTATGAGCAACTAGTAACAAACTTGCTGATATGTTACAAGAACATGGGGTGCCGAATGTCATTGAAAATGCATTTCCTTCATTCTCATCTGGATTTATTTCCTGTAAACTTATCAGGTGTCGGTGATGAACAAGGAAAGTGCTTCCATCAGGACGTATCTGCAATGCAAAAACGGTACCAAGGTTGCTAGGACTCTGCCATGATGGGAGATTACCGTTGGTTCCTTAAATGGGAAAGCAATCTGGAGTATAAAAGGAAATCATTGAGTGGGAAACATGTCTAAGTGACATATATTGTGTGTAATAATTACAACCATGTATGCTGATATTGTATAAAAATAAGGAATTTAAAAAAATGTGCATATCTTTTGATGTAGACATGACAGAAGTAAAAGATCGATATTTTCATAACCAGGACATTAATTTTGTTCAGAATAACCAACTTTCATTCCAGAGGTATGACGAAAAAAAAAATTTTGTCGGATAGTGCTATATTAGAAGGGAGAAATTTATCACTCTTTATAGTAATTGGGTAGATACAAGCGAATTTTCATGCTTCAAAAAAACATCAGTGGAGAAAAAGAGTATATTAAAAAGTTGTTTGTTTGTTATTTGGTTTTTAAGAGCATTAGCAACTAAGGCCATATTGCTCCGGGGATATGCGGTGGTCATTCCCTGACCTTTCTGCATCTTCTGTATTTGGTGGACGGGCTCGAACTCCGGTCTAATCAAGAAGCGTGTGCTACGCACTGTTGCTCCTTCCCACCTGGCTACGGAGGTGCCTATATTAAAAAGTGACATATAACAGAAGTTAACCTTGAGAAAAAGTTTATTCCTTCGAAGGGTAAAATTTTTGATAGCAGTGGGCTCTGTAGATAGAGTTTCTTTGGGGGGATTTTGAAAAATTTTAACAATGAAAACTTTGTACATAAATGCTTTTTAATGATAGTGTTTTTATTATGATTTGACTGCCCAATATTAGAGTGAAATTATTGTAAAAAATCAAATAAATTTTAAAAAATCATTAAAAATTACATTAAAACTGTAAAAAAAACTGTAAAACAACCATCACTACTTTATTTTTTGATGCAGGAATATTTGACTTTTGTAAGCCAAAATCAGCAAAAATTGTTAACAAATGTGACCAGTTCCTCAAATTTTCAAAACTATTTTTGGTGCTGCAATCTATTACAAATTCATTATAGATGATACAAGATAAGAACACAGCATATTGCAACAGACTTGAATCCAAATCTCCAGCTTGAACTTTTGCATAGATCAATACTTGCAATGGTTATAAAAAAGAAGATAAAAAAAAAAAGAATAAAAAAAAAAAAAGAAAAAAAGTATAAAAAAAAAAAGTATAAAAAAAAGAAAGAATCAACCCAAACTTTATTCTGAACAGGTTTAGAGTAGGAAAATTAATTCTTGTTCAAATGGCTGTCAAACCTTTAGGTTGCCATTGGCTGCAACTTCTGTTATCCTTACTTTCACTTCTACTAAAATCTGACAGTTCTGTTTCATCCTCAGCCACACCCTACTTCTGCAAATTACAGTAGCTGGAAATTAGGCTTCTGTGAGCAAATCTTATTAAAGGCTTTAAGTGGATTAAGTAAATTAAAGAATATTTGCTGACGCTATCGAGGCAATGTTAGGTGGGTCGGAAAATTGTAGCTTGGGGTGATTCACAGACTAAAAGATTAACAGTGGTCGCAGGCAGAGGTGGAAATGATTCTTGCACTGCTTCTATTGGAATGAGCAGAAAACCGAAAAGCCAGTTGCTGGAGATTAGCATTAGCATTAGTAGAGGCATTTGATGCAAGAAAGCAAGCTTATGCAGCATCAGCCAAAAAAAAAAAAAAAAACCACTTCCACTTCAATCCTCTGTTCATTCAAAATACCTGTCCAGCTGAGCCTTAAACTTATTTAGGCTATCAACCTCCACCACAAGGGATGGAAGTCTGTTCCACCAACCAACCACCTGTTGGCTAAAGGCAAATTTCCGCACGTCTATCCTACATCTGTCTTTCCTCAATTTGAATTTATGCCCTCTCAGGTGATTTTTCTGAGCTAGAGGAAGAATCCCATCAGCATTGAGCATGCTTAAACCATTCAAGGCTTTATACACCTCTATCAGATCACCTCACTGGTGCCTAGTCTCCAGACACTGTAATTTGCAAAACTTAAGCCTTTCTTCGTAAGAGCACCCCTTTGTTCCATTCACTAATCTTGTTGCCCTTCTCTGTACTCGTTCCAGCAGCTCTACATCCTTCTTGAAATGAGGCCTCCAGACCTGTATACAGTACTCTAGGTGTGGCCTGACCATTGCCTTATACAATGGAATAATCACCTCCTTATCCCTGCTGGAAAAATTCCTGTATATTATTGACAATACTCCATGAGCTACTCTTGCAGCCCGTCTGCACTACTCAGAGAACTTCATATCTGCCTGCACAACCACCCCCAAGTCCCTTTCATTCTCTATCACTGTCAGTGTAGTACCACAGAGTTGATACGTTGCTCTGGGGTTGCTGTTTCCCATGTGTAGTACTTTACATTTGCCAATGTTAAACTTCATTTGCCACCTCTCAGCCCATCTGCTCAACCTTTCCAGATCCTGTTGCAGCAGCATAGTGTCAGTAGTGTCCTTGACAACCCTGCCAACCTTTGTATCGTCTGCAAACTTGAACATTAAGCTTGATATACCATCATCAATATCATTTATAAATACAGAAAACAATAATGGACCCAACACTGAGCCCTGAGGGACTCCATTAATAACATTAGTCCACAATGAGCAGTGTCCATTGATTACCACTCTCTGTCTTCTCCCCCTCAACCACCCCTTTATCCATAGCAGCAATTTGCCTCCAATGTCACACTGCTCCAATTTGTGTAGCAGTCTTCCATGTGCAACAGTATCAAAAGCCTTTCTAAGATCCAAGTATATAATATCAAAGTTATTCCCTGCATCCAGTTCTTTTGTGACTGCATCATAGTATCCAATCAAGTTGGTCAGGCAAGACTTCCCCTTAACAAAACCATGCTATGTCTGAGCTATAACTGAAGTCTTGTCTAAATGATCCTGCAGTGCTTCTTTAACCAGTGCCTCCATTAATTTTCCTGGAACAGAAGATAAGCTCAAAGGTCTATAATTACTTGTGTCAGCCTTTGATCCTCCTTTGTGAATTGGGGTCACATTTGCACATTTCCAGTCTATGGGTACCTCCCCTGAGTCCAAGGAAGCTCTCATAATTATGGCTAAGGGTTTGCTTACTTCCTTTGCTGCCTCCTTTAATATAACTGGATAGATCCCATCCACCCCGGGTGCCTTTCTCGTGTTTATCTTCAACAGTTTCTCCTCCACTTTACTCCCAGTTATTTCAAGATTCTGTAGCTTACTGCTAGAGTTGAATACACCTCTGGCATTCCCCTTGCTGAATAACTCCTCATGTGTGAATATCGATGCAAAATATTCATTTAGTTTGTTAGCTACCTGAGCAAGATCATCAACAGTTGACCCATCAATATCAAGTGGACCAATCTGATTCATCCCCCTTCCTTCTAGAGTTTACATAAGTAATTTCAGGAACTGCTGGGGATCATGAAACAAGTAAATACATGGACAGTGTTGGAGTAACTAAGAGTAAGAACAGGTGCATGCATACTTGCATGTACACCAATGCTAGGAGTATAGTAAATAAATTTGAATGCTGGTTGGTTAAGACATTCAAGGCAGATACTGTTGGGATATCAGAGATGTGGTGCCACTCAAATATAAGGGATGCAGAATTATAATTTGGGGAGTACAATGTGTACAGAAAGGATAGACAGGATAGGATGGGAGGAGGGGTTATGCTGTTAGTTAAGAAACATAAAATCTAAGGAAGTTCAACCAGTTGACATACATGGACAGTGCAATGTTGAGTAAGTTTGGTGTGACATAAGCACTGGGAAAGAAAAAATGAGGGTAGGAGTTTGTTATAGGCCTAATGACTCTGATGAGTACAATGAACTATTATACAGAGAAATAGAGTGGGCCAGAAAATCAGAGTGTCTTATAATGGCAAATTTTAACTTCCCAGATATAGACTGGAACTTGTGGGTTGGTCACTTGCAGACTAGTAAGGCTTTTGTGGATTTATTGAATGATTGTTTTCTACAGCAGCATGTTAGAGAGGCAATAAGAGGGAGTAACACTCACTCTTAATCTGATTATCAGCATGATTATTCATGCTTTAAGAATTTACAGATAAAGGAACCACTAGGTTACAGTGATCACAGTATACTGATGTGGGATTTACTTAAAGATGCAGAGGCAAAGGGAAGGGTTTTTGCTTTTGTAAAGGTGACTACAGTGGACTCAGAGATTTTTTAGGTTCTGTACATTGGGACCAACTGGTGATGTTACCAACAGCAAATTCTAAATGGGAAGTATTCAAGGAAGTAATTTTGGAAGCTACTAGGCTTTTTGTTCCAACTAAGAAATACTTCAAGGTTTAGGCCTAAATGGATATAAGATGAATTAATACAGCTCATGACAGAGAAGAAAAATGCATGGGATGCACATGAATTGTCAGGCAACACAGAAGCCTATGGTAGACATAAACTCCGCCATGGACGGTCCCAAGCCCGGCTGCGAAAGGAGGAGGGTGGTCATCCTGCCGAAATGACCAGAACCGGGAAACCGGGGAAACTAGGCAAGAAACCGCATGAAATTCGGAACAAGCTCTTACAACAATGTTACCGCATCCGGGGTAGCCGATGCGCCAGCACTGGGGACCCAGGGTACTGGTGTGAAGTGGACCACTGGCCACAGAACAAGCTGTTATAACAATGTTACCGCATCCGGGGTAGCCAATGCGCCAGCACTGGGGACCCAGGGTGCTGGTGTGAAGTGGATCACTGGCCACAGCAATAAGCTTACTACGCCGAAAAGGACAATTAACATTGGCAAATGGAATGTTCGAACGGGGAACCACGTTGGACAAAAGGAAATCATTGCCCAAGAACTACTTAGGTGCAAGATATCAATCGCAGCATTATCTGAATTAAGGCTCACCGGGTCTGGAACGATGATCATCCAACCACCAGCACCTAACGAAGCGGTTATGCTATTCTACTCTGGTGGCGAGAAACGAGAAGCAGGAGTGGGCTTTATGGTCGATGCTCAGGCCACCAGTAGTGTGATCGCTTTCCAACCAATATCGGACCGCCTGGCAGTCCTTACTGTCAAGGGCACCATCAAGACCCATATTATCTCCGCCTATGCGCCAACTGAGACTAGCCTGGACCCGACCAAGAATGACTTCTACAACCAGCTCCAACATACGCTGGATTCAATTCCGCAGACAGAAGTGATCATCCTCGCAGGGGACTTTAATGCCCATATTGGCGTGGACAGATCTGGTTGGGAAACAACAATGGGCAAGTTTGGCCATGGGAAGATCAATGACAACGGACTACGTTTGTTGTCCTTTGCCGCATCTAACAACCTGATCATTGGAAACAGCCATTTCCAGCACCCTCAAAAACATCAACTTACATGGCGAAATCCATCTGGCAAGGACTCAGCAATCCTGGACTACATTTTGATCAATGCCAGATTTTGCTCATCACTCATGGATGTTCGTGCCATGAGGGGACCTGATTGCAGATCTGATCATTACCTCATCCGGGCTAAGGTGCAGCTCAAATTACGGCATGCAAAAAGATCATCTCGGTCAGCCAAGCTGGACTGGAGGCAGCTAATGAATGCTGCCAACAAACAGGCATATCAGATCGCCCTATCCAACTGCTTCGAGATGCTGGCCGTGCCCGAGGATATAAATGAAGAAGAAAAGCAGATCTCTGATGCCATCCTGGAATGTGCCAAGCCCCTATGTCCACCTGCCCGACGTCGAACGCAACCATGGATATCAGATGAGTGCCTCGACCTCGTGGACAAACGGAAACAGGCAAAGTTGGTCGACTTTGAACGGTACCGGCAGCTAAACCGAGAAGTCCGACAAAGAATGACAGCAGAAAGAGAAGCATACTGGAACCAAGTGGCAGACGATCTTGAAGTGGCGGCATCCAAAAACGAGTACCGCACTCTCTACCGCACCCTCAGATGTCTGAGTGGAAAGACTAAATTGACTAGTGACAACATCAAGAATGCTGATGGGACCTTCGTGCGATCACCATCCGAACGCCTGCAACGGTGGAGTGAATTCTTCAAAGCTCTGTATAATCACGACCCACCTCAGGGACCGCCAGCAACAGCACTCTCGATCGACCCCCCTGAGGTCTCCATGGTCGATGCTGAGCCTACAGTAGAAGAAGTGAAAGCAGCCATACAATCCCTGAAGAATGGCAAGGCACCAGGAGTGGACCAAGTCACCACAGAAGCGATCAAAGCCGGGGGAGATGTACTGCTTCGCCGACTACACTCACTCCTCAAAACCATCTGGTGCACTGAACAAATTCCGTTAACATGGAGGAAAGCCATTATCATACCGATCCACAAGAAAGGTGATAACCGGGACTGCAAGAACTTCCATGCCATCAGCCTCCTTTCCATCATTGGAAAGGTCTTTATGAAGATTATCCAGTCAAGACTGCAAAAACATCGCGAGCAAACCAGTCGAGAAGAACAGGCAGGATTTAGACCCGGGCGAGGATGCTGTGATCAAATCTTTGCCATTCGTCAGCTGATGGAGGAGAGGATCCGGTGTGGACAGCGAACCGTCATTGTTTTCATTGACTTTAAGTCTGCTTTCGACTGTGTCCACCGGCCTGCCTTATGGAAACTACTAGAGGTTGAACATGTACCTCGAAAAGTCATCACACTCCTCCAAACTGCATACGACGGTTTAACCAGCCAGATGCGCATCCAGAACGATTTATCTGAGGAATTTACCATCCAAACAGGAGTCCGCCAAGGGGATGTAGCCTCCCCGTTGCTTTTCAATTCAACATCGTGGTCGATGCCATTATGAGGCAAGCATTCAGAAACAGACAGGGCATACAATATGACAAGGATCACTATGTGACTGACCTGATGTTTGCTGATGATAGTGCTATCCTTGCCGGTAACGACGCTGAAGCCACGGAAATCCTCTACGACATTGCCCGCATTGCCCGGCCATACGGTTTGAAGATCAATGCTGGTAAGACAAAGGCCCTGACAACAGATGGGTCGCAAGCCACCATCTATCTCGAAGGCGTCCAGATCGAGCAAGTGCAGGACTTTAAATACCTTGGGTCGCTGGTCCAGGAGAAGAAAGTTGCATCCACCATGGAAATTCACAGCAGAATTGGACAGGCGGCCACTGCGTTCGCCTCGCTCAAATGGTGTCTGTGGAAGAGGACCAACATTTCCACAAAGACTAAAATCCGACTCTTCCGGACTTTGATCCTGCCCATTCTTCTTTACGGATCGGAAACATGGATTTGTCTCAAGTTAGATTTGAACAAACTTGAGGTATTCCAAATGCGATGCCTGCGGCAGATCTTGGGCATCTCTCTTCGCGACCGCATCACTAATGATACCATCCGCGCCAGATGCCAACAGCAACCAACCATTGCCGACCAAATCCAGAAGCGAAGGCTCAGATGGTTTGGCCACGTATGTAGAATGGGCACGAACAGAATACCATCCACACTCCTTTGGAGACAACGACCCACCCAATGGAGCATCCAACGGACCGCGCCTAGGAAAACGTGGGCCAAGCAAGTGGAAGATGACTTGAAGAGCCGACGTCTCGACCTTAACCAGGCCAGGACTGAAGCCATGGATCGTAAGGTATGGAAGAACATCACAGAGCAAGTCCGAAACCCTGCGGCACCTACAGCAGCATACTGGTTGCGTGGCCAACCGCCTCCCCCAGGTGCCAGCTAAGGACCAAAGAAGAAGAAGAAGAAGAAGACATAAACTAGTCTGTAATCAAGTCACAAAGGAGGTTAGGCATGCGAAGGCAGATTATGAGAATTCTTTGGCAAAGGATGCAAAGAAAAACAGCAAATAAGCTCATACAATTGCTCTCTTGCATCACATGCCACTACTACTACTACTACTTATATAAACTGTAAAAAGAAGGGAACAATTGGATTGGCCCACTTGATAACAATTGTTTGACTGTAGATGATCACTCTCAGATAGCTGCCAAACTAAATGAGTATTTTGCATCTACATTCACACATGAGGAGTTATTCAAGGAGAAGAGGGCCAGATGTTAACCAAACTCTAACAGGGAGTTAAATGATTTTGTAATAACTGAGAGCAAAATGGAGGAGAAATTGTTGAAGTTAAACATAAGAAAGGCACCTGGGGTGGGTGGGATCTATCCAGTTATATTAAAGGAGGCAGCAAAGGAAGTAAGAAAACCATTAGCCATAATTATGAAAGCATCCTTGGACTCGGAGGAAGTCTCCCATGGACTGGAGATGTGCAAATATCTCTCCAATTCACAATGGGGGAGATCAAAGGGGGACAGGAGTAATTACAGACCTGTTAGTTTAACTTCTGTTCCAGGGAAAATAATGGTGTCACTGGTCAAAGAAGCATTGCAGGATCACCTAGATAATTCAGACATTGTATGGGTTTGTCAAGGGGACGGTTTCTTTTTTTTTCTTTTTTTTGTTAGTTGTTGGCACATCAGTTTCTGTGGCCATAATGCACCTCCCTAAGTTTTTGCATTTTACTCTGATCCAAGCCTGACAAGGGAAATTCTTGTCTGACCAATCTGATTGAATACTATGAAGTGATCACAAAGGAACTGGATGCAAAAATAATTTTGATATCATATACTTGGATTTCAGGAAATCTTTTGATACTGTTGCATATGGAAGACTACTATACAAATTGGAGCAGTATGGCATTAAGGGAAAGTTGCTACAATGGATAAAACGATGGTTGAGTGGGAGAAGACAGAAAGTGGTGATCAATGGGTACTGCTGTACATGGACTAATGTTATTAGTGGTGCCCCTCAAGGTTTGGCATTGGCCCATTGTTGTGAATGAAGCTTAATGTCAAAGTTTGCAGATGATACAAAGATTTGCAGGGTTGTTAATAATAGTAATGAATTATGCTGCTACAACAGGACCTGCAAAAGTTGGGTAGATGGGCTGAGAAGTGGCAACTAAATTTTAACATTGAGAAATGCAAAGTACTGCATATGGGTAGCAGTAACCCAAGAGAAATGTACCAACTATGTGGTGTTACACTCAGGGTAGTGGAAAATAAAAGAGACCTGGGGGCAATTGCGCAGTCAGATATGAAGTTTTCTGAGCAGTGCAGACAGGTTGCCAGAGTATGTCCGGGGGCTTGTCAATGATATACAGGAATTTTTCGAGCAGAGATAAGTAGATGATTATCCTCTTGTATGAGGCAATGGTTAGGCCACACCTTGAGTACTGCATAGAGGTCTGGAAGCCTCATTTAAGAAGGATGTAGAGTTGTTAGAACAAGTACAGAGAAAGAGCAACAGGACTGGTGAAGGGAACAAAGAGGTGCTCTTATGAAGAAATGCTTAAGTTCTGCAAATTGCAGCTACTGGAGACTAGACATCTGCGAAAATCTGATTGAGGTGTATAAGGAATTGAATGGATTGAACAGGCTCAATGCTGATGGGATTCTTCCTCTTGCTCAGATTACAAACCTGAGGGTGTATAGATTCAAACTGAGGAAGGACAGTTGTAGAATAGATGTGTTGAAGTTTGCCTTTAGCCAACGGGTAGTTGATTGCTGGAAAAAACTTCCATCTGTTGTTGTGAAAGTTGATAGCTTAAATAAATTCAAGGGAGAACTAGACAAACATTTGGAATGAATGGATCAGTGAAATGGGAATTTTTTTTTTTGGATGATGCTGTATAAGCTTGCTTTCTTGCGTTATGTGCCTCTACTAATGCTAATGCTAAATGCTGATAGTATCCTTATTCTTTCTCAGATTTAACCCCAGGGGCTCATATATCTGGTGAGTATGGGCTTGGCACACCCAGGGTCCTGAGCAAGACATCATCATTCTTCTCTTCTCTTCTTTTTGATTCCCTTTTGACTCTCTCTCTCTCTCTCTCTCTCTCTCTCTCTCTCTCTCTCTCTCAGGGTTACTCAGGAATTTTTTCTTGGCTGGTGCAGCATAAGCCTCAGGCTTCCTTGTACCATATAGCTAATAATAATAATAATAATGACATGCACAAGGAGACAAATTTAAATTGGAAAAATATGATTACAGGACAGAGATATGTGAAAACCTGCTTTCAGCCAGAGAGTAAATGATTACTGGAAGAAATGTCTGCTGGTATTGTAGAAATGAGCAGGTGGACATTATAGTATCTTAAGTAGGGCAACTCCAGAACTTTAGTTCAACTCTGCTGTTGAATTCTGTGATGAAACAGAATTCTGTAAATGACCAAAAAGGAGTATAATATTGTGTTTGTGCAGTGTAAGTGTCATTGTGTTGTTTAGTTGTTTCTGGCCACTTAGTCACCAGGAAAGCCTGCCCAGTCCACACCACCTCCTAATGGCATAGACGGACACAAATATGTATGTACCATAGTTCACTTTAACAATTTCATATACTGGTCCTGAAATAAACAATACCCAGCACCCACTGAAGGTAGGTGTAATACCAATGGGTGCTGCTCATCCCATAGTTAAGACAGCCCACATCTCAACTTCCAGCGATTAATAAAAAAAAAAAAAAAAAAAAGGATAAAAAAAGAGAGGGGACAGTGGAGAAATTTTAACCATAAATTGAACTTAAATAATATTATAAAATATTTAACCCTAAATTTAACTTAAATATATTATAAAATAACTATATTATTTAACTTATAACTACCTTAACAAGCTTCTATTGGTACATTCAGCCAGCCTACAAAGAAAGATCACAGGGATTTCAAGGCCTGTTGTGACTCAATATGGAACATGGAAATACATGAGCTGTGTTAGGGTAATTAAGAGTAAGAACAGGTTCAGGTATACTTGCATGTACACCAATGCTAGGAGTGCAATAAATAAACTTGAATTTGAAGTGCTGGTCGTCGTAAAATGTAGATATTCTATGGACATCAAAGACAGTGTCACCCATATATTTTTTTTTTTTTTTATGTGAACCCCAATAGATGATGCAGAATTTGAATATGGGGAATAAATTGTATACAGATGGGGCAGGAGGGGGTTATGCTCTTACTTGAGAAGTACATAAAATTTAAGGCAATGAATTCAGTAGACATTGGTGGCCAGTGCAAAGTTCAGTCAGTGTGGTGTGACATAAGCACTGGGAAAACAAAAATGAGAGTGTGTTATAGGTTGAATGACTGTGATGAGTAAAATGAACAACTGTACAGAGAAATAGAGTGGGCCAGTAAACCAGAATGTCTTATAATAAGGGATTTTAATTTTCCAGATATTGACTGAAACTTGTGGATTAGTCACTCTCTCACACTAGCAAGACTTTTGTGGATTTATTGGATGACTGTTTTCTACAGCAGCATGTTAGAGAGGCAACAAAAGATATTCAGTAGTGATACTTCGTGCATTAAGAAACTGTGGATAAAAACCCACTAAGTAGCAGTCACAAGTGTATTGATATGGATTTTCTTAAAGATATAACTACTACCAAGAGCAAAGGGATGGGTTTTTGCTTTCGTAAAGGAGATTACAGTGGTCACAGACAGTTTTTAAATTCTGTACAGTGAGAACAACTAATAATGTTACCAACAATAAATTTTGGGAAGCATTCAGGGAAATAATCAGAGAAGCAACTTGGCTTTTCATACCAACTAAGAAATACCGTTAAAGGCTTACACCTAAATGAATGTCAGATGAACTATTGAGATACATAGCAACTAAGAAAAATGCATGGGAAGCATATAAATTATAAAGTGACACAGAAGCCTATGGTATATATAAACTAGTCTGCGACCAAGTTACAAAGGAGGTTAAGGCAAGCCAAGGCTTTCCCTAACCTCCTTTGTTAACAGGAGAGATTTTTAATCTTCTTGCTTGTTAACAGGAGAGATTGTTTCTAGAGGGATGGGATACATTTAAATAGAAAGGGTACAAGAATATTTGCTGAAGCTATCGGAGGCAGTGTTAGGTGGGTCAAAAAACTGCTAGCTTGGGTGAGGGATTCACAGACTAATAGATTAATGGTAGCCACAGGCAGAGGTGAAAGTGATTCTTGCACTGCTTCTATTAGAATGAGCAGCAGCCTGGAAAGCAAAGTACTGGGGATTTCAAGGGCTGCTAGGAATCATCATGGAACAAGTAAATACATGGATTGTGTTATGGTCACTAAGAGTAAGAATAGGTGTATGTATACTTGGATGTACACCAATTCTATTAAATAAATTTGATCAATTTGAAGTGCTGATCAAGACATCAAAGGCAGATAATGTTGTGATATCAGACACATGGTGCCACATGGATATAAGTAGTGCAGAATTGGAATTTGTGGAGTACAATGTGTACAGGAAGGACAGACAGGGTAGAAGGGAGCAAACCCAGGGTCCTGAGCTGGATATTATCATTCTTCGTGATTACTTCTCTCTCTCTCTCTCTCTCTCTCTCTCTCTCTCTCTCTCTCTCACACACACACACACACACACACACACACACACACACACACACACACACACACACACACACACACACACACACACACACACAGGGGGTAACTCGGGAATTTTTTTTTTTGGCTGGTGCAGCATAAGCCTCAGGCTTCCTTGTACCATATGGCTAATAATAATAATAATAATAAAAAAACATAAAATCTAAGGAAGCAAAGGGTCCTGAGCTGGATATCATCATTCTTCTCTTTCTTGGTGATTCCCTTCTACCTCTCTCTTTGGGTAATTCAGAATGTTTTTTTTTTTTTTTTTTTTTTTGCCTGGTGTAGCATAAGCCTCAGGCTTCCTTGCACCATATAGATAATAATAATAATAATAATAATAATAAGTCCATCCAATTGACATTGGTGGACAATGCAATGTTAAGTCAGTGTGGTGTGACATAGCCACTGGGAAAGGGACGTTTGTTTGTTATTTGGTTTTTAGGAGCATTAGCAACTAAGGCCATATTGCTCTGGGATATGCGGTGGCCATTCTCTGACCTTTCCGCATCCTCCGTATTTGGTGGTGACGGGCTCGAACTCCGGTCTAATCAAGAAGCGTGTGCTACTCACTGCTGCTCCTTCCCACCTGGGACTGGGAAAGGGAAAATAAGAGTAGGTGCGTGTTATTGTCCTAATGAATCTGATGAGTATAATGACCAATTGTGCAGAGAAATAGAGTAAGGCAGTAAATAAGAATGCCTTATAATGGGGGATTTTAACTTTCCAGATATTGACTAGAACTGGTGAGTTGGTCACTTGCACACAAGCAAAACTTCTGTGAATTTATTGGATGACTGTTTCCTACAGCAACATGTTTCAGAGGCAACCAGAGGGAGTAATACTCTTGGTCTGATTATCAGCAGTGATTCTTCATGCGTTAAGAATTTGCAGATAAAAGAACCACTAGGTGGCAGTGATCACAATGTACTGATGTAGGATTTACTTAAAGATGTAACTACCATCAAGGGATAAGGGGAAGGGTTTATGCTTTCATAAAGGTGACTACAGTGATCTCAGAGAGTTTTTAAATTCTACACAGTGGGATCAACTGAGAACGTTAGCAATGATGAATTCTAAATGGGAAGCCTTCAGGGACTTAATCTTGGAGGGTTCTAGGCTTTTCATACCAACTAAGAAATACTGTTCAAGGTTTAGGCCTAAATGGATATAAGCTGAATTAATATGGCTTGTGGCAGAGAAGAAAATGCATGGGATGCATATAAATTATCAGGTGACAGAAGCCTATGGCAGATATAAGCTAGTCTGTAATGAAGTCACAAAGGAGGTTAGGCAAGCAAAGGCAGATTACAAGAAATCTTTGGCAAAGGATGCAAAGAAAAACAGTAAAGACTCCTTTACTTATACAAACTATAAAAGGAAGGGGATGAATCAGATTGGTCCACTTGATATCAATGGTTTGACTGTAGATAGCTGCCAAACTAAATGAGTATTTTGCATCTACATTCACACATGAGGAGTTATTCAAGGAGGAGAGGGCCAGATGTTTATCAAACTCTAACAGAGAGCTAAGTGATTTTGTAATAACAGAGCAATGTGGAGGAGAAATTGTTAAAGTTAAACATAAGGAAGGCACCTGGGGTAGATGGAGCTATCCAGTTATATTAAAAGAGGCAGCAAAGGAAGTAAGCAAACCCTTAGCCATAATTATGAAAGCTTCCTTGGACTCAGGAGAGGTCCCCAGGGACTGGATATGTGCAAATGTGTCCCCAATTCACAAGGGGATCAAAAGGGTGACACAGGTAATTACAGATATGTTAATCTAACTTCTATTCCAGAAAAAATAATGGAGTCACTTCTTAAGGAAGCAATGCAGGATTATCTAGACAAGACTGCAGTTATAGTTCAGACACAGCATGGGTTTGTTAAGGGGAAGTCTTGTCTGACAAATTTCATTGGATACTATGATGTGGTCACAAAGGTATTGGATGCAAAGGATAATTTTGATATCATATACTTGGATTTTAGGGAAGGTTTTGATACTGTGGCACAAGAAGACTACTGTACAGATTGAAGCAGTATGGCATGAAGGGCAAGTTGCTACAGTGGATAAAAGGATGGTTGAGTGGGAGAAGACAGAGAGTGGTAGTCAATGGGTATTGCTCTACGTGGACTAATGTTATTAGTGGTGCCCCTCAGAGTTCGGTGTTGCACCCATTGTTCTTTTGTATATTTAAAAATGATATTGATGAAGGTATAGTGGGGTTAATGTCAAAGTTTGCAGATGATATTATTATTATTGTTGCTGTTGCTCTTAAATATTATTTCTCCCTGATTGGGGTATTCCAGTCCGTGACGGGTACTGCTACCAATGATGAATTTTGCTGAAGCTATCGAGGCAGTGTTAGGTGGGTCGAAAAACTGCTAGCTTGGGGGGGGGGGATTCACATACTAATAGATTAACGGTAGCCGCAGACAGAGGTGAAAGTGATTCTTGCACTGCTTCTATTAGAATGAGCAGCAGCCTGCAAAGCAAAGTACTGGGGATTCCAAGTACACAGGGTGGTTGTAATGTCTGGCATTACTGTCAGTTGAGGAAATCTCTGACTATCCTACAGGTGTTCAGGATTGCAACTTTCTAGAGTTCCTTGTAGGTGTTCTATGGGAGACCTATTGCTGCTAGGCTGCTATGTAGAGTCTTTGGTACCATACCGGTGGTTGACATGATGATTGAGATGGTTGATACTTCCGGCATATGCCACATCTCCTTGATCTCATATTTCAGGTTCATGTACTTCCTAATTTTTTCCTCATGAGTTTTCTGGATATTGATAGTGTTCAGTACTGCTATGTCATGCCGCCTCCGTAGCCAGGTGGGAAGGAGCAGCGGTGCGTAGCACACGCTTCTTGATTAGACCGGGGTTCGAGCCCGTCACCACCAAATATGGTGGTGACGGGCTCGAACATTTTGCATTAGCAACTAAGGCTATATTGCTCCGCATATCTCCGGAGCAATATAGCCTTAGTTGCTAATGCAAAACTTAAGCCTTTCTTCGTAAGAGCAATGAAGGGTTGCTCTTATGAAGAAAGGCTTAAGTTTTGCAAATTACAGAGTCTGGAGACTAGGCACTGGCGAGGTGATCTGATAGAGGTGTATAAAGCCTTGAATAGTTTGAGTGTGCTCAATGCCGATGGGATTCTTCCTCTTGCTCAGAATAATCACCTGAGAGGGCATAAATTCAGATTGAGGAAAGACAGATGTAGGATAGATGTGCGGAAATTTGCCTTTAGCCAGCGGGTAGTTGGTTGGTGAAACAGACTTCCATCCCTTGTTGTGGAAGTTGATAGCCTAAATAAATTTAAGGCTCAGCTGGACAGGTATTTCAAACAAACGGAGGGGTGAAATGAAAGTGGTTTTTTTTTTTTTTTCTCTTTTTTTTGGCTGATGCTGCATAAGTTTGCTTTCTTGCATCATATGCCTCTACTAATGCTAATGTCTTTCAAAAAATACTTCAAAACTTTAATAACTTCTTCCTTAACAACAATACTGGATTTGAGTGAGCTGTCCTCAGAAGCACTTAAGAAGTAAGTGACTAAATTTAGGTTTAGATACAGAAACATTAGGATCAGTATTCTTATGTGAACATCACAGGCAGGAGAAACTGCAGCAGTAGTAGAAACAGCAACAGGGCTGGATACTGAACAGTATGTTTAATATCCAATCTTGAAGATGAAACAGTGGCAGACTTATGCGTAAGTTTAACCACTTAAGTGCCATCGCATGGCACATTAGGAATAGCTTGCAAAGAAGATGAGTTAGCATTAGCATTAGCATTAGTAGAGGCATATGATGCAAGAAGGCAAGCTTATTCAGCATCAGCCAAAAAAAAAAAAAAAAAAAAAAACACACCACTCCCATTTCACCCCTCCATTCGCTCGAAATACCTGTCCAGTTGAGCCTTAAATTTGTTTAGGCTATCAACTTCAACAACAAGTGATGGAAGTCAGTTCCACCAACCAATCACCCGCTGGCCAAAGGCAAATTTCCGCACATCTATCCGACATCCGTCCTTCCTCAATTTGAATTTATGCCCTCTGAGCTGATTATTCTGAGCAAGATGAAGAATCCCATTGGCATTGAGCATGCTCAAACCATTCAAAGCCTTATACACCTCTATCAGATCACCTCGCCGGTGCCTAGTCTCCAGACTCTGTAATTTGCAAAACTTAAGCCTTTCTTCGTAAGAGCAACCCTTTGTTCCATTCACTAATCTTGTTGCCCTTCTCTGTACCCGTTCCAGCAGCTCTACATCCTTCTTGAAATGAGGCCTCCAGACCTGTATACAGTAATCAAGATGTGGCCTAACCATTGCCTTATACAAGGGAATAATCACCTCCTTATCCCTGCTAGAAAAATTCCTGTATATCATTGACAAGACACCATGAGCTACTCTTGCAGCTCGTCTGCACTGCTCAGAGAACTTCATATCTGCCTGCACAATTACCCCCAGGTCCTTTTCATTCTCCACCACTGTCAGTGTAGTACTGCAGAGTTGATACGTTGCTCTGGGGTTACTGTTTCCCATATGTAGTACTTTACATTTGTCAATGTTAAACTTCATTTGCCACCTCTCAGCCCATCAGTTCAACCTTTCCAGATCACTGTTGCAGCAGCATAGTGTCAGTGGTGTCCTTAACAACCCTGCCAAACTTTGTATCATCTGCAAATTTGGACATTAAACTTGATATCCCATCATCAATATCATTCATAAACACCGAAAACAACAACGAACCCAACACTGAACCCTGAGGAACTCCACTAATAATATTAGTCCACGTTGAGCAGTGTCCATTGGTTACCACTCTCTGTCTTCTGCCACTCAACCATCCCCTTATCCATACCAGCAATTTGCCTCCAATGCCACACTGCTCCAATTTGTGCAGCAGTCTTCCATGTGCAACAGTATCAAAAGCCTTTCTAAGATCCAAATATATAATATCAAAGTTATTCCCTGCATCCAGTTCTTTTGTGACTACATCATAGTATCCAATCAAATTGGTCAGGCAAGACCTGCCCTTAATGAAACCATGCTGCGTCTGAGCTATAACTGAATTCTTGTCTAGATGATCCTGCAGTGCTTCTTTAACCAGTGCCTCCATTAATTTACCTGGAAAAGAAGTTAAACTAACAGGTCTATAATTACTTGTGTCAGCCTTTGATCCTCCTTTGTGAATTGGGGTTACATTTGCACATCTCCAGTCTATGGGTACCTCCCCTAAGTCCAAAGAAGCTCTCATAATTATGGCTAGGGATTTGCTTACCTCCTTTGCTGCCTCCTTTAATATAACTGGATAGATCCCATTCACCCCAGGTGCCTTTTTTATGTTTATGCTCAACAATCTCTCCTCCACTTTCCTCTCAGTTATTACAAAATCATCCAGCTCACTGCCAATGTTTACTTTACCTACATCATTCTCCTTCCTGAATAACTCCTCATGCATGAATGTAGATGCAAAATACTCGTTTAGATTGTTAGCCACCTGAGCAGGATCCTCAACTGTTGAACCATCAACATCCAGTGGACCAATCTGATTCATCCCTTTCCTTCTTGAGTATTGTCTATCCTTCCTTTGCATCCTTGGCCAAGGATTTTTCGTAGTCTGCCTTTGCCTGCCTAATCTCTTTTGTGACTTGGTTACAGACCAACTTATATCTATCATAGACTTCCATGTCACCCATTAATTTGTATGTATCCAATGCATTTTTCTTCTCTGCCACATGTCTCATTAGTTCATCTGACAACCATTTAGGCCTAAACCTTGAACAATATTTCTTAGTTGGTATGTAAAGCCTGGTAGCCTTCAAGATTAGTTCCTTGAATGCTTCCCATTTTGAGTTTGCTGTTGGTAACATCATCAGTTGGTCCCACTGTATAGAATTTAAATACTGTCTCACACCATCATAGTCGCCTTTAGGAAAACAAAAACCCTTCCCTTTACCTCTGATGGTAGTTACCTCCTTGAGTAAATCCCACTTCAACACACTGTGATCACTGCCACCTAGTGGTTCATTTATCTGCAGATTCTTAATGCATGAAGAATCACTACTGATAATCAGATGAAGAGTATTGCTCCCTCTTGTTGCCTCACGAACATGCTGATGTAGAAAACAATCATCCAATAAATCCACAAAAGCCTTGCTAGTGTGAGAGTGACCAACCCACAAATTCCAGTCAATATCTGGGAAATTAAAATCCCCCATTATAAGACTCTCTGATTTACTGGCCCACTCTATTTCCCTGTACAATATCTTATTATACTCATCAGAGTCATTAGGCCTATAGCACACTCCTACTCTCAATTTTGATTTCCCTATGCTTATGTCACACCAAACTGACTCGACACTGCCCTGTTCATCGATGTCAACTGGCTTCACTTCCTTGGACTTTATGTGTTTCTTAACTAATAGCATAACCCCTCCTCCCCTGTCTATCCTTTCTATACACATTGTATTCCCCAAATTCCAGTTCCGCGTTCCTTATATCTGTGTGACACCACGTCTCTGATATCCCAACAATATCTGCCTTTGATGTTTTGAGCAATACCTCAAATTCATCAAATTTATTTACCAAACTCCTAGCATTGGTGTACATGCAGGTATATATGCACCTGTTTCTATTCTTGGCTACCCTAACACAACCCATGTGTTTACTTGTACCGCAATGACTCCCAGCAGTCTCTGAAATATCCTGCATCTTGTTTTTCAGGCTTCTGCTCATTTCAATAGAAGCAGTGCAAGTATCACTTCCACCTCTGCCAGTGGCTACTGTTAATCTATTAGTCCTTGTATCCCCCCCAACTAGCAGTTTTCCGACCCACCTAACTCTGCTTCGACAGCATCAGCAAAAATTCTTTCACCCTTTCTATTTAAGTGTATCCCATCCCTGTAGAAGCAATCTCTCCTGTTAACAAGTACAGTCCAGGCTGAAAAAAATTTTACCCCTTGAGCCTTGCACAATCCCTCCACGGCCGAATTGATTGACAAGGCTCTCATCATATACTCCCTCCTATCGTGTCTGGGCAGAATTGCAGACACTTTCAAATTCAACCCTAATTCACGGCTTTTTTTCAACAGTGACCTGTACTTGCTAAGTAATTCCGCCGGTCTCCTACTCTTAATATCATTAGTGCCAACGTGTACAACTATATCACCTTTTGTGCCCTTAAAAGATGATATCCGTTCTACAACGTCATCAACCTTTGCCCCTGGCAGACATACCCTGGTCCTATTCCACCTATCCTTTTTGCAAAGCATGTTCCCCGCTTCCCTGACAATAGAGTCACCAACAACTACTAGTTCCTGTGGGACCAGCGCATTCTGCCTAGGGGGCTGCCTCTGTGTTGCCTGATGACCCAGTGCAAGCTCTGGCGTTGATGTGGGCGGCTGAGAGCTTGATGGGCCCCCTCAATTTATTTCCTTCGAGGGCATCCACCCTGTCCTTCAAGCTCTCATAAAGGCCCATAAAAACGCTGAGTTGTCGCCTGATTTCCTTGCACTCCTTACATCGTGCACACACAAAGACATCCCCCTTGGCAGTATCATGTCCCGTACCCGACTGCTCCGCAAACATCAAGCAAACAGTGCATTTTAAAAGACTGTGATTCAGAGGGCAACTGCCCCCCTCAGTTCTCCCCTGAACCACAGCACTCCCATTAGCTTGAGCCTTTTGCTTTGCTGCTCTGGTCTGAGTCATGATTCCGATTTAATTCAATAAAATTTCAAAACAAAATTAAATCCTTTAGATATATCCCAAAACAGTTATATGTATTAATTAATTGTTACGATCAAGTCGTTATATATATATATATATAGAGTTAAAAGTACAATGTAATTGACAATAAAGTTTATCAAGATTAATAGATTTACTGATTAATTGACAATATTATATTATGCACTATACTACACTAAGGTTATGCTATCGTGTAAAAATGGCGGGAATTCATGAACGGTACTTAACACGTGGATTTGATACCATTACCGATACTAAGTAATACCTACAAAATCTCTGTCTAAGTTAAACTTTAAACTAAGTATCGTAACTAGGAATATAAAGCTACTCTAGAAATAAGTTAATACAAATATGACAATTTAAGCTAATAAATCAGAAAATAAATCAGGAAAAACTTCTCTGTTCGAAGAGCTTTGTCCGCACAGGCTTTAAGGAGTTAAGGAGAATACCGACAGTTTTTTTTGTAATTCTTCAAACATGCTTTGTAGACTTCATTGTCAATTATTAAATTATTTACAATAATTTCAAGTTCACACCATCTCTCCATAAAAAACTTTATAGCAGCTTTAGTATTAGATTTACTGCTTGTTACTTAGGTATTCATTAATTTGCTTGTAGATATGGTATGCCTTCTGTCAGGTGTCTAAAAAAAGATAGATGGATTGAAGAAACAGTTGACTCCAAAGGAATATCTTTGACTTGACAGGAGTCCTCAGCAAGATTAGCTCAGACATTGTCAGCAGAATCAATTCTTGGCCAGAAGACTATAGGAGAGGTGTCTAACATAGACTCAATTTGTTAGGCTTCAGTAACATCCACAGAAGCCAAATCAGTTAATGGGGGAAATTGCTCCAAAGACAAGGATGGTTTCATCCACAATACTTAAAGTTATTTACAATAAAATTAACCTATATTACAATGTTAAGAAAAAATGTGTAAGAAATTAGAAATAAATCCAGTAGACAGCAAAAGCAAAGTTTATTTTGTTGTCATCATCAAGCAGCCCTTTGAGGCACCCTGGAAAGAAGAGCCTTTCTCAGGGGAACTATGGAAAGGTTATGGAACTATGGTCAGCAATAAAGTTCGCTCCTTCACAGTTAGTATTAGTATTAGTAATGGCCGCATGGTGCAAGAAAGCCTATGGCTTATGCTGCACCAGCCAAAAAAAAAAAAAAAATCCGAACAAAACAATGATAAAAACAAAAAAAAAATAAATAAATAAAATAAATAACTAAATAATAATAATTAATAAAAAAAAATAAATAAATAAAATAAAATAAAATAAAATATAATGTTGATCCAAAATCAATAATTTTGAAAGAAAAGATTGGCTCAGGAAATGTTGGAGAAATACTATGTGGAGTTTTTGCATCTGGACCAGTTGAGGTACAGTTTGCTGTAAAAATGTTGAAAAGCAGTACAGTGCCTAACCAAAAGACTGAAATCCTTAAAGAAGCTCAAACAATGGCTGCTCTTGATCATCCTCAAGATTAATAGGGGTTTGTGAGTGGGAGTCATTCATGCTTGTCATGGAGCTTGCACCTTTGGGACCGCTTAGTAAATATCTTAGAGTTCACAGGTCAGTTCATACTTCTGTTTGTTTTTCACTGTAACTATAATGATGGAAAATTATGTAAGTTCAAGGTTCACTGAAAACGTTCTACCCATAAATTTTTTATTATTTGGTTATTATTGCAAGTAGAAAATCAACTACTGCATTTACATTGTTTTTATTACAGATGTTTTTATTTGTATTGAAACTTTACACCCAAAGAGATGGTTTTTTTTTTTTTTTAGTTTTTCAAATAGCCAAAAGTTACTTGGATCAGGGTCTCTTCTATAACAATGAAGCATAACATTGTTAACTTAACAATGAAGCATAACATAGTACATATTATTACAACAGTAATCTAAAGCAATAATAGCAACTGTGGCCATCTTAACAGAACTAGACACAGAATAAAATTTAGAAAATTTTTAATTTTGAGGGATGTTTTCAAGGATACCCAATAATAGGGTATCCTTCAAAACAGTAGGGGTGATGAAAAAATAATACAAAAATAAGTAAATGTTCCCAATATCTAAGGAATTTCAGAATTTAGGAAGGGTGGTTAAGGAATTATGGGATGGGAAAGGTTTGCCTAATAGTGTATTTTCAATCATTATGTTAAACATATGATAAGAGCCCAACATCAACAATAAAAAACTTAAGTCCCTTATATTGAAGGGAAGATACCTATATAATAATATGAATATATATATATATATATGGGAGATATATGGAATGCTCATCAAATATCTTGATGAGCATTCATTTTGAACCTAGATTATTATTATTTATTATTATTAGCCATATGGTGCAAGGAAGCCTGAGGCTTATGCTGCGCCAGCCAAAAAAAAAAATTTCTGAATTACCCTGAGAGAGAGAGAGAGAGAGAGAGAGAGAGAGAGGGGAGGGGGAGAGAACAAGAGTATATACAGTAATAATCTTTTAATTTTAATTTTTTTTATTTAAATTCCAGTACAGTTGTCTAAGGTGGCCAAGTTTACAAAAGCAGCCAATGAGAGCTTCCCACCAAAACTATAAGGTAGAAGACGACCTATGGAAATGGGTAGTTTGAATAAATTTAAAGGAGGGTTGGCCTAATTATTATTAGAAGTGATGGGCAACTAATATATATAAATTTTTTCTTACCTGATGCTGTATGAGCTGGTTTTCTTGCTTCATTTTGCTAATACCTAATTAACAAGCTCTGTAGTTCAGATATTCAAAGTTTCTCCCCATACAATACCCTATTGCCAGCCAATCTCAACAACAGTACTGCTCATTTCTGGATCATTTTTGTGAAGCTTGACTTTTTTTTTTTTTTTTTCAGGTGCAGCAGCTAATACCTGGACAAAGTGTTCCAAGTGCAGTCTCACATTTGCTTGTACATCAGAATTACAAGCATTTGTTTGATAAATTATCAACATAAATTAAAGTAACACAATAAAGTATAATTAATATAACACAGTAAAGCTTATAAATAATAAACAAAGTCTATAAATATAACACACAATAACACCATGGACCCTCCTTGCCATCAATCTGCACTACACAGAGAACTCTGTGCTTGCCTGAATCATATCCTCAAAAACTCTTTCATTCTCTAACATTTTTTATTTAACCCTTCCAACTGCATAGGTCATTTTGGGGTTACCAAAGTGTAAAACTTTGCATTTTGCAGTATTAACACATAGTTACAACTTATCTGATCTTTTCCAAGTTGCCCCAAAAAAGTGCTGCTTGGCACCGGTTATTAACCACTTTCCCAATTTTCACATCCTACTCTATATCCCTTTGTCAATGTCATTTAAGAAAATCAGGAAAAGGAGTAGTCCCAGCAGATTACAGATGGAAATTACTTCTGAAGCACATTTAAAGAGTACCATTAATTGGAATGGATATGGAGGAACAGAGAAATGCTGTTCCAGTTCATTATACCCATTGGCAACATTATGTATGAGTTAACTGCCTTCTGTTCTATTATCTTGATGAGCATTACATTTTGAACCTAGATTATTATTATTTATTATTATTAGCCATATGAGGGTGCCTCTGTAGCCAGGTTGGCAGGAGCAGTAGTGCATAGCACACTCTTCTTGATTAGACCGGGGTTCGAGTCCGTACCCACCAAATACGGAGGATGTGGCAGGTCAGGGAATGACCACCGCATATTCCCAGCCCGCATAAAGGGTGAGGATTGGCGTCAGGAAGGGCATCCGGCCATAAAAATTGCATGCCAAAACAATAAAAATGCTGACCCCATATAATAATGGGAAAAGGCGAGGATAAAAAAAAAAAAAAAAAAAATTATTATTAGCCATATGGTGCAAGGAAGC
The DNA here is from genome assembly GCF_048544385.1 of Mastigoproctus giganteus. Lineage (NCBI taxonomy): Eukaryota > Metazoa > Arthropoda > Arachnida > Uropygi > Thelyphonidae > Mastigoproctus > Mastigoproctus giganteus. The sequence continues at coordinate 68,481,625 of NC_143578.1, forward strand.
CTGAGGCTTATGCTTAACCAGCAAAAAAAAATTTCTGAATTACCCTGAGAGAGAGAGAGAGAGAGAGAGAGAGAGATGGTTGGTTGTTGGGTTTTATTGGCACATTAACCAGCGCATAAGCCAGAATATCACAAATGGATCGACCTGACTGAATCCATATTAGCGATCGTTGATCAGACGGAAGGTTTCTAGGTAGTTTAAGAGTTGGTGGTTAATTGATTTCTCTATTACTTTCGAAAGAGTAGAAGTAATTGCAATGGGACGATAATTGGATGGGAGGGACTTGTCACCCTTTTTAGGAACTGGCTGGATATGAGCAAATTTCCAAGTAGAAGGAAAAACACCTTTGAAATAAGAAAGTGAAAAGTGGCAAAGAACAGGAGTAAGTTCAGGAGCACAGGTTTTGAGAACAAGTGGAAAAATACCATCAGGACCTGGAGCTTTCTTTCTAATCATCAAGATTTGTCAAAATTCTTGTGACATCCTTTTGACGGAAGACCACAGGAGGCATTGAATGGAGTGTGTTTGGGAATGGTGGGAGGTGTTTTATCAAAATCATTAATACGAGTTGAAACAAAAATGGAATGCTAGCAGGTCAACTTTATCCTTGGCTGAAGTGACAACAGAACCATCTGGTTTTGACAGAGGTGGGAGCAGAGATGGGCAAAAGTTGCGGCCAATAGTTTTGGCAAGAGACCAGAATACTTGGTTACCATTAGGGCAAGATGCAAGTTTTCTACTCTTATCCTGTTCAAAATCTAGTTTGGATTGATTAATGACTGCTTTACAATTGTTGCGAGCTTTGGTGTAGGCAGAAAATGAAACTGAAGAATTGGAAACAAGCCAATTACAATATGCAACGTTCTTCTCTTGAATAGCCTTAGCACATTTATTGGAAAACCAAGGTTTAGAAAAAGGACGAGATTTTAAAGTGGGGTGTGGAATAAAGGAATTCATTCCTACAAGAATAATTTCACTGACACGATCAGAGCAAACATTGACATCAAAAGTTTTGAAACAGTAGTCCGACCAAGGAAAAGAAGAAAAGAAATCTCACAGGTCATCCCATTTTGCATTCTTGTTATGCCAAACAATACCAGATTGGGAATAGCCATGAGATAAAGGCTCCATTGGAGAAGAGACAATCACCAAGTTGTGATCTGAGGTACCTAAAGGCTCACTCACTTTGACTGTGTACTTAGAAGGGTTGTTGGTGAGAAAAAGATCAAGCATGTTGGCTGTATGGTTAGGATTGGCTTGTATTCTTATAGGTAAATGTACAATCTGTGCAATGTCATTAGAAATTGCAAAAGCCTGAACATCTCAACTAGCTGGGTCAGTGTGACTAGAAAATGGAAGCCAGCTGGAGTTGTGAACATTAACGTCACCAAGGAAAATTACCTCACTGTTAGGAAAGCTGGACTGGAGAAAGTCATGTTGCAAAGAGAGGAAGTCAAAGAGCTCCAAGTGATTAGTTAAGTTGGGAGAACGGTAGAGACAACAGATGAATTTGACACAATGAGGTAGAGAGAGATTTTAAGCCAGAAAGATCGAAGAGAGGAGATTCCAAATTACCAATTCTCTGACAGGAAATATTGGAATGGACATAAATGTGTTCTTCCTTTCAATTTTGATTTCTTCGAATCCTTTCAACTTCTACATCCTCTTAATTTTAGCTTTATAATTTCCATCAGAATTTTTCAAATTAGCAATAGCATTGATAGTTCGAATGATTAATTTATCTGCTTTTACTATGGTGATGCTGCAAATTTGTAAAGCTTCTGAAAGGTAAGAGTTCCTGTAGGATGTGTCAATCATTAGTGCTAAATTGTTAAGAAATTCTAGATTTAAAAGTTGGTTTAATAATCCCAAATATTTAACTTCAGATTCAAAATGTTTGCACAAAGCGGGATAATTTCTCCAAACCGCAACTGCAGTCCACAAGCTACAAGTAGCCCATTGTGGCTCAAACACACAACCAACCTTTATAATTTCCACACCAAGTTCTTTAGCAATCATCCTTAAATTGCACTGGTTTTTTGGAGATTGGTGATATTATTCATACAGGTTTTTTTTTTGGTTTTTTTTTAGTTATTGGCTGTACGCCATTATATTTTGGAACATTTTCTTCACAGTGATGGCCTCAATACAGTTTCAAAATCTGCCAACATTTCATCTTTGGAAAGTTTATTTAATATCTTAGTTGCCCTCATTCTCACCACCCCCTACATTTTGCACAGTATTCAAAGAACTGTCACTAATTCTTTGATTACTGTGCAAAATGTCAGAATCACTCGTATATTCAGCTACCATGACCATGTAAACATAGACAGGAGAAATTATTATTATCAGCAGTATAGTGCAAGGAAGCCAGAGGCTTATGTTGCACCAGCCTAAAAAAATTTCTGAATTACCCAGAGAAACACAGAGTTGGTTTAATAATCCCAAATATTTAACTTCAGATTCAAAATGTTTGCACAAAGCGGGATAATTTCTCCAAACCGCAACTGCAGTCCACAAGCTACAAGTAGCCCATTGTGGCTCAAACACACAACCAACCTTTATAATTTCCACACCAAGTTCTTTAGCAATCATCCTTAAATTGCACTGGTTTTTTGGAGATTGGTGATATTATTCATACAGGTTTTTTTTTTGGTTTTTTTTTAGTTATTGGCTGTACGCCATTATATTTTGGAACATTTTCTTCACAGTGATGGCCTCAATACAGTTTCAAAATCTGCCAACATTTCATCTTTGGAAAGTTTATTTAATATCTTAGTTGCCCTCATTCTCACCACCCCCTACATTTTGCACAGTATTCAAAGAACTGTCACTAATTCTTTGATTACTGTGCAAAATGTCAGAATCACTCGTATATTCAGCTACCATGACCATGTAAACATAGACAGGAGAAATTATTATTATCAGCAGTATAGTGCAAGGAAGCCAGAGGCTTATGTTGCACCAGCCTAAAAAAATTTCTGAATTACCCAGAGAAACACAGAGAGAAAACAAGATTCAGAAGTAGAAGGGAATCACCAAGAAAGAGAAGAATAATGATATCCAGCTCAGGACCCTGGGTGTGTGCCAAGCCCAAAGGCGTGGATCGCTCACTTCTCCAAAAAGCAGATGACTGCTTGCCGGAGTAAAGGGGGAACCACAACACAGATTGACCAGACACTGTTATCCGTGTCAGGAATACGCCTTAATCTTCTGACTGGCAATGGAAAGCATATCGACTAGCACGACTTCTTGGTATGTGGGATAGGTGGCTGCATAGGTTTTAGGGGCACCACTAACATTGCGGAGCGGTAATCCCTTTAACCCTTAATTCGTGCTTTCTAACTGCCTAAATGGCAAACGTGGGAATAATGTGCACAAAGTTAAGTCTCTCGTAATCCATTTGTTATATAGAAATTTTCTTCGTTCTACAGAAACTTTTAAATGTAATTACCAAATGGAATTCAAAAAATTCGCTATAAAGAAGTTCGTTAAACAGAGGTCCGAATGTAATTAAATAAAAAATGAAGCAATTTTAAAATACATAACTGGTCGAGTGCGCCCTTAAAATGCTGGGGATGGGTCCCAGATCGCTCGACAGTACTTCCGGCTCTGTATACTCAATAATTGAATTGAGGATTTAATTTGTAAAATAAATGATTGTTTCAACAATGGGCTTGCAAATTTTCAAAAATAATAACCATGGGTTCTCCCAAGCCTATGCAAGCCCATTTAGCTCACTAGTGCCTGGTACCACATATACTGCTTCCCAACAGTCTCACTGTCATGGATTTATATAAAAGGGGTCTACACTTAAAGTCCAGTACTCAAACAAGCATGGCTGCATGAGCAGAGACCTCAGCGAATTCAAAAGAGGTGTAATCATCAAAGCCCAGTTTGCAGGACCTCTGTGTCAAATAAATGGAACTTGCATATCACAAGGAACTTTATTAAAGGTAATGTCAACATTGGTGAAAGATGCAAAAATATCAAATATAACTGTGGCTGCTAATGCAACACTTAGCTGGGCTGTTCGAATGAGTGGAGATTGTGTGACGAACAGGCAGCAAAATTTACATTCATAATATTAAACTTTTGTTATTGAAATAACCATGGTAGTAGTAAACTAATAGTGAAAATATTCTTAATAAAAAAGTAACTATTTTTATCATTTATAATTAAATTTTTCAGATATGAATGATGAAAAGTTGAAATCATTAAAAAAAAAAGCATACAGAGGGCTGAGTTATTAGAATTAATATGAACATAATTTAATAAATGCAGTATTGAATATTGCAAATAATTGCAAAATTTTCTTACTCTTTCTGTTGCAACTGGAGAAAGATCTTAAAATTAAAAGATCTCAAAATTAAAATTCATTAAGAATTATTTAAGATTTAGAATGTTTGGCAATATTGCAATATTAGCAATTGTAAGAGATACAAATTTGTATTATGGACAAAAAAAAAAAAGTTATAATAACTAGATCATCAAAATTAACATGTAAAATTATACTTAAAAGTAATATTTTTATGAAGATCATGTGCATCTTTACATTGTATTTTTAATATTTTATTGCATATTTCAAGTTATTTTAAAATTATAAAACAATATACATTTTATTTTTCATTTATTTCAAAGGATACATTTGCAAATATACATGCAGGCATATATAACCGTAGGAACAGGCTGGGTGGCAAATGATGAAGAAACTGTGCCATCCAGAATGCAACCAACGGTAAAGGTTTCAGATATATAGGATATATATATATCAGATATAAAGGAGGTGATTATCCCTCTGTATAAGGCAATGGTCAGGCCACGGCTTGAGTACTGCGTACAGGTCTGGAGGCCTCATTTTAGGAAGGATGTAGATTTACTTGAGCGTGTACAGAGAAGGGCAACAAGATTGGTGAGGGGAATGAAGGGATCCTCTTACCAAGAGAGGCTTAAGTTCTGCAAATTGCAGTGGCTGGAGACTAGGCACCTGCGCGGTGATCTGATTGAGGTATATAAGGCCTTGAATGGGTTGAGCACGCTGAATTCTGATGGGATCCTTCCACTTGTTCAGATTACGAATCTAAGGGGGCATAAATTCAAATTAAGAAAAGACAGATGTAGAATAGATGTGCAGAAATTTTCCTTTAGCCAGCGGGTGGTTAATTGCTGGAACAAACTTCCATCTGTCGTTGTGGAAGTTGATAGGTTGAATAAATTTAAGGAGGAACTGGACAGGCATTTGGAGGGAATGGTGTGATTTTTTTTTTTTTTTTGGCTGATGCTGCATAAGCTCATACATTCGCTTTCTTGCATCACATGCCACTACTACTACTACTACTTAACAACTAAGGCTATAATGTGCAGAGAGAGAGAGAGAGAGAGGGGGAGGAAACAAGAGTCAGAAATAGAAGGGAATCACCAAGAAAGAGAAGAATGATGATATCCAGCTCATGACCCTTGGTGTGCCAAGTCCATACTCACCAGATGTGAGCCCCTTGGGTTAAATTACAACCCTTTGATGCCTGCCATCTAGAGGTCCCATAATCCATCAAAGATCTCAGTCATAATTAGTGGAGTTTTTAGTAATTATTGGAGTTAGTAGTGGAGTCCACAGGGTTCGGTGTTGTGTCCATTGTTGTTTTCTATATTCATCAATATTATTGAAGACATATGAGGCTTTATGTTCAAGTTTGCAGATAATATAAAGATTGGCTGGGTGGTTAATGACAAGAATGACAGTATGCTACGGCAACAGGATCTAGAAAAGTGTTAGGTAGATGGGCTGAGAAATGGCAATTGAAGTTTAACATTGACAAATGCAAAGTACTCGTATGGGTAGCAGCAACCCCAGAGTAACATACCAACTGTATATTACTAAATTCATGGTAGTGGAAAATGAAAAAGACCTGGAGATAATTGTGCAGTTTCCTGATATGAAGATCTCTGAGCAATGCAGACAGGCAGCTAGGGCAGCTCATGAGACATTATTAAGGATATACAGGAATTTTGTTAGAAGGGATAAGAAAATTATTATCTCATTGTATAAGGCAATAGTCAGGCCACATCTTGAGTACTGCATACAGGTGTGGAGGCCGCATTTTACGAAGGATGTAGAACTGCTGGAATAAGTACAGAGAAGGGCAACAAGATTGGTGACAACAAAGGGGTGCTCTTACCCAGAAAGGCTTCAGTTTTGCAAATTGCAGCATCTGGAGACTAGGCACCTGTCAGGTGATCTGACTGAGGTGTTTAAGGCTTTGAATGGATTGAGCAAGATCAGTGCTGATGGGATTCTTCCTCCTGCTCAGACTATGGTTTGGGCATGCTCAATGCCAATGGGATTCTTCCTCTTGCTCAGAATAATTGCCTGAGAGGGCATAAATTCAAATTGAGGAAAGACGGTTGTAGGATAGATGTGCAGAAGTTTGCCTTTAGCCAGCGAGTAGTTGATTGCTGGAACAAACTTCCATCTGTCGTTGTAGAAGTTGATAGCTTAAATAGATTCAAGGCAGAACTTGACAAATTTGGAGCGAGTGGATGGGTGAAATAAGGGGTTTTTTTTGGTTGATGCTATATAAGCTTGCTTTTTTGTATCATGTGCTTTGCTAATTCTAATGCTAACACTCATTTGCATTCCTGCTCTCTCTGACTACACACACACACACACACACACACACACACACACACACACACACACACACACACACACACGAAGGGACACAAATTCAAATTGAGGAAGGACGGTTGCAGATGAGATTTTCAGAAGTTTCTTTAGCCAGCGGATCAATGGCTGCTGGAACAAACATCCATGTGTTGTTGTGGAAGTTGATAGCTTAAATAAATTCAAGGAAGAACTAGACAAACTATTGTAGGGAATGAATTGGTGAAATGGGAAGTGTTTTTTTTTTTTTTGGCTGATGCTGTATAAGCTTGCTTTCTTGCATCATTTGCCACTATTGATGTCAATGCTAATGTAATCCCGATATATTTCCACCTTGTACAACAATCTCTCTCTCTCTCTCTCTCTCTTACAGGGCTGAATAAAATGCTCTGCTGAAATACAAATAAGCAATGTTGAAGTTATTTTGCACATGCAATTCAATTTATACTGTCAGAAGAATTTGTCAAGAAAGCTAAACAAGATTTCTCCTTTGCAAAACCACAGTTTCCTTGAGAACTTTATTCCTATCTAGGTAGCCCTTGCATTTTTAATAATTTCTTACAAGACCTTTCACCATTATGAATTGCACATGTGAGTTCATTGGTCACACTGACCAATTCACAGTTATCTGTTTCTTTCTTGCCCCCATTCATTGGATCAGCAATTCACTGATACCTCTCCAATCCAAGTCATTCCTGAGTCTCATGAAGCTCGCATGAGTAATCTTAATGAAGGAGTTTACTTATGCATGGGTAATGCACACACACACACATTATTTCTACTACCAAGGTAGTTTTAATGCATAATTTTAATTATATCTGATATTGTGAATGCCTTCACAGTGAGTTATCATGGTATTGCACTATCCTGAATAAGTAACATTCCACCTATGGTGAAGACTAATATTACTTATTCTCGGCAGATACTTCCACCACCCAGATGGGACCATTTCTAAGCTTATTTGTATTTGTGTGGAATAATGGCTCTGTATCCACTTGCCCCTATTAGACTTAGAAATCAAAAAGTAGAGCAAAGTAATAGTTGGAGAGGAAGAAGGAAAGAAACAGTGTAGAAGAATGAAAGGGACAGTAACTCCTTCAACTCAAACCAATCATAAATTCCTCAAATAGGCAATGCTTCCCCAGTAGGGAAGATTTTTGTTACCTATTCTCAGAAACTCTGGACAGCATCAGGCTCCCCTGGTGACTGTTTTGGAGCTTACTAGCTCCTCCTCATCAGTGGGTGGGCATGTCCCTGTTGTTGCAATAGCATCTTCTCCATAGGTGAAGCATTACTTATTCGAGGTAGTGCAATACTGGAGAAACTCGTGCAGTATTTCCTCACTGTAAAGAACCCTTCATCTATAAAGAATAAAGATCAATGTAAAGTATCCATTTAGTTCATCAACTACATTAACTGGGTTATTACAACTATCCTACATTCATTAAATAAAGGTGCAATGTAATTTTCTCTTTCCTTCTTTGTATTTACATATTTTTAAAGGTTTTTGTCTCCTTTCTTTGCACTTTAAGGCAGTGATTTTGCATATTCAGCATTTTCCAGCCTAACCATTTCTTGGTATTATTAGGGATCAACTTCATAGCTTTTGTCATTCTATAATGGTTCTATGCCATTTTTATTCTGTTCTTTTAAATTAAATTAACCAGTCCACACTTTTTTTTAGGACAAATATCAAGTTGAAGAACAGGATTGTTATCAAAATGGTGAATAAGTTCCCATCACGCTGTTGAACCATCATAAGAGTTAGTACTCCAGTTCAAGAAAGGTTTTAATGGTTTCAAAACCGAGGCATGGGAGGATGGGATAGGAGGGAGAGAGAGAGATCCCACTACTTGAGGTGGAGGAGGGAAGAACTTTTGTAGAAACATTTAAAAACTTGACAAGTTGAAAAGGAATTCCAATCCTGTTGTTTGTTCAATGAAATATTGGAAATTTCAGAAACTCTGGGCAGGAAAGTAGGCTCACATACCCTAAAAATTGTTTTAAAAATTGTTCTAAAAACTGTTGTAATGCATTTTAAAAAAATTTTTAAGTTGATGGGTGAGCCAACATAAATGTAAAAAATTAAATTTTTTAAATAATTTATGCCTATCTACATCTAAAAAAAAAAAGGTAAAGTGCAGCCATTATCAACCCACTGCAGGATGGAAGCCTCCTCAACAATTCATGCTGAGGGAAATGGACCATAATCTGCACGCTGGTCCAGTGCGGGTTGGCAGATTGACCGTATTCAGCAGTCAGGGGCTTGAACCCCGGTCTACTCAAAGAGCATGTGCTACTGCACTCCCGCTCCTGACCACTTGGCTACGGAGGGCATTATCTACATCTACTGTAGAATTAATAATAATATAATTTATAAATTACCATAAAACAAAAAAATTATCAAAAACAGAAACAGATTTAAAGAATAATATTGAATTATACTGCTATTATTTGCGAAATTTTTCAGAACATAAAGAAGGGAGATGGAGATGGTAGCAGTACACAAACTTCATTAGGGGATGACTCCAGATAAAGTTTAGAATCCATTAGTGTTAGGTATCTGAGCTAAATTAGACATTAATTAAAATAAGTCGCAATTATAGTATTAAGTAAAGATTTAATACTTTGTTAATAAGTAATTATTACTTACAGGGTTATTTTTATTTTTCTCACATGATCTGCCAAAGTAGTTTTTATCACATTTACATTTGGATAAGAAACATGATCCATGACCATTACAATTGTTAGCACATGATGGACCAACATAGAGATTTCTTAAAGCCCACGTATGAGACACAGATATTTCTTGAGTTGCTTGTTGCTGCCACCGGAAACGAGTCCATCTGTGTTTTAAGAACAAAAGGAAACATCTAAATTGAATATAATAAGATTATCTTTTTGCATTTTATATAGTTATAAAAATAAGTGGTTATCTATTATTATTATAGTATGAACCAGAGAAAAATAAGTGGTTATCTATTATTATTATTATAGTATGAATCTATTATTATTATAATATGAGTAGTAGAGCTATAATGCTCAATATGTTCTATGTTGATATCAATATTTGTAAAAGAATAAGAGAAGTTTACTTCGATATGATATGTAGAACCCTTCTGTATGATACTCTCCAGAAATTAAAACAAAAACAATTAAAAAATCGAAAATCTTACATTACAGTAAGAAATAATTAACAATAATTAAAAATCAAATGAACACAATTAAAAATCAAGTAAAAAATAATTAATTTAATGAAAAAAATTGCACAATGCTTTTCCTTCCTGAAGCTGACAATGCTTTTTGACAGTATATGTCATGATCACAGGAATGAAAATTACCGAATAGGGATGGTGTTGTTGTTGTTATTTGGTTTTTAGGAGCATTAGCAACTAAGGCCATATTGCTCCGGGGATATGCGGTGGTTATTCCCTGACCTTTCCGCATCCTCTGTATTTGGTGGTCACAGGCTTGAACCCCAGTCTAATCAAGAAGCGTGTGCTACACACTGCTGCTCTTGCCCACCTGGCTATGAAGGCACCCGAATGGGGGTGAGCATGGAACTTAAATAGGGATTATTTGTCTTCGTGCATGCACGTAAAGGACAACGAATCAGAGATTAGATATGGTTGGCGAACATTAATAGAATTCTCATGTAATTTAATTTCAACAGTTTCTGCAATTAATAGTCTCATATAATTACATTGGACACTAAGTATTTTGGCCTTGTTAAATAAAAAAGTATGTTTTTTCATTAACAGCATGAAAGGCTAATTCTAAGGCTAATTGAACGAGAAGCATGAACTGAGGCTTTTAGAACCCTGATAAGATGATTCGCAATCACCGCAAGAAATGTTGTATTCTAGGTCTTTTATTTGTATTGCGGATGAGGAAAGGACTGAGCAATTGTTCAGTATAGTGTGTATAATTTCCATATTGGCCTTAACAGATTCTTTAAAGATAACAAATTTAAAATTTGGTATCTGTAAAGAATCTGTTAAGTTGTTTGTGCCACTGTTCAATATATGGGCCAGAAATAAAGTATTTTTTGATATTACTATTGTTGGTTGGTGTATTTTTTTGTATTCTATCCTTAGCTTGTACCCTAATTCTGTCTATTGTAGCAAGTGGGTAACCCCTGTTTAAGAATCTGCTGGTTAATATTTGCATTTCTGAGCCCAAAGTAGATTCCGTCGTTGAATATTTATAAGCATTGAGAAATTGATTAAAGATAATCGATCTTTTGTAGATGAACGGCTGATAGCTGTTATAATGCAGAAGCATACTGGTGTTTGTAGGTTTACGACAGATGTTAAATCATTTCGAGTAAGCATGAAATTTAGAAAATTTAATGACTTAGTATCCGTATTCTCCCTTTCCAATGTAAATTTGAGTCTAGAATGAATATTATTAAACGAATGTAAAATGTCTTGGATAGTGCTACTATCAGTAATGACTAGAAATCTGTATGATTAAAATAATATAGATTATTTGTAATATAGTTATAAAGCAGTACTTACGAAATCCAGCACCATTCAAGTGGTGACAAAGGATGGTGCTGGGTTTGAAAGAATGTAAAGAGAAGCAAAATCATTCTTAGTAATAAATAGCAGTCATAAGAAGTGATATAAACCTACAACAGAAACTCATTAGTATTAGTATTAATAGTGGCAAATTATGCAAGAAAACAAGCTTATACAACATAAGCAAAAAAATAAAATAAAAAATAAATCCCATTTATTATTATTATTATTGTTAGCCATATGGTGCAAGGAAGCCTGAGGCTTATGTTGCACCAGCCAGAGGCGCCTCCGTAGCCAGGTGGGCAGGAGCAGCAGTGCGTAGCACACGCTTCTTGATTAGACTGGGGTTCGAGCCTGTGACCACCAAATACAGAGGACGCGGAAAGGTTAGGGAATGACCACCGCATATCCTCGGAGCAATATGGCCTCAGTTGCTAATGCTCCTAAAAACCAAATAACAAACAAACAAACAGCACTGCCAGAACCCAAGTTACCCTGAGAGAGAGAGAGAGAGAGAGAGAGAGTGTCAGAAGTAGAAAGGAATCACCAAGAAAGAGAAGAATGATGATATCCAGCTGAGAACCCTGAGTGTGCCAAGCCCATACTCACCAGATGTGAGCCCCTGGGGTTTCACCTAGTCCTTCTAGTTCTTCCTTGAATTTATTCAAACCTATCCACTTCCACAACAACAGATGGAAGAAGCTTGTTCAAGAAATCAACCACTGTTGACTAAAGGCAAACTTCCTCACATCTGCTCTGCAACCATCCTTCCTCAATTTGAATTTATGTCCCTCATTTGCATAGTCTGAGCAACAGGAAAAATTCCATCAGCACTGAGTTTGCTCAAGCCATTCCAAGCCTTAAATACCCCAATCAGATCACCTCACAGGTGCCTAGTCCCCAGACACTGCAATTTTCAGAACTGAAGTCTTTGTTGGTAAGAGCAACCTTTGTTCCTTCACCAATTTTGTTGCCATTCTCTATACTGTTCCAGTATAATCACCTTCCTATCCCTGCTAGCAAAATTCCTGTATATCATTGACAAAACCCCCATGAGCTGTTCCAGAAGCCTGCTTGCACTGCTTAGAGACCTTCATAGAAAATTGTGCTGACTGCACAATTACCTCCAGGTCCTTTTCATTTTCCACTACCCTGAGTGTAGTACCACGATATTGATATGTTATTCTGGGATTACTGCTACCCATATGTAATACCTTGCCTTTGCTAATGTTAAACTTTAGTTGCCATTTCTTAGCCTAATTTTTCTAGATCTTGTTGCAGCAGCATACCTTCATTACTGTCATTAACTAGCCTGCCAATCTTTGTATCATCTGAAAACTAAAACATTAAGCCTGATATACCCTTATCAACATCCATCATTAATAAATACAGGAAACAACAATGGGCCTAGAACGAACACTATGGGAATCCACTAATAACATTAAGCCCATGAAGAAGCAGGTCATTTAACATGGCTAGTTATTTATTCTAAATTTATATATTTTATTGGTATCTTGTTAATATAAATTCAAAATTTCTGTGTGACTGCAGTTAAACTAACAGCGAAAATAAATTATATTTTTATCATTACATCCTATATACCCCAGGTATTGCCATGGCTTTCAAGCGATGAAAGCCATGTTGGATCCAACTTTTATCCATTACTGATAACAGATACCCAAAGATAGATCCAAAACATCAATAAGAATGCAATATTATTTATTATATACTGAATACTACTGGTAGGAAATAGGTTTATTTATTGGTAGGAATAAGTCTATAGTCATGTGTCTAGTTTTTAAAAATCTTGAGTAAATTAAAATTTTGCTTTAAATTGAGATAATTTAAATTTAAGGAAATTTTAAACTGATGTAACTAACTTAAAAAATGATGCCACTGAAAGTAATTTTGCTCAACAACATGAAGATTTGAACACTTAGAAGAAAGTATAGTGGATTAACCGTTGTAATTGGTTTCGTGAAAATGATCGTATTCTGAAAATATCATTTTCCTTTCTACATTCTATTCTTCTTTCTTCCATCCATTGAGCTATTAGTGAAATATGAGGGCAATTCAGACATTCTTACTTTTCTTATTCTTTGCTATTTTCACCTCTTTTGTCTTTACTACCTTTATCCATCTCTTACCGTGGTTTATTTCCTATTTCTATACCACTACCTGTCACATTTAATACATTTTGATCTATAAATTCACTTTTTTTTTTTTTTCAATACCTATCACAGGCTTTTGGTATTAATTTCTCCTTCAACTAAAGCTCTCACAGCCAACGCCCTCTCTAAGAGGTTGGGTATTTACACACCCAGCTTGCCTAGTATCCTTTAATCTCTTTTCTTTGCTTTTTATCTTTTTACTTTTTATTCTTTGTTTTTCCATCCGTTGAGGTATTAGTATGATATGAGGGTGATTTGAACATTCTTGCTTTCCTTCTTCTCTGATATTTTCACCTCTTTTATTTTTACTACTTTTCCCTTCCTGCACCTTATTTGATTTCCCGTTTCTATTATACCTTTGCCTGTTACACCAAATTTACATCTTCACTCAAAATTTACATCTTCACTCAAAATTTACCTCTTCTTATTTCGGACATACAAAATTAACACTATCCTTTTAACTAAGTAACATATTTACTTAGTTATTTAACAGATATTTACTTAGTTACTTAACAGATATTTACTTAGTTACTTAACAGATATTTACTTAGTTACTTAACAGATATTTACTAAGTTATATACATGAATTCAAGGTATTCATTATCACTTTAATTTTAATTTCTTTAATTTTTATTTCCTTAACTTAATTATATACACTGTGTTGGGGCTACTTCATTTATTTTTTTGGAAGATTTATCTTTTTCTCTCCCTCTTTTTTTTTTTTTTTTTCCTATTATTTTAAATCTTTCCTCCATTACCATAAGTCTTTATAGAAATGCAGTGGTTTGGTACATGATCAGGTGTAGTCCCCTGATGATCTATGTGCTAACTTTCTTTAGTTTGCATCAAACTTTTTATTTCCCTTAATTATCAGCTTCCCACACTCAGTCTGATGCTCACTATTTTTCTTTACTTATTAATCATATACTTTTGCTTTTCCCTTCAGCTTCTCTACGTTCAATTGGCTCATTGATTCAGCCTTTAATTTCAAATAATTCTATATATATATATTTTTTAGGTTCTTAAAATTCTTTCTCTTTTTATTTTCTCATTCTTTTCTTTTTCTTACTTTTCTTCTTCTATTAGCCTTGGCACCTTATTATTATTATTATTATTAGCCATATGATGATAGGAAGCCTGAGGCTTATGCTGCACCATACAAAAAAAAAAAAAATTTCCAAGTTACCGAGAGAGAGAGAGAGAGAGAGAGAGAGAGAGAGAGAGAGAGAGAGAGAGAGAAAGAGAGAGAGAGGAATCACCAAGAAATAGAAGAATGATGATATCCCAGGACCCCGGGTGTGCCTAGCCCACACTCACCAGATGTGAGCCCCTGGGATTGTGTTTGATACTGCCCCATCTTTATGTATTTTTCTTTTTCTTTTAATTAATTTTTTTTTTCTGATTTCATATACAGGGTGTCTCAAAAATATTGGTACAAATGTTTAGGGGAGGTAGGTAACATCTAAAGGAATGTGAATCACATAGGAACCCATAACCAGAAATGTCATGGGAAAGTAGTAGTAGTAGCACAGGCACAAGAAGCAGAAATGACACAAGACAGTAATTAGTGACAAACATTGATTTGACATAATATTAACAATGGAGTATGAGATGGATGCATTTCATAATGTTACAACAGATGCTCGATGGTTCCACCATGAGATGCGATGCATGCGTGACACCGATGCAACATGGATTGGCGGACACGGTTGAACACACCTGGAGTTTCTTTAACAGTAGCAGCAGCGCAGACGAGTCTCGCCAAGAGATCCATTTCCGTCTCCACAGGCGATTCATACATGATAGATTTGAGGGTCCCACAGAAAGAAATCAAGGTTCGATAAATCAGGTGAGCTTGGGGGCCAGGCAATGGGACCACCATGGCCAATCCATCGATGCCCAAAACGCCTGTTCAAATGGTCACGAACACACCTTCCATAATGGGCAGGTGCCCTGTCATGTTGAAACCAAATGTTGCGTCTCACATTTGCTGGAACATCGTCAAGTAACCCTGGTAGAACTTGTTCAAGAAAGATCCGATATTTAGCGGAGTTCATGAGGGATGGTAACAGGTATGGGCCGACTAAGTAGTCACTGACCATACCTGCCCACACATTTATTGCGAAGTGATGTTGTACCGCATGAGGGCGCACACCATGTGGGTTGTCGTGAGCCCACACATGAGCATTGTGCTGATTCAATAAACCTTTCCGAGTGAAATAAGCCTCATCCGTGAACAAAACATAGGCTGGAAAATTCAAGTCTTGAACACTTCCTTGGAGAAACCACTGCACAAAAGGATGATCTTGGGGGAGCAGTAACTAAACCCTTTGGAGATGAAAGGGGTGTAAGGAATCGTCGTGCCAGACACGCTGTACACTGCAATGAGAGACTCCCAAGGCAGAGGCAACGGCACGTGTGCTGGTAGTAGGATTATTCTGGACGGCATTCAACACACTTTCTTTCATGGCGGGAGTTCGCACCAAACATGGTCTGCCCACACTACTCCTGTTACCTCTAAATGACCCATAATTGCACAAATTTTGATGGACACACACAAACAAACGGTGTTCTGGTACATGTCTGTCTGGGAAGCGTTCTCCATAAATTCGTTGAGCGGCTCGTCCATTGCCCTCTGCTAATCCATACACTAGGTGCATGTTTGCCAGCTCACAGTTTGTATATCGATGCATGCTCTTCATGTGGCGACTACTGCTTGAATGAGTAAACCAGAAATTTTCCCTCTCGTGAACTGATGAACAGCGCTGTATACCGACTTAAGGTGACATTTCTGGTTATGGGTTCCTATGTGATTCACATTCCTTTAGATGTTACCTACCTCCCCTAAACGTTTGTACCAATATTTTTGAGACACCCTGTATATATATATATATAAAATAAATAATAAAAACAAAAAATAAAAAAATATAAAAAATAATATTAAAAATAAATATATAAAAGATAAAACAGAAAAGTAACCTGTGTTTCTCTCCTCACATGTAACTATCCGGCTGACCTTTAAATTTCCCCAAACTATCATCCTCAACTACCCACAAATTTATTCCAGTAACTAACGCACTAACTTCCTATAATATAGTCTAAATATCTTTCCTCATACAGTAAAAATTTTACCTTTGTTCATTTTACAACTCCCAAAACCTTATATCAGGTCCCCTCTGACTGCCTGGTTGTCAAACTCTGTAACCTACCTTTTTTAAAATCTCCTGGTATGGATGCCCTTTTGCAGTTCTCACCAAGCTGGCTACCCATATTTGGACTTTTCAAGAAACTCAATTTTTTTTTTTTTTTCCCAGGTGATCAGCAAACTTGGACAGTATTCCAGGTGGGGTCTTACAATTGCCTTATAAGTTGCGATTATAACCTCCCTATTTCTAGAAACAAATGTTCATAACATCATTGACAGGATACCATGACCTTCTTTTTTGCCTACCTACACTTCTCAGAGAACTTCGCGATGTCCACTCTCAAATCTCTTACTTTTTCAAATCACCCTACCAAGTGATTAAGTTATTCTGGAATTGACATTCTTCAAGTGTAACACCTTATACAGGGTGGCCATAATTAAAGTATCCCTATTTAGAGCTCTCTGTAGCTCTAAGTAATAAGCGGAATGCCACCAAAATTAGTAAGTAACTATTCAAGGCATGGGGAGAAGGATCCCGTGAAAAAAAAATAGTTCCAAAATCTGCTGATAGGGGATAACATGGCCTATACAAGAGGAAAGACATGACAAAGTACCAAAAAATAAATAATTACGACAAACCTTAATGAAATTACAAATTTTTATTTGTGCTCTATGCAAAAAAACAGAAAGAAACTGAATTGCACTAAAGTTTTAAATCCAAACTAAAAAGTTAGACACCTAAGAGAGCAGAAAATTTGCATAAATATGAAGTTAATTTAATTTTTCCAGCAGCAGAGAGCTATAAAGGCACAATGCGAACATCGCAAGTGTATTCTGTAAGTTTACTGCTAACAATGCATCTCACTCTGCCTGATTGTGCTTTAATTGCGAAGTTCTTCTACATTAATGGATGCAATGCAGCAACCGCCGCTCTGCATGAATTTAGACGCTGTAAGAACTTACGTCAAGTTCCTTTATCAGCTGTGGCAGTTAGAAGAATGATTAACAAATTTCAGGAAACTGGGTCCTTTGTTGTTAAGCCTGGAAGAGGAAGGAAGCCTGTTTCACCTCAGGTAGCAGAGGAAGTTGCAATGGTTATCGTCGACCAATCCATGAATACATCTGCTGGAACTAGGAGCAGCGCACAGGGAGTAGAGAGGCAAATGGACGTCCCATATTCCACTGTGTGGAAAATTCTTCGGAAACTAATCCACTATTATCCATACAAGATCAGTCGCCAGCAGCAGCTGCAAAGAGAGCTCTGATTAGGGATACTCTAATTATGGCCACCCTGTATTTTGGTGTGTTAAAACAGTTGCCACTTTTGTGAAGTCTATCCAAGTTGTCTTGAAGGAGCACTGTTCAGTGCTAATCACTGACCATTCTCAAACTCTTCGCATCATTTGCAAATTTTGACATCATGCCTCTATTCTTGTTTTGCATTGGTGATTATGGCTTACATACAACTGTGTTACCACTGAACTCAAGGCAATGCAGCTCCACACAGATGGTTGATGGGTGACAGATGTTCTTGCGGCCTCTTGGACCTGCTCTTTTATATTTCTATAGATAACATGTGTGATGCACGAACTACCCATTTTATAGTTTTTAATGGGTTCAGGAGGATGTGAGGCCATTGGGTCTTTTTACTTTGAGGTATTACTGTCAATAAAAAAATATGGTCTTCCATCTATAAATAACATCAACCACAGTGGATTTTGGTAGGTACAGAAGAGGTCTGAGTTGTGCATATAGAATACTAAATTATTTTCTATAAGTAACTTTATAGTTCAGGCCAAGCTCTGTGGTTTATTTTTGAATTTAAATAGCAATTTTGAAAGTTAATACTTAGTGTCCGTAGATTTTACATTCGTAACTTGCCGCCATTGTTAGATGATACCAAATAGCATAAGGTTTAACGTAAAACTAGATAGCAAAATATGTAGCACTGTATTAGAAATCTGTTAGATTAGTATAGTATTATCAATTAATCAGTAAAATGTAATGTATTAATCTTATTAAAGTTCATTGTTACTTAAATTATACTTAACGGAATCATGACCCAGACTAGAGCAGCAAAGCAGCATTCACAGAATAGCCGGAGTGCTGTGGCTCGCGGGAGAACCGAAGGGGGCAATTCTCCAATGCATTATAGTCTAAAACAATGCACAAAATGTGAAATGTTTGCAGACCAGTCTAGAACAGCACATGATCTAGCCAAGGAGGATGCCTTTGTGTGTGCTAGGTGCAGAGACTGTGAAGATATTAGGAGGCAACTCAGCATTCTGATGGGAGTCAATGAGAATTTGAGGTGTAGGGTAAATGCCCTTGAGGAAATTAACATGAGGGCCCATCAAGCTCTTAGCTGCCCAACTCAATGCCAGAGCTCACTCCTGTACATCAGGCAACACAGAGGCAATCTCCAAGGCAGAATGCGCTGGTCCCACAGGAACTGGTTATTGTTGGTGACTCTATTGCCAAGGAGATGGGGAATATATTATGCAAAATGATAGGTGGAACAGGACCAGGGTATGTCTGCTAGGGGCAAAAGTTGATGACGTAGGGCAGATATCATCTTTTAAGAGCACAAAAGGTAATATTGTTGTACACGTTAGCAGGCAGAAATGACCTTAAGAGTAAGAGATCTGCAGATTTACTTAACAAGTATAGGTCAATTCTGAAAAAAATTCATGAGTTAGGGTTAAATTTGAAAGTGCCTGTAATTCTCCCAGACACGATAGGAGGGAGTATATGGTGAGAGCCTTGTCAATCAATTCGGCCCTGGAGAGATTGTGCAAGACTCATGGGTTGGAACTTTTTTCAGAGTAGTATGTGCTTACTAACAGGAGAGACTGCTTCTACAGGAATGGAATACGCTTAAATAGAAAGGGTGCAAAAATAGGTGGGTCAGAAAACTGCTAGATCTGAGGGATTCACAGCTAAAAGATTAACGGTAGCTGCAGGCAGAGGCAAAAGTGATTCTTGCACTGCTTCTATTGGAATGAGCAGCAGCCCAGGGAGCAAGTTGCTGGGGATTTCAAGAGCTGCTGAGCATCTTCATCATGGAATAAGTAAATACATGGGCTGTGTTAGGGTAACTAAGAGTAAGAACAAGTGCATGTATACTTACATGTACACTAATGCTAGAAGTATAGTAAATAAAATTGATGAATTTAAAGTGCTGATCAAGACATCAAAGGCAGATACTGTTGGGATGTCAGAGATATGGTGTCACACAGATATAAGCAGTGCAGAATTGGAATTTAGGAAGTACAATGTGTATAGAAAGAACAGAAGGTAGGAAGGGAGGAGGGGTTATGTTGTTAGTAAAGAAACACATAAAATCTAAGGAAGTGCATCCAGTTGACACGGGTGGACAGTGCAATGTTGAGTCTGTTTAGTGTGACATAAACACTGGGAAAGAGAAAATGAGAGTAGGAGTATGTTATAGGCCTAATGACTCTGATGAATACAATGAACAGTGCTGCAGAGAAATAGAATGGGCCAGTAACTTAGAATGTCTTTAATGGGGGATTTTAACTTTCCAGATATTAACTGGAACTTCTGGTTTGGTCACTCGCATGCTAGCAAGACTTTTGTGGATATATTGGAGAATTTTTTTCTACAGCAACATGTTCTGATTTGATAATCAGATCAGAGGGTGAATATACCCCTGATCTGATTATCAGCAGTGAATATTCATGCATTAACAATTTGTAGATAAAGGAACCACAAGGTGACAGTGATCACAGTGTACTGATGTGGGATTTACTTAAAGATGTAACTATCATCAAGGGTAAAGGAAGGGTTTATGTTTTCGTAAAGGTGATTACAGTGGTCTCAGACAGTTTTTAAATTCTATACAGTGGGGTCAACTGATGATGTTACCAATGATGAATTCTAAATGTGAAGCCTTCAGGTATTTAATCTTGGAGGCTACAATCAAAAATGATTGGGATGCATTTTTTCCATGCATGGAAAAATGCATGTCGCCTGATATAAATTATCAGGCGACACAGAAGCCTACAGCAGATATATAAGCTAGTCTGTAATCAAGTCACAAAGGAGGTGAGGCAGGCGAAGGCAGATTAAGAGAAATCTTTGGCAAAGGACGCAAAGAAAACAGCAAAGAGTTTTTTATTTATGTAAACTCTAGAAGGAAGGGGATGAATCAGATTGGTCCACTTCACATAGATGGTTTGACTATTGATGATCCTGCTCAAGTAGCTGATAAACTGAATGAGTATTTTGCATCTACATTCACACATAAGGAGTTATTCAAGGAGGGGAATGCCAGAGGTTTATCAAACTCTAACAGGGAGATAAGTGATTTTGTAATAACTGAGAGCAAAGTGGAGGAGAAATTGTTGAAATTAAACATAAAAAAGGCACCTGGGGCAGATGGAATCTATTCAGTAATAATAAAGGAGGCAGGAAGGGAAGTAAGCAAACCCTTATCCATAATTATGAGAGCATCCTTAGAGTCAGGGGAGGTCCCCATGGACTGGAGATGTGCAAATGTATCCCCAATGCACAAAGGGTGACACAACTAATTATAGACCTGTTAGTTTAACTTCTGTTCCGGGGATTATAATGGAGTAACTGGTTAAAGAGGTGATACAAGATCACCTAGAGAAGACAGCAATAATAGTTCAGACACAGAATGGGTTTGTTAAGGGGAAGTCTTGTCTGACCAATTTGATTGGATACTACGATGTGGTCACAAAGGAACTGAATGCAAAAAAGAATTTTGATATCATACACTTGGATTTCAGGAAAGCTTTTGATACTGTTGCACATGGAAGATTGCTGTACAAATTGGAGTGGTATGGCATTAAGGGAAAGTTACTGTGATGGATAAAGGGATGGTTGAGTGGGAAATGCCAGAGAGTGGTAATAAATAGACACTACTCTAGGTGGACTAGTGTTATTAGTGAAGCCCCACAGGGTTCGGTGCTGGGCCCATTGTTGTTTTGTGTACTTACTAATGATATCAATGAAGGTATATCAGGCTTAATGTCCAAGTTTGCAGGGTTCTTAATGACAGTAAAGACAGTATACTACTGCAACAGGATCTAGAAAAGTTAGGCAGATAGGCTGAGAAGTGGCAACTGAAGTTTAACATTGACAAATGTAATGTACTCTATATGGGTAGCAGTAACCCAAAAGAAATGTACCAACTGTGTGGTACTACACTCAGGGAGGTAGAGAATGAAAAAGACCTGGTGATAATTG
Source organism: Mastigoproctus giganteus (assembly GCF_048544385.1). Taxonomy (NCBI): domain Eukaryota; kingdom Metazoa; phylum Arthropoda; class Arachnida; order Uropygi; family Thelyphonidae; genus Mastigoproctus; species Mastigoproctus giganteus. The sequence continues at coordinate 68,503,360 of NC_143578.1, forward strand.
TGCAGTTAGATATGAAGTTCTCTGAGCAGTGCAGACGGGCTGCCAGAGCAGATGGAATTTCATCAATAACATATAGGAATTTTGCTAGTAGAGACAAGTAGGTGATTATCCCTTTGTATAATGTTTGTTTGTTATTTGGTTTTTAGGAGCATTAGCAACTAAGGCCATATTGCTCCGGGATATGCGGTGGTTATTCCCTGAATGACCTTTCCGCATCCTCCGTATTTGGTGGTGACGGGCTCGAACCCCGGTCTAATCAAGAAGCGTGTGTTACGCACTGCTGCTCCTTCCCACCTGGCTACGGAGGCGCCCCCCTTTGTATAAGGCAATGGTAAGGTCACACCTTGGGTACTGTATACAGGTCTGGAGGCCTCATTTTAGGAAGGATGTAGAGTTGCTAGAATGAGTACAGAGAAGAGCAACAAGATTGGTGAGAGGAACAAAGGGGTGCGCTTAAAAAGCAAGGCTTAAATTCTGCAAGTTTCAGCATCTGGAGACTAGGCACCTGTGAGGTGACCTGATCGAGGTGTATAAGGCCTTGCATTGTTTGGCAGGCTGATGGATTACTTCTGCTTGCTCAGATTAAGAACCTGAGGGGGCATAGATTCAATCTGAGGAAAGACAGTTGTAGATTAGATACTTGAAGTCTGCCTTTAGCTAGCGGGTAGTTGATTGCTGGAATGGACTTCCATCTGCTGTTATGGAAGTTGATAGCTTAAATAAATTTAAGGCTGAACTAGACAAACATTTGGAGTGACTGGATGGGTAAAATGGGAAGGTTTTTTTTTTTTTTTTTTTTCTTGGCTGATGCTGTATAAGCTTGCTTTCTTGCATCATATGCCTCAACTAATGCTAATGCTAACAGTTACTATTATGACATTACTGACAGGGCATATATTGACCGAATAGATGCTCACAGATCCATGACCATGTTGTCTTCTAACATGCTGCTAGTGCACCAGCAGATTCAAAAGATTTATAGTAAATTCTGTAAAATCTAGAATTCTTTAAATTCCTGAACATTTTACATAAAAGTCAACGTTTTACAATATGGAAATACAAGAAAATGATCCGGCATTCATATTAAAAATTGCATTTATCTATAAGAATGCATGAAAACGAAAAATGAAAAGTAACATTTCTTTCTTTATAAGATGCTCACAGGCCTATTAACATTAGCATTAGTAGAGGCATATGATGCAAGAAAGCAAGCTTATTCAGCATCAGCCAAAAAAAAAAAAAAAAAAACCACCACTACTCCCATTTCACCCCTCCGTTCGTTCGTAATACCTGTCCAGCTGAGCCTTAAATTTATTTAGGCTATCAACTTCAACAACAAGCGATGGGAGTCTATTCCACAAACCAACTGCCCGCTGGCTAAAGGCAAATTTCCGCACATCTATCCGACATCCGTCCTTCCTCAATTTGAATTTATGCCCTCTCAGGTGATTATTCTGAGGAAGAGGAAGAATCCCATCAGCATTGAGCATGCTCAAGCCATTCAAAGCCTTACATACCTCTATCAGATCACCTCGCCGATGCCTATTCTCCAGGCTCTGTAATTTGCAAAACTTAAGCCTTTCTTCGTAAGAGCAACCCTTTGTTCCATTCACTAATCTTGTTGCCCTTCTCTGTACTCGTTCCAGCAGCTCTACATCCTTCTTGAAATGAGGCCTCCAGACCTGTATACAGTACTCAAGGTGTGGCCTGACCAATGCCTTATACAAGGGAATAATCACATCCTTATCCCTGCTAGAAAAATTCCTGTATATCATTGACAAGACACCATGAGCTACTCTTGCAGCTCGTCTGCACAGCTCAGAGAACTTCATATCTGCCTGCACAATTACCCCCAGGTCCTTTTCATTCTCTACCACTGTCAGCGTAGTACCACAGAGTTGATACGTTGATCTGGGGTTACTGTTTCCCATATGTAGTACTTTACATTTGTCAATGTTAAACTTCATTTGCCACCTCTCAGCCCATCTGCTCAACCTTTCCAGATCCTGTTGCAGCAGCATAGTATCAGTAGTGTCCTTAACAACCCTGCCAACCTTGGTATCGTCAGCAAACTTGGACATTAAGCCTGATACACCATCATCAATATCATTTATAAATACAGAAAACAACAATGGACCCAACACTGAACCCTGAGGAACTAATAACATTAGTCCACGTTGAGCAGTGTCCATTGATTACCACTCTCTGTCTTCTGCCACTCAACCATCCCTTTATCCATAGCAGCAATTTGCCTCCAATGCCACACTGCTCCAATTTGTGCAGCAGTCTTCCATGCGCAACAGTATCAAAAGCCTTTCTAAGATCCAAATATATAATATCAAAGTTATTCCCTGCATCCAGTTCTTTTGTGACTACATCATAGTATCCAATCAAATTGGTCAGACAAGACCTGCCCTTAACGAAACCATGCTGCGTCTGAGCTATAACTGAATTCTTGTCTAGATGATCCTGCAGTGCTTCTTTAACCAGTGCCTCCATTAATTTTCCTGGAACCGAAGTTAAACTAACAGGTCTATAATTACTTGTGTCAGCCTTTGATCCTCCTTTGTGAATTGGGGTTACATTTGCACATCTCCAGTCCATGGGTACCTCCCCTGAGTCCAAAGAAGCTCTCATAATTATGGCTAGGGGTTTGCTTACTTCCTTTGCTGCCTCCATTAATATAACTGGATAGATCCCATCCACCCCGGTGCCTTTTTTATGTTTATCCTCAGCAATTTCTCCTCCACTTTCCTCTCAGTTATTAGAAAATAATCTAGCTCACTGTCAATGTTTACTTCACCTACGACATTCCCCTTCCTGAATAACTCCTCATGTGTGAATGTAGATGCAAAATACTCGTTTAGATTGTTAGCCACCTGAGCAGGATCCTCAACTGTTGAACCATCAACATCCAGTGGACCAATCTGATTCATCCCTTTCCTTCTTGAGTTTAAATAGGTAAAGAACACTTTTCTGTTTTTCTTTGCGTCCTTTGCCAAGGATTTCTCATAATCTGCCTTTGCCTGCCTAATCTCCTTTGTGACTTGGTTACAGACCAACTTATATCTATCATAGGCTTCCATGTCACCCATTAATTTGTATGTATCCCATGCATTTTTCTTCTCTGCCATATGTCTCATTAGTTCATCTGACAACCATTTAGGCCTGAACCTTGAACAATATTTCTTGGTTGGTATGTAAAGCCTGGTAGCTTCCAAGATTAGTTCCTTGAATGCTTCCCATTTTGAATTTGCTGTTGGTAACATCATCAGTTGGTCCCACTGTATAGAATTTAAATACTGTCTCAGACCATCATAGTCGCCTTTACGAAAGCAAAAACCCTTCCCTTTACCTCTGATGGTAGTTACCTCCTTGAGTAAATCCCACTTCAGCACACTGTGATCACTGCTACCCAGTGGTTCCTTTATCTGCAGATTCCTAATGCATGAAGAATCACTACTGATAATCAGATCAAGAGTATTACTCCCTCTAGTTGCCTCCCGAACATGCTGGTGTAGAAAACAATCATCCAATAAATCCACAAAAGCCTTGCTAGTGTGTGAGTGACCAACCCACAAATTCCAGTCAATATCTGGGAAATTAAAATCCCCCCATTATAAGACTCTCTGATTTACTGGCCCATTCTATTTCCCTGTACAGTATCTTATTATACTCATCAGAGTCATTAGGCCTATAGCACACTCCTACTCTCAATTTTGATTTACCTATGCTTATGTCACACCAAACTGACTCGACACTGCCCTGTCCATCGATGTCGACTGGCTTCACTTCCTTGGATTTTATGTGTTTTTTAACTAACAGCATAACCCCTCCTCCCTTCCTATCCTGTCTATCCTTTCTGTAGACGTTGTACTCCCCAAATTCCAGTTCTGCATTCCTTATATCTGTGTGACACCACGTCTCTGATATCCCAACAATATCTGCCTTTGATGTTTTGAGTAATACCTCAAATTCATCAAATTTATTTACTAAACTCCTAGCATTGGTGTACACGCAAGTATACATGCACCTGTTTCTATTCTTAGCTACCCTAACACAACCCATGTGTTTACTTGTACCGCAATGACTTCCAGCAGTCTCTGAAATATCCTGCATCTTGTTTTTCAGGCTTCTGCTCATTCCAATAGAAGCAGTGCAAGAATCTCTTTCACCTCTGCCAGTGGCTACTGTTAATCCATTAGTCTTTGTCTCCCCCCAAGCTAGCAGTTTTCCGACCCACCTAACACTGCCTCGATAGCATCAGCAAATATTCTTGCACCCTTTCTATTTAAGTGTATCCCATCCCTGTTGAAGCAATCTCTCCTGTAAACAAGTACATTCCAGGCTGAAAAAAATTCTACCCTGTTCTTTAAATGATCAGAATAGTCTTAATGGTCTGCCAATAAGTTAATTGGCCATTTGTTAAAAGCTAGACCAAGATGATAATGGATGGATGACCTATCCTAACTAACAAGCAGAGTGCTAAATGGGAAGAAGAAGAAGAAGAAGAAGAATAGTATTAGTATTAGTAATGGCCATATGGTGCAAGGAAGCTTAAGACTTATGCTGTGCCAGCCAAAAAAAAAAAAATAATAATAATAATAATAAAATAAATAATTAATAAATAATAATAAGAGAAAAGGAAATAGACAACCTATGCATTTCCCTCCTCCCATAGGTAACTATCCGGCTGGCCTTTGAATTTTCCCAAACTCTCAGCCTCTATCACTCATGTAGGTAACTTATTCCAGTAATTTATAAATTGCTGGCTAAAATAACACTTCCTGCAATCCAGTCTAAACATCTTTCCCTGTAACTTGAATTTATGGCCTCTAATTCGATAATCACTTGTAACTGAATATTTCATCCTCATTCATTTTACTATTGCCTCTCAGAGTCTTATACACCACAATCTAGTCACCTCTAAGGTGCCTAGTTTCCAAGCTATGCAACCCACATATTCGAAGTCTTTCCTCAAAAGGACATCCTTTTGCTGATCTCACCAGGTAAGTTACCTGTCTCTGGATCCTTTCAAGAAGCTCGATGTCTGTTTTTAGGTGCGGTCTCTACATTTGAACACAGTATTCCAAGTGTGGTTTAACAATAGTATAACAGGATTATAGTGTCCTTATCTCTACTAGCAAATGTTCAATAAATCTTCGATACGACACCATGGCCTTCCTTGCAACCTGTCTACAATGCTTGGAGAACTTCATGTCTGACCGTATCATAACTCCCAAGTCCTTTCTTTCACTCACTACTAACTTTAGTTCAACTCCACCAAGTGTATAAGTTATTTTGGGGTTAGAGTTCCCCAGGTAGAAGAAGAGGGGATTTAAAACTGCATAGATAATGCAATGTAGAACCATCTTGCCTTTGCAAAACAAGTTGCCCAGATAGTTGATAATGAAAAATCCCAAGTGTTTTTCATTATCAACTATCTTGAGTTTGATGCTAGCCAAGTGGTATGTTACTCTTGGATTTTTTTAATGATACCCCTAAACATGAAAGCTATTAGAATCTATAGTACTATAGTGAACCTATAGCACTATTTTAAAACAGATTGCCTCGCCAAAAGGTTAATTGGTCATTTGTTTAAAAGATGAGACTGTTTTGACAGCCTGTCTGAGGAGTAACTAACCTCATCAGATAGCAATGGCTCCTAGTGGCAAGAACAAAAATGGTTGTAATGACATGCAGAACAAAATAGTTGTAAAGAAGTTCTTTGATAATGTAAATAATTAGGCATATAACCAGTAAAAAATAAAATATCTTTAATCACAAATAGATACTTGTAGCTTTCGAGGCTGAACGTGCCTCTTTGTCAACAGAAATGGAAACTTTAGAGAAAAAATTATTCTAACAGACACAGTTGTGCGAGAAGTGAGGCTGTAAGGGCACGAGGTGGGCCAATCAATCATTAAACTGGTGTTCATTGTTTTTTAATGATTGATTGGCTTATCTCGTGCCTTTGCACACCTCACTGCTCGCACAACTGTGTCCGTTAGAATAATTTTATCTCTAAAGTTTCCATTTCTGTTGACAAAGAGGCACGTTCAGCCTCGAAAGCTACAAGTATCTATTTGTGATTAAAGATATTTTATTTTACTGGTTATACACCTAATTATTTGTTATCCTATGGATTCCAGTATAACAGGCCCATTTATCATCATAAGTTCTTTGATGTAAGTTGCTATGCAGTATATGAAATCAGATTTCAAAGTGGTAATATAGCTAAACCTATCTGTTTAGCAAAGTGCAAAACTAAGGCAACTTGTTACAAAGGCAAGTGTATTTGGCTGTGAGAATTAAGAACTATTGTATTATCCATGCAATTTAAATCATACTGCCTGCAAAAACACATGAAAGACAAATGCTTATAGATGCAAATAAGTTCAGTTATTTTTGCCTAATATTTATTGAAATGTGTTTCTCAAAATTGCTCAAACACTAAGTAGACCTCTCTAAATTCAAGCACCTCTCAATCCCCAACAGCGCCAGTTTCTAAAGAGCTTACTGCATATTAGTATGTTTGAGCCAATATGTATGTGCAGGAGAATTGCTGATACAGTACACAATATTAGTAGAGGGGAAGAGGGGTCGTATATGTTTGGAATATTACCATATTTCCTCATGTATAAAACGCTCCCATGTATAAGACGCACCTTAATTTTGGGGACCGAAATTTGAAAAAAATGTATTACATAAAGTAATTGAACTCAAGTTTTATTCATCATAAAATTCATACAACTCATCACTGTCAAAACTCCCATCCATTAGCCTGTCCTCATTTGTGTCTGATGACGAATCACTGTCTTCATATATTGCCTCGTCCTCAGTTCCATCTATGGCA